>NC_060125.1:356608794-359008794 GCF_021461395.2 Schistocerca americana | reverse complement strand
AAATGCTTCAGCACCACCCTATAAAATTTTTTCCATTTGTTTTCTGATCCTTTAGTTTGGTAAATAGTGTCTCATTTCTCCTCTGCTAACTTAGTTTTGAAGATGGTGGTGTTGGTGTTATTCAGGATCTGCTTCTTCTCAGTTATCTTAGTTGCTGTTGGTACAGCAAACCTTAAATATTCTAACACCAGAAAATAGTGATCTAAGTAATGAAAATCAACACTTTGAAAGTTAACACTGTCTTTTATATTTTTGTTAACTATTACATAATCTGTCTTACTAGAGCTTGACTCTGTTGCTCTAGTGTCAGAGTTCACTATATTTGTGAGATTATATGAGTTTAATAATCTGTTATTTTCAAATAGATTATACTACAGGAGATTGCATCAATATTTAAGTCTCCAACTATACTAAGGTCAGTGTGGCCTGTTTGTCTAATTGCCCTGTTAAGCCTATCAAGATAGTACAACACATCTGTATTTGGTGGGCGGTACATACCAATAACTTTATGTTTAGCTAACCTGCTTGAATGAGTGTTTATGTGGAACATAACACCAGCCATCCCAGCTATTCCTTCTTTGCAGTATTGTTCAACAACTGAGATTTTCTTACATGGATGATGTTGATTTACAAATATTGCCACCCCACCCTCTTTGTACTGTTGCCTGCAATAACTATCTGTTAACACATAACCATCTAATTTTTAATTCTCAATTTCATTGTCTTTTAGTCTATGTTCTGAAATTACTAACAGGTGTGGTGAATTCTCATCCACAAATACTTGCAGCAGATTGAGCTTATTCCTAAGATACTGCACATTTAGATGCATTATCCTAAAGGGCACTGATATTTCACAACACTTTGTGACATAGTATTCTGAATCAGTTGAATTATTACACAAGTCTTTAACACTGCACTGTAATGACAATTTACTCACTTCCAAGTCAGTTTCTTCTGCAAGTGAACAGGGTTCTTTCCAATCCAAGGGGTTTAGTGTTGTACAGTTTTGGCAATAAAATTGTGAGTGCTGACTTGCTCTCATGTTTGTAAACATCGTTGGCGCCACCAATGATTACAACATGGTCATCTTTTTTTCAGATTGTTTGTTTCTGATAAATTCTTGACTTTAGCACTTAATGTAGCTCCAGGTTTAACTTTTGCAAATACAGAATATTCATTGTGTAAAGTTACATGACAGGGAGGTGCAAGGCTTTTTCTGTGGGTGTCTGCATACAGTAGTAACTTTTTTGTGCTTCCAGGCATAACAATTTTTCTGTTTCAGCTTTTATCAGAGGATTCGTTATATTTACTTTCGCTTACCGTGATCGACAGTTTAACATCTGCGTGTGTTTGGAGGCCGAATAAGAGAAGTAGGCTTGTCTCAGCTCGATGTAATAATTTATTAACGTAACCCTGCGGTTGGAACACACAATAATGCACTGCAGCCGATAACTCATGTGAAGGCATGAGAAAAGTTCAGTATGGTAAATTATTCTGTAACTAACACACTTGGATTCATGCTTTCGCCATGGAGTAGAACATGGAACAGAAATCAAAAATCAAAGAGTAAATCACAGAACAAATGTCGCTTGTGTATAGCATCTCTGGCATCCAGCGGGAAAGTTTCAAGGCACTGTAATTTCAAACACCCGTGCATGTAAAGGCACTGGACAATGACAGAAGCGCCACATCAGCCCCCATGGTGGAAGTGGAGTGTCATTCCAAATAGCGTGCTGGAAAATTGACATGTTGCCCATATCTTGAGGTGCGTGGTGGTGGGTCAACTGCGGCCCCTGGCTGCAGCTGTGTCGGTGACAATGTTGACAGAGTGATTGCTGAGGGAGGCAGAAGTCATGGTATGTCAGACATCGTTGCTTCCGGAAAGACGTATGCTGGTTTCACACCATCAATGGAGACTGTACTTGGTTTCCCATTGATCAAGATGTCCACGGTCTTGCTTCCTATGGTTATGACACGGTGTGGACCGGAATATGGTGGTTGGAGTGAGGGTTTAATACCTTCCATTCATAACATGATGTGTGTGCAGGAGGACAGGTCACGATGGACAAATGTGGCAGGAGTCCCGTGTCGGTGAGGTTGCTGTGGACGGAGGTGAGCCACATGTTGTCGAAGTTGGAGGAGAAATTCCGGCAGGTTACCCGTATGGTTCAGCAGAGCATTGGTAGCCATGAATTCTCCCAGCAGGCATAATGCTTTCCATAAACCAATTCAGCTGAAGAAGCATCCGGGTCTGGCTTGAATGTGCTTTGGAGTCCAAGTAATACCACAGGAAGTGCTTTGGTCCATCTGGTGTCATGACACATAAGGGCAGCTTTTAGGGTAAGGTGCCATTGCTCTATTAAACCATTGCTGGCAGGGTGATAGTTCGTCGCCCAGTGGTGAAGTGTGCCACAAAATTTTGTCAACTCTCGAAACAAATTGGACTCAAACTGATGTCCCCTGTCTATCGTAATGTGCAGCGGGCAACCAAACCTTGGCACCCAGTGTGTAATGAAGGTGAAAGCAATAGTTTCTGCCGTAACATTATCCAGTGGTGCAGCTTCCAGCCATTGAGTGTACCGATCAATCATCGTAAGTACATAACAACAGTGACCATCAGATGATGACAGTGGGCCAACAATGTCAAGGTGGACATGTGTGAATCATGCTGTTGTGATTGGAAAGCTTCCTATCGGTGAGTGGATGTGGCGATTTATCTTGCTATGCTGGCATTTCAAGCAGCATCTCGCCTATTCGTGGCAGTCCACTTGCATTCTGGGCCATACGTAACGTGTCGTTACTAAGCGTGCCTGGGTGACATAAGTTGTGCAGCGAATGGAAAGCGTCCTTCCAAAATTCCAGAGGTAGGAAGGGTCTCACCTTCAATGTGGAAATGTCACAACATAGCTTTATGTCGCCTCCAGGAATGTCTACCAGCTGCAGGTCCAGCACTAATTCACCATTTGACAGAATCGCTTATAATTTTGCATCAGCTTGCAGCGAGGCTGGTGTAATCGATCGCATTGGTGATGCTGCTGACTCTGGACAAACAGTCAGCCACTACATTGTTGATCCCAGACACATGACGTATATCAGTGGTAAACTGAGAAATAAACACAAGTTGGTTGTGTTGTTTAGGGGAACAGTTCATGTTGTTCTAACAGAATGTGTATGTTAGTGGCTTGTGATCCGTAAAGATAACAAAGTCACGTGCTTCTAGTTGCAGTCTGAAGTACTTGACAGATTTGTAAATGGCCAGAAGTTCTCTGTCGTATGTGCTCCAACGTCTTTTTGTGGTTGTCAATAATGTGAGTGGCTGCCACGTGTCACTACATTGTTATTGCAACACAGCACCAACTACAGTCTGGCTAGCATCAACTACCAGTGCTAACATGGTGGTAGGATCTGGATGTGCCAGCAGGGTTGTGTTGGCGATGTTTTTCTTGGCCACTTCAAATGCGACAGTCATTTCATGAGTCCAAGTTATGGGCACATTACCCTTGGCTTTTGGACCAGTTAGTGCTGTGACTAAAGGTTCCTGTAACTCAGCAGAGTGTGGCAAATGGCGGCGGAAAAAATTTAACATCCAGAGGAAACACTGTAGTTCCTTGACTGTAGCGGGCCTCGGAGTGTGCAAAATGGCTTCAACCTTCTCAGGTAGTGGTAGTGATCCCGCCGCAGAGATTCTGTGTCCAAGAAAGTCTACTTCAGGTTGACCAAAGACACATTTTGAGGTATGGAGCACGATTCCCTAGTGTTCCAATCAATTGAATACTTCAGTTAGATGGTGGCGATGTTCCTCAGGTGACGACAAAAAAACCAAAATGTTGTCCAGATATGCAAACACAAAAAGTAAACCCTGTAGCACAGAATCTATGAAGCACTGCCATGTCTGTGCAGCATTCCTGAGTCCAAAAGTCATGAACAAGCTACTGAGCCACTCAATGCGTAATTGTAATTGCGCAACAGGGGTACGGGATAATGATCGGGTATTGTCCAGGCGTTCAGGGCTCTGTAATCACCGCATGACCTCCATGCACCCTCCTTCATTGGCGCAAGATGTAATGGTGAGGACCAAGGGCTGTTGGAAGGCCAGATTACACCTTCATGCAACATACAGTCAAATTCTGCCTTTGCTATTTTGAGGCAATCTGAGGCTAAACGTCACAACCTACAAGAGGTAGGGGGTCCATCAGTAGTCTCAATATAATGGACCACCTTAGGTGCTCCGGGTGGTCGCATCAAGGCTGGATGAGAAGATCTTCATGTTCGTCACACACACAATCACCACAGGTCCAACAAATATCGTCATTTATGAACTTCAGGTTTATGTTCGCACACCTCTCATGCAACCAGAAGTTGCACTTCGGATGCAGGATGCCCTTCATCACACTTTTTATTTTATTTTATTTTATTTTTTTTATTTTTTACACGGCGAGCTGTTATAAAATTGATTTTCTACTGAGACTGATGCAGCATTGCACTGACCTACTGGTGCCATCTTTGTGAAACTAGAGAGTAGTGATACTCATGAAACTTATGTGAGCACTGAGCAATACATAAGGGATTGTAGTAGGGTACATGTAGCAAAGAGTGCACAGTCCCAAGGGGAGCACAGTTTGTGTTCCTGACAGTTGATTAAACTGATCAGCTCACCACTGATGCAGTTGTGTTACTATCATATTCTTCCTTCCCATCTGCTTCTGCATTTCCTCTTCAAACGCTTGCTTCTTTTGAGTTAAATGCTTTTCAGAAATCAAGAAATACTGCATCAACCTGATTGCCTTGATCCAAAGCTTTCAGTATGTCATATGAGAAAATTGTGTGATTGATGTTTTCGGAATCAACGCTGGTTGGCATTAAGGTGGTAATTCTGTCCAAGATACCTCATTATGTTTGAGATCAGAATATGTTCTAAGATTCTACAACAAATAAATGTTAAAGATATTGGATGTTAGTTTTTTGGATCACTTCTACTACCCTTCTTGTAGATGGGTGTGACCTGTGCTTTTCTCCAAGAACTGGTCTTAGCTTTTTGTTCAAGGGATCTAGGATAGATTACAGTTAACACATCAGCTAACTCAGCTGCAAATTATACTCAGTATAGAGTCTGACAGATATTCCATTGAGCTCTGGAGCTTTGTTCAATTTTAACAATTTCAGCTGTTTATCAAAACCACTTACACTAATAATTATTTCATTCATCTTTTTCTGTGGTACAAGAATTGAATTTGGGCTATTATCCTAGGGTTTTCTTTGTAAAGGAACAGTTGAAAATGGAGTTAAGTATTTGAGTTTTTGCTTTGCTATCCTCAGTTTCAATTCCTGTCACATTCACTAGGGACTGGACACTAACTTTGGTGCCACTAAAGCTTTTACAATGACTAGAATTTCTTTGGGTTCTGTGAAAGATCATTTGACAATATTCTATTACAGTAATCATTGAAGGGATCACACATTGCTCACTTGACAGCCAAACATGTTTCATTCAACTCTCTCCATCTATAGACCTATGCTTTGTTTTAGACCTATTAAGCAGTAGTCTCCATTTCTTTAAAAGTATCTTTACAGTGGTTGTAAAGGGTCCCTCTCATTCTGGGCTGTTCTACTGGATATATTTCTATGCAGCACATGGTCAACTATTCTTTTAAACTTGAGCCACAGTTCCTCTTTATGCTCCTGCCCTGTGCTGAAAGTTTCATGTTCTTCATTGAGACATGACACTACTGATCAAGACTGTTGAACATATGTATCTTACTGATTGTTTTAGTTGTACTTTATGCTTTGGTAATCATTGTTGCCACAACCACATCATAGTCACTGATGCTAGTTTTGATGTGAACATCCTCAAAGAGTTCAGGTCTGCTTGTTGCCATTAGGTCCAATATATTACCATCATGAGTGGTGTTCATAACTATCTGTTCTAGGCAGTTTTCAGAGAAGGCTTTTAGGAATGTTTCACACGACGTGTTCTCTTGCCCAACACTAACATAACTGTAACCATCTCAATTGATTGTTGGATGATTAACACCTGCTCTGATCATTACAGCACGATTGGGGAACTTATGTACAAATGAACTGAGGTTTTCTCTCTAAAGTTTTTGGTTACGTCAGGAGATGAATCTGGTGGGATTTAGAAGGATCCAATTATCATTTTATGCCTATTCCTGATACTGGGTCTTGCCCCTGTGGGGCTGTCCACATTGTCACCAGAATTGTTCATATCTTTCATCAGTTGACTCGACTGAATCAAGTTACCAAGTAGTTGTAGCATGCACGTCCGCATCATCATATTTTATACATTTCTGTCTGGCACATATCTACAAGAAAAGTCATGGCCATTCTAGTGATCTCAATACGTTATTCTGTCTGGCATTTGCTCAAGAAAAGTTGTGAATATTCTACTGTCTCCTTGTACAGAGAATCTTTGATACAAAGCATTATAAATATGGACCATTCTCTGAATAGGAAGCTAGTTTACATTCAGAAGCAGAAATATGAAGACTGAAGAATGAATAAGTAAAAGGTCCTAGTCATAGCAAGTGTAGGTGTGAAGATTAGTTATGAGTGTGAGTGATCAGTTGATTGTGAACAATATTTTTACTAATAACATAACAAGTTTCCCATACCTAACTCATAATATGAGTTAGGAATGTGAAACTATTGATGTGTAATAGTGACTTTCGAGAAGATTCCAAAAAATGCATTGTTACTATATAGGCCCTGTGTCGAACGCACAGGAAAGGAACAGAACTGTATATGTATATAATCAGTTTAAATAAAACTTTCTTAAACTTTGCATGTGACTTAATTATTTTTTATTACGGTAAAAGTAAAGGTAGCTCAAGATATCTTTAGTGCTCTCTCCTTGAGGTTTTTCTGTATCTGCCACTGGTCTTGCACCAACAATTTCACATGCATCTTTAATTTCTATCACAGTGGATTTAAGTTTATTGTGTACTACAGCAAATACACCACCTCCATTTCCCATTTGCCAATCCTTTCAATATACATGTAAATTTTCTCCAAAAGTCTCACTTCTTTCAATTTCAGGTTTCGACCAGCTTTCTGCACCTAGTATTACATGAGCTTCATTGCTTTCCATAAGTGCTTCAAACTCTGACATTTTGTTGTCAATGCTTCAGCAGTTTATCATTAGGATTTTAATATTCTCACCTGCAGAAGGCATTTATTTTGATTTTACATTTTACTTAATTTTATCTGGACTGGATGGAGAGTCACCTAATCTAAAAAACACTTGTGTGCACTTCACACACAGTCAGCTATCTGAGTAGCAGCCTCAGATGTGAGGTGCATATCTGAGCCATTAAGGGGGCTCCACAGTTCTCAATCCTGTGACTAAAGTCCAGAAAGTCAAGGCCAACCTTGTCATGGAACCTTTGAATTCTCTGGTTCAGTCCTTCCACTTGATTCAGAACTAAAGGACCACAATCAGTTCTGCAGACAATGTTGCAAATTGTGAACTTCATTGAGACTCCATGCACAAGGCTGGTCTTTTCAACCTTCTCTGCCAGTCACCGGAATGACCCTAAAATGACCTCGGAACTCACACAACAGGCATTATTTGTTCCAACCTGCACCATAATCTGCAGTTGGTTGCATCATGTTTCCTCAATGGCTGCTGGAATAACCATTTCAACATGTTGAATGAGGTCCCCAGGCATACACACTGAGTGCACCTGGTGTCCTTACCTGCCCCTTGCTGCCATTTCCCCAAGGTGTAGCATCATTCACTGTACATTTGAACTGCCAATGATTAATTGACCCCCTACCCTTCTGCCTCCTCTTGACACTGTACGAAACAAGTTTCCCCAAAACAGGTGAAGTGAATTCTACTGGCTCATATTCAGTTACAGTGTAAGGTAGCACCTCAAACTTGTTGATTAGGGGGATTGGTACAACACCCCGAGGCCTCCCTGGTCCCCACCCACCCTGTACAGGATGCCTAAATCTACCATTGACACACTACTCACAGCCAAGTAGATGAGTAATGACAGATTATGAACTTTTTGCAGAGGTGACAGGATACACAGAAGAGGATAGTACTTGAGGTACCTTTGGTATGGTATCACAGGTACACCAATCTTGGAAGCTCTTCCAACACACCGATTCATAGCAGCTGCCAACTGTTTGACAGTAGTCAGGGCAATTTCTGGCTGCTTATGAATGTCCACCAATTCATCTCATGTTTGAGAACAGCATTTACAGTTGGGCTGCATTTTGGCTAGTGCAATGTGTTACAAGGCAGTGAACAAAAAACTTTAAATTAAGCCTGCTGATTATCTTTTAATTTGTTAACCGAAGTTGTTGCTGATTTCCTATAACAGTTGAAGCAAATTCACTAAACAAGATTTCTATTATGGCAACACAAAAACCTGTGGTAAAAATTACTAGTTTCTTGAAACGTTTTGAGGTTAATTATAGTTGTTAACAAATTAATTTATGACAAATGCAATTAATTGATGATAAATGCACATAATGTATAGGGTTACTACTCTTTCAGGAAAACCCAGATGTAACATAATGTTAGGTAGAATATCTGCTACTGTAACTAAATAACAAATGCTGATTTACTACAGTTTGCTTGCAGATTATGCAAAGGGCAATAGCAGCTTCCCAAAACTCTCAAAAATGCACATTTATTTATGTTGATATACAATGAAATTCAGGGATGATGTTGTAGCATAGAGCGCCATAAATATCAGTATATGTTCTGTGTGCAAGTGTGCTATCTTTGAGGAGAGGGCTTTGGGGGCAGGATGTTGGACGCTAACGGCAGTTAGCCTCCGGACTTGTATCTGCATAGACGCTAAGTGTGAATAAGTCTGTATATGAGAGAATTCTAGTTGTTTACCTACAGCTATACCATATTCCCTCACTGGTGACCCCGTTTTGTGTAATACGTGTCTGAGTTACCGCCCGAAGGTTATTTACGCGCCTACCGCGTTGGGTTTCTCCGCAATCGTGAGGGCCTTTGTTCAGCTCCAGGCAATGGTCTTTCAGCACTCACCGCCGCCCGGATTCCAGCAACGTCTCTCCAGCACTCCTGCCGTTGTAGTGGACACACCGCAAGAATCTTCGAAATCTTTCAGCCAGAACATGCAGTGGAATTCATCGAGTGCCACCAGTATCTTCCAACCGCCAACGGTCGTGGACTCTGGCTTTGTTAGCATGGACCTTCTCACGTGTTCTCCACAGCATGTTGGTCAGAACATTCCTACTCCTGTGTCGAACACACAATTCAATACAGTTTGTGGCGTCGAGCGAGTCTTCAGATTTCTCTGACTTATGTAAAATGGTTGTATTGTCAAAATTCATACTTCTGCATACCACCCTCAAAGCAATGGGCTTGTCGAGCGATGGCATCGCACCCTGAAGTCTGCCCTGCGTTGCCATGACTCACTATGGACAGAGGCACTGCCCTTCGTGCTTCTTGGCCTTCGTGCGACTTTCAAGGAAGACCTCAAGGGTTCCGTAGCCGAGTTTGTGTATGGCCAACCTCTGGTTTTGCCTGGAGAATTAGTCACTCCAACCCCACTTCCATGGCCCTCTGAACTCCCTTCACTTCTCGAGCAGGTGCGCTTGCACTGCAGCAAAATTCAGCCGCCACCTCCGGCTGCTCATACACCTCCGCGCGTGTACGTACCGCACACACTAGACTCTTGTGAGTACGTGTTTCTCAGAGACGACTCAGTTAAAGCCCCACTTCAGTCACCCTACACAGGTCCTTACAAGGTCATCAAACGCTCTGAGAATAACACGGATCTCCTCATAAAAGACTCTGTACCCACGGTCTCACTCAACCGAGTGAAACCAGCTTTCATTGAGCCTCAGGTGAACCTCCATGATTCTGCCCCTATTTCTCCCACTCCTGCTTCGAGCGGCCATCCACCTTCCCACACCATGCATTTGGGTATTGATTCTCCACAGCGTGTTTCTCTGCCGAGCACTGCTCCTTCTCCACGTTCATCTAATTCGAGTGGCCAATCTTTTCGGGGCTTCACTCCTCACAGCCCTTGCAGTCGAACTGCCAACCACTCGGATTCTATCATTGTGTTACCATCTTCGTGTGACAGCTCTTTGTCATGCCGTTCAATCCACGCTGGCTCCTCGTTGCCTTCGGCCACGCTCCCTCGTCTGTCAGCTGATCGCCCGAGGTTGTCTCCTGCACAGTCTAGTGCACCTGCCACCCCCCTCTTAGCAGATGCTTCCCCCTGCCATGGCTTTCCCACACCTCCCTGCCTCCCTACCATTGATCGTACAGGTGCCATCCAAGAATTCACAACACATGTGCACCCTGATGACATACATAAATTATCTGTTGTCGTAGATGGCGATACAGTGTGTGTGGTACTCGCGTGTGACAATATTGAGGGAGGACGTGCAGAATCTCGTGTGGTGCGCCGCTTTAAATTGAGCAGAAGTGCTGCGTGTGGCAATTTGTGTGCCTTTGTTAGGCCTTCTGGCAAGGTGATTCTCTGCCTGCCAGCTGACGAAGTGCTACACCTTCACTCCAGGACGGGACGTCGTCTTCAGCCGCCGGCGTCACTTGCTGACTTCACCGTGGCCCCGTCGACGTACCGGGTTTCACCCCCCCAGTCTCCTACCAGTCGACCGCTTCCGCCTGACACAGAAGAACTGTGCGTTACCTTCCTAACTTCTCACCCCCCCCCCCCCCCCCCACTCACAGGGACGTACTCCACACTGCGCGGGGGGAGGGGGGGGGGGGTGCTATGTGGCGTAGAGTGCCATAAAAATCGATATTTGTTCTGTGCATAAGTGTGCTATCTTTGAGGGGAGGGCTTTGGAGAGGATGTTGGACGCTAACGGCAGTTAGCCTCCGGACTTGTATCTGTGTAGAAGCTAAGTGTGAATAAGTCTGTATATGAGAGAATTCTAGTTGTTTACCTACAACTATACCATATTCCCTCAATGTATTCTTTGGCAGAACTGTGAACCGCAAAAGCTGATTTGCTATGAAATATGTTATGTATACGAAACATTCGTGCCAGTAACTTATGAAAATATTGTTTTGTAAGCATCCGAAAATTCTCAAAAATAACCTCTTTCTCAAGTAATTGTGCAATGAAATTAGGGAACAATTGTTCTAAACTAGGATTGGCCTACTGTTCTCAGAAAATTTAAAAGAGCACAATAAATTTAAGTGCATAATTGACAATAACAGTACCAGTTTATTGTGGCACTTTCAAATGTTGGAAATTCCACAATATATCACCGTATCAACAGGTACTGGTATGATGAATGAAAGATTATGCAGAAATGACATGAATAATAAAATACATGAATCTAGAACTTCAAATTGGCACATGATTCATTTACCTGTGGCCTCACACAAAGGAAATTCTGAAGTCAGCTTTTATACATAAATAAACATGTGTATTGCATGGATTTTTCACTTAGCTGATCCTGTGTGCACTTCTACACTGGCATGCCAAAGAAGATGACTGCAGCATGAGATTATCTTCGTCCAAATTGCTAAAATGTACAGCTAACAATGCTTTGGGTTGTATTGTATCTTTCCATACCTGTCAGACAGGACAAAGGAAGTCAGTATTACAACCCTTCATCAAGAATTCAAAGGCACAGAAAAGTCATCCATGTCCTCTGCATGAAGTCTTATACAGCCCTGAGGTGCAAATCAGTGATGTGGCTCCACTCAAGGAAACTGGAGGCCTACTCAATGACTGTAAAGCTTTGACATGAGGGGCTACCTTCGGTGCTCATCAGAGTGATGAGGATGTGACAACAAGACCTGAATGTGAAAATCCTCCAGTGCTGCCACACAGAGGTCCTCTGACAAGATCTAGTTCTAGGATGCTGCAGTAGGTTCCAATGGGATCTTTTGCTGTTTCTTCAGGAGAGGGAACAACACTATGAGCTGTGCTGAATGTAGTGTGGAGTGACAGCAACATTGGCTGATGTGCTTGGGTCACCAGTTCAAAAGCCATCACCAGCAAATATTTGTTATTTAGTATGTACTATCTCCAGAAGGTTCGAAAAATTTCTTATCTTATCTGGGATATCCCATTTTTGTATAAATAGCACCCATTGCCTCAGAGGCAGTTCTGTACTGGCTGTACATTGGTGTCCATCATAAACATGCTTTCCCTGAGTGTTGCATTTCATCAGTGATACATGAGATGCACCTGCTATAGCCTACATTATTAGTTTAATTATTGGACCTTGTAAAGGGTCACCCTCCTCTAACATTACCTTTATTCAAGAGAAGTTATCGATACCAAAAATACTTTCTACCTTTTAAACAGGTTAATATTATCTCAGCTGTTTTTCTAAAAGAATTTCATATGATTTTGTATACAATGTATTATATTTCAGGCTAAAATGTAGCAAAAGAAATTACTTTTTTTGTTACAGTCGATATGTACTAGTATGTGACTGTAGCCTTTCCTGGCATAAACTATTGATGAAGGTTTCTCAAGTCTCCAGCTGTATGGTAGCATTGTTATCTCTTGAAGTTTCGGGAAGTCTCATACTACCCATCTTCGCCCGAAACGTTGCGAGATATCAACACTACCACCCGGCTAAAGACCCAAGAAACCTTCATTGATATGTACTAGTTCTGTATGTACAGTTAAAATTGATCTTCTTTTAGAGAAATCTGAAATTACGAAATATTCAGCACACTTAAAATTCCTATTATTAATTTCACAATCTGATGCTAATTATTAAATTTATTTCTGGATTCATTTATAAAATAATAATAGAAATTAATAGAAAGTCACTTGTCAACAAAATTTGTAAACTCTTTTGGAATATTGTTGGTGCTGTGGAGTGGGGTTAATAGTGTGCATGCCTCTGATGTGCTTGGACATGTTTGTATGTTTGGCAATAACAATGCAATTTTTTATAATGAAGTGGAAATTGTAAAGACAGTGTGAGATATAAAAATGTGAAAAAATAAAAATCAAGATAAAAACGCAATTCTTCAGTAGTTATTACGCCAATTGGAACCACGAAAGTCTATAAAGTCAAAAATTTCAGCCTCAGGAATCAACCCCTAGACATGAGGAACTGGAGCCCACTATGAGAAAACAAGATAAGGAAAAAGTTTATTGTAAATCTTACTCCTTTTGAAGCTTATTAAAAGAGTTTATTTTAAAGAGTGACAATCAACAGGTGATGTGAGGGAGGGTAAGATTACAATCTGACATAAAATACTATTTTGTATAGAAAAATATGAAGTCCAAGATAATCATTATTATTTGTTAGTTCGGCAATTTATTCCATGTAGAAACAATAGTAATAGAGCTTAGGTGCTTATGAAGTGTACTGTAAATAGATATCTTATTTTGGTATTTCACCAAAGTCTATTCACATAATAAAAAAAACCAGTTTAATGACAATATTAATCAATATGTTTGGAATTCTTGTAAACTTTACCCACAAAATACAATCTGTAATTAAGAAGGAAATCAATATTTTATATTTTTGCATTATTGGATCAGCTCCAAAGGACTGTTTTGCACAGTAAATTATGAAATTCACAATTACAACTGCTATATTTCAATCTGGAAATTTATTTCATGTAAAACTAACACAACAAGAACTCTTGTAATTAACATTTTTAACTGTAAGTCATGTCTCTGGTACTTTCAATAATTACTGTTTTCTTTCCAGAATGAGATTTTCCCTCTGCAGCGGAGTGTGCGCTGCTATGAAACTTCCCGGCAGATTAAAACTGTGTGCCCGACCGAGACTCGAACTCGGGACCTTTGCCTTTCGCGGGCAAGTGCTCTACCAACTGAACTACCGAAGCACGACTCATGCCCGGTACTCACAGCTTTACTTCTGCCAGTACCTCGTCTCCTACCTTCCAAACTTTACAGAAGCTCTCCTGCGAACCTTGCAGAACTGGCACTCCTGAAAGAAAGGATATTGCAGAGACATGGCTTAGCCACAGCCTGGGGGATGTTGCCAGAATGAGATTTTCACTCTGCAGCAGAGTGTGCCCTGATATGAAACTTCCTGGCAGATTAAAACTGTGTGCCCGACCGAGACTCGAACTCGGGACCTTTGCCTTTCGCGGGCAAGTGCTCTACCAGCTGAGCTACCGAAGCACGACTCACGCCCGGTACTCACAGCTTTACTTCTGCCAGTACCTCATCTCCTACCTTCCAAACTTTACAGAAGCTCTCCTGTGAACCTTGCAGGAGAGCTTCTGTAAAGTTTGGAAGGTAGGAGACGAGGTACTGGCAGAAGTAAAGCTGTGAGTACCGGGCGCGAGTCGTGCTTCGGTAGCTCAGTTGGTAGAGCACTTGCCCGCAAAAGGCAAAGGTCCCGAGTTTGAGTCTCGGTCTGGCACACAGTTTTAATCTGCCAGGAAGTTTCATATCAGCGCACACTCCGCTGCAGAGTGAAAATCTCATTCTGGAAACATCCCCCAGGCTGTGGCTAAGCCATGTCTCCTCAATATCCTTTCTTTCAGGAGTGCTAGTTCTGCAAGGTTCGCAGGAGAGCTTCTGTAAAGTTTGGAAGGTAGGAGACGAGGTACTGGCAGAAGAAAAGCTGTGAGTACCGGGCGTGAGTTGTGCTTCAGTAGCTCAGTTGGTAGAGCACTTGCCCGCGAAAGGCAAAGGTCCCGAGTTCGAGTCTCGGTCGGGCACACAGTTTTAATCTGCCAGGAAGTTTCATATCAGCGCACACTCCGCTGCAGAGTGAAAATCTCATTCTGGAAACATCCCCCAGGCTGTGGCTAAGCCATGTCTCCTCAATATCCTTTCTTTCAGGAGTGCTAGTTCTGCAAGGTTCGCAGGAGAGCTTCTGTAAAGTTTGGAAGGTAGGAGACGAGGTACTGGCAGAAGTAAAGCTGTGAGTACTGGGCGTGAGTCGTGCTTCGGTAGCTCAGTTGGTAGAGCACTTGCCCGCGAAAGGAAAAGGTCCCGAGTTCGAGTCTCGGTTGGGCACACAGTTTTAATCTGCCAGGAGGTTTCATATCAGCGCACACTCCGCTGCAGAGTGAAAATCTCATTCTGGGAACATCCCCCAGGCTGTGGCTAAGCCATGTCTCCACAATATCCTTTCTTTCAGGAGTGCTAGTTCTGCAAGGTTCACAGGAGAGCTTCTGTAAAGTTTGGAAGGTAGGAGACGAGGTACTGGCAGAAGTAAATCTGTGAGTGCCGTGCGTGAGTCGTGCTTCGGTAGCTCAGTTGGTAGAGCACTTGCCCACGAAAGGCAAAGGTCCCAAGTTCGAGTCTCGGTCGGGCACACAGTTTTAATCTGCTAGGAAGTTTCACTATTTTCTTTATTTGATTGTTAAAAAGACATATATACACTATCTGCAGCAGCAGGAGGTGGTGGAGAGGATGAAATTCACAATACTGAGATGTAAACTTGTGTTAACTTTTAGAAAACCCAGATTGCAGAATTAATGGTTTTTGAAGCTACTAAGACAGATTTACACTTTGGATTCTACTTGAAAGACTACCAAACTCGAGTATTCCAGTGTATTAAAATTACTTGTAGAGACAAATACTTATTTGAAAGTTCGTAACTGGTCATATTTAAAGTATATATGTTCATGCTTGATTAGTAGATGATATGTCATACACCGTAGAACTGGGGTTTTTATACATTTATGTGGCTCTCAGTTTTCTAACAGATGATTGTTTCAGATATTGCTCACCAAGTAAAAAGTCGCTGAGTGCACCCACTTTCCAAGTGGAAGGTAACCTTATAAATTTTATGTAACAATTTTGGAAAATACAAAATCAAACTATGGAAACTCCAAGTTGGAATATCAACACTGTCAGGAAAAGATAGATTACTACTAACTGTAAAGAGGACACACCAACTTGCAGACAGGCACAATTAAAAGACACTTACACATTAGCTTTTGGCCACAGTCTTCATCAGAAAAAGAAAGAGAATCACACACACACATTCATTCACACAAATAGGCACACCATACACATACATGACCATCATCTCTGGCAGCTCGGACCAAAATGGAAAAGAAAAAAATTGATTTTGGCAACAACAACAACACACAAGCAGATTCAAATAGTAAAACATAAAATGACATGAATTGAATAAATTGTGGTCTAAAATTCAGAAAAATAACTCTGTGGCCAGGAATCTGCAGACAACAGCATCATTAAACAGATGAGTACTATTTTCTTTAATGAAAGTTTGTGACTGTATTAAATTGTTTGATAGGAACTGTGTGTGTGAAGTTTATGATTGTGTTGTACCAATGTAATCACCAAGAATAAGCAGGAATCAGGCGAAAACATATTGGCAGAGGACAATTCATGTTTTTGTCAACAAAGAATGTTGTTATTTATGCAGCTTAAGAAAATTTTTGGTGAAATAATAATAATAATAATAATAATAATAATGTTTGGTGAAGTAAGAAACAATAATAATAATAATAATAATACCCGTGGAGGCCCGGGAAAAGAATAGGCCTCCGGTATGTTCTGCCAGTCGTAAAAGGCGATGAAAAGAACAAACCACTAATAGGGCTAACCCCCCTTTTAGTGTGATTAGTTGGTTCAGGACAGAACTAATGATGCCTCGGACAAGTGCTGTCATGGTCGGGGATGACGCTTGAACCCTATGCCTGCCCACAATGGTAACGACACTGCTAGCCAACTGGAAAATGATTTAAATCCAAATAGAGGTGTTTTGCAGGATATGCTTCCTGCAACCACCCTAGAAGGAAAACAAAGATAGAGGATGAGATAGTCAGATGAAGTTAATCGATGCCTCATGTTCTGTTATTACCAAGCAACAAACCTAGGAACGAACACAACTGGATACAAATCACAAGAGAACATGCATGTCTTGACAATATTTTTGTAAATTTTAAAACAACAGAAGAATCATGTTTTGTAACAGTATTTCCATATTCTGATCATGATTCAGTATCTTTAAATTATACAAGTAGGTTCCCTCTTGATAAGAGTAATGTAAATAAGCTTATCCCAGAAGTTGTGGTCACTAGACCAGTCACAGATGAGAAAATTGACAGGTTTCGTACGTCCCTTTCTAACAGAGATTGGTTTGGCCTGTGTTATGATGAGACACATTATACTCTAAGCAATTATCTGCCAGCAAAGGTACTATTTGATAGGTTTCTCAAAGCATTTTTGGGACACTTTAATGACTGCATTCCAATAAAGTAATGCAAAGTAACTGACAGAGTCCTAAAAGCAAAAGTTCCAAATAGACAAAATACATGGTATACAAAACAGCTGTCTACTATGAAAAATCAAGTTATGTTGTTGTACAATATTTATAAAAATCTGAAAACCAACCATGCTAAATTAGCCTATGTTAGATTTAGGGATGAGTACAAAAAAGCTATTGTGGAAGCCAAACAAGCACACAATCTCAGAAGTATTGAGAAATTCACCAATAAGTGCAAAGCAGCATGGACACTAATAAATAGTGTCGCCAAAGATAAAAGAATTGACAAAATTAGTATCTCTCCCCAGGAATTTAATGACTTTTTTATTAAATCAGTTGAGGAAGTAGGAAGTGCTATAATTAAACCTGAAATCAGCTCATCACAATTACTGTCAAAAAATATTGCTAGGTCATCAACAAACACAAATACCTTCAATTTTTCTGAGGTCTCACCTGGTGTTGTGTTAAGAATAGTGAAGCAGTTAAAATCATCAGACAGTGTAGACATATATGACCTGTCTTGTAACATGCTGAAGAAAGTAATAGACTGTATAGTGTACCCCCTAACATATTGTATAAACAAGTGTATACTGGAGGGTTTTTTCCCTGATGAGCTTAAACTGTCTAGGGTAGTTCCAGTACATAAAAAAGGAGATAAAAATTCTGTCTCAAGTTACAGGCTAATATCCATAGTCCCAGTTTTCTCAAAAGTTCTAGAATGCATAATTTACCAACAATTATCTGTTTACTTTGATAACATAGGATTAATAAGTGGATCACAGTATGGCTTTAGGAAAAAGCTGTCAACCATTGATGCCATAGACAATGTTGTTAAATACATCCATCAAGTATTTGAAGATAAATGCTTTGCTCAAGTGACTTTTTGTGACCTAAGCAAAGCCTTTGACTGTGTAGAACATACACTACTACTCAAAAAAATGGACTTTTATGGTGTTAAAGGTAACAGCCTTAAGCTATTAAGATCATATTTACAAAACCGTAAGCAAGCCGTCTGTGTTGGGAAAGAAATGTCCAGTATAGAACAAGTTAAGGTAGGTGTTCCGAAGGGATCCGTGCTGGGCCCTTTCCTTTTCCTAATAATGATAAATGACCTGCCATCATTTATTAAATCCAGAACAGTACTCTATGCTGATGATACAACGTTTCTGAACAGCAGTAATGATCTTAATAGCCTTAAAACATGTGTTACAGAGACAATTGAGCAAGCTGCACTCTGGTTTAAAGCAAATGGGTTCTTGCTTAATGAAAGCAAAACACAGCAGATGATATTTAGTTTAAAAGACAAGTTTCCATCAGATGATCCTAGTTGTGTTAAACTTTTGGGGGTATATTTGGATGATAAACTTTCTTGGAATCCACATGTTAAGTATATTAGTGGTAAATTGTCTAGGGTAATCTATTTGTTAAGGCGATTAATGCACTGTGTACCTAAAAATTATGTTAGAGTATCTTACTACTCATTTTTCCAAAGCATCATATCCTATGGTATTATTTTATGGGGAAACTCCACTTGTGTGCATGATATACTATTGCTGCAAAAGAAAGCTATTAGGATAATTACAGGCTCACCATACAAGGCTCATTCTAAACCTTTGTTTACTCAACAAAAAATCATGACAGTAATAAACCTATATATTTATTATGTTTTAATCTACACAAAAAAGAACTTACCTAAAGTAAAACGCAGGGCAAATATACATTGTTACAGCACTAGGACAAACAGCTCTATCTATACGCCCTACCACAGACTGTCAAAATCAGTTAACAGTTATGAACTTATGGACCACAAATTATTTAACAAACTTCCACAAGCTATACAAAATTTACCAGAGCAACAATACAAACAAACACTTTATGACTGGTTAGTTGTAAACCCATTCTACAATGTAAAGGATTTCATGACCTGTGATATTAAACTGTAACGTTCTTAACAATTCTGTTCTTTTATAGCATGTACTGTACTGTATTGTATTATGTGTATGACTTTGTCTATTGCTGTAATGGCTTAAAGACAATAAAATTATTATTATTATTATTATTATTATTACTACACAACATTTATTACCAGAAACCAAGAATTAAAATTTTTAACAGAACAACGACTAGCTGATCAGATCCGTGTAATAATAAAAAATAACAGGATACCCCAGTCAGAATTAGAAAACATCAAACAACAAGTACAACAAATACTGGAACAAAATAATGTGCAATCAGAAGAAGAAGAAAATACAGTAATGGACTCAAACATCCCAGAGCAAACAAACAAATAACAACACGCATCAATTAAACAATCAGAGGAAAATGAAATCATAAGACAGCCACCAGAACATGCACAAATAGAACACGAAGTGACACACATGTTAGATATAGAAGAAAAATTTCAGCTGACATATATAGAATACAAAGACACAAATACAGACATTAGGCCATTCTTGCATAGACCACCAAATAACCCACAAGTCAAAACAACAATAAAAACTATCAACACAATCATACACAACAAAATAAATGAAAACACAACTGTGGAAGAGTTACAACTACCGGTTTATATAGCAGCACTCACTACACTAAATATACACACTAGGCAGAGATCAGAACGAACCAACACACAGAAGAAACCCACAAAACCAGCATCGCAACACAAGCTACAGATCAGAATAGAAAAACTGAGAAAAGACATCAGACAGCTAACACAATTTATAAGAAATAAAATATTAGACAAAAAACGAAAAAGGTTAGGTAAAATCTCACAACAAGAAGTGATAGAGCAATTAGATGAAAAGAAGCAGAAATTACAAGCATTGGCCAAACGACTTAGAAGATACAAAAAAAGTGAAAATAGAAGGAAACAAAACCAAACATTCAACACAAACCAAAAGAAATTTTACCAGACAATAGATAACACACACATTAAAATAGACAATCCGCCAAACATAACAGACATGGAACACTTCTGGAGCAACATATGGTGAAACCCGGTACAACATTAACTAAAACCAAAATGATGCAATTTGAAGCTAAATCAGTAGAAAGGAGTGAAATAAAGATAACTTGCAATGATCAGGATATCACAGAAGCAAACCACGTGAAGTTCTTAGCCCTAAATCTTGACAAAAATTTAAATTGGAAGGTACACATAGAGTACTTAGCAAATCAACTGAACAACTTAGCATTTGCAATGTGTATTTTGTCAGGTGCCACAAACATAGATACCAGAAAGATAGTTTATCACTGCTACTTTGAGTCAGTTATTCGTTATGGCATAATCTTCTGGGGAAATTCAGCAAATGTCACTAGGCTCCTAGTATTACAAAAGAAAGTAGTTAGAAACATGTGTGTTGCAAAAAAACGGGAATCCTGTCGACCACTGTTAAAAAATTTAAAAGTACTATCTATCCCCTCACTTTACATATATGAGATGGTGGTGTTCCTATATAGAAATCAACATACACTAGACAATTTCCGTTTTGACCACAACTACAGCACTCGCCACAGAGATAACTTCAAACTTCCAACACATCGTTTAAAACTTTATGCCCAAACGCCAGAGTATATGGGGTTAAAAATTTTCAATAAAATAAAAGGCAGTAATATATTTAAAATGGAGATTGGTTCACTGAAAAGATTGCTCTTTACTCTCCTGGTGGAAAAGTGTTATTATTCTGTCGATGAATTCATTGAGGACAGCTTCACAATCTGAACACAGGGATTGTAATACATTTATTATTTTATGTACATGTGTAGCTGTAACTTAGAAATGTAAAATATAATGTAAACTTTTGTAGTTCTCTTAAAAAAGTGAAAAAAGTTTCTTTTGTAAACCTTGACATGTCTCCTGTACATCAAATCAAATGATTTGAAAATTGTATGTAATGAGATGAATAAACCACATACCACATACCACAACATAACAGACATGCACGGTGGATACAAGCAGAAACAGACACGTACAAGATGATACCACAAATGCCTGAAGTGATAATCTTGCAACATGAAGTCACCCGAGCAATTAATTCTACACACAATTGGAAAGCCCCTGGAAATGATAAAATAGCAAATTTCTGGCTAAAGAAGTTCAGCTCAACACATTCACATCCAACTAAATTATTTAACAGTTACATGGCAGACCCATACACATTCCCTGATACACTTACACTTGGAATATCTTATCTGAAACCTAAACATCAAGCAGACACAGCAAACCCAGCTAAATATCGCCCCATAACATGCCTACCAGCAATATACAAAATATTCACTTCAGTCATTACACAGAAATTAATGACACATACAACACAGGGGCAGGGGCAGATGTGGATTCTGACCACAATCTATTGGTTATGAACTGCAGATTGAAACTGAAGAAACTGCAAAAAAGTGGGAATATAAGGAGATGGGACCTGGATAAACTGAAAGAACCAGAGGTTGTAGAGAGTTTTAGGGAGAGCATAAGGGAACAATTGACAGGAATGGGGGAAAGAAATACAATAGAAGAAGAATGGGTAGCTCTGAGATATGAAGTAGTGAAGGCAGCAGACGATCAAGTAGGTAAAAAGGCGAGGGCTAATAGAAATCCTTGGGTAACAGAAGAAATATTGAATTTAATTGATGAAAGGAGAAAATATAAAAATGCAGTAAATGAAGCAGGCAAAAAGGAATACAAACGTCTCAAAAATGAGATCGACAGGAAGTGCAAAATGGCTAAGCAGGGATGGCTAGAGGACAAATGTAAGGATGTAGAGGCTTGTCTCACTAGGGGTAAGATAGATACTGCCTACAGGAAAATTAAAGAGACCTTTGGAGAGAAGAGAACCACTTGTATGAATATCAAGAGCTCAGATGGCAACCAAGTTCTAAGCAAAGAATGGAAGGCAGAAAGGTGGAAGGAGTATGTAGAGGGTTTATACAAGGGCGATGTACTTGAGGACAATATTATGGAAATGGAAGAGGATGTAGATGAAGATGAAATGGGAGATAAGATACTGCGTGAAGAGTTTGACAGAGCACTGAAAGACCTGAGTCGAAACAAGGCCCCGGGAGTAGACAACATTCCATTAGAACTACTGACAGCCTTGGGAGAGCCAGTCCTGACAAAACTCTACCATCTGGTGAGCAAGATGTATGAGACAGGCGAAATACCCTCAGACTTCAATAATGTAATAATGTAATAACTCCGATCCCAAAGAAAGCAGGTGTTGACAGATGTGAAAATTACCGAACTATCAGTTTAATAAGTCACAGCTGCAAAATACTAACGCAAATTCTTTACAGACGAATGGAAAAACTGGTAGAAGCAGACCTCGGGGAGGATCAGTTTGGATTGCGTAGAAATGTTGGAACACGTGAGGCAATACTAACCTTACGACTTATCTTAGAAGAAAGATTAAGAAAAGGCAAACCTACGTTTCTAGCATTTGTAGACTTAGAGAAAGCTTTTGACAATGTTAACTGGAATACTCTCTTTCAAATTCTGAAGGTGGCAAGTATAAAATACAGGGAGCGAAAGGCTATTTACAATTTGTACAGAAATCAGATGGCAGTTATAAGAGTCGAGGGGCATGAAAGGGAAGAGTGGTTGGGAAAGGAGTGAGACAGGGTTGTAGCCTCTCCCCGATGTTATTCAATCTGTATATTGAGCAAGCAGTAAAGGAAACAAAAGAAAAATTCGGAGTAGGTATTAAAATTCATGGAGAAGAAGTAAAAACTTTGAGGTTCGCCGATGACATTGTAATTCTGTCAGAGACAGCAAAGGACTTGGAAGAGCAGTTGAACGGAATGGACAGTGTCTTGAAAGGAGGATATAAGATGAACATCAACAAAAGTAAAACGAGGAAAATGGAATGTAGACGAATTAAGACGGGTGATGCTGAGGGAATTAGATTAGGAAATGAGACACTTAAAGTTGTAAAGGAGTTTGCTATTTGGGGAGCAAAATAACTGATGATGGGCGAAGTAGAGAGGATATAAAATGTAGACTGGCAATGGCAAGGAAATCGTTTCTGAAGAAGAGAAATTTGTTAACATCGAGTATAGATTTAAGTATCAGGAAGTCGTTTCTGAAAGTATTTGTATGGAGTGTAGCCATGTATGGAAGTGAAACATGGACGATAACTAGTTTGGACAAGAAGAGAATAGAAGCTTTCTAAATGTGGTGCTACAGAAGAATGCTGAAGATAAGGTGGGTAGATCATGTAACTAATGAGGAGGTATTGAATAGGATTGGGGAGAAGAGAAGTTTGTGGCACAACTTGACTAGAAGAAGGGATCGGTTGGTAGGACATGTTTTGAGGCATCAAGCGATCACAAATTTAGTATTGGAGGGCAGCATGGAGGGTAAAAATCGTAGAGGGAGACCAAGAGATGAATACACTAAGCAGATTCAGAAGGATGTAGGTTGCAGTAGGTACTGGGAGATGAAGAAGCTTGCGCAGGATAGAGTAGCATGGAGAGCTACATCAAACCAGTCTCAGGACTGAAGACCACAACAACAACAAACAACAACACAGAAAAAAATTATGAATGAAGAACAAAAAGGCTGTTGCAAAGGAGCACGAGGATGTAAAGAGCAACTGATAATAGATGCAGAGGTGACATATCAAGATAAAACTAAACAAAGGTCGCTACACTACGCATACATTGATTACCAAAAAGCTTTTGATAGTGTACCCCACTCATGGTTACTACAAATATTGGAAATATACAAAGTAGATCTTAAATTGATACGGTTCCTAAACATAGTAATGAAAAATTGGAAAACCACACTTAATATCCAAACAAATTCAAATAATATCACATCACAGCCGATACAGATTAAGCATGGAATATACCAAGGAGACTCATTAAGTCCTTTCTGGTTCTGCCTTGCTCTGAACCCCCTATCTAACATGCTAAATAATACAAATTATGGATACAATATTACTGGAACATACCAACACAAAATCACACATTTGCTATACATGGATGATCTAAAACTACTGGCAGCAACAAATCAACAACTCAACCAATTACTAAAGATAACAGAAGTATTTAGCAATGATATAAAAATGGCTTTTGGAACAGACAAATGTAAGAAAAATAGCATAGTGAAGAGAAAACACACTAAACAAGAAGATTACATATTGGATAACCACGGCGACTGCATAGAAGCGATGGAAAAAACAGATGCCTATAAATATCTAGGATACAGACAAAAAATAGGAATAGATAATACAAATATTAAAGAAGAACTAAAAGAAAAATATAGACAAAGACTAACAAAAATACTGAAAACAGAATTGACAGCAAGAAATAAGACAAAAGCTATAAATACTTATGCTATACCAATATTGACCTACTCATTTGGAGTAGTGAAATGGAGTAACACAGACCTAGAAGCACTCAATACACTTACACGATCACAATGCCACAAATATAGAACACATCATATACATTCAGCAACAGAAAGATTCACATTAAGCAGAAAGGAGGGAGGAAGGGGATTTATCGACATTAAAAACCTACACTATGGACAGGTAGACAATTTAAAAAAATTCTTTATAGAACGAGCAGAAACCAGCAAAATACACAAAGCAATCACTCATATAAATACATCAGCTACACCACTGCAATTTCATAACCACTTCTACAACCCTTTAGATCGCATAACATCAACGGATACGAAGAAAGTAAATTGGAAAAAGAAAACACTACATGGCAAGCACCCATATCATCTAACACAGCCACACGTAGATCAAGATGCATCCAACACATGGCTAAGAAAAGGCAATATATACAGTGAGATGGAAGGATTCATGATTGCAATACAGGATCAAACCATAAACACCAGATATTACAGCAAGCATATTATTAAAGATCCCAATACAAAAACAGATAAATGCAGACTTTGCAAACAACAAATAGAGACAGTAGATCACATCACAAGCGGATGTACAATACTAGCAAATACAGAATTCCCCAGAAGACATGACAATGTAGCAAAAATAATACATCAACGACTTGCCATACAACATAAACTAACAAAACAACACGTTCCCACATACAAGTATGCACCACAAAATGTACTGGAGAATGATGAATACAAATTATACTGGAACAGAACCATTATAACAGATAAAACAACACCACATAACAAACCTGACATCATACGCACCAATAAAAAGAAGAAATTAACACAACTAATCGAAATATCCATACCCAATACAACAAATATACAGTAGAAAACAGGAGAAAAAATAGAAAAATACATCCAACTGGCTGAGGAAGTCAAGGACATGTGGCATCAGGATAAAGTTGACATTATACCAATTATACTATCAACTACAGGAGTCATACCACACAATATCCACCAGTACATCAACACAATACAGTTACATCCAAACTTATATATACAACTACAGAAATCTGTAATTATTGATACATGTTCAATTACCCAAAAGTTCCTAAATGAAATGTAACATATACCGTACAGTTAAAAGGAAGTCACACTTGATCAAGGTCTGCATCACTTTCCATTTTTAACCAGACATAATGTCTGACAAAGGAAAATATAATAATAATAATAATATATATTTAACGTCGAAAAATCAAATACAATCCCTAGAAATAATACAGTTTCAGGACATCATACAGATTATTCTTCTGACTATGTCAGTTTGTAAATTACAAACTAAAGATTTGTTTGTATTAATAAATTTTACATTTTGATGGATTTTACATTTGGTAGTATTCAATCACAATATTACAAATATTGTTTTTATCTACATTATATTAGTTGTAGGTTACTTAAAACTATGAGGTTGACATACTTATGAAGCACTTTTCATACAGATATAATACTCATCTAGGGAATAAAAAGGGTTTTCAATTAGAATTCTTTTTAGCTGATCTTTTAGTTGGTAGTAGGAAGGGTTGTGAGACTTTTTGGTAGGGCATTGGCTAGCTTCAGCCCAGCATGAAGTGCATTTGTTTCATATAAAGCTGTTCTGTGGCTATTTACATGGTATCTGAATTTTTACCTTGTATCGTACTGTTGCAGGTCACAGTTGAAATTTGGATTTATTGTTTTCACAAGCAATATAACTTTCAATATGTATACACCTATAATGGTAAGCACACCTTATTTTGGGAACAGACTCTCACATGATTCTTGAGGTTTGGCACCACAAATAATTCTGATAGCTTTTTCATGAGTGTGAGCTACAATTGCTAATCTGAGTGAAGCAGAAATTGGCAGTGTGAAATCATTGTCATATTTCAGAATGCATCATTCCACATCATTGAGAAGTGAATGCTAGGATAAAAGGCAGAGTGAAAAAAAGTGACCTAGCTGGGATTTGATCTCACAACCTTTTGGTTTTCAGCCACATACTATAACGTACTGCTTTCTTGAGTTATGATGGTTGTTTGCTAGATGGCAATTGTTGTATTTTTATAACTCTGAAGATAATAAGAAGTGCAGTTGTGGAAAACTGACAACCTTTATTTGAGTCATTGTTTGACATGCATACATAATAAGAACATTACATTCTGGTAGCATTTACAAGAGAGACAGGCCAGAGTGGATGTCACTGCCAGACCAAAAATCTTTAAAGGATTGAACCACATATTGAGGAGCACTGTCCAAAACCACCACACAAGGCAATCCTTTGATAGAAAAATTTGCTGACAGTGTTTTGACCATCAGTTCTGGACAATAAACAATACAAAGAAATTTGGAATAGGCATCAACAACCAATAGGCAAAAAGCGTCCAAAAAAGGTCCAACAAAATCTATATGATGGATGGATGGATGGAGAGGGTTGTATGAGCACACGATGGCAAGGTCTTCAGCACCCGCTCAGTAACAGATTGAGACGGGTGTCAAGAAAAGACTCAGAACAGTAAGATAAAACAGAACGTAAAAAACAGATAACAAGCCTGGAAAAATATCTGCCTACCCACACCAAAGCGTGGGCCGAAGCATGCCGCCAGCAGTAACACATGGACAACACAGGAAGAAAGCGGTATAGCGAGCTAAAACAATATAGCAGATGGAAGTGGCTGGCTGAGCGCAAGGAGAAAAAGGTAGGAGCCAGCCACTTTGCAATACACTAAAACCTCCAGCCTAAAAGTTTACGCCAGAGTCTAAACACATCACAAAACTTTAAAATCTTAGACACACACGTATCATCATTAGCTAAAACACAGGGCAGATCCCCATGAACTTGTGCTTCTGCCCTTGCATCACAGTATAAAATGCAGTCTGTTAAAATGTGGTGGACAGAGATGTGCACACCACAAGCATCACAAAATGGGGGATCCTCCTGCCATAATAGAAAGCTATGTGTGAGAGGACAGTGCCCAATCCAAAGACACGTGAGGTTCACTTCCTCCCGCCTGAGCAGCTGGCAGGAGGATCGCCATGGCTGAGTTGTTGACTTCATCAACCACAATTTATTGGCCATCACCACAAGCCATTCTTCCTCCCACAACTCCATGCACTTCTTGTGGAGTGCAGAAATGACAGACTGCAAGGGAATAGGATTTGTTCCCAAGGTAGTGTGGGCATTGGCCGAGAGGGAAAAACAGTGTGCTGTACCACCTGTGGATTGGAACACTGGCAGCATTCCACGACCAGGTGCTCCACCTCACAGTCAATACCAGGCCAGAGCACATGCCTACATTCCAATTATTTAGTGTGAGAGGCTCCCCAGTGACCTTGATGTAACCAGATGAGAATCTTCCTACATTTACATCTACATCTATGATCCCCAAACCACCGTGAGGTGTATGGCAGAAGGTGAATCATATTGTACGAGTTATTGGGGTTTCTTCCCGTTTCATTCACATATGGAGTGCAGGAAGAATGGTGATTTGAATGCCTCTATGCATGCAGTAATAATTCCAGTCTTATCTTCATGATCCCTGTGTGAGTGATTTGCGGGTATGTGCCAATAACAGGTTGTGCATTTATGGTGACTATGAAGTCACTACAAAGTCGGACCTGATCCAATGACCCTTTCATGATCACTTACATTGTAGCCCACTCACTCATTGAAATCAGTCTAATGATGCCGAGTGACATTAAGTGATCCAAATCAGAGTTAACTTGGCCATGTAAAGACAGAGGTATGGGCTTTGCTTCGAAAGAACGTCGCCGAGCACAAGATTTAAGCAAGATATGTGCTGTGAAATTGACCACACACCCAAACACCCAGAAAAATTCTGAGCATTATGAATCTAGAGTTCGATAAGGAACCTGATTTACAGTATCAGTAATAGAAAATCCAAAAGCAATGGAAGTGTCTAACCAAAACAAATTCTCAGTATAGGGATCATTAACAATTAAATATGTGATATGATGGACTACAGATTTGTAGCCATGGTGGTCATAAATTTAGTGAAAATAGAAATGTGAAGTTTATTGTAGCTTACAAGATGGCAGTTGATGGTGGCCAATGGTGGGGAGCACAGCCATACAGATATTTGAGAGCTGAGGAGCAAAACAGCCACTCTGGTGTCCAGTTGCAGCAACAGTGTTTTATGCAGTATAGACACTTCAGTAAAAAGCTTATTATTTCTAGCAATAAAGCAATACTTACATCTAAGACCCTGGAACTCCACTAGCCAAGCCCAATACAGCCAATGTGATTGCTTGCGGCAGTGGTAAAACTATTAGTGAACAGTATTAACATAGGTATACTTCCAATGATAAGAAGACAACAAACTACAAGTTCACCAAAGGAAATGTAGCCAGTTCCTGCAAGGGGGCCATCTGACACAACTGAAATGCACAAGGAGGAATCCATGACAAAAATAAAGCCTTAAAAATGTCCTGGTTCTGAATCCAAAATGCAAAAAAGTGCTGGCAGAGCCATTTTTCATGAACTTCCAATCTTCAGCAGAGTCAGTGTGTAGTAGAAATAGTGCAGATGCACTGAAGATGATGGAGTCTGTACAGACAATGTAGCCATGAGTTTTTAGGAAGTAGCTGTAGTAAGTTGCTGCTGGTGGAGAAGAGATTGGAGGGACTGTCTTCATGGAGAAGTTTAAAAAAAACAAAAAAAAAAAACAAAAAAAAAAAAAAAAAAACAGTCTCTTGAGTAGAGCACACAAAAGTTCTTATTGCCACTTATGTTGTAATTCTGAATACAATAAGAAATGTGGTTATGAAAAACCAACAACCTTTATTTGAATCACAGTGTGACATGTGTACAAAACCAGCATGTACAGCAGAGACCATCTGGAGGTGATGCAAGACAGAATAAAGGGTATTGACCCACCAGGGGCTGCTGGTTTCCTACCACAGGTGACTGAGGTGCCATCCAAGGTTGGCAGCCGCAGGTGGTAATGCCTGAAGCTGCTGAATGGTGCATTACTTGAACAAGACATGCACTGCGGCCATAGTGGCAGAGGTGTAGTGACATGTGGGTTACTACAGCAATGACATTGTTTTCACAGATTAACTTTAATTCTTCATAATGTAGTGAATGTGTATGAAATATTTATAAAATATACACAAAAACCTTTCTCACGAATTAGTGTGTCTATTAGTCAAAACCAGATCAAAATCCTTCCAGCAGTTCCTGAGACTAGCCTGTATATACAGATGGATGTCAGCAAGTATCTTCAATTTATATACATAGAGAAGAGGAGAGATTGTACAACCTGCTATGGAATACTTTAACTTCAACTCTGTTTTTCTTTCCTTTTCCTTTGCATCTCTTTCACAGTGTTGTTCTCTTTTTTTGTCAGGCTTGGTTGCCCTAGTCTTTTCTTAGACTTTTCTTGGAGATGTGCACAATTTTATAACTTTTTGTTCAGTCATGCATGTCATTGGATATCTTCTTGAGTAATTTTGAGTTCTTTCATGTCTTTTCTGGTTTCCATGTGTCAACCACATTTAACTCTGCACACAATTATATCATTCTTTGAAAATGACCATAAAATATTCAATCTTATGACGTCTTCTGTATGCTTCTCCATTTTCAATTAGTTCCAATATTTTGCTTAATACCTTTTTTCGTGATTTTCAATTCCTTCATCTCATTCAGTAACAGACATTCTACAATACGATATTCTTCTGAGGAAATTACTGTTGTCTACTGTCTAAACCTAATATTGAACCATATTGATTTTTTTGTTATTGATATCTTTGTTTAAGTGATATGTTACTTTGAGTCTAGAAGCTCTTGAGTAAACTGCAACTTTTTCTGCCAGATTTTGTTCAATTATTTCTTGTATATAACAGTGCTTGAATTTAACAGCTTGATTGTGTTGTGGGCTTCAGTCCTGAGACTGGTTTGATGCAGCTCTCCATGCTACTCTATCCTGTGCAAGCTTCTTCATCTCCCAATGTGTACCGCAGCCTACATCCTTCTGAATCTGTTTAGCGTATTCATCTCTTGGTCTCCCTCTACGATTTTTACCCTCCACACTGCCCTCCAATAGTAAATTGGTGATCCCTTGATGCCTCAGAACATGTCCTACCAACCGATCTCTTCTTCTTGTCAAGTTGTGCCGCAAACTCCTCTTCTCCCCAACCTATTCAATACTTCCTCATTAGTTACGCGATCTACCCATCTAATCTTCAGCATTCTTCTGTAGCACCACATTTCAAAGGCTTCTATTCTCTTCTTGTCCAAACTAGTTATTGTCCATGTTTCACTTCCGTACATGGCTACACTCCATACAAATACTTTCAGAAACGACTTCCTGACATTTAAATCTATACTCGATGTTAAAAAATTTCTCTTCTTCAGAAACGCTTTCCTTGCCATTGCTAGTCTATATTTTATATCCTCTCTACTTCGACCATCATCAGTTACTTTGCTCCCCAAATAGCAAAACTCATTTACTACTTTAAATGTCTCATTTCCTATTCTAATTCCCTCAGCATCGCCCGACTTAATTCGACTACATTCCATTATTATCGTTTTGCTTTTGTTGATGTTCATCTTGTATCCTCCCTTCAAGACACTGTCCATTCCGTTCAACTGCTCTTCCAAGTCCTTTGCTGTCTCTGACAGAATTACAATGTCATCGGCGAACCTCAAAGTTTTTATTTCTTCTCCATGGATTTTAATTCCTACTCTGAACTTTTCTTTTGTTTCCTTTACTGCTTGCTCAATATACAGATTGAATAGCATCGGGGAGAGGCTACAATCCTGTCTCACTCCCTTCCCAACCACTGTTTCCCTTTCATGCCATCTGCTTTCTGTACAAATTGTAAATAGCCTTTCGCTCCCTGTATTTTATCCCTGCCACCTTCAGAATTTGAAAGAGATTATTCTAGTCAACATTGTCAAAAGCTTTCTCCAAGTCTACAAATGCTAGAAACATAGGTTTGCCTTTTCTTAATCTAGCTTCTAAGATAAGTCGTAGGGTCAGTATTGCCTCACGTGTTCCCATATTTCTACGGAATCCAAACTGATCTTCCCCGAGGTTGGCTTCTACCAGTTTTTCCATTCATCTGTACAGAATTCGTGTTAGTATTTTGCAGCCGTGACTTATTAAACTGACAGTTCGGTAATTTTCACATCTGTCAACGCCTGCTTTCTTTGGGATTGGAATTATTATATTCTTCTTAAAGTCTGAGGGAATTTCGCCTGTCTCATACATTTTGCTCACCAGATGGTACAGTTTTGTCAGGACTGGCTCTCCCAAGGCTTGATTAATGTGGTCATATTTAGTTATGTTTTAGAGGCTACCTTAATGTATATCAAAGTTATTTTTCTCAAATGAGATTTGTAACCCTGCTTTGTCAGACAGTTCTTTCAGTAGTTTGACTTTTTTTGTTATTATTTCCAATTAATTTGCTGGGGTGCTGGATCATCTGTAAAGGCTCTGCAGTTCTTTGATAGACTGTCTCTTTTCCATACTAGTTTAATTCTTATGTTGATTTCATTTTTCTCTCATGTTTTCCTCCATACTCTCATGACTGATTCAATCATCATTTTATTTTGGCCTTTGTCCCACTTCAAAGCAGGGTTGGCCTTGTTACTATGGATTTCACAATGTTAGTGTCAGAGGGTTACTGGATGGCCCTCCTGTCACCACCCCTTACCCCCTGGGCAGAATTAGTGTACCTAGCTGTCTGCGCCAAGTGTAAGCTGTGAAATAGTATGAACATTTTCAAAAGTCTGTGAGTCGTTGGATCTGAGGTGGGACATGGGGGCCAGCCAGTGCTCACCTAGTGGGATGTGGAAAACCACCTAAAAACCACATCCAGGCTGGCCAGCACACCGGCCCTTGTTGTTAATCCACTGGACAGATTTGATCTGGGACCGGTGCACCTACCCGAGTCCAGGAAGCAGCGCATTAGTGCCCTCGGCTTACTGGGCAGGTCTCATGCCTGGTGGGAGATCATCCTCTTGTCTGGCTCTTGTTATAATACCAAATTTTCTGTCTATTTCACCTTTGAATTTAACTTAAGAGTTGAAGTGTGTTAATTTTTTCTTAATTACTATGGCTGTTTTATTATCTAGAATGAATTACTTGTTGACTTTAAACAATTATCAATTGATTCATTCCAAATTAGCAAAAGTAATTATGAATCTTTCAGATCTGTTTTTCAAGTGATTTAGAATCTGCTCTGGAAGTGACCTTGATATTTCAGAAACCACATCAGTACCCAATGATATGTGGGTCTAATTTTTTTCTGCTGTGATTAGTTATGCTTTTGAGACAATTTTGTAGGTGACTGGAGTGAATGTGATGCATCCATAATTACAATGCCTGACAAAAAACCAAGAAGGGCATGGGGAAACAAAATAATACCTCTGATGTTGAGAGGGTATGTGATGTTATTTTGTTGATGACAAAATCTTATCAAATTTACAAAGAACTTGGCAGTATGAGCCCACTTATCAGTATGACATTTTACCCTCTCTGGCCTCAATCAGTGCACTGATTCAGCTGAGAAGTGTGTCATAAAGTCATGGTATCCTCACATGAGGACTGGGCTGAGTTGACATCTGAGCTGGTCCCAAATGTGTCCTATCATGGATAGATCTGGAAATTTTGCTGGCCTTTGGAGTACCTCAACATCTTGCAAACAGTTACTAGGATGTGCACCATTTGTGGATGAGCATTTTACTGTTTAGAACTGGCACATTGATAGTATCACATGAGAGATAACACATTAGGATGCAGGATGTCTGTGACACATGGTTGTGCCATCAGATTTTCCTCAGTCACTACCAACACTGACCAGAAGTGATACCCAATGGCTCCCCACATCATGATGCCAGGTGTAACACCACTGTGCCTCTCCAAAACGTTGGAAGAATGGGGCCTCTCCCCATATCATTGCCATACTCACCAAAGATGGTCATCCTGGGTAGTAGGGAACGACAATTCATCTCTGAACACAATGCTACCCAATTCATCGGCAGTCCATGCGACGTGTTCAAGACACCTTTCCAAACATGGTTGTTTGTGTTGTGGTGTCAATGGCAGCTTATGCATGGGATGGTAATTCCCTAGTCCTGCTGATCTAAACAATGGTGCAGAATGAGACAGAATGTTGCAGGGATTTGTTACTTGTTCACAGATGGCAGACACATACATGAAGGAATTACAATTGGCTTCATGCAGAATTCAACCAGCTAGCCAAATGAAGACTCACAATGAGGCCCCTTTCAGTTTCTGTCAGATTACGATAATGTTGTCTCACATGCATATGCAGTATCTCCAAGTCCTTGACATCAGGCCACTGTCACTTCCAAATCCTCCAAAAATCTGAATATTGCATGATTAGACCAGGTGGCCAAATGGGATTCCACAATGAGGCACCTTTTACACTCTGTCATGTGCTGATAACACTGTCTTACATGAGTATGTGGCATCTCTGTGTTCTTTACAGTGATCACTCAACATCTGATGCTGTTCACGCTGCTTATACACCCTACTGGACCTGGTAACAGCACTAAATGCCAACAACATTAATGCACTCCAATGATTGATCTGCCTGTCATAGAGAATTGAAACTCAAAATCATTTACATAAATGTCAATAGCAATACCTGTACAAAGTTACATGATATCTGACCCTTCCATTTTTTTGGCAATCAGTGTATTTAAATTAATGTTATCACCTTCTTATGTAGTGGATCGATCAGTACGATTGTCCAATCTTGAGGAAATTCCTTTGTTGTTCAAATGTCTTGAATAATTTCTGTTATGTTTACAGAATTGTCATTTGCATGTTGCTGAAGTCGAGTAACTATTGAATCTTCTCAAGGAGCATTACTGGAATGAAGAGATGTAATTACTTCAACAATTTCCTCTCTAGTTGGTGGAGGAGTGTCAGGATGTTGAGTATGTTGTTGTTCAAAGCTAAGTCCTGAAGAGGACATACCCCATTTAAAAGATTTACAAAGTAGTCAACCAATATTTCTCACTTTTCTCTAGTTTTGAAGATATCCTTCCATTTCAGATCTGAAATAAAAGGTTTTGAGGGAAATATTTGTTCATATTTTGTTTAAAAGCTTTATCAAAGTCTCTTGTATTACTCTTTTTAAGACTTTGCTCCAGAAGTTTTAGTGGGAAACCTGCCAACTTGGCACAACATTGGGAAACCAGGCTCTGCCTGTCACAAGCCATGATAAAGGCTGAGTGATAGAGGTGTAACACCTCTTAAAATACTGCAGTCCAGCTGCCCTGGCCGGCAGTAACTTGTAAGGGTTCCTTGCAGGTGTTACAGCTGAAGCCAGTCAATGATTTCACAGGTGGAAGAGGAACATGCATCCCAGCAGCAGATAAAGTGAAAGAACTATCTCAGATCCACCATATAGCATCTGTTCCTCAGGTTAGAAGTGAATAACAACAACATCAGTTCCCCATGTTAAGGGTTGCTGAAATAATCTCCAAAGCTGGTCCAGAAGCTATTAGGTGACAGCCCCATCATTGAACTTCTTCCTATCATCCAGCAACCAACTGGAAGGATTTGCCCAGAAGTGAGGGACACGCTACCCACTATCCTTCTCAACCCTCCCACAGTGGTATTCCACTGCCCACTAAACCTGCACAATATCCTTGTCCATCCCTGCACAACTCCTGCTCCCAGCCCCTTGACTCGTGGCTCACATCCCTGTAATAGACCTAGAAGCAAGACCTGTCCCATACATCCTTCTGCCACTAACTACTCCAGTCCAGTCACAAGCATCACTTATCCTATCAAAGGCAGAGCTATTTGTCAAACAGTCATGTAATCTACAAGCTAAGCTGCAACCACTGTGCTGCATTCTACATGAGCATGACAACTAATAAGCTGTCTGCCTGCATGAATGTCCGCCAAGAAACAGCTGGACCACCCAATTGCTGAGCATGCCACCCAACACAACGTTCTTCATCTCAATGACTGCTTCACAGCCTGTGCCATCTGGACTCTTCCCATCAACAGCAACTTTTCTGAATTGCGCAGGTGGGAACTCTCCCTGCAATATATCCAACATTTCTGTAAGCTCCTCACCGCCACCTTCATTAGTCTTTGTCCTTACCCTCTAGCCTCTTCCCTGTTCCCATTCCAGCACACACAGATCTCTATTCCACCAATGGACCCACAGTCTTTTTACCTCTCTCCTTTTCTAGCAGACAGGAAACGTGTCCGGGTGCTACAGTACAGGATGTCCACAGTGTACAACACAACAAGAAGACCGATATCTCACTGTCAGTGCCCGCAGGTGGCCACAGAGTACTGCAGGTAGCCTTGTTTGAGACCTTACCACAGCTACTGGAACAGTTGTCTCCAGACACATAGTCTGCAGACGACTGAACAGATATGGTTTAATCACTCGGAGACCTGCAAGGTGCATTCCACTGACCCCTGGTCACAGGAGAGCCTGTAAAACCTGTTGTCGAGAACACAGTACGTGGTCATTGCAATAGTTGTCCCAGGTTATGTTCATGGACGGGTCCAGGTATAGTGTGAACAGTGATTCTCACCGGGTTTTCATCTGGCGTGAACCAGGAACCAGATGCCAACCCCTAAATGTCCTTGAAAGGGACCTGTATGGAGGTCATGGTTTGATAGTGTGGGGTGGGATCATGATTGGTGCACGTGCATGTACACCCCTGCATGTCTTTGACAGAGGAACTGTAACAGGTCAGGTGTATTGGAATGTCATTTTGCACTAGTGGTGCCTTGGGTCCCACCTTCCTCCTGATGGATGATAACACACGGCCTCACTGAGCTGCCATCGTGGAGGAGTACCTTGAAACAGAAGATATCAGGCAAATGGAGTCGCCTGCCTGTTCTCCAGACCTAAACCCCATTGAGCATGTCTGGGATGCTCTCGGTTGATGTATTGCTGTATGTCTTCAAACCCCTAGGACACTACAGGAGCTCCAACAGGCACGGGTGCAAGAATAGGAGGCTATACCCCAGCAGCAGCTCGACCACCTTATCCAGAGTATGCCAACCTGTTGTACAGCCTGTGTATGTGTGCATGGTGATCATAACCCCTATTGACGTTGGGGTACATATGCAGGAAACAGTGGCGTTTTGTAGCACATGTGTTTCAGGACAGTTTTCTCAACTTATCACCAATACCGTGGACTTACAGAACTGTGTCATGTGTGTTCCCTATGTGCATATGCTATTAGCACATTCTGCAATTATCCTTAATTTATGAGCATGAGTGTGGTTAGTATCTTTCATCATAGGGCCAAATCAGTAATTGTTTTGTAACTTAAATTCTATTGTTGACTTGTAAACAATGTAAATTCTGTAATACACTCCTGGAAATGGAAAAAAGAACACATTGACACCGGTGTGTCAGACCCACAACACTTGCTCTGGACACTGCGAGAGGGCTGTACAAGCAATGATCACACGCACGGCACAGCGGACACACCAGGAACCACGGTGTTGGCCGTCGAATGGCGCTAGCTGCGCAGCATTTGTGCACCGCCGCCGTCAGTGTCAGCCAGTTTGCCGTGGCATACGGAGCTCCATCACAGTCTTTAACACTGGTAGCATGCCGCGACAGCGTGGACGTGAACCGTATGTGCAGTTGACGGACTTTGAGCGAGGGCGTATAGTGGGCATGCGGGAGGCCGGGTGGACGTACCGCCGAATTGCTCAACACGTGGGGTGTGAGGTCTCCACAGTACATCGATGTTGTCGCCAGTGGTCGGCGGAAGGTGCATGTGCCCTTCGACCTGGGACCGGACCGCAGCGACGCACGGATGCACGCCAAGACCGTAGGATCCTACGCAGTGCCGTAGGGGACCGCACCGCCACTTCCCAGCAAATTAGGGACACTGTTGCTCCTGGGGTATCGGCGAGGACCATTCGCAACCGTCTCCATGAAGCTGGGCTACGGTCCTGCACACCGTTAGGCCGTCTTCCGCTCACGCCCCAACATCGTGCAGCCCGCCTCCAGTGGTGTCGCGACAGGCGTGAATGGAGGGACGAATGGAGACGTGTCGTCTTCAGCGATGAGAGTCGCTTCTGCCTTGGTGCCAATGATGGTCGTACGCGTGTTTGGCGCCGTGCAGGTGAGCGCCACAATCGGGACTGCATACGACCGAGGCACACAGGGCCAACACCCGGCATCATGGTGTGGGGAGCGATCTCCTACACTGGCCGTACACCACTGGTGATCGTCGAGGGGACACTGAATAGTGCACGGTACATCCAAACCGTCATCGAACCCATCGTTCTACCATTCCTAGACCGGCAAGGGAACTTGCTGTTCCAACAGGACAATGCACGTCCGCATGTATCCCGTGCCACCCAACGTGCTCTAGAAGGTGTACGTCAACTACCCTGGCCAGCAAGATCTCCGGATCTGTCCCCCATTGAGCATGTTTGGGACTGGATGAAGCATCGTCTCACGCGGTCTGCACGTCCAGCACGAACGCTGGTCCAACTGAGGCGCCAGGTGGAAATGGCATGGCAAGCCGTTCCACAGGACTACATCCAGCATCTCTACGATCGTCTCCATGGGAGAATAGCAGCCTGCATTGCTGCGAAAGGTGGATATACACTGTACTAGTGCCGACATTGTGCATGCTCTTTTGCCTGTGTCTATGTGCCTGTGGTTCTGTCAGTGTGATCATGTGATGTATCTGACCCCAGGAATGTGTCAATAAAGTTTCCCCTTCCTGGGACAATGAATTCACGGTGTTCTTATTTCAATTTCCAGGAGTGTAATTGTAAACAGTTGGAAGATGAAATACTAGTAATCTTAAAGCATTTATTTGGCTCTATTTGAAAACATGTTAGCAAAGCCAGCCCTTAATTAATTCCAAAGTAATTAACAGTTTTGTCAAAAGTATTGTTTGAATAACTATATTTTTAATTTCATGGTTTAAACAAATAATTCAGCTTAACCCTTGTAGTAGAAGTAACTGTTACAAAGAACCAATTTTTAGATGTATTCAGTTAATTTAATGAGTTAAGTTTTGATTGTTTTTCTGTAAATTCAGCACCTATTACTGTGATGATTTGCAAGAGCCTGAAGTTTGGTCATGAGACAGTCAGTCCATGGTCAAGTTTCAGATGAGAAACCCACGTTGGTTAGAACAACAACAATGCTTCAACTTAACTGTGAAATAAGTGTTAAACAATTAGGCTGTGTGTAAAAACAATGATAGTGTCTGCTACATACATACCTGATTATCCTTTAAGAACTGTGAACTTTGTGGTTAGGTTTTACTGCTCATAGGTGTTCAACAGGAAACTATTGTAGCAATATGTGGAGGTTTACTGCTAACTATTAATGAGGCTTATGGAAAGTTTAAACAATTGTGCATTGGCCATATTAAATGTGTATATGGGGGGTTGTGAAAAGTGAAAGTAAAAGACAGTGAAACACAACTAAGTATCTGTTGGCTACATTATTTATCATAGTTAGTGTCCGAATTACAAACCCCATTTTTCAGCCAGTGTAGCAATGCAGTACATCGACACCAAGGACAACATAATGAAGATAAATAAAGCAAGTGGAACCGCTGCACATCCATACCCTTTTTTGGGACAATCTCCACTTGTGCTCACCAAGAACCACTATATTTGTCAATAATACCATCCCATAAGTGTTCATGAATGAATTCTCGCATCATTGATCACAAATGATGTGGTATTCTATAGAATTTATAATATACAGGCAACTCATTCCCAGTTATGATTCTATTCTGAGTCAGCAGGGTCACTGGCAAAAAGGATTAAGCAAATCTTCAAACTGTACTAACAACTTCTCCATTGCTAACTTTTCTGTTTCTTCCAAATGTTTTATCTTTTCTGATAATGCAGCTAAACTGTAGGTGATATTATCTCTGGGTCCAAGTTTACTTTATCCAAATCATCCCCCTCTAAAATCTCCAAATTGGTGACCACCAACCCTTAGACAATTCCATGTCCTCAGTCTCAAAGTTATCTCTTCTGACAGAAAAGTCCTCAGTCTCAAGGTTATCTCTACTGACAGACACTACTTGCATGCCATCTATTTCTTGTACAAGTACAACACACCTGCATATGAACACTGGGACTTGCATGCCTCCTCATACTGTTTAGTGGGTCAACCACGCCCAACATGTTTAATTTCAAATCAGCTCATGGACTCATGCATAGTAGTTTTTCCATGTGGTACTTTATAATGTAAATTAATCCTTAGGGCCTTGCACACAGTCTAATTTGTTCCTCTTTCACAGAGAGAAAGCTTACAGCAATGTGGCACTGACAGTAATTTACCCCAGATGAAATAATGCCCAATTGAGTTTCACTAAACACAGTCCTACATCATGGTACTCATATAGGAAATCTAATCCTAGGATTGCACAGTACCCATTTCGTAAACTAGGTAAAACTTTCATACATCTCTAGGAATGTTTTGTCCCCACATGAAAACTCCATATTGGTGATTCCAGTGAACATGTCACGCCCCGCCACGTACTCTGCATAATATATATCGTGGTGGGCTCAACCTCCTCATACCAATGAGGTCGTAATTTGTCATAGGAACTGCACACATGTCCAATAAAGACTTATGTTCACTTCCATCCACTGGCCAAATTAAGCAAAATTCCACCTCTTCACTGTTTTAGCTGTGATAATTTTTTTTGGGAGCGCTACTTGCTGTCCTGGAGTCCCCATTGCCATTTAACTGTAAATTACTATTCCTATTCCATAAATTTATATCATGCCTGTTATTTTGTCTACAGACTAGTTCCTGATGCTCTACTCTCAAACATTTCCTACATTGTTGCTGATGGCACTTTCACTGCATGTGTCCTGACTACATACAATAGAAAATAACAGTGGATACAGTGACATCATCTGAATCAGATGACATACACAAAACGCAATAGGTAGGCCTCACTCGACTCCGCATTGTGCTACACATAATAACTGCATTCTGTATGTTTGATGTCCAGGCTTATCTTCACAGAGCTGAAATGTACATGTACAAGCAATTTTACAATTTTGAACATGGCCGATAATGCAGCAACCGTAGACGAAATTTATAATATTACTTGAAAATACAGCTCTTTGGTTGCATAGGTAAACAATATTATAAATGTACAAGCAATGTTCAGTTTAGAGAAGATGTGCAGGGCCGCACTTGCATTTGCGGACACTTCACTGCTCACTGGATCATACTTTGCTGAACACTATGCAAAATATGTGACCAAGCAAACAGGGAAAATTTTACTTCCTCTCTTGTTTTTCCATCTCCCTCCTTAAATTAGTTTTTTCACTTGTAACTAATTACAATTAACATAAATGAGTAAAATTTGCATTTTCATAAAAGAGAAAGGTTGGCCCTAAGTTCTAAAGATTATAACACCAGATCTAATTTTGTGCTTAGTTTTAGGTTTGTAATTGAGTTTCTAATTTATTTTGACTATTCCTAGTTAGTGTCTTTGATTATAGGGTGAAACCAGTGATTGTTTCATAACTTAAATTCTATAGTTGATGTGTAAACAAATATAAATTCTGTAATAATTGCAAACATTTGGAAGATGAAATACTAGTAATTTTAAAGTATTTATTTGGCTCTATTTGAAAACATGTTAGTAAAGCCATCCTTTAATTAATTCCAAAGTAATTAACAGTTTTGTCCAAAGTATTGTTCGCGTGACTATATTTGTTAATTTCATGATTTAAACAAATAATTTGGCTTAACCCTTGTAATAGAAGAAACTGTTACAAAGAACCAATTTTTCAATGTATTCAGTTAATTTAATGAGTTAAGTTTTAATTGTAATTTCTGTAAATTTAACATCAAACAATGTGTAGTTTTGGCACCTATTGTTATGAGGATATATAAGGGCCCAATTTTTGGTCACGAGACAGTCAGTCTACGGCTGAGTTTCAGATGAGAAACCTGTGTTGGATAGGATGACAACAATGCATCCCCTTAACAGTGAAATAAGTGTTACACCAATAGGCCATGTGTTAAAGCAATGACAGTGTCTTTTCCATATGTACCTGATTATTTTGAAAGAACTGTGAATTATGTGGTTATGTTTTTACTGCTTGTAGATGTTCAACAGTCAACTATTGTAGCAGTATGTGGATGTTTGCCTGAAAACTATTAATGAGGATTATCAAAAGTTAAACAATTTTGCACTGGCTATATTAAATGTGTATTATTGGGGGGTTGTGAAAAGTGAAAGAAAATGACTGTGAAACGCAACTGTGCATCTGTCGACTACATCATTTACAATAGACAGTAATAGCACATCCAACCCCTATTTTTTCAGCCAGTACATAGACACCAAGGACAACAAACAAAGAAACAAAGAAGGTGAACTGCTACATGTGGTGCCCCGGGTGAGGAATCTTGTACATAGCCACAATAAACAAGGACTCACAAATGTTGAGCAGTGAACTCGGCAGCAGTTTACAGTGTAGTGGTGCAACAGTCAATCAGTGCATGGATTTCATGGCCACTGTATGATAGCAACCAATCAGCAAGCGGGTCCTATGGAAGCAGCCACTGAGCACCGGAGCAGGCAATCAGCACGCAGGTGGACACAGCTGACTGCAGGTAAACAAGATGCCTCGCCGAGAGCCTTACAATTTGCCACACCCGTGCATATGATGAATCTGATACAAATGAATCTAGTAACAAAAATCTGCAAGGGCAACAGTTTATGGCAGACAGAAATTTGGAAGTGATGTTAAGGCTAATTATGAGTAGTTTGATTTGTTTGATAGTATAAGTACAAAAGAAGAAATTAGTAGTACAAAAGAAGACATGAATAGGATGGAAAGTAGTATGAAAGAAGACGTAGGGTGGAAAATAGTATGAAAGAAGACATTAATAGGTTGGAAAAGATAACTGATAGCATTAGAACTGACATGGTTAGCTTAAAACATGAACTGAAGAAAGAAAAGAAATTAAATAGGAAATTAAGGTAGTTAGAACTAATCTTTCATAATTAAATAAGATATTTGATGTGGTAGTTAATGATTGTAATAATACTAATGAGAAATTAACGAAGAGTAGTAAATGTGTAGAAGAGAGAGAAACTTTGTGATGACAATAGTATGAAGGTGGAGGTTTTTGAGAAACAATGTGCTGAAAATAGAGTTAAACTTGAGAACCAAATCGATCACATTATAAATGATTCAGAAACTGAGGTAGAAACCAAGTGTGCAGTAGTGGTAGAGGAAAGACTGGTAAAAGTAAATAAAAATGTAGATTCAAAATTGGCTGAAATGGAGAAAAACATGGAATAGATACAAAATCTAAAGCATAAAGAAAGTGAAAGTGTGTCTGATTCTGACAACAGCTGAAATGATGATAGCAATGGTGAATCCAGTAGTGATGAGGATGAGATGTTTGCATTTATAATTGATAATGGTGGCAATGTGTTTAGTAAAGAAAGAGTAAATGAGGATAATGTTAGACCTAGTGAAGAGTTAGAGTTTGAGAGTGGTACTGAGGAAGAGGACCACGCTATCTGTCAGTTGACTGTGACTGATAATCATTTTGGTAAGCAGGATGATAGTTTTTCCAGGGAAAAGAGTGATGAGGATTTGTTGTATGAACAAGATCACATGGTAAGTAAAGAGGAAGTGGGTCACCCTGTAATAACAGCAGGTGTAAAAGGTATACATGCTACGTTTTCAGTGGACAGTAGTAGTGATTTGAATAGCATTTCACAGGCTTTTGTTGAATCTATTAAGAACACAGAGAGTATAGCACTGATGCATGTTTCTGGAATAAAAATTATTGGTGTTACTGGTAAGCTATCAAAGAGTGTGAAACCATTGACTCTGTGGAATTGGCAGGACAGTTGTTGGAGTGAAATTTCTTGCTAATTCAAAATCTCAGCATTGATGTAATATTTGGGACTAATTTCTTGTGCAAATAGCAAGCAGGGGGGTTCAGCATTCTGTGTGGGATTCATTATGTGGTGATAATTCTTACCCAGCTGTCTGTCTCATTTTTCATGTTTCCTGAGGCAGTCATACTCTTCTCATATCCTATCTGTAGTTATAAGACAATCAGAGACATTTTATCTTCTACTTTCATGTAATTTTGTACAGTAGGATTCTTTAGTATAAGAAATGGTAGAAAAGGTTTTATCTAGTGTTATCTTTGTGTATGTATAAATTATGTTGTGTTATGGCACTTGTAAGAAATGCAGTCATAAGAGGATCGAAGAAAGTAAAATAGTACAATGGTTAAAGAGTTTCTGTCAAGAGGGTAAGGTAAACTGAAAATGAAAGGTGTCAGCATATGTGGAGGATAATTAACATCTGAAGTAATCAGCTCAAGTGTGAATTTAGTGCAGCCGCAGAGGCAATATGCAGTATAAACCATCTTAAATACTAGATCTTAATATTAATTGTGGTATAATAGAAGTTTTCGTGTTCAGTGCGATCAGTAATGGAGATAACTATCTACCTATAGGAGGGCATCATGGTACAGCCATGTCTAACATTAAGGAATTACAGCTTTAGACATAGTTGCCTGGAGTAATATGTGTGTAAAGAATAAGTAAGATTTGTACGTATATCACCCTTCAGGCTAGAATATCAAGCAATTTGATGGAATACAGTGAAATAATAGTTTTTCTGAGTGAAAATGTTGTCTGATCAGTAAGGAGAGTTAATTTGCCTTAGCATAAGGATCTGTTACTATGGAGTGCTTTTCAGTAGAGTCAATTTTGCATTAGATAAGCAGAGCAGGTGTTTATTTATCAGATAATGAAACAATAATGAAATAATAAAACAATGAATAATGTTAGGGTCTTAATGGTTAGGGAGCCTGTCTCTGCAGTAGGGATATTTTTTGAGAATGCACTCCACTGGCTAACAAGGTAAGAAATGTAAGTGAAATAATGGTGCTGACAGACATGATTAATGCAAAAGATAACTGTATACAAATAAATGTGAAGTAACTATCTTGATGATGTAATTGTGAACTAGGCAACATTGGGTACTGTTTATATTGTGCAATTCATGACACTGCAGCTGGAATGAGAGATTAATAGAAAGAGCAATATTTACAAGTCATATAATGCAGCATCATTGGCTCTATAGGTTATCTGGAAACTTCTATTTGTGTTCTGAGGAATTATGAGCTTGAAGTGGTGACACTGGGACAAAGAACAATAATTTTGCTGGTTCACTAATAACTGTGGTGCTGGACTGATGTGAATATTCTAACAGGTAAACTATTTGGTAACATTTCGTGACTTTGTAAGTATTTAATTTTCTGCTTGAACAAGAGTAGTACTCATAATAGAGAAATAGAGCAATGATTTGGTACAACTTCCATCCCCTTAATCTTGATTTGAATAGTCATTAAGTTATGTGACTCTGTTCTTTTCTCATAACACAATGATTAGTTAATCTATGCTACTTCACATCTAGAGTTTTTGCTACTTTGAAAAAGGGAAAAGAGACCCAAATCTTTCAAGTTTAACCAGTTTCAGACAGTTATGACTTAAAGTAATGTTCTACGGTGTAATGTGTACTTGATTTAAAAATTTTTCTAGTCCACACCTTTCGTACTATAGTCAAATTTAGTACTAATTATTTCAATGTTATGAGAACTATGTATTTATTTATGATGTAATGACTATCATTTGCCATTAGTGTTAAACATGTTTTATTCTTAGACTTAAGTTAGAAATAAAAGTAAGTGAACAAAAGTAAGTATTTTGTCTCATTTTTTCAGGTAGTGTGGAGGAGGAGAACCACCTCCAAGGGAACCGATAGCAGCACATTTCCTTGCTAACTGCCACTTGGACCTGTTGAAGGTGTGGACAGCTTGGTGAGAAAGTGTGTAAAAACTCATTGGAAAAGTGAAAGTGCTTGTGAAAAAATCTGAACATCGAAGATGAGGTGACTTACCGAACGAAAGCGCTGGCAGGTCGATAGACACACAAACAAACACAAACACACACACAAAATTCAAGCTTTCACAACAAACTGTTGCCTCATCAGGAAAGAGGGAAGGAGAGGGGAAGACGAAAGGAAGTGGGTTTTAAGGGAGAGGGTAAGGAGTCATTCCAATCCCGGGAGCGGAAAGACTTACCTTAGGGGGAAAAAAGGACAGGTATACACTCGCACACACGCGCATATCCATCCACACATACAGACACAAGCAGACATATTTCAAGTGATTATCACCTCTTCATGCATTTGAAGAAATGGCTCGGGTCACAGTGGTTTGATGACGACAAAGAGCTCAAAGATGCGGTCACAGGCTGGCTCCAGGCACAAGCGGGTGATTTTTATGCAGAAGTAATTTCAAAGCTTGTGAAGAGATATGATAAGTGCCTCAATCGCTATGGAGACTATGTAGAAAAATAGTGCAAAGATGTAGTTGTAAGATGTATATATTAAAATATTTTTATTTAACTTGGTGTATTTTTTTAAATCAACCGGAGGTTACTTTCTGAACGGCCCTCGTATAAAGGTACACATCAATTGATACAAGTCCTATCTTGCTTCAAATAATAAATCATCATGGGTTGCAAAAGACTAAACTACACTGCACATTGCAATTAACTTTATATATATATATATATATATATATATATATATATATATATATATATATATATATATATATATATATATATATAGGTCTTTAAATATGTCTGCTTGTGTCTGTATGTGTGGATGGATATGTGCGTGTGTGCGAGTGTATACCTGTCCTTTTTTCCCCCTAAGGTTAGTCTTTCCGCTCCCGGGATTGGAATGACTCCTTACCCTCTCCCTTAAAACCCACTTCCTTTCGTCTTCCCCTCTCCTTCCCTCTTTCCTGATGAGGCAACAGTTTGTTGCGAAAGCTTGAATTTTGTGTGTGTGTTTGTGTTTGTTTGTGTGTCTATCGACCTGCCAGCACTTTTGTTCGGTAAGTCACCTCATCTTTGTTTTTTATATATATATATATATATATATATATATATATATTTGTGTGTGTGTTTGTGTTTGTTTGTGTGTCTATCGACCTGCCAGCGCTTTCGTTCGGTAAGTCACCTCATCTTTCTTTTTATACATAATTTTTCCCACGTGGAATGCTTCCTTCTATTATATATATATATATATAAAAGTCTTTAAATATGTCTGCTTGTGTCTGTATGTGTGGGTGGATATGTGCGTGTGTGCGAGTGTATACCTGTCCTTTTTTCCCCCTAAGGTAAGTCTTTCCGCTCCCGGGATTGGAATGACTCCTTACCCTCTCCCTTAAAACCCACTTCCTTTCGTCTTCCCCTCTCCTTCCCTCTTTCCTGATGAGGCAACAGTTTGTTGCGAAAGCTTGAATTTTGTGTGTGTGTTTGTGTTTGTTTGTGTGTCTATCGACCTGCCAGGGCTTTCGTTCGGTAAGTCACCTCATCTTTGTTTTTATACATAATTTTTCCCACGTGGAATGTTTCCTTCTATTATATATATATATATAAAAGTTAATTGCAATGTGCAGTGTAGTTTAGTCTTTTGCAACCCATGAGGATTTATTATTTGAAGCAAGATAGGACTTGTATCAATTGATGTGTACCTTTATACGAGGGCCGTTCAGAAAGTAACCTCTGGTTGATTTAAAAAAATACACCAAGTTAAATAAAAATATTTTAATATATACATCTTACAACTACATCTTTGCACTATTTTTCTACATAGTCTCCATAGCGATTGAGGCACTTATCATATCTCTTCACAAGCTTTGAAATTCCTTCTGCATAAAAATCACCCGCTTGTGCCTGGAGCCAGCCTGTGACCGCATCTTTGAGCTCTTCGTCGTCATCAAACCGCTGTGACCCGAGCCATTTCTTCAAATGCATGAAGAGGTGATAATCACTTGGCGCCAGGTCTGGGCTGTAAGGTGGATGGTTGATAACGTCCCACTTGAAGGACTCAAGAAGGGCCGTTGTTCTGCGAGCAGAGTGAGGACGGGCGTTATCGTGCAAAAAAACGATACCGGAAGTCAGCATACCACGGCGTTTGTTCTGTATAGCCCGTCGTAACTTTTTTATTGTTTCACAGTACATGTCTTGATTAATGGTCATACCACGTTCCATGAATTCAACCAACAACACCCCTTTGGCATCCCAAAACACCGTTGCCATCAGTTTTCTGGCAGAAAAATCTTGCGAGGCTTTTCTTGGTTTGGTAGGCGAATTTGAATGTGCCCACATCTTTGATTGTTCTTTTGTCTCAGGGTTCACGTACTTAATCCAGGTTTCGTCACCGGTCACGATTCTGTTTAACAATGGTTCTCCTTCGTCCTCATAACGTGACAGAAAGTCTAATGCAGAGGCCATTCTTTAAGTTTTGTGGTGGTCGGTAAGAATTTTGGGCACCCATCGTGCACAGAACTTACGGTAACCCAATCTTGCTGTCACTATCTCGTACAAGAGAGTCTTATAAATCTGTGGAAAAGCAGTAGACAACTCCGACATTGAGAAACGTCGATTTTCACGAACTTTTGCATCAACTGTCTGAACGAGTTCGTCAGTCACCAATGATGGTCTACCACTCCTCTCTTCATCATGAACGTTTTCTCGTCCACTTTTAAATAAACGTACCCATTCACGGACAACTCCTTCACTCATAACTCTTGGTCCGTACGCGGCACAAAGCTCACAATGAGTAGCTGCTGCAGAATATCCTTTGGCTGTAAAAAACCTTATGACAGCACGCACTTCACATTTGGCGGGGTTTTCTATTGCAGCACACATTTCAAACTGCCACAAAAACTAAACTAGCGCAGGTACGACGTTCACTCGACCAGGGCTTGATGCCGACTGACCTGTTGAGTGCATGACGCACAGATGGCGTCGCTACTCCCCCCACAACCCACACTGTGACCAATCGGAGGTTACTTTCTGAACCGCCCTCGTACATTATCTTCGCTTACCCAAAAAGGACATCACTTATGATGAAGATGCCTAATTTTTGTTAAAAGTATAACTTGTGGATATTTTGCGTTATTTTGCAAGCCTCTGTATGTAAATATTGTATATGGGAATTTTCGTATGGCCAGTTAGTGTAAGTCTAAATTTGAAACACATACGTGGTGTAGTTTTTGGTAGTATATCTTATGTAATATTTTTTTGTGTGTAGATTTTAAACCCAATTTCTGGTGTCACTTGTGGCCATTGAATTGTCCAGCTAGCTATTTGCAATATTTATCTGGTCAAGCCAATGAGAGGGTCATGTAATAAAGCAAACTGAGAAAATTTTACTTCCCCTCTTGTTTAGCCATCTGACTCCTTAAATTCTTTTTTCCACTTATAACTAATTATGATTAACGTACATGAGTATAATATGCATTTTCATAAAAGAGAAAGGTTTGCCATAAGTTTTAAAGATTATAGCATCAGATCTAATTTTGTGCTTAGTTTTAGGTATGTAATTGATTTTCTAAGTTATTTTGACTATTCCTAGTTAGTATATTAGATTATAGGGCAAATCCAGTGATTGTTTTGTAACTTAAATTCTATTGTTTGACTTGTAAGCAAATATGAATTCTGTAATAATTGTAAACATTTGGAAGGTGAAATACTAGTGATCTTAAAGTATTTATTTGGCTCTTTTCGAAAACATGTTAGCAAAGCCATCCTTTAATTAATTCCAAAGTAGTTAACAGTTTTGTCAAAAGTATTGTTTGTGTAACTGTATTAGTTAATTTCATGATTTAAACAAATAATTCGGCTTAACCCTTGTAGCAGAAGAAACTTACAAAGAAACAATTTTTCGATGTATTCAGTTAATTTAATGAGTTAAGTTTTAATTGTAATTTCTGTAAATTAACATTGAACAATTTGTAGTTTTGGCACCTATTATTGTGAGGATATACAAGGGTCCTATTTTGGTCACAAGACATATACCTGTATCCACCACTGCAGTGGCATGCATGCGAGATATTAGCTCGTGTACACCCATGGGTAGAATAATATAAACTTGGTTCTTTAAGTGTCCTCACAAATAAAAATCTAGCAGATTAAGATCTGGGGAACATGGAGGCCAGAACACTGGACCTCCACAAAAACTGCATTTCCCAGCAAATGCTTCACTTAAACAGTTTCGCACATTCATTTCAAAGAGTGGCGGTGCTGAGACCATAGCTATCACCGAACACCAAGTGGAACATTTTATTATGCATTAGCCAAAGTATTGCAAAGAAACATGAAATACAGGGGCATATTCAATGTGTCCAGTGATAGGTAAGGGCCCAAAAGTACTCCTCCCACGACTCCATCCCACAGGTTTATGCTAAAGCATGCATGAAAGCCACATTCAGGGTTAACATGTGGATTTCATTCTGATCATTAATGGCTGTTGTGGAGGTAGTAAATATCTACACAAGTGAAGCTAGATTCATCAGCCCATATCACGTTATTTATAAAATGTTGGTTATTTTACATTTGTGCAAAAGCCTTTCACAAAACTGTACTCATTGAATGCGGTCTTCTGGCTGCTGATGTTGAGTTAGTGTGTAATGATATGGATGCAGTTCTCCATCTTGCAACACTTCATCAACCAGTGATATCTGGAACTGCCTTGCAATACCATAGGCACTTCATGGTGTAGTTCCAGGCAACAAATAACATTATTTTCGGGATGGCACCTTTGAGATTATTGTGCAGCATGTGCATGAGCAGTAGCAGCAGTTTGGTTAGTGGATGCACCCAGCACCAAAAGCATATGAAAGTAATCCACATTATGTACTCCATCGGGAAACCGTCCTATGTGAACTTGACAGGATGAATTATGGCTGTGCACTGTGCAGGTAGTAAACAGATGAATGCAGTTTTATGGATCCCACTGTTATGTGATAGGCTACTGCTTCTAAACAGTGAGAACTAAGGAATGGATGTCTAAAAAATAAAAAAGGAACCTGATGACTATTTGCTCCATGATACATATAGGTCTGATGTCCCAGCAATCTAATCAATGAGCTACAATGGCTGGTTAGTGGTGCAGGTTGATACAGGCTGCTTTGTAAACTCTGACATGCTACATAACGTGAAAGAGTTGCCAGCTCCTTGTTTTCATACTTGTGTATTCAAACTCCACCCAATGTGAGTTTGCTACACAAACTTTTGTCTTGTGCCTGGATGAAGAATCACATGCTTACCTCCAAGTGCAGCATTTTTTTTCTACACATTGTAAATCTTCCAATGCTGTTGCTGCTCCTATGGCTCACACTAAGTCTTTAGGAAACTCGGTCCATGCTTTTCTCAGTAAGAGAGGTAGCAAACCTTGCAAAATGCATCTCTGTTCTGCCTCTTGCAGTTGGACTTTATTAGTGTCATCACATTCTTTCACCTTATGCATGTTGACATTAAGATTTCTAATCCTGTCCACAGAACTCTTTATGGACTCACCCTGTTTTAGTGATAGACTGCACTGTTTAATTGCTCTCATCATATCAACAACCATGGGTAGTCATATCAGGATGTGGGGAAGAACTACACACGCCTGTCCCTCCCCTCCCCCTCCCCCTCCAGCTCTCAGGAAAAAGAAAAAATATAGTGTAGTCAGGTGGTTTTCTTTCAAGAAAATGATTAAAATCTGGTATTATGCAAGGTTTTAGCAGGATTGGAAATGAAACTTTTTATGCCAGCTTACAAGTTGCCATTTGTCTCCAAAATATTAAAAATACACCATACTCTCAGCTCTAAGCATCTTCCTCACCCCCCCACCCCTCCCTCCCCTACACACTATCATATGGGCACACTTATCTACAACTACTCTTCCTCTTATATCACTGTAACAAGCCTGCCCTCAGAACTTCAAATTTCTGAGCATTTCTTAACTCCTTGTTTTACATCATATATGTTTTTGCATGTCCCACCAAATGTAACTTGGTCGTACGCAATAACTGCCTGATTGCCTTTGTGCCATCTGATTCAGCAAAGACTGAACCACCTCACTGTGGTAACCTTCTCTACCCCTGGTTCCATCATTTGCAAAGCCTGTGTCTACCAGAAAAAGAAAAAGAAAATAGGAAAGGACTTAATACTAATATCACCTTCACACTTATTACTACAGCCACATCTAATACTTCTATCTGATTGCCAACCACGTGCTGTCTTTACACTCTCTGGAATGTTGCCAAGGCCTCCTTCATTCAAAACTGAAGACTGGGAGCACAGAGCACTGTGCTTTAACAAGTTACAGTGTCCTCAACTAACTGCGTACAAACCACCATCCATTTCCGTAGTGTGCACTCTAAATTCACTCAAATCTGATTGAATCCACTTTCACCAGTCAAGCTTTCTACCCAAACCTCCAGTCCAGACAATTAGATATTGACAACTAAGTGCTTGGAAAAAACATTTTGCTTTTACTTATCATATTGAATGATGCTGATGATCACTGTCCTGTGATGTTGCTTGCAGTTACTAGATTTCTTTTGACACCTAAAGTAATGGCATCAGGGGTGCAGATCCCATTAAATGCCAAGATGGCTGTTTCTGCTCAGGGTGGCATGTTCAGGACAGTGAGTTGGGTCCTACCAGTACCACAATGAGTGCAGATTAGAAGAGCTCAATTAGCAATAATATGTTTTTCTGCAGAAGTTAATGACAGCAAATCTGTGGCATGTGTTGACACCCAGGCAGTGGTTGCTACCTCAACATAGCACACAACACTGTGCTTGGCTTATGGCAGAATGAGGATGCAAGGCAATGGTGATGCCCCAGCAGAAGGCAGTGGTTGGTTCGACAGCTCTACTGTCATAAGGTAGGCACCCAAGGTACTCAGCTTGCTTACTCTGCAGCGGTCATGAAAAGCAGTCCAGTGTGTAAATTCCCCATGCTGAAGTTCAGACATTTGGAAATGTTTGACGTGCTGGACTCTAAGAGGTCTTCCCTTGGCAGCACCAACTCAAGATCTGAAACTATCGGGTCTAGTGGCAGCTGTTTGCCAGCAGCTAGCTGATGACACTGCTAAGCAAGGTTGAAGCTGCTTGGCACCACATAGGACAATCAGCTGTGCAGAGACAGCTTTGACTCATAGTTGGAAGTACCAGAACAAGTTATACTATGATTACAGGTGCAAGTGCTGCTAGTGGCTGAGCAGTAAGTTTTTGTAGTCACTCTATCAGCTATGTTGTGACTGTGACAATGTTACATTCTGTAAAGACATGTGGAAATTCAGTCCATCACTATGTTAGACTAGAATCTTGCAATATTCTGTGCCAGCAACATTCTAGAGCCTGGCAGCAGGATTTCATACACAGCTCACCTGTCACTGAGTTGCAATGTCTGAAAAGAGCTGTTGGCACAACAGGAGATGTTTCAGTTCAGTAGTCTTCATATTAAGTTATCTGCTTTGCACGTTTCTATTAGTCTTCCAAATTATTGTTAGTTCTTTTTTTGATGAATACTTACTGACAATGTTTATAATTTTTTTTACTTGTATAGTTCTGCATTATAATCACCTAGTCTAATACTGTGTGTTTCTTTCATGTATTAGAAACATTTTTTCTAGTTCTTCCCAAAATTTGTAATTTTCTTCTCTAAAAGACTTATTAGCCTATTGGCAAGCATGCAAGAAGGCTCCATGGGGGTTAGAACCCCCCCCCCCCTCCTCTCCCCCCAAATAAAATACACTTCAGTATAAATTTTTATGTTTTCACATACACCAGTTCCAAATTTAACAACTAACTTCAGAATATGAGGTAACATGGACTTACTTTTACTTTTTTGTGTCCGGAAACTACAATTTGTTTGCCCAGTATTGGGCAATGTCCAACGCTTCTTCTTAAGCCAGCCATAGATCGTCGAGGGTGCATCTGTGGGGGCAGGCAGGGCATTGTAGAAGATGTTCCATGTCCTGTCACATGCCGCAGTTGCATTTGTCGTCATTTTCGTCCAACAAACCCCCTTTGATCAGATTAGATTTCACAGGAGCCACCCCAGTTCTGATGCAGTTAAGCATTCTCCAGGTTTTCCAATCACCAGAAACACCGCTTGGTGGGTCCTCTCTTAGTGGATAGTAGATGGGTGGATCATCTACGGGGCAACTTAGGAAATGGCGTCTGGATTTGAGTCTGCTGGGGCCACACTCTAGGCCAAATATTGAGTGACGGGCATCAAAGGTTTGTTTTAGCTTCTCGGTATGTTCATGGGCTTTCCTACATGAGTCAGGGTTTGTGAAACCTGCGGCCTTGTGAAGATTTTCTGTGGGGGTTGGTTTCATGCAGCCTGTCACCATCCTGCATGTTTCATTCAAGCTAATATCTACCTTTTTTGCTTGGGCAGATCTGTACCATACCGGGCAGGCATATTCGGCAGTTGAGAAGCACAAAGCTTGGGATGAAGTTCTGACCACAGTAGGTTTTGCACCCCATTTGCTATTGGACAGCTTTCTTATTAGGGAATTTCATGCTTCTACTTTTTTGCGTGTTTTTTCGCAATGATATTTGTTTGTAAATGTTCTGTCCAGCACAACGCCAAGGTAGGTGGGAGTATCTGTGTGTTCTAGTAATGCGCCATCCCAGGTAACACTGAGCCTGTACTCTGCCTGCCTCAAGTTCAGATGGAATGCACTCACTTGAGTTTTGGAGGATTGGGTTTTAGAGAATTCTTTTTGTAGTAGGTTGACATTTTAGAAAGGGCGGTTTCTAGTTTCTCCTCGATGGCTTCAAACCTGTTGCCTTGAGCTGTTATTGCCAGGTTGTCTGCATATAAAAAAGTTTTGGTTTTGTCTGAAGTTGGTTGGTCATTTGTATATATGTTGAATAGAATTGGCGCCAACACACTCCCTTGGGCGAGCCCATTTTTCTGATTCCGCCATCAACTCTTTTTCCCCTCAAAAATTACGAAGAACTGTCTATTTTGGAACAGGGATTCGATTATCTTGAGTAGGTGGTAGTCTTTCAGGGTTTCGTAGGTTTTATGCAGTAGTGTCCGGTGATCTACTGTATCATAGGCGGAACTTAGGTCGACTAGTGCCAGCCCAATGATTAGTTTATTCTCAAACCCATCCTCGATATGTTCCGCCAATGCCAGAATTTGACTGGTACAGGACTTTCCAGGTATAAAACCTGCTTGGTGTGGAATTAGCTTCGAGTCAATGATCTTCTCTATTCTGTTGAGGATCAATCTTTCATAGAGCTTAAACAGGTGGCAGAGAAGGGTTATGGGTCGATAGCTCTTCGGAGACTCTGGGTCCTTCCCGGGTTTAAGGAGAGCCACCACCTTTGACTTCCTCCACAGTTTCGGGATTTGAAAGGTTTCGTGGCATACATTAAAAAGTCCAAGTATCCAGTCCCTGGCACCAAGGCTGAAGTTTTTAATCTGTTCCACGCAAATATCATCAAACCCAATGGCTTTCTCATTCTTCATGGTATTTATGCCATTGTTCAACTCTCTCATGGTAAATGGTTTCTGGAAGATGGTGTTTTCCATTGGCAGTAGGTGTGTGATTTTAGTTTTCTGACGTTTGGGGTTGAACTTGCCGTTTAGAAGGAGTTAGTTGGCCAACTGGTTTGGGGTTACGTTGGCCGGGGCCTTGCTTAGCCTTGGGTGACCATCCAGTTTCTTAATCAGGTAGCATGGAAGCAAAGAGTCTCAAAAATTGCAAGAAATTCTATAAATTACAAAGTATTTTTAACACAGGATACTCTTCAGTTGGTTGTGTCAGGCTCTTCCCACATGTATGGGCTTACGACCTGATATCTAACATTCTAGTCAGGTAACAATATTATGAAAAGGATAATTGCTACTTACCAAATAGCAGAATGCTGAGTTGCAGAAAGGCACAACAAAAATACTGTCACACACACACACACACACACACACACACACACACACACACACACATGACTGTCCTTTTGTTGTACCAGTCTGTGATTCAGCATCTCCACTATGTGACGAGTGGCAACTATCCTTTTCATGATACTGTTACATTATTCCATCCTGGATTTTCCATTGTTGAATTCTAGGCAGGTAAATGCACACATTCCCAGAGTGACCCTACTGCTATCAACAATAAATCCAACATGGCTGCAAGCATTATGCTCCTTTCTATGTGAGCATGACAGCCAACAAGCTGCCTGCTCACATGAATGACCACCAGCAAACTGTGGCCAAGGAATAGCTTCACAAAGTTGCTTAAAATGCAGCTGAACACAGTGTGCTTCATTTTAATGAGTGCTTCACAGATTGTGCCATCCGAAATCTTCCTAGCAAACACCAGTTTTTCTGAATTGTGCAGGTGGGAACTCACCCTACAACATACCCTTCATTCCTGTAACCCCCTGGCCTCAACTTTTGTTAGTTGTATCCTCCATCCACACAGTTTCTTCCCTGCTCCCATTCCAGCAGTACACACATCTTCTATCCCATAAATGCTACTAGCAATCTTTCCACTTCTCTACTTCTCTCCTCCTGTGGATTGCTACCACCAGAAATAGTTTTCTGTTTGCAACTTTCTATCATTCTTACAACTGAAAAAAGTTTTATTTTCAGGCTAGCATTATCCAGATATGTAGATTTAAGCCTTCAACATTATTCTGGCTAACCCAAGTTTCAGACCAATACTGTTGATCTCGGATGCTCCATTGCTGTTGGCCTTTTACTCTTGTATCTTTTGGGAAGATATTGGTCTGAAAGGCAAAAGTTACCCTCCCTTAAATGTTCTTGTTATTCCTAAAATAATTCAAGTACTCCTACCACTATTTATTGCCATATTGAAGGACTGCTTCTCCACCAAATATACAGGGTATTTATAAATTACTTACACAAAAGTAATCTTTAATTGCGAAAAGGATAAATAACTTACAGAAATGAGACCTGAGTTTCTCCTGGCATATATAACTTTCAAATAACTTCCAGGAATTCAGCCAGGTAGCACTTTCAGCGACCACCGATATTTCGGCGGGAGAACACCCCGCCATTTTAAAGGCAAACTTCAATGGAAAGGCAGCGTACATGCAAATTTAATACCTCGGTTCTCAGACTGAAGCAGGAAAGATAACACACACATTGAACACTAGTGCCACCAAAGATGACCAAAGGCAGAGCTATTGATAGTGAGACTATGAATCCGCAGGTGAGTTAGCATTGACTCTGTCCCTCTGTTTTTTGACAATGGAGAGAGCCAGATTCCAAACAGAGTTTAAACAGAAACCTCCATCCCTGTTAATGAGGTTGCTCGCTAATTTAATCTCAACTGCCTCCCTAATAATACTGTCTCAATAGCTGGACGTGCATGCCAATATCTCGGTGTTATTATATAACTTGGGGTGACCAGTATCCAAGCAATGTTCAGCAATAGCAGATCTATTTGGCTGCTGTAATCATGTGTGCCATTTCTGCTCAGTACATCGGTCCTCCACGGTCCTGATAGTTTGACCAATATATGCCATGCCACAGCTACAAGGAATACAATATACACCCACCTTACGCAGTCCAAGATCACCCTTAACGGAACTCAAAAGTGCTCTAATTTTAGATGGAGGTCGGAAAACACATTTCACATCGTATTTTCATAAAATACAACCGATCTTGTTGAATGTGTTTCCTACGTACGGCAAAAAGGCGGTAGACTTAGGTGTTGACTAGAATTATCATCAATCACCCAATGTACAGTTGGTCAATAGCGCAATGCACGTTCAATCTGTCTTATCACTATAACCAGTTTGACGAAATGTAACTTCGAGATGGGACAGCTCAGCTGGCAAAGTCTCAGCGTCAGAAACGACATTTGCCCTGTGTACCAAGGTACAAAGTACCCTTTCACGCTGAGCAGGATGGTGACAACTATTAGCCTGTAAGTACAAGTCAGTGTGTTTTCCGACCTCCATCTAAAATTAGAGCACTTTTGAGTTCCGTTACTTGGAGTGCGTAAGGCGGGTGTATATCATATTCCTTGTAGCTGCGGCATGGCATATATTGGTCAAACTATCAGGACCGTGGAGGACCGATGTACTGAACATAAATGGCACACATGATTCCAGCAGCCAAATAGATCTGCTATTGCCAAACATTGCTTGGATACTGGTCACCCCATGGTATATAATAACACCGAGATATTGGCATGCACGTCCAGCTATTGGGACAATGTTATTATGGAGGCAGTTGAGATTAAATTAGCGAGCAACCTCATTAACAGGGATGGAGGTTTCTGTTTGAATTCTGTTTGGAATCCGGCTCTCTCCATTGTCAAAAAACAGAGGGACAGAGTCAATGCTACCTCACCTGTGAATTCATAGTCTCACTATCGATAGCTCTGCCTTTGGTCATCTTTGGTGACACAAGTGTTCAGTGTGTGTGTTATCTTTCCTGCTTCAGTCCGAGAACTGAGGTATTAAATTTGCAAGTACACTGCCTGTCCGTTGCAGTTTGCTTAAAAATGGTGGGGTGTTCTCCCGCCGAAATATCGGCGGTCGCTGAAAGTGTTACCTGCCTGAATTCCCGTAAGTTATTTGAAACTTACAGAAATGTTTGACACAACACTGAATGCAGTATATCTTCAAGTTTTATTCCTGCTGAATACTTTTAGTTCCTGACATTCCCACTAGGTGGCATGTGTGAATGAGTTATTCCAACAGTCATCAGAGAGTCGTATAATGGTGCAGAGTGTGTGCAGTGCTGTTTATGGTTTTATGAATCCAGCTCTGCTACTACAGCTCAAAGACACCTCAGGACTAAATGTCACAAGCCACCACATCAAAGACAAACTGTTATTAATTGGTAGAATCATTTCATTGAGATTGGCTGTGTATCATATAGGATGCCAGGTCAGTGGCAGCCAGCAGCCTCTGACAAAGCAAATGATGAAGTTCAGCACTCTTGCATTCATAGACTGGGTAAATCAATGGGAAAGACAACTTAGAATTAAATATATCTAGTGTTACAGTGTGGAATGCATTATGGGAATGCCTGTCATTAAACCCTATAAACTGGAACTGTTGCAAGATTTAAGAGAAAATGACAAAGAAAAATGAGCAAAGTTTTGTGTAGAAATGTTCAACAAAATGCGTGATGAAGCCACATTCCAACACCTTCCACCTTGGAACATGTATGGAGCTTGCTTAAGGTAAATGTTTTTTCACTGTATATTGAAACAAGATTTACAGTCCTTTCCTTTTTGTCAAACCAGCTGTAACTGGCATATCACACCTGGACTTGCCTGAAAATTATCTACAGGGCTATTAGAAATGATTGAAGCGATTTCATAAATTCACTGTAGCTCCATTCATTGACATATGATCACGACACACTACAGATACTTAGAAAAACTCATAAAGTTTTGTTCGGCTGAAGCCGCACTTCAGGTTTCTGCCGCCAGAGCGCTCGAGAGCGCAGTGAGACAAATTGGCGACAGGAGCCGAGAAAGCGTATGTCGGGCTTGAAATGCACTCACATCAGTCAGTCATAACAGTGGAATGACACTTCAGGATGAAGTTCAACAAAGATCCACCAACTGCTAACTCCATTCGGTGATGGTATGCGCAGTTTAAAGCTTCTGGATGCCTCTGTAAGGGGAAATCAACGGGTCAGCCTGCAATGAGCGAAGAAACGGTTGAACGCGTGCGGGCAAGTTTCACGCGTAGCCCGCTGAGGTCGACGAATAAAGCAAGCAGGGAGCTAAATGTACCACAGCCGACAGTTTGGAAAATCTTACGGAAAAGGCTAAAGCAGAAGCCTTACTGTTTACAATTGCTACAAGGGCTGACACCCAATGACAAAGTCAAACGCTTTGAATTTTCGGCGCGGTTGCAACAGCTCATGGAAGAGGATGCGTTCAGTGCGAAACTTGTTTTCAGTGATGAAGCAACATTTTTTCTTAATGGTGAAGTGAACAGACACAATGTGCAAATCTGGGCGTTAGAGAATCCTCACGTATTCGTGCAGCAAATTCGCAATTCACCAAAAGTTAACGTGTTTTGTGCAATCTCACGGTTTAAAGTTTACGGCCCCTTTTTCTTCTGCAAAAAAAACGTTACAGGACACGTGTATCTGGACATACTGGAAAATTGGCTCATGCCACAACTGGAGACTGCCAGCGCCGACTTCATCTTTCAACAGGATGGTACTCCACCGCACTTCCATCATGATGTTCGGCATTTCTTAAACAGGAGATTGGAAAACCGATGGATCGGTCGTGGTGGAGATCATGATCAGCAATTCATGTCATGGCCTCCACACTCTCCCGACTTAACCCCATGCAATTTCTTTCTGTGGGGTTATGTGAAAGATTCAGTGTTTAAACTTCCTCTACCAAGAAACGTGCCAGAACTGCAAGCTCGCATCAACGATGCTTTCGAACTCATTGATGGGGACAGCTGCGCCGAGTGTGGGAGGAACTTGATTATCGGCTTGATGTCTGCCAAATCACTAAAGGGGCACATATCAAACATTTGTGAATGCCTAAAAAAACTTTTTGAGTTTTTGTATGTGTGTGCAAAGCATTGTGAAAATATCTGAAATAATAAAGTTATTGTAGAGCTGTGAAATCGCTTCAATCATTTGTAATAACCCTGTAATGCTTGAATTACAAGAGGATATGGGCATAGTATTTGTTTTCCAGCAAAGTGTTACAACACCACATTATCATCATGAAGTAGTTGTGTATCTCCATAGGAATGTGACGACTTTGACTGGACGTGCTGGAGCAACTTCCTGGACACCAGGGTCACCTGATTTAACCGCAATGGATTTCTGTCTATCAGGTTACATTAAATACAGAGTGTTTCTTTCTCCATTTCTGGGAAAAGTCAGTGAGCTGCAACAACAGATAACACAAGCAATTGCCACCATACATCAAGACCTGCTTCAAAGTATTCGACATGAAATTAATTACAGGCAGGACATTTGTCATGTTACTAAAGGTAACCATATAGAACATTTGCAAATAAAACTTGAAAATATACTGCTTTGAGGGCAGTGTCAACCATTTATCTCAGTTATGTATCTTTTTCACAATTAAAGGTTAGTTTTGTGTACCTAATTTGTAAACATCTTGTATTGTTGAGGATTAACCTTAGCTATGTTCACTTACAAGGTGCTGAAAGCTTTTTTAAAACATATGTTACTTCTCTGTCAATGTTTTTGCAATCTATGCTGGTTGATACCGAGGAGGTCATTCTCTTTGAGATACTTCATCATATTTGAGCTCAGAATATATTATACAATTCTCCAATAGATGGAAATTGATCAAACTGGGTAAATCATGTAGGGTATCAAACAAAATTTGTGAGTACTGAGGTTTACTTAGTTGGAAGAATACAACATGTTATCTTGGATGGAATGTCATCGACAGATGCAGAAATAACTTCATCATGCCTTGGGGTACTATGTTGGAACCCTCGCTCTTCATGTCGAATATTAATCACTGCAGCTTAATCCAAGTCACAGTTTCGGTTCCTTAAAGGTCCTGATATAGAGAAGGCTATTTGCATTTACAGTGAGAATGTACTTAAATTATTAGATAACAATTTAGAGGCTACTGGTATTTTCTGCGACCTGCCAAATGTCTTTGACTGTATGAATCACACCATTCTCTTATATATTTAAAAACAAAGATGATGTGACTTACCATACGAAAGAGCTGGCAGGTCGATAGAAACACAAACAGACACATACATACACACAAAATTCAAGCTTTCGCAACAAACTGTTGCCTCATCAGGAAAGAGGGAAGGAGACTTTCCCTCTCCTTCCCTCTTTCCTGATGAGGCAACAGTTTGTTGCGAAAGCTTGAATTTTGTGTGTATGTATGTGTCTGTTTGTGTTTCTATCGACCTGCCAGCGCTTTCGTATGGTAAGTCACATCATCTTTGTTTTTAAATATATTTTTCCCGCATGGAATGTTTCCCTCTATTATATTGACACCATTCTCTTAAGTACATTAGAATATTATGGTGTCACTGACAGTGCTGCAAAATGGTTCAAGTCTCACCTATATAATAGGAAACAAGGGGTGTCATTGTGATATACCTGTGGAGAGAGCAATCAGTCTTCATCTGACTGAGTATTAATTATATGTGGTGTTCCTCAAGGTTCCATCTTGGGCCCATTGCTTTTTCTTGTGTACGTTAATGACCTCTTGTCTGTCATATTGCCAGATGATAAGTTTGATTTGTCTGCTTTGCAATAAATAGAAAGTCAAGTACAGATTTAGAAATGGGTGCTAATCAAATTTTCACTGATGTTAATAAATGGTTAAATTTTGAAAAGACTCATCATACGCGGTGCAGAACTTGTAAGAGGTTCCTTCCAGTATGTGTATAACATACGTTGACAGCGTTAAATATCTGTGATTACAGCTCAAGAATAAATTCAGTTGGGAAGCACATACCCCAGAATTGCTGAAGTGCCTAAACAAGTCTGTATTTACAATGCAGATGTAGGAGATATAAATATAAAAAAAACTTGGATACTCTGCTTACTTTCATTCTGTTATGTCATGTGGGATCATATTCTGGATTAACTCATCAAACTGAGCAAAAGTTTTAGAGTGCAAAGGCATGTAGTAAGACTTATCTGTGGTGTAAATTCAAGAACATCATGTAGAAATCTGTTCAAGGAACTGGGTATTCTAATCACTGCTTCTCAATATATTTATTCCTCAATGGAATTTGTTGCAAATATTATGTCTCTGTTGCCAATCAGTAGCTCAGTATATAATATCAATATTAGGAATAAGGACAATTTACATAATGATCTGCCAATGGCCTTGCCGCAGTGGTAACACCGGTTCCCATCAGATCACCGAAGTTAAGCACTGTCGGGCTAGGCTAGCACTTGGATGGGTGACCATCCAGTCTGCTGAGTGCTGTTAGCAAGCGGGGTGCACTCAGCCCTTGTGAGGCAAACTGAGGATCTCTTTGATTGAGAAGTAGCGGCTCCAGTCTCAGAAACTGACATACACCCAGGAGAGCAGTGTGCTGACCACATGCCCCTCCATATCCACATCCAGTGATGCCTATGAGCTGTGATGACACAGCAGCCGGTCAGTACCTGTGGGCCTTCATGGACTGTTCAGGAGGAGTACACAAAGATCTAAAACCACTTACCTTGTTCCAAAAAGGGTCCAATATTCAGGAACACACATTATCAATAAATTACCTGCAACCATTAAAAACTTGGTTTCAGGTAAAGCACAGGTTAAACCGAGTTGGAAAGACTTTTTGGTAGGCAACTTCTTCCACTGTATAGATGAATATCTTAATGGGAGCTGTTAGACTAGCTTAAGTAAAAATGTCTGTAGATTTCAGTTTTGGCAGCACTTGGTCACAACAGTCAGGATTAGGTATTTTGTGTGTGACAAATTTATTAAATGTGTATAACTATATTTCATTCTGACAATATATTAATTCTGTAAATATTAGCCGTTAAAGTTTACTATAATGTATTCATGTATCTTGACAATCTCCTGAAAAATGATCAGGGGAGTGAGTATTATATTGAAATGTTCTATGTTTTTTATGTTATACTTCGTGATATGCTCCACACCCTTGACAATCATATCATTTTTGGGTCTATGGAATAAAACCTGAATCTAATCTAACCTAATCTTAGGGAACTCGAAACATAGTATACTATGACTACAATATCAGTGGGTCAGGAAAGGAATCAGTCAACTTATAGAAATACCTGGGTGTAACTGTTTGTAGTGATATGAAATGGAATGACTACATAGACTCACTTGAATATATGGCAAGTAACAGGTTATGGTTCATTGATAGGACACTGGGAAAAGCAGTAAGTCTACAAAGGAGAATGCTTATAAAAACCCTTACATGAAGCCTGAATGTTCTTCAGTTGTGCAGGATCCCTGCCAAATAGGACTAACAGAGGATATTGCTCATGTACAAATAAGAGCAGCACAAATGATCACAGGTTTGTTTGATCTACAGGAGAATGTCATAAATGTGCTGCAAAAACCTGAACTGGCTGACATTTGAAGATAGATGTCAACTACCCCATGGAAGTGAAAGCATGCTTACAAAGTTTCAAGAACCAGTATTAAGTAAGGAATGTGGAATATACTACAGTCTCCTGTAATTTGCCTGCCAATATTTGTGTCGGGGTTGCAAGTTTGGCTCTATTGGAACATAGCTGCATGCTTTACCAAAGATGCACATCAAAACTTTGAATACTTATGACTAATGTTAACCCGCTGTTCCTATAAGATTTCTGAAGATGCCTCAAAAAAACAGAATATGTCAGTAATGCATACACTATTTTTGCAACCTGGACTGTTTTGGTTTGCAGAGAATGGATGTAGATGCAGTTTTACCTCAAGTGCCACCTATCACTAGCAGGATGTGGACTATGATCCTGAATGTGTAACTTCACAGAATGTTGTGACATCATGAAGGAAGGAACTTTATGAATGCTAAGCATTCAGTGCTGTTTTTAAACATTTTACTGTAGTTAATTATATCTTTTATGTATTTGTATTAAAGCATACTTCTGTGGAAGTATGAAAACTGAAGTAATATAACAACTTAAGAGTCTAGGTTTGGCTGTTTCACAGGAAACAATAACAGTACAACTATTAAAATATATACATGAAAAGTAGTGCTTAGAATTCAGTATTATTGTAGTTCTTCAGAGATGGAAATTTTAATAAACTTCTGGTCATTAAATCTGAAGGTGGCATGTAATAAATTTCATGATGTGTATCATATTCTTAAATGTACTAGTGATTAGCATTTTGGTAGAAACACACAAAACATGTAGAAGTAATGCCATCTACATTTTGAATACGTGGAAACATTATATATTGGATTTCTCACTCAGGAATGGCATTTGAATGATGTTTCTTTGAGAGAAGATCGTGTTATGCCTTGTGTAGGAACGAGTGCCTACAAGGACATGCATTTTGACAATGGCAGCCTCACAGCTATCAAAAGTGTGTTTAATCAATCACAGCTAGTGCCTAAGAAGGCAGACATATCATTTGCTCAGCCATGCAGGATTGTATGTCCATATCACACACATTTAATCAGGAAATAGGCTTGTTCGTAGCAAGATAAGTGTTCACACTGGCAGCACAACATTATCTGGAGTGCTATGTTTCTGCACAGACCATCACAGTGGATGTATGGTGGCCACAACAATGGTTGCCATGCTAACCACCTGTGGTGCTCTAGATCACACTGTCCACATGGATAATTGCTACTGTCGAATTCTGGTACATTCTGATAGATCTACCTCCTTTTTACAAGAGGCACAACAAAATCTTCTCCCAAAATTTGAATGAAAATTGGATATGCAACCTAATCTCATTCTCCCTCTCTCTATCCCTCACCTCCTCTCCCTCCCTTTTTCCATCTCCTCCTCCTCCCCCTGTCTCTGTCTGTAACCTTGCCCCTGTCCCTGTACATCTCTTATCCCACACTCTCTTTATCCATCTTCTCCTCCCTCATCTCTCTGTCCATATCCTACTTTCCCTTCTTTGTATCTGTTTCCTCTCCCCTTCTCTGTTCATCTCTTCTTCCCCCGTCCCTCTGACCTTATTTATTATTATTGCAAATGGAACCATGATTGGGAATGGATGTCAAAGGGAACGAGTAAATCAGTTGGGATCCTTAGAACATGGGGTGTGAGTGAGACCTTTCCCACTATTGGATCTGTGAGGACAGTAGCTTTAATGACAGTATTTTGCATGGTTTTAATCTACAAACATGTAGTATTATAAAGTTAGCCATAAAAATAGCGTTCTTGTTTTCTGTTAAAAATGACTGTGAAAAGAAAAACAAAACTACACATTTTTATAATACAACTTGCATGTTCTTTCTCACAGCTGGCTTAACAGAAAGTGTTTACTGTATGATTCTTATTCAGTTTGCCTCTAAACACTGTGTATGCTCTTCCTCAGTCTCATTGACTCAATGATCGTATTGTTGCTTTGCATTGTAAGGATGCTGCCCAATATTTTGATGTATCACTGGTGGCATTTCTTACAAAAAATAAATAAATAAATAAATAAATAAAATGATGGAGTGAAATCAGTTGAATGATTGAAAGACACCAAATTAATCAGTATTCGATGTTGACCTTATTGTTGCTATGAAAATGTGTAACAGCCAAACTCAAACTGAGCATCATAATTTTTTTATGAAAACATTTGAGAGAAGAGCTGTTAAACATTTCGTTCATTGAGATTTTCATATGAGGTCTGTTCAAAAACTTACAGAACCTTGTCCTATGAATTTTTCTGTGCTTACCTTTTACTTACTGTGCATAGTTTCCTTCAAAATACTGTCCTCCACAATTGATACACCACTCCCAATGCTGTTTCCATTTCCGGGAGCACTGTTGGTACACATCTTGCTGGATTGCATTAAGTACCGTCCATGAATTTTCTTTTATCTTATCTATTGTTACAAGTCTTCATCCTTTTAATGAGGTTTTCAACTTTGGAAATAAAAAAAGTCTGCAGCTGACAGAACTGGAGGGTAAGGAAGATGAGACAGCACAATGATTATGTTTTTTGTGCAATAGTCACGCACCAACAAGGATGAATATGGGGGTGCATCTCATGCTGCAAGAGCCATGAACTGTCTCACCACATTTCAGGCCATTTCCTTCTCACATTTTCTTGCAGGCATATCAACATGTCCTGATAGTAGCATCAATTAACAGTTTGTCCCTGTGGCATGAATTCATGATGAACTAACCCTTCAAAGTCAAAGAAAACTATCAGCATGGCTTTGACATTTGACCTGAACTGACGAACTTGTTTTGGTTTTGGAGAAGCTTCCCTGACACATTGTGAATACTGAACCTTGTCTCAACATCATAACCACAGGCCCACATCTCATCACCAGTTATGATTCTCTTCAGAAACATCTCATTCTCATTTGCATGATCCAAATGCTCCTCACATATTTTGAGGCAAAGATTTTTCTGCTCTTGGCTCACAAGCTGTGGGACAAACTTGGTGGCAACATTATGCATTCCAAGATGCTGTGTCATGATTTCATGACATGATACAACTGAAATGTTACACTCTTCTGCAACCTGTTGGACAGTCAGTCTTTCATTGGCATACACAATTTCAGTAATGTTCCTGATGTGAGTATCGTAGATAGATGTCAAAAGAGCTGAAAGAGGGTCATGTTTAATTTCAGTCCAGCCATTTTTAAACCATGTGAACCATTTGTAACATCTACATCTACATATACACTCCGCTAGCCACCAAGCGGTGTGTGGTCGAGGACAAAATTTACACCAAAGTCATGTTCCCCCCCCCCCCCCCCCCCCCCCCCCCCCCCCCCCCCCCCTCTGTTCCACTCACGCATCATGCAAGAGAAAAAGGATTGTCTGAACGCCTCAGTACGAGCTCTAATTTCCCTTATCTTTGAATGGTGATTATTGCACGATTTGAAAGATGGTAATAATATATGCTCTACATCCTCAGCGAAGATCGGATTTTGGAATTAACACTGAGTCCAGCTTAATCATTCATCACCATGGGATTCCTGCTTCATTTGGTGTGTCTCTGTAAAAATTTTCTTGAGTTCCATGCAAAATTTAATGCAGACACAACTCTGTCTTTCTGAAATTCAAAAACTGTGTGCCATAATGTTCTACTCAATACAGCACTGAACAAGAACTAACAGACATACAACAATAAAACTTCTATCAGTTTCACATTAAATACAGGTGTGTGCAGGGTTTCCAACTGCACTTTGCTCCAACACACTACTGGCACAAAATTATGAATCTTCTGGAAGTTTTTGAACAGGCCTTGTACAAAAATACTGTCATCCAAATTTCCAATTTCCCTGGTAGATTTTCCAAAAATTTTCTTTTAAACAAACCTTTTCCTGATAGTTTTACACACACACACTGCTGATGTCAGGCTATCACTGGTACACAGTAAACTCATGACAAAGAGATGGAAATACAGAAAAGATAATTAGGGTAGAGTAATTTCAGGTGCACAAATGAAGAAGAACCAAAAAAGAGAATTAAAAGAAATAACAGTGGCTCAAGAAAAAAATGAAACAAACAATGTAAGCCTATAGCAAAACAATGTTTTCTTTCAAAAAATATATTGAGGCTATGGACCGATGCAAAAACAAGATTGTAAACAGGTATAGCTTTAGTACCAGTAAGAGTCCAAAATCCTTAGCTTGTAGCTATCTCTACTTTTCATAACCCATCTAGCACTCAGCAATTTTCATTAAAGATGAATAATTGTCTTTCATCTCATCAATGCATAGTCCATCACTGTAATAACAATAGTATAAGGCTAGACTACTACAATAGAATCTAGGTTAAGCAGGAGGAGTGAAATGTGGGACTTTTTAAATAAGCAAAAACTTCGGATGATACAAAGAGCACAAATTTTTATTTTATCTGTTGATTAAATTAAACTTCATTACAATTAATTATATACATCTTTGTATATTTGTCAATACTGTCATGAATCTACATAAGCAAACTTTTTAAAAACATGGCTACATTTTCCACATCACAGTCAGTTACAAATGACTGAATGGGAAGCCATACCTTTTCTCTGTAAACAGATACCCCCTCCTCTCCCAAAACATACACACTGGACACTTCATTACCAAAACACACACACTGGACACTTCATTACCAAAACACACACACTGGACACCTCAGTACAACAGCTCTAATGAAGCAAATAAGCTGATTCAACAGTGCAACACCCCTGATGCACCTGTTTGTCTTCACTCTCACTATTCTGCACCTGTTGCCTTAATGGATTTGTATTCATTTAGTTTGACTTTTGTATATACATGCAAGTGTTACACAGTGTTTACAACAGGCTCTGTATTTCAAGGCTTAGAGTGCAGATTAATCCTGATTTATGCTACTTGTTACCTTAAGTAAGTGGAACTAGTCCACACATTTTTCATTTACTTGTTTGTTCTGAGTTCTATTATCTCCATTTTCTGGTCCTCTGTACATGCACACACTTCAGAGAACCATATTATATAGAAATGACAAAACTGTGTTAATATACTGCCATATATCAGAAAAAGGTTGTTACACAAAGTGTTTGACTGGTATGGCTGCACACAGAACAACCCCCACTGTGGACACAGATGCTAACAAAAGGTCTCAGGCATGTGAGCAGCTAATAATATTATCTATCCACTGAGATTATTTTTTAAGTGCTTCAACAAAACTCAGTAAATGTGTTGACGGCAGCAAAAAACTGGAGCTAGAAGAGAAAATGTAACACAACACTGGCCTTCCTACAATCTTGATGTATTCCAGCCATGCCATACACTACTAGAATTTACTGTCATAACAGAAAAAATGATATAAAAAACCTATAGTTTTGTGTTACAGGCTGAAGTAGTCAAAATATGTTCATGACACAAAAAATTAGTCATTTTCATCCTAATGGCATGTAACACATCCATAAGATTTAGTAATAGCTTTGGTATGAACTTCATAAAGTTCTAGCAGTAGCTGACATACAAGAATGGTCATCTTGGGAAACAAGTGTTTTTTAAGTTAATAAAGTGGACAAGTTTCAGAAATTGGTTGTTGGTGTTCTATATCAGAGAACCAGCTATCTCGGCTAAAGAATCCATTTTTAGATAATTAAATAGTTAAGAAATTCACAGAAAATTTCACAAACTCCTCCACTCTCATTACAGGACTTCTGAGACTGATGAGAAATATGATACTGGAAGTCATTCACATACATATAGCAATCCGATTTGTGTAAATGAACAACATGATTTCAATCCTACACAATCCAGTGTTGGTGTTCTTCCACATAACTTTTGGACTGGTGTTAGTAACCACCTCTTGAATGTAGTTCTGCTCCAACTGTCCATGAAATGCAATTCCTTCCAAAGTATTCAGTTTAAAAGTGTTGTGATGAATTGGCATTTATGTTTTGCAGAATTTTCTGTCCTGTATCAAAGCCATTTATATCACAAACTGGGACATATATCAGTGCTCCCCATCCATGATGACAGTCATTTGGCCATGATTCTGGCATGAGCTCCTTATAGGTTGAAAACTCTGCCACTGACAGTAAACGAATAGCACAACAAATAAGGGTAAACCTATGAAATTTGTGACTTTCTGCACAAATAGTTCTTCAGCAGACTCAAACACATAACATAGCTAGGCTCTTTTATTCCACATCATCAAAATGAATCCTTACTCTGCTAGTAGTTTATGCGATTTTGAAACTTTTTGGTAGATTGAAACTGTGTATCAGACCAGTACTCAAACCCTGCTGACTGAGCTATCCAGTAGTGTTGAGCTACACAATTAATTAACATTTATCATGGGTTGCAATGTGCCAGCTGCAACCCAGTGATAGATATCAGAAAATTATTAATTATTTAATAGCTACACAGGCTGTGAAGTAGTACCCTGAAACCAATGAAACTGTTCGCACTACTGCAGCACTTTGTCTGTGAATTGATACACTTACTTTTGGATGCCTTTGCTCCAGGTGTTTTCTCAGGTGACCACAAATACTGTACGGCACAATTTCTTAACTTGCATCTCTTACAGAAAAATATATCCCATATAATTAGACTGATCTATTATTCTGTTGGCTACTACCTGCAATTACACAAAAAACAGAATGCAAAATATCTGTAATTCAGTCTCCTGTAATACATCACATTACAGGACGGCAGTCAATAATGCTTAACATACTTGGAACTGTCAGTGTATTAAAGCTACCACATTGGAATAGTGGCACTACCTGCGCAGTGGAATGACACAGCGTTTGGCAGTTCACTCCTGGTGTGCATGTAAGAAGGTGGGTGGTGGGGCTATTTGCAATAGCAATGAATACTGTACCACTTGATGCTCTGGCTAATAGCATAATTCTGTGTTGTCTGTCTGTCCTGTGTGTTTCAGGGTGTTGATTTTCATTGCAGTTCAGGTATGGAAAGGCTACTTAGCCACTGTATTATTCATTATAGGCGGCATAAAGCAAACATGTCAATTATTACTTTAACAAGTGACAGAGATAGTTTTCCAAGAATGTAAATATTTCTAGAGAAAGTCAGGCAGAAACAGTGGCTTTGTTACCAGAGTACCCAGCCCTCTCTGTGCAGCATGCATAACACAACTGCCTTCTTACTTGCATGCCACTATAACTGTTACTAAAGGAATAAATAAGCTTAGCCTATGAATAGCACTCCAAGCACACAGAGCTATCTGTGCATAATAAATTGTGAGAGGGAACTCTGAGGCTGCTAATTCCAGCAATGAGGCATGAACAGTATGGATTTGTTTAAAATTCCTTGAATTTTATCCAAGAATGAGAGCTATCCCATTTATATTACAACTAATATAAACTGATTAAATTTCTGATTGATATCCAAAACCAAGATGAATCTTCCTTTGGCAAATACTACCCTATTAAAAATATAATAGGGTGCAAAATGGAATTAATTATTTGTGTAGTGAGCAAGAACATTTGTGATTCATAGTCACAGGCTCTGAGGCAGAGCCACCTCAAAAGATATATTAAAACATGTTTTTCAGTAATGTATTACATACAGAATTTAAATTGTGTGGAAGCATTTAGAGTATTTTCCACACAAATTTAAATAATAACAGTCAACTCATTTAGAACTGTTGATGTTGAGTCCTGGTTTTCAAACAACAGGTAGCATCTAGTTCTAAGGCACGCCAGGAAATGCTGGTTAGCTCCATGTATCAGATGTCTGGGGCTCAGAAAGCTGGGCCTAAGGGAGTCATACCAACCTTTATGCTGCTTACAGCACAAGGAAATCAACAAAGTGGCAGAAACTTCACTCTTGAGTCCCTCTCTCTGCATTTCTCTGTGATACTTTGATGATTCATTAACCAACTTTTAATATTAAAGTTTTGATAGTGCTGAAGATACTCATTTGTTTCTGGCATTGAAAATTCCATCCACTGTGGTTTGTAAATGTCTTGCTAGAGTACAATAACATCAGTTTCACCATCTAGTGTGTGTTTCATAACCGATTATGTGAAATGAGGGTGTAAGCATGTCGTTACATTCAGCTGGCAACAATGTACTTGCTTGCTAACGATGTGTTTCCGATAAAGTGCATTAGTTGTATTTGCTGGTTTGCTTCTTGAGGTGCATTTTGACAGTTTTGTGTTACATAGAGCTGCCAAGAAAACGTATTTTGAGATTAAATTGGAAAGAATGCAAAAAAGTTCAGGAGTCTGGAATTTAAGCACAATGGTAATGGATTCACAGCCTTTCCCAGTCAGGAAACCACAAACTGAGACTGCATAGCACTCAGTAAGGTTGTTTTAACAGTTGCTTTAAATATTGGACATTTTTTTCTAATTGTGCATGACTCAGGACTAGTGTTGCCATATGTCCCAAATTCTGTGGGATGTTCAGATTTTTAAGTTTCATGATGTGCCCCGTGAAAGCCATAAGCAAGATGCCCATCTTCCAGCTTTTGGGTGCTGTTCCCAATTCAAAATATAATACGTGTATTTGCTTCAACAATGACTGATTACTCGAAAACTTCAAGCTGAATTTCTGAACATATTGATGGCAGTAATCGAGAAAGTTATAATACAGTGCAGCAGAAAGATTTTGAACTTAGTAGGCCTATTTCTTAACTTGAGTTTTTACATATAGGTTTTGGCAACAACAGTCACTTCTGGTGCTTAAAAATTACGTTACACACAAGGAGAGACACAAATATGAGCACAAACATCCATGTCTGAGGCAGGATTCGAGCGTGCAACCTCTGGTATAGTGTCACAGTGCATTAGCCCACTGGGTCACTGGACGTTGAAGATTCCACCATTTCCGTATATGTTCTGACTATATTTTCAATTAACCCAGCTCTATAGGCAAAGTCACTGACCAATGTATATGCAGTGGCACTCAATTCAGAAGCATGCTAGTTCAAATCCGGGTGGTGGAAAATTGTCACTATTCCAAATCTCACTTCTCTTTTCAGTTTATCATGAAGTGAAGGCACGTGACAATGCTGATGGACATCCATGAGTTGGATGGGACGTTAAGCTTGGTGTGCCCCTTAGTGCTATTCAAAAGGAGTAGAGTTCTTACAGGAGCGGGTTTCACTCTCTCTCTTCCCTTCATCCATGGCAATACAAATCCAACACTAGACTGTACATGGACTCATCACAGAGGACACAGGTACACACCTGACACTTTTGAACAGGTCGGAGGAAGACAATGGCAAACCACTTGCACCAGGAGCTTGCCTAGACCTGTGATGTAGGATTCCTGCATCTGCTCCTCTACCCTCTTTCCCTGAGTATGGGACTACTTTGACTGTTAATGTACAGTACAGGGCTTCTGAATACAGTTGTAACGTTTATAGCGAACAGGCACATGGTGAGTCACAATGTTGTGCAATGCATCAGAAGCCCAACGGCTGGGGAGCATACTGTATGCACAAACTAAGTTGGCACTGAGAATTGTGGCTGGTGGGAACAACCGTAAAAGCATTTCTCATTTACAGTCATCCAAAATGGTTCAAATGGCTCTGAGCACTATGCGACTTAAATTCTGAGGTCATCAGTCGCCTAGAACTTAGAACTAATTAAACCTAACTAACCTAAGGACATCACACACATCCATGCCCGAGGCAGGATTCGAACCTGCGACCGTAGCGGTCACGCGATGCCAGACTGAAGTGCCTAGAACCGCACGGCCACACCGGCCGGCTACAGTCGTTCCAACCAGTAACTGTGCAGAGTGTAAAATTAGTTTGCATGTCGAAAACTGTGATATTGCAGCATCTTGGTTGTGAGCTAAGGTGCAACAAATCGTTTGGAGACAACATCTTCACTTCTCGATGGCTGAGGAAAGCAAGATCTTATAAAGTAGTGTGGATTTTCCTGGACGGTGATTGATTGAACTTTTCGAGACAGAAACTCCACTGTCACTTACAGAGAATTGGGTAGTGGTGGACAATGTGTGCATTCCTGTGTGGGAGGACACAGTTTGTGATCATTATTAACTCCAGAAGAAGTGTGTTAACTACTTGGAACAGTTGTTACTCGTCGTTAAATTCAGTGATCTGGAACAGTGATTCACATGTGACTGACGAGCTGTGTTATTGACTTAAAAAGCAGTCACTCACGTGGAAGGGTGTTGTGGCAAGAATTGATTCACCCAATAAATTAATGGCAGCCCTTAAAACAAATTTGTGTGCTCTTAACTGGAGGGGAGGTCGGCATTTTTCCCAGAATATTTTCAACCAGTACCTCATAAATGGAACCATGATCGTGCATGCTGTGTGAAAGGGCGAAATGTTGTACTTAATTTGATGCAGGCGAGCTCTTAGAAACCTGTCACGTGTACCTGACACTGTACACATCCAACTACAGCCCTCACACGTACGCCCAGGCTGTAGCCAACAGCCATCTGGCCACGGCTTTTTTTTTGAGAGGGGGGGGGGTTACAATTGTGCCAGAGTACAAACATTGGTCATGATATAAGAAAATACTGATATAATGGCTGAAAATTAGCTCATTTAAGTGCTGTGGACGAGTTAACTCGTCATGTTCCACTGCTCCCCAGATGCTGAGTACCAGTTGAAACGGGAACCCTGGGTTTTCCTGAAGCGCTATTGTCATGTTTGTGCGTCCTGTTCCACCATCTTCCTGCTGCGAACGAGCTACTTCCATATCTTTCTGAATAAAAAGGTATAGAGTATTTATCAAAAAACATAGGCATAGGTGTCTCTTTGCATGCTGTTTCCTCGTTTTGATATCTTGAACCGCTTACGAAATATGCCAGTTGTTATGACCACACGATTCCCGATGCACAGAGATAGAAATGGGCACATCGAGCGGTACTGTCTAATGGATACAAAAACCATTAACTTGAGAACGAAATACCGTATCGTTCTGCTGAAAAATTTAAATAAAATTTCGATGTCTTATCTACATATCACATATAACAATGTATGAGCTACAATAAGCCATGCGCAAAATTTAAGCAATGCATTTAGACCCCTGGAAACTCTTTAAAATTTCGTGCAATGTTATACTTAATTTGACGCAGCGCAGTAACTATGACATATAACGAAAAGAAATTCTGTTCTTTATCGAGCGAAGATATCGGACTACATTTGGTGAGCAGTACAGCCACAACAAAGCCGCACTCTGCACTGAATACAGAGAGAACGTCTGTAACTGCGAAAGTTTTTTCGCTGGTCTCTCTCCTTTCTTTGTCTTGCGGCTTAGGTCCGTGCCCAGACAATTTCTGAACAAGGTTTGGTCTCTCAGATCGGGTGAAAATTTTTCAAGGTTAGTCATAGCGGAATGGTGCTATACTCCATCTATTCTCCTTAAACTGTCAACCTTGCAATGTTTTGCTGTCGGTTGCGTTATCACCTTCGTTCTTTGATGTCGACACGTGTTACTGAGAGGTGTTAGGATCTCCTAGACCGTACTTCGAGGCCGTGCGGTTCTAGGCGCTTCAGTCTGGAACCGCGTGACCACTACGGTCTCAGGTTCGAATCCTGCCTCGGGCATGGCTGTGTTTGATGCCCTTAGGTTAGTTAGGTTTAAGTAGTTCTAAGTTCTAGGGGACTGATGACCACAGATGTTAAGTCCCATAGTGCTCAGAGCCATTTGAACCAACCATGCTTCGTGAAGGACGTAACTGTTTTCTTAAGTATGGTACCATAGTACAAAATGTGTTCTCAGGAACATGTCAGTTTTTAACTTTCCCGAGTTTGATGAAATTTTTTTATCGGTGAATAGAGGAAGATGTCAGTGATATAGATCAAGAAATAGACGGAAAAGACGACGATTTTCCAATAGCCAATGATCACAGTTATGTACCGAACAAAAGCGTCATTCTGGGGGAGAACTTCAGGACAGTTGTGATGAGGCTCCGTCTGTTTCTACAACAAAACACTTGGAAATGTTAGTTAAAATTAATCAGTTTTGCAGACCTTTTTTGGGGGCAAATTTAAACCCTGGAATTTAGTTTCATGTGGAAATTTTCTTGCTAAAGAGATAGTATAATTTTTCAGGATTTAAAATTCAGTTCTCTAACAGTTCATTTATGTTAATCAATTAAAACAACTACAGAAAAATATGTGATTTTGTGTGATAAATAGTTGAATGATGCAGGCTTCATTTAGTGCAATAAAATAAATAAGAAATATTTAAACAATAATTAAACAATTGCGATAAAAATACGCCAGTTACATTGCTCTGTACACTTTTTATTGCGTAAATCACAATGAGCTCATTTCGGCATTTGCCATCGTCTTGCGTTCTGTAAATACTTTAATAGTCGATAGCCTTGATATTATGAACTATAGCTATGTTTTGAGAGGTATTACACATGACTGGTGTTTTTACCTTACATGTAATCTCGATGCTGCCACATGCTGTCTCTGTTGGACTTTGTATTTACACGTTACTTTTATGTTCTTTGTGGGCGTAATTCTACGTCTGACTTTTAGATATATGATAAGTCAGTTTTTTGTGCGTTTTTTTTCCTCCTGACAACCTTGATCAGAGATATTTACATAGTTACCACTAGAAGTTGGTGATGTGTGGAAATTCGGTTATGTTTTGATTACTTTCTTAGGTTTATTCCAATTACGTTTTTTACATGAAATGTCTTTTGTTTTTTTTGAGATTTTTACGTTTTATTTTTATTTTACAAGTAGTAATTTTGTTATGGCCTATGATTTGTGATGTTTTCTTGCTGTTATATTTTTGTTTTGTACTGTTTATGCTGTTACTGTGGAGGAGGGTTACTTAATATCTCTGGTTTCTTTATTTTATCTCTCTTCCTGCTTTGTATCAATAAAGTTTTTAGCATATTTTTTGTGTTTGATGTCGGTTTGTTCATTCGGTAAATTTTGAGCTCATTTTGTGCGCGTGACTATATCTCTATTTCTTGAAGGATGTTCACGAATGCCATTTAGAGAGCAGTGTAACTGGTATTCTTTATCGCAATCGTGTCACTACAAGACATATTTTACGCTGTAGGCCGAAAGAAGAAGAATTGTGGCCTTAAATAATTGTAAAAATGAATGTTGTATGACATGAGCTAAACATTTCAAATGATTTGTGCCTTCACTCTCGGTTCAAACGTAGGGGTCCCGGACAGCCCACCCACCCATGCTGCAGAAAAGTCACCTCCTATATCCTGATTATCCGCAAACTGGATCTGGATACACTACTCACGACCCACCATCACAGCCTGAAATCTGTCCTGAAAGTACCCGTCTGCTGCTTGCTAGTGAAACACGAACTTCCAGATTCGAGTCCCAATCCAAATGGCCGTTTGAATCAACAAAGTTTCGAAACTGAGCACACTTCACTGCACAGTGAAAGATTCATTCAGAAAATAAAATCTTTTTAATTAGGCAGCTGAGCTGCCCCTTGGGGTGTCTCAGCCGACAACGCCGTGCGACTACTTCCCATGCCCCTACATCCGCGCGGGTACGCGGTCAGTCGTGTTCGTTTCCCGGCGAGGCGTCGTGCGACGGAGCCGGCGCCAGCCAGTGATGGAGCGGCGAACTACAGCTGCGTGATGGCCGGCTGCTGGTACGGATAGCGGCGCGCCTCGGCTGCGCTGAGCCAGAGCTGCGGCGCGTGGCGCGCGCGCTTCATGGCGAGCCTCAGCAGCCAGTTGTACAGCCTGCGCAGCGGCGCGAAGCGCAGCAACCAGCGCAGCAGGCCACCCACGAAGAGTAGTGTGAGGCGGTCGCCCAGACACAGCGCGGCGCGCAGGCGGGCTGCCGGCTCGCGCAGAGCCAGCAGCTCCCCCAGTAGGTAGCACAGAGACACCGAGAACGGGGGCCCAGGCACGTACAGCGCCACGCCTGCCACCATGCAGCGCGACATGTGCTCCCACTCTGCCGTCACGCGCTCCATGCTCGGCGCCACCAGGCGCTCCACCACCTGTTTGTCGCAGACACTACATAAGACTCGGTGAAACATTAGTACATTAATGTGATCTGCACCCGTTCAATATTTATTGACAGCACCACAAGGTTATTATAAATGATTGAAGCGATTTCACAGAGGTTCGAGACCTCCCTCGGGCACGGGTGTGGGTGTTTGTCCTTAGGATAATTTAGGTTAAGTAGTGTGTAAGCTTAGGGACTGATGACGTTAGCAGTTAAGTCCCATAAGGTTTCACACACATTTTTTTGATTTCAAGATTTGCTTTAGCTATGAAGTGGATTCAAAAAGTAATGCACAATTTTTTTCTCAGCCAATTTCGATTGAAAAAATGCGTAATTTGTTGTCGGACATTGTGGAGTGTTCCCGCTTCAGTCCATATGGTTTCATTAAGTTCCCATCAGTCGCGGCATTATACACTCCTGGAAATTGAAATAAGAACACCGTGAATTCATTGTCCCAGGAAGGGGAAACTTTATTGACACATTCCTGGGGTCAGATACATCACATGATCACACTGACAGAACCACAGGCACATAGACACAGGCAACAGAGCATGCACAATGTCGGCACTAGTACAGTGTATATCCACCTTTCGCAGCAATGCAGGCTGCTATTCTCCCATGGAGACGATCGTAGAGATGCTGGATGTAGTCCTGTGGAACGGCTTGCCATGCCATTTCCACCTGGCGCCTCAGTTGGACCAGCGTTCGTGCTGGACGTGCAGACCGCGTGAGACGACGCTTCATCCAGTCCCAAACATGCTCAATGGGGGACAGATCCGGAGATCTTGCTGGCCAGGGTAGTTGACTTACACCTTCTAGAGCACGTTGGGTGGCACGGGATACATGCGGACGTGCATTGTCCTGTTGGAACAGCAAGTTCCCTTGCCGATCTAGGAATGGTAGAACGATGGGTTCGATGACGGTTTGGATGTACCGTGCACTATTCAGTGTCCCCTCGACGATCACCAGTGGTGTACGGCCAGTGTAGGAGATCGCTCCCCACACCATGATGCCGGGTGTTGGCCCTGTGTGCCTCGGTCGTATGCAGTCCTGATTGTGGCGCTCACCTGCACGGCGCCAAACACGCATACGACCATCATCGGCACCAAGGCAGAAGCGACTCTCATCGCTGAAGACGACACGTCTCCATTCGTCCCTCCATTCACGCCTGTCGCGACACCACTGGAGGCGGGCTGCACGATGTTGGGGCGTGAGCGGAAGACGGCCTAACGGTGTGCGGGACCGTAGCCCAGCTTCATGGAGACGGTTGCGAATGGTCCTCGCCGATACCCCAGGAGCAACAGTGTCCCTAATTTGCTGGGAAGTGGCGGTGCGGTCCCCTACGGCACTGCGTAGGATCCTACGGTCTTGGCGTGCATCCGTGCGTCGCTGCGGTCCGGTCCCAGGTCGACGGGCACGTGCACCTTCCGCCGACCACTGGCGACAACATCGATGTACTGTGGAGACCTCACGCCCCACGTGTTGAGCAATTCGGCGGTACGTCCACCCGGCCTCCCGCATGCCCACTATACGCCCTCGCTCAAAGTCCGTCAACTGCACATACGGTTCACGTCCACGCTGTCGCGGCATGCTACCAGTGTTAAAGACTGCGATGGAGCTCCGTATGCCACGGCAAACTGGCTGACACTGACGGCGGCGGTGCACAAATGCTGCGCAGCTAGCGCCATTCGACGGCCAACACCGCGGTTCCTGGTGTGTCCGCTGTGCCGTGCGTGTGATCATTGCTTGTACAGCCCTCTCGCAGTGTCCGGAGCAAGTATGGTGGGTCTGACACACCGGTGTCAATGTGTTCTTTTTTCCATTTCCAGGAGTGTACATGGCCTTCAAAATGGCGTCTGTAACGGAGGTGCATGCCGAGCATAGAACTCTGGTGGGAAACTAGAGCATCTCGGATATTCAGAGGCTACAGAAATTTGACAGCGAACAAAAGCATGGTGAGTCATTGGGCGAGGTGTCTGACATCATCGCAAGGTCGTGCCGCCCTGCCGCACACAGGTATGACTCCTGGAATGTTGGAATGTGCGACCACTCTCATTTGATGTGATCGATGGATCATCAAAACTGCTCAGCTGGACGTCTGTGTTGGTAGTGCTGACACACTCGTCCACGATGTGTGGTAGTTAAAGATAATATGCCCACTGGCTTCCTCGCCATCTAACAGAAGACCGTAAGAGCAACGAATGACCATCTGTGAGGAATTGCTTGTGCTTTACAAGGCTCATCGTGTCAATTTTTTATCGACCATTGTCACCGTCAATGAAACATGTGTTCATCACTTTGAACTGAAAACGAAACTGCAGTCCATGGAGTGGTGCCACATCAGTTCTCCGAAGAAACAGTTCGAAACTGCACACTTAGCTGGTAAAGTCATGACAATGACCTTCTGGGATTTTGAAGGGTTTATTCTGTTTGATTGTTTTTGTTTTGTTTTGTTTTATGGCGCAAAAACAACTAGGGTCATACGCGCCCATGTCATAACTGTAAGACACAAAGACAAAGAGAGGAGTTGAAAACGACTACGCGGTAATTCCAATCGACGGAAGAGAAGGCAGCTAAAAACAGGGACTTGGAGAAAGGTTCATAAAATACACCACAGAGAAACGGAGGTCCTGAACTGAAGATTAAATTCCTTCGCCACATTGCTACGTCAGATAAAAAGGAAAACGCGGTTGACAGCCTGTGCGTCCTTCGCTAAAAGAGCCGATAACTCAGATAGCAAACACAAATGAGAAAGTAATTTGTTAAAAAAAAACCGGCATTTCTTCAGGAAATGGCGGACCGTCAAAAATTGAGGGCAACGACACAAAATGGTGGAGGTGCACCATTTCACAAATGGCGATGGCTAAAAAGACAGTGCCCGATATGCAGCCTAGCTAAAATGATCTCCTCACGGCGAAAGGACCAAGAGAAGGTCGTCCAAGCCGCTTGGAAAGGCTTAATAACCTGGAGTTTGTTCCCATGAAGGGAGGACGTCCTCCCTCATGGTTCAACGATCAACTCTGAAGTGTATTGTGCTACCCTCAGGAAACTGAAGAAACGACTTTAGCGTGTCTGTCGCCACAAAAATGCAAACGAACTTATCTTCCTCCATGAAAACGCAAGGCCTCACACCAGACTGCACAGCCCAGGGAAGCTCACAGAAATTCATTGGACTGTTCTTCCTCGTCCACCCCACAGCCCTGATCTCGCACCTTCCGGCTTCCATCTGTTTGGCATAACGAAGGATGCACTCCGTGAGAAGCAGTACATGGATGATGGGGACATTATTGATGTGATGAGACGTTAACATGGACATCAACCAGTAGAGCAAGATCATGTGGACGTACAGGTCCTCCATGTAAGGTGGCACAAGGCCACTGCATTAATTGGAGATTAGATGAAAAACAGAGCTTTGTAGCCAAAAGTTTGGAGAATACGAGGGTGAGTCAAATGAAAACCTTAAATTTGTGATAACAATTCGAAATTTCGCGCCATTATCCTGTAAGTTGGTAAGCATGCTACAAACAGCGTGCAGAATGGCCTGTAGATGGCAGCATAGTGCAGATGCACATATACAATCGTAGTATCGGTATGAAGATGGCTGCCCCACTTGCGGCTTGCACCAGGGAAGAACAGCGTTCTGTTATTCGGTTTTTGCGTAGTGAAGGTGTGAAACCTATTGCAATTCATCGACGAATGAAGGTTCAGTACGGTGATGCATGTTTGTCACAGCAGCAAGTCTACGAATGAAGTAGGAAGTTCGCAAATGGTGTGACTTCAGTGGAAGATGCTCCTCGTCCAGGTCAGGCACAACAAGTTGTGACTCCACAGAACACTGCACCAGTTGAAGCCATAGTGAAGGAAAACCGCCGAGTGACACTGAATGACATTGCAGCATGTTTACAGATTAGTAATGGTTCAGCACACCACATTGTGCATGATGTGCTCCAGTTTCACTAAGTGTCTGCAAGATGGTTGCCACGGCAGCTGACTCCTGAAATGAGAGAACGACATGTTGATGCTTGTGAAGAACTTCTTCGGCACTTTGAACGGGAAGGTGATGGTTTCCTTGCAAGAATTGTTACTGGGGACGAAACCTGTGTTCACTTCCACCAACCGGAAACGAAGAGAGCGAGCAAGGAATGGCGCCATCCATCATCACCAAAACCAAAGAAGTTCGAACAGAACCATCAGCAGGGAAGGTTATGTTGACTCTCTTTTGGGACAAAAAAGGCGTCATTTTGGAGCATTACATGTCTAGAGGGACCACTGTCACCAGTGCATCATACAGAGATCTCCTAAAAAATCACCTGCAGCCTGCAATCAAATCAAAGCGACGAGGATTGCTGTCAGCAGGTGTCCTTTTGCAACATGACAATGCAAGGCCCCACACTGCCTGTACAGCAGTTGCAACAATCACAGACCTGCATTTTGAGTGTCTTCCTCATCCACCATGCTCACCAGACCTTGCCCCAAGTGATTTCCATATGTTTGGACCACTCAAAGACGCAATGGGAGGAAAGAAATTCTGTTCTGATGAAGAGGTAAGCCACGCAGTACATGAGTGGTTGTGCGGACTACCAAAAGAATTTTTTTCTAAAGGAATTTATGCACTGTGTAAGCGCTGGAGAACTTGCATTGGGTGCGGGGGAGATTATGTTGAAAAGTGATACAGCTTTGTACCACTAATGCACAATAAATAATATTTTAAAAAATATTTAAGGTTTTCATTTGACTCACCCTGAAAGGTATGTGCTGAGATTCGATCAGGATAGAACCAGTGAAAAATGTCGATAGTTCCCAACCGCAAGGTTGGACGAATAGTACATCTTCGAGTAGTAAGATCTTTGACAGCTAACAGAGCTAGGTGCACGCGGTAAAAGTTTGAGTGGTGGTGAGGAGATGCACAGAGACAGCATACGTGTTTCGAGTCGGAGCTAGATGCCTGCAGGAGGCAGCCGGGTCGTGACAGCATCAAAGTGCACGTGGTAAAAGTTTGAGAGTGGTGAGGAGATGCGCAGAGACAGCAGAAGTGTTTCGAGTCGGAGCTAGATGCTTGCAGGAGGCAGCCGGGTCGTGACAGCATCAAAGTAAGAATTGGCGCTACACACATAATAAGCTATATATTGAGCGAAACTCGGCACATACCTGGGGAAACTAGAAAGAATAATTAATAAAATAGGTTTTCTTTGGTTAAATAATGTCTAAAAGCTAGATAGAAATCCCATTGTTGATGCAATAAGCGTTTTGTGAAATTTTCTCGTAAATCCATGCTTTAGAAGTTTTTTTTAGTTTTTCACATGTACCTTAAATGTTTGGACAATAAATATTTTTTAGATAAAATTAGAGTTTCATCTCACACCTTATGTCGTTCTCCGCATCCTGTGCTTGCATTGAACCAAAAGATACATTAAAGTAAAGTTCCCATGAGTAAAGCTAATAATTTCATTTATCAGAGTAAAATAATCTATATGCCATTGCACAGTTGGGAAATTATTCAGATCAGGACAGAATTTTTATTAAGTAACATACAGGGCCAAAATGAGTAAACTAATCTAGAATGACAATTCTATGCCATTGCACTACGGCTGAGTTGAATGTACGTTTTATTATCGGCTAAATGGGAAGGAGTGCACGAGCTGAGTCCACAGACGCAGTCAGATGCAGGTTGGTGACTTTCATTTATTTTTACCACTAAACTTTCATGCAGTCAGATGTGTATGTTGAGTATTAATTTTCTAACAATATTTTCATGCAGTCAGATAAAGTTCAGTTCCGTTAAATACGCAGTCAGATGCAAGTTTTATTAAAGACTAAAGCAGTCACATGCAGTTCAGTCTAGTTTAAATAGAGAATTTTTGTTAACAACACTTTCAACCCTCATAATAAGGTGTATTGGAACACTGAATAAAATTAACCTGCTTTCATAAAAAGAAATGTGTTGCATTATTTATTGAATGTCCCTCTTATATTACCTGACATATTGTCACAGGCATAAGATTTCTTCAATATTTTACAAATTCTCCATATTTACGCCCCTGCTGTTTCTGCAGATATCAAGTTGGTAATCAAGTTCCCTCCCTCGGTGCAGCATGTCCCAATCAATGTGTTCAAAAGCACTGTTGATGTGATCTCACATTTCTGGTAGGTTTATTGGTAGAGGAGGTGTAGACACTGAACTTTTCACATAACCTCGCTCAGAATTGTCGCTTGGGGTTAGGTTGCGAGAGTATAGAGGCCATGACATGAATTTCTGATTCTCAGCCCCACCACAACCGAGCCATCAGTTTCCCAATTTCCTGTTTAAGAATTCATTAACATAGTTATGGAAGTGGGTTGGAGCGCCTTTCTGTTTGTAGGTGAAGTCCGCACTGTCAGTCTCCATTTGTGGCATGACCGAATTTTCCGTATGTCCAGATAAAGGTATCCTGTAACAGTCTTTTCGCAGAAGAACAAAGGACCGCAAACTTTCAGTGGCGAGACTGCACAGAACACAATAACTTTTGGGGAATCTCGAATGTGCTGCATGATAGTGCGGGGATTCCCTGTGCCCCAGATTCGCACATTATGCCTGTTCACAGCGTCAGTCACAAAAAAAATATTGCTCATCACTGAAGATGAGTTTCTCGCAAAACCCATCACCATTCATAAGCTGCTGCAATATGCCAAAGACTCAAAATGTCTGTGCGTCATTGGGAGTCAGGGCTTCTAGCAGTTGCAGGCAGTAAGGTTTCAGTTTCAGGAGTTTCCTTAAGATCTTCCAAACGGTCGATTGGAGTTCAGCTCTCTGTTCGTCGACTTCTGTGGGCTAAGTGTGAAAGTCGCCCGCATTTTGTCAACCGTTTCTCCACCCACTGCCGACCGACCAGTTGATCTCCCTTTGAAGAGGCATCCTGAAGCTTTAAACTGCGCATACCATCGCCCAATGGAGTCGGCAGCTGTTGGATCTTTGCAGAACTTCGTTCTGAAGTAACCGTGCAGTGTTATGGCAGACTGATGCGATTGCAGCTCAAGCACAACATACGCTTTCTCGGCGCCTGTCACCATCTTGCCTAATCCCTCACTGCTGTGCTCTCGTGACAGAAATCTGAAATGCGGCTGCAACAATACAAAGTTTTTGAGTTTTTCTATGAGTGTTGAGTTTTGTGAAAATATGTCATTTACTACAGCTACAGTGAATTTATGAAATCGATTCAATGATTTGCAAGAATTTTGTACTTTGTCAGATCCTCAATAAACACTGCGTGGTCAAAAGTATCTGGACCCCTGTCAAAGGACATTAATATGGTGTCTGAAACAATACAAAATTTTTGAGGTTTTCTATGAGTGTTGAGTTTTGTGAAAGTATGTCATTTACTATAGCTACAGTGAATTTATGAAATCGCTTCAATGATTTGCAATAACTTTGTACTTTGTCAGATCCTCAGTATACAATGCGTGATCAAAAGTATCTGGACCCCTGTCAGAGGACATTAGTATGGTGTGTTCTGTTACCACTCGCCTTTATGACGGCTTGAATTCTGCTGGGGACATTCTCAGTGAGGTGTCTGAATGTCTCTGGAGGAATGACAGTCCTTTCTTTCACAAGACTGAAACCAGAGAAGGTAGTGACTTTGGACGTTGCGGTCTGGAGAGAAGTCTAAGTTCTAACTCATTCCAAAGGTATTTCGTTGGATTCAGGCCAGGACTCGGGGCAGGCCAATCCATTTCAGAAACGTTGTTGTCCACAAACCAGCTGCCTAACAGATGCTATTTTAAGACAGGGCGCATTGTCATGCTGATACAATCAATCATGGTCCCCGAACTGTTCTTCTACAATACGAAATACAAAATGCTGTAAAATGAGATAATATCCTTCGACGTTTAGCGTTTTCTTAAGTGCAAAAAGAGGACCATACCATAACTGCGAAAAACAACCCTCTACCGCAACATCACCTCCTCTGTACTTCATTGTTGGCACTACACATACACTGGACTCGCATTCGGGAGGACGACGGTTCAATCCCGCGTCTGGCCATCCTGATTTAGGTATTCCGTGATTTTCCTAAATCGATCCAAGCAAATGCTGGGATGGTACCTTTGAAAGGGCACGGGCGACTTCCTTCCCCATCCTTCCCTCATCCGATGAGACCGATGACCTCGCTGTTTGGTCTCTTCCCTCCAAACAAACAAACAACAACAACAGCACTACACATAATGGCAGGTTTGCCACATCCAAACCCTTCTATCAGATTGCCACAGAGTGTAGCGTGATTCATCACTCCAAATCGTTTACAGTCACCCACGGTCCAGTGGCGTCGCTCTTTACTCCATCTCAAGCGTCGCTTAGCACTGACAAAAGAAGTGTGTGGCATATGAGGAACTGCTCGATCATAGTGCCCCATTCTTTCTAGCTCGCTACGCTCAGTCACTGCGCTAGATGGACTGCTGGTAGCACTTTGGAACTCACGAGTGATCTCTTCCGCCGATTTCACGCAAAATTTTACAGCAAGCCTCCGCAATGCCAGACGGTTCCTGTCCGTTAGTACTTGGGGTCTGCCTGGTCATGATTTGCCTGTGGTTGTCCCTTCCCGTTTCCTCTTCACAGTCTCATCACCAACAGTTGACTTGGACAGCTTTAGAGTGGTTGAAAGGTGCCTGGTGGATGTGTTAATCAGGTGACACCCAATGACCAGCCCACCTTCGATGTCACTGAGCTCTCTCGACTGACCCATTCCGCTGTTACCGCTTCTCTGCTGTCGACGCAATACTCACCAATACACGCAATTTTATAATAATTCCAATCCCAACGAAAGCAGGTGTTGACAGATGTGAAAATTACCGAACTATCAGTTTAATAAGTCACGGCTGCAAAATACTAACACGAATTCTTTGCAGACGAATGGAAAAACTGGTAGAAGCCGACCTCGTGGAAGATTCATTTGGATTCCGTAGAAATGATGGAACACATGAGGCAATACCGACCCTTCGACTTATCTTAGAAGATAGATTACGGAAAGGCAAACCTACATTTCTAGCATTTGTAGACTTAGAGAAAGCTTTTGACAATGTTGACTGGACTACTCTCTTTCAAATTCTGTAGATGGTAGGGGTAAAATACAGGGAGCGAAAGGCAATTTACAATTTGTACAGAAACCAGATGGCATTTATAAGAGTCGAGGGGCATGAAAGGGAAGCAGTGGTTAGGAAGGGAGTGAGACAGGGTTGTAGCCTCTCCCCGATGTTATTCAAACTGTATATTGAGCAAGCAGTAAAGGAAACAAAAGAAAAATTCGGAGTAGGAATTAAAATCCATGGAATTTTGAGGTTCGCCGATGACATCGTAATTCTGTCAGAGACAGCAAAGGACCTGGAAGAGCAGTTGAACGAAATGGACAGCGTCTTGAAAGGAGGATACAAGATGAGTGACGTTGAGGGAATTAGATTAGGAAATGAGACACTTAAAGCAGTAAATGAGTTGTGCTATTTGGGGAGCGAAATAACTGATGATGTTGCCGGCCGGTGTGGCCGAGCGGTTCTAGGCGCTTCAGTCTGTAACCGCGCGACCGCTACAGTCGCAGGTTCGAATCCTGCCTCGGGCATGGATGTGTGTGATGTCCGTAGGTTAGTTAGGTTTAAGTAGTTCGTCCGCAGCTCGTGGTCGCGCGGTAGCGTTCTCGCTTCCCACGCCCGGGTTCCCGGGTTCGATTCCCGGCGGGGTCAGGGATTTTCTCTGCCTCGTGATGACTGGGTGTTGTGTGATGTCCTTAGGTTAGTTAGGTTTAAGTAGTTCTAAGTTCTAGGGGACTGATGACCGTAGATGTTAAGTCCCATAGTGCTCAGACCCATTTTTTAAGTAGTTCTAAGTTCTAGGGGACTGATGACCTCAGATGATATGTCCCATAGTGCTCAGAGCCATTTGAACCATAACTGATGATGGTCGAAGCAGAGAAGATATTTGTAGACCAGCAAGGGCAAGGAAAGCGTTTATGAAGAAAAGAAATTTGTTAACATCGAGTATAGATTTAAATGTCAGGAAGTCGTTTCTGAAAGTATTTGTGTGAAGTGTAGCCATGTATGGAAGTGAAACATGGACGATAAATAGATTAGACAACAAGAGAATAGAAGCTTTCGAAATGTGGTGCCACAGAAGAATGCTGAAGATTAGATGACTAGACCACATAACTAATAAGGAGGTACTGAACAGAATTGGGGAGAAGAGAAATTTGTGGCACAACTTGACTAGAAGAAGGGATCGGTTGGTAGGACATGTTCTGAGGCATCAAGGGATCACCAGTTTAGTACTGGAGGGCAGCGTGGAGGGTAAAAATTGTGGAGGGAGACCAAGAGATGAATATACTAAGCAGATACAGAAGGATGTAGGTTGCACAGGATAGAGTACCATGGAGAGCTGCATGAAACCAGTCTCTGGACTGAAGACCACAACAACAACAAAATGCAATTTTATACTGGTGGGTCCACTTCTTGCGACATTTAGTGGTCAGTTTCGCATGACATAAGGGTGTCTGGATACTTTCAATCAGATAATGTTTTGAGACCACCATCGCATCATTATTAATATTCTGTAAGACCAGAAAACTGCAACCAGTCACACATAGAGTTTCGACCCTATTTAGGCTCATCTTCAGATTGTGAACGCTGGAGTTGTCGTCCGATGAGTCCCATATGTGCTCGATTTGAGACAGATCTGATGATTGGGCGGGCCATGGCAACATGTCAACACTCTGTTGAGCATATTGGGTTACGACAGCAGTATGTGGCTGGAACTTACCCTGCTGGAAAACACCAACTGGAATACTGTTGATGAATGGCAGCACAACACATCAATTCACCAGACTGACGTACGAATTTGCAGTCAGGGTTCGTTGGATAACCACGACAGTGCTCCTGCTGCCACACAAATTTGCACCCCAGACCATAACGCAGGTGTAGGTCCAAGGTATCCAGCACGAAGACACGTTGGTTGCAGGCTCGCCAATTGGCCTACTCCTTACCAAAACATGGCTATTACTGAGGTAGAACCAGTTTCCACCAGAAAACACAATCGACCTCCACCCTGCCCTCCAATGAGCTGTCCCTTGACGCCTTTGAAGTCGCAAATAGCGGTGGTTTTGGGCTAGTGGAATGCACGCTACACGGTATCTGGCTCGGAGATGTCCTTAAAGCAACCGATTTGTAACTGTGGTGCCAGCTGCTGCTGAGATTGCTGTTGCAGATGCAGTACGATGTGCCAGAGCTACACGCCGAACACGATGGTCTTCCCTCTCGCTAGTGCCACTTGGCCGTCCAGAGCCTGATCATCTTGCTACCGTACATTGTTGGGAAAATACCAGAGCTCCAGGTGCTAATAGAAAGCACTGATGCTCAAATCGTTATAGGCACTGAAAGCTGGCTAAAGCCAGATATAAGCTCAGCCGAAATTTTTGCGAAGAACCTAACGGTGTTCCGAAAAGATAGGCTAAACGCGGTTGGCGGTGGCGTGTTTGTTGCTGTTAGAAGTAGTTTAACTTGTCGCGAAATTGAAGTAGATACTTCCTGTGAGTTAGTATGGGCAGAGGTCATTGTTGGCAATCGACCTCCCAGTTCAGATGACACAGTTGCTGAAAGGTTCAAAGAAAACTTGAGTTTGATTTCAAACACGTATCCGACTCATACGATAATAGTTGGTGGTGACTTTAATTTACCCTCGATATGTTGGCGAAAATGCATGTTTAATTCCGGAGGTACGCATAAAATATCATCCGAAATTGTGCTAAACGCGTTCTCTGAAAATTATTTCGAGCAGTTAGTTCATGAGCCCACGCAACTAGTAAACGGTTGTGAAAACACACTTGACCTCTTAGCAGCAAATAATTCTGAGTTAATAGCCAGCATCAAAACCGATTCAGGGGTTAGTGAAAACAGGGTTGTCGTAGCGAGATTGAATACTGTAATCCCCAAACCCTCGAAAAATAAGCGAAAAGTATACCTATTAAAAAAATCAGATAAAAATTCACTTGACGCCTTCCTGAGAGACAATCTCCACTCATTGCAAATTAATAATATAAGTGTAGACCAGATGTGGCTTAACTTCAAAGAAATAGTATCAGCAGCAATTGAAAGGTTTATACCAAATAAATTAACAAACGACGGAGCTTATCCTCCTTGGTACACAAAACGGGTTAGAACACTGTTGCAGAAACAACGAAACAAACATGCCAAATTTAAAAAGTCGCGAAATCCCCAAGATTGGCGATCCTTTACAGAAGCTCGAAACTTAGCGCGGCCTTCAATGCGAGACGCCTGTAACAGTTTCCACAACGAAACTTTGCCTCGAAACCTGGCACAAAATCCAAAGAGATTCTGGTCGTATGTGAAGTATGTTAGCGGCAGGAAACAACAATGCCTTCTCTACGTGATAACAATGGAGATACTATCGAAGACAGTGCTGCCAAAGCAGATTTACTAAACACAGCCTTCCGAAATGCCTTCACAAAAGAAGACGAAGTAAATATTCCGGAATTCGAATCGAGCACAGCTGCCAACATGAGTAACTTAGAAGTAAATAACCTCGTAGTAGTGAAGCAACTCAGATCACTTAATAAAAGCGTCTTCTTCCTTTCGGAGTATGCTGATGCATTAGCTCCATACTTAATCATATACAACCTTTCACACGACGAAAGATCCGTACCCAAAAGATTGGAAAGTTGCACAGGTCACACCAACATTCAAGAAAGGTAGTAGGAGTAATTCACTAAATTACAGGCCCATATCGTTAACGTCGATATGCAGCAGGATTTTAGAACATATATTGTGTTCTAACATTATGAATTACCTCGAAGAAACGGTCTATTGGCACACAGTCAACATGGGTTTAGAAAACATCGCTCCAGTGAAACACAACTAGCTCTTTATTCACATGAAGTGTTGCGTGCTATTAACAAGGGATTTCAGAACGATTCCGTATTCCTGGATTTCCGGATGGCTTTTGACACTGTACCACACAAGCGGCTCGTAGTAAAATTGCGTGCTTATGGAATATCGTCTCAGTTATGTGACTGGATCTGTGATTTCCTGTCAGAGAGGTCACAGTTCGTAGTAAGTGACGGAAAGTCGTCGAGTAAAACAGAAGTGATTTCAGGCGTTCCCCAAGGTAGTGTTATAGGCCCTCTTCTGTTCCTTATCTATATAAACGATTTGGGAGACAATGTGAGCAGCCGTCTTCGGTTATTTGCAAATGACGCTGTCGTTTATCGAGTGATAAAGCCATCAGAAGATCAAAAGAAACTGCAAAACGATTAAGAAAAAAATATCTGAACGGTATGTAAAGTGGCAGTTGATCCTAAATAACGAAAAGTGTGAGGTCATCCACATGAGTGCTAAAAGGAACTCGTTAAACTTCGGTTCCACGATAAATAAGTCTAATCTAAAAGCCGTAAGTTCAACTAAATACCTACGTATTACAATTACGAACAACTTAAATTGGAAAAAAACACACAGAAAATGTTGTGGGGAAGGCTAACCAAAGGCTGCGTTTTAATTTCAGGACACTTAGAAAATGTAACAGACCTACTAAGGAGACTGCCTACACTACACTTGTCCGTCCTCTTTTAGAATACTGCTGCGCGGTGTGGGATCCTTACCAGATAGGACTGACGGAGTGCATCGAAAAAGTTCAAAGAAAGACAGCACGTTTTGTATTATCGCGAAATATGGGAGAGAGTGTCATAGGATTTGGGCTGGAAGTAGAGGTGTACAAATTCCCCTTGCAGCCTGCTTGCCCCTAGCTCCTCTGCAACCATTCATGCAGGTCAGCCTGCCGCGACGTAAACACAAGAGTGCGCGTGTACTGATGCATAGTGGGTAATGCGGCCGGCTTGGGTTCCCGCAAGCCCGGTCTATCTGGGTTCCCGCAGGCCTGCCAAGCTTCACGGGACCCGCTCAGCTTGCTGCGCCTGACAACAGGTTGCGCTGTCAAGCTACTGTGACTAGAGTAGCCAGGCAGTTAGCCCGCAGTTCATTTATCGCAACGGTGGGGGCAGCACAATGAATAGTTCGAACTTTAGTGAGAGTGAAAAAAAATTGACAACTGGTGAATACATGCTGGTAACGAAACAGAGCACAAGTGCCGCATGGGAAACGTTTTCGTTTGTTTATGAGGCCGCTGCAAATAAATCGGTAGGTGTGTCTCAATGCAAACTATGTAAAAAGCTCTTAAGTACTTATTCGGGAACCTCGAGTATGTTACGAAATGTGTGCAAATTTGACAAGCAGTTCCCTCACTCCATAAATATCTTGAAAGAGGACAAAGATTTAGTGGCCGAAAAGTGCGTCGAAATGTGTGCTAAGGACCTGAGACCATTTAGCAGTATAGAGGGAGAAGGATTTCTTAATTTAGGGCAGGCACTAATCGGCATAGGTAAAAAATATGGCTCAGTTGATATTAAAAATATTATGCATTCCCGAGTGACAGTAGCTAGGAAAGTTCAAACCTTAGCTGATAAAGTGCGCAGCAAAATGCTCCCAGATATAGTGCATGCGATTCGTTCTGGTATATGTGCCAGTACAATTGATCTATGGACAGACAATTACAAAGGGGTGCATTACATGTCCGTGACAATGCATAACATAAATTCAGACTGGCGTTTGAATAAATATGTACTGATGTGCTCTGCGTTTCCTGACTGGCCAAAAACTGGCTCGAATATTCGAAACGAGTTGGAAGATCGCTTAGAAACTATTGGTGTTTCTCGTGAAGACATTGCCAAAATTACGTTTGTCACAGACCAGGGCAGTAACATTGTCAAAGCTCTCGAAATATATCAGCGTCTTCCATGCATGGCTCATAGTATAAACACAGTCTTGAAACATGTTCTGAGCGAACAGTTTTTGAAAGAAAATGTTCCAAATATATTAGCCATTCTTAATACAGTGCGGGCTACGGTTTCCAACTTCAAGAGAAGAGGTCTCTGTGTGAGACTGAACTCACCTTTAAAGCAGTGTTATTTTGACATGCTTGTATCAGTCCATTCTCATATTGATTCAGTGAATGCTGTCTTACATAACGAAGGTGCCTCTGATAAGATGCCGGGTTATCACCACCATATAACTGGCCAGCTTATAGCATTTCTTAAGCCGTTTAAAGAAGCCACAGTTGATCTAGAGGGTGACAAGGAGCCAACCCTACATTTAGTTCTACCGTGGTTTTATGCCTTACAAGCTCACTGTACTGTACGGGATAATGATGAAAAGGTTTGTAATGTTATTCCATCTGAATATTATAGAACCACTTGTGAAATATGTATGTTGATAAAATGTATTTTCAGGACATGAAACCTTTGAAACAAGCCGCCGATGCCTTTCTAGAACAGAAAATGTGCGTTAGCACGTTGTACAAAATTGCTACGTTTATGGTGCCTAACTACCGCACATTAAGAAAGTTAACCGAGGATGAAAAAATTGATGTTTACCAAGCAGCACGACGGATGTGTGCTGAAAGTGGCTCTGAGCACTATGGGACTTAACTTCTTAGGTTATCAGTCCCCTAGAACTTAGAACTACTTTAACCTAACTAACCTAAGGACATCACACACATCCATACCCGAGGCAGGATTCGAACCTGCGGCCGTAGCGGTCGCGCGGTTCCAGACTGTAGCGCCTAGAACCGCTCGGCCACTCCAGGCGGCATGTGTGCTGAAGGTAAGCTCCTAATATGTATAATGCAAGTCACACGCAAGTGCTTGGTTGAGGGTTCATCGAACCACTTTCAACTTATTTGTCTCCTATTCTCGAATTTCGCGCGGGATAAAACACCTACATCTCTCCGTCTGAGCGCTGCTTTTTTGTATTTTATTCTGATGATCATTTCTTCCAATGTAGATGGAACTCAACAATATATCTTCGAATTCGGAGGTGTAAGTTGGTGATCGAAATTTCATGTATAGATCGCGCCACGTCAAAAAACGCCATTGTATTAATGAGTCCCACCCCAACTCCTGTATAATTTCCGCGACACTCTTGCCCCTGTTTCACGATAATACCAAACGAGCTGCCCTTCTTTAGACTCTTTCAACCTCCTCCATCAATCGTGCCAGAAAAGGCTCTCCAACTGCGTAGCAATGCTCCAAAAGAGTGTTTTATCATTAAAACGCCTACAACATTTTCTGTGTGTCCATTCCTATTTAAGTAGGTCGTAATTGTAATCAGAGGTATTAAGTAGAATCTACAGCCTTTAGATTTGACTGGTTGATCTTGTAAACGAAGTTTAAAGGAATTAGTTTAGTACACACACGGATAACCTCGCTCTTTTCATTATTTATTGCCAACTGCTAATTTTTACACCAAAAATATATATCGTATTTAAATCGTCCGGCAGTTAGTTTTGATCTTCTGCTGACTTTACTGGACGATAAATTATAGAATCATCTAAAAACTATTATTATTTCAACTATGTGTAATACGATCTTCACATTATTCTGCAAATATTAATTGGAACCTGTATAGTTTCAGTACAAGTGCCCAATCACAGCACCCAAGAAACAAATCCAGGACCGTACAAAATGGCGAAATTTGAGGACTGGGAAGAAGAGTCTCCTCTCCTACATGATGAAGTCAGCAGACACTTGCAAGAACACTGTGTGAACGAGGGAGATATTCTACACTGGTGGAAAAATAACTCCCAACGACTTTCTCGACTTGCGTGTGTGGCGAGAAAAATATTAAATATACCAGCCACTAGCGCCCCTAGTGAGAGAATTTTTAGTTGCGCTGGAAACGTAATTAGCGAAAAACGTTCACGTCTTAATGCAGACAGACTTAACGATCTCGTCATAATTAATTCAAACACTAATCAGCAGCCACATTAAGAATACAGTAGAACATTAAACAGGAAACTATGAGTTTGAGTGCAAATTTACTAATTAAGAGTGCAGTTTTCTTTCTTGTGCTTTCTGGGCGTCAATTTCTGAGATAGAAATTTTGTAATGTATACAGTTCATTTTTATTTTAGACTAAACCTTTTGATTTCAATCATGCCAAGTGACATTTATTATTGTTTGTAAACCATTTTCTGTTACTTGTGTTTGCAAAAGTAGCCAAATATTTTGAGGAGTATCTGGTTTGGCCTAAATAATACTTTTAGGGGAACTGAAGGAAAATTTGTAAATATTTTATATTGAAAAGTGTTCTGCAAAATAAAATATTCATTTGTGGATTAGGGCAATACACATTATGAGTTTAAATTACAATTTATTTTGTTGAGTTCCACACACATTGCGAAATGTAATTTTATTCCTGTATTTCTGTATTAAGGGGAATCCCACAAGCAGGGTCAAGATGCTGAAGACCTAGACACTACAAATGCTTTTAGAAGGAAGAGCGTCTTTTTCCACGAATGTATTTAGTAGGAATATAATGGAAACTCTGAGCCACTCTCCACAGCGTCTATGTCTGCGTCATGAGGGGTCTGACTCGTCGTTTAAGTCTGTGTTATGAGGGTCTGCAGTCGTCGTTTAGGTTTGCATCATGCAAGTAAACACTCGTCGTCTAAGCCTGCATCATGAGGGTCCGAGCTACATGTGTGGACTCTCATGACGCAAACGTAGACGCCACGAAAAATGGCTCAGAGCCGCCATTGTATTCCCAGTATTATAGTTTTTAGACGAACTGGACACGAAACAAGTGCTTTTGGCAATTTAGAATGATTTTGCCAACTTCGAATGAATTCACAGAACCAGTAAAATACATCCTGGAAAAGTAGTTAAATATTTGTATAACTGGTGTCATACTTGGCTGAAACATACTAAAGTTAAAGAATCTAGACTTCCAAAATCTTAATTTGGTTCTCATTGCAGTACAGTGGTTATCAGGGGCGTAGATAATTTATTCTTCTGGGGAGGGGACCAATCTTCTTTTTGGAGGGGGGGGGGGGGGGTGGAGGTTCACTTCTTTAGTACAAATATCCATCCGTTTTATTGTTTGAAAACTGCAACACAGACTGCATTGCGTTCCACTAAAACAAAAAACACTATGTTCATGGGCTCCCCGTTATCTACGCCCCTGGTGGTTCCGTTATCTACGCCCCTGGTGGTTATCTGTAGCTTTTAGTGTACAAAGGAGCTCCATTTTCAGTGATTGTTCTGCTTGCTACACAAACCTGTTTGAGATGTGATCTGATGGTGGTTCGAATTGAGAACATCTAGTATTGATAGATTGTGAAGTCTCGAAGAAATCCTTTTATATTTGACAACTAGCTGAAAACCCGGCGTTGTCTGGGCATTTATTTATTCCATACTCTCGTAGTCCATCTTCCCTCCCCTATTTTCTCTCTAACTATTTATTCCTCTCTCACTATCTCTCTGTTCACCTATCCCCTCATCCCCATCCCTTGACCCATCTGCCCCCACCCTCTATCCTTCTCCTCGTCCTCTCTATGTTGGACTTCTCCACCTCAGTTCATCTCCTCTTCACCTATCTATGAAAATTCATATATATCTGTCAACTTTTGTGGTGATCAGTGAAGCAGTGTCAAAGTTTATTGCTAGATATCATTTATTGTAATACTTTTTGATTCGCAGCATTGATAGTTTTGTTTTCTGGTGCGCAAACAAATGATGTTGAAGGTGTCCCGACAGGGGACTATGCGACATGCAATTGGCCATGTGAAAAACATGATTTTCAAGATTGATGCCACAAACATATAACGACTGCCCTTGCGATTTATTTATCGACATGACAAATGCAAGCTGCACTGGAAATTATAACCGTTTAAAGTCGAATGGCATGTCGGTCGGAATCATAGTGATACGTGGAATCAAACTGTCTTCACCTTTGTACTTTCCTTTTAAAATTGTGGCTTCGATTACGTTGTTCTTTAATTTCTTCACCGCAAGCCGGGTGCCATTACAAAGACGTGGCTGGTTTACCTTTCGCAACATAATGATTGCCGATCCGACATAATTGCAGATTGGGAGGCGGTAATCCGGGCAAATCCAGCGAATTTAAAAATTCCGTAGGATAGTTGACTACATCATCTTGGTTAGTAACGGAATAAACCGACTTGTATGTCATCAATTCGCCAGGTATCGTATTTTGAATCTGAAATTCATTTCGTTAACATCAAGGTTTTTTTACAGCCAATATAACACGTTCGCTCAACCAAAAATGGTTTGCAACTGTTAAATGACATTTGCTGTGCGTAAATTGTGAAACACGATGACTGTGAATGAGTCAGACATCTCTCAAATTTAAAAAGATCATAGACATTTCGTTTAAAAAATTGTATGTATACACACACACACACACACACGCATATATATACACATGGAAATATTCACAATAAAACTATAGGTTGGTGTAGAAGTGTGTAAGTAAAGTACCCTCCGCCATGCACCATTCAGAATTTTAAGCAGACAGCGCCCTTCATCCTGCTTTGAATATCAAGTGTGGCAAATTTCATCAAGATCGGAATAAAACGTACAATTTGTCGAATTCCGTTAGGTAAAGTAACCTCTGCCATGCACCCTACGAAATTTTATGTAGACTGTGACCTTCCTCTTGGTTTCAAAGCGTAGTGTGCAAAATTTCATCAAGACTGTATGCAATACTACACACGGACACACGGAGCTTTCAGTTTCTCTCAAACTTTCCAATTTTTCGGCCGATTTTCAAAAAATTTTATTTCATAAAAACCTTGTCCTGAGAATTACGAACACAGCAAAAAAAAAAAAAAAAATTAGCCGAATTGGTCCAGCCGTTCTCGAGTTTCACGCTTATCAACACATTTGGCAATTCATTTTTATTTATACAGGGTGTTACAAAAAGGTACGGCCAAACTTTCAGGAAACATTCCTCACACACAAATAAAGAAAAGATGTTATGTGGACATGTGTCCGGAAACGCTTAGTTTCCATGTTAGAGCTCATTTTAGTTTCGTCAGTATGTACCGTACTTCCTCGATTCACCGTCAGTTGGCCCAATTGAAGGAAGGTAATGTTGACTTCGATGTTTGTGTTGACATGCGACTCATTGCTCTACAGTACTAGCATCAAGCACATCAGTACGTAGCATCAACAGGTTAGTGTTCATCACGAACGTGGTTTTGCAGTCAGTGCAATGTTTACAAATGCGGAGTTGGCAGATGCCCGTTTGATGTATGGATTAGCACGGGGCAATAGCCGTGGCGCGGTACGTTTGTATAGAGACAGATTTCCAGAACGAAGGTGTCCCGACAGGAAGACGTTCGAAGGAATTGATCGGCGTCTTAGGGAGCACGGAACATTCCAGCCTCTGACTCGCGACTGGGGAAGACCTAGAACGACGAGGATACCTGCAGTGGACGAGGCAATTCTTCGTGCAGTTGACGATAACCCTAATGTCAGCGTCAGAGAAGTTGCTGCTGTACAAGGTAACGTTGACCACGTCACTGTATGGAGAGTGCTACGGGAGAACCAGTTGTTCCCGTACCATGTACAGCGTGTGCAGGCACTATCAAATGGCCCTGAACACTATGGGACTTAACAGCTATGGTCATCAGTCCCCTAGAACTTAGAACTACTTAAACCTAACTAACCTAAGGACATCACACAACACCCAGTCATCACGAGGCAGAGAAAATCCCTGACCCCGCCGGGAATCGAACCCGGGAACGCGGGCGTGGGAAGCGAGAACGCTACCGCACGACGACGAGCTGCGGACGCAGGCACTATCAGCAGCTGATTGGCCTTCACGGGTACACTTTTGCGAATGGTTCATCCAACAATGTGTCAATCCTCATTTCAGTGCAAATGTTCTCTTTACGGATGAGGCTTCATTCCAACGTGATCAAATTGTAAATTTTCACAATCAACATGAGTGGGCTGACGAGAATCCGCACGCAATTGTGCAATCACGTCATCAACACAGATTTTCTGTGAACGTTTGAGCAGGCATTGTTGGCGATGTCTTGATTGGGCCCCATGTTCTTCCACCTACGCTCAATGGAGCACGTTATCATGATTTCATACGGGACACACTACCTGTGCTGCTAGCTGCTAGAACATGTGCCTTTACAAATACGACACAACATGTGGTTCATGCACGATGGAGCTCTTGCACACTTCACTCAAAGTGTTCGTACGCTTCTCAACAACAGATTCGGTGACCGATGGATTGGTAGAGGCGGACCAATTCCATGGCCTCCACGCTCTCCTGACCTCAACCCTCTTGACTTTCATTTATGGGGGCATTTGAAAGCTCTTGTCTACGCAACCCCGGTACCAAATGTAGAGACTCTTCGTGCTCGTTTTGTGGACGGCTGTGATACAATTCGCCATTCTCCAGGGCTGCATCAGCGCATCAGGGATTCAATGCGACGGAGGGTGGATGCATGTATCCTCGCTAACGGAGGACATTTTGAACATTTCCTGTAACAAAGTGTTTTAAGTCACGCTGGTACGTTCTGTTGCTGTGTGTTTCCATTCCATGATTAATGTGATTTGAAGAGAAGTGCCGGCCTCGGTGGCCGTGCGGTTCTAGGCGCTGCAGTCTGGAACCGCGGGACTGCAACATTCGCAGGTTCGAGTCCTGCCTCGGGCATGGATGTGTGTGATGTCCTTAGGTTAGTTAGGTTTAAGTAGTTCTAAGTTCTAGGGGACTGATGACCTAAGATGTTAAGTCCCATATTGCTCAGAGCCATTTGAACCATTTGAAGAGAAGTAATAAAATGAGCTCTAACATGGAAAGTAAGCGTTTCCGGACACACGTCCGCATAACATATTTTCTTTCCTTGTGTGTGAGGAATGTTTCCTGAAAGTTTGGCCGTACCTTTTTGTAACACCCTGTATATATAATAAGCACGAAATATACACGTAAAGGAAGAATGTACAAATAAAACCCAATATTTTTTGACCTGAAATATATAATGTTGGGGTTTGTCTTTTGGTGCTCAGGTAAAATAAAAACTTTTAATTAATGTTCATGACGCACGCAGTTTAAACGGCTGCGTAACGCAGCTCAGCAGTAATATGGGCAGGCAAGCAAGTTTCCCGCAGCCTGCCCGGGTTGGGTTCTGCTTGGCTCGGCTGGGAGTGAAGCAGCCTGCCCGTTCTGTCGACAACGCGCGGCGGCCTGCCCGCCTGGCCACCGGGCAAGCATGGCCGGGTTAAAAGCAGAACATGTACACCACTAGCTGGAAGCCATTAAAAGAAAGGCGTTTTTCGTTGCGATGGAATCTTCTCGCGAAATTCCAATCACCAACTTTCTCCTCCGAATGCGAAAATATTTTGTTGACACCGAGCTACATGTGGCGGAACGATCACCACGATAAAAGAATTGAAATCAGAGCTCGTACGGAAAGATGTAGGTGTACATTCTTTCCGAGCGCTATACGAGATTGGAATAATAGAGAATTGTGAAGGTGGTTCGATGAACCCTCTGCTAGGCACTTAAATATGATTTGCAGAGTATCCATGTAGATGTAGATTCCTGTAACCACTGCTGCCAACAATCATGTATCGCAGAAGGAACATCCAGCTTCTGGTAGCCATGTTACACGGCCTCGTTCAAACTCAGTGAGGTGTTGATAATTGCATCCTGTCGCCTTAAAGGCATTCTTGACTAACATCAAATCACTACGTCCACTCTCAAAGGTAACTAGCGCTCACGACCGTTACAGCGTGTATTCAAAGCAAACCTATTTGCATCCAAATAGTGGCGCTACTAACGCCACTCTTGTGCGACTGGTGCGAAATTTGAATAGACATCGTATTTCAGATGTAGAAACACGCCTACCAATTTTCGTTTATGTCGCACATTTCATTCATGGTGCTGCCATTTTTTTCCGTCAGTGTAAAATCGAATTAGAGAACATAATACGATGATTATCACGTCACAGGCTTCAGCATGTATGACGAGCTCCTGAAAAAACTCCCTATATTGAAAGTCAAAAGCAATATTAAAAACTTACTGGACTATGTGCCAAAAAAAAAGAGAAAGCAATATAATTTTCAAAGGAAATCATATGCTGCAGTTCAATTTAATCAAGCAGTGTGTAATGGCGAAGTTGGGTGAAACGCGAGAATGCGGTTCTTCCGTTTTTTACAAACATTTCCGAGACTGGGTATTGGACGTAGATAGATATATCGGGTGCAGAGACTTCACGGTGCCACTGGGTTTATTACTAATCTGAAAAGAAATTTAGGATAACGTGACGTCGTATAACTACGCTCCAAGCACGAGATGTTACGGACGACGAAGATGAGATGACTCAAAGAGGTCAAATATTGGTTGCTGAAGTCAATGCGCATATCACGACAGAAAACATACAAATGGGTTTTATACGTACCTGTGATCAGAATCCGTTAATTTATGGTATCTCTTCCCAAAGAATGCTATGCATGAAAGGGGAGAGTAACACTGTCTCGACGTTGCAATCAGTTAACAGTGCAAGAGGCAGCTACACGATCGCTGTTGCGATATTAATGGAGGACGATTGGCAAACAAACTCTAGACAAAAAACTTTAGGAAAACCATAAAAAAAGTCCAGTAAACAAGGGCTCTAAAGCGCATACCTTAAGAGGTAAGAGCCCTTGTCCATCTTCGATACTACGAAACTGATCTCTTCTACTGAAAGCTGCCAAATAACAAACTAACGAACAGACGCATACACTGATGAGCCAAAAGATTATGACCACCTGCTTAATAGCTTTTGTGTCTATCTTCGGAACGAAATACATTGCTGATTTTGCATATCGGGGATTCGATAGATTGCTGCTGGACTTGTAGAGATATGTACCATCAGATGTCTTCTCATAAGTAACAGGCCCCTGATTTGCGTACGCACTGAAGGCGCCCGCCGGCCGTGGTGGCCGTGCGGTTCTAAGCGTTTCAGTCTGGAACCGCGTGACCGCTGCGGTCGCAGGTTCGAATCCTGCCTCGGGCATGGATGTGTGTGATGTCCTTAGGTTAGTTAGGTTTAAGTAGTTCTAAGTTCTAGGGGACTGATTACCTCAGATGTTAAGTCCCATAGTGCTCAGAGCCATTTGAACCATTTTTTTTTTTTTTTTTTTTGAAGGAGCCCAATGGAGATCCAGATGGGTTCAGTAGGATTTACATATGGCGAATTTGGTAGCCGAGACGCCAACGTCAAATCACTATAATGCTCCTCAAACCACTGTAGCACGGTTGTGGCTCCGAGACACGGACAATTATACTGCTGAAAGATAACATCGCCGACGGGGAAGACAACAAGCATGAAGGGATGCAGCTGGTTTACAGCTGTCAGCGTGTCTTCGTTTATTACCACAGGTCCCATGCAAGCGCAGGAAAACGTCTCCCATAGCATAATACCGCTCCCAACAGCCTGCGTCCGTGGCGCGCTGCACTATTCGAGCCACTGTTCACCTCGATGACGGCGTTTGTGGAGACGACCTGTAAGCGTATTGTCATATCGCTGGCTTCGTTGTGGAGTATCTTTGCGGGCAACCGCGTCTGCAGAGTCGAGCGCGGGACGAAGAAATGTTATGTTGCGTTGTGGGTAGCTCTGCATGTGAGAGACATTGTTAGCACGGAAGCTGAAGTGTTGCTACAAGTGCTATTACAGTAAAATAACGAAATATGGAAGTGATTCAGAGGAAAGTGTGTCAAGATGTGCCGGCTGCAGTGGCCGCGCGGTTCTAGGCGCTACAGTCTGGAGCCGAGCGACCGCTACGCTCGCAGGTTCGAATCCTACCTCGGGCATGGATGTGTGTGATGTCCTTAGGTTAGTTATGTTTAATTAGTTCTAAGTTCTAGGCGACTGATGACCTCAGAAGTTGAGTCGCATAGTGCTCAGAGCCATTTGAACCATTTGTCAAGATGCAATTAAAAATGAACAGTGCCGCCGATAAGGCATTTGTGCATCCTCTCGTCGCGTGTCGCACAGCATCAATTATCCGCGCCCTGTTCGGTCTCGCAGAATAAAATGATGTGAGTCAGTAGAAATTAGTTACCATAAAAGAGTGCAGTCAAGTGCCAGTGTCTTGTAGCGAGCTTGAGAACGTGCGTTCGGTCATCGCGTTCCGCATCAACAGTCAACCGCGCCGCGACGGTTACGCGCACGCTCGTACAAGTGAGAACTGAGAACTGAAAAATTAACTTTGCGAGCAGTGCCATGTCATTACTAGTGTCAAGGAGGACTGGTACAAAATATCTGTGTATGTGTGACGAGCGTAAGAACTTACGTGCGCTCATTCGGCTTTCGCATCATCAACAATAATCCGCGCCATGTTCGGTTACGCGTACGCTCGTCCTAGTGATTTTTGTGGACAGATAATAATCCATTAATTGGGATAAACACTTATGAATTAGAATGTAAACAGTGCAACATGCGATTTTCTTTTATCGTCTCAGAATATAGTTGTTTATAACAGTGTTGTGTTTTAACGTTGAGTGGCTCCCGTAAACCGGCCTATATATTTCGATAGATAATTTCAGGCAAGTCAGCAGCAGTGTGGAGCACAACAGTACGACCGCCGCGGGATTATCAGGTGCGTGGTGTGGACAGGGCGCGCGGTCGAAACGACAACCAGTATAAGGTACCACCCCACCCAGTTGTACCCCCGGGCGTCTTACAGACCATAGACCTAGTGTAGCAAAAGTGCGATTCACCCGAAGAGCTGACGCGTTCCCATTGATCGACGGTCGAATCCCGATGGTCCCGTGCCCATTGCAATCGTAAATGACGATGTCGTTGGCTCAGCATGGGAACACGTAGGGGTGATCTGCTGCAGAGCTCCATATTCAACCATTTAGTACGAACGGTGTGCTCCGAAACACTTGTGCGTGCACCAGCATTGTGCCCTTTCGGCAGAGATGCCACAGATACCATCTATCCTACTCTACAGAGCAGACAAGCCTCCGAGCCCCACGTTCTGTGAAGAGTCGTAGACGTCCAACCATTTAGCGCCTAGTGGTAGCTTCACTGTACTTCTACCTCTTTCCGTAGATGCTCAGGACTGTAGCACGTGAACCCCGACCAGCTTCGCCGTTTTTGAAATATACGCTCACGTTGTTGGTTCAAATGGCTCTGAGCACTATGGGACTTAACTTCTGAGGTCATCAGTCCCCTAGAACTTAGAACTACTTAAACCTAACTAACCTAACGACATCACACACACCCATGCCCGAGGCAGGATTCGAACCTGCGACCGTAGCGGTCGCGCGGTTCCAGACTGTAGCGCCTGGAACCGCTCGGTCACCCTGGCCGGCACGTTGTTGGTGTGGTCTTCAGCCCTGAGACTGGTTTGATACAGCTCTCCATGCTTCTCTATTCTGTGCAAGCTTCTTCATCTCCCAGTGTATTCATCTCTTGGTCTCCTCCACGATTTTTACCCTCCACGCTGCCCTCCAATGCTGAATTTGTGATCCCTCGATTCCTCAGAACATGTCCTACCAACCGGTCCCTTCTTCTTGTCAAGTTGTGCCACAAACTCCTCTTTTCCCCAATTCTATTCAATACCTCCTCATTATTTATGTGATCTACCCATCTAATCTTCAGCATTCTTCTGTAGCACCACATTTCGAAAGCTTCTATTCTCTTCTTGTCCAAACTGTTTATCGTTCATGTTTTACTTTCATACATGGCTACACTCGACACAAATACTTTCAGAAACGGCTTCCTGACACTTAAACCTATACTCGATGTTAACAAATTTCTCTTCTTCAGAAGCGCTTTTCTTGCCATTTTCATTCTACATTTTATATCCTCTCTACTTCGACCATCATCAGTTATATTGCTCCCCAAATAGCAAAACTCCTTTACTACTTTAAGTGTCTTATTTCCTAATCTAATTCCCTCACCATCACCCTACTTAATTCAACTACATTCCATTATCCTCGTTTTGCTTTTGTTGATGATCATCTTATATCCTCCTTTCAAGACACTGTCCATTCCGTTCAACTGCTCTTCCAAGTCCTTTGCTGTCTCTGACAGAATTACAATGCCATCGACCAACCACAAAGTTTTTACTTCTTCTCCATGGATTTTAATACCCACTCCGAATTTTTCTTTTGTTTCCTTTACTGCTTGCTCAATATACAGATCGAATAACATCGGGGAGAGGCTAAAACCCTGTCTCACTCCCTTCCCAACCACTGCTTCCCTTTCATGCCCCTCGACTCTTATAACTGCCATCTGGTTTCTGTACAAATTGTAAATAGCCTTTCGCTCCCTGTATTTTACCCCTGCCACCTTTAGAATTTGAAAAAGAGTATTCCAGTAAACATTGTCAAAAGCTTTCTCTAAGTCTAAAAACGCTAGAAACGTAGATTTGCCTTTCTTTAATCTTTCTTTTAAGATAATTACACGCTCGCAGGGTCTCCGTAATAATAGTCTGCACTTTGTCAAAGTCGCTTATCTAAATGGATTTCCTCACTTGCAAACCATATCTTCGCTAGGATGGTCCCCTGTACGTGTCTGCTCCGCTTTCATACTTTTGTTACCGCGTCACGCTCCTGCATCGTCACCAGGCGGCATCCTACGTCGCAATGGGCAGTGGTCATAATGTTTTGGCTCATCAGAGTACGTCACACGTATTTCGGTGAAGAGGGAGAGATAACGTACGGATCATAACCTATTAGCTGACAACACTGTACACAGAAGTTCGTAGTCAACAAAGTTGCAAATGGAAGAATAACAGAGGAAGAAGGACGGCGGCCAGAAGGCAAAGAGTATGAGGAGCAGACCCACCAGCTGGCAGCGGCGGCGGACACTGTTTAGGTCGCCGGAGCACAGGTTGAAGCGATCCTCGATACCCAGAAGGTAGCCTAGGCCGCGCCACATGTGCGCGAAGCCCTCCAGGTCTCGTTCGCTCGCATCTGGTGCACCTAGCCGGTCCGGATGCAGCAGCATCAGGCCCACGAAGCCAAACTGAGTCAGCGCCATCTCCGTCTGGAACAAACGCCGGCTCGTTTCGGGTCATTCCGAGTGCTATACTGCACATATGCACTTTTCTGTAATAGCTTCTTCCTTAGAAAGAGCGGTTAGTAAATCTTTCATGAGCATTAATGAACGCTTAATTGCTAATTCTTTGTCACTGAATCTTGAAAAGTCACACTCTATACGGTTCGGAAGTTTTGAGAGGTTTGGAAAGTTTGGAAATTTTTGGTAAGGTCTTACGGGAACAAACTGCTGAGGTCATCGGTCCCTAAGCTTGCTCATTACTTAATCTAACTTAAACTAACTTCCGCTATGGACAACACACACACACACACACACACACACACACACACACACACACACACACACACACACACACACCCATGCCGGAGGGAGGACTCGAACCTCCTACGGGGGGAGCCGCGCGGACCGTGATAAGGCGCCCGAGACCGCTCGGTTACCCCGTGCGGCTTTACGAGGTTTCCTCCCAGCAAGCAGAGTGAGCCGCGTAAGACATAACACCCGTTTTATTTCTTGAACGGTTCCAGATATCGAAACGAAGTTTTTGTAAATGATAGCACGCAAAGGGGCTTGTACGTTTGCTACGCGATAAAAATTTTTAACTCTTGTAATGATCGAGACATCCAAGCTAGTATGATTTTTTATATAAAATGATGTACTTTTCTTTACGGCATCAGAAAGCGCTTGAAAAGACGAGTGCGGGGATATAACGCTTGTTAATTCTGAAGTTGAAAAACTTCGCGAGAAATATTCTAAAATGGAAAGTAAGTCGGCCGGAAGCGGCTATTGAGTTGTAAACACGCTCATGCCAGGCTACGTCATAGTATCAAGCCTTTCGGCTGTTTACTGGTCTTTCTCTTATTGTTGCTTTAAAATTTCTTATCTGCAGATATGTGTGCCGTTTACTTCCAATTGCAAGGTGAAAGTGTTTTTGTACCAATTTCAGTATCAGTTACTAGGAACTCAATCCCATTTCCATGTAATGCTCCAAAATTATTCATTTTGCATCCCAAAAGAAAGTGTGCGTAATTTTTCTATTCGATGATGGGTGAAAAAATTTTTCGGATTTGGCGAAGATCTATTGCCATTATTCCTTGCTCGATGTTTATGTTTCAAGTTAGTGACAGTGCACACCTGTTTCTGACCTGTAACAATTCCACCCAGAAATCCATTGCCTTCGGTCTGGAACCGATGCAAAAGTTCCTGATGGTCATAGACCCTACAATCGTTCAATTCAGCAGTCATCTCACGTGGCACCAATTTTGCGTCACTTTACTGAATCGCGGCACGTCATGGATAATATTGCGCGTTGAACCAACACTAGTATTCATAACTGTGGCTGTTTCGTTTGGTGTATTGCGTCTGTTTTCCTTCATAAACTGTTCCACTACAGCAATAATTTTGCTCGCCACTAACAAGGAGACTGCGCCTACTCGTCATCGCCGATTTCGTCCAAATTTATGCGGTATTAGTCAATACAAGTTTCGATTATTAATCATCATTCAGGATGTAGGGAACAATAGATTAGTTAAAAGCATCCCATATTCCTTTGAAGCTAAACAGTATCGAAATTGTACAAACACCTGACATAATTTGGCTTGGAATACTGACAGTCATATCTCGGTCAAATAGAGAAGACATGTGACTGTGAGTATTCTAAAACAAATTATGTCAGGTGTTTGTACAATTTCACTGGATGATTTAGAGATTGGTTGAAACAGCTCTGAGCACTATGCGACTTAACATCTGAGGTCATCAGTCGCCTAGAACTTAGAACTACTTAAACCTAATTAACCTATGGACATCACACACATCCATGCCCCAGGCAGGATTCGAACCTGCGACCGTAGCGGTCGCGCGGTTCCAGACTGAAGCGCCTAGAACCGCTCGGCCACAACGGCCGGCGATTTCGATATTGTTTAGCTGAAAGGGAATATGGGGTGCTTTTAACTAATCCATTGTACCCTGCATCCTGGATGATGATTAATAATCGAAACTGATATTGACTAATGAGACAAATGAACAGCTGATGGGTAAAATGCATTTTATAAAATACTTCTTTTTCTTTACAGTGTTGAAACTACCTGGTGCATTAAAACTGTATGCTGGACTGGGACACGAATTTGGGACCTTTGTCTTTCGCGGGCAAGTGCGCTATCGACTGTGCTGTTCAAGCACGATTCACGACCTGGCCTCATAGCTTAACTTACGGCAGTACATCTTGTCCTAACTTCCAAACTTCACCACCACCACCACCACCACCACCACCACCACCATGTTGTGAGGGCCTCTCTCTTGCCTTGCTACTAGGCGTGTGATGTGCTAGAGACTGCGGACGCACTAGCTCACCTGGTTGACGTCGACGCCGGCCCTCAGACAGGGGCAGCCGCCCCCGCCGCCCCCGGCGCCGCCCCCCAGCATGCCGGCAGTGGTGAGCGGCGCCCACAGCGGGCCGGCCACGTGGCTGCGGCGCTCGCGCTCCGGCGCCGGCGTCGCCCCCAGGCGTCGCTGCACCGCCTCGTGCATGGCGCGCACGGTCCCCACTTGCCGCCGAGCCTCGCCGCCGCCCCCGCCGCCCCATACATCGCCCTCGAACCTGCAAAGCGCGTAGTCCTTCTACATCTACATCTACATCCATACTCCGCAAGCCACCTGACGGTGTGTGGCGGAGGGCACTTTGAGTACCTCTATCGGTTCTCCCTTCTATTCCAGTCTCGTATTGTTCGTGGAAAGACGGATTGTCGGTATGCTTCTGTGTGGGCTCTAATCTCTCTGATTTTATCCTCATGATCTCTTCGTGAGATATACGTAGGAAGGAGCAATATACTGCTTGACTCTTCGGTGAAGGTATGTTCTCGAAACTTTAACAAAAGCCCGTACCGAGCTACTGAGCGTCTCTTCTTCAGAGTCTTCCACTGGAGTTTATCTATCATCTCCGTAACGCTTTCGCGATTACTAAATGATCCTGTAACGAAGCGCGCTGCTCTCCGTTGGATCTTCTCTATATCTTCTATCAACCCTATCTGGTACGGATCCCACACTGCTGAGAAGTATTCAAGCAGTGGGCGAACAAGCGTACTGTAACCTACTTCCTTTGTTTTCGGATTGCATTTCCTTAGGATTCTTCCAATGAATCTCAGTCTGGCATCTGCTTTACAAACGATCAACTTTATATGATCCTTCCATTTTAAATCACTCCTAATGCGTACTCCCAGATAATTTATGGAATTAACTGCTTTCAGTTGCTGACCTGCTATTTTCTAGCTAAATGATAAGGGATATATCTTTCTATGAATTCGCAGCACATTACACTTGTCTACATTGAGATTCAATTGCCATTCCCTGCACCATACGTCAATTCGCTGCAGATCCTCCTGCATTTCAGTACAATTTTCCATTGTTACAACCTCTCGATACACCACAACATCATCTGCAAAAAGCCTCAGTGAACTTCCGACCTTATCCACAAGGTCACTTATGTATATTGTGAATAGCAACGGTCCTACGACACTCCCCTGCGGCACACCTGAAATCACTCTTACTTCGGAAGACTTCTCTCCATTGAGAATGACAAGCTGGGTTCTGTTATCTAGGAACTCTTCAATCCAATCACACAATTGGTCTGGTAGTCCATATTCTCTTACTTTGTTCATTAAACGACGGTGGGGAACTGTATCCAACGCCTTGCGGAACTCAAGAAACATGGTATCTACCTGTGAACCCGTGTCTATGGCCCTCTGAGTCTCGTGGACGAATAGCGCGAGCTGTGTTTCACACGACCGTCTTTTTCGAAACCCATCCAGATTCCTACAGAGTAGATTTCTAGTCTCCAGAAAAGTCATTATACTCGAACATATTACGTGTTCCAAAATTCTACAACTGATCGACGTTAGAGATATAGGTCTATAGTTCTGCACATCTGTTCGACGTCCCTTCTTGAAAACGGGGATGACCTGTGCCCTTTTCCAATCCTTTGCCAACGCTACGCTCTTCTAGAGACCTACGGTACACCGCTGCAAGAAGGGGGGCAAGTTCCTTGCCTAATGCGACTAAATACACTGACGGAAAAAATCACAGCACCAAGGAGGAGTTTTGCGACATAAACGAAAGTTGGTAGGTGTGTTTCTACAGCTGAAGGAACATCACTGTTCAAGTTTCGTGTCAATCGCATAAGAGTGGTGCTAGTAGCGCCACTATGTGGGTGCAAATCAGGTTTGCTTTTAATACGCGCTGTTACGGTCGTGAGCGTTAGTTGCCTTTTTCGATTGGACTTTATGAGTTGTGTTAGTCAAGAATGTCTTTGTGGCGACAAAGACGCCATTATTAACACCTCACTGAGTATGTACGAGGTCGTGTAATAGGGCTGCGATACTGCAGAAAGACTCGGCAGAGACGTAGCCACCGTACACAATTGCTGTCAGTGGTGGTCACGAGATTGTACTGTCGCAAGAAGACCGGGCTCCAGATGGCCACATGACACTACCGAGGTGGAAGGCCATCGTGTTCAGCGCATGGCCCTGGAGCATTGTGCTGCATCTACAGCAGGGAATTGAGCAGCAGTTGACACCACAGTGACACAACGAACTGTTACAAATCGGCTACCTCAAGGATAGTTTCGAGCTAGAGGCTCTGTAGCGTGTATTGCACCGACCCCAAACCACAGCCATTTTCGACTTCTGTGGTGTCAAGGCAGAGCACACTGGAGTGCCCAGTGGAGATCTGTTGTGTTTTCTGATGAATGCTGATTCTGCCTCGGTGCCAGTGATGGCCGTGTGTTGGTTAGGAGGAGGCTAGTGGAGGACCTGCAACCAACCTGTCTATGTACTAGACACACAGGACCTATATCTGGAGATATGGTCTAGGATGCGATTTCGGATGACAGCAGGAGCACTCTCGTGGTTATGTGACGCACCTTGACTGCAAGTTTGTATGTCAATCTGGTGATTCGACCTGTTGAGCTGCCATTCATGAACAGCATTCCAGTTGGTAATTTCCAACAGGATAATTCTAGCTCACTGCCGCTGTTGTAACCCAACATGCTCTACAGAGTGTCGACATGTTGCCTCAGCCTGCTCAATCACCAGATCTGAAAACAAATGGAGCACATATGGGACATCATCGAACGACAACACCACAGCCATCCACAAACAGCATTAATCGTCCCTATATTGACCGAGCCAGTGCAACAGGCATGGAACTTCATCCTACAATCTGACATCCAGCAACTTTCAAACACAATGCTTGCACGTCTGCATGCTTGTATTCAACATTCTGGCACCTACACCGGTTATTAATGTACCTGCATATGATATTTACTACGGCTAATCCCACTCTTACAGTAACCTGTGATCTCGCAATGTCAATCACTTAAATATGTAACCTAGACAAATGTAGTCTCGAAACTGCCCTACTCTTCATTAATTACTCCTTAATGCTGCGATTTTTTGCGTCACTTTAGTGGTAATGTCAAAAATGTAATGGGAGTAGTAGTTAGCAATAGTAGTACACTACTGTTTGTGAAAACTGGAACACCAAGAGGGAGGCATGTGATTAAAATGAAATTTATTTCACAGAACAGGTCTAAGACAATAGACAAATGATAGAATTACAGTAGTTATAATTAAAGTGCAACTATTCGCAAAGGGTCCAGTTTGGGCTGTAGTTATCGTATTGCAGCGAAACTGGATATATTCTAATGCGCAACCGATATGCGGTAGGAAAAATTAGTTCCAATTTTTGCCACCAGGCGTCAATTTGGCGCTTTGAATGTGCAGAATACGCATAGAAATGTGTCCATATGTAATGGATTAGGAACGGGACGTGGGCAGAAAAGGCCAAACAAGTGAGAAAGTCATAATGTTGATTTTGTTGTTAACCGCCTCTTACACAGTTTGTTCAATTTTAGCACCGGAGACGTCGACGAGATGCTGCATCCGTAAAACAAGGTGATTAACAGTTGCTCGCAGCAGTTCTGGTGGGACATCAGCAACGAGTTACTGGCCTTCAGATCAAGCAGAAACCAAACGTGTCCCTGGTAAATGCATTGCTTTAGATAGACTCCACAGCCAAAACTCACATGGATTCCGATCAAGTGATCTTGCAGACCATGAATTTGGAAAACAAATGGAGATAACACGTTCGTGGCAGGTTGTATTAAGCAGATATTTCACAGGGCGACCGACATGAGGCGTTGCGTCATTATGCTTGAAAGCAGAGGTTGCCTCACAGTTCCGCTCTTCCATATCAGGAATCACGTGCTGTACAAGGATGGCTCGATAACTGGCAGACTATACGGTACATGTGATAAGCCATCTGGGTGTATTTACTTCAAAGAAGAACGGACTGAGAATAAACACCGGCTGCTGTGGCCGAGCGGTCCTAGGCGCTTCAGTCATAGTTTAATAGTACCACAATCTTGCTGTTCTGTGTTCCACTGCACCCTGTAGTGTAAAATGTGCCTCGTCCCTCCGTAGAATATTGTCCAGCCTCATGTCATCAACTTCGATCCGTGCCAGAAACCGAAGGACAATTTAAAATGTTGTTTCGGTTCGTGAGGTTTCAGTTGCTGCACCATCTCGATTTTGTCGGGGTACCAGTGTAAAACAGACCGCAAAACCTTCCATACTGTTGACCATGAAACGGACGTTTCTCGTGGCACTGCTCGAGCACTAGCACTACAAAGGGCACGTGCTACATGGTCACTTACAGCAACAGCAGCCTCGCCAATAACTTCCACCGTAATACAATGCCTTCCTCTTCCAGATGCTACACCAAGCTCATCTGTGTTTCGAATTTCATTATCATCTTCTTTAAATAATTTAATGACATCGGGCCTCTCCTCCGACCTCCAGTCGGCAATACTCTGTCATTGCAGAACTGTAATTGCTGCCGTTCATATAAAAAAGTTTCTCTAGCAGCGCACGGTCTTTCTTCTCGATAGCCATACTACTAATTCTGCAAGGTTCGCAGGAGAGCTTCTCTAAAGTTTGGAAGGTAGGAGACGAGGTACAGGCAGAAGTCTAGCTGTGAGGACGGGGCGTGGGTCGTGCTTGGGTAGCTCAGATGGTAGAGCACTTGCCCGCGAAAGGCAAAGGTCCCGAGTTCGAGTCTCGGTCCGGCACACAGTTTTAATCTGCCAGGAAGTTTCATATCAGCGCACACTCCGCTGCAGAGTGAAAATCTCATTCTGTAAACATCCCTTAGGCTGTGGCTAAGACATGTCTCCGCAATATCCTTTCTTTCAGGAGTGCCAGTTCTGCAAGGTTCGCAGGAGAGCTTCCGTAAGTTTGAAAGGTGGGAGACGAGGTACTTGCAGAAGTAAAGCTGTGAGGACGGGGCGTGAGTCGTGCTTGGGTAGCTCAGTTGGTAGAGCACTTGCCCGCGAAAGGCAAAGGTCCCGAGTTCGAGTCTCGGTCCGGCACACAGTTTTAATCTGCCAGTAAGTTTCATATCAGCGCACACTCCGCTGCAGAGTGAAAATCTCATTCTGGAGCCATACTACTCAATCGTGTTACGGCTCCGCAACAAAATGCAGACAAAAACCACAGATCCGCTTCACAGCAGTCACTTCAAGCCAAATCAGTGTGCCACTGAAGCCAAACCTAAATATGCTACTCTCCCATACATAGGCCCACTTTCATACAAAATAGCAAACTCATTTAAAAAGAAGAAAAATATCACAATCAGCTTTTCCACAAATAATAAATTACAACAACAAGTAATCCATGATGTAAATACCTCCAAGAGTCCCTACCGTAAATCAGGAATATACAAACTCAAATGTGATACATGCCCAAAATTCTACATTGGACAGACAGGCAGCAGTTTTGAAATTAGATACAAACAACAAATTGATGCTCTAAGACTTGCTAACTTGAACAAATCAACATTTGCAGCCCATATTGCTGAAGAAAACCATTCAGTGGGAAACATTGAGGGTAACTTAAAAATTTTGCATCTAGCAGAAAAAGGAGCCACTATGAATATATTAGAAGAATTAGAAATACACACACACAAAAACAGCACCCCAGACTATATCCTTAACGAACAAACAGAGCTAGTTAATACCCCTTTCCTGAAAAATTTCCATAAATTACATTCCAGCCTCCAAAGCAAATAATATTAGTACACCTATCTGCAGATGAAGTAGCAAATTTATATGCTATATAATTCTCATGATGATAAATGTAATTAAATTACATACTATTTTACCTATACAGTTCCAAATATATATAAAAAACTTTATAATTAATTTAGCAATATCAACTCAAGAATTCAATGTCACTGTACTAATGTAAAAGGCATTACGGTTGTGTAAATGAAAATAAGATCCTTTCCAAACATAGAATATCATCGTCAAATGTTACGATATATCATAGCATCTATGATACTCATATGTTTGTAAGCTCTTTGTATGTATCAAAACATGTGGTGTGTGGTAGAAATCATCTCAGTGACAAATCTAAAGTGTTCAGTGAGAACTATTTACGCGTGCAACAACAAGGATGCAGTGGGAATGCATTTACATCTGTTGGACGAATGTTATGAAAACAAACACTCGAAACCGACGTTTCACGTAAGTCACATGCAACGAAAATCTGTAACGCAACCATCTGTGTGTGGCGTGATTATAACTATGTAGTATTTATATTTTAGGCCAGTTAATCCGTAAAAAAACACACCACATGTCATAAAGAAAGCGTGTAAACCGTCTGAGGATGAATCACAACGATTCGAAACCGGTAACGGTATCCTTTGAATAAAGGAACTGAAAGTAAATTTGTGGCTGGTAATTTATGTTTCAAATCGAGATGTTTCTAACGAAATGTAACAAGTTTGCAAGTTTCTTTGCATGCTATTGTAATTCAATGGTTAAGTAAAAAAATGATAATCAAACCTACTTGAATTTGTTTATTTTTGTCCCATTTGTAAGGGTTTAAAGTTAGCTTCCCCATCTTGCCCCACCTTCCCCTATATATGTGAAATGGCCCTTTATCTGAAATGTTAATTAGTCATTCTCCAGAATAATGAATTAGGAACCCAGTGCTACCAAATTACACAAGAATGACAATTACATCGATTATTCAGATAAAGTTATTCATAACACATCTGACAAACAATGACAAAATTATTGTAATAAAACGCTGGTGCATCTGACCCTGGGCTTTGGCTTTTCCGAGCACCTGCCGGTAAAAATGCTTTCTTTAGAGCACGTTAGTTCCCTTCCCTGTGTCTTCTACCATTTAACACACAAAAAAGTCATCTCTCTCTGTCTCCGTTTCTCCGTGTGAGCAATAAGGTGGGTCATCGTCAGCACAATTCAGGTTCTCCGTCAACCTCTAGTTTATTTATGTAAGCCAGACCCTGTGATTTTTATGGTCTATAAACATTTGGTTTTCGTAAAGTCAAACGTCCCACGGTACCTCACGCTTACGAATGCCAAAAACTATGGGTCCCATTCTATTTTCGAGATGTTTATCTGTGGTTTCCAGTGTTTTCTGAAGAAAAAATCAACTTTCATTGGTGGCCTGCGAGCCTCTCAAATTTCCGTCCGCATGTCCTCCCGTGAAACGACTCCAAGGATGGGCAGCCTACTTTACTCCTCTGGCAGCCTGGGTGCTGCTGCACTGTCCCAAATCTACTTTCAATGTCCTCTAATTTTACAAGGCATGCAAATACGAATAAAAGAGCTAATGGAGAGTAATGTTACATTAGTCAGTTACTACTACTGTTATGTATCATATGCCTTGATGTCAATTAAATATACCGATCTAATGGGCCCTTCATTATAATATTACATACGTTACGGGACTGTTTCCAAAAAGTGGTTGCATAACGTTTTATCCATTTCACTATTAATTGAAATGTAGTTTGTGTACAGGCATTTACATATTTGCAGGTCTAGTTTGATACGGAGCGGATAGGCTCTGGCCTTATTGTAGGAACTAATCCAGCATTTGCCCGAAGTAATTTAAGGAAACCATGGAAAACCTAAACCAGAGTGGCTAGATGCAGTTTAAAGTCTTCATCCTGCCCAAAACAAAGCCTGTTTCATCTACATCTACATCTGTACTCTGGAGCCGCATTAAGATGTATTGCGGAGGGTTTGCTGTTTAAAATAGCGCAAACAATTTCGGTTCATTCTTAGTGTGCGATACTGTCTTTCTCATACATTCTTGCAAAGAGGTTATTTCATATGAAAAAAATTAGTGCTACATTGTCCATTCACTTCTCAACACCAGTTACTGTTCACACTATATACATCTCATTCCATAATGAAAAAATCGGAGCCTCCCTGTTCATTATTTCCTGAACATCAATCATTGCATATGTTACACACGCGCTCTCGGCTGGTAAAGGGACCGTGACGAGGCTCATATGCTGTTCTGATTTTGTACACGAGATCTTTCCGTTTGGTTGCTAAAAAATGAAGTCGGCATCCCTCCATGAGTGAGGTGTTAAGCTGAGAGGGAGGACAAGCTGTTTATGTTTCCATTTCAGAGTGTTACTGTAAGGCCTTCGAAAAAATAAAAACAACAGCAAAGTGCGGAAGTGTGTCGTGAAATGAGAGAAGTGTTTTATTATTAATTATTCGTGTTAGATTTTTTTTTACCAAACCTGTTGTCCGTGTTACCTAAGAACTTGTTCACTGTATAGACGGAATTCTTTTACAGGTATTATTTAACATCCTTTTTAAATATCTTTGTTTGGGAACATCATTACCATTTTAGGCAATTTATTATACAATCTTATTCCTTGGTAGAAGATACTTTTTTGAATTTCGAATGAAACAACAAGTTTACTATTACAAGTCATTGTTTATTTATTTACACAACGCTTTTAAAGCTTTAAACCTCCATCAATTTTTGTGTACTAATATAACATGTGTATTGTGTTACGATTTTGGGTTAAGCCGTGGTCCTGTCTAGTAGAGAAAGAAAACGCTCTTTCTGTACATGGCACTATGGGGGTCTTTGACTGAAAATTGAACATGACTGCATACGTGAAAATGAAGCAAGAAAAATAGAATACCTAAAGTGGTCACAGGTTCCTTTCTCTGTCGTAATACGTCACTTACAAAATGTCACAATTTTTTACCAGAGATGGTATCTAGAGACTGCTAGGTGCAAAGAACATACAGCAAAACATAACCAGTACTTCAAATTACAAAGAAGATATACCAAAACAAAACCATTATTTCGGAATAAGTTCAAAAATAATGTAGAGATCTTTTGATGAATAGATGAACAGATTTGATCGAGTAAATACATCACGTGGTAGACATTATTATTACACATAATGTTTTCAACATATTACCTAATTACACAAATGAGTACAAAGTTTCAACTATATATATTTAACAGGTAAAGGACTTGCGTACAACTTGAAATATTTACTCTAACGTATCAGTTGTATGTCCTTTGCACCTAGCAATTTCTAGATACAATCTACGTCTTCAAAATGTGACATATTATAAGCGATGATTACGACAGAGAAAGGAAACTGTGACCACTGGAAGTATTATATATTAATTGTTTCATTTTCAACTTTTACATTTAAGTTCTGGTTGTAGCCATAGATCTTCATAGAGCCAAATTCTGAAATAGTGTTTTCTTTCTCTGCTGTACAGTCCCGCAGGTCACCCCAAAGCCTTAACACAACACATCTGTTTTATCAATACACACAAATTCTATGTGATGATGGAGGTTCTAACCTTTGAAACGCGTCGCTGGAATAAATAAACAGTGACTGGTAACAGTAAATTTGTTGTTCCATTCAATATCAAAAACAGTCACGGTAAAGCCAACCTAAAATTTTCTCATTTAATTGTTTTCAGTTTTATATTTTTTCTTTCTTGGTAAATATTAATTCAATGTAGATCTTGTTCCATGGGCACGACGGAGCTGTTTGTACAGCTTCGTTAAGTGTCAAGGTTATTTTTACGTGCGCAACTGATGGTAAATGTACTTGCATGGTGCAGTTGAAACCTGCATGATTTCATCTGATCTTCACAGTGGGCCCCAATTATTATTTTTGGTTGTTATACTCATATGTACTTTTCTGCTGTTTGAAAATTGTATTCATACTTTATGAGTTTGTTCCCCAGTAAAAGATTCCACAGCTAAGAATCGAGCGTACATGTGAATGGTATGTAATTAAAGGAACTGGCTTTTACACACCGACGGCAGAGCTATTTAGGGCGTAACATGCTGATGCCATTCTGTTTGCAAGTATCTTTGTGTTTTCACACCACTTCAATTGTGAATCGGCGTTTAATTTCTAGAAAATTTGTGTCTGTCAGGCAGTCTACAGAGGCATCTAATTTTCCCTGACCAAAAGAACGGAACGTGACTTACATCCCACTAATTTACTAAAATTACGCCTACACGCCACAAGCATCTGAATGTGAACAAATGGCACCCTCGAACACACCGACTTGTGTGTGCCAAGAGGCAAGATGGTACAGACAAGGCTAGGAATGGATTTCCTAATAACACGGTGAACAGCGTAATAAGGAATGAGGATCTGTAGCACAGGCTGAAATTACTGACAGGCGAAAATCAGACAACGAACTGCGAACGTGTCTAAAGGAGACAGAGTGGAAGATGTCACGCGTCATGAACACGAGGCACACCGAGATGGAACGATCAGCCGCAGCGTCCTTAGGAAGCAGCCAGGAGATGTGCCTCAGAGAGAACCGGAAGGACATCCTGAGACCCTGATAGGCATCCCACTATCAGTCTTAGCGGTCATGTAAGTGCAAAGACTAACGAAGCTGCCATGTCAGCACAGTCCCTGAGCTACGCCTCAGCACGTCAGGGGTAACAATCCGGAACAAATGAAGGAAAAAACAGTTCTGCATGTAGCTTCCAGCGCAGTGTAGTGTAATGTAGTGTAGTGGTCTGTAACCTAGTGTATTATTATACATTACAAAATCTGTGGTGCAGCAGTGGGGATATAGTACAGTAGTAGAACAACACATTCCAGGTTCTGGGCGTGTATACACTGCCTAAGAAAAAAAAGCCAAGCACCCAAAAGAAACAGTCGGATGTGAGTCTAACATCAAACACCTATATACCAATGACAAGTCTATAAGTGATTATAGATAAAATTCTCTGTGGCTGGCGGAACGGTCACCGAAGTGTTTAATGTAGTTACCAGGCCAGGTAGGGTATTAAGGAGCATGAACAGCGTCAGATGTCGAGTGACCACTCTGAAGGAGACGAAGATGCCACGTACCCGTGTGAGGCAGCATTGTCAGCACCTGACAGTATTTGAAAGGGCCCTCATTGTGGGTCTCCATTTGGCTGGTTGGTCGAATCGTGCAATATTCAGATTTTTGGCACATCGGGATGAAACAGTGGCGATGTTGCACTGTTTGGGAACGTGAGGGCAGGCGTACTCATCATCAAGGTTCCTGTCGACAGTGTCTGCTCACCACAGGGAAGGATAGCCGTGTTGTGCACCAAGCACATCGTCACCTCTTCACATCTGCGTCTGCTATCCGAAAATAAGCAATAGAATCCCTGCAACATCTTGTCATCTTACACCATTGGTCAGAGAGAAGCAGCAGTCAGGCTAGCGAATTAACATCCCATGCGTAGTGTGCCATTAACATCATAAGAGAAATGGCTGCGTTTGAAGTGGTGCTGTGACGGGTAGCATGGAATGCTGTCGTCGCATTCTGTTCAGCGACGAATCTCGGTTCTGCACTACCCCCTGGATGACCATCGTCAGCGAATATGGCGCCGACGAGGTGAGAGGTCCCATTCTTCCAATGTTTTGGAGAGGCGCAACGGTGTTACTTCCGGCGTCATGGTGTGAAAAGCCATCGGTATGACTTCAAGTCACGGCTCGTGACCGAGGGAACCCTGAGGCCACAATGATGTGTCACGGAAATCATGCATCCTCCTATGTTATCCCTCATTGGCAATTATCGTGGTGCCATTTTTTCAACAGATCAATGATCGTCTACACATGGAACGTTTGTCTACGGCTGTCTGCTTGATGTCGAGGTCCTCCAGCGGCCAGTAAGATGCTTACGTAACTCCCCAGTAGAACATGTATGGGACCAGCTCAGCTCGAACGTCAACTCTGTTCCAGCGCCAGTATTCAGAGCATCAAACACCAGTTAGAACAGATGTGAGCCAGCTTGCCTGAGGAGATGAAACAGCGGCTTTAAGACACCTCTTCCAACCGAATCAGTGAATGAATCCGGTCCATAGTGGGTGGAACATCGTACTGGTTAGCGGGTTCATATTGCCAAAAATTTTTCTAAATCTGACTCGATTTTTAATCACTGAAACAACATCACACACCCTCTCAAACGTGAAGTTTCATTTAGTTTCCTCCTCCCGTTCAGGCTGTTTCGCTTTTGTTGTCAGTCAGTGTACATCGGAGAGTCAGAGGGCCAAACGGTAGTAAGTAGGTAATTTCTGATCTTAGCGTGTAGTTATTCTTCTTTCTCTCTGCCGAGTGGGATGACGAAGCGGTAAGACATTGGACTCGAAATGGGGTGGAATGGTTCAAATGGCTCTAAGGACTATGGGACTTAACGTCTGAGGTGGCTGGCTCTGAGCACTATGGGACTCAACTGCTGAGGTCATTAGTCCCCTAGAACTTAGAACTAGTTAAACCTAACTAACCTAAGGACATCACAAACATCCATGCCCGAGGCAGGATTCGAACCTGCGACCGTAGCGGTCTTGCGGTTCCAGACTGCAGCGCCTTTAACCACACGGCCACTTCGGCCGGCTAACGTCTGAGGTCATCAGTCCCCTAGACTTAGAACTAATTAAACCTAACTAAACTAAGGACATCACACACACCCATGACCGAGGCAGGATTCGAACCTGCGACCGTAGCAGTCGCGCTCACAAAAGTACAGGGCTATTACAAATGATTGAAGTGATTTCATAAATTCACTGTAGCTCCATTCATTGACATATGGTCACGACACACTACAGATACGTAGAAAAACTCATAAAGTTTTGTTCGGCTGAAGCCGCACTTCAGGTTTCTGCCGCCAGAGCGCTCGAGAGCGCAGTGAGACAAAATGGCGACAGGAGCCGAGAAAGCGTATGTCGTGCTTGAAATGCACTCACATCAGTCAGTCATAACAGTGCAACGACACTTCAGGACGAACTTCAGCCAAGATCCACCAACTGCTAACTCCATTCGGCGATGGTATGCGCAGTTTAAAGCTTCTGGATGCCTCTGTAAGGGGAAATCAACGGGTCGGCCTGCAGTGAGCGAAGAAACGGTTGAACGCGTGCGGGCAAGTTTCACGCGTAGCCCGCGGAAGTCGACGAATTAAGCAAGCAGGGAGCTAAACGTACCACAGCCGACGGTTTGGAAAATCTTACGGAAAAGGCTAAAGCAGAAGCCTTAGCGTTTACAATTGCTACAAGCCCTGACACCCGATGACAAAGTCAAACGCTTTGAATTTTCGGCGCGGTTGCAACAGCTCATGGAAGAGGATGCGTTCAGTGCGAAACTCGTTTTCAGTGATGAAGCAACATTTCTTCTTAATGGTGAAGTGAACAGACACAATGTGCGAATCTGGGCGGCAGAGAATCCTCACGCATTCGTGCAGCAAATTCGCAATTCACCAAAAGTTAACGTGTTTTGCGCAATCTGACGGTTTAAAGTTTACGGCCCCTTTTTCTTCTGCGAAAAAAAAGTTACAGGACACGTGTATCTGGACATGCTGGAAAATTGGCTCATGCCACAACTGGAGACCGACAGCACCGACTTCATCTTTCAACAGGATGGTGCTCCACCGCACTTCCATCATGATGTTCGGCATTTCTTAAACAGGAGATTGGAAAACCGATGGATCGGTCGTGGTGGAGATCATGATCAGCAATTCATCTCGTGGCCTCCACGCTCTCCCGACTTAACCCCATGCTATTTCTTTCTGTGGGGTTATGTGAAAGATTCAGTGTTTAAACCTCCTCTACCAAGAAACGTGCCAGAACTGCGGGCTCGCATCAACGATGCTTTCGAACTCATTGATGGGGACATGCTGCGCCGAGTGTGGGAGGAACTTGATTATCGGCTTGATGTCTGCCGAATCACTAAAGGGGCACATATCGAACATTTGTGAATGCCTAAAATAACTTTTTGAGTTTTTGTATGTGTGTGCAAAGCATTGTGAAAATATCTCAAATAATAAAGTTATTGTAGAGCTGTGAAATCGCTTCAATCATTTGTAATAACCCTGTATAGTATGAATTTGAATATCATCTGGATGTTTGCCGTGCGTCTAGTGAGAAGCATATTGGACATTTTTGAAAGGTACATGAAAACTCTGCTGCCTAACGTAGTTGTAAAATTCAACCCAATCTTTTATGAGCATGTCTAGAACACATAAACCCTTGTAAAATAGGATGGATCCTTCAAAAAAAATTCGAGAACCGACCAAGCCGTCTTCTTCAGGTGCTGCCATATTTGGTGTTATGTGTACTCGCTGCCTGGTCTCCAACCATTTTTTTCCTCTGTGCGTTAGCTAAAATTCATGAACAGGTATTCAGAAAATCGCTGTGTAGTTACAGTGTATTTCGGAAATGACGCCCACGGGCGGCTATACAAGTCCAAACCCGCTTGATTGTACTGGAAAACAAATTCTGCGGATGTGATTGTGATACGCTTCTCATGTACTCAGTTATTTCAGCTTTTAAGTCGCAAAGCATGCGTGGGCGATTACGATACAGAACAGATTTCACTACTTCCCAAAGAAAATGGTCTGGTGGAGTAAGGTCCGGCGAGTGAGGGGGCAATAGCTTTTTTGAGATAACACAGTACCCTAAAAACTCCTCCAGAAGGCGCATAGTGCTGTTAAGCTGTGTGCCCAGTAGCGTCATTTTGTTGAAACCGTGAGTATTTGATTCGTCTTCCTTTAGCAGACCACTGAAATCGTGGATCAGTAAACAATAACGTCCACTGTCCACGATTTCTTCAAAAATAAAGGTCCAATAATGCACCGCACCATATGGATACAGCCACCCATACTCAAGTTTTCTGATCATGTAATGGCGTTTCAAGCACAGCTCGAGGATTCTCCGTTGACCACAATCGATTGTCTTGTGCAGTGGTGTTTCAAGCACAGCTCGAGGATCCTACGTTGACGATTATCAGTTATCTTGTGTGTTAACATGACCAGACAGGTGGCCTCGCTTGTACAGAAGATGAGATTAAGAATATTAGAGGCACTCCTTTCAATTAAAAAAAATGTAAACCATTAGCAGGAAAGTCCTCGCTTTTCGTGGTCCGCATCTTTCAATTGTTGCACTGCTATCAGCGTATACTGGAACAATTTCTGTTTTTCCCTAATCGCTTTATGCGCGGTTGCAAGACTGATATTTTTCTTGTGCCAACTAGCACAAAGATTACGCTGGACACTGCTGCATGGAATCATACATATCCAACAATTTCTGTTCGTTTAGTTTAGCTGGTCTTACAGTTCGTTCAGTATCTAACACTTAGCCTGTCTCTCGAATTTCCTCAGTAAATCGACGAACCACATTACTGAGGTACAGCTGTTTCTGGGAATTTTTCAGCAAATGCCTCCCCCACGAAACGGATGTTAAATATGAAAAATACGCTCATCAGCTGAAAGCACCCTACTTTTAAAACAAACTGAACATGTGAACACGATGCCTCACATTCCATAGCTTTCATCAACTGAACCAAACAGTTAATTGCCACGCAACAGTAGAACGAATTACAAAACAGTCGCTTATCTAAAAAAAAAAAAAAAAAAAAAACAATTCTACCAACATTGTTTCGAAATTCCGTTACAATCTGTATCCGTAGTCGTAGTTCAGTACATAGCGAATTTTTGAATGCACTGTAGAAGATATATTGTGAAATCAGATCTTTTTGAAGCATCCTGTTTTTCATTAACTGTTCTACATTTTCGTATGAGGTTTTCTTGAATTATATTAAGCAGAAGTTACAGTTTTTTTCTTTCATGTTAATGCTGGTAACTCTCGGAAGTGTTAACAGTGCAAAACAAATGACACAATGAAAGATTTATCCGTAGAGTATTCTAACTTACTCGAAAATTCAGCATTGACAGAGTAAGTTGAGGGATACTGACCACGCCAGGACCCTGATGCCTGTTGAGAGGTAGCGCTTGAACGCCTTAAAGGGCGTGTCGGAGTTCCCAGTGAAGATGAGCGGCTCCAGCGACGACGGGAAGGAGAAGAGGATGATGAGAGACAACATCTCGGAGTAGGCCAGGCCGAACAGGTGCTCCGTGGCGAAGCGCTGCCCAAGCCGGAACTTCTCTTCGTCCAGCCACGGGGGCGGCTCCGTTGGAGGCGGACCCTGAGAATGCAAAGCAAACAGTCGGTCCCTGTGTGGGCATGTACCTGCCATAGGGGTTGCAAGAAGTTGGGAAGTCAAACCCAACCCAAGTTCCACCTATCTCTAGACACCAAGAGATAGTATCGAGGAGCAACACGACTACAATGACGGTAAAAAAATGGCTCTGAGCACTATGGGACTTAACAGCTGCGGTCATCAGTCCCCTAGAACTTAGAACTACTTAAACCTAACTAACCTAAGGAGATCACACACATCCATGCTCGAGGCAGGATTCGAACCTGCGACCGTAGCAGTCGCGCGGTTCCGGACTAAGCGCGTAGAACCGCGAGACCACCGCGGCCGGCACAATGACGGTAAAGAAATCGCAGCACCAAGAAGGAGTTGTGAGACATAAAAGAAGGTATGAAAAGTGCATCTGATAGGGGACAGGTATTCGAATTTCACACTAGAGTGGCGCTAGTAGGCCACTATGAGGATGCGGATCAGGTTTGCTTTAGATACACTCTGTAACGGTCGTATCAGTTACCTTTGATTGGACTTGGTGAGCTGATGTTAGTCAAGATGCCTTTAACGTGACAAAGATACCATTATTAACGTGTAACTGAGCTTGAATGAGGTCGTTTAATAGGGCTAGGAGAAGGTGGATGTTCCTTCTGCGATAGTACAAAAAGACTTGGCAGGAATGTAGCCACTGTACATGTTTCCTAGCACTGGTGGTCACGACAATGTACGGTCGCACGAAGACCAGACTCTGGGTGGCTACGGGCACTGCCGAGAAGGAAGTCCATTGTTTGTTGTTGTCTTCAGTCCTGAGACTGGTTTGATGCAGCTCTCCATGCTACTCTATCTTGTGCAAGCTTCTTCATCTCCCAGTACTTACTGCAACCTACATCCTTCTGAATCTGGTTAGTGTATTCATCTCTTGGTCTCCCTCTACGATTTTTATCCTCCACGCTGTCCTCCAATGCTAACTTTGTGATCCCTTGATGCCTCAGAACATGTCCTAACAACCGGTCCCTTCTTTTTGTCAAATTATGCCACAAACTTCTCTTCTCCCCAATTCTATTCAACACCTCCTCATTAGTTATGTGGGCTACCCATCTAATCTTCAGCATTCTTCTGTAGCACCACATTTCGAAAGCTTCTATTCTCTTCTTGTTCAAATTATTTATCGTCCATGTTTCACTTCCATACATGGCTATGCTCCATACAAATACTTTCAGAAGCGACTTCCTGACACTTAAATCTATACTCGATGTTAACAAATTTCTCTTCTTCAGAAACGCTTTCCTTACCATTGCCAGTCTGCATTTTATGTCCTCCCTACTTCGACCATAATTAGTTATTTTACTCCACAAATAGAAAAATTCGTCTATTACTTTAAGTGTCTCATTTCCTAATCTAATTCCCTGACCATCACCCAACTTAATTGGACTACATTATCCTCGTTTTGCTTTTGTTGATGTTCATCTTATATCCCCTTTCAAGACACTGTCCATTCCGTTCAACTGCTCTTCCAAGTCTTTTGCTGTCTCTGACAGAATTACAATGTCATCGGTGAACCTCAAAGTTTTTATTTCTTCTCCATGGATTTTAATACCTACTCCAAATTTTTCTTTTGTTTCCTTTACTGCTTACTCAATATACAGATTGAATAACATACGGGAGAAGCTACAACCCTGTCTCACTCCCTTCCCAACCACTGCTTCCCTTTCATGTCCCTCGACTCTTATAACTGCCATCTGGTTTCTGTACAAATAGCCTTTCGCTCCCTGTATTTTACCCCTGCCACCTTTAGAATTTGAAAGAGAGCATTCCAGTCAACATTGTCAAAAGCTTTCTCTAAGTCTACAAATGCTAGAAACGTGGGTTTGCCTTTACTTAATCTATCTTCTGAGATAAGTCGTAAGGTCAGTATTGCCTCATGTGTTCCAACATTTCTACGGAATCCAAACTGATCCTCCCCGAGGTCCACTTCTACCAGTTTTTCCATTCGTCTGTAAAGAATTCGTGTTAGTATTTTGCAGCTGTGACTTATTAAACTGATAGTTCGGTAATTTTCACATCTGTCAACACCTGCTTTCTTTGGGATTGGAATTATTATATTCTTCTTGAAGTCTGAGGGTACTTCGCCTGTCTCATACATCTTGCTCACCAGATGGTAGAGTTTTGTCAGGACTGGCTCTCCCAAGGCCGTCAGTAGTTCTAATGGAATGTTGTCTACTGCCGGGGCCTTGTTTCGACTCAGGTCTTTCAGTGCTCTGTCAAACTCTTCACGCAGTATCGTATCTCCCATTTCATCTTCATCTACATCCTCTTCCATTTCCATAACATTGTCCTCTAGTGCATCGCTCTTGTATAGACCCTCTATATACTCCTTCCACCTTTCTGTTTTCCCTTCTTTGCTTAGAACTGTGTTTCCATCTGAGCTCTTGATATTCAGACAAGTGGTTCTCTTTTCTCCAAAGGTCTTTTTAATTTTCCTGTAGGTAGTATCTATCTTACCCCTAGTGAGATAAGCCTCTACATCCTAACATTTGTCCTCTAGCCATCCCTGCTTAGCCGTCCATTATGTTTTGCGTATGTCTCTACGCATCATACTGCATTTGCAGTAGCAATGTGAGTAGCAGTTGGCACCACAGTGAATCATACAACTGCCAAAGCCATTTGAGACTTCCGTGGTGTAAAGCGAGAGCTCATTGGAGGGAAGGGTGGTGACACGTTGTGATTTCTAATGAAAGTTGGTTCTGCGTCGGTGCCAGTGATGACCGTGTGTTGGTAGGAGGAGGACGTAGAGGGCCTGCAGCCAGCCAGTCTTCGTGCTAAACACACTGGACTTACACCTGAAGTTATGGTTTGGGGTGCGATTACGGATAACAGCAGGAGCACTCTCGTGATTATCCGGCGCGCCCGACTGCAGATTCAAACGTCAGTCTGGTGATTTGACCTGTTGAGCTGCCATTGACGAACAGCATTCCAGGGAGTGTTTTCCAACAGGATAACGCTCGCCCACATAACACTGTTCTAATCCAACAGGTTCTGCAGAGTATCGATATGTTGTGTTGCCCTGTTCGATCACCAGATCTCCAGTCGGGCACATGTGGGAGATCATCGGAGATAACTCCAGCGTCATCCACAAACGACATTAGCTGTCCCTGTATTGACTGACCAAGTGCAACAGACATTTAACTTTACCCGCAATCTGACATCCTGCACCTGTAAAACGCCATGTACGCACGTTTGCGTCTTTGCATTCAACATTCTGCAACAGTGCACTGATAATGAAGGACAGCAATCGAGTGACACATTGTTTATAAATGAAAAATTCCCACCGTATTCATACCATTCATGTCAATGCAGTTTCTTAATTCTGAGCCATCTGTTTTTTTCTTTTTTGAACTTTACATTAGGGAAGATATTTTGTGGCACGCTGTAGTACTCGTATTTCCTCGTCAGCTAGCGAGCAGTCATATAGTGTCAGTAACAGTCTTCATATTTTGTGGTCGTTTGCATTTGTGTTTTTAAAAAGTTTGATAGAGTAAATTCGTGTCTCCAAAACAACTGGGATCATTGTTATTTATGTTTTTATTTGTTTTTTTTTTATTTATTTTTTTTATCGTGGATATGGATCAATCAGTGCTGTGTAGGTACGCAGGAGGAGATGGCCGCAGTTGCGAGCAGTTGAAGATGCTGTTTCCCACGGTGAGCCATCTGCAGGATGCTATCTCGAGATGTAGTGGCGAATAAGAAACAGGCGCGCGCATGCGCACCTCAGGTCTCTCCTTTTCGCCACCTTCCACAGTACCAAACACGAGGGAACTGCGCTCACGTCAGGGTGAAAGGTAAATTATAATCCGACGCGGAGATCATGTGGAGTAGGATTGTTGATATTTTTATAAATATCGGGACTCCTATATATATCGATATTTTTAAAAAAAATATCGTTATCTTCCTCTAATATATCGAAAAATACTATCGATGTAGAGATATATCTACGGAAAGAATATCGATGTACCAGGTTATATATATATATATTACTGGCCATTAAAGTTGTTACGCCACGAAGATGACGTTCTACAGACGTGAAATTTAACCGACAGGAAGAAGATGCCGGCCGGGGTGGCCGATCGATTCTAGGCGCTACAGTCTGGAACCGCGCGACCGCCACGGTCGCAGGTTGGATCCTGCCTCAGGAGTTAAGTCCCATAGTGCTCAGAGCCATTTTTTGAAGAAGATATGCAAATAATTGCCTTTTCAGAGCATTCTCACAAGGTTGGCGCCGGTGGCGACACCCACAACGTGCTGACGTGAGGAAAGTTTCCAAACGATTTCTCATAAACAAACAGCAGTTGACCGGCGCTGCCTGGTGAAACGTTGTTGTGATGCCTCGTGTAAGGAGGAGAAATGCGTTCCGTCACGTTTCTGACTTTGATAAAGGTCGGATTGTAGCCTATCGCGATTGCGGTTTATCGTATCGCGACATTGCTGCTCGCGTTGGTCGAAATCCAATGACTGTTAGCAGAATGTGGAATTGGTGGGTTAAGGAGGGTAATACGGAACGCCGTGCTGGATCCCAACGGCCTCGTACCACTAGCAGTCGAGATGACAGGCATCTAATCCGCATGGCTGTAACGGATTATGCAGCCACGTCTCGATCCCTGAGTCAACAGATGGGGACGTTTGCAAGACAACAACCATCTGTACGAACAGTTCGACGACGTTTGCAGCAGTATGGGCTATCAGCTCGGAGGCCATGTGTGCGGTTACCCTTGACGCTGCATCACAGAGAGGAGCGCCTGCGATGGTGTACTCAACGACGAACCAGGGTGTACGAATGGCAAAACGTCATTTTTTCGGAAGAATCCAGGTTCTGTTTGGCGACATCGCAGTGCATCGCCATACTGGCGTATCACCCGGCGTGATGGTATGGGTGCCATTGGTTACCTCTTGTTCGCATTGACGGCGCTTTGAACAGTGGACGTTAGATTTCGGTTGTGTTACGACCCGTGATGCCTCGTGTAAGGAGGAGAAATGCGTTCCGTCACGTTTCTGACTTTGATAAAGGTCGGATTGTAGCGTATAGCGATTGCGGTTTATCGTATCGCGACATTGCTGCTCGCGTTGGTCGAGATCCAATGACTGCTAGCAGAATGTGGAATTTTTTTCATTCGATCCCTGAAAAACCCTACATTTCAGCAGGCTAGAGCACGACCTCATGTTGCAGGTCCTGTACGGGCGTTTCTGGATAGAGAAAATGTTCGACTGCTACCCTGGCCAGCACATTCTCCAGATCTCTCACCGATTGAAAAGGTCTGGTCAATGGTGGCCGAGCAACTGGCTCGTCACAATACGCCACTCACTACTCTTGATGAACTGTGGTATCGTGCTGACGCTGCATGGGCAGCTGTACATGTAAACGCCATCCAAGCTCTGTTTGACTCAATGCCCAGGCGTATCAAGGCCGTTATTACGGTCAGAGGTGGTTGTTCTGGGTACTGATTTCTCAGGATCAATGCACGCAAATTGCGTGAAAATGTAATCACATGTCAGTTCTGGTATAATATATTTGTCCAATCAATGTCAGTTTATCATCTGCATTTGTTCTTTTACAGCAATTTTAATGACCAGTAGTGTATATATATGCGCTTCACATTTAAATATACTGCCAGCTTTAGAGCTGTATATTTAAGTACTGATTTATTATTAGGTATTCTGTACTTCAACAAGCTAACAGCCTGCTTATCTCCCTCAGAGGAAGAATTGAAAGGAAAACGATGCACGTTCACGCTTGGCTATAACCACTTTCCTAACAATGGTAACTGCAGGTGAGTGACACAATAAATTGCGGACTGGTGGGACAGTCTTTCGGTTTCGTCACATATCGCTTTTCTCTGGAACACGTCATGTTGACTTTTCCGTTTTTTCGTTTCTGCAGATGCCATCGACCTAACGGCTGTAGTGTAAAAATTGCGTGGTGAAGTTAAACGTTTCTATTTCTGTTGGCAGCTCCGGCAAAGACCAGTCTCCTCATTTAGATTTTAGTTCATCAGTTTCAGCAACTGTTTTTGAAGAATGCCGATGTGAAGAATTGAAGAATCATCACGCAAGCTGCGGTGATTTTTTTTTTTTTTTTTTTTTTTTTGCGTAACTGGTGTGCTATTTCTTCACATCGGATTTCTTGTTATTCCATTCACACCACCACCCCCAATGCAATCGGAATTATTCTTTGTGTCATCTATACGTGCTTCACACAGTCAAAGAGGAAGACTGGACGCAATGAAACTCGAAAAGTAGTAAGACCTCTTCGCATAGCGAAAGTAAAATTATGTTCCACTACAATTTCAAAAGAACAACTTCAACTATTTATCGAAAATTGCGAAAAAATATAATATAAAATAAAAATATCGGAAATCGACAAATATATCGCCGGTATAAATATACTTTTTTTGTATAAGATATCGATAGTTTTTCAACAGCCCTAATGTGGAGACTGGCAGTCTGGCCTCACTCATTAACCCTACTAGTGGCCAACTACCTGATCCTTCAATAGGGTCCAAGCAGGCTCTTGGGGAGGGGGAAGTAGGAGCTTGCTAATTAACAGAAGTTCCAATGTTAGGCGCTTTATGGCGTCCCTTTGGAAATAATGCATAGGGCTGGAAAAAAGTCCAATGTGTGGTTGGTATGTCTACCAGGGGGCCTCGTCGGGGACCTGAATGAGCACTGCCTGCGGCTATCGAAGGTGCAGGATGAAGTCGTCTGAAAGTTGTGGCTGGTGTCGCCATCACTGGTGTCTGACGGTTAGATTCTGAGGCCTCTCTCAGGTCCTATGAGCAGCAGCAAAAGTAGTAAAGACCGCTGGTCTCGTTCACGGGGTGTAAGCAGCGCTTGCGATTTACAGTAGGGCAGGAGAATTGATCGGCGTCCTATGGTCTGGAGCCGAGTGCAGGGCCTCATCCAGAGGCTCCACCGATTCTTTGACGGTCTTACCTGCAGATTTGTGGAACTGCCTTATGGTCTTGATAATTGGAGGACTCCTCTTGACAGCGCACGTGTGTACTACAGAGAGGAAGCGGTTCCTCGGGTATCAGAGTACATGTGAGCGCACATTTTTCTTTTCTTTTTTAGGCTAGGCGATTGTATGAGATCCTCTGATGAACACTCGCCAGTCAATACGCAGAAAGGGAAATCAAATCATGTACAGAATAAAGAAACTACGAATATCATGATTTTAACAGTAAATTTCTGAAGTTCTCGGAACAAAATTATTGAATTTGCTGTCCTGCAAGAAAGCTGTCGAGCTCAGATTATAATCTAAGCCGAAGCTCGATGAAACCCGAAGTAGAAAGCTCCTAAATATTTACCGAAGCACGTGCCGTAAATGGGAAGACAGTATAGAAATTATATTACATTGTAATCGACTAAAATTTTGTGTCTATTGAGGTCTAAGTTCAATCTGACTGCGAAGTTATCTGTACATGAGTAACCGCATAAGTGAACTCAAATCAGTCATCGGAGGTTTTTACCGACCACCCCATTCTGCTTTAACAGTTGTAGCATCACTCAAAAACAGTGTACGCTCAATAGAGGGAAATTACCTCGATCATGCAGTGATCCTTAAAGGCGACTTTAACCGATCCAGTATAGACTGGGACGTCTATGGATTCATTAGGGTGATACACACAATCTTGCGAAGTAGTTCTGGGCACTTTCTCCAAAATTGTCGTGAGCACATAATTTGCCAGCCCACACGCAATGAAAATATTTTAGACATTGTAGCTGCAAAGAGGCCTGGCCCTATGATTGTGTCAGTAAAGAGACAGAGATAAGCGACCTTGATGTCATAGCCACGATAGTAATTAACATGAATAAATCCATCACGAAGGCTAGGAGAGTTTTTAAACAGGAAAGAGCAGATAAGCCGTTATTAGCATCCTACTTAGATAATGAAAAGACAACATTTAGTTGCAACATGATGGTCGTAGAGGAATTATGGGCAAAGTTTAAACATATTTTAAAACGTGTATTGGCGGAGTATGTGCCGAATAAGTGAATCAAGGACGGAAACAGTCACAGTGAATGAATAACAAACTCGCTTTAAAGAATGCAGAAATGTCGAAAGGCAAAACTAGAAATTCGCACCTCTGTGAAAAGATTGATGCCCGAAGTATACAATAACTTCCATCGTCTTACGTTAGTGAAAGATCTTTCCGAGAACCGTAGAAATTTTGGTTCCACGTAAAATGATTAAGTGGGTCGTTGGCTTCTATTCATTCACTCGTCGATCACTCCGTTGTGGCAGTAACAGGCAGCAAAAGTAAAGCTGAAGTTTTAAATTTAGTGTTTAAAAAATCTTACACGCTGAATGTGATTCTTATTAATTTGTAATTCAATTATCAATCTCAGCGATCAGTTGTTATACAGGATGGTATGATGGTCGTTGTTGTTGTTGTTGTTGTTGTGGTCTTAAGTCCAGAGACTGATTTGATGCAGCTCTCCATGTTACTCTATCCTGTGCAAACTTCTTCATTTCCAAGTAACTACTTATCCTACATCCTTCTGAATCTGCTTAGTGTATCCATATTTTGGTCTTCGTCTACGATTTTTACCCTCCACGCTACCCTCCAATACTAAATTGGTGATCCCTTGATGCCTCAGAACGTGTCACAACTATCGATTCCTTCTCCTAGATAAGTTGTGCCAAAAATCCCCCTTCTCCCCCATTCTGTTCAGTACCTCCTCATTAGTAACGCGATGCACCCATGTAATCTTCAGCATTCTGTTGTAGCACCACATTTAGAAAACTTCTAGTGTCTTCTTGTCTTAACTACTTATCGTCCTCATTTCACATCCACACATGGCTACACTCCATATACTTTCAGAAACGATTTCCTGACATTTAAATCTATTCTCGATGTTAACAAATTACTTTTCATCAGAAACGCTTTCCTTGCCTTTGACAGTCTACATATATCCTCTCTACTTCGACTATCATCAGTTACTTTGCTCCCCAAATAGCAAAACTCCCTTACTACTTTAAGTGTCTCATTTACTAATCTAATTCCCTCAGCGTCACCCAACTTAATTCGACTACATTCCATTATCCTCGTTTTGCTTTTGTTGATGTTCATCTTATATCCTCCTTTGAAGACGCTGTCCATTACATTCAACTGCTCTTCCAGGTCCTTTGCTGTCTCTGACAGAATTACAATGTCATCGGCGAACCTCAAAGTTTTTATTTCTTCTCCATGGATTTTAATTCCTACTCTGAATTTTTCTTTTGTTTCCTCTACTGCTTGTTCAATGTACAGATTGAATAACCTCGGGGATAGACTACAACCCTGTCTCACTCCCTTCCCAACCACTGCTTCCCTTTCATGCCCCTGGACTCTTATAACTGCCATCTGGTTTCTGTGCAAATTGTAAATAGCCTTTCGCTTCCTGTATTGTACCCCTGCCATCTTCAGAATTTGAAAGAGAGTATTCCAGTCAACATTGGCAAAAGATTTCTGTAAGTCTGCAAATGCTAGAAATGTAGGTTTACCTTTCCTTAAGCTATCTTCTGAGATAAGTCGTTGGGTCAGTATTGCCTCACGTGTTCCAACATTTCGACGGAATCCAAACTGATCTTCACCAAGGTTAGCTTCTACCAGTTTTTCCGTTCGTCTGTAAAGAATTCGCGTTAGTATTTTGCAGCCGTGACTTATTAAACTGATAGTTCGGTAATTTTCATACCTGTCAACACCTGCTTTCTTTTGGATTGGAATTATTATATTCTTCTTGAAGTTCGAGGGTATTTTGCCTGTCTCATACATCTTGCTCACCCACGAGAGTCATCTAATTGTTTGGGTCAGTGGAACGAAAACTGAATTTAACCTAATCTAATTTAATCTCTCGTACTCACTCAGCACTGGACCTTTCAGTCTTTGCGGATAGCTTCCGGCTCGAGCTTTCCTCTGAAATGTGTTTTTTGTATTTCCGTGCATATCTTCGATTCGTATAACATGATATCTTTCAATATTTTGCAATTTTCAATTAAATACCGATTTTCACTTATGTTCCGGCTTCGCAAGTTCTTCGAAATGACACCCAAATCAACATCCGAGCTAAGAGATTTTCCACGTTACCCTAATTCATAAATTTACACAAGGCTAATTCATAACAATCACGAGAATGCCCCTACACATGTACGATGGCATCAAAGGCAAATAATATACCGCGCGATAAACACGTACAAACGTGGTACATCCATTGTGGGAGGAACCACTGTTTGTGCATTATTAGTGTCGCAGCTACTAGCAATTGAAATCTGACAGTATTTTGTCACACAAGGAAGTTCGACTGATGAGCGAATAGATGTTTTCACGTCAAAAATCATACCGACATACCATCATTTGACCATCGCACAAACTGCTGTGTGAAGGACAAGAAACAGGCATCTCTGGAGTGCAGAATAAACGTAAAGAGTTGAAAACAAGTAAGTCGCCAGGTTGTAGTAGTAGTAGTAGTAGTAGCTTTATTCATCCTTAGATCTCTCTTCACAAGGATATTGGAGATGTCAAAGTATTTACAAGTTTATATCATATTAAAATAAGGTAATTCGTATACACATATACACTACTGGAAATGGAAAAAAGAACACATTGACATCGGTGTGTCAGGCCCACCATACTTGCTCTGGACACTGCGAGAGGGCTGTACAAGCAATGATCACACGCACGGCACAGCGGACACACCAGGAACCGTAGTGCTGGCCGTCGAATGGCGCTAGCTGCGCAGCATTTGTGCACCGCCGCCGTCAGTGTCAGCCAGTTTACCGTGGCATACGGAGCTCCATCGCAGTCTTTAACACTGGTAGCATGCCGCGACAGCGTGGACGTGAACCGTATGTGCAGTTGACGGACTTTGAGCGAGGGCGTATAGTGGGCATGCGGGAGGCCGTGTGGACGTACCGCCGAATTGCTCAACACGTGGGGCGTGAGGTCTCCACAGTACATCGATGTTGTCGCCAGTGGTCGGCGGAAGGTGCACGTGCCCGTCGACCTGGGACCGGACCGCAGCGACGCACGGATGCACGCCAAGACCGTAGGATCCTACGCAGTGCCGTAGGGGACCGCACTACCACTTCCCAGCAAATTAGGGACACTGTTGCTCCTGGGGTATCGGCGAGGACCATTCGCAACCGTCTCCATGAAGCTGGGCTACGGTCCCGCACACCGTTAGGCCGTCTTCCGCTCACGCCCCAACATCGTGCAGCCCGCCTCCAGTGGTGTCGCGACAGGCGTGAATGGAGGGACGAATGGAGACGTGTCGTCTTCAGCGATGAGAGTCGCTTCTGCCTTGGTGCCAATGATGGTCGTATGCGTGTTTGGCGCCGTGCAGGTGAGCGCCACAATCAGGACTGCATGCGACCGAGGCACACAGGGCCAACACCCGGCATCATGGTGTGGGGAGCGATCTCCTACACTGGCCGTACACCACTGGTGATCGTCGAGGGGACACTGAATAGTGCACGGTACATCCAAACCGTCATCGAACCCATCGTTCTACCATTCCTTGACCGGCAAGGGAACTTGCTGTTCCAACAGGACAATGCTCGTCCGCATGTATCCCGTGCCACCCAACGTGCTCTAGAAGGTGTAAGTCAACTATCCTGGCCAGCAAGATCTCCGGATCTGTCCCCCATTGAGCATGTTTGGGACTGGATGAAGCGTCGTCTCACGCGGTCTGCACGTCCAGCACGAACGCTGGTCCAACTGAGGCGCCAGGTGGAAATGGCATGGCAAGCCGTTCCACAGGACTACATCCAGCATCTCTACGATCGTCTCCATGGGAGAATAGCAGCCTGCATTGCTGCGAAAGGTGGATATACACTGTACTAGTGCCGACATTGTGCATGCTCTGTTGCCAGTGTCTATGTGCCTGTGGTTCTGTCAGTGTGATCATGTGATGTATCTGACCCCAGGAATGTGTCAATAAAGTTTCCCCTTCCTGGGACAATGAATTCTCGGTGTTCTTATTTCAATTTCCAGGAGTGTATTTACAGACTTAGAGACAATCATTAGATTTACTCCTGGTATACATTACTTCATTTACAAATAACTTATTACATAATGTAGTTCCACACTGTTCACCCGTATCTCACTATCAGTCGCTGCGCACACTATACACGCATTGTTTCATAAAACTTCACTCACTACACACACACACACACACACACACACACACACACACACACACACACACAGACACGCACGCACACACACACATGCACACACCCACACACACACACACACACACACACACACACACACACACACACACACACACACATGCACACTGGTGATCTCTGGGTCATTTTCTGTACCGCAACTTCCCATTTGCTATCCTGATAAACTGAGTCAGCATCCCTCCATAATGAGTGAGATGGTGTTAGTCTTGTGCTATGCATAGCGTGTGGGTAAGTATTTATAGAAAGGAAGAAATGAAGGAAAAGAAACATAAAGTGTAGGTGTTATGTGGAATGTTGGATTTTTTATAACCATTATTGTTATTTAGTTGTATAACATTTTTTATCAAACCCCTACTCTGTTTTATCTAAGTAATCCTTCAATGTATAAAATGTATTGCATAAGAGGTACTTTTTAGCTGCCATTTTAAATAAGTGTATTTTTGCAATTTCTTTAATTTCTTTTGGTAATTTATTGCACAGCTTTATTCCTTGGTTGAAAATGCTGTTTTGAGTTTTATGTTTATTTTTTCTTGGTAAATCTAAGTTGAGTCTATCTCTTGTTGCATGGTCGTGGACAGAGCTGTTTGTGCAGTAATTAATAATGATATTTTTGATGTGTACGACTGAATGGTAAGTGTATTCACATGGAGCATTTCAAATCCCCAGTGTTTTGAATAGATCCTTACAAAGAGCTCAACTAGTGTTTTTGGTTATTATTCTTATGGCTCTTTCTGGAGTTTGAATACTGTGTTCATATTTTGTGCATTTGTTCCCCAAAAAAGAATGCCATAGCTAAGAATTGAGTGTACATGTGAATAATATGTAACTAAACGATACTGCATGTAACACACTGAAGATTAATTTTTTTCTCAGCAAGGAGTTAGCTTGTTTTCTCAGTGACTATAATATTGCTGTCATCAGCAAAGAGAATTTTTTCACCATGAGTAACACTACTGGGAAATTCATTGATATATATCAGGAACTGCATTGGTCCTAATATGCTACCTTGTGGAACCCCAATATTAATGTATTTTGATTCTGATAAGTGTTTTACTAAATGTTTGAATCTATTTGAAGTATGTGTTATCTCTACTCTTTGCACCATATCTGTTAGGTAGTCATTAACTACCCCTCTTATTCCTAATGCTTTTAATTTATTTAATAGAATCTTGTGGTCGACAGTCATACGCCATAGAAATATCCAAAAATGTGTCTGTGACACACTCATATTTATCGAGAGCGTAAAGTACAACTTTTGTGAATTCTACTATGGCTGACTCTGTATTTTTTGCCACTTCAGAAACCAAACTGTGATTCGCTTAAAAGATTATATTTATTCAGGTAATTCATTAATCTGTTTTTCAAAAATGCTTCTATTATTTTTGAGAATGTTGATAGCAGGGAAATGGGCCAGTAATTTTCTATGTCTTCTGCATTACCTTTCTTAAGCAAAAGCACGACTCTTGCCTGTTTTAAGTGCTCTGGAAACGTCCCTGATGTGAAGGATTCATGTATTATATTTGTCAAGAGGCCTTGTATAATCCCTATTCATTGTTTTAGTACACACATTGGTACTTCATCTAAGCCTTCTGAGTTTTTATGTTTTAGTTTTTGAACAGTTTTATTGACTTCATTCTCTGTGGTTGGAAGTAACATCATTGTATTTAGTGTAACATTATTTACAGGTTTTATATTCGATTTGGGGAATTTTTGCTGTAACTTCTCTGCAATACTTTAAAAGTGCTCTTTTGCACAGTTTGCTAAGTGTTGTGGATCATTTATTACCTTATCCCCCTCCCTTAGCAATATATTATTCTGCATTTGTTCGCCTCTCCCCGTTTCCTTTTTTATAACATCTCAGACTGTTTTGCTTTTATTCTCTGCATTATATATTATTTTGTCATTAAATGACTTCCTATAGTTCTTTTTGTATCCATGATAGAAATTTAAGAATTCTGGATCATTGCGAATCTTTTTCATGGATCTGAGGAGTTTAAATCTTTGGAAGGACTTCTTAATACCAGCTGCTATCCATCTGTTTTTGTGAGATGTTGATACAGACATGCATACTTTTGAAAATGCCTTTTCAAAGTTCAATTTTAACAATGTGGAGAATTTAGAGAATTTCATATTCACATTGGTTTCCTTATACACTTCATCCCAGCTTTGTTTTTCTAGTTCTTCTGAAAAATCTTTTATTTTGATTTCTGATAGATGTCGTTTGTAGGCTTGTAGTTTAGGGAATGATTGGATGCCTGATTTTGCTGTTGTTATTTGACAGAGATCGTCTGATAGCCCGAGATCTTTTACAGCTACAACACATTTTTCCCTGGCCATATTTGTGGCCACATGGTCAATTACTGATGCAGTCGTTGTAGTAACCCTTGTCGCATTATTGACCAATAGGGAAATGCCAAAACTCTTAAAGATGTTTATGAAGTTGCAGGTGGATTAATTTATGATATTAGTGTTGATGTTAATGTCCCCACACAGAATTATGTTGACCTTTGTACTTGATACTTTATCTAGAGCTTCCGTTAATTTATTGAAAAAGTGTCCACATTACCACTGGGAGATCTATACGCACACAAAATGATTAATTTCTTGGTGATATCAAGCCCTGTTAATTCAATAGCTGATATTTCAAAGTGTTTGTCTTCACTTACTGTACTGTGGTCATGTCGTGATTTGAACTGTGTTCCTTTTGTGATATAAATGGATGATCCTCCTCCACCCTTTGAAGTAGTTCTGCAGTAAGAGTTTGCCTTTTAATACAATGATAATATTACATGTTGTATTTCTGTGTCTCTACACTCGTGCTCAGTAATACAAACTACTGTGCAATTCAAAGATGGGAGCTCAACTTCTAATAGTTGTATTTTATTTTTTATTGATTGCATGTTTTGATGGAGGATTGTTAAGTCCGTGAAATGCCCCATGTTACTCTTTCCAATGGTTTGTTTTTCTTTGTGACATCTGGTATATGTGATATTTGAACTGTTAAAATCTGTTTTGTGAGTGATTGTTTCAGTATTTTTTGAACTGCTGAAGATACTCTTTAGACAGGGGAACCTGTTGTCTGGATTTATCCTAAAAAGACCTACTTTTCCTACCTATGACATCAGGTATTTGACCATGTGTGGCCCGATATCCACCCCCTACACTTTCATGAATCAGTTGTATCAATATTCCCTTCTCAGTCCTGTTTAGGTGTAGGTCATGCCTAGTGGAACCCCATCTGTTGATAGTCCCGACAGGCACCACAGAAACATGAGCAGAGTTGGATGTCCTCAGAGCCATCCCTAACCCCACATTGATTCGACTCACAGTTTCATCAAGGTGTGGTCGATCATGACGCCGGAACAGCTCAACAAAGTGTACGTTGGTGCCATGAGTCAAGGACTGTCCAGGTCACCACCCATGTCATATGCCCCATCCCTGTCCCAGCTGTTTCCCGCCCCATCCCATGTAGGTTTTTAACAGAGAGTACTATTCAGCACTGACTCCTTACCTGACTTGCATTTACTGCGAAACTTTCGCCCAGTACAAAGTCCCAAGTGGCTGGGGAAAAGCTCAGGGGTTTCGTATATAAGAAGGGGAAAAGAACTGCCGCAGAAAACTACTGACCAGTCTCCTTGACGTCGGTTTGCTGCAGAATTCTTGCACATATTCTAAGTTCAAATGTACGTTCAATAGTAGATTAAAGCTTTATTTGTTACCATCGGCGTAGCTTTCTCTCACATTATCCCAGCTTTTTTCTTTCTGTTCAACAACGACTTTATGTCGGTCACATTATAATCTGTAATCTGTTCTTTTCTTTTACCTTCCTATTACTGTTTTTTTCTTTCCATCCTACCTAGTGATCTTACCCTGTTGTTTCTCGCTCTTCCTCTGAACAGTCAACTACTTCTTCCAATTAATTCCTCCTGCACTGTAGCCACACATTTCTGTTTGGTGTCACTACTTGTATTCTACAAGGACATTATGAGAAAATTGCTGAACGTTAATAAGACAGACATTTCTTAAATTCCACATATTCATTAGTATGTGAACAAGGTGGTCCATTGATCGTGACCAGGCCAAATATCTCACGAAATAAGAGTCAAACGAAAAAACTACAAAGAACGATACTTGTCTAGCTTGAAGGGGGAAACCAGATGGCGCTATGATTGGCCCGCTAGTCGGCGCTGCCATAGGTCAAACAGATATCAACTGCGTTTTTTAAAATAGGAACCCCGATTTTTATTACATATTCGTGTAGTACGTAAAGAAATATGAATGTTTTAGTTGGACCACTTTTTCGCTTTGTGATAGATGGCGCTGTAATAGTCACAAACATATGGCTCACAATTTTAGACGAACAGTTGGTAACAGGTAGGTTTTTTAAATTAAAATACAGAACGTAGGTACGTTTGAACATTTTATTTCGGTTGTTCCAATGTGAAACATGTACCTTTGTACATGAACGCATGCTGTTACAGCGTCATTACCTGTAAATACCACATTAATGCAATAAATGCTCAAAATGTTGTCTGTCAACCTCAATGCATTTGGCAATAAGCGTAATGACATTCCTCTCAACAGCGAGTAGTTCGCCTTCCATAATGTTCGCACATGCATTGACAATGCACTGACGCATGTTATCAGTCGTTGTCGGTGGATCACGATAGCAAATATCCTTCAAATTTCCCCACAGGAAGAAATCCGGGGACGTCAGACCCGGTGAACGTGCGGGCCATGGTCTGGTGCTTCGACGACCAATCCACCTGTCATCAAATATGCTATTCAATACCGCTTCAGCCGCTCGCGAGCTATGTGCCAGACATCCATCATGTTGGAAGTACATCGCCATTGTGTCTTGCAGTGAAACATCTTGTAGTAACATCGGTAGAACATTACGTAGGACATCAGCATACATTGCATCATTTAGATTGCCATCGATAAAAAGTGGGGGCAATTATCCTTCTTCCCATAATGCCGCACCACACATTAACCCGCGAAGGTCGCTGATGTTTCACTTGTCGCAGCCATTGTGGATTTTCCGTTGCCCAATAGTGCATTATTATGCCGGTTTACGTTACCGCTGTTGGTGAATGACGCTTCGTCGCTAAATAGAACGCGTGCAAAAAATCTGTCATCGTCCCGTAATGTCTCTTGTGTCCAGTGGCAGAACTGTACATGACGTTCAAAGTCGTCGCCATACAATTCCTGGTGCATAGAAATATGGTACGGGTGCATTCGATGTTGATGTAGCATTCTCAACGCCGACGATTTTGAGATTCCCGATTCTCGCGCAATTCGTCTGCTACTGATGTGTGGATTAGCCGCGACAGCAGCTAAAACACCTACTTGGGCATCATCATTTGTTGCAGGTCGTGGTTGACGTTTAACATGTGGCTGAACACTTCCTATTTCCTTAAATAACGTAACTATCCGGCGATCGGATGATGTAGTCCAGGATACCGAGCAGCATACATAGCACACGCCCGTTGGGCATTTTGATCACAATAGCCATACATCAACACGATATCGACTTTTTCCGCAATTGGTAAAAGGTCCATTTTAACACAGGTAATGTATCACGAAGCAAATACCGTCCGCACTGGCGGAATGTTTCGTGATACCACGTACTTACCCGTTTGTGACTATTACAGCGCCATCTATCACAAAGCGAAAAAAGTGGTCCAACTAAAACATTCATATTTCTTTACGTACTACACAAATATGTAATAAAAATGGGGGTTCCTATTTTTAAAAAAACGTAGTGGATATCCTTTTGACCTATGGCAGCGCCATTTAGCGGGCTAACCATAGCGCCATCTGTTTTCCCCCTTCAGACGAGTTTCGTTCTTTGTAGTTTTTTCGTTTGATGCTTATTTCCTGAGATATTTGGCCCTGTCACTATCAATTATTATTATTATTATTATTATTATTATTATTATTATTATTATTATTATTATTATGATAATATAATGACCATTTACTTATGAGACTACAGTTGAGCTTTAAGAATACCCCTTCGATGCTATCAAGATCTGAACCCTATGTCTTATACTGTGAATGGATTTTTCCACATAACATCATGTGCAGTGTTAAGACATGTCACACAACGGATACTATTGAATATCTGAATTTAAACAGGGGTGGTCCAATTAAAGATAGCTTACAGAAATACAATGAGAAAGCGTTTCATCTAACTATGGAATGAAACCAAATGTCACAGTAACGTTCAGTTTTTGCTAAACGATGACTTGACTACAAACACTGTGTACATACGACAAATAATTACTAAGTGCAGAATGATTCAAATGGATTATTAAACACATAAGACAATACCTTGACACATATGTGTGGATTAGCGAAGGAAGTGATAGAAGTGAGGTACAATTAAATAGGTCCACGTGTACGACCTATTGGCTAACAGTTAAAGGAAATTGGCTAACAGTTAAAGGAAAGAACCAGAGAAGAATGTATGAGAGTCTGTTCTCTTGCCTAAGTCAGGATTAAGTTCAACTAGCTGTGTATGCGAATTAATTCAGAAAAGCAGACTAACTCGAAAGAAATGACTTTGAATCCACTTCACAACATCGTGCAAAAATGCTACTCATGCTTACTATCGTTCTTAAACTCAGATGCCATAATGGTAGCTGAAAGTTACATGTCCGGCCCCAGTATCTGCGATCGGCTCTGAGTCAGTCTCAAAACGACCATCAGCTAAAGTGTTGTCTCCTGCCTCCTCTTAAGGAATGTGCCGTGATAACCAATCACACACATTCCCTTAAAGTGGGGCAAAAAGCAGAAATTCTCTCCCAGTATGAGGCTGGTTTCACGTTTCAGCGAATGATATCAGCTGTACAGACACTCGTGAACTCTCATCTCCGCTTCAGAAATAATTTTGGTGAGCCAGTTCTGAACACCCTTACAAAGCGTATATGTCAGTTACTGATAACCTCCTTTGAATCCAGCAAATTCCTCTCTTTGTGAGTCTCTCATGTTTTCCCATCCCTTTGCAGATCCCTATCTTTTTAGAAAGTGCTCTTTTCACTGCTTCTTGGAGTATAACTTTATAGCTTGCCAAGTTAGGCCCCCTGCCCCCTGGTGCGGCCGTCACTGGGGTGCCGAGCACTAGCACTATACCAAACAGTGTCCGTTGCTCAGTTCATAAACTGCACGGACTCTGCCTTTTAGCAAGAAACGGTTTTACGTCCCATTTTATATACTACTCGTGTGGCCATTGCTTTCTCACAGTCAGCCACTGAATTCAGCTCACAGAAAAATTACACATAGCTTTCAGCACTGCCGCCAACGGCCTTGCCGCAGTGGTGACACCGGTTCCCGTCAGATCACAGAAGTTAAGCGCTGTCGGGCTGGGCTTGAATGGGTGACCATCCGGTCTGCCGAGCGCTGTTGGCAAGCGGGGTGCGCTCACCCTTGTGAGGCAAACTGAGGAGCTACTTGATTGAGAAGTAGCGGCTCCGGTCTCGGAAACTGACATATGACCGGGAGAGCGGTGTGGGGACTACATGCCCCTCCATATCCGCATCCAGTGACGCCTGTAGGCTGAGGATAGCACGGTGGCCGGTCGGTACCGTTGGGTCTTCATGGCCAGTTGGGGAGTAGTTTAGTTTTTCAGCACTGTATAGAACTGAAATGAAAAAGTACTTATTAAGTTGACAATCATTGGTTTTGTTATATGCATATTTTCATGTGTCACTTGTAATTTAAATTGATTTGGCAGTCTATTTTAGAAGTTGTAAGAGGTCCATGACTAAGGAATTTATTGCTGGTGCACTCAAGCAGATGTAACTTCGATGGATTGCAGACGCGCTGCCTGCGATATTTATGCTATTATAGAATCGCAGACCAGAGAGCACTGTCAGCAGCAGCAGTAGTAGTAGTAGCTCGCAGTCGGTCGGATGGGTCGGGTGGCTCGTAGAGAGCAGTTGTCTAGTTGTATAGCTCACAGAGAGCACTTGTGTCCTGTATGGAATTACAAAGACCGGTCGTGGAGAACGATGGCAGTGCCTGAGCAATATAGTATAAGGTAAAAGCAAAAATTGTTATTTATTGCCGCGCGGATATGTAATTTGCAACAACTCATTTTGTACTATTGTTACATCAAAGTCACATGTAAATAATTTTCAATAATTTTTCAATAATAATCTTTCTTATAAAGGTAACTTCTGACAGTCATTTATCTGAATTTAAAGTTTTTACTAATTTCTCCTATCCATAGTCATGCCAATTATCGTCACTAATATCAGTTGTTTTTCATACATAACAAAATCTAGTGGCCAGCATTGCACTGGGCTGTGCCAAAAAAATTTCTTATAGGAGCTGATATATACGCGTTATCCGGCGACATCATTGAGGTAAGAATCTTCAGTTTATTCAGAATGGATTTTCAGGGCCGTGACGCAGCATTGCTGACATCTAGATTTACCAGTTTAGATTCACAGTCAGTTAATTACTGAAAGGTTTTAATTATATGAGTCACATTTTTATTCCAAGGTTACGGAAAGAATTTAACTGTTGGGAGGTTACAAAGTGCGTTATTAATTGCGTTATTTAGCGGTTTTCGTTTTTTTTTCTTTTTATTAATTGGTGTGAGCAGTCGCAGAGCTCAGTGGGCAGCGACTGTTGTCATCTTCAGATTTTCTCCTATAGGATCGACTGTGATTCCCAGAGACGTCATTTATCACTTTATTCTTTGATGTTCAAGACGTGTTTGACCTCTGAGGAAGCATCTGCATCACCTCGACAATATCTCCTACACGGTCCACTAACGTTAATGTAAGCACCTATCAAAAGCATGAATAACTATCTGATCAGTGTTGATTAGCACGAAGTGTTTCAGTGAGATTGTGGAAGATACCAAAGGGATGTGGAACCATTTGGCTCCAGTGCCATGGCCAGCTATGCGAGGTTCCTTGGTTTAGGATCCACAGTGCGGGCAGCCCGATAGAGGTGGCCCACGGATTCTCGATTGAGCTTAAATCTGGGGAGTTAGGTGGCCAGGGGAGTGCAGTCAACTCATCCCGGTGCTCTTCGAACCAAACACATACACTGTGATCTGCGCTACATGTTGCATTGTCCTGCTGGTAGATGCCATCATCTCGAGGGAAAAAAAAGAACTGCATGTGGGGACGGACATGAACACCAAGCATAGATGCATACTTGCGTTGATACATTGTGCCTTCCTCAATGACGAAATCGCTCAGGGAATGCCACGAAAACATTCCCCAGACCATAATGCTCCCGCCTCCTGCCCAGACTCTTCTGACGATTGTTGCAAGGCTTTACTCACCAATGGCCATCTGTCCGATGGAGCATAAAAAGTGATTCAACTCAAATCGTTACCTGTCGCCACTCAGTGGATGTCCAGTCGCAGTATTGGCTTGGAAAATTCTAATCATCGTCATGAATGGTTCAAATGGCTCTGAGCACTATGGGACTTAACATCTGAGATCATCAGTCCCCTAGAACTTAGAACTACTTAAACCTAACTAACCTGAGGACATCACACACATCCATGCCCAAGGCAGGATTCGAACCTGCGACCGTAGCGGTCGCGCGGTTCCAGACTGAAGCGCCTAGAACCGCTCGGCCATAGCGGCCGGCCGTCGTCATGAATGAACAGCAGTCAGCAGGGGTGCAAAACCACCCACCTGCTGTGGAGGCTCATGCACAGCAATATTTGCTGATTGCTGTATGAGGAGACACTATTGATAGCCCTTTGGTTCATCTGGGCGGTCAGTTACCCAACGCCTGCGCTTCTATTCACCCACAAACATCTCCACAGCCTTCGTTCACCCCTTTCCTCTATGGTCCGTGGTGTACCACAGTGCACCGCAGTTGCCTCAGCGCCGGTTTTGGATAGCGCCATTTTGCTGTTCACGACATACAGTAAGTGCGACACCGCGCGAACTGCTTCGAAACTTAGCCATTTGGGAAATGCTTCCACCCTTGGAACGAAAGCCAATGATTACGCCCTTTTGGGCGTGAGATAGATCGCTGCTTTTCCGCAAAACGACAATGGCATTGTTTTCCGCCTCCCCTCACAGACACACCTTATGCACCCTCCACTGCTAGTGGTGCTACCTGTCGCCTGTGAGTGATTATTGCACGTTGACGTCGAACATATGCGGTGGTCGAATTTATGTGACTGGACTGTGTATGATGATATAATGTTTCTGCATACTTTCACCAATACTACACGGATTATTGCGCTGTTGCTCCTCTTCAAATCAAAAAAACGAATTAGTGCCATATGCTGCTCCTCTTTACCAATGGCTGAACCATTTTGTTTCGTCACCTTGAACTGCGCAAGGATTTCATTATGTACCAGGACTGGAGACATATAGGGGAGAGTGTTGTGCCTGGGGAATAGTTTATCTAGTACCACACGATACTTCCTGGTCGGTGTTTTAATCTAGTGACCGATTTTATAGTCACATGAAGGAATGCGCACTGGAGACCGCTATAAGAAATTTCCGCTATTTTCTACAGTGTTTGTTGTTCTGAGGCACGAGGTCATATTTTCTGTAACATTTCTAAATATGTTGAGTTCTACAAGCTTTAAATGTTGTGCGATAAACAAATTACTCAAAAATGGACCCTATTAACTTGATTTGTATTTCATGAAGTATAAATTGTATATAAACAGTCTGCATACCAATGAAAGGATTAAGTATTAAATCTTTTTAACACAAGTTACAAATGTTCAATTGGTCCTCCCTTCGACGCAGAGCAAACATCTAAGCGGTAGCCAAACTCGTTCGACACGCTAAGAAGCTGGTCTTGTGTTACAGAGCTCACCTCAGCAGTGACACAGTTTCGCAGGTCGGGTAGAGGTGTTGGTAGAGGCACGATGTAAATAACCAGACAAGAAAAAGTCACAGGATGTGAGAGCAGGAGATCTCGTGACCAGTAGTGTAGAGTCAGGTCTTTATTCCCCTTGAGACCATGCAGCTACAAGGAAGGCATTGATTTAAAAGACCTCGAACATGACGATGCCAATGGGACAGAGCTCCATCCTGTTGGAAAATGAACTCTTACGAATCTTCGGTAAATTCAGGAAAAAGCAATTAGTCCAACACATCCAGGTGCGTTATTCCACTTACAGTGCTTTCCAGAGAAAAAAAATTGATCCATAAACTTTTGTCTATGATACGGTGCAGAACAAGTTTAGCTTCATCAAGTCTCTCTCAGGCTGCAATGTTGTACGGGGATTTTGCGAACTCAAGAATGCAGAAAACCTTCTGCTACATCGTAGCCATCTTACCCACAATTGCCGATTGGTGCGAGGGCCCTAGTGGCTGTTTATGCAGCTATCACCGCCCTAGCGGCCGTTTACGCAACTAGTAGTTTACAAAACGAAAGTATGTAGACTGTTCATGTCCCACTTATACGCCGTGAAATGAAAGTTAAGTTTGCTCCATCGTTCTAAATAACCTCGCATATTAAAGCTATTTCGAAGATACAGTTAATTCTTAAGTAACAAAATTTTATGGCGAGTAAAATAGTACATATTTATAAAACTAATAAGGCCTATATAATTTGGGGACGGTCTAACCATACTTCATACATTCAGGAAACATGTGAGAATTGCAAATAAATTGATTTTCTTTAAAGACTCAACAATTTAAACTATCTTGTTATAGGAAATTTGTCTTAGTTTCCAGTATCTTCTATTTCAAAATGTACATAACTTGTAACTGATTTCTGACAATACTTGCACTTAACTTGATTTCATTAAGTAATTAATACGTAGACTATTAAATACAGTACTGGCGAGATTTTCTCGATTGCAATTCTTTAAAATTACACACATCACAATAAGTTTTGCATCACCACGGTTCCGAGAGTTCCGGAACCTGTGTAGAGAACTGGAAGAGAGATCAACATAAACATCATTTCCGCCCATTTTATTACTCATGAAAACCACATATTGCATGTTGTACCACCAAACAGCGAGACCTTCAGAGGTGGTGGTCCAGACTACTGTACACACCAGTACCTCTAATACCCAGTAGCACGTCCTCTTGCGTTGATACATGCCTGTATTCGTCTGGCATACTATCCACAAGTTCTTCAAGGCACTATTGGTCCATTGTCTCACTCCTCAACGGCGATTCGGCGTAGATCCACCAGAGTGGTTGGTGGTCACGTCATCCATAAACAGCCCTTCGCAATCTATCCCAGGCATGTTCGATAGGATTCATGTCTGGAGAACATGTCGGCCACTCTATTCGAGCGATGTCGTTATCCTGAAGGAAGTCATCCACAAGATGTGCGTGATGGGGGCGCGAATTTTCACCTACGAAGACGAATGCCTCTCCAGTATACTGCCGATATGGTTGCACTATCGGTCAGAGGATGGCATTCACGTATCCTATAGCTGTTACGTCGCCTTCCATGACCACCAGTGGCGTAAGTTGGCCCCACATAATGCCACCCCAAAACAGCGGGGAACCTCCACCTGCGTTCAGCCTGAGCGGGTTTCCTCCAAACACGTTTCCGACGATTGTCTGGTTGAAGGCATATGGGACACTCATCGGTGAAGAGAAAGTGATGCCAATCCAGAGCGGTCCATGTGGCATGTTGTTGGCCCCATCTGTACCGCGCTGCATGGTGTCGCGGTTGAAAAGCTGGACCTCGCCATGGACGTCGGGAGTGAAGTTGCGCATCATACAGCCTATTGAGCACGGCTTGAGTAGTAACACGACGTCCTGTGGCTGCACGAAAAGCATTATTCAACGTGGTGGCGTTGCTGCCAGTGTTCCTTCGAGCCATAATCCGAAGGTAACGGTTATCCACCGCAGTAGTAGCCCTTGAGCGGCCTGAGCGAGGCATGTCATCGACAGTTGCTGTCTTTCTGTATATCGTCCACGTCCGATCAACATCGCTTTGATTCATTCCGAGACGCCTGGACACTTCCCTTGTTGCGAGCGCTTTCTGGCACAAAGTGACAATGCGGACGCGATCGAACCGTGGTATTGACTGTCTAGGCGTGGTTGAACTACGGACAACACGAGCCGTGTACCTCCATCCTGGTGGAATGAGTGGAACTGATCGGCTGTCAGACTCCCTCCGTATAATAGGCGCTACTCATACATAGTTGTTTACACCTTTGGGCGGGTTTAGTGACATCTATCAACAGACAAAGGGACTGTGTCTGTGATATAATATCCGGAGTCAACGTCTATCTTCAGGAGTTGTGGGAACCGGGTTGATTCAAAAGGTTTTTTTTATGTATATAGAATATAATATTTGTTCCTGGGTATACGAAGACTATCTTGTACTTTGGAATACTTTTTCGGCTTTGGAAAACATTTATTTTCTGGAGTAATTTTTTAAATTTCAGAGCCTGCCGGTGCGGCCGAGCGGTTCTAAGCGCTTCAGTCTGGAACCACGCGACTGCTACGGTCGCAGGTTCGAATCTTGCCACGGGCATTGATGTAGGTGATGTCCTTAGGTTAGTTAGGTTTACGTAGTTCTAAGTTCTAAGGGACTGGTGACCTCAGATGTTAAGTCCCATAGTGCTCTGCGGCATTTGATCCATTTGTCAAACGTGTTCCAAGGTACAACACTTTCCCTTACCAACAAACAAACAAAAATTTAATTGCGTACTTTACTATTTCGAGATGATAACTGGAACTTTGCGATTATCCTTCGTAGGCAAGTTAATGTCAGCAACTAATCCTCAAACTTTGGTCTTTCAGATGATGGCAACATCGCCTTTCTGTATTCAGTGATTATGAGAACTTAATTTTTTTTAAATTAGCCGATAGTTCGTAATCATTATGTGTCTATAAATTATCCATTTTTTCAGGAAGTACTACTTCTCTATGACTTTTTCGTGAAGGGGAAGTTGTTTGAATTTTCGGTGTGCGGACATTTGCCACGCCGGACATTTGCCACGCCGGACATTTGCCACGCCGGACATTTGCCACGATTTTACCTGCTCCGAACAGTTGGGTCCCTTGTCTCCCCCTCCTCCTCCTCATCACTTACTGAGCCTTTCCGCTGGTTTACTTAACATACAACCAGAATCCCTTTCGATTTTCCGACACATTTCTAGAGACAGTTTTGTTTTGGAAACTATTAAATGCATCTCGCATTGAAATCTGCACCAAATTTCAAGCCTAAGTAAAACTTCGCCAATCTTGGAGATTTTACGTTCGTCTAAATTATACTTGCCTTTTTCAGTGCTCCTGCAGCAGCTTTCTGTCGTGTTTTGTGTACCATGGGGGATCAGTTCCGTCTCCTATTAATTTATTTGGTATGAATCTCTCGAGTGCTGTTGATACTATTTCTTTGAACTTAAGCCACATATGGTCTTCACTTACATAGTTTGGAAGGATTGGAGACTGTCTCTTAGAAAGGCGTCAACCGATTTTTTAGTTGCTTTTATAAATAGATATATTTCGCGTTTAGTTTTGGTGAGTTTCTTTGTTACAGAATTGAGTCTCCCTACGATTGTGTGTTCACTAATCCCTGTATCCATCGTGATGCTCAGGATTATTTGTAGCTAAGAGGTCAAGTGTGTTTTCGTAACCATTTACAGTTTGAATGGCCTCGTGAACTAATTGTTCAAAATAATTTTTAAAAAAGCATTTAGAATAATTACGGAAGTTGTTTTCTATCTACAATAGGGTCTGAAAGGTAGATTGAAGCCACTGCCAACAGTAATTGTATGAGTAGGGTACCTACTTGTGGTGAGACTCAAGTTTTGTTTGAACTTTTCAGCAACTGTTTCATCTGAGACCGGGGGTCGGTAAGAGGAGCCAGTTATTAACTTATTCCGATTGTCAAATATATACTCTGCCCATACTAAGTCACAGGAACTATCTGCTTCAATGTCGCTTGTGAGCTGAAACACACATTACATTATTTTTCCTTACGATGTGCTTCTTGTTTCTATTGTAGTGCTGGTCATTACAATAACGGTTTTTCCCTCCCAAACCTAGGATGCTTTCTCTGTGACCCTGTAAATACCAGACCTAAACAATGTAGAACAACAACGTACGTTAGAAGCATAGCATTCTGTATTATTTCATTTCCTTATTTCTAACATTTTAAAATTGTACGTCGACTTTAGATGACATGTCAATCATAGATGTTCTTATCTCTATTTAGAGAACGTATTTTCAGTCATGTTTTGAACATTGTCCCGCTACACTATATTAACTAATGTTTCGCCGCAAGGGGTATCACAATTTAGAGAGTAAATTAATATGGAGTATGTCGTTCTTCTTTTCACACATTCACATACCCATTTCTCCTTTCCTTATTGTCTTTTGTGCATGCAGTTGTAGTAATTAAAGTAGGCACAAATGCAATGATCAAAAAGAAATGATTAGCGTACATTCGCATTCTCTTTACATCGTTCCTTTCTTGTTGCTCCCATGGCGATGGACCGTTTCTATCGCAATCAGTAAGCGTGAAAGGAAGCTACCGTACAGACAGAGGGATCTATATTTATACTTGGCAGAACTAATTACATACTGACATTATCGTCGGTATTGCTTTCGTTTCCCAAAAGTTATAAAGATTTCGATTTCGGAAAAAAAACCTTTATTTGGCCAAGTTGTCGAAGAAGAAGGTCCCTTACGTACTGGTTGTATCAAGTAAGATGTGGAGACGGCGGTTTGAAAGCGAACAGAAATAGTACGAGGAAGGGCGTCCCTTACCTGAGGGATCGCTACTCAAGCTACCTGGCGAAGGGGGCAAGTGTGGCAAATGTCCGGCGTGGCAAATGTCCGGCATTCGAATTTTCGGTGTAAGAAGGTCCTTCCTAGAAATGGCCTAGGAGGGGACTGGAGTAGTGGAGGTTGGGGGCGAAGTGGCTGTACCTGCGTGTGCGCCGGTACGTCGACGCCCTCCCGCATGAGCAGGCGCAGGTAGGCGTCAGCATCAGCTTCTGCGTCCGCGCCGGCACACGCCGCCTCCGCTCTGCCGCTGGCGCTGGCGCTCACTTCGCCGACGTCCGCGGGCACCGCCTGGTCCGGCTCGGGCGACATATTCTCTGTAACACACAAAGCCAGGCATGTTTTTACTTCATAACACAAACAGCAGCACATTGCCCGGGAAGGAAAAGAAATGAGAGAGAAAGACAGTGGGAGAAGGAGAGAGCTAATAAATGACTCCATCTCTTTACTGAAACACGAAATACGAAGGCTGGCAGAGAAGTAACCTTCTTTAGGTGCAAAATAAAATACACCAAACACTCAATTACTAGGAGCGGATAAACCGCTTAAGGGGCTGCCAGAGTATAGAAGAGTGATGTTTGAAAAAAAAGAAAACGAAGCCTGAAGTATATATTTTCAGTATCTTCTATCTAGTCTATAAAGATTGTAAACTAGCTCAAGCCTGCAGTGTTACTCATGATTAAACAGTTATTTATAAAAAAAAAATACCGAGGTAAGCCGAAACAAGGCCCCGGGAGTAGACAACAGTCCATTAGAACTACTGATAACCTTGGGAGAGCCAGCCCTGACAAAACTCTACCATCTGGTGAGCACGATGTATGAGACAGGCGAAATACCCTCAGACTTCGAGAAGAATATATTAATTCCAATCCCAAAGAAAGCAGGTGTTAACAGATGTAAAAAATTACCGAACTATCAGTTTAATAAGTCACGGCTGCAAAATACTAACACGAATTCTTTACAGACGAATGGAAAAACTGTTAGAAGCCGACCTCGGGGAAGATCAGGTTTGATTCCGTAGAAATGTTGCAACACGTGAGGCACTACTGACCCTATGACTTATCTTAGAAGATAGATTAAGGAAAGGCAAACCTACATTTCTAGCATTTGTAGACTTACAGAGAGCTTTTGACAATGTTGACTGGAATACTCTCTTTCAAATTCTGAAGGTGGCAGAGGTAAAATACAGGGAGCGAAAGGCTATTTACAATTTGTACAGAAACCAGATGACAGTTATAAGAGTCGAGGGACATGAAAGGGAAGCAGTGGTTGGGAAGGGAGTGAGACAGGGTTGTAGCCTCTCCCCGATGTTATTCAATCTGTACATTGAGCAAGCAGTAAAAGAAACAAAAGAAAAATTCGGAGTAGAAATTAAAATCCACGGAGAAGAAATAAAAACTTTGAGGTTCGCCGATGACATTGTAATGACCTGGAAGAGCAGTTGATCGGAATGGACTGTGTCTTGAAAGGAGGATATAAGATGAACATTAACAAAAGCAAAATGAGGATGATGGAATGTAGTCGGATTAAGTCGGGTGATGCTGATTGTAATAGATTAGGAAATAAGGCGCTCAAAGTAGTAAAAGAGTTTTGCTATTTGGGGACCAAAATAACTGATGATGGTCGAAGTAGACAGAATATAAAATGTAGAATGGAAATGGCAAGGAAAGCGTTTCTGAAGAAGAGAAATTTGTTAACATCGAGTACAGGTTTAAGTGTCAGGAAGTCGTTTCTGAAAGTATTTGTATGGTGTGTAGCCATGTATGGAAGTGAAACATGGACGATAAATAGTTTGGACAAGAAGAGAATAGAAGCTTTCGAAATATGGTGGTACAGAAGAATACTGAAGATTAGATGGGTAGATCACATAACTAATGATGAGGTATTGAATAGAATTGGGGAGAAGAGGAGTTTGTGGCACAACTTGACTATAAGAAGGGATCGGTTGGTAGGACATGTTCTGAGGCAGCAAGGGATCACCAATTTAGTATTGGAGGGCAGCGTGGAGTGTGAAAATCGTAGAGGGAGACCAAGTGATGAATACACTATACAGATTCAGAAGGATGTAGGTTGCTGTAGGTACTGGGAGATGAAGAAGCTTGCACAGGATAGAATAGCATGGAGAGCTGCATCAAACCAGTCTCTGGACTGAAGACCACTACATCAACAACAGCCGAAGTATATATATATTCCAGTCTTCTATTAGTCCAGCTGTTCCTTCCTCTTCCCCCTTTCTCTGCCCATGTGCTCCACCCTCCTCCTCTCTCTCCATTTCCTCCAACCCTCGCTGCAACCTCACTATCTGTCCATCTCCTCCTCCACCTCTCTCTGTCCATCTGCTCCTCTCTCCTCTCCACCTCTCCCCTTTCTCTATCCACTTCCTGCTCCCATTCTCTCTGTTCATCTCCTCATCCCCCTCTCTCTATACATCTCCTTCTCCCCCTTATCTTTGTCCATCTCCTCCTGTCTCCCCTCTGTCTGCCCATCTCCACCCCTCCCCCCATTCTACCTCCACGGTATCACCCCACCGCGACACGAGGCTGGTGGTTCTTACCTCTACACTATTTCTTTCCAGATCGTGTGTACCAAATTTGGTTGATATCGTTCCAGGAATTTCAGATGAACTTTTTACCCATGGCTTTGCGAGCATTTGCACATGTCAAATATTTTTCACGTGTATTTAACATGTTTCACACGTACTTGTACACATATTTCACTTCTACCTCTAGTGAATTTCGCCATGCAGTTTCATTTTCACGCAGTTTATGATGTCGTATCTTCTAAACTGTCTGCTGCACAATGTATTTTTGTAGGTTCATTCTGCGTCATATGTAGATACTGCCTGCGAAATGAGTTGCGAATAGAGTTAGTAGTAAAAAAGGCAATAAAAATTCATGCACAACGCGGCAGATGTTCACTCATCTCAGTATTTGATGCCATATCTCCTCAACTCCATGTCGTACAAGACGGCGACGTTCCCATAGCGAGGCACTACTGAGGAAATTTAGGGAACCGGCATTTGAGGCTGACTGCGGAACGATTCTGCTGCCGCCAACGTACGTTTCGTGTAATGACCACGAAGATAATACGAGAGAAATTAGGACTCGAACAGGGTATACACGAGTATACTATGCTAAAAGCATAATTTTCATACAGTCTTCTTCGAGTACACATTCTCTGAAGCCATTAAAGACGATTTCAGGAGAATTACGTGGTCTTTCTGCCGAGAATTCGCACTTAAGTTTCCCGAACATTTCTGTTAACACTTCAGTGTGGGCTGCACGGCCCTGTTACGATCCTAACAGCGCGTCTCTGAATTCGTTCCATGTCTGTTAACACGTCTGGTACAACGTTAATATTGATAAAGGTAAGATCTGTCGTGCTACAACTGGAAACTTCCCAACAACCCCTCGTGCGTTGGCAGGGTCAATTTTGTATTTTCAAATGAAGCATCTCATTTTAATTGCATATTCGGATTCTACGCCGAAAATACGCACGGTTCACTGAAGCCATTGATCCTCTTTCGTCGCAGACGGCGCTGTAATAGAGAAATATCAAGTGTGCCTGTTTTTGCAACTAAGATTCCACATTTCATTTATGACGTAACTGTAAATCTTCTGTTCTAACGGTTAATACTACTGTTCAAACGTTATTTGAGTGTTGCAAATGTGATTGTGCAATACAATATGTTCACTCATTTCAATGTCTGGTTAGAAACTACGTTTAGTGTGATCCAGGAACAGCGACGTGGATGTAATAGTTTTCTATTCCCATCGGGATCCTAATTTCGGTGAGTTCCCTCGCCTCTCACCTTTAGGGTGAGTACCCACGGCAAGTACGCCTGTCACTATCACTTCAGGACGTTTTACCTTTTTACAATGGTTGTGGTTTGTATTCCACCGAAATCAAGCATTACGATGGTTTGGGGACTCACCTGAATCAACCCCGTAGGGAACAGGAAACTATGTTACTGTACTAGTAGCTTCTTTGTGAGAAAATGTCAATGTCTAGTCATATTATTTGTGCTGTAGAATCACATTTTCTACTCTCAAGTAACGTTTGAACATCAGTATCAATCGTTAGAACACGAAGGTTTACATTTACGTCGTAAGTTAAACTTAGAATCAAATATGTCGGTTCTTAATTGCAAAAGCAGGCACATTTAATAGTTGTCGATTACAGCGTTCTAAACTATGTTTTTGAGTAAGCCGTACTCATTTTTTAACACAGAATCCGCATATGCAATAAAAAAAGCGGGGCCCCATTTGAAAATGGGAAGTTGACCCTGGCTACACAGGAGGGGTGGTTGGGTGGTCGCCAGTTGTAGCACAGACATATGTCCCCTTCACTAATATTAACTTTACCCCTGAAATTGTTTTTGCGAGATGTGTCGTTTTCGAGATATTTAGGTGTTTCAAATTGAAACAATGAAACTGCATGTTACCAAGCGGTTCATAGCATCCGATACCAGTTGCAGAGGGTTAAAAGACATTTTCAGTATTTCATACAATTTATCAACGAATTCAAAAAGTTCAGTTGCTGTCGTAAGCCATTCATTAAAAAATCTAATCTTATGTTACATGCTGAACACAGTAAGACAAGTATTACAGTTAGAAGCTTTGTGTTTGTCTTGAGGAAGTTTAGCTCTCCGCGTACAAACACCCAGACTTTATTCGTTCAGTATCTGAGAATGAGAGTTGCAACAAACGTTGCACATAATTTCAAACCTTTAGGAATCTTCGTCGCCGAACCCCCCCCCCCCCCTCCCCTACCCCACACACACACTGATGAAAGGAAAAAGTTTAGCTCTTGCTGCACTTAAGCTGTTCGTGCGATAGAACTTCTGCATCAGGCATGGCGTTTTAATTAATTATTTCTTTACTGCATACTCTTGGTCCTCAAAAATTAGTTTAAAGACTATAATGCGACTGTAAAAATACATCGTGGAACCAATGAGAGGTTACGTGACTGAGTGCTGGGTATTCACAGAAAGAGGTAAAAGAGAACTTTAGAAGTGGATTACCTGAGAACAACATTTGGAATTTCCCAACCTTATCGCGTAAGAAATAAGGAAATTAGAAGAAGGACGCGGACACTTTATAGTATTACGGACAGAGCAGAAGAAAGACAGCCTGAACTTTTAGGGCATTTCGAAAGAATGGAAGAAGACAGATGGCACTTTCATGGCAACCTCCTCGAGCAGAAAGAAAAGGAAGACAACGGAAAGAAAATGTGGCTAAGTGGCATCCAAGGAGCGATGAAGAGGATGAGGAACATTGGCGAAATCGAGGCATTTGGCAACAGTGGTACGAGATGCGGCGATGGCAGTAAAACGCACGTTACGAAAGCAACAACTACTTGACTCTGTAGATAGTATCTACATATACCACTGAATGTACCTACAAAATTGTATCGTTCAGGAGATACGATGTTACGGTCATTGAAGTGCGTACAAAACTAGCTTTTGCTTAAAACGGAGCGCAAATGATCCACAGTATACTCATCCAGCGTTTGATGATGAGAGCACTTCGCTTTTTCCAACAGACTTTTAAACATATTTTCAAGACTTTTCTAAACTTTTGCTTACTTGCCTGTTCACTATCAAACATTTAACTCATTTGAAGCCGTTATATTGTTGGAAGTTCGATTCTTTAAAGAATCGGAGGTTTACTGGTATTATAGGATTGATCAGTCTGGAGTCTTGCGTGTCATTTACTTCGCCGGTGCGCTGCACTTTCTCAGGACCCTCGCAGGAAATCTAAGTCTTTCATGCGCCTTACCTAATACTGATTTTACGTCAACACCCACTTCATATCGTTTCTTATTTTTACCCGTAAGTACCTATATAATACGACGTGCTCAAGATGTTCACGAATAAAGAGGATGTTCGATGCGAATAGTCGACTTTGATCAGTGACATAGGAAACAAGCGACAAACGTCGTAAATAATACGTCAACTGTGACGTCATATCAGAATCGATTTGGAGAAAGAAATAAAGAGAAACATTTTTGGGTAGCAAAATTTACCGCATCGCGAAACAGATACTTCGAATTACGAATACTGCAATAAATGAAATACGAAAATAATTATTAGTACGAAAGAGGAATCGAGTATTGTAGAAAAAATACACACTGGCGCAGTACATGGACGTCAGAAAATACAGCACGAACTGGATTTTTCTCGTAAAAATTGAAACTATTCAAAAATACATTTGCGTTACCGGTATATCAAAGGAAGATTTCAATACGCATTTACAAATACCGTAGATGAACTGTTGAACACTAAATCAAATCATAACCGACAACTATCACTATTCTTTGGAAACGACGTAAACTTCCAGATTAAGAAATACTGTTCAGAAAATACTCTCCACAAAGCTAAAGAAATAAAAAATATATCCGAAATCTGCTGTTATATGGCATTCGACAATGACTGGCAGTGCAGTAAAAGCGGGGGGCACAGGCCCGGCCTCTACCGGTAATTGCAGCAACCATAGATCAAAACGCCACTCCGGGTACCACGATATAGTATCCAGGCAATAATTATAGCTCCCACGATGAGTCACATATAGATAGCCAATAAGATTCACGGGAACATTATTTGCTTCGCGAATAAATATTCGGAAATAACGAAATCTGTCTGGCATAAAAAAATGAGACATATTCCGAATTAATAACCAAATAAGCGTCACTACCAAGAATCTGAATATCATCCATCGTCAGCACGCCACTGACAGTAAAATCATTCGTAAATAACGTCAGCTGGCATTTTCTTCTATTGAATCGTAACTGAACCACACCGTCCAGATTTTCGGCAATATCAGAAATAAGAAATACAATTAAGTTATTCCAAAGACCAACATATACCTCAACATACACTACAGCTCAACCAGAGCACTGTATTACGGCAATAGTACTTTCGCGTTGGCATTCGTTTCCTTCGACAACTCACGAAGGAATTTTCACATTCCACCTAACGTAGAGCTCGGGCTACGTGTCAGGCGAGTCTCTCAGCACATGTAGTTTACTTGGCTTTTTAAAAGCTAACTGTTGCGTCTAACATAACCTGGGGTACGGTACAGATCAGTCTGTCGCTACAGACAGCTTTTTCGTTGTCACATTTGCTGGCTTCGCTTACATGTTCAATAATCAGCAATGACGTTGTTCTTTCTGGATAGATTAATAACACTCACTGGATCCCTCAGTTCGTCCGCCAGTTTCACAACGGTGAAACGAACGCGAGGAACTAAAGGATTTCCACTCCCAGTACTCTCCAAATGATCGTCGGAATCAGGGCGAGTAACTGCCTTTATATTTCGTGATGCTACTAATAAATAAATTTCACGCGTACAGCAAAAAACAGAATTCTGTTTCTAATAAAAATCAAAGATTAAAAATTGGTGTCTCTATAAACGATGAGATTACAATCGATAGAATATAGCCGGCCACGGTAGCCGAGCGGTTCTAGGCGCTTCAGTTCGAAACCGCGCGACTGCTACGGTCGCAGGTTCGAATCCTGTCTCGGGCATGGATGTCTGCGATGTCCTTAGGTTAGTTAGGTTTAAGAAGTTCTAAGTCTAGGGGACTGATGACCTCAGATGTTAAGTCCCATAGTGCTCAGAGCCATTTCTGATACAATATAACCTTAATGTAACGGTGCACAGAAAGGGATAGCGAGTATGAGTGATTTATGTCACCATGACTGTTTCGTCACTGTTGTCGAATCTGTGGATATAAACGTACGAGTAGATGCGCGTTTGTTACAGGGGTGACAGCCATGTGACACTTCTGTCTGCCGACCCGTGAACAAGCCCGAAATAAAACTGTCTCTTCACCGCTACGTTTTGATAGCCACCTTGCAGTGAGATTATATCGCGTTTATACAGGATTTAGGTAATTTCCAGGAATGATTGCCTATCGAAGTCGCGGCGACCAAACGATACATATCGAACGTGCCATTGTACATCGATCATGAAATTATGGTGGCGGGCGTTATAAGTATGTTTACGGTGGTCACTACAGCAAATACAAAAGAAAAGCGTTACAAAAATACTTGTAATTGCAAAGGAGACGACTTACCTTACTCGTCGTCGGTGTTGTCATCATGTTAATGTCCATTACGGTGGTCTGGATGGATAATTTGGAAGAGTGGAACCATGTATTCTTCCTGAAACTCGTTCGTTTTCCGCACTTTCCGCAACGAAATTGTAACGGTATTTCAGCATCGAAACTGTTCTTACGAAGTTTTACACACTTCGCACCACTACAGTCTACACAGTACCTTCTTTCCTCGTCCGGTAGTACTCCATATTTGCGACAAAAAGTCAAACAATTTTCTACGCTGGATAAACATGGAATTAGATTTTTCCTTGTAGGAGAATCCTCCGAAGAAACATCAAGAACACTAGACATTCCACTCACTAACGATCTAAATCGTCTGGGTTTTGCTAGCAACTCACAAATAATTCGCGGAGGTATGTAATTTAGATCAACTACGGGGACAACGGGAAACAGATAAAAATGATGATCACAAATGATTGATCACAATGCCCACCAGCGGAGTCGCATGATCAATTTACGATCGCACGTTCGATATGTATCGTTTGGACCCAGTGACTTCGATAGTCAATCATTCTTGGAAATTACCCAGGATTTCCCTTTCCTTTATCCAAACTCATAGAGAGCTGCCATACTTACACCAAGTGGAAGTTTTGTCCAACTCTTTCTGCATTTCATTATGATCGTCCATTGACGAGATTCTGTTGTACGTCACAGCATCGAAAGCGAAAACCTTTATAGCGTAGCTGACCGTATCTGATAAATCATTTATATATGTTAAGGGGGGCCACACCGTGGTTCAGATTGAAAAAATCGATTTTCGGTTTTCATCATATTTCGATAGATTAAGGTTTTATTTAAGTACTCTCAAAAGGATTTTGCTGAAAAAATTTTTTTTCGAGCATTTACAGAGCATTTTCCTACCACTTGTGTTTATGTGCCACGCCCACTTTTCTGCCACCCACCTTTCTGCATATATTTTAGATCTTTATATCCCCTACATTGCACGTTAGGAATTTTTTTAACTCCTGAGTTGTTGGCTATCCTTGGAATGCAACGGTCGGTATTCTTTTGTTTCTGCTGTTTGTTAACAACACGCTTTCAAACACGCGGTTAGTTTTGTTTCAAGTGCGATCGCGAGTAGTTGTTATAGAAAACTTGCAGGTATACTACGGCCAGGCAATTAGGAGAAATAAAGCAAATCTGGAGGCAATGGAGAGAAATGTTTGGGCCATATTCTTCCATAAGTCCTCTACTGATGATAAGCCATGACATGGAGTGTCCATCAGGAGAAAATTCGTGGATCAAATACAATAGGGCTCAGGCAACTGGAGAATCTTATTCTCACCAGATTTCTCTTCCTGCTGCTGTATTACAGCAATTAAGCCTATTTTCAGAGACTTGTCTCATCCTGGCCTTCTAAGGTAATGTCTGCATGGGCAGACACAGAACCCAAATGAATATTTCAACAGCATAAATGGGAACCGCCTTCCTAAAACTGTATTTGTAGGAATGCATACAATGAAACTAGGAGTTCGTGATGCTGTTATTATATTCATTTGTGGTAATATTGGAGGGTGTGGGGTACTGAAAAAGCTGGGAATTAATCCTGGTGAAAATATGATCACTGGGCTGCAACATTGCGATAAAATGGGATAGCCGATGCAGACAGGTCTGCATCTAATATGGCCAAGAAAGCAACACAAACATCCAGAAAGGTAAAAAAGAAGCTGGAACACCTGTTAGAGGCCAAAGAAGGGCCATCATATGCAGCAGAACAGTTCTAATTAACTATAAGTAACAAATTTCAAAAGTTTTTTCTTTAAAGTCATTTTCCTGCAAACTAAAATTTTCAGTGCATATGCCCCAATATATCAGAAACTATCATAGATAAATGAATGAAATTTTCAGAGACTCTGCATAACATAAAAAGCCACCTCTGGTACTGCATTCATTAATATTTCCCCATTAGGAAGTTCACAAAAAATATTTTTTGAGGAAAAAACTTAATATTTTTTGTTAATACATCTAAAAATTTTTTCTTAAAAACTATGAAATGTATAAAGTAGATTTTAGTACAGTTGACTCTATTAGCATCATGTAACATACAGTAAAAATATTAAGGTCCTGTACCAAATAGTTTTTTCAAAAACGGGTCAAATACTTGCCTAAATTAACATGGGTTAGATAGGCAGGGTGTGGTCCCCTTAAGAGCGTTAGAGGTCCTGTTACGCACACTTGCTTTCGATGCAGTCCTCCAATTGTGGGGGCAATGTGATTCGGTTACGTCTCTTACGTCAAAACGAGACTGGTGCCAGACGTGTTGTAGCTACTCTACCTGCCTCGCTGCTCATCTGAGGCTCGTCTAGCCAAAAGGAGCGAACAGATGGCGCCGTAGCGCGCCTCGGCTGCTGACGTCAGAAGGTGTTGGGAGGCGCCGGGGCGCCCAGCGACCCTACAAAGATGGTAAAGTCTTGTACGAATGCGTCGGTTGCTGGGCAACAGTTCTCAGCGGACGGAGGACTACATGCGCAAACTGAATTGATACCGGTGCAGTGACTGATAAGGGCGATTGACACTGCACTTCCTACTTACAGTCGCTCCCATCAGCCACCACGCCGAGTGTCAACTTAGTCTGCGCATATAGCACTCAGCCTTCCAATTCCTACGATGAGGCGAACAAAATGAGTACGCAGCCAGGCGAGAAGACCATCGCGTCTCTTACCAACTTTGCAAAGAACCCTTAGTAATTTTCATATGTCCTTCACGTGGTGGAAAGCGATACACGGCTGTTAATCGCAGTTCGTATTATAAGGATCACGCCTTCTAAATCTTATACGTAAATATATTTAGTGGGATATGAGTGGCTCGAAGACTTCTTAAGTAATAGAACCCAGTACGTTGTCCTGGACGGCGGGTGTTCAGCAGAGAAGGGTATCATCAGGAGCGCCCCAGGAAAGTTTGATAGGACGGCTCTCGTACCGACAGGATGTATCATATTTAATGACGTAAACCCATTGAGACGGAAGTACACGATACTAGAAGCAAAAATGTCTTAGTGACCATGGGCTCTAAAACGCAGACCTTAAAAGCTATCACCACTTCTTCATCTTCGATACCGCGAAACAAATCTCATCTACAGCAGGCTATTTGATTTCTATGTTTGGCGTATGGGCACTTATCAAAAGTGATAAGGGCTGTGCAGTCTATTCATTTTTCCCGAATATCCGGGAGCTGGTAGGGAAGCGCCATATCAACCTCGATCGAAGAATGGTTCATTTTGTGTCTGGACGCAGCCCTTATCCCACACACTTTCAGCGCTTGATGATTTCAGCAAATAATTGGTGGAAATGCGGAGAAATCGGTTCCCCGGAAGACTTCCTTTTCAAATGCGTTAGATGCAGGCACTGACGCAACAACACATAACATATAATGTAACGGAAAATACACTACACGAAACACTGAAGAAACAGATTTTTTTCCCGGTGGTGCATAGTTACTCTTTCCAGTTTCCTTTTTATTTTCTTCTTAAGTTATACCATAAATTTATAATATACTGCTTCGAGATTCATGTATTTTTATTACAAAGTAAGTGAAAGCAAATAAAATATAACGTCGAAGAGCAAACAATAGAAATCCACACAGCCTTTCCTCCACGTGATGCTGCACAGGCAACAGTGCCCGTGGCTCCCAACTGCATAACATAATTTTACTTTGTCGTGGTGGCCATGGGTGTTGTCTAAGAGGTCTGTGAGTAGCACTACAGACTCTATAAAGTAATAAGGTTGCAGGCCTTAGTAACCGTTATGCAGCTTGAAAGAAAAAGGATGCAGCTTTCCATATTTTGGGAGGAGGTATTATGAACTAAAACAAGGAAAAAAGTCCAGTAAACATGGACTCTAAAGAGTTATGAGCTATGAGCACTTGTTCATCTTCGAGTCTGTGAAACACATATTCTCAAGTGGGAATGTGTCCATAGCTGTTTAGGTATGAATTCTAGAGCCCATGTTTACTGGACTCTTTTTCTTGTTTTGGACCATACTACCTCCTCCAAAAATATTTAAACGAAAGGGATTGCAGTAGAAGAGATGTGTTCCACAGTATGGAATATGAGTGAGTGCTCATAGTTAAGCAATTTAGAGACCAGGTTCACTAAACATTTCTTTCTTGTTTTGGTCCGTACTACCACCTCTAGAAGTTACCTAGCCTGGCCACAAAGTTCAAAATCTTGACACAAGCAGTTTTTGTATAGATCAGAATCTAGAAGTACGTGCTTATGATATGCTGTGGCAGAATACTTCTCTGATGATTGTAACAGTTTACATATTCCCTTTTGGAAGGTTTTAGCTATTTATGAGAAATCTAGATGCATTATTTAGCTACCCGTCAGACAAGAAGAAATAGTTTGTGCCTTGTGTAAATTTCAGTGTAGATTTTTTAAAAAGATACGGACAGGAAAATGAGCTAGAACAATTATTTGGGTGTTTAAATCCAATTTCAGTAGACAGTTTTCCAAGTCGTGTGCAGCAAGATAGTAAGACACTGACTGACAAAAGTTTTGCAGACACAGCTCAGGCTCAAAAGCAATTAATGCGTATCCAGTTGTTAATGGGCTACCTGATGCACACAGTCAAACGAATTACATGTCACCTTATAGATCTGAGGCAGGTTTATACAGAACAGTGAGGTTTACTAATGAGATCAGGATACAATAGTTTAAGATGTGTTAAAAAAAACAACAAAGAAAGCCATGGATAACGAAAGGAGTTAAAATCTCATGTAAGACAAAGAAGAAAATTTATATAAAGGCAGAGTAAGCCAACATCCGGCATTATTTGCAAACTCCAAAAAATACTGCAGTATTTTAAGAAATATCATTAAAATGTTTAGAAGTATGTACATCCTGACAGAAATAAGTGATGCAGATATTAAGAGAAACGGGAGACAGGACAGACACACGGTGTATAAGATACCATAATAATTAAACTAAATGATAATGTTGTGGCTTATAATTCACATGGTGCGAGTATTCTTAACAATCACTTCCTAAATGTAGCAGCAAAAAAGGATTAAATGGTTTAGTTGGAGAAGCAAGGGAATATATTAAAAATGACATTCCACAAAACTTTAATTTACTAGAAGTAGCACTAACATCCTTCAATGAAATTAATAGATTATAAAAATTCTAAAAACCAGTAGCGCATGTGGTGTTGATGGGATTTTAAACAGAATTCTGAAAAGTTGTGTAACTTAACAATAATGTCCTTAGTTGTAAGTAAAGCATCATCGACACAGTAAATTATTCTTGATTGGTTAAAATACGCAATTGTTAAACGTCTCCATAAGAAAGGCGACAAGACAGACTAACACAATTATCGTCGAATGTTTTAATGGACATCTTCGAAAACCTGATGCACTTTAGAGTAATCTCACACTTAAGTAAAAACAGTTTAGTCGGCACGTCACAGTTTGAATTCCAGAATGTTTGCTCGACTGCGAATGCTATTTATTTATTCACTCATCAAATAGTGCAAGCTCAAATATTAAAATATCGCCAGTTGATTTTTTCGTAATCTTTCCATGGCGTTTGAATGTGTAGATCACGTTCCTTTCTTACAAAAACTCAAGTTTTACAGAGCTGATGGTTTTACGAACCACTGGTTTGAATCACATTTTAAAAACAGAATGCAAAACGCTGTGCTGAATAATTCAAACTATGTTAGAAGGGTAGAAAATTTTAGTGAACAGTGAGAAGTCCCGAAGAGGGTGCCACGGTGTTCAATTTTGGGTGCACTTATTTTCCCTAAGTACATGAATGAACTTCCACTTAACATTCAATGGGTGCATTTTGCAGACGATATTAGTGTTATATAAATACCATTAGAGACAAAACAACAGAAGAGATTGTAAATGATATTTTCCAGAGACTTATTAAGTGGTTCTCAGAAAATGGACACTCCCCAGATTTTGAAAAAACGCGCTAAATTGAGTTTCGTGCAACTAATAAGTCACACCAACAACTGATGTAGCACAAGAGAAGGTGTCAGTAAATAGGGTAGAATGCTACAGATCTCTGGGTGTATATATTGATGAAAAAGTGAACTGAAAGAAACGTATGAGTGAGCTTCTCTAACAATGACAAAGTCCGCAGCTCGTGGTCGTGCGGTAGCGTTCTCGCTTCCCACGCCCGGGTTCCCGGGTTCGATTCCCGTCGGGGTCAGGGATTTTCTCTGCCTCGTGATGAGTGGGTGTTGTGTGATGTCCTTAGGTTAGTTAGGTTTAAGTAGTTCTAAGTTCTAGGGGACTGATGACCATAGATGTTAAGTCCCATAGTGCTCAGAGCCATTTGAACAATGACAAACAGCCACGTTTGCTCTTCGCATAATTTCCCAATCTTGGAAACAAACGAGTTAACTTCCTGACAAATGTTGCGTATTTCCTCTCAATAACATCTTATGAAATATTTGTCTGGGGTAACTCACCACTTGGTTAGAAACAAAGTATTGATTGCACAAAAGCGAGCATTAAGAATAATATGTAGTGAAACTTCCTGGCAGAGTAAAACTGTGTGCCGGACCGAGACTCGAACTCGGTCCGGCACACAGTTTTCATCTGCCAGGAAGTTTCATATCAGCGCACACTCCGCTGCAGAGTGAAAATCTCATTCTGGAATAATATGTAGTGTTCACCCACGGTGTCTCGTAGGTTCCTCTGCAAGGATCCAGCATTTTAACAGCGCCTTACAATACATAAATTATATTCGCTAATTAAATTCGCCATAAATAATCCACCCCAGTTTGAGAGAAACGACGTTAATACCTACAACACTAGAGGGGGAAAATGACTTTTATTACCCTTCATTAAATATGTCAATGGTTCAGAAACGAGTTCAAAGTGCAGCAACAAAAATCTTTGATAATTTGCGCAATATCATAAAATGTTTGACAGATAGTGAAGCAAGTTTTGAATCTAACCTAATCGTTTTTCCTGGACAACGCCTTCTATCCCACTGACGAATTTCAGTTTAGAAACTGGTAGCCGGTGAAAGAAATTGTTTTTAAGTGTAGTTGCATGAGTAGCACTAAAAAGGTACCGGTAGGTGCTCATTAATGTTAACACTAATCATCTATACATATGCTGTAAAGTGACCCGTTTCATATCATTTCGATAAAAGAATCGTTCAAGTAATCTATGGAACATGTAACTAACAAACGAATTATGTGAAATTTACTGTGTGCAAGGGCGAAGTTTCCGTTTCCTCCGACAGATAGTGTAGTTGCAGCAATGTTTCAAAATAGCGTCTGTAAATGATGGGCGTTACAAGCAGCGTGTCGTCACTGAATGTTTCACTGTGGAGAAAGGAACTGTGAGGAATATTTGCACACGTTTGTGCGATTTCTACGGAGCATCTGTAGTCGACAGGAGTACAGTCCGTTGGTGGGTACAGACAGCGAGGCTGTGACAAGGCTGTTCGGTAGAGCTCCATGATTTGCAGCGAGAGGGGAGACCATCCACGTCTGTCACACCTGACGTTGTGGCGCGAGGATCGGCGCATTACGACTGGGCAGTTGGCACTGCTGCTACCAGCCACTAAGCCAAGTGTGGGTACAACAATCTGCGCTCTTGAATACTCCAAAGTGTTTGCAGATTGGGCTCCGCGCTGCCTTACGATAGAACACAAATCTCACAGAAAAAAAAAGATTGTTCAGAGTCCACTTGTTCGGGTCATTAAAGGAGAGCACTTGTGGAACACATTTTGAGGGCGACGACAAGGTGCTTCACAGAATGAAGAAACTGCTTCGCGACCAGAGCAAGGACTGGAACCGACGGGGAATACAGACACTTGTGTTTCGCTGGAAGAAGACCCTAGAACTTGAAGGAGATTATGTGCAAAAACTGGGTATGTAGATAAAAAAAAATCATTCTTTCATGTGCCTAAATTTCATTGATGGAATAAATAATTGTTGAAGAAAAAAATGTGGGGTATTTTTTTCTGAACGACCCTTGTAGTTACAAAATACAATGCGACTTAATGGCAGCCTTCTGATGATTTAATCGCCTCAGACGCTCTGGTCACAAGTGTGAAAAACAAATTTTACGGTGTCTTAGCTCCAACATAAACATTTTTCTCCAATGGAAACCTGAGGTACACATTTGTGAATGTTCAACTTTTCATCATGCGCAATTGCTGCCAACTGTTGGCGTCACTATGAAAATATTAGAAATTCAGTGCTGCAGTGCGCAGCAGTTCGTGGCCACCAGAATAAACGGATGTGGTTGGCTCGTTATATCCCACTGTATAACTGAATGTTGTGATTGTCATTTTTCATGGTAATTGTTGAATGATCATTTAATTTATTACAATAGAGAATATTTCATAACAAGTTATTTTAGTTCATAAAATGAAGTATATTTTGAAAACTGGTACATATTTTTGTATAAGTCTTGCACCTAAAATAATTAAAAAGTCATCTAAGAACATTAGCATATGAAGTAAAATGTTCCTTCCTCCAGGAAAAATTAGGATCTGAAAGGGTTAAGAACGTCTTTCTTCCACTTTATGGAGACTGTGAGGCGCAGTTTTGAGGATTTTACGGATTTCTTTAATACTCACCGTCCATTTATCATCCTTCGTGGGTTTGATTCAAAGGTTGTTTTCAGTAAACACTTCTGCAAGACAACTGGGGTCACCGGATTGTTATCTGTTGTAGAGTCTGTAGCTGGCTGCAAGATTCAAGTCTTGCACAGCAGCGTTCGAGGGGCACGAGTATACCGACCGTGTTAGCATGTCGTGGTTTAATTTCTATGACGAACAAAAAACCGTGATTTACTCAAGTAACAAAATTAGTACAGAACGAATCTTTTAGTCGGCAGAAGAGTGAAAATTCATTCTGGAAACATCCACCTACGCTGTGACTATACTATGCCCTGCAATATCCTTTCTCGCAGGAGTGCTAGTCCTGCATGGAATGAAGGAGAACTTCTATCAAGGTTGAAAGTATAGGAGAAGTAGTGACCGTACTACAGCTGTGAGGAGTGGTCGTGAAACGTGTGTGGACAGCTCAGTGGATAACAGTATTGTCTTCAAAAGCCAAGGTCCTGGTCAGGCGCACGGTTCTAATCTCCCAGAAAGTTTCAGCAAAAGCAGGGTTTTATTATACCTCAAGAACAAGAAAGTAGCGTCTCTCTGCGTATACCTCCTGGTGAAAATACTCCTATATGCGTTTATACTTACAGACTTTTCTAATTGGCGATCAACCCCTCGAATTCCTGCATTGTAATAGGACATTAAATTTTGGCTTTCTGCTTTAAAGATGTATGTTATCTGTGAACTACCAAGCACATTATCCTTGGCTTCATCTCGCGTTTCCTACACTAATATCTTGATATACACATAGGTGAGAATTGCGTATCCGCAGCTCGTGGTCGTGCGGTAGCGTTCCCGCGCCCGGGTTCGATTCCCGGCGGGGTCAGGGATTTTCTCTGCCTCGTGATGACTGGGTGTTGTGTGATGTCCTTAGGTTAGTTAGGTTTAAGTAGTTCTAAGTTCTAGGGGACTGATGACCATAGATGTTAAGTCCCATAGTGTTCAGAGCCATTTGAACCATTTTTTTGAGAGTTGCGTTTTTAATTTATTTATCACAGGGCAGCTGAATTTCTGCTTATTGTACGAGGCTACAACTAGCCTACGCTGAAAATAGGAGCAGCGTATTTGCGTTACCGAATAACTTATAAAATACTCAAAATAGGTTAGTAGGTGCATAAAGATGTGATTCTCTCACGGAAAACTGAAACTAATAAAATTCTTTAAAATTATCTCTTTTTTTATTTCGGTTGAGCTCAACCTTCCTTAAGCGTTTTCATTACTCATCCCAAAGAATAAATCCTCATTCGCTTTGAAAACCTAACCGAAATGACGAAGGTAGAATCTTATTCACTAAATAAGAAACTGTGTAAGTACCGAATTTGTTGTTTGTTACTCTATACTTGCTGTACTACCACGTTTCGAAGCAGCAATCAGTTTAAAGTTTCAGGTTATCAATTTGTATAGATTTTTGTATTTCGTTCCGCAAATTAAAATCAAGGCCGATGTTTACAGCAAAACAGACTCATATTTGTGGAATTCCAACATTGCGTAGGTAAAAGCACCCGCAACCGTATTCAGTTTTATTATTTCATTACTTTTCAGTCTCAGTTAATGGTGACTAGTTTCGAACTTTTCCGATCATTATCGAAATATTACGTGAGTGGTTCTGAAATGATTAATAAAACTTTAATACATTTTCAGCAATAAATAACTGTTCAGCTTTGAAAATTGTACGCCTTAATGTAAGTGACTACTTCACACTAAGTCTTCTACTAGCGGAATGAGGTCGAATTTGTGAAGTAGGCACTTATATAACCAGCCCGAAATTGTAAGTGTAACTGCCGCGCGAGGTAGCCTCGTGGTGTGAGGCGCTTTGCCACGCCACGTCCCCCCCCCCCCCCCCCCCCCTCCAGCGGTGTGTGTGGTTTGTGTTTTCCTTAGCGTAAGTTAGTTTAAGTCAGATTACGTTGTGTGTACGCCTAGGGACCGATGACCTCAGCAGTTTAGCCCCTTGGGAACTTACCGCAAATTTCCAATTTGTAAGTGTAATTCAGAAAGAAAACAAAGAAATAATGAATTTGTATTTTCTCATGTTCTCGCTGGCTAATTTACTGTCATATGTGACAAGTAATTGATTATTGGTACTTAAAATACAGTACGACCCTCGAAAAATGATGGGCACCCTGTATTCATATCACAAGGATTTAAAGCTAAGGAACTTCTGCAGCCTTCACACGGACAACATAAACAGGAACAACGGCGACATGAAACTGCAGAGCATGACACCATGATACCTGTTCACCACGGTATACACACTCAGTGTGTTTGAATTTAGGTAATATTTAATTTTCCGTCCGCAACGACATCATAAAGAGGCGGAAAACCAGCTAGGAAATCGGGTTTGTACGTTAGGGAAAACACAATTTAATTCCAGATGGTCAGACGGGTGTATGAAGCTCGCTCCTCGGAGTGGTACGTGTGATACCAAATCACAAGCTTCTCATGTAGTTCGATGTGATTATTTGCCCGTGTAAAGATATTAGCTCGGATTATGGTTTTGTGGGATTATATTGAAAGAGTGATATTAAAATTTTGTGTATATTATTTTTCTTTATATTCTACGAAAGCATGTACATTTATCTGAAAATTACAGCGCTGGAAACATGCTAAGGACATTACATATAGTAACACTTATGGGAAGCATAGCTTCTATCCAACTGTTTTGGAGTAAAGTCTGTTTTAGGCAGTCTTCCGTATAGAGCATTCATCTAAGGGCGCATGTCGAATTCATTCGAAGGAAGGTCTGCTTCCTCCGATGCATGCGAGACGCGCATATGAGATGCGTGACCTGCTAGTTATCACGCATCTGGCTGGCACTGTGTGATAGAAGCGGGGATGGTCGTCAGTGGAAAGGGATCCTATAGACTTTAGTTAGAGTCGTTGTGGCCTAGCAAAGAAGAATCTAGTGGAACACCATTGTCTGTCTTCAGACGACATCATTACTAAATCGTCATTGTCATCGTCGCCGGCGTCAGCGGCGTAAGACCAGATTTAGATGGGCTTTAGACTCACATTCGGGAGGAAGACGGTTCAAACTCGCGCCCAGTCATCCAGATTTAGTTTTTTGTGTTTTCCCTAAATAGCTCCAGGCAAATGCCGAGATGGTTCCTTTGAAAGAGCCGGTTTCCTTCCCCATCCTTGACACAATCTGTGCTTGTGCTCCGTCCCTAATGACCTCGATATCGACGGGACGTTAAACCCAATCTTCCTTTTTTTAGACTATATAGTTGTCTTAATGACTTTTTTCTGATTTAATTTAAGAATATAGCATTGTCTAACTGTAATTTAGTTGTAAAACATTATTTTTCTTATCGTTGTTACCTGGGATAGAATACTATATCCTATTATCCTACTTGTGAATCAGAGAATCAGTCTAAGCCAAAGAAAAAAAAAACAAAGTTGCGAATATCACAGAAGATGTCAAATTATGTCTGCCTGAGTAACTGATTATTTTAGCAGCGATTACTTTAAAATAACTAACCTCAAAAAGAGACAAGAGTCCAAATATTTTTAATTTTGATTGACATAAATTTTATGTTGTGAATACTTTCCGCGGTTTTTCAGGCATGCGTAGTATTTTAGCGTTCTATTGTGTTCTTTCTAAAAAGTAATTCGTTGGGAGAGTCAGACTAATTTTGACTACTTTAGGTGAGTTTGTTGTGTAACGACAAGCTCCAATATGCAATGACGCAACAGGCATTGTTACTTGTTGGTTTTCTTATCCAATAATACACAAACAGCCACGGCCTTCATGATACAGGACTTACAGCAGAATTTGCATGAATATAGTTAACTGTTTCAGTGAGTCGGTGGATTGTGCAGGAGAACGTGTTTCTGTGAAGTTTCATGTCCTTTTCCATCGGTGTAATGCCAATAAACTGTTGTGTCCCTGGTCGCAAATCTAATTTTTATAAAGAGGAATATGTTGGTGTTTCCGCTTCCTCCCGACGAAGGAAAGAGGGAGACAAGGACTGAAAAAATTCCAAAGTAAAATCTTTTATAGGGTACAGCAAACATACGTACTGGCGTTGAAGATATGTTTATTCTGTTTTAGATTCCGTACTAATAATCCCTCGTGAAAAGTTGGATTTGGAAAATAATACAGTTACACGACTGATGATTTTCACGGGTTTGCAACCGGGTCCCATCGTCCTGACGACAGCACGATATTTCGGCGGACCATCTGTCCGCCATCTTCAGGTGAAATTGAGTGCACAATCACGCCGGAACTGAAGAGACATCGGATTCGGCGGCTCCTTTATACCGCGGGTACTGGCCGCGGTATAAAGGAGCCGCCGAATCTGAGGTCTCTTCAGTTCCGGCGTGATTGTGCACTCAATCTCACCTGAAGATGGCGGCCAGATGGTCCGCCGAAATATCGTGTTGTCAGGACGATGGATAACTCGGCTGCAAACCCGTGAAAATCATCAGTATTTGATACGCTGGGAAAATCTACGCTATCACAATACAGTTCCATGATTCTTTCCAAATTTACCTACGTATTTTCCCTCTCCTGATGTTTCCTTGAAATTTACGTCTAGGTTCTTGATTTACAAAAATATAAGACAATGTACTATATTTTTTGAAAGAAATTTCCTCCGTTTGACTGTTTGTTGTTCTTTTATTTTACACAGACATGATTGCGGACTTTGGAGCCATTCTAAAACGCATGTTTGAAATGTTACAATATGTTTGACCTATCTGTGACATGTCGTCGCCGAGAAAACATGTTCCTTGTCTTACAGACCAGTTGTCGCATTACAGGATACGAGTACATATGGAAGAGACAAAATATGGCTGATATTGTGTAGAATGAGAAATCACTAACATACAGTATGGCGTATTTAACAGCTAACACATTCCAGTGATCTGCAATCATCACTTCTGTTTATCACCACTTTTCTCAGCTGATATCCTGAAGCCATAGATCAAAAATTTAGGTGGTTGCGTTTCTCTTGACTTCCGATAAACATTTGACTCGGCAGCATACGAACAATTATTAATAAAAAGTTCCATTATGTGGTGTATCCAACTGAATTTGTGACTGGCATGAGGATTTCCAACAAGGGAACCTTCCAATCGCACCACCCTCAGATTTAGTGGTAAGATGGCCCAGTGGATAACCCGTCTAAAACTGGACGCAGATCAAGCATGACAACAGGGAAAAGAGGTTCTGAACCATGAAAGAAAAGCAAGATTGAAACAGTGAACGGTCCAGGATTAACAAGTGGAACACTGAATACAACTTAAGAGCGACTGCGTCGTGGTTACGTGGTCATGGTGTTGAACTTGTAATAAAAAAAACTGAGTCAAGGAATCAACGATCAACTTGAACGGATTTCTTGTGACGTCCACCCAGAACAATTACAACGAACTATGTCGAACAAAATGAATAAAAAAAACTGCAAAGGGAGAGAGCTAGGTTCAAAACTTCCTCATGCCATTAATTTTTATTTTTTGCCACAACATTACGAACTATCCGTTCGGTTATTGAAATGTTTGTTATCTTTCTGTAGTCTTGGCAGTTGTCATACTATACATTGGTAATAGACTATGAATCATGTGGTAAGAATAAATTACCGTCGGAAGTAGATGTGATGAATATTGAGTGCAGTCGAGATACCACATAGACGTCTCATAGAAATGAAAACAGCAAATAAACGGACGTGAACTGTTACAACAAAGTAATTCAAGAGTCAAAACTTCCAAAACGGAACAAAACTTCAGAAAGGTTAAAAACATACGTTTTGACAGAGCTCAGAGGAATTGTGCGATTGTGAAACTGTTGCGTTCATTTGTTGCAACGTATATAACAAACTATTACGTTCCATCATTTCCTTGGGAGTAATCACATTCACATTCATCCGAATACCAAACTCGAGCAAGGAGGCATATCTCACTCACTCACCAGGCGTACAAATTAGGTGAGGTAAGAGATTCCTATCGTAAGACACATGTGCTGTCACTAATGTTTTGTATGACACACCAGACACGTTCTCCAATGGAGGATTTGCTTGATTTGTTATCAAAGATTTGCGGTTCCCATTCGAAAGCCACTTCCTTTCGGCTGCTAGCAGAGTTCCTGTGGCGAATGGACTGTCATTTTAGATCCCTACCTTATACCTCGCTGTTGCAAACGGCCGTAACATCACGACACAGCCACAAATTTGAATATAGCGAATAAAAAAAATGGTATGAGAGAGTTTCGAACACGACTCTCCCGCTTCGCGTTCAGACATCGTGACCACTCCATCACGACACCACGCGTGTTATTACTAACTCAATGTTGCACTGATAAGCTTAAACCAGCTTAACCGTTCATTGTTTCTATTTCGCTTTTTTCCACTGTTCAGTACACCTTCTTCCTGTTTTCACGCATGATCTTTGCTCAGTTTTTGATGGGCTGTCCAATGGGCCCTCTTACCAATAAATCTAAGGGAGGCGCAATGGGTAGTTTGCTTTGTTAGTAGGGAGGATGCAGCATGTTATCTTGGATTGGATTGAATTATTTTGGGGGAGGAGACCAGACAGCGAATCATCGGTCTCATCGGATTACGGAAGGATGGGGAAGGAAGTCGACCGTGCCCTTTCAAAGGAACGATCCCGGCATTTGCCTAGAGCGATTGAGGGAAATCACGGAAAACCTAAATCAGGTTGGCCGGACGCAGGATTGAACCGTCGTCCTCCCGAACGCGAGTCCAGGGTGCTAACCACTGCACCACTTTGCTCGGTAATTATCTCGGACAGAGTCGTCGACAGAACTAGAAGTTACTTCAAGCGTACCTGAGGCAAGTCTGTTGGTACTATAGTTGTGAAACTACAGTAGAATACCATAAGAAAAGTAGACTATGCTAGTTTTTCCAGTGGACTTGTTCAGTTAAGATCCTACCTGCGTTACTTGTATGTTTGGCGTGTTGCATAACTATTGGACCTTACCTCGTTTCCATCGCTTTGTTTGTGTGTGCGATCAGAGTTTTACTAGATTACCCTCGAAATCGAAAGTGTTGAACCATACAGAAATTATAGAAAATTTTATTATTTATTATTTACTATTATAGAAAGTATAGAATATTGTATCACAGACACAATCCCTTTGGCTGTTCAGAGATGTCACTAACCCCACCCAAAGATGTAAACAATCATGCATGAGCAGTGGCTATTAGACGAAGGGTAGCACGGTACAGATGGGCCCAACAACACGCCGAATGGACCACTCAGGATTGGCATCACGTTCTGTTCACCGATGAGTGTCGCATATGTCTTCAACCAGACAATCGTCGGAGATGTGTCAGGAGGCAACCCGATCAGGTTGAACACCTTGGACATACTGTCCAGTGAGTGCAGCAAGGTGGAGGTTCCCTGCTGATTTAGTGTGACATTATATGGGGCCGACGTACGCCGCTGGTGGTCATGGAAGGCGCTGTAATGGCTGTATGATACGTGAATGCCATCCTACGACCGATAGTGCAACCATATCGGCAGCATAGTGGCGAGGCATTCGTCTTCATGGACGACAATTCGCTTCCCCATCGTGCACATCTTGTGAATGAGTTCCTTCAGGTTCGATTCCCAGCGGGGTCAGGGATTTTATCTGCCTCGTGATGACTGGGTGTTGTGTGATGTCCTTAGGTTAGTTAGGTTTAAGTCGTTCTGAGTTCTAGGGGACTGATGACCATAGATATTAAGTCCCATAGTGCTCAGAGCCATTTGAGCCAACTTCCTTCAGGATAACGACATCGCTCGACTAGAGTGGCCAGCATGTTCTCCAGACATGAACCTTGTCGAACATGCCTGGGTTAGAGGCTGTTTATGGACGACGTGACCCACCATCCCCTCTGAGGGATCTACCCCGAATCGCCGTTAAGGAGTGGGACGATCTGGACCAAGAGTGCCTTGATGAACTTGTGGATAGTATGCCACGACGAATACAGGCATGCATCAATGCAAGAGGACGTGCTGCTGGGTGTTAGAGATGCCGGTGTGTACAGCAATCTGGGCCACCTCTGAAGGTCTTGCTGTATGGTGGTACAACATGAAATGTGTGATTTTCATGAGAAATATAAAGGGTGGAAACGATTTTTATGGTGATCTCTATTCCAATTTTCTGTACAGGATCCAGAACTTTCGGAACCAAGGTGATGCAAAACATTTTTTTGATGTGAGTAGAAAGAACATTAGTAAGTGACCAAAGTTCACCACATGCAACATCGTTTGAAAATGTTGGAACCGTGAAATGTTAGGACCACAGAAAACGAGACAGAAGCCACGTGTGAGTACTGTGGAACTATACATACACCGGGGGTGAGGAAAGTCATGGGATACTTCCTAATATCGTGTCATCGTGTCGGACCTTCTTTTGTCTAGCGTAGAGCAGCAACTCGACGTGTCGTGGACTCCACAAGTCGTTGGAAGTCCCCTGCAGAAATCTTGAGCCATGCTGCCTCTGTAGCCATCCATAATTGTGTGTTGGTGCAGGATTTTGTGCACGAACCGACCTCTCGATTGTACCGTAAATGTTCGATGGGATTCATATCGAGCGTTCTGGGTGGCCAAATCATTCACTCGAACTGTCCAGAATGATCCTCAAACCAATCATGAACAATTTTGGCCCGGTGACATAGCGCATTGTTATCCATAAAAATCCCATCGTTGTTTGGGAACATGAAGTCCATGAGAGGCTGCAAACCGTCTCCAAGTAGCCGGTATTTCGAGTCAATGATCGGTTCAGTTGGACCACAGGACGTATTCCATTCCAAACAAACCCAGCCTATACCATTATGGAGCCACCAACAGCTTGCGCAGTACCTTGTTGACAACTTGGGTGCATGTCTTCATGTAGTCTGTATCCACTCGCACCCCACCATCAGCTCTTATGACTAAAATCGGGGCTCATCTGACCAGACCACGGTTTTCCAGTCGTCTTGGGGCCAACCGATATCGTCGCGAATCCAGAAGAGGTGCTGCAGGCGATCTTGTGCTGTTAGCAAAGGCACTAGCGTCGGTCGTCTGTTGCTGCAGTCCATTAACGCCAGACTTCGCTGCACGGCTATTTCAATCAGTGTTACTTGTCTGTTAGCACTGACAACTCTACGCAAACGCCTCTGCTTTCGATCGTTAAGTGAAGCCGTTGGCCACTGCTTTGTCCGTGATGGTAGACTATACCCGAAATTTGGTATTCTCAGCACGCTCTTGACACTGTAGATCTCGGAATATTGTAGTCCCTAACGATTTCCGAAACTGAATGTCCCATGCGTCTATCCCCAAATGCCATTCCTCGTTCAGAGTCTGTTAATTCCCATCGTGAGGCCATAAGCACCTCGGAAACCTTTTCACATGAATCACCTTAGTACAAATGATATCTCTACTTGTGAACTTCCCTCTTATACCTTGTGTGCGCGATACTACCGCTATCTGTACATGTGCACATTGCGTAACGTTCTCTGGCAGCACGCATCCATAGTGATAGTTAAAGGAACATTTCGATGTATAATGCTCACTGTAACAAATAATTTATACGTATTTCGGTTAATTGAATTTCAAAAGGACACTTAAATTTCTGAGGAAAAATATAATTATAAATTTTGCTATTATAAATGACTATTCAAAGAGTGTGAAATACTATTTGTGGCGGAGGATGTGAAAAACCGCCACAGAAGAAACCATATGTAATCAAAATGACAAAGACTGTACAAGAATTAGTTAAGATATAAATAGGCAATATATTGTAATTGAATCGCTTGTCTTCTGCACGGACTAAATGGGAGAGGAACCCGTGACGTTGCATTAAGCTCTTACGTAGTTTTCATTTGTCATAAGTCGATGATCGACGCCATTTCTAGCTGGGATTGTAAAAGGTGTGCAAAGATTTTAATTGTTTCTGTTAAAATATATTTATCTAGTAAAATCTGTTTGTCACAAATACTGCAAAGTTCGCACCGGACATTACCCATTTTATTTAAGAAATTTCAGCATTTTATTGGATATCGCTGGCGGTGCAGAGCTGCGCCGCGAGCGATCAGGCTGCTGCAGCAGCAGATTTAAATATACGATCGCAATATCGACCACATCCTAAAAAGGGTACAGGTAGAGGTGAACGAAAATAATAACGTTTATTTTCACAGCATTCCAGACGCCGCAGAATAAAAAGAGAAAGTAGATTTTATCTTGTGCATTCACAAGTGGATACAAGCTGCAGCTTTTGTAAATTTTCATTCAAAAAAGGGATAAATTCTGAACATATCGTAAAATGTATTTAAAAGTGCATAATTTTCATGAGAGCGTAGCAATATAAAAAAGAAAACATTTTCATATAATAAGGATAGTCTTATGCTTAAAAGCTAGTCGGGGTATTTCCAGTTAAACAAAAATCCACTGCAACGTGCTTGCTAAGTTCGATGAACAATAATATTTTCATTCTTGTACAAACAGCTTTAGTACTTGAATAAAAGTAAAACTTGAATCATTATTTTGGAATATTCAAAGAAATTAATTTTTATTAATCTGCAACAGAATATTTTATACGTAAAGCAATAATCACAGATGAAAAATTTATTGCAACCTTTCATTTCTCATGTCCATCCATGTATATGTTAAGTTCAATGTCAATGGTTTCCCAATCAAATTAAACGCAAAAAGCAAAAAATGGCTCTGAGCACTATGGGACTTAACTTCTGAGGTCATCAGTCCCCTAGAACTTAGAACTAATTAAACCTAACTAGCCTAAGGACATCACACACATCCATGCCCGAGGCAGGATTCGAACCTGCGACCGTAGCGGTCCCGCGGTTCTGTGTGCGTTTCGATGTAAGAGAATTTACTTCCGAAAGTTTCATCAGAGTACAATATATTTTGAGAGAAAAGTGCCACCATAGTAGAACATATTTTGAAAGTAAATCGCGCCCATTTCCTACCCGTTTGTAGACAGGTATATAAGCCGTGAGGGATCGCATCACAAATTGTTCGTTATCGATAACGATATTGAATCACCATTAGCTGTCATAAGAAATCTTAATTATTGCTATCAGTTTATATTGTCAAAAATTTTTATCATTCACAGCTAATTTTTGATTCGCAGTATGTATGTTGATGCTTGAATCCAATTGTATTACTGGCACATTGGATATTATGAACAATGTTTAAACTACGTTTTAAGTTTAGATATTCAGTCTGCGTGTTTGACTTTATTTCGGATGGGTCCGAATGTCACGTGCCACGTATGCATCCACACAAATATTATGAAAAATTTACTATTGTTATGATGCGATAATCGTAGTGGTGATAATAGTAAACGTTTCTCAAAGCAACAGTTGCTGCCTCTGGGTCACGGATCACGAGGTCCCGGGTTCGATTCCCGGCCGGGTTGGGGATTTTCTCTGCCAGGAGACTGGGTGTTTGTGTTGTCCTCATCATTTCATATTCATCATCGTCATCATCATCATCATCATCATCATCATCATTCGTGTCAGTGGCTAGATTGGGCCTGTGTAAAAAGTGGACTGTGTAAGAATTGGGACTGTACGGGAGCTGAGCGCCCCACAAACCACACATCATCACCATAGCAACTATTGGTAGTGCAATTTGATTTTCGATAAGTATCTGCAATCTTTGCGGTACCAACTATGGAAAATATTGTAAACTTTTAGGGTTCTCGGAAGATTGTTCTGGAGATCTGATTTGAACCCATAAAATTTAGGTTTGGGCGTTTTGTCGAATCCATCTGCTCTGAAACGGGCCTTGCATGATGACCATTCAACTCTACATTACTGAAAACGGAAGCGTTTCACACAAGAGTCCTCTGATGAGTTCACTTCCTTGCCTAGTATCGTTAGTCCTCGTCTAAATCCTTGGGACACGGTTGGAATCTGGTGTGATGTTTTCATTTGCAGGGAGCACGGCAGCGGAATCAAATGCTGCAACAGCGTGACTCTGGGGAACGCCCGACATTGACCTAGGACCGCAGAGGAACCGGTTTCCCTTGCCAGGTGTTTTCGCCCTTGATCTCAGTCTTGCGAAACTTGTTACTGCGATGGCCCACGTTACCGGAAGGCGGAATGCGTGGCATCTGTTTTCACTACCCAGCTGCTACAGCTGGCTTGTCGTATTTATGTGCTGTTAGGGATCAGTCTCGTTATAAGTTGCTTTCTATAACACTGAAGATACTTCGACTTCTGTGTTGGTGCTACTCTCACGCATTGAGTATTCTATGGCAGTATTCAGACTTGTTTCTTCTCTGTAATTTTTAGCTGTTATTGCTTTCTACACTGATGTATAATATAATTCTGGATGCTATAACATATTTTTCCTCAATCTTTGCTCTCTGAAAAGCACTTCATAAATGAAAGTTGTCCCCTGCTATATGACACTTGTTCACTTTATACTTTCACTGTTAACTCAAAAATGGAAATTTTAATGCTACACTACATATCAAATAGTGTGGTTTACATTTCCTGTCTTCCCGTCGTACACTGTAACGAATTAGACTGTATAAGAGACACTACAAAACTGTTTTAGGTAGTGTATCCGAACTACAATATTGTTTTGTCGTGTATAGGACACTACAATACTGATTTGTGCTCTCAATAGATTTGTTTTCATTTGCCGATTTCATTCTGTCTCACAATACTGTCCTATGTATCCATTCTTGAGTCACTCGTATCCGGCGTCTATGTAGTGTAGTGTTTTGTAACGGTGAACATAATAAAAACGTGGTCAGAAAAATCACAAATAGACAGTTGATACAAATGACTTGTCATAGGACAGAATGACTACGAAAACAATAGCAATTTCGAGATGCTAAAGATGATTGCAGAGTTAAATAACTCGACATCTACTAGTCATTTACATTACATGCAGTACTCCCGCTCAGATGTAACACATTAGCAGCCATTGGCAATAATAATTTCCATATTAAAGACCGCATGACGTTTACAGAAGAATACTTTGTCCTTAGAGCAGATGCTCAAAGCGACCGCTATGCACGTCCAGACATTGCGCGACCCGCTGGATAATACAGCTATGGGCCGGCCGCTGTGGCCGAGCAGTCGTAGTCGCTTCAGTCCGGAACCGCGCTGCTGCTACGGTCGCAGGTTCGAATCCAGCCTCAGGCATGGATGTGTGTGATATCCTTAGGTTCGTTAGGTTTAATTAGTTATAAGCCTAGGGGACTGATGACCTTAGACGTTAAGTCCCATAGTGCTTAGAGCCATTTGAACCATACAGCTGTGGACTCTTCGCAACATTGCTGCATCCACAGATAAAAGATGCTACCAGTTCCCCCACATGCGTCAACAGAGAAGAATACACATACTCCTTCAAGTGTTCCCACAGGAGAAATCCATGTGACTTAGGTCGGGTGAACGCGGAGGCCACTCAACTGGGCCGCCCCGTCCGAACTATTTCCCTATAAATATTCCATCTAAATACCGTCGGACATTAATTCCAAATTGTGGAGGTGTACCATCATACTTGAACCATAACCTCAGCCGAACTTGAAGTGGTACATCTTCCAGTGCGCTAGGCAAATAGTTTGAGAGGAATTCACGATACATTTGTGCAATCAACCGGTCAGGCAGCAAGTAGAAACTCAAACTCCTTTTTCTCAATATTCTGGCCCAGACGTTGGTGCCAAAGCGAACTTGTCATCCACGGTCGCGGGTGACGTGCGGATTCGCGTCACACCAATGATGGGCGTTGTGCATACTGAAGTCACCCTGATAAGTGGACTCTATTTCACCCGACAATAAAGAAGTCGTTGGATTCCTGTCGTTGTCGGAACCATTCAGGATGGAGGTGTTGCGTTAAACAATAATGGTAAGGGTGCAGTCCTTGCTAGCGCAGCACAACGACCGTGCAGTGCGAGATACGCAGCTGCTTTGCAACGCTACGTGTACTTCTCTGGGGTCCTCGGTGTATGACCTCTAAAACAGCTTCCTAAGTAGCTGGAGTACAGCGAGTCCATGGACGACCTCTGTCACGCGATGGTGGAAGAAGAGAACCTCTCTCGTGAAAGCGACGTTCCAGTCAACGAAACACGTTTTCGTCTGGATGACGTCGGCCAGGATATTAGCAGCATATTCACCAGCGGCAACATGAGCCTGGTTATCAGATGTACGAAGGAACAGAAGCGTATCCATATATTCATCATTTGTGTAAGCCGTACGTCTGCCACACTGTTTTACAATAACACGAGAAGAAAATACTATACCTGTACGAATGTACGTGGAAACAGTCACGGACGCGTTACTGCGGTAACAGCTACTTCCTGTCTTGTGAACAGAGCATACAGTGTAAACACGTCCTTTCTTGTAGCGGGCTGTTCCACCAAACGCGCATTATCTTTCTTACAGCTTTTGTCTGCATGATTCACCCCGAGCTGTTACTGTGAAATGTTCGTCTTCGAATTACACTGTTTCCCTAACGGTGATGGATGTGCTGTTTTCACATTTCCATCGATTATAATGGTAATAATAATAATAATAATAATAATAATAACACACGGAGATACTAAACAGCATGCTCTTATCATACTCAGTGTTGAAAGGTATAATTAGTGGTTGCATGATGATAATACACTAAAACTGTAACAGAGTTTGGAAATTGTTTGGGAAGGTCGTTCTAGCCCTACTGGTGACTGAAGGCCCTAACGAAGTGTAATGTACCTGAACGTGGCACGAATAATAGTTGGTACCAATCGATGGGACCATTGGGGGAGGGTACATAGAAAACAGATCTTGATTCTAATAGATGTAGTGGTGGGAAAGAATTCGGGTCCATCACGTGCAAAAGATTTGTTTAAAAGCTGACCAATGCCAATGAAAACTTACACTTCTGTGTTCGTCGTAAGTATGTGCAAATGCTTTTTAGAAGACACACTGATATCGCTGTATGAAGATTAAGACGCCAGATACCGTACCACGCAGACTACATTTCGCAAATAAAAACAAATACTCCTCGATTCAGAATCGAACCATCGACCTCCTGCATGCTAACTCGAAACGCTATCCACTGCACCAACTGCACAGCACTAATCGCAGTTCGTGACAGATGTAGTTACGGTACATATAAATACAGCGCTGCCAGACTGCCAGATTTTAACATCCATTTACTGCCGGAAATATGCGCAGGACGAAATTTTGTGACAGACATTTTTGTATTGCTAGTATGTGAGGAATGACATTGCGAAGTCGAAGGGTGTGAATTTTTCTTCACCCGGTATATTTTCGCGTATTGATAAAGAAATGTAAAAGGTTCTGACGAGTAGTAGTTGCAGTCCTATTTGCGACTTCCTGCATATCAGAAAATAATACATTGAGAAACAATTTCTTTGTGGCTAACACTGGTTTCTTTTCGACAATAGCTACATCTTGCATAAAAAACCCAAAATTCGGCATAACTATACTTCTTCGTCTGCTTCTCCATCAATAGATGTTGGCAACCATATGATGCATCTTCATTTCATGAATTGTAGTGTATAATAGTTGATCTGCAGTTGATAACCTTTCCACTGCTTAATGTTAACCTAACTGTTGTATTAATGAATACAAATTGAGGTATGACCTGACGAAACACTTAGCTTCAAAATATAAGCATTTTTAAAATGTTATTCTGTCGGTAATTTACATTTTAGAAAAAGGTTAGAGGACAGAGTAAACACAATGCCTTTTAGATTGTCAAAACTGTTCCGTATCTAAATCCAAAAATTTTCGTCAGAGTTTCTTGCATTAATTTTGGAATGTTGGGTATTCCTTGCTATGGCTGTAGCCGCGAGAATATGGCAAACAGCCTTGTCATTGTATTTGTTATAATTGTCTTTGTACTTTCTAACGAAACGTTTTGCTAGTTGACGGTGTCTGTTATCTTTCAGTTTTAAGCGTATCTGAACTACAGGGTACTTAAAAAAAGGTGTCACTATTCCCACACGAAAATATATTGGTCTAAACTAGAAGAAAACTTCGTATAGTGATGTCCGAAAACAAATGGCTATTCAGATTATTTGTGCTACTCTTCTTCATATATGTTCAATATCTTGCTGTAGTAGTATTTACTGTGCATCCTATGCATTTGAGGAATAGTCTAGGATGAGCCACATGAGTTTCTTGTATGCAGTCTCTTTTCTGCACTGATTTAATTTCTCTGTTATTCTACCAATGAACTGTATTATGCCACATGCTTTACCTCTGACAGGTTCTGTTTAATATACCTGCACATTGTTACACCCAGGTGTCTGGAAGAGTTGACAGATCCCAACTGAGTCATTGATATTACAGAATACGATGTTTTTCCTATTTGTTTACTGCACGATTTTACATTAATGAACATTCAAAGTATGTTCCAAAGGTTTCATGATTTTGAAAAGATTTCAGGATATGACTGAATACTTGTACAGCTTCTTTCAGACTACTTAACTATAGATAAATGCACAATCTGAGGTTAATACTAATAACACTTGACAGTTCATTAGAATACAACATTATCAGCAAAGTTATTAACATTATTTCCTGGGACACACCTGAAGTTAGTTTTACAGCTGTCAATGACTCTCACCTGAGCTAACTTCCTGTGCCCTACCTACCACAAAATCTCCAATCCAGTCATAAATTTTGCTCAGTTCCTCACATGTTCATGCTTTGATATTAAGCTTAGATGTAGTATTGAGTCGATCACTTCTCAGAAATACTGCATCTACCTGACTTTCTTGGTCCTTGGCTTGCAGTATGTCGGTTGAGTAAATTGTGAGTTGGGTTTCGACTATGTAGAACATCTGGAGCATTAAAACCACCATCGTAACTTTTCTTTCTTTTTGGATTGACAGGCTATGTAGAAAGAAACAGAAGCATTGTAACAGAAGCAAAGCGTAGCTCCAGCTGCAATAACGAATCAGTCGGCTAGAATATTCCAAACTCGGAGCGACAGCTATAGAGGGGCACTTCATTCTTCTAGAGACGTTTCACTTTTGGCTGTGTTATATGGAAACTAAACTAACAGTACCTCTACGAATGAAAAGTCCGAAAGTTTGTGTACACGCTGTTTAGATAAACTTTCCACTACTCTTGCTTTTAGCCGGCCGGAGTGGCCGTGCGGTCCTAGGCGCTACAGTCTGGAACCGCGTGACCGCTACGGTCGCAGGTTCGAATCCTGCCTCGGGCATGGATGTGTGTGATGTCCTTAGGTTAGTTAGGTTTAAGTAGTTCTAAGTTCTAGGGGACTGATGACCTCAGAAGTTAAGTCCCATAGTGCTCAGAGCTATTTGAACCATTTTGAACTCTTGCTTTTGCTCTTCTTGTTTGCCTAAGCTTCCACTGTTGTATCTCATACTTGTAACCGGTTTACAGTCTTATCTTGATAATAATCCTTTTGTAAGCCTTTTTTGTTTGTAGTTTACCCATTTCCATTCTTTAATCGGTCTTCATTATTTTCGTCCTCCAGGAACTCGATTCTAATAATTTCTTTGTGATAATTTTGCTGGAGATAATCATCACATGTGTATCTTCTCTTTTCTATGAATGAGTGTCATCTTGATAATATAATTCTAATTCTCACTCATCTTAATTGTTTCTGCTTTGGTAACACAACACTGCTGCCAGACTTTGTGTCCCATCCTGTTTACCGTAAAATTTAATTTTTGAATTAATATCCATAAATAACGGTGTTTTCCACAAATGGTTTCAAGCGGTAACTTTTTGTTGTTCCTGATGTTACTTTTCCACAGCACGGAATTTAGATGAATTCTTATAGTTCCTTCCCTGCATACTTTTCGTCTTTCCCAATTTTTGTGACAATAGTATTTCTCAAATAATTGTATTCTTCGGTGTTTCAAGCAGCTTGTGCCAAAAATTAACCTAAATCTCGCATATAACGTTTCTGCTCAATCAGTATTTATTTCGAGAACTCAAATTGAACATACGTGTGTGTATCTTCGTCATACATTACGTAGCTTCAATATCTACGGAGAAAGAATTGTTTCCAATCCATTGTCCAGTGGTATAAATTGATAATTATTACAAATATCCTCAGAAATTGATGTTGATGTTCACTGTCATAACTCACTTAGGGCTCTTCACAATTCTTGTCTACGGACAGGGCGAAATCAGCTGGCAGCTCTCTCCGTTTTTCGTGGCTGTCTAACGTGATTAGTGGGCGACAGAGAAACTTTGGCACCTCTAACCAACCCGCTTAGCACTCACTTATGTGAGCTTGTTGCAGAATGCGTCTACCTGTGAAACATAGTTCGCTTTTGACACTGGGTGACTGGTTACTGAATCCACATTTAGTTACGAATGTATCGGCACCACTGGTGCCTGAATTCACAAATTTTGCTAGATGGATTCGTGTGCTCCAACTCTCGTTTGGTACTGGAAAAGGACTGCAGGTTTCCAATTGAGTTCGTGGTGCGTTACTATTTACGTACTTTTCATTTGTGTCTCAGTTCCCGTATCCACGACTGAAGGCAACAGACAAACTGATAACTGCTGTTTAGCTTACAACCCACTGGGATTAAACAGTAGTGCAACGAAGTAGCACTAGCGGCATATTAGGTCATTGGAATAGATTGCGGGAAGTTCTGAATATTTTGTAAAGAAGCACTTCCTTCTTGTCATGAATGCCATACCAGCTCCTTCTTGGAGAGCTAATGCCAACTTTTATTGCATGAAACAGTGTTCAGGGCATGGTGGATGAATGGGAGTTAACCAAAAACAAAGTTCTTGGATTCGATACCCATTCAATCCTTTTGTTTCTATTGCTACTTCGGCTTCTGGTAATATTTTGCGTAACTGTAAAATTGGTAAATTTCATCATGGTGTTGGTCTCACGATAAAATATCTGTCCACTTCTGTAACTCAATGGACGAATAAGCTTATAGGTTGCAGCAATGCAGGTTCATAGCAGCTCTAGCAGATCAAATAAATTTGATTCCATGACATTAAATGGCTGGTTTGAAGGGGATGATACAACTGAAGATCCAGTGACGTGATAATTATGACATCAGTGAAATGCGGTCAGATATGCTGAAACTGCAGTGTTGTGTAATTCCTTCCCTGCTACATCAGTTGTGCCAGACTGGGACTCTAATCAATGTTTCCAACTTTTCGTTATCGGTGTTGTTAGTTGTTACGCTGTCTGAACACTGCTTGTGAAGAAGCAGGAAATCCAGGTCGAGGTTCGATCTGGGACAAATTTCATTATTCCCCTCTAATAGGATTGGCCATTCCTTTCAAAACACTGACCTTCATACGAACATCCTCCAGGGGCATTTCGGTTCTGTCTACACCATGGAACAGTAGATATCTACATGAACCACAGTTACAACCAAGAATGCTTAATATGCAGCTCCTTCTTCGAAAGTTGGGCAGCCCCACTGGAAGCGAGTGTTCACTGAAAATAACCTATCCCAATAAGCTGAAGAGGTTATTTAGAAACTCATTGATAGTGCTGCCAGTACTATAAAGGACTACACGTCTGAAACTAGAACGGCGCAAGATTGTAGATAAGGGAACCATTCCCACTGGATCTGCCGTTCTAACTTCTCCAGCACTTTCAGTTCTAATTAGGGACGTAACTCTGGCGCATTACCTGTGCGTGGAGTGCAGTCATTCCTTTTAGACGAAGGTTAGTCTGAGAGGCGAGAAGCAACTGAAGCCTGTCCCGTAAGGCAGTAAAAACTACTTACAAGGGAACCTCCCCATCGCACCCCCCTCAGATTTAGTTATAAATTGACACAGTGGATAGGCCTTGAAAAACTGAACACAGATCAATCGCGAAAACAGGAAGTAGTTGTGTGGAAATATGAAAAAATAAGCAAAATATACAAACTGAGTAGTCCATGCGCAACATAGGTAACATAAAGGACAAATCGAGCTGAGTAGCGCCGTGGTCCCGTGGTTAGCGTGAGCAGCTGCGGAATGAGAGGTCCTTGATTCGAGTCTTCCCTCGAGTGAAAATTTTACTTTCTTTATTTTCGCAAAGTTACGATTTGTCCGTTCATTCATTGACGTCTCTGTTCACTGTAATAAGTTTAGTGTCTGTGTTTTGCGACCGCACCGCAAAACCGTGCGATTAGTAGACGAAAGGACGTGCCTCTTCAATAGGAACCGAAAATATTTCATCGCAAGGTCATAGGTCAACCGATTCCTCCACAGGAAAACACGTCTGATATATTCTATACGACACTGGTGACGGCATGTGCGTCACATGAGAGGAATGTGTTGTCGACCCACCTAACTTGCACACTTGGCGAGTGGATAAAAAGATTCTTCTACCTTGCCCGATTTAGGTTTTCTTGTGGAAGTGATAATCACTCCCAAAAAAGTGATGAAAACATAAGAGTTTGTCACATAAACTGCAACAAATGAATGCAACAGTTTCACAGTCGCACAGTTTTCCCTGTGCTCTGTCAGAACATATGTTTTTTACGTTTTCAAATGTTTCCGTGTGTAGACCGTCAAATCCTGCATATGTCCAAGCAAATCTGAACATGTCCTGGAATTTTGGAGAGCGAAGCTGATTATGTGTGAATGCCTGAACTTTGATAATTGTCTGAAAATAAAAAAAATTTCACTCGAGAGAAGACTTGAACCAAGGATCTCTCCTTCTGCAACTGCTCACGCTAACCACGGCGCTCGTAACTTCACACTCTCCTTGATGTTGCCTACATTTCGCATGGACTACTCAGTTCGTATATTTTACTTATTTTTTTCGTAGTTCCACACAACTTCTTCCTGTTTTCTCGATTGATCTGTGTTCAACTTTTCAAGGCCTATCCACTGTGCCAACTTATAATTAAATCTGAGGGGGGTGCGATGGGGAGGTTCCCTTGTTAGCACTGAAAGGATGAAACCAGACTGGTATGAAGACATGATAGCTTACCCTTTGTTCACTACCGGTCTTTCCTTGTCAGTAACAGAATCGCCTGTATGAACCAGGAATATTTTGACCTATTTCCAAGGAGGAACTTCTGTTACGCAAGAGCCAAAATGAAATGGAAGATCATTAGTGATATTCTATATTTTATATGCTGCTCAATGAAGAGCAGCATCTACGCCTGGGATTGGCCCAGCCAGGGCTAGATCAGTGTGATGCCGATTTTCCCCTCCAGTATCTCATGTACAGTAACATCCATCGTATGACACCGATATGGAAACACACCAGACAAAAAATTAGTCATACCGGAATTCGTTATACTAACACCACGTAATACCACCTCTGTCTCTGATAATGACCTCGATTCGGCGAAGGAGATAATCCAAAAGGCTCTTCTGGCAAGCCAGATCCAGATGATCAAATCCATTCGTGATTACACTTTTGTAGCTGCCAGATTACTGGGATTTTGAGTAGTACGTTTCAATAGCCCAAAGCTCTTTCTATGGGGTTAAGATCATGTGATTTAACGATAGCGTGCCAGAGTGTTCGTCACAGCAGGACCTTATGCATGCAGCCCTGTTGATGTTTGGTTTCTGGGGTGCTCAACGGTCTTCAGCGGCTGTACAAAGTCCCAATTTTTACAAAGTCAATTTTTTTACACAGTCCAATCAAGCCACTGTCACGAATGATGATGATGATTATGATGATGATGAAATGATCAGCACAACACAAACACCCAGTCCCCGGGCAGAGAAAACCCCCAACCCGACCGGAAATCTAACCCGGGACCCCACGATCCAGAGGCAGCAACGCTAGCCACTAGACCACGAGCTACGGACATGCAGCCCTGTAAACACGACTGTTGTCATTTTGGAAGACGGGAGTGTCTACAGGACTCTCATCATTAAGATGTAGAAGAAAGGACTAAATTTAGTCACTGAGAATGTAGAAATGAACAATGTGGTTCCTGTTGACGGTGAGATGAATGAGCAGAACCCAGTGATGGTACAAAAAGCGCCTCAAAATCAACACAGAACCACATCCAGACTGAGCTACATCCTCCACAAACTGTGTGTTACTCGTCTCACTGGGCAGTCGGTGCACTAGAAAAGAGCCGGACCACAGTACACACTTCCAGTCAGCTACCGTCCAGTTTCTCTGATGTTTGGTCCATTGAAGATGTGCAGCTTCATTTACTGCAGTGGGCAATGCCATTTAGGAGGCACCCGAAACCAAAGGTCCGTTTCATGTAAGCTGCCTTCGGAAAGTGTGATCGGGAATTACTTGAAATGGATCTGCGTACACAGACTTCAGCAATACCTGTCGGGTTCGAAACAGACTTCAGCAATACCTGTCGGGTTCGAAACATGCTGTTTTTGACAAGGTGTGACGCCAGTACCCGGCCGCCTTCGGTTAGAATCTTTTTACTATCACTGTTCTTACGCCATTACGTGGTTGCAACTCGTACGCCACTCCCTGAAGACCCGTTAGACAATCCCTGCTCGCACATAAACAAATACGGCAACTTTACTCACAGTATGGGGATAAGGGCAATTAAACACTGTAGCTTCTTTCTGTCTTCTTCCACGTCACCAGGTCGGCAATCTTACATCTCTGATTCCATACTACCGACTGGGACGTACACACCTCTTTATTGCCATGACTTCCGTTAAAGGCGGAGGACGTCGAAACTATTTCAGTTCTATACCACACATAGCGCTCCAAAGCAACCACTGCGGTGCTGAAAGGGGATCGATTAACGTTTTGCGAGGTGAGCTTATACCAGTAAGTGGATTTAGCACGGTCAGTGTCTAGATTACCAGCTGCCCTAGTTAAATTGCTAGGGTGTGGTTTAAGATGTAGACAATTTCCAGGAAGCATTGCCTATCGAACTCACGGGCCCCGAACGATATAAATCGGACGCAGGGCTCTTGTGGCTGCGAATACAGGTCGTCTATTGCGGTGACTGGAGCAACGGCAAAAGATAAACGTTTACTGAGTTAACATTATTTACAAGGAAAACTAGTAATTTCATTTACTTTACTCGTCAGCCTCGTCTTCCACACTGGCTATTCCGCGGGTTGTACACGCCGCCGGAAGTAATCCTATTTTCCCATGACCTGGGTACTCTCTGGATATAGCTCTGAGGAATATTGGAAGAGTCTCAGAAGACTGAGTTTTCCTACGCAACTGCAAATTGTGAAAGTACAGGTATTATAAGAGGCACAGTTTCTCCAATGTCTCCCTGTCGGCCCTGTCTCTTACTCGACAATTCGACAGATTTGCATAAGCGTTCTATATTCTGTCTGTGGACAGAGGGATCGTTGAAAGAGAGAAATTCCACAGAATGATTTACAGATTTGTGTTGGAATCCTCCTTTCTTCATGGTGTTGTAGCACTTGAAACAGTCTATTATAATATTGGTTCCTGGCAAGATGAAGTGCTTCATGAGAAATACTATAGATTTCTTGCCCCTCGAATATACTGAAACTATGAAGCAGTTCACTGTTTTACTTTCAGTGTCTCCCAAGATCCATATGTGTTTCAATTCATTTTTTAGCGGGCGTTCTTCCCTGTATTTCCGGATGGCTAGATACGATTCGTCTATTGCAACTATCCACTTTTTCAAGTCCCTGAAAATATGCTTTATCACCTCCATTACCGCATCAGGCAGACTATGTTATGAGTTCACACTTCACCAGTTAGCAATCCCTAGTTGTACTTTCACAAACTGTTTTCTCTTTTGGGACACAAGTAATGATGGGGACTTTCAGAGGCTGAAAAAGTGAATAAAAAGAGTCCAAATAGACTTTTTCATTTCATCGACACAGTATGTGTTTTGCCTAATAGCCATTCCATAATAGTTCTGTATTTTCTCAACCTTCTCAACCCATCCAAACCTTTACCATCACTGAGTTTTTGTTTTTTGTACGAAGCTTTCAGTCGTCGAAGTCTTGATCCCGTTCGATTCTGTACGTGTTCAGCTCACTCACATTTCTGCACTACGACATCACCACCATAGAGCTTCAGTTCTTGAATATGTTTGAAACTTTTAGAAGCACCGCCACCAAGGTAATTCACATATCGCACTTTATTACACGCAACAGTACGTTAAAATAAACTAGCAACACCAGCCACTGTCAATCCTCCACTACTGCCACAATAGTTAGCTGTGAAATTATTTTCATCTGTACTTTTACTTTTTGTGGCTATCTACAATATTTAGATATTATTGCTACGTCTAAAACTATCCCTGTATACATATTGGTGGTAGATACTGCGCCATGAAGACATGTGTGTCCCAGTTTATGCCAGGCACCATCTAATGCTGCATTCTAATCTCTATTTCCAATGTTTTCTATTACTGCAGATTTCTTCATAGATTCCATAGGGACATCTTCTACTTTAGGCCGTATAAATGTATTACAGTTAGTAAACTTGGTTGGGGGATTTTGAAGATTCATCATGCCACAGTAAACTGCACCTGAAGTAGCGCCCTTACCAACTGTATGCAAGCCATAAGCAAATCTAATGTTGTGTTCATAGACTTTGCAACCATTTTCTTCATTTGGAGTTACTGCAACATTGTTCAAAAAGGTGATCAAGTATGAACTCTTGCCACAATACAGTTCCACTTCACTGACACGTCCTACGTGATTTGTTATAGAGAGTTCGAGACCGACTTCATTACACTGAATATATCTTACACAGTTTGTAAAAATTCCGTTTAGAATGACATATCAAATCTTTGAATCACATCCGGTTCGCCCATAAAACATTCACACTTCTCACTAACTCATCTAAGCTTACTCTTTGAGGTACTGTCTTTATCACTTTCATTGCAATGGGCAGATGTACCAGTAAGGTTAAGTTCACACATTTGATTATGGTCTTTATTGTTTACGGTAATAACAACTATCTCTCGCTTTCCAACATTTCTCCTTTTGTTAAAAGTCTTCAGAGGATTGCTAGCCACTTTACCTTTACCAATGATTATCCTTCAATAAAACAGAGACTTCAGTGAACAGAATTCACTACGGATATTTTCAGGATTACAAAAGAGTAAATAAACATGAAACAGACGATACTCGAGCGAGCGTTATACACTATGTGATCAAAAGCATCCAGACACCTGCCTGAAAATGACTTACAAGTTCGCGGCGCCCTCCATCGGTAATGCTGGGATTCAGTATGGCGTTGGCCCACCCTTAGCCTTGATGACAGCTTCAACTCTCGCAGGCATACGTTCAATCAGGTGCTGGGTTTCTTGCGGAATGACAGCCCATTCTTCACGGAGTGCTGCACTGAGGAGAGGTATCGATGTCGGTCGGTGAGGCCTGGCACGAAGTCGACGTTCCAAAACATCCAAAGTGTTCCATAGGATTCAGGTCAGGACTCTGTGCAGGCCAGTCAATTACAGGGATGTTATTGTCGTGTAACCACTCTACCACAGGGAGTGCATTATGAACAGGTGCTCGATCGTGTTGAAAGATGCAATCGCCATCCCCGAATTTCTCTTCAACTGTTCAACTGTGGGAATCAAGAAGGTGCTTAAAACATCAATGAAGGCCTGTACTGTGATAGTACCACGCAAAACAACAAGGGGTGCAAGCCCAACCCCCCCATTAAAAACACGACCACACCATAACACCACCGCCTCCGATTGTTGCTGCTGGCACTACTCACGCTGGCAGATGACGTTCACCGGGCATTCGCCATACCCACACGCTGCCATCGGATCGCCACGTTGTGTACCATGATTCGTCACTCCACGCAACGTTTTTCCACTGTTCAGTCGTCCAATGTTTACGCTCCTTACACCAACGAGGAATAGTTTGACATTTACCTGCGTGATGTGTGGCTTATGAGCAACCGCTCGGCTATGAAATCCAAGTTTTCTCATCTCCCGCCTAAGTGACATAGTACTTGCAGTGGTTTCTGATGCAGGTTGTAATTCCTGTGTGATGGACTGGATAGATGTCTGACTATTAAAAATTACGACCCTCTTCAACTGTCGGCGGTTCCGCCAGTCAACAGACTAGGTCGGCCAGTACGCTTTTGTGCTGTACGTGTCCCTTCACGTTTCCACTTCACTACAAAATCGGAAACAGTGGACTTAGGGATGTTTAGGAGTGTGAAATCTCGCGTACAGACGTATGACAAGTGACATCTGATCGCCTGACCACGTTCGAAGGCCGTGAGTTCCCCGGAGCGCCTCATTCTTTTCTCTCACGACGTCTAATGACTACTGAGGTCGCTGATATGGATTACCTGGCAGCACAATGCACATGATATGACAAACGTATGTTTTTGGGGGTATCCGGGTACATTTTATAACATAGTGTACATCGAACTACCACGGGTTAGCCACAACACTTATTTTGTAACACTTATTTTCTCTCACATCGCTAAAATGTCCGTGGACCATGTAGATTCATGAGTGCAACAGTTTTTATACAAGTGCGGCATGCACAACTGTGGCGACCTTGGTTCGTATGTAATCTAGAAACTCAAACGTTTCCAGTACTACCGCTGTTCCAGTCGGTAAAAGTATTTGAAGGAAGGTCGCATTCTCGCTGTCCTTGTTCTTAATTGCTTATATGTACTTACCGCATTCGCCAGTCCCCGGCAGGTCGACATCACGCCCATAGATCCGGCCTGCAGCTCTCCTCCCGGGAAAGATAAACAGCTTGGCTCCCTACACGTTTGGCTGGCCACTGCCATGGTAATTATGGTGGGGGGGGGGGGGGGGGAGGGGGACAGCAAGATACGCTTCCTGCTACAAGAACGATTAAGGGGTGATACCACTGTAAAATCTTCAAAAAATATTTTTTTTATTGGCTGAGAAGATGCTTTGAACCTTCTAAAATGTGAATTAAAGAGTGTAATCCCTGAATGAAATTCCGAGCTCCACCTCTAGCGCCTCGAATTATCCGAAACGGCCTGCCTGTGTCAATTCGATACATCCTGAAGTGTGTGGATGTGGTTAGAAGCTATTTCAAAATAATAATCCTTTTGCTTGGCGTCAGCTAGCGTCAGTACGAGTACAAAAAACACAATTATTTCCTTTAGAATCTTGATTTTTGTGTGCAGTATTGACATTTGATACTTTATTTGTGAACTTCCAGCATGCGATTTCATACACTGAAGCGCCAAAGAAGCTGGTATAGGCATGCGTACCTAAATACAGAGATATGGCCGGCCGCGGTGGTCTCGCGGTTCTAGGCGCGCAGTCCGGAACCGCGCGACTGCTACGGTCGCAGGTTCGAATCCTGCCTCGGGCATAGATGTGTGTGATGTCCTTAGGTTAGTTAGGTTTAAGTAGTTCTAAGTTCTAGGGGACTGATGACCACAGCTGTTAAGTCCCATAGTGCTCAGAGCCATTTGAACAGAGATATGTAAACAGGCAGAATATGGCGCTGCAGTCGGCAACGCCTAATAGGACAACAAGGGTCTGGCGCAGTTGTCAGATCGGTTACTGCTGCTACAATGGCGGGTTATCAAGATTTAAGTGAGTTTGAACGTGGTGTTATAGTCGGCGCACTAGCAATAGGACACTGCATCTCGGAAGTAGCAATGAAGTGAGGATTTTCCCGTACGATCATTTCACGAGTCTACCGTGAATATCAGGAACCCGATAAAAAATCAAATCTCCGACATCGCTGCGGCCGGAAAAAGATTCTGCAGAACGCGACCAATGACTACTGAAAAGAATTGTTCAGCGTGACAGAAGTGCAACCCTTCCGCCAATTACTGCAGATTTCAATGCTGGGCCGTCAACTAGTATCAGCGTGTGAAACATTCAACGAAACATCATTGATATACGCTTTCGCAGCCGAATTCCCACTCGTGTGCCCTTGATGACTGCACGACACAAAACTTTAAGTCTCGCCTGGGCCAGTCATCACCGACATTGGACTGTTGATGACTGGAAACATGTTCCTTGGTCGGACGAGTCTCGTTTCAATTTGTATCTAGCAGATGGACGTGTACGGGTAAGGAGACAATCTCATGAATCCATGGACCCTGCGGGTCAGCAGGGGACTTGAAATGGTTCAAATGGCTCTGAGAACTATGAGACTTAACATCTGAGGTCATCAGTCCCCTAGACTTAGAATTACTGAAACCTAACTAACCTAAGGACATCACACACAATCATGCCCGAGGCAGGATTCGAGCCTGCGACCATAGCGGTCGTGCGGTTCCGGATTGAAGCGCCTTGAACCGCTCGGCCACAGCGGCCGGCAGCAGGGGACTATTCAAGCTGATGGAGTGATATGGGACCCCTGATACGTCTAGATACGATTCTAACAGGTGACACGTGCGTAAGCATCCTGCCTGATCACCTGCATCCATTCATGTCCATTGCGCATTCAGACGGACTTGGGAAATTCCAGCAGGACAATGCGACATTAGACAAGTCCAGAATTGCTACAGAGTGGCTCCAGGAACACTCTTCTGAGTTTAAACACTTCCGCTGGCCACCAATAACCCAAGATGTGAACATTATTGAGCATGTTTGGGATGTCTTGCAACGTGCTGTTCAGAAGATTATCTCCACTCCCTCGTACTCTTACTGATTTCTGGACAGCCCTGCAGGATTCATGGTGTCAGTTCCTTCCAGCACTACTTCAGACGTTAGTTGAGTCCATGCCACGTCTTCTTGCGGCACTTCTGCGTGCTCGTGGGGGCCTTACACTATATTAGGCTGGTTTACCAGTTTCTTTGGCTCTTCATTGTAGTGTACAGTTTTATCTTTCTAATAAAAATGTATGATATGGAATTGTACTCGGGCATAAAAGGTATGAAAATCGTATCCAACGCGGCGCCGAGGCAGCATGTCATCAAAACGTCCAAAGAATAGATACGAGATAGAGCATTTCGGTAGGAGTCAGTGCCTCTGCTAAGAAATTGAAAGACAGTGACCACGATTTTGAAGTGAACTGCAGATGAGGTATAGGTTTATAAATTTTCTTGCCGTTTTATGTTATTTCTGAACATTCGAAATGTGAAATGTGCAATGCAGACATCACGTTGCAAGAACGATGTCCTCAAGGCTTAGACTTCCCAATAATTATTGATACCCAGAAATTGTTATATGAAGTGGTAAGTTTATACGGGACGCATATTAAATCAACCGTCGAATAGTACTAGCAAAGGAATTGTAAAGTTTTGTGCGTTCAAGGAACTTCCACGACCGTTATTTCAAACGTTCTATGATAAACTAGTGGATGTGATTTCGATCGCAGTGGTAACTGGACGACAGGCCATTCCTGGGATAGTAGATTAATTATAAGAATTTTCCAAAAGGCCGCGCGGGATTAGCCGAGCGGTCTTGGGCGCTGCAATCATGGACTGTGCGGCTGGTTCCGGCGGAGGTTCGAGTCCTCCCTCGGGCATGGGTGTGTGTGTTTGTTCTTAGGATAATTTAGGTTAAGTAGTGTGTAAGCTTAGGGACTGATGACCTTAGCAGTTAAGTCCCATAAGATTTCACACACATTTGAACATTTTTTTTTTCCAAAAATAGAATTTTTTCATCTGTTCGTGTCTGCAACACACTTCAAGACTTCAAGCGCGTTTCTCTCGGAAAATGATTTTTCAAAACGGCACTCAGCGTAACTCCGACAATACTGAAAATTTTTATTTGAAAATTTAACCACAACCTTGAAATAACATTTCAAAGTGAAGCACGTAGAGGATTTCCGATTATGTTAACAGAATATTGCGTCGGTTCTTGGTAGAACAATATTATGATAAATGAAAAGCACCAGTTTGATTTTGTTCTACAATATTACTCTTATTGTGTTAACCGGTTTTCAGCCTTGTAAGCCGAAAATCGGTTAACAAAATAAAAGTGATATTGTAGAACAAAATCAAAATGGTGCTTTTCATTTATTATGATTTCCGATTAGTTAATTTAAACAATATTTACTAACACATGACTGCCATTTTTTGATGGCAGTTGAACGACTTTATTCAAACACCCACCAACTGCACAAAAACCAATATTTCTAAAATCCCCCAGTTGGTTCACTAGCTACACTCATTTACACTACACAGTTTTATTTTTATTTTTTCCAGATTCAAATTGGCACCAGTTATAGTGCGTATCGCGGATCGTCCCAAATTCAATATGCCTCGATAGAATTGCTGCATTGTCGCCATTTTGTAACATTTTGCGACAAAACTTTTTTGTGTTGTATTGAAATATATGCTCAATAACTACCCCTTGTATTATTTCTCTGACACATATCCTTCTGCCCCCCCCCCCCCCCCAAAAAAAAAAGATTGGAGAAAACGCTCTTTCATAGGCCGTTACCGCGGCGTTACCCCATAAGTTCAACTGGCAATTAGTACGTTCTCCATAAAACTGACTGTTTCTCTTTTCCTGACTTAGCGTACTGGAAGACGTTAGTAATGTAGACGGGTAGGTATCTTCAGGTCATAAGTATCTCGAAGCCCAAAACCTCGTTGATGGTACATGGACGTGAATGCTCTGTCGACGTATAGGTCATTAGAAGAGTGACACTAGCACGGTTAATCTGGGATAGCGGACGGCATCAGCAGTGATCTCTTTAAGGGAAGCATTCAAGATCTAGCTGAAGTGAAATATAAGGCTCTCTAAAAGTACGAATTCGTTAGTTATAAGGAGAGTAACTATAGGAATATTATAGTCTGTCCAAATAGTTATGAGACTGACTTTATTCAGGTGGATGAGCGACGTCAGCGCAGTAACTAAAATGGCTCAAATGGCTCTGAGCACTATGGGACTCAACTTCTGTGGTCATTAGTCCCCTAGAACTTAGAACTACTTAAACCTAACTAACCTAAGGACATCACACACATCCATGCCCGAGGCAGGACTCTAACCTACGACCGGAGCGGTCGCGCGGTTCCAGACTGTAGCGCCTACAACCGCTCGGCCACTCCGGCCGGCGCAGTTACTACCGTGGCAGCTTGAACTAAGAGTTATAAACAACAAATACACATTCGACCGTCTGTTAAGTATTGGACCAGTGTCCGTAGTGTGTCACCATTGTTGTATCAAAAATAATTATAGAATAACATCTGTAAATCAAGTGTCACGGAATTTTCCCAGAATTTTTTGAAGAAGGCAAGTAGAGTGTGCAAAGTTTGATCCACACAGTATGACTCCGGAACAAAAGCAACGAGGCGTGGGCGCCTTCCGCCGACTTGACTGCAATACAAAATGCAGGCAGTTCTTTTCTGGAATGAATCACCAGGCTGACGAAACGTGATGATTTCAATACGAACCTGTCACAAAACGACAAAGTGCAGGAAGTCACATGAAAGATCAACATTTTGGAGACGTAACTGCCATTCAAGCCATTGTGAGGCGCGATTTGAAAAACATTCCAAAGAAGGGCTTTTATCATAGTTTCACAGGGTTGTGTGAACGTGCTGCGCATAGTACTCAAGTAGGGAGAGACGTTGTAGAACGCCTGAAGCATCACGACCACCATCTTAACTTTTCTCTATTTTTTATTTTTTGTTAGATCAATCTCTGAACTTTTCGGACTGACGGCCTAAAATACATAATGCTTCGGAGAAATTGCTTGTGTTTCGTAACTATTTTCAGATGTAGTCTCAAATGTTTGGAGTTTCGTGTCAAGCGCTCTCCATAAAACAAGGAAAAATGACAGCGTCAATAAGGAGCGTGATCATCCAGGGTGTAACTTAACACAGTGTTTTGTGTGCCATTAATCTTTATCTGAGCTTAACGATAATGATTGTGCCATGCTTCTGTCAATTCTTAATCGTGCATTACGCACTTGCTTCATATCGCGAAATGAAGGTAATCACTCAGTGCGTCAAACAGCTTTCTCAAAAAAAAAAAAAAAAAAAAAGGGGGAGAGAGAGAGAGAGAGAGAGAGAGAGAGAGAGAGAGAGAGAGAGAGAGAGAGGGAGGGGGAGAGAGAGAGGGAGGGATGGAGAAGGAATGGAAATCCAAAACAACAGCCAATGAGTTAAGACTGATAAACGAAACAACTGCTACTTCTTGGAAAGAATCCATCCCGATATTCAGATAATGCATTAGCCACACCATAGGCATATAGGTACCTACGATTCTACTTAAAACAGGGGGATTCATCCCTATGTGAAAGTGGTGCACACCTGAGTGACCAAATGTTTCAGAGATGCGCTACTTTGACTAATATGACGAAGGAACTAAACTTGCATACTTCCCTACTTTTCACTTTCGGAAATAATGAAACAGCCGTTAAATAAATTCCGCATTTTGTGAGAACAAGTGCTTACTCAATGTTCCTATCGGAGCACAAAACATGCGAACATGTTCCTGTTTATTTACAAGACCCTGACCGAAAAATGGGGTAAGGCCTCAGCGCCTTTAGTACTTTTCCCAATTTTTTTTCATAAGAACATATTTGTGCTTTTTTTTTAACATGCAGCACATCTCAAACGCCCACATGCTTCTCTAACCGTAACTCACACCCACTGGCCCATCGCGGTAAGTCGCTCATAACCATCCTCTCCCAGCTGCCCTTTCTTCCTCCCTTTCATTCAGCCTAATCCAATGTCATTATCCTCTTGTGTCTCTCTGTCACTGACTCCTGTGTGACGGCCAGTCTCCTTCGCTCTATGCTACTATTGCAGCCTCCTCTCACTGTAGCTATTTCCCTTTTGCTCTCTTTTACTTTTGATATCTCATTCCTTCGTTCCTAGTGCTGCTCTCTCTTCTCACCGTCACTATCTCTCTCTTTCTCGTTCTTACTCTCATATACTCCGTCCCTCATTATCATTGGCTCTCACCCACTACCACTCTCTCTTTATTCGTCCACCGTGGCACTGTCTCCTTCACTCTTTTCCTAGAACTGTTCTGTTCTGCCACTGTCAACTATGTTCCACTGCAAAGGTGTCCTCCTCTTTCTCTCATAATTCCTCTGTCTCCTTACCTCTTTCCATAAAGCAACCACTATCTTATATCTTCCTGTATTTATTATCATTCCGTGTATTTGCCATTGCCACTGTTCTTTTCTCTCAGCGTAAAAAGAACGCGAATATGTTCTCATTCCAAAATTTTTGGAATTATTTTTTAAAGATGCTGAGGAAGATAGAATGAGGCAGCTGATACCCCACTTTTCAGGAAAACCTTTTAAATAAACAGGAACATACTCGCATTTTTTTGCTCCGATAGAAGCATTTCTCACTGGTTCCCTTCTTTCCCCAGCTGCAGTCTCGGAATCCACAGATAGGTTTTGGTACCCAAAAACACGTTTTTGAGGTGTTTATTGATAACGGATTAAGATTTTTTCAATGTGGTGAGATGGTTTCTCTAGAAAATGCCTAAAGGACATACAGTTTTAGCAAGCGGCTTGCCTGTTCCTTTCTTTGCTTCCCGAGTTAGCAAGCAGCTCGCCTGTAGCAAATGACTTGCCTGTTCCTTGTGTTGGCTGTGGATATTGTATCACAGACACAGTCTCTTTGTCTGTTCAGAGATATCACTAAACCCGCCCAAAGATGTTAACAACCATGCATGTGCAGCGCCCATTAGACGGAGGGGGCCCGACAGCCGATCAGTTCCAGTCATTCCACCAGGAATGAGGTACACGGCTCGCGTTGTCTCAGGAACGTATTTGCATTTTTTTGTGCTCCGATAGAAGCACTTTCCCACTGGTTCCCTTCTTTCCCCAGCTGCAGCCTCTGAATCCAGAGATGGGTTTTGGTACCCAAAAACAAGTTTTTGAGGTGTTTATTGATAATGGATAAAGATTTTTCAATGTGGTGAGATGGCTCTCCAGAAAAATGCCTAGAGAACATACCGTTAAAATCTGAGTAATTTTTGAGGTTACTTACTGTTAGATTCCACCTCATATTACGTGTCGAAGTAGGGAAACTGTGAACCTTTGATCTTGGAAACGAATGAAGGTATCAAGAATGTTTTCAAGGTTGTTTGAGTTCGTAATCTTACAAATATATTGTAAAAATGTCAGCCATTCGCTGTGCATAGCCGTGTTGGAATCCATGGCTGGGGTTTGGTCCGCTGGTAACGGCGAAAATATAGTAAAAATACCCTTTTTTGGGTGTTCTCCGAAGTACCGCCCATGAACAACTGGTGCAACCGTAAATCCTGTCAAGCCCATCGTTGGCCACATCAAGTGCAAAAAGAAACAACCGATTTGCTCCATTTATCCTAAGCAGGTGGAAGGGTGTTGTGTTCATAATTTCACCCTGTACTGTAGGACAGTGACGCTAAGACGACCCTTCTTTAGGGTATACAAATGGTCCCCAGCCCATGGGCTATCCAAAGCATTTGACCCTACCTTTTCAGCAGAAATAGAACCCGATATTGGAGCTCAGAAAAATTCCGTTTTTATGCGCGGTGTTTTGGAACATGTGGGGTACGCATGCTGTCGCACACATTCGGATTATAGCAAACTACTATAGTCACTATTATTTCTATGTTGATGTAATCCTACCCACAGTTTCAGCAGAGGCAGCCGCTTGCTGGTTATCACTCCATCCAGACACTCATAAACACTACTTTCACAGCACATCAGAAAGCGAGTCATTCTACTTATAACTCTGCTCAGCGCACGTGCTCCAACATTAGGCCAACACATCTAGCTTCCTGGAATGGAAAACGACCATTGCTCTTTCTTTGCATCATTGACGACTGTTGAGCACTCCACTTTTGAGGAGACTGACGACCCCACAGTTTGGTTCATAAAACAACAATCAGCATCATCACTGTTGCTCTCAACTGACTTCCCGTCGTTTTGACACATGCATGTGTACTAGCGTGAACAAAGTTAAATCGATGTATTTCAGCAGTTACCACATGGAAATTCTTTGAATTCAATGCGTCACAATTAAGATACATTATGAAACGCCCAGGTACAAATTGATTTGAATGTATCCTTTTCATGGTTGTGTTGATGAGTGATTATGAGTGTTGATTTCTCGACGTATCAAAATGTATCTACCCTCCCTCTGCAAATTAAAACGGGATTTTCAACTGATCTCTAGTCTGGCGCTCATGACGGTGTGGCTGTTGCAAAAACAGTCTTTCCTTTGAGAAGGATGTTATGGTACGACGGATAATTACACTGAAGAGCCAAAGAAACTGGTACACCTACCTAATATCGTGTAGGGCCCCCGAGAGCACGCAGAAATGCCGCAACACGAAATACATGGATTCGACTAGTGTCTGAAGTAATAACGGAGGGAACTGACACCATGAACCTGCAGGGCTGTCCATAAATCCGTCAGAGTACGAGGGGGTGGAGATCTCTTCTGAACAGCACGCTGCAAGGCATCCCAAACATGCTCAATAATGTTCATTTCTGTGGAGTTTGGTGGCCAGCGGAAGTGTTTAAACTCAGAAGAGTGTTCCTGGAGCCACTCTGTAGAAATTCTGGACGTGTGGGGTGTCGCATTGTACTGTCGGAATTCCCCAAGTCCGTCAGAATGCACAATGGACATGAATGGATGCAAGTGATCAGACAGGATGCTTACGTACGTGTCACCTGTCAGTGTCATATTTAGACGTATCAGTGGTCCCATATCACTCCAACTGCACACGTCCCACACCATTACAGAGCCTCCACCCGCGTGAAGAGTCCCCTGCTGACATGCAGGGCCCATGGATTCATGAGGTTGTCTCTATACCCGTACACATCCAGCGTCTCTATACAATTTTAAATGAGACTCGTCCGACCAGGCAACGTGTTTCCAGTCATAAACAGTCCAATATTGGTGTTGACGGGCCCAGGCGAGGCGTAAAGCTTTGTGTAGTGCAGTCCCAATGGTACACGAGTGGGCCTTCACGTTAGCCAATATGTTAGCCAGAGGAAACTGTGTGAACCCCGCTGTGTTTTGGCAGAAGAAGCAAATTGTAACATGGCAACAACATAAACGTGTAGGTTTTGATCAAAATTCGCCGCTCATGGCGCTTCTCTGAAAGTAACTCATGATTAACAAGCCAGGCGAAAATAAATCGCTGCAATTTCGGCGGAATTCTTTTTGGATACTAACCAAAGCGAGGTGACAGATGTTTCTAAATGGTCAACATGCAAGTATGGGCGTGGAGAGGCCCCACTTAATATTACAGAAAATGTTAGTATTAGTTTCAGTTTAGGACGACATTTGCCCTCCAGCACACAGCGTTTCCCCTACAGTGCCTTCTGCAATCCCCACCACTACCGTTCTTCCCAGGCATGCCCTGCCGTTGCCTGTCTACCGGCCACAGTATTTTGTGCGGACTCTGATGTGAAGTGAGCAGATGGGCTTGTTTGTAGCCACTTGGACTCTAGCACAGAGTTGAAGCAGCATAGTGTGACATATTTGTACTTATCATCTAAGCTCAGTGCTCCTCGATACCTGAATACTTAGAGAAGTACCTCCATTGTTGTAGCCAGAGGCAGCAGTTCTGTGTAGTAAATTTCGCAGCCTGTACAGCCCCGTATGACCTACAGATTAAATCTTATTTCCTTTCTACTGTAATAAACAAGACTGGTTTGGTAAGTCTGGTAAAAAAGCAAGAAAAATGTTTGTTTCATAAACAACTCACTTTGCTTCTTGAGGTAGTCTCCTTTGAGGGCTATACACTTGCTCCACCAAGCTTCCAGATTTTACATTTCACCTGAAAAACAGGTTCTGTCAAACTCTGCAGAACACTCATTAACTGCAACCATCACTCCCTCATTTGATGAAAATTTCTTCCCAGCAAACCAGTGTTTCAAGATAAGAATTAGTAAGGAGATATTTAGGCTACATTCGGTGGATAGGGTGGATGAGGAAACAATTCAAAGCCTAATTTAAGCACTTTCGCCATTTTCATCGCAGATTTATGGGATGATGCATTATCCTGCTGAAAGAGCACTTTTTTGTGTGTCAACAGTAAGCTTTTTTCAGCCAACACTTTTCAACCGATCCAACAATCAAGCATAATACAGTCTAGTTATGGTTATGCTTGTTTCCAATTAATCTATGAGGATTATTCCTTGAGAATCCCCAAAAAAATCATCACCTTACCAGCTGACAAAAAAGATCTTTGCCCTCCTTCGTGCATTTTCACCTTCTTTTGTCCGCTGCGTTGCCTGCCATTTTGCTTGTTGTCTAATGACGTGTCATCAACTGTCACAAACAGGCGCAAAAAGTCTTCTGGATTGCGATTTAACATCGCCAGACTTTGTGTTGAAATGTTGTGCTGTATGCACTTTTGGTTGACTGTGAACAATTGCGGAGTCACCTCGCACACAGATTCTTCATAACAAATTCTCCATGCAGGATATTATGCACTCGCTGAGGTCAGATGCCTACAGTACCACCAGTCTCAAGAATTTTATTCCGCAGTCTTGCATTACCATACCAGTGTCAATCGTTTTCTTTTGTGGTGATCTCAAATGGACGACCGCATTGCGCTTCGTCTTTGGTGCTTGTCCGACCACGTTTAAATTCATTATCCAAAAGTAAATGGTGTTCAAGAATGGTACAGTGTCCGCATGAACTTCATCCAGTTCTGTATTGATCTGTGCGGCAGTCCAAACCTTCAAAACAAAATTTTTAATAAAAGAACGAAACTCTGTTTCCTCCATTTTCGCCGACCGCGGTTCTAGGCGACACAGTCTGGAACCGCGCGACCGCTACGGTCGCAGGTTTGAATCCTGCCTGGGGCATGGATGTGTGTGATGTCCATAGGTTAGTTAAAGTAGTTCTACGTTCTAGGGGACTGATGACCTCATATGTTAAGTGCCATAGTGCTCAGAGCCATTTGAACCTTCATTTTCAATCGCAGTTGACACACTGACCAATTCAGACTGTTGTCAACAATGAACTGTACATTGTACAGTGTTGAAGCTGATTATGCGACGTTTGGAATAACCAAGCTTACCAACTATGAAGGCACAATAAAATCGTTCCAGTCTTTCAAGAAAATTTACCAGACTTGTTGACCCACCCTCGTATTGATAGAATAAGTAAAATTTCGTTATCAGCCCTCGTTGTTGGTGTTGTAATTTTACTGCCTATCAGCTTACAAACGTTTCTTTTACCTCGCTATTTAAGTTCAAGTGGTTTTAAATTGATCTCTGGAGACCAGTGTATTTTATTTCTCACAACTATAAATAATCACAGTTTCTGCAGAAAGAATGAAATAAAAGATTAATGGGCAAAAAGAAACAATCCATATATTCCCTGGTGAAGATGGCAAATGTTTAGTGGTGTCACACGCGAGAGCGCTCCTGTGTCTCTTGTAAGGACGCGAGCCTTGGCTGCCTTGAAATCGCCTAACGGGGACGCCGCCACGCAGCGGTTGCTTTACAAATTCGCACGCCACGGCTGTTAATTTGGCAACAGCGCCTGCCCGACCCGACGACACGGCTGGGGTACAGGTCCGCCACGTGTGGCCAAGGCCAACACTTCTCGGCCTCGTAATCAAGAACGGGATTTTGAACGCAAAAGTGGACTTACACTGATGTGACATCGTGGCGTAGCGATATGCGCACATACTGAAGACGGTAGGGTCGCGTGCGCACAGTATAAAAGGTTAATGCATTGGCGGAGCTGTCAGTTGTACTCAGGTGATCATGGCAGCACGACGGGAAATAACATCCTTTGAAAGCGGAATGGTAGCTGGAGCCAGACGCATGAGAGTTACCACTTCGGAAATCGTTAGGGAATTCAATATTCCGAGATCCACAGTCTCAAGAGTGTGCCGAGAATATGAAATTTCAGGCATTACAGACAATGCAGTGGCCAACGGCCTTCACTTAACGACCGAGAGCAGCAGCATATGCATAGAGTCGTCAGTGATAACTGTAAAACAACTTTAAGTGAAATAACCGCAGAAGTCAGTGTGGGACGTATGAAAAACGTACTTGTTAGGACAGTGCGGCGAAATTTTGCGTTAACGGGCTATGGCTGCACACGACCGACGCGAGTGCATTTGCTAATAGCACATCTTCTGCTTCACCTCTCCTGGGCTCATGACCATATCGGTTGGATTCTAGACAACTGGAAAACTGTGGGCTGGTCTGATGAGTACCAATCTCGGCTGGTAAGGAATGATTGTAGGTTTCGAGTGTGGCGCAGACCGCACGAAGCCATGGGTACAAGTTCTCAGCAAGGCACTGTTCAAGCTCGTGATGGCGCCATAATAGCATGGGCTGTATTAACATGCAGTGGACTGGTTCCTATGGTCCAACGGAACAGATCAGTTACTGGAAATGGTTATGTTCGGCCGCCTGGAAACCATTTCCAGCCATTCATGGACGTCATGTTCCCAGACATCATCACAACTTTTACGGATGGCACAACTGTTCGCAATTGGTTTGAAGAACATTCTGGGCAATTCGAGCAAATGATTCGATCATCCAGATTGCCCAACATGAATCCTATCGATCATTAATGTGACATAATTGGAAGGTCAGTTCTGCACAAATCACTGCACCGGTAACACTTCCGCAATTACGCTCGGCTACAGAGGCAGCATGGCTCAACGTTTCTGCTGGAAGCTTCCACCAACTTCCTGAGTCCATTCCACGTCGAGTTGCTGGTCTATGCTGAGCAGTACGATGTCTGACACGATATGAGGAGATATCGGATGACTTTTGCCACCGCTGCGTATCTTTCAGTGGATTTTTCTTTGGGGACAACGAGTTTTGTCCAACTTTTTTCGGCGAAAAGATTCTTCATCGTCGGCGTGCTTTCGCAGAAAATCTAGACCTGTCAGAGACTCTTTCGAGATGGGAATAGCGTAAACCAGAACCTGCCAAATCTGGTGTATAGAGAGGACTTTCATTCGTCCTTGGAATCCCCGAGATTTTCCCATAACTTTAGAACATTTCAGTATGCCAAGGAAACATGTTGTTCCGCTCTTCACGTATTTTTTTAAACAGGCCGTCAGAGACAAAGCACCTCGTGTTGCTGCTGCTAATAAGGCGAGTACACAGTTAGTTTGTTAAACATTTTTACGAGCTTTCAACAGGAGCGACTTATTTATAGATACCTGTGTAGTTACTACATTATGTTTGTAATTTCTTGCGTGTTTGAGTGTTTACTAGGCAAAACCTTTTACTTTTATTTCAATAACTGCAAAGCGCACAGTACGGTCGTTGTTATCGATCCTCGTATCGTACATGCTTTTGTTTGTTTTGGTTAGTGTAGCTCAGTATCGGTTACACCGTCAGTGAGAGAGCACTTCGAATCCCTGCTGCTAATAAGCCAAGTACACTGTTCGTCTGTTACATATTTTTACGAGCTACAAACAGGAGCGACTGCAGTAATGGATAGGAACTGTGATTGCTGAGTACAGATGCGAGCTGAGTTGGCGACCCTTCGCTCTCAGCTCCAGCCTGCATTGGCTTCCATCGCACAGCTTGAGGCTGCTGCCAAGGGGCATCACTGTGGGGGATCAGACACGGGGTTGCGAGGGACGTCGAGCACGTCTCACGTGTCCGCCGATCGGTCCACTGCTGTGGTCGCCCCAGGTACTGTCTGCACTGTAGTTGATCCCTCATCCGTGGTCGAGTGGAAGATCATTGCAAAGTCTGGCAGGCAGCGAAATACTTTCCGAGGAGCGGATCGTAGGGCCTCCCTGGTTTGTTTGACAAACAAGTTTCGGGCGTTATCTGACGATGTCTCTAAGCTGGATGCAGTCATCCACCGTGTTCCAGAGGAAGCATCCCGGCCCGTAAGGTCTGGGCATTCACAGAGGGTGGGTTTACTGGTAGTTGAGAGCTCCAACGTTAGGCGCCTAATGGGGCCGCTTAGGAACATGGCAGCCAAGGAGGGGAAGGAAGCCAGTATACTCTCCTTATCCATACCGGGGGGAGTCATTCCGGATGTGGAAATGGTGTTCCAGATGCCGTGAAGAGTACAGAGCCAACAGCAGGTGGTGACTCATGTTGGTACCAGCGTGTGTCGCTTTGGACTGGAGGAGATTCTCTGGTAGCGGAAATGGTAAAGACTGCCAGTCTTGCTTCCGAGATTAAGGCGGAGTTCATCATCTGCAGCATCGTCGATAGAACCCACTGTGGTCCTTTGGTGCAGCGCCGAGTGAAGGGTCTGAATCAGAGCCTTGGGCGGTTCTGTGGCCGTGTAGGCTGCAGATTCCTTGACTTACACCATCGGGTGTGGGTTTCCGGGTTCCGCTTTATAGGTCTGGAGTACACTACACACAGGAGGCGGCTACAAGGGTAGCGGGCGCTGTGTGGAAGGGACTGGACGGTTTTTTTAGGTTAGAGGGTCTCAAGGAACCACAGAAAGGGCATCCGTCTAAAACGGGGCAGGTAAAACACAGTAAGGTAATTGTAGAAACGATCGGTATTGTAGTTGTAAATTGTAGTAGCTGTGTTGGGAAAGAGCCAGAGCTCCAAGCCCTAAAAGAGAGCACTGAAGCTCAAATAGCTGTAAGAAAAGAGAGCTGGCTAAAGCCGGAAATAAGTTCAGCCGAAATTTTTTCAAACGATCTAACAGTGTTCAGAAACGATAGATTAAATACAATTGGTGTTGGAGTATATATTGCTGTCAGAAGTAGTTTGCCTTGTAGTTAAATTGAAGTAGATAGTTCCTGCGAAATAGTATGGGTAGAGGTTATACCTGACAATGGGCCTAAACTATTAATTGGATCGTTTTACCAACCCCCTGCCTCAGGAGATGTAATTGCTGAACAGTTCGAAAACAAAACGTGAGTCTCATTTCAAATAGGTACCCTACTCATATAATTATAGTCGATGATGACTTCAATCTACCCTCGATATGCTGGACAAATTATACGTTTAAAGCCGGTGGCAGGCATAAAACGTCATCCGAAATTGTACTGAATGCTTTCTCAGAAAATTATTTTGAACAATTAGTTCATGAGCTCACTCGAAGCGTAAATGGTTGCGAAAGCATACTTGACCTCTTAGCAACAAATAATCCTGGACAAATAGTGAGTTTCGTCGTGAATACAGGGATTAGCGACCACAAGGCAGTTGCTGCTACGCTGAACACCGTAACACCTACCACCATCAAAAAGAAACGTGAAGTATATCTATTTAAAAAACCTGATAAAATGCTGTTAACGTCTTTTTAAGAGACAGTCTTTTTCCTTCCGGTCTGACCATGTAAAAGATGTGGAATGATTTCAAAGAGATAGTATCGGCAGAAACTGAGAGATATATACCAAATAAATTAATAAGTGATGGTGCTGATCCCCGTGGTACACAGAACGGTTCAGATCGCCGTTGCAGAAACAGCGAAAAAAGCATGCCAAATTTAAAAGAACGCAAAATCCCCAAGACTTGCAAAGTTTTGCAGAAGTTCAAAACATAGCGCTTACTTCAATGTGAGATGCTTTTAATAATTTCCACAACGAAATTCTGTCTCGAAACCTGGCAGAAAGCCCAAAGAGATTCTGGTCATACATAAAGTACACCAGTGGCAAGACACAATAAATACCTTTACTACGCGATAACAACGGCGAAGTCACTGATGAAAGTGCCACTAAAGCAGAGTTATTAAGCACCGTTTCCCAAAACTCCTTCTCCAAAGAAGACGAAGTAAACATTCCTGAATTCCAATCAAGAACAACTGCCAAGATGAGAAACATAGAAACGATATCTTCGGAGTAACAAAGCAGCTTAAATAAAGCCAAGGCCTCCGGTCCAGATTGTATACCAGCCAGGTTCCTCTCAGAGTATGCTGATACAATAGCTCCATATTTAGCAATTATACACAACCGCTCGTTCAAAGAAAGATCCGTACCTAAAGACTGGAAAATTGCTCAAGTCACACCAATACCCAAAAAGGGAAGTGGGAGTAATCCGCTGAATTATAGGCCTATATCACTAACGCTGATTGGCAGGAGGGTTTTGGAACATATACTGTATCCGAACGTTATGAAGTACCTCGAAGAAAACGATGTATTGACACATAGCCAGCACGGATTCAGAAAATATCGTTCTTGCAAAACAGAACTAGCTCTTTATACCCATGAAGTAATGAGTGCTATCGACAGGGGATGTCAAATTGATTCCATATTTTTAGATTCCATAGGCGCGCAGTTTGGTTAGAAGACGCTTGTGAGGAACGGTGTCGAAAGTGTTCTAGAAAACACTTTCGACACCGTTCCTCACAAGCGTCTTCTAACCAAACTGCGCGCCTATGGAATATAGCCTCAGTTGCAGGACTGGATTAGTGATTTCCTGTCAGAAAGGTCAAAATTCGCAGTAATACACGGAAAGTCATCGACTAAAACAGAAATAATATCCGGCGTTCCTCAAGGAAGTGTTATAGGCCCTCTATTGTTCCTGATCTATATTAACGACGTAGGAGACAATCTGAGTAGCCGTCTGAGATTGTTTGCAGATGATGCTGTCATCTACCGTCTTGTAAAAATGATTTGCATAAGATACCTGTATGGTGCGAAAAGTGGCAACTGACCCTGAATAAAGAAAAAGTACTAAAAGAAATCAGCTAAATTTCGATTACGCGATAAGTCCCACAAATCTTAAGGCTGTAAATTCAACTAAATACTTAGGGATTACAATTATAGATAACCTAAATTGGAACGATCACATAGATAATGTTGTGGGTAGAGCAAACCAAAGACTGTGATTCATTGGCAGAACACTTAGAAGGTGCAACAGGTCGGCTAAAGAGACTGCGTAAACCACGCTTGTGTGCCCTATTCCTCAGTATTGGTGTGCGGTGTGGGATCCGAATCAGGTGAGACTGTCGGATCACATCGAAAAAGTACAAAGAAGGGCTGCTCGCATTGTACTACCGCGAAATAGGGTAGATAGTGCCACAGACATGATACGTGAAACAAATGCGTTTTTCGTTGCGACGGGAGCTTCTCATGATGTTTCCATCACCAGTATTCTCCTCCGATTGCGAAAAAATTCTGTTGGCACCCACCTACATAGGGAGAAATGATCATCACGATAAAATAAGAGAAATCAGGATTCGCACAGAAAAATTTAAGTGCTCATTTTTCCCGTGCGCCGTTCAAGAGTGGAGTGGTAGAGAGACAGCCTGAAGGTGGTTCATTGAACCCTCTACCAGGCACTTTATTGTGAATAGCAGAGTGATCACGTAGATATGAATGTAGATTGCGGGCCTCAATGAACTTAACGAGATATAGAAGGCGTACATGATTGTTTCATAAGTTAAGACGACAAGTATTCCAGGCATGCTGTGAAGCAATGGACCAGTGAGAGATCTGTGTGTTTCCTTTTTAATCATTCATTTTTTATTTTCAGTTCTTCTGATCTCAGAATGAGAGACACTGTTCCAGATTTACTGTTGCAGGTTCGAATCCAGCCTCGGCCATCGATGTGTGTGATGTCCTTAGGCTAATTAGGCTTAAGTAGTTCTAAGTATAGGGGACTGATGACCACAGATGTTAAGTCCCATAGTGCTTGGAGCCATTTGAATTTTTTCACATTTGATGGGGATCTGAATGTACAGTCCTTAAAGGCACCAATACGTTAGTCACAGCGTGCGTGGAACAGATGGTCCCTGCCTGTCTATTCCTGTTTTACAGAGCCTTCAGCCTGACTATTAGTGAATGGAAAATGGAGTTGGCAAAATTTTCTGTTTAGAAAATTATGAACATGGTGAACCATGGGCGAACTACAGTGACTGCAGGGGACTTCTGGACCAGCCGTATACCAAGCATATGTGCTGAGAGTGGAGAGCCGCCACCTAACATCAGGCGGGGCCGCCTTATGGTACGGGAAGCCTATAAAACAATACCCACGCCAAAGAAACCTGTATTCTATTTCTTTGAGGTTTAATTTTCCATTCCTAACGTTCTAGCACGTTGTTCGACTAATGAGCCACGTAGAATCAGGGAACTGTCAGCCAAATCTCAGGCTAGCTGGTAGTGTGGCGCAGAGTAAGTCCCAGCTGGGAATATTTCTAAGGGGACTTCCAGTTTGCATTTGTCTTACAATCAGGGGAAACTTCCCAGAAATCTTCATCGTGCATGAGGGATGGGAACTATGTTTAGCTTAATACTACGACAACATGTTCCAGACAAAAAAATGAAAGCTTAAAGAATGTCAAGGCCATTTCTTTATGAGTATGCAGAGCAAAGTCACTGACTGGGACGTTATGCGCAGAGTACCTGTTTTATTCCTTATCTCCAAAGGCAGAGCAGGATATTGCAGTTATGACCCAACTACACTTCTGGCCATTAAAATTGCTACACCACGAAGATGATGTGCTGCAGACGTGAAATTTAACCGGCAGGAAGAAGATGCTGTGATATGCAAATGGTTAGCTTTTCAGAGCATTTCTCATACACAAAAAGCACTGATCGTCGTTGCTTGGTGAAACGTTGTTGTGATGCCTCGCGTAAGGAGGAGAAATGCGTACCATCACGATTCCGACTTTGATAAAGGTCGGATTGTAGCCTATCGCGATTGCTGCTCGCGTTGGTCGAGATTGTTAGCAGAATATGGAATCGGTGGGTTCAGGAAGGCAATACGGAACGCCGTGCTGGATTCCAACAGCCTCGTATCACTAGGAGTCGAGATGACAGGCATCTTATCCCCATGGCTACAACGGATCGTGCAGCCAAGTCTCGATCCCTGAGTCAACATATGGGGACGTTTGCAAGACAACAACCATCTGCACGAACAGTTCGACGACGTTTGCAGCAACATGGACTATCAGCTCGGAGACCATGGCTGCGGTTACCCTTGCAGCTGCATCACAGACAGGAGCGCCTGCGATGGTGTACTCAACGACGAACCTGGGTGCACGAATGGCAAAACGTCATTTTTTCGGATGAATCCAGGTTCTGTTTACAACATCATTATGGTTGCACTCGTGCTTGGCGACATCGCTGTGAATGCACATTGGAAGCGTGTATTCGTCATCGCCATACTGGCGTATCAACCGGGTTGATGGTATGAGGTGCCATTGGTTACACGTATCGGTCACCTCTTGTTCGCATTGACGGCACTTTGAACAGTGGACGTTACATTTCAGATGTGTTACGACCCGTGGCTCTACCCTTCATTCGATCCCTGCGAAACCCTACATTTCAGGAGGATAATGCACGACGGCATGTTGCAGGTCCTGTAAGGGCCTTTCTGGATACAGAAAATGTTCGACTGCTGCCTTGGCCTGCACATTCTCCAGATCTCTCACCAATTGAAAACGTCTGGTCATAGGTGGCCTAGCAACTGGCTCGTCACAATACGCCAGTCTCTACTCTTGATGATGAACTGTGGTATCGTGTTGAAGCTGCATGGGCAGCTGTAGCTGTAAACGCCATCCAAGCTCTGTTTGACCCAATGCCCAGTCGTATCAAGGCAGTTATTGCGGCCAGAGGTGGTTGTTCTGGGTACTGATTTCTCAGGATCTATGCACCCAAATTGCGTGAAAATGTAATCACATGTCAGTTTTAGTATAACATATTTGTCCAATGAATACCCGTTCATCATCTGCATTTCTTCTTGGTGTAGCAATTTGAATGGCCAGTAGTGTAATTCCCTTTACTCCAAGAAGCAGACCAGGCTGTTTGAGATCCGCCCTTTAAGAGTGGAGATTGTCCTCAGCCGAACGTCCCAGCAGGCTGGAAGTGATGCAGAGGGAATCCCAACTGGGAATGTTTGGGACTGAACTTCCAGTTCCGGCATTCACCTGATAACCAAGATAGCCTCCCGAAAACTTTAGTTGATATCGGGAGATTGGAACAACGTAAATTTATTTTTGTGACTGTGCTATCCATTGCCCCAGAAAAACTTTTGTGTTTGTGTATATGTTTGTAGTGTATGCATGTACGTGTGTGGAGTCTGTATTTTGTTGCCATTGTTCGACGATTAATATAACAACTGCCAGAAACTGACTGCAAGCAATGAGACTTGTGCAAAGCTCGCCCATAGCCGGGCTGGAAAGCCGTACTGTTTCACCACGCTGCAGTCTAAGGACCTGTGGCGTCGTTAGAATCAGTGAGACAATATTCAATGTTATTCCATTTATTGCTCAGAATACAAATCGTTGCTGTGTCTTCTGCAATGGCCGGTGGTTGCATAATTTGGAGGGAAATGTGTGGAAGTCGATGACGCCCTGGTGCGGAGGTTTGTCCAGCTGGCGAGGTAGACTCGCGCTTTCGGTAGCCCTGCTTGGAGATGGCGGTGACCGCAACATGTGTGTCCGAGCTCCACTGCCCGCCTTGTCCCACCAGGTAGACCGTGATGTCGGCTGCTGTGATGTGTTGAATACTGAACTACACTCACTGATGTGGTAAGCCGTCAGACTTGTGCGACGCTGTAGTTCTAGGGCAGTTTTTTCTCTGGACTGGAGCCATGTTGGTAGACTCATGGGCTACCCATCAGTGCTGGCTGCCTTGCTGACTTCAGTACTAGATGCAGGACTTTATTACCCATGGCTGCAGATGGCTCATCTCGCAAGGCAGAAAGTGTAGGACCAACTCTAGAACCATCTCACACACAAGATGTTAACTTACCATAACCAGAGAATCGAGTGCGAACGACATGAACGCCATCGATCCTATTGGTCGAGTGCTTTAAGGCTAGTGAGGGTGGAGTATTTATGTCATGTAGGACAGGCTCCGCTCCACGTCGTCATACGTAATGTTAGAATCAGTCCTGCTCTTCTCGAGTCGTCAGCGGTCTTTAGTGCCGCTGCATTTACTTAACGAATTTGTTACAGTGTCCTTACTGCTCAGTCAAAGCCCTGATAGGCGACGTTGCGTTCTACCGAGTGTCTCCCACATAACGTTGGTTGATTGATTGGTTGATTTGGAGGAGTGCATCAATCGGCGAGGTCATCGGTCCCATCGGATTATGGAAGGATGGCGAAGAAAGTCGTCTGTACCCTTTCAAAAGAACCATACCGGCATTTGCCTGAAGCGATTTAGGGAGATCACGGAAAATGTAAACGTGGGTTTGAACCATCGTCCTCCCGAAAGCGAGTCCATTGGGCTAACCACTTCACGCTCCGTCTCGCTCAAGAGTGTCGAGGTTGTTGTCTTACTGACCGAGTAGCGGTGTTTAAATGTTTACAATTCCCAACTGGCGGCTGTTGATACACACACCAAAAAAGTTTTGCATCACCTCGGTTCCGAGAGTTCAAAAACTGTACAGAAAGTTGGAATAGAGATCAACATAAACATTATTTCCGTTCTTTTTATTGCTCATGTAAACACACATTGCATGTTGTAACACCATTCAGCGAGACCTTTAGAGGTGGTGGTCCAGATTGCTGGACACACCGGTACCTCTAATACCCAGTAGCACGTCCTCTTGCATTGATGCATGCCTGTATTCGTCGTGACATACTATGCACAAGTTCATCGTTCATCAAGGCACTGTTGGTCCAGATTGTCCCACTCCTCGACGGCTATTCGGCTTATATCCCTCAGAGTGGCTGGTGGGTCACGTCGTCCATTAACAGCCCTTTTCAATCTATCCCAGGCATGTTTGATAGGGTTCATGTCTGAAGAACAAGATGGCCACTCTAGTCGAGCGATGTCGTTATCCTGAAGGAAGTCATTCACAAGATATGCATAATGGGGGCGCGAAATGTCGTCCATGAAGACGAATGCCTCACCAGTATGCTGCCGATATGGTTGGACTATCGGTCGGAGAATGACATTCACGTATCGTATAGCCGTTACGGCGCCTTCCATGACCACCAGCGGCCTACGTCGGCCCTGCATAACACCACCCCAAAACATCAGGGAACCTCCACCTTTTGCACTCGCTGGACAGTGTGCGTAAAGCGTTCAGCCTGACCAGTTTGCCTGCAAACACGTCTCCGACGATTGTCTGGCTGACGGCATATGCGACACTCATCAGTGAAGGGAACGTGATGCCAGTCCTGAGCGGTCCATTCAGCATGTTGTTGGGCCCATTTGTACCGCGCTGGATGGTGTCGTGGATGCAAAGATGGACCTCGCCGTGGACGTAGGGAGTGAAGTTGCGCATCATGCAGTCTATTGTGCACAATTTGAGTCGTGACACGACGTCCTGAGGCTGCACGAAAAGCATTATTCAACATGGCGGCGTTGCTGTCAGTGTTCCTCCGAGCCATAATCCATAGGTATCGGACATCCCCTGCAGTAGTAGCCCTTGGACGGCCTGGGAGAGGAATGTCATGGACAGTTTCTATCTCTCTGTAGCTCCTCCATGTCCGAATAACATCGCTTTGGTTCATTCCTAGAGGCCTGGGCACTTCCCTTGTTGAGAGCCCTTCCTAGCACAAAGTAACAATGCGGACGCGGTCGACCCGCGATATTGACGGTCTAGCCATGTTTGAACTACATACAACACGAGCCGTGTACTTCCGTCCTGGTGGAATGACTGGAACTGATCGGCTGTCGGACCCCCTCCGTCTAATAGGCGCTGCTCATGCACGGTTGTTTACATCTTTGGGCGGGTTTAGTGACATCTCTGAACAGTCAAAGGGGCTGTGTCTGTGATACAATAGCCACAGTCAACGTATATCTTCAGGAGTTATGGGAACCGGGGTAATGCAAAACTTCTTGATATGTGTATTTGGGAGTGGTTGAATAACGTCAGCGTTCGAACTAACAGCATTTCACTCCCCCGTTTCCGCCGGTCGGTGTGGCCGAGCGGTTCTAGGCGCTTCAGTCTGGAACCGCGCGACCGCTACGGTCGCAGGTTCGAATCCTGCCTGGGGCATGGATGTGTGTGGTGTCCCTAGGTTAGTTAGGTTTAAGTAGTTCTAAGTTCTAGGGGACTGATGACCTCAGATGTTAAGTCCCATAGTGCTCAGAGCCATTTGAACCATTTGAACCCTACCAGTACTCTGCGCGCTGCCCTGCCCTCATCCATTCGACCTACGTGACCCGCCCATCGCAGCCTACGTGATTTAATAATACTGATTATGTCAGGGCTTGAATAGAGTTCGTGAACCTCTTCGTTATGCAGTTTTCGCCACTCTCCGCTAATGTCATCCCTTTTTGCTCCGAAAATTTTCCTCAAAATTTGTTTTCAAATGCTCGAAACTGCTTTTTATTTTGCACAATGAGAGACCAAGTCTCACACCCATACAGCATAACAGGTAGAATAATAATTTTGTATATTCTAAATTTTAAATTCCTAGACAATATCCGTGATGCAAGTAATCTATTCAGTGAGAAGTAGCACGCATTTCTCGCCCGTAATCTCTTCTTCAGTTCGGATTCAATCTCATTTCTCGAAGTGATGTCCACGCCTAGATATTTAAATGTGTTCACTTTTTCAAACTGCATGTCTCCAACTTTTAACATTTCCTGATCTACTGCTGTTGGCATTATAGTAGTAACCAGGTATTTAGTTTTGTATTCACTTATCCTTAGACCTACATCTTCACTAGCCATGATTAACACATTCGCATTTGCTGTTACAGATTCTTTCCTATCGCTAATGATGTTTAGATCATCTGCATACCCTAATATCTTAATATTTCCATTTAACTCGACACCTTCTGAATTATCTGCTGTCGTTCGTACAATATATTCTAGGACTAAATTAAAAAGTAGCGGTGAAAGGGCATCTCCCTGTTTAGGTCCTTTCTTTATTACAAATTCTTCTGACTGCAATTTCCCCACGCGTGCTCTACCTTTTGTGTTTTTCAAACTCGCTTCTATACGTCTAACATACTTCTTTGGTATTCCAAGTTCCAAAAGAATTCTGTACAATTTTGATTGCAATACTGAATCATATGCGTTTGTAAAATCTATGAAAAGATTATGAACTGGTTTATTGTATACCCATTTTTTTTTCAAAATTTGACGCAGGGTGAATATTTGGTCTATAGTTGATCTATTCCTCCGAAAGCCAGCTTGGTAATCCCCCACAATTTCATCTGCATATGGTGTAATCCTGCGTAGCAGAATATTCGAGAAAATTTTGGAACATACTGGTAATAGTGATATCCCTCTATAATTGCTACAATCCATTTTGTCACCCTTATTAAAAATTGGGATCAGAATCAAATCCTGTCACTCTTCAGCTACCATCTCTGAGTTCCATACTTTAGTTATCATTTTGTGAACTACTTCCACCAATTTCTGTCCCCCATTTTTAACTAATTCTGCAATTATGCAATCTGATTCTGGTGCTTTATGGTTTTTCAATTTGTTGATTGCATCTCTTACTTCCTTTAACGTTGGCTCAGGTATCTGGGGTTCTGCTGTATGTATTTCGTACGCCTGCTCTTTTCCTGCTTCCTGGTGTATATTTAATAGATGCTCAAAATACGCCCTCCATTTACTTAATATAGCGATGCGGTCTGTCAGTATTCCTCCGGTATCCCCTCGAAGTGCATTTGCCCTAGCCTTGAACCTCTTCCTATACCCATTTATGTCTAGGTAAAGTTCCCTAATGTTTTTTGTTTTACTGTTTGTTTCCATTTTTTTAATTTGATTGTTCAAATAATCCCTCTTCTTTGCCCGTAGCCTACGACCAACTTCCCTTCTCATGTTCAAGATCTCCTCTCGTTTTCTGTCTCCCATTCTATCCCAATCTAATCGCGCTTTTCTCCTTTCCTCTACCAATTTCTTGCATTCCTCATCAAACCACGGTTCTTCTTAATTGTACCTATTGTGACCTTCGCTGCCTCTTTGATATTATTCCTCACAGTGATCCACTGTTTATTTACATCCTCGTCTTGATCTTCGTGTGTCCTGAGAGCATCAGACCTATTTGAAATTTCTATCATGTACCTTCTTCTAAAGTTTTCATCATTTTGCTTGTCAGTGTCGAACCTAACAAGTTCTGCATTGTGACACCTTGCTGTTGCTCTAGATAGCTGTTGGTGAACTTTGGCAACTACAAGAAAATGATCAGAATCGCAGTCTGCTCCCCTGAAAGTCCTAACATTTTCTATACTAGTGTGCCATCTCCGATCTACAAGAACATGATCAATTTGGTTTCAGATGTGTCCATCCGGAGAGACCCAAGTTGCTTTACGGATGTCCTTCCTTTTGAAATATGTGCTCCCAACAATCATGTCTTTTGAAACAGCAAAATTAACCACCCTTGTGCCATTATCATTCGAAATGTTATGCAAACTTTCTTTCCCAATTGTAGGCCGGAATGATTCCTCCTTCCTTATCTTCGCATTAAAATCACCTATGATTAATTTTGTATCGTACGAGGAGAACTCGCCCCACAGCTGATCTAGTTTTTCATAAAAGCCGTCTTTAACATCCTCTTCAGTGTCCTCAGTTGGTGCGTGTACATTAATTACTACTAGTCTATTCCACCTGCCGGACAACACTATAACTGATAGTCGGTCACTAATGAATCTTATAGCAGCCGCTTGTGTTTTGGTGTTAACGGCTGCCTCAGCATGGGATGTTAATTCCCTAGTCCGGCTGCTGCTGGTCACCGACCATTGGTGCAGGGTGACACGGCTGTTACTGGGAGTCCATTACTTGTTCTTTGATGGCAGGCACGGACATGAAGGGGCTACGATTTGCTTGGTGCACATTACAGCGATCTTCCCCTGTGGTGGTCAGACGTTGTCGACTGAAACGTTTACGATCAGTATGCTTGTTCTCTTGTTCCCATGTTGTCCAAAACTGGATCACTGTCACATCTGAATGCCCAAAAAATACGGATATTGCACTGTTCGACCAGCTGGCCAGAAGGAGACAGCAGTGAGACCCCTTATAAGCTCTGCCATGTGGTGATAACGCTGTTTGATACGAATACGCGGCATATCCATGTCCTTTAGTGACCACTCGGCATCTGACGCTGTTCAGACTTCTTATATACCCTAACAGGCCTGCTAACAACACTAAACACGAACGACACAAATTCTTTCCGCTGACCGTTCCGCCTGTCACAGAGAATTCCGACTCTAATTATTTACATACCCGCCGTTGGTGTTAGCATGTATGAGGTTACCTTAACAATCTCTTTTTTTTTTTTTGTCAGGCAGTGCAGCATACTCCGACGCTCGGTGACAAGGGGTCTCTTTTGGCTATTCAGTCGTTTCCCCTAACGACATATTCGGGATTACTCTTCCCTATGGCCTCCCGAGGTGAAGGCACGCTAACAGACGAGGTGTCATCAAAGTTAAACGTCTCTCGTCTGCAATGATTCGCAAGCATTGCGCAAATTTATCGAGCATTGGAGAAATGATCATCACGATAAAATAAGAGAAATCAGGGCTCGCACGGAAAATTTAAGTGCTCGTTTTTCGCGCGTGCCGTTTGAGAGTGGAACGGTAGAGAGACAGCATGAAGGTGGTTCATTGAACCCTCTGCTAGGCACTTTATTGTGAATAGCAGAGTAATCACGTAGATGTAGATGTAGGTGTAGAGCAGAGAAAGTGACACAAAATGTCCAAGACCCTCTCTTTCTGCTTAAGACGGAGGAGGACATGTATCATTCTGCTGGATATCAGAGGAAATGACTAATCAGCGAAGGAAGCCTGCTCGAGGCACATCAACACAAAATGCGACGTTCCCTTGTGGGCTAGTATCTTGCTGTTGAGTCATGGAGGTGTGATACTGGAGTAGCGGTGGCTGACAATGACTGAGTGACGATAATCTGAGGTTGGCTGAGTCAATTATCCAGCCGAGGCTACCTCGTGTTGTTGCTCCAAAGAGATGAAGTTGCAATAATATTCCTCTGAACAGAACACAGCCCTTTAATGCAACATCACTTCATTTTCCGGCAGGGGACCCCTCCAGTCTGAGGTGCCCGTGCTGTACAAATCACCGTGCACCCCATTTTATATACGCACACTTCATATTTTGACAAAAGGAGATTGCAGTGGGGACCTGCGCTCTATTTTAGAAGAGACAGTAAAACTTTAAAAAAATTGTATCTTGTCTGGATTATAGCCCAGACATTCCGGCTGGAGATTGTAGTGTGTTTGAGAGTGACTCGCTCCTCCTTTTATTGTCCAAAAATTGCTCAGCCACTTTATTTGCTGTATTGTTTCATGTCTTTTCTTTTTTTGCAGAATGTTTATGTTTCAAACAGTCCGCAAATACCATTTTAGAGTTGTTCTCTCTCTCTCTCTCTCTCTCTCTCTCTCTCGCTCTCTCTGTGTGTGTGTGTGTGTGTGTGTGTGTGTGAGCGCGCGCGTACGTCTGCCTACCTGGCTGGTACGGGCATTTTTATATTTTAAACCTTGTCGAACTTTTATTATTTTAATGTTTTTAGACATACTTGTCCCGTAAGAAATTTTAGTATGGGCGTTAAATATCTGGCTATTCTGCGCCCAAATAAAAGTATCATAATCATCGTTACACCTGAGCGTGTAGTTCCTTCTCGCTTTATGAGACTTAACGCCACACAGGTAAGACTCTAGAGCATTCTGCTGATAGGAGTGTCATTTATATCTAAAGTGTAAAATGCAGAGCGTAACGGGGTAAGTGCACATATTTTTACATGTGGTGCCTTAATTGTGGTACCTTAATGTGTATACACAACAACGTTTTGGTTGTCTTTTCTCTGTGTCGAGCAGTCTTTCTACAAACACAGCACGAACTTTACGACCTGATGTTTTCTGCACGGTCGTAATGCATCACTAAATGCACTAAGCCTATCAATATAGACTAACCATTTTGCATCCGCGCCTCCACACTTCAACACCTGACCTGCTGCTTAGGAGAATATACGAGTTATTAATTAGTAGTTATTAATGATACATGTACTTTGTGGTACTAACCAACCTAAAAACATATGACTTGTAATGGCTATAATTATTAGCTTGCAAATGACGTAAACAGTGATATAATATTGTTCAGTACACCGTCCTCAGTCAGCAACAGAAATTTCAGTACTTACACTGTTACATCCTGTATATTCGAGGATACCGTGGGTAAAGGTCAACATGATCCAAATGGCTCTGAGTACTATGTGACCTAACTTCTGAGGTCATCAGTCCCCTAGAACTTAGAACTATTTAAACCTAACTAACTTGAGGACATCACACACACCCATGCCCGAGGCAGGATTCGAACCTGCGACCGTAGCGGTCGCGCGGTTCCACACTGTAGCGCCTAGAACCGCTCGGCCACTCCGGCCGGCCTGGTAAAGATCACTCAGCGAGTTACAGTGAATTACATGGTTTTTACTAAAGGGGTATTTAATTTCAGGCGACATCATTGTTTATTTTGGGGTGATTAATGACCAAGCAGATTGAAGCTTTATCTCTCCTACAAAAAAATGATGACTTCGTCAGTTTTTAAGATGGGCTGATACATCACCTCGTCCCTCATTTTACGTCGCCGCTTCACTGTTGGACGCAGCACAGCCGTAATGAACTAGGTGCTACCAGGCAACGTGGCAAAGTGTGTTGTCATACGTACTGCGTGTATCGTCCTGCCAGCATACGTCCTCGCCGAGGCCACAGACACGCGAAGAACCAGAGTAAATACCACAGTGTCCTCGTAAAAAGCACTTTGTTTGTCTCAAGTCTCCGCGACGTAAGATCACTCCTAGCCCGCGCGTCTTTCGGAAGCTGCAGCAATTTTTGTCATATGTAGTTAATTCTTTGGCTAGACCTGCATTAGTAAAACAGTAGAGCAGGATTGTTTCAAAAACTTGTGTTATCATGTAGGAACACAGCACACTCTCCTCAGGAAATACACTTTCCTTTCGGTATGCTGCATAAAGTTATCTTTGATACCTCACAAGAGCCGGCCGCGGTGGTCTCGCGGTTAAGGCGCTTAGTCCGGAACCGCGCGATGCTACGGTCGCAGGTTCGAATCCTGCCTCGGGCATGGATGTGTGTGATGTCCTTAGATTAGTTAGGTTTAAGTAGTTCTAAGTTCTAGCGGACTGATGACCACAGAAGTTAAGTCCCATAGTGCTCAGAGCCATTTGAACCATTTTGAACCTCACAAGACCGCATTGGAAAGGAATAAGACGCTGGCGTAGTCACGAGGAAATGTAACTTGCAGTTTATCATGCAGCATGAGTAGCTACGTTGTTGTTGTTGTGGTCTTCAGTCCAGAGACTGGTTTGATGCAGCTCTCCATGCTACTCTATCCTGTGCAAGCTTCTTCATCTCCCAGTAGTTACTGCAGCCTACATCCTTCTGAATCTGCTTAGTGTATTCATCTCTTGGTCTCCCTCTACTATTTTTACCCTCCACGCTGCCCTCCAATACTAAATTGGTGATCCCTTGATGCCTCAGAGCATGTCCTACCAACCGATCCCTTCTTCTAGTCAAGTTGTGTCACAAGCTCCTCTTCTCCCCAATTCTGTTCAATACCTCCTCATTAGTTATGTGATCTACCCATCTAATCTTCAGCATTCTTCTGTAGCACCACATTTCGAAAGCTTCTATTCTCTTTTTGTCTAAACTATTTATCGTCCACGTATCACTTCCATACATGGCTACAATCCATACAAATACTTTCAGTAAATCTATACTCGATGTTAACAAATTTTTGTTCTTCAGAAACACTTTCCTTGCCATTGCGAGTCTACATTTTATATCCTCTCTACTTCGACCATCATCAGATATTTTGCTCCCCAAATAGCAAAACTCCTTTACTACTTTAAGTGTCTCATTTCGTAATCTAATTCCCTTAGCATCACCCGAGTTAATTAGACTGCATTCCATTATCCTCGCTTTGCTTTTGTTGATGTTCATCTTATATCCTCCTTTCAAGACACTGTCCATTCCGTTCAACTGCTCTCCCAAGTCCTTTGCTGTCTGACAGAATTACAATGTCATCGGCGAACCTCAAACTTTTTATTTCTTACAGTTGGTGAGAATTACTGTGTATTCCATTATCACAAACCCTCAAGAGACTAAAGGGCCTTCTACCGAAGAAAATGGAATAGTCAGACTGGTGAAGTTAAATGAGGATCATTGCGTAATCACATATTGAGAAATGTAATAAGCTTCAATCTCGTATTACCTGGCTGAAAACAATTCCTCAAGAACTCACTCAAGAAGAGCAGGAAGTACGCAAGCATATTGGATGTACAACAACTGCGGTACAATACCTTTAATTCCAAGGCTATATCAGCAGAAGCAGAGCGTCGCTGTTAAAGCCATAAAGTTGGTTCTCGGTATCAATGTTCCGAACTCTGGAATATTAGGTTTTATTTTCTTAGGAATTGGTATTCATCATAAAGGAAATACGCAGCCACTTTGATGCACCACATTACTGCTCGCGACATAATGACAAGTATCTCACGATCGGCCGGCCGAAGTGGCCGTGCGGTTAAAGGCGCTGCAGTCTGGAACCGCAAGACCGCTACGGTCGCAGGTTCGAATCCTGCCTCGGGCATGCATGTTTGTGATGTCCTTAGGTTAGTTAGGTTTAACTAGTTCTAAGTTCTAGGGGACTAATGACCTCAGCAGTTGAGTCCCATAGTGCTCAGAGCCATTTGAACCATTTTTTTTATCTCACGATCGTAACATTATGCCTTGCTCCACACAGCACCTAGGCGTGAAGTACCATACCAAACTCCCTTTAAAAGACTGCAGTATTAGGAAAGGAACCGTTGTCTCCGTTTATGCTTGAGAAACAACCTTGTGGTTTGCCTAAATCTGTGGTCTCATGTGTTCGTTCGTAGACTGTCTATTACCTACATAAGAGATGTGTGACTAACAAGTCCAGATCGCCTATGGACAGACAATTAAAGGTGAATTATCACACTTTAGTTCAGAATAAGTAGTCCAGTCCTTATGCTCCATTGTCTGAAGCCTGTTTTATGTAGCACTGACGAACGCACCTGCCAAATATCGTACAAGTCTCTTCACAATCAGCATAAGATGTTTGTCCCGAACCATTGCATGTGCAGGGAGTGGACAAAAATATGGAAACACTAAAAACACAACACATTACTTTGCCTATTGCGGGGTGGGTATTGCACTGGCATTCAAAATAGCTTCCAGTCATCTCGGAATGGATAAATATAGGTTCGGTATGGTTTTCAAGGGAATATTATGCCATTCTTCCTGCAGAATAGTGACAAGTTCAGGTAACGACGATGGAGGTAGACAGCAATCGCTCATCCATCTCTCCAAAGTGGACCACAAAGGCTCAATAATATTGAGTTCTGGTAACTGTGGCGGCCAGAGGAGATCCTGGACGATGAAAGCTATGCGGACAGGGGCTCTGTCGTCTTGGAACACAGGATCACCTTAGGGAACAAACATGGTACCATGGGATGAATCTGATCATCCAAAATAGTCAGTTAACCTTGGCAGTGATGATGTCTTGCACAGTAACCTTGGTGCTCATGGAATACCACGATATGGCTGCCAAGATCAGCACCGAACCCCCGTCATGTTTTAGTCGTGGCACATTAGCTCGGCCAGAAGCTGGAAACCTTGTGTAACAAGACTCATCAGACCAAATGACTTTCTTCCATTGCTGCGTAGTCCAGCTTTTGTGGTTTCCGCACCACGTTTCCCCGTTACGGGCTTTTGCAACACTGGTGAGTGGTTTTGGAATTTCAGCTCGCCCTGCAGTTCCATGATTATGGAGCTCACTTCGTGTTGTTTCGGTGCTGTCAGGGTTCGCGAGTGCAACATTCAGTTCTGCAGTGACTTTCGCAGCTGTCTCCCTCTTAATTTTCGTTACAATCCTCTTCAATAACCGTTCGTAACGATTACTCGACACACACTTTCGTACGAGTAGAAACTCAGCGGCTGATGTTTTCCCGCTTACGCTGTATGCGGTATAAATCTTCGACATGGTGCCTCTTGAAGCACCAAACACTTCGACTGACTTAGTTATGGAGGCACCCACATACGAGCACCAACAATCTGCTCACGTTCGAATTCACTTGGCTCCGACATAATGCACTCACAACTACACAGAATACTGTCCTGAACAGGGCTGGCGCTTGCAACATATTGAGACCACTGCACAGGTGCCGTTCGTGGTCTAATGCAACAGCGCATCCTGCACGCTTGAGTAACACCTGTATTCATATTCAAGAATGCGTTTCTCGCGGTGTTTCCGTATTTTTTTGTCCAACCCCGGTATTAATGGTTTTGAGCTTCGCTCCGAATGACGAAATAATTTTAAAGTTTCGCGACAAATGGCTCTGGGCACACATGATACTTGTCAGCATTCATGTCATGTTCTGGACTCCATTCGTCAAACTGATACTGGTTTTATATGTGTGTTTGTTTGAATGGGCAGGAGGTGAGTTTCGTTTCCACAGTTTTTTCCTGGGGGGTTGGGGGGTGGGGAGGGAGTGAATGTGGGGGAGGGAGGGGAGCAGCAGCTCTCTCTCCCTCTTTCCTGCCCCTCGCTTGCTTTGTCCTTGCTTCTTCTAATACGCTGAAGAACCAAAGAAACAAAACTTCCTGGCAGATTACAACTGTGTGCCCGACCGAGACTCGAACTCGGGACCTTTGCCTTTCGCTCTACCATCTGAGCTACCGAAGCACGACTCACGCCCGGTACTCACAGCTTTACTTCTGCCAGTAAAGTTTGGAAGGTAGGAGACAAGATACTGGCAGAAGTAAAGCTGTGAGTACCGGGCGTGAGTCGTGCTTCGGTAGCTCAGATGGTAGAGCACTTGCCCGCGAAAGGCAAAAGTCCCGAGTTCGAGTCTCGGTCGGGCACACAGTTTTAATCTGCCAGGAAGTTTCATATCAGCGCACACTCCGCTGCAGAGTGAAGATCTCATTCTGGGACCAAAGAAACAGTTACACGTGCCTAATATCGTGAAGGGGCCCCGCGAGCACGCAGAAGTGCAGCGGCACGACGTCGCATGGACTGGATAAACGTCTGAAGTAGTGCTGGAGGGAACTGACACCATGAAACCTGCAGGGCTGTCCATAAATCCGTATGAGTGCGAAGGGGTGCAGATCTCTTCCGAACAGTACAGTGCGAGGCATACCAGATATGCTCAATAATGTTTATGTCTGGGGAGTTTGGTGGCCAGGGGAAGTGTTTAAACTCAGAAGAGTGTTCCTGGAACGACTCTGTAGCAGTTTTGGGTGTGTGGGATGACGCATTGTGCTACTGGAATTGCCCAAGTCCGTCGGAATGCACTATGGACATGAATGGATGCAGGTGATCAGACGGGATGCTTACGTACGTGTCACCTGTCAGAGACGTATCTAGGCATATCAGGGGTCCCATATCACTCCATCAGCTTCAATAGTGCCCTGCTGCCCGGCCGTTGTGGCCGACCGGTTCTAGGCGCTTCAGTCCGGAACCGCACGATCGTTACGGTCGCAGGTTCGAATCCTGCCTCGGACATGGATGTGTGCGATGTCCTTAGGTTATGTAGTTAGGTTTAAGTAGTTCTAAGTATTGGGGACTTATGACCTCAGATGTTAAGTTCCATAGTTTACAGAGCCATTTGAACCATTTGAAGTCTCCTGCTGACTCGCAGGGTCCATGGATTCATAACATTGTCTCCATACCCGTACACGCCCATCCGCTCGATACAATTTGAAACGAGAGTCGCCTGACCAGGCAACATGTTTCCAGTCATCAACAGTCCAACGTTAGTGTTGACAGGCGTAAGCGAGGCGTAAAGCTTTGTGTCGTGCAGTCATCAAGAACACACGAGTGTGCTCTCGGTTCCAAAAGCCGATATCGATGATGTTTCGTTGAATGGTCCGCACGCTGACACTTGTTGGCTCAGCACTGAAATCTGCAGGAATTTGTTGAAGGTTTGCACTTCTGTGATGTTGAACGATTATCTTCAGCGGCTGGTTCCGTTCTTGCAGGATCATCTTCCGGTCGCAGCGATGTCAGAGATTTCATGTTTTACCGTATTCCTGAATTCACGGTACACTCGTGAAATGGTCGTACGGGAAAATCCCCACTTCGTCACTACCTCGGAAATGTTGTGTCCCTTGGATCGTACGCCGACTATAACGCCACGTTCAAACTTACTTAAATCTTGATAACCTGCCATTGTAGCAGCAGTAACCGATCTAACAACTGCGTCAGGCACTTATTGTCTGATATAGGCTTTGCCGACCGCAGTGCCGTAGTTTGCCTGTTGACATATCTCTGTATCTGACTACGCATGCCTATATCAGTTTCTGTGGTGATTCACTGTAGAATACCGTAATTTTCCTCGCATGTCAGGCTCCAGTTTTCAAATAGCTCTATATGCTATGAATTCAGTTGATTAGGTCCCTAACAAGCTTAACAATGTAATCTTCTTACGGTTCCGGCATTGTAGACTGTTGGGAAGGAAGGACCAAGAGGTTGTGAGAGACAGAGCACAAACTCAGATTGGACAAATGTGGGGCAGGAAATGGGATGTGTGTTTATCAAAGTAACTTTCACGCTGTTTACCTCGACAGGGAAATGATGCAAAACTAAATTCGGGTGGCCCTTCAGGTTTTTTTATACCCTGCTCCTCAGGGACACGACTCCAGCGTCTTCTTCACCATTGTGTCATCTTTTAGCCGCATTTGCGACTATAGCCGTTCTTCGTAATCCGAACAACAGTGAGGGAGTTATTACGAAGTAATGCGGTTCAAGTCAGCCTTGGCCTGTGACTGTGATGCATTGCGTTTAGTCACGGCAAACGCGGCTGCTTCCATAGAGAAACGTGAAAGGTCGCACGCCGGCACGGTAAGATTATAATGCTGTGCGTTTATCACTGTCAATTTTTTAAGCATGGTGGCTGTACATTCATAGGTGCCGACACGAGAGACACAGGAAAATGTAAGTGCTCCAAGAAACATCAATTATGATAGCAGAATTAACAGTAATTTCAGCTCCAAGTAGGTGTATTATGTCTACAACTTTGCTTCCGCCATGTTGCAACAGATAGCAGTAGCGGCAAGTGGTGGCGCAGGTGATAGGTCGTAAGTATCGTACAATAAGCCTACTCGTGTTTGAACATAGTGCCATCAAAATATTAGTCGATTTGTGACTGCATCAAACAGTTATTCTCGATTGAATATGCCAACTTACGTATCCAATTCTCGTCATCTGCGGTAAGTTTTAATTTTCTGCCTTAATATGAAGAAATCTGCGGCCGAGGCTCACAAAATGCTGCATAAGAACCATGGTGAGGCACCTGTTAGTGAAAGAACGTGCAGAGAATGTTCCCAACGCTTCAAGAACTGTGATTTTGGCGTCGAAGACCAGCATGGTGGTGGAAGAGAGAATATTTTCGAAACTACTCAGGAGATCGTTATAGAAAGCAACTGAAGCGTTTGAGCCGATCACTCAAAAGACAAACGGTCACAATACAGCGACAGACCTGAAATAGTGGTTTTGCAGCGTGACTATGTTGAACCCCATGTCGCAAAACCCGTCAAAATATACTTGCAAACGTTGAAATGGGAACTCCTACCCCACCCGCCGTATTCTCCAGACATTTCTGCCTCTGACTGGCACCTTTTTTGATCAATGTCACACGGCTTGGCTGACCAGCAATGCTGATTAAATGAGAAAGTATAAAACTGGGTCGATTCATGGAGCTCCTCGAAAGACGCCCTGTTCTTCTGCCGTTGGATTCATATGCTGCCGGAAAGATGGGAGAAAGTAGAATACTTTGAATTGTAATTTTTTTGTAAGGTTCTTCGCAATGAAGCCCCGAATTTCAATAAAAAAACGACAGAAGCAAGACGAAGACGTAATACTTTCCGAGAAACTGATCTGAAGATTACTGTTCTGTCGGATTCTCACCCCTGGTGTGTAAGAAACTCCAGCTCCTTCTCAGGAAGGCCACTGCGGATGTTACGGGAATGATACGGCTGACAAAATAACGAGAAAAGCGTCTACCATGCGGATTCAGGTGTACGAAAAGAGCAGGTGCTCACATTCCGTAATCCAATTCAAGGGAGCGTAGGGATAAAATTTGGACTATGAGTGGGAAGCGTCTGTCTCTAGCACACGAATTATTGTAGAGACGTACACCCGTACATACCTGCACTCCACTTGTTTGCTGAACGAACGGTACTACACTGGCTTCACATACCAGTGGCATGCCTAAAATTCAGTTGCGATTACGGACTTGCCACGTGATTAGTCCGGAGTGCAAGACGACATTATCTACACTGTCTGACGAAAAGTGTCAAGCACCCTGAAGGGGACAAGGAAAAGCGATGAAACTTCACGGACTGAGAGGATGTATAATGTTACCTCGGTGACTACAATGGCGAGTGACATTTACAAAACACTTGGCAGTATGAGCCTAGTTATCTCTATGGCGCTGCACCCTATCTGGCCAGGATGCATACAGTGATTCGGTTGGGAAGGGTACCCTGAAGCTGTATCCCATCCCCAAGCAAGCTTGTCAACAACTGTTCTAACTGGTCCTTAGTATCCTGGATACTGCCACTCGCGCACAGTTGATTTCCGACGTGGTCCCCATATGTTCCATCGGGAGCAGATCTGGGGATCTTCCTGGCCAAGTGAGTAGCTCAACATGAAGTAGAACAGTACATAAAGACACGTGCCATGTGTGAATGAGGATTGACCTGTTGTAAAATCACACCATGATACTGTCGTATTAGCGGTAACATAAGACCGCAGGATATCGTTGTTCAGTTAAAATTCCCTCAGTAGCTAGAAGCCGTGATCTGAAGACATACCCGATGGCTCTCCACACCAGAAATCAGGAGTAATACCGCTGCGCCTCCCCAAAACATTGGGGTGTCTTGTCACGGTCCGTGCGGCTACCCCCGTCGGAGGTTCGAGTCCTCCCTCGGGCAATGGTGTGTGTGTTGTCCATAGTGTAACTTAGTTTAAGTTAGATTAAGTAGTGTGTAGGCTTAGGGACCGATGACATCTGCAGTTTGGTCCCATAAGACCTTCCCACAAATTTCCAATTTCCCTTATAAAAATGGGATCTCGTCGTAAGTCACCGCCATACTCGCCTATGATGGTTATGTGGGGTGGCGCAGAATCGCAATTCATCGCTGAACTGACGCCATTCATCAGCAGTCGACGGCATAGGCAGCCGTTTGCTTACTGGTGGCTGCGGTGGCCTATGGATGGGACTGTAATTCTTTAGTGTGGCAGCTGCTTGTCTCCGACCATGGGTGCAAGATGATACAGACTGTTGCAGGGAGTCTACTGTTTGTTCTCGGATGCTAAGAGCAGATGTGAAAGAGTTACCATATGCTTGGTGGACAAGACAGTGATCTTCCATTGTGGTGGTCAGACGTGGGCCACCGGAATCTTCACGATGAGTGTGCCTACCCTCAGGTTCAAAAATGGTTCAAATGGCTCTGAGCACTATGGGACTTAACATCTGAGGTCATCAGTCCCCTAGAACTTAGAACTACTTAAACCTAACTAACCTAAGGACATCACACACATCCATGCCCGAGGCAGGTTTCGAACCTGCGAGCTTAGCAGCAGCTCGGTTCCAGACTGAAGCACCTGGAACCACTCGACCACAACGGCCAGTCTAACCTCAGGTTCCCATACACTTCACTGTTACATGTGAATACCGCACAAAACTGGATATTGCACGATTCGACCAGCCAGCCAAATTGGAGACGCGCTGACGAATGCTACCTCGCACGAGTACTCGACATCTCTGTCTCCTTCACAATGAACACTCAACATCTGACGCTCTTCACGTTCTTACACCCAACAAGCCCTGGTTACAAGATAAAATATGAACAACCCGAAAACACTCTGGCGTTCGTTCTACCTGTCACAGAGAATTACTACCCTAAACATTTACTTATCCAGCGATGACGTGTATGTGTACTGAGTTACACTGCCACCCAACCACGTCTTCTGGGTCCTTCACTTGTTTTGTTAGCTTGTCTACACTGTGCGAGCCTGCCAGCGGCGGAAAGACGCAACACAGATCATAATTCGCCTGTTGCTGAACTTGAGATAGAGGGGACCACATAGCTTCACAACGCTTCTGTTTACTGCCGACGTCAAAGTCTTCAAGCTACTAAAAATCTTCCTTACTGCAAACGGGTTTGACAGAGCGTGGCTCAGTCATACCAAAAAAATTTGTGTTGACTTTCATATGAGAAATTCAACAATAAGGAACGGGAAGTGAGAGTGTTTGTGGAATTATGTACGTGCAGTGTGTTGTCGTTGGTAGACAACTTCGTAAACATATGCCGTAAAGTGCGGAGTATAAAATACGTGAGATGGCTATGGTTGTCAAATGAATACGAAAAAAACCATTTTTATCAAGCTTTAGACTAAATGGATACAAGGACCAAAGTAGTTGCTCAGCTTCGATGGTACACTGGAGAATGAGTGAGTCCTTTTTAAAAGCAGCAATGTGTCTTTATCAGAGAAATTTAGAGATTCTGAAACTAGCGGAAAAATGCTCCTATCAGAGCACAAAAAATGCGAATATGTCCCTCTTTATTTAAGAGACTGACTGAAGAGTGGGGTAGCAACTGCCTCATTTTATCTTCCTTGCAGTTTTTAATCTTTTCCCCTAATTTATGGCATATTCGTGCTTTTTTAAATATGCAACTCACTTCAAACTCACACTAGCTCCCCTAACTGTAACTCCCCCACGCTCTCTAGTCCATCGCTATAAAGTCGCTCACATCCATCCCCTCCCAATTGCCCTTTCTCACTTGCTCATACAGCATCCAACTCATTGTCACTAACTCTTCTCTGTCATTGACTCTGCCTCTGCCGCTGCCGCTGTGTCCCTCTCTTTCTCTCATATTGCCATTGTCTCCTTCGTACTTTCTATAACACAACCACTGTCTACTGGCTGTCAGTATTTACTACTTTTCTGTCTCTTTGCGACTGCCACTCTCTTCTTCTCTCTCAGCATAAAAAAGCGCGAGTCTATTCGCATACAATAATTTTTGGATAAATTTTTAAAGGTGCTGAGGAAGGTAGAAAGACCCAGCAGGTACCCCATCTTTCAGTCAGAGTCTTTTAAATAAACAGGAACATAGTAGCGTTTTTTGTGCTCCAATAGAAGCATTTTTCCGCTTGTTCCATTCTTTTTCCTGTTGCAGCAGAACATGTAACTCACATGGAAAGAAATATATTGGCCAGGAAAATTTAGATATTTTATTTACGTGAAACTGAAATATCGCAAAACTAATTTTACACATGAGAGCGGATTTTACGTGCAAAAAATTTTGCATTCGCTTCAGGACTACAAAAAGGGGTGCACAGATGATAACGCAGGCACTTTGCAACATATTTATCCGTGCTACGTCAATTTTATACATTTTAAACCTCCGTATCTCGGAAACGGATAAAGATATCAAGTCTCCAAGGTTATTCGAGGTCGGAATCTTAGCAGTACATAGTAAAAATTAGTCATTTGCCGTCTCGGTATCTGCGGCATGGGTTTTGGTGTCAAAAAAAACAAATTTTTGGGATGTTTCTCGATAACGGATAAAGATAATTGAAAACAGGGAGATGGCTCTTCTAGATAAATGCCTAGATAATATGTCGTTAAAATTTCAACAATTTTCTGTTATTATTTATGATTTTGATTTCGTCTCATACCGCATTTTACGTGTAGAAGTAGGGTAATTATGAACCTCAGTATCTTGGATACGGATACAGATATTAATGAAATTTCCGAGGCTGTTCGAGATAGGAATCTTAGGAATATATCGTAAAAATTTCAGACATTTTCTGTACGTTTTGGAATTCTTGGCTGGGTTTTGATTCGCTGGTGACGGCGAATATATAGTAAAAAAAGCTTTGTGGAGTTTTCCTAGGAACCACTCATGAGCTAATGGTGCCTCCGTCTACATCTATATGGTTACTCAGCAATTCACGCTTAAGTGCCTGGCAGAGGGTTCATCGAACCATTTTCATATTACTTCTCTACCATTCCACTCTAGAATGGCGCGTGAGAAAAAGAAACACATAAATCTTTCCGTTCGAGCTCTGATTTCTCTTATTTTATTATGATGATCATGTATCCCTACGTAGGTGGGTGTCAACAAAAATTTACGCATTTGGAAGAGAAAGTTGGTGAATGAAATTTCGTAAATAGATGTCGCCGCAAAGAAAATCGCCATTGTTTCAGTGACTGCCACCCCAACTCGCGTATCATATCAGTGACACTCTCACCCCTATTGCACGATAACACGAAACGATCTGCCCTTCTTTGCACTTTCTCGATGTCCTCCGTCAATCCTACCTGGTAAGGATCCCACACCGCGCAGCAATATTCCAGCAGAGGACGGACAAGTGTAATGTAGGCTGTCTCTTTAGTGGGTTTGTCTCATCTTCTAAGTGTTTTGATAAAGTGCAGTCTTTGTGTAGCCTTCCCCACAATATTATCTATGTGGTCTTTCCAATTTAAGTTGCCCGTAATTGTAATTCCTAGGCATTTAGTCGAAGCCGGCCGGAGTGGCCGAGCGGTTCTAGGCGATACAGTCTGGAACCGCGCGACCGCTACGGTCGCAGGTTCGAATCCTGCCTCGGGCATGGATGTGTGTGATGTCCTTAGGTTAGCTAGGTTTAAGGAGTTCTAAGTTCTAGGGGACTGAAGACCTTAGAAGTTAAGTCCCATAGTGCACAGAGCCATTTTTTATTTAGTCGAATTGACAGCCCTTAGATTTGTGCGATTTATCGTATAACCAAAATTTATCGGATTTTAGTACCCATGTGGATGACCTCGCACTTTTCTTTGTTTAGTGATAATTGCCACTTTTCGTACCATACAGAAATTCTCTCTAGATCATTTTGTAATTGGAATCGATCGTCTGATGATTTTCCTAGACCGTAACTTACAGCGTCATCTGCAAACAATCTAAGGGGGCTGCTCAGATTATCACCTAGATCATTTATGTAAATCAGGAATAGCAGAGGGCCTATGACACTACCTTGCGGAACGTCAGATATCACTTCTGTTCTACTCGATGAAGTCCCGTCAAGCCCATTGCAGGCCTCATCAAATGCAAAAAGAACCAGCCGATTTGCTGCATCTGCCTAAGCAGGAGGACGCGTGTAATATTCATATTTTGACGCTGTGCTGTAGGATAGAGACACAGACGATCCTTCGGTTGGGTGTACAAATGATCCCTAGCCCAAGGGCTATCCAAAGCACCTGACGCTACCTTTTTATCAACAATAGAACTCGAAGTATGAACAGCGGAAAATCCCGTTTCTATGAGCAGCGTTTTGGAAAATATTAGGCTCGCATAGACTGAGGTGACCAATGTCGTGGGATAACTCCAGATACCATGATGGACATACTTTTGTCCCGTGTAGTGCAGCAACTCTATGTGGCATGAATTCAGTAAGTTGTTCGAAGTCCTCTGCAAAAATATTGAACCACGCTGCCTCTATAGCTGTCCATAATTGCTGAAGTGTTGTCAGTGCAGGATTTTGGGCACGAACTGACTTCTAGATTGTGTCCCGTAAATGTTCGATGGGATTCATGTCGGTCGATCCTGGTGGCCAAATCATTCGCTCGAATTGTCCAGAATGTTCTTCAAACCAATAGCGAACGATTGTGGCCAGAAGAGATGGTGCACTGACATCTACCAAATTCCAATGAGTCAATGGTTTCGACGTAGCCGACCATAACCATTTCCAGTCAATGATCGGTTAAGCTGGACCAGAGGATCCAGTCCATTCCATTTAAACACAGCCACACAATTACGGAGCACCTACCAGCTGCCGGCCAGAGTAGCCGTGCGGTTCTGGGCACTACAGTCTGGAACCGAGCGACCGCTACGGTCGCAGGTTCGAATCCTGCCTCGGGCATGGATGTGTGTATTGTCCTTAGGTTACTTTAGGTTTAATTAGTTCTAAGTTCTACGGGACTGATGACCTCAGAAGTTAAGTCGCATAGTGCTCAGAGCCATTTGAACCATTTTGAACTACCAGCTTGCACAAAGCGTTGTTGACAGCTCTGATCCATGGCTTCGTGGAGTCTGCACTACACTCAGACCCTACCGTCAGCTCTTACGAACTGAAATCGGGACACATCTGACCATTCCAATGTTTTCCAGTCGTCTAGGGTCCAACTGATGTGGTCACAATCCTAGGACAGGCGCTACAGATGATATCGTCCAGTTAGTAAAGGCACTTACGTCAGTCGTGTGCTGCCATAGCCCATTAACGCCAAATCTCGCCTCACTGTCCTAAAGGATACGAAAGTCGTACGTCCAACATTAATTTATAATGTTATTTCACCCAATGTTGCTTGTGTGCCAGCACCGACAACTCTACGCAAACGCCTCTCTCGTTCGTTAAGTGAAGGCTTCGGCCGCTGCTTTATCCGTGGTGAGAGAGAATGCCTGAAATCTGACGTCACGGTCGACGAAGCTTTCAAGTCCAGATACATTGGGTACACCTGTACCACCTCGTACAATTGCGACAGTTAGCCACCCATTACCAAGCGAAAATGTATCATTCAGATCAATACTGAAGTTCAGTCTACATCCACAAAAGACAGCGGGTCCATCTAGTAGTGAATGTGCAGCGACAGATTTTATAGTATTCTTCTTCTTGTCAGCAGCAGATGTTGTCATTTCGACGTCTTCTATTGTTTTGTAGATTGTCTGTCTTGCGCGGCTATAAAAGCGAGCGCTGCTCGCGGAGCGGATCATTCGCGCTGCTGCTGCTGCACAGGCAACTCCATTGAACGCTGCCAAGATGCCCTACAGAAGATATCGTCGTCGTGCAAGACAGACAATCTACAAAACAATTGAAGACGTGGAAATGATAACATCTGCTGCTGACAAGAAGAAGAATACTATAAAATCTGTCGCTGCACATTCACTACTAGATGGACCCGCTGTCTTTTGTGGATGTAGACTGAACTTCAGTATTGATCTGAATGATACATTTTCGCATGGTAATGGGTGGCTAACTGTCGCAATTGTACGAGGTGGTACAGGTGTACCCAATGTATCTGGACTTGAAAGCTTCGTCGACCGTGACGTCATAGCCTACCGCACATACCATGTTTGTGAAAATGCAAATAAAGACTTTGGCAAATCATCATATATGTCACCCTAGACTTTTGTCACCTCAGTGTACTGTCGTATGCGTTCCGATATTTGGCATCTTGCATGGCAGGCCGAGATTACAACCCGATCGTTGATTTTTTTGAGGTGTTTATCTTTTGAGCATTGATAGAAAACCTTGTAACCCGTTTTGAACTGCCTGTATTTTGGCAATTAAGTAGAGGCATCACGACCAATACTGGAACCATAGGACTCCTAAGAACGCGTTTGTATGAAGTATTCCTACGTAACACTCTCTAATACAATATTCCAACAATTGCTTTTGCTTTCTTATTAATCACAACTTTGCACCTCATTTAGGAAAAGCCACGTCAAGTATGCAGACTGTTATATAGAGCCTAGACATTGACTGAGAAGAAGCTTTTTTTGGGGAGAAGGCTTCTGTGGCTCCTATAAATTAATGCAGTCTGGCGTAATCCAGACAGTCGAGCATATATCAGATCATTACATTTGGTACTTGTTAGAAACATTTCATCAGCTCTCGAAATATAGCGCTAAAAATTTTAGAAATGTACTATCAATAAATTCAGAAATGGCAAATGATTGTAATTTTCAAATCAAATGTCTCCAAGCACTATGGGACTTATGACGTCATCAGTCCCCTAGACTTGGAACTACTTAAACCTAACTGACCTAAGGATATCACACACATCCAAGCCCGAGACAGGATTCGAGCCTGCGACCGTAGCAGCAGCGAGGTTCTGGACTGAAGAGCCTAGAACTGCTCGACCACAGCGGCCGGCGATTGTAATTTTGATGTGCTGTTCCTACAGAGGAACTTCTATGCCGAAGTTTTTCCTGAAAGACCGTCTTGCAAAACCTTAAGAACTTCTAAGTAATAAATGAACTAGTGACTAGATCGTACATGACGTTTTGATTTATCAATTCTTTGCTTCTAATCCTATTCCCAACAAACTTTATGGATAGTGTCTTCGTATGCAACTGGATGAACTTACTAAATTATGTCGTTGTACAACAAAAATTTCAGGAGATACGACTTCATAAACGTCGAGCCGTGTGAAAAGGAAACTGCAGGGAGACATTTGTGAAATATGTTAAATATACGTGAAATGTGTGTAATATGTGCGTATGCAGGAAAAGCCACGTGTAAGAAGTCCCTTCTAAACCCCTGGATCGTTTTCAACCCCACTTGCTACACATATTACTTATTATCTGGAAAGAAATACTGATGGGGTAAGAACCAGCAACCTCTTATTGGGGTGGGAAATGATAACGTCTAGTGAGAAGGGGGTGAAGAAGAGATGGACAATTAGAGGTGGAAGAAGGAGATGGACACAGGAAGGGGAGGGGAAATGGAGAGTGGCAGGGGGGAGAAGGGGATGGATAGAGAAAAGAAAGAGGAGGAGATGCAAAGAGAGAGGGGAGAGGAGGAGATGGACAGAGAGAGAGCGAGGACGAGATCGACAGAGAGACAGGGGGTAGGAAATGGGCAGAGAAAGGGAAGAGGAGGTCGACAGAGAGAGGAGGAGTGGGAGATAGACAGGAAAGGGAAAAGGAAGAGATCGAGAGAGAGAAGGGGAAGGAGATGGACAGGGAGAAAGGGGAGTAGCAGGTGAACAGAGTGTGATGAACAGCAGGGGGTCGACAGAGTGGGGGGGGGGGGGGGGTTGGAGGAAGTGGACAGAGAGGTGGGAGTAGGAGAAGGACAGAGAGGAGGAAGAAGGAGATGGATGGAGAGGGGTAGGAGATAGACAGAGAGAGGGGGTGGGAGGAGATGGACTAATAGAATAGCACTAATATACCCAGGCAATGCCAAGTACTCAGCTAGTATGAAACAGAATGAATCATGGCTTAATTTAAAAAGAAATAAATATGATTTAAAATGCAACAGTGAAATCGCCAAAAGTTCAGCATAACTGCGGTAAAAAGAAAATGATGATGAGGTGAAGTAATGATAATCAAAAATGTTGCTACCTATAAAGGAAGAAGAGTACTTTCTATCTCTAGTAGGCTCCTAGTTGAAAGATAACGAAAAGCGCTGTATTAAATCCTTAATACCTGAAGTAGTTTATTATGTAATGCAGCAATTGCGCCGTTTAGACGCTATTTGACCAACGGAATCCTCATTCGGCACGAAACAGGCAAACAACAGTTTCATTCACAGCAACATTGACTGCGCAACGAAAGAGCATTCGAAGTCTTCGACGATGGCTTTCAGACATAAGAAATGTTGCTAAAAATGGCTCTGAGCACTATGGGACTTAACATCTGTGGTCATCAGTCCCCTAGAACTTAGAACTACTTAAACCTAACTAACCTAAGGACATCACACACATCCATGCCCGAGGCAGGATTCGAACCTGCGACCGTAGAAATGTTGCTGGTTGATCATTACAAAGTCGATCGCTTCACAGCATAACTGATAACTGGCCTTAACTGTAATGGTCCCTTACCACTCCACTGTAGTACACCCAAAACTGGTTTAAGTCTGAAGATTTCTGTCCATTAAGAACGACATTCTTATTTATAGATGTGCCTGAGACTTCGTATGCGTGGAATTTATTTTTGAATTACAAAACTTCGTTGTATACAAAGTTTGAAGTAGTGTGATTAGGATAACGAATAAAGATGTTTTTTTTCTTGACTAACATGCGAGAGAGCCACGTAGAGCTGGGTGTGAGATAAGCGGCTGACACTTAAGTTCCATGCCCGCAACATGCGGCGTCTGGCCTTTCGTATTGTCTACGGTCGTGGCATAGCATAAGCTTACCGGAAATTACACAAGTTTAAAGCGATATGGTAAGTTGTTAGCGATAAATGGGATGTGGGGTATAAAAACTCGCCCACGAAAGCAACTTGCCGTCAAAATTTCTGCTTCTACGTTGTTACGTTGTAGAGTAGTAACTTTAAGCCCTGTGAGTGGAAGGTTATGAGGAGTGAGATAGTGCATTATGCTTCTTATCAGAGTGATGGAGTTACGTCGAAATGTCAAATCAAACACCTTTCAGCCGTCTAATTTCCAAACCGTTATTTTATTGGGCTACCAGTTTCGGCGATATATTACCCCATCTCCAGGTCGCCTGATCGACGTGCAGGAAGATACCAACATCGGTTGCGGTGAAAATAGGGGCCAGCATTTATACGCTGGTACTTGTAGTCTTTGAATGCTGTCCCATATTTTGACCGGAACCGAGGTTGGAACGTTCCTAAACGTCGGTCAAGGAACCTGAAGATGGGGTAATATATCGCCGAAACTGGTAGCCCAATAAAATAACAGTTTGGAAATTAGACGGCTGAAAAGTGGTTGATTTGACATTTTGTTCTGAACAGTCCCGCAACCATTTCTGAAGAGGTGGACATACAGAGAGTTACGTCGTGTTTCGCTTTCGCAAGGAGTTTCCAAGGAGTGAGTTAAAGTCTGGTGTTCTCAACGCCACAGGAAGTCTCACCTCTCGATATTCATTGGATTCTTGAAACGGCGTAGTCTGCAGACTTTTAGCCGTTCTGTTGTACTCAGAAAGACACGACCGTTTTCTAGCCGTTTTTATTCGTAAACAAAACTAAATCAAAATTTAATGATTAGAAACACAAATCACAAAGCGAACTAAATAAATTGGTTTTTCTTAGCAAAGAACATAAAAAGATTTCGAAGAAACAAAGCAGTGTTGGTAAGTTTTTAATACACGAAGCGAAATAAGTAAATTCATAAATCCTAGCCAAGTAAGTTCACCTCTCACTAACAAGGAGAGGCCACGACGTTGGTATCACAGATTTACTTCAAACTTTGTTCACCTTTGTTAGGCCATTAAAACAACATGGTGTGCAAGTATTAAGGTGCACTACTCTTTCAATTGCGAGAAAATCACAAGAGAAGTTTTAAACATGTATTATTAACTGATGTATCTGTGAGTAGGTGCCAAACAGCAGCTTTCGTGATGGTCAAGTGATTAGCGTTCGAGCTTCGTAAGACGATCGTGTATGAGGCAAACTTAATTCTTAAACTTAATTCTTGATCTATACTATCGGTAAAAAGAGGAATTTTACAAAATATCAACGACTCACGCCCGGTACTCACAGCTTTACTTCTGCCAGTATCTCGTCTCTGCATTCATTCGATGTAACAGATCCAGTTTCAGTTTGTTTTCCATGTCTGTATCATAAACACCCTCCTGCAACGTATGATGTCGAGAGCACATCCGGCGAGTAATTGTACGTTACTCTTGAGGTCTTGTGACTTACTATATTACTGAATAACATCATTCCCATCATTATTTATGTAGGTTTTTTTTTCTTGAATTTTCCAAGCCTGTCCCTCGTCCAAGAAAATTTAATTAAAATAGTAAATAGTCAAAGCACAAATAAAGTTCACTACAACTTCATGAAAATACGCGTGGGTTTTTACATTGTATTAAATCTCAAATTTCACATAAATTAAATAAGGTGACCAGTGATGAGAAAATGTAGATTAAAGAAAATAAGTGTTAGCAGGATTTGAACCGTCGCCTCCTCCACGTCCGTCTGGCCAAGCGCGAACGCTAACCACTTTTTCTTTTATTGAAATGATAATTAAATAGACACCCTAGCTGCAAGCAGGCGTTGATACACTTCATTGGGGACATGTTGAAAATGTGTGCCCCGACTGGGACTCGAACCCGGGATCTCCTGCCTACATGGCAGACGCTCTATCCATCTGAGCCACCGCGGGCACAGAGGATAGTGCGTCTGCAGGGACTTAGCCCTTGCACGCTCCCCGTGAGATCCACATTCCCAACATGTCCACAACACTACATTCGTAGTGCGCCTAATAGATGTTTGCCCATCATACTCATTACTCTTTCGGGAACAGATACTACCGTCATATATAGTTTTCTTTTATTGTTGATTTCATTGTGTTCGTTATTGTTCGTTCTGTTTGTTCATAGCGGACGTCCCATGACGCTTGTTCGAGTTCGGCGTCGATCCATTAACTCAGTTTTTTTTTTGTTACAGACGGTAGGTAACCTCTTTTTTCTTTCAATATTGTTCGTTGAATTTGTTCGGCGCGGATGGCCCCTGACACCCGTTCAAGTTCAGTGTTCCGCCATTGCCTCAGTTTTTTTTATTGCAGAGGGCAGCTAACCCTCTGACCGAACACACTGAGCTACCGTGCCGGCTAGTCACTTCACCGCAACGGCTTCTTACAGCCAGCCCTTCGCACAAATACATCAGTAACATAATAGACGCGTAAAAACTACTATTGCGATTTTTTGGGAATTGCCAGAGTAGTGCAACTTACTATTTGCACATTATGTTGTTTTAATCCCCTACTAAAGGTGTACAAAGTTAGACGTAAATCAGTGATCCCAACGTCGTGGCCTCCCATTGTAAGGTAAAAATAAATAAATAAATGTCTTACAGCCCCAATCTATTGGTTCTTTGGTGTACTATACCGTGATGATTAAACATCGCAAATACTAAGTTGAGCAGAAGATTTCAGATGAAACTTTAAATCACTAAATCTGTCTGCCCGTGAACCGATTTTAATGAAATAAAGCCTATATGTTTTCCCATCTACTTTATGTCACAGCATGGTTTCTACTTTTGTTGCCGTTCTTTCCGGCATATTTTCTGTGTTTTGTTACCATTTCCTAGGCTTAGGTCGTTTAGTAGTTTTTGAGATTAGCGTGTTAGAAGAAGCAGACAGACAGACAATGGTTTTACAGTTTTATTATTAGTATAGATAGATTGATAAATTTTGCTCACTAGGCGGCAGTGAGGAATGGTATCGAATGCGTTCCGAAAGTCAAGGAATATAGCATCAGCCTGGGCGCCTATTTCTACTACCATCTGGGTCTCGTGGACAAACACAGTGACTCAGGTTTAACAATACAGTTGTTTGGGGAATTCAAACAGATTCCTACAGAAGACTTTCAGTGTTCAGTAAGGTCGTTATAGGTGAGCATAAAACGCGCTGGAAAATTCTACAACAAACTGAAGTCATCGGTATGGGTATTTGGTTCCACACATCTCTTCGACAACCCTTCTGGAAAGCGGGAATGATTTACAAATTCATCCACTGATTTGGAACGCCTCGTTCCTCCAGCGACGCACCACAGACTGCTTCTAGAAGGAGAGCTAGTGTTTAAGCGTACTGTATGCAGAATCATATACGAGCGGTGGGCAAAAATACGGAAGCATCAAAAACACAACACATAAACATGCCTAAAACGATGTAGGACAAGCGTTGACATTCAAATAGCTTCCAGTCTTCTCGGAATGAATAAATACAGGTCTGTATAATTTTCAAAGGAATCTGATGCCATTCTCCCTGAAAAATAGTGGCAAGTTCATGGAGATTGGTAGCGACCGTGCATCCTTCTCTCCAAAGTAGACCAGAAAGGCTCAATAATATTGAGATCTGGTTACTGTGGTGTACAGGGGAGATGCAACAGTTGATCTTTATGGTCGCAAAACCAGTCCTGGACGAACGAGCTATGTGAACAGGGTTCTGTAGTCTTGAAACACATAGCGTCACCATTGGGGAACAAAGATTGTACCAAGGGGTCGACATCAGTAAAAATAGTCACATTATGCTTGGCAGTAACGCAACCTTTCCGGGTGCCGTTGAGGCCCATAGGATACCACGATATTGCCGCCAAAATCATCACCGAATCTCCGTCATACTTAACTCTTGGAACGTAAATTCGGACGGAAGTTGTAAACAGTATGCAACAAGACTCATTCGACCAAATGACTTTCTTCCAGTCCTGGTTCTATGACTTCGGCACCGCGGTTTCCTATTACGGGCATTGGCGTTACTGATGATTGGTTTTGGATTTCCCGCTGTCCTTGTGTCGTTCTGGTACTGAGAGGGTTCACGGGTGCGACATTCAGTTCTGCAGTGTATTTTGCAGCTGTCGTCCTCTCATTTTTCGTCACTATCCACATCAATGACCGTCTGTCACGATCACTCAACACACTCTTCCGTCCGAGTAGTGACTTAACGGATAATGTTTTTCCACCCTGTACATGGTATAAATCCTCGACAGGGTGCCTCTTGAAACGCCAACACTTTTGGGCTGCCTTAGTTGCCAAAGCACCCACCACACGAACACCAGCAATTTGCCGACTTTCGAATCGACTTAACTCTTACATAGTGCTCTCATAATTATAGAGAACATTGTTCTGACCAGGACTAACAGTTGCAATGTACATAGGATAAAACAGCGCACCCTGCACGCTTGGCTAGGGTCTGCATTTATGTTCAAGCATACATTTCTCGCGGCGTTTCTGTATTTTTGTCGAACCCCTGTAGATATCCCACGAGGTTCAATGACCATTCTGCGCTGAACTAGTTTAGTGCATACTAGATTAAATCGCGAATGACTGGAAAAAAACGTGATCTTCATTGGTTTACTTCACTTGAAAGCGTGGAAATCCGCAGAAACGCCAGGAAAATAACAGCGAAGTTCTTATGTTGGGAAGGGGTGGAGGGGGGGGGGGGGAGAAGGGAGGAATTATGTTGAGTTAGTTGATTACACTTACCATAAATCACATTCACGCCAACGACCTTGCCACAGTGGTAACACCGGTTTCCGTCAGATCACCAAAGTTAAGTGCTGTCGGGCTTATCTAGCATTTGTATGGGCACTATCCGGGTCTGCCAAGTGCTGTTCACAAGCAGTGTGCACTCAGCTCTTCTGAGGCCAGTGTGCTTCTTGATTGAGAAATAGCGGCGCCGGTCACGGAAACTGGCAATGGCCGGGACAGCGGTATGATGACCACATGCCCGTCCATGTCTGCATCTGGAGATACCAAAGAGCTGAGGATGACACGGCGGTCGGTCGATGCCGTTGGGCCTTCAAGGCTTGTTCGGACGACGTTTGTTTGTGTTTAGATCCATTCACTTTAAACGTTATGAACTGGAACGTGTTACTTGAACAAACAATTGCAGAGACAATTTAAAAAATGTATTTATATGGATACACGAGAAAATTTAGAAGTTTGTGAATACGTATTTCAATTCAAGAACTTTTCTAAGGTATGGAAGGACTAGGCAGATTATCGAGCAGTCTCACAGATACGTTGTCCACTCCTATGTATGTCAAAGCTAGACTCACGAGAGGGAAGCGCACGTCATTTCTCGTATTTGTGAATATCTACGTTACTCCCTAGCTGCAATGCATTGTTGTCAACGACTTTCATCGCCGATACGGCAAGCCTGTTAACAACCAGATGTACAGAGACCAGGCACTTTAACGATATACGGTTCTGATGAGAGTTACTATGAACTTTCTCTTCATGGAACCGTTCTTGAGAACCACATTGTCGGATATGAAAATGTCGACGTAACCAAACCAAGACAGAATCCTGTGAAACATATTCACTTACACAAGACATATACGCAATGTAAACGTACATAAAGTTTTAATTCTGTTGTAGTTCTAATCTCTCTGCTCCGACAAATGTTTGTGGAGGGTTTCTCTTGGTTGCTAGGGAAATACAGGATCTGGCAAGCTTCTTTCATTAATTCCCAATTTAGGACCGCTCTGCTCCATTATACTTGCGATTTTTTTTATGTATGGCATCACAATGTAATTGTGGTGTAATATACAAAGAGTTGTAGGAACTTGTGCGGCGGGTTTACTGTAGGTTTTAACAGAAACCTGAAAATAGATTTATCTTGATGCTCGTGCAACCTTCTACGCTCTTCTCTCCGTGTTGATTTTGTTCAGGGTATAGTTCTGTCCACGAAACCTGTGAAAGGCAGACGCTTGGCTGAATGACCAGTGTGAATTTTCCTTGTACTTCCATTTGTGTACTGTCAACTCTAGCACGTGAACGAATTAGGTTTCTACGCGTGCCTGCCTTGAACACGACTGACGCGGAGATGGTGTGCTGATACAAGAGAGTGATAGTTTTGAGTTACGTTTTTAATAACGTCGTGTTTACGTGAATGGCATGCTATTACGTTTTCGAAGAGGTCTTGAGGAGAAAAACTGCATTTCCGAATAAAGAAAAAAAATTGGCCAACTACGAGTACGACTTGCGAACCGAGTGTTCCGTACGGCTCTGAGCACTATGGGACTTGACATCTATGGTCATCAGTCCCCTAGAACTTAGAACTACTTAAACCTAACTAACCTAAGGACATCACACAACACCCAGTCATCACGAGGCAGAGAAAATCCCTGACCCCGCCGGGAATCGAACCCGGGAACCCGAGCGCGGGAAGCGAGAACGCTACCGTACGACCACGAGCTGTGTTCCGTACGAATTTAATCGTGTGTAGATATAGTCCATCCACACTGTGAATCGAGAATCTCAACTATTTTTGCCTGTTATCGATATCGATAAAGGTAAAATATTGGTCCTAGGAATTCCAAGACCATATCAAAATCTGTACAATAGTTCCTCAGACTCCCCTGGACATACAAGAAAGAGCGAGAAGCGGACTTCAGTTTATGTATGTAGAAAGAGAGCAGATTTAATAAAACACTTTTATTTACTTATCAGAATATGAGTACAACTTATATTTTATGCTGCATCCAGTACTATCCGTCTGTTATGCTTCTGACGAATGATGAATGCAATGTACACTGGTCAGCAAGAACATTATGACTATCTGCCTAACAGCCTTTGGCACGGATAATAATAGGCGACGCATCGTGGCATGGAAGCAATGAGGCCTTTCTAGGTCGCTGGAGGGAGTTAGCACCACATCTGGACACACAAGTCATCTACTTCCCGTAAATTCTGGGGAGGGGGGGGGGGCGGGGGCGATGAGCTCTGACACGCCCTTCAATCGCATCCCAGATGTGTTCGATCTGGTTCAGATCTCACGAGCTGGGGGCCAGCACATCAACTGGAACTCGCCGCTGTGTTCCTTGAACTACTTCATCACACTCCTGGCCCTGTAAAATGGCGCATTATCTTGCTGAAACATGCCACTGTCATCAGGAAACATGATTGTCATTAAGGGTTTGTACGTGGTCTACAACCAGTGTACTGTACTCCTTGTCTGTAATGGTGCCTTGGGCGAGCTTCACTCGATCAATAGATGCCCATGTGAATGTCCCCCAGAGCATAATGGAGCCGCTGCCAGCTTGTTTCTGTCCCGCAGTACAGGTTGTAAGTAGGCTGTTTAGGTTTTCTTATTGGTAACGCCACGTAGCGCTCTGTATAAAAAATGATTGGCTGTGCTGTGTGCAGTCTGTGGCTAGTTTGCATTGTTGTCTGCCATTGTAGCGTTGGGCAGTTGGCTGTTAACAGCGCGTAGCGTTGCGCAGTTGGAGGTGAGCCGCCAGCAGTGGTGGATGTGGGGAGAGAAATGGCGGAGTTTTGAAATTTGTAAAAATGGATGTCATGAACTGCTATATGCATTATGACTTTTGAACACTATTGAGGTAAATACATTGTTTGTTCTCCATCAAAATCTTTCATTTGCTAACTATGCCTATTAGTAGTTAGTGCCTTCCGTAGTTTGAATCTTTTATTTAGCTGGCAGTAGTGGCGCTCGCTGTATTGCAGTAGTTCGAGTAACGAAGATTTATGGTGAGGTAAGTGACTTGTGAAAGGTATAGGTTAATGTTAGCCAGGGCCATTCTTTTGTAGGGATTTTTGAAAGTCAGATTGCGTTGCGCTAAAAATATTGTGTCAGTTTAAGCACAGTCTCGTGTATAATTGTTCAAAGGGGACGTTTCATATGTCGACCCTTAGCCGAGGATACCTCACTGGAATCTTCTGATTTTTTTCTTGTAGTTTGTGTAATTAGTGTAGCTATTGTTTATTGCTAGCGCTTAATTGTAGAGAGAATCTCCTTTATAGTTGCAGCTTTTCATTGTTGTACAGTAAAACAGTTGTGGCATGCATGTAGATTTGCACCAAGTTTTTCGCTGCTGCGCTTGCAATTAACGAGATATTATTTTCAGTGCTATGTTAATGTGTTCTTTTATTGTTACTCTTCAAATTGTGATTTTCTGTGTTATCGTGTGAAATATTGTGACAATTATGGCGTGTGAAAAACGTAATACTAGGCTCCAAAGTAAACTGAGAAATGACAGTGAAGACGAAAGCAGTGTGTTAGCGCCACCGAGTAATGAATTAACTAATGTTCAAAGTAGTAATTTGGTAATTGTGCATAGGGAAATGGAGCGGGCGGCAAATAGAGGTGTAGACAGTGAAACAGGTAGTGAACAGGGAAGCATTATCGATCGATCGGTCGGCAACAGCTCGCCTCAGGAATCCGAAATGACAGAACTCAATACTGCAAATACTGTAGACTTAGGTTTTGGGTCCTCACCGTTTTCTCAAATGAGTCAAGACACATTTTCTGCTTGTCAAAATGTGAATGTTGCCGGTGAAAATGCACTGCAAAGAAGCATAGAGAAACAGATTCCAGACACTAATACATTATTATTGCAATTAATGCAACAAATGGAACAAAATCAGAGACAAATGGAACAAAATCTTCAAAATTTAGACACAATGGAACAAAATCTTCGGAAGTTAGACACTACTCTCGAACATACACGTGAAGATTTAACTACTGAGTTACATAACATTGAATCGAAATGTCAAAAAGTCTGTAATGAGGTAAAAACACAAATTTGTGAGCATTTTCAACCTATTTTTTCGCGGCATGAAAATGCATTACAGAATCACGAAGCAGCCATAAAAGAACTGCAAACCATTGTTCATGAAAATCATGAGACCTTGTGGGCTAAAATTGACTCAGTTGCATCTACCGATTCGGTTACGCAACTTGCAAAAACTAAAGAAAACTTGAAGGACACAGTAGATTCGATTTCAACACAAATGGACACTCTGAAACTTGGTTCAGAAAAACACACTGAGGAAATGTGTTCACTATCGGAGAAAGTAGCCGAACTTTCGGATCAGTTCACTAACTTATCTACAAAGGTAGATGATGATCTGAATGACACAAGACCTGTAGCCTTCACTGACACAGAAGAGTATGAACAAATTAGAAAATTCAAACAAAATCAAAATCAAATCAATACACAGTACAAAAGAGAAATCCGGGAAGTACAAGATCAGTTGACGCAGGTAATACAAGAATTACATATTTCAGAGGACACTCGCGCTCCAGTACGAGAAGAGGGACATATAAATACGGAACAACCACAAAATAATAACACAGGACACTTCGGAAATTATGAAAGAAATTGGCAAGGCGCATTGGATTTTGAGATGGAACCGCCGACAGGACGTAACAATGACCGGTATGCTACTCGCCGACACGATGATTTTGACTATAAGCTGTTCATTACTACCCGTAAATTCAAAACGTTTAAGAATTCTGCCAACGACATTCATCCACAAGCGTGGCTCCATCAATTCTCTCATTGTTTTCCTCCCAACTGGTCATTGGAGTACAGGTTAGAATTTATGTGTGGCTACTTGGAGAATGAACCAGCTGAAAGAATGCGATCGGTCATTCACGATTGCCACAGTGAAGGAGGATTTTACCATGCCTTCCTCTCAGCATATTGGTCTCAAGCTACACAAGACCGAGTAAAACATAGCATCATAATGATGAAACATTTCGAACACTCTGAATTTTCCAGTCTTGTGAAATATTTTGAAGACATGTTGCACAAGAATCAGTATCTTTCAAACCCATACAGCCCCTCAGAACTCATCCGCATTTGCTTAATCAAATTGCCTGAACATTTACGACATATTATTTTAGCAGGACGTTGCAAAGACGACATTGAAGCTTTTCAGGGACTCTTACAAGAATTGGAAATCAACACTGACAATCTCGGGACGCGAAAACAGGAGCACAACAATTACAGGTCACATCCGTCACAATTCCGCGACGAAAGAAATAATAACTGGACACGACAAGGCTATTCTTACAACGCAAATCGTGAACAAAACAGACACCACCCATATGACAACCACTGGCAGAGTAATAGTTACAGAGAAGGATCGCACTTCCGTAGTTATGAATTTGACAGAGGTGACCATAGAAACATACAATATGGGAATCAAAATAATTATTATCAAGGGAGACAGAATAACTTCAGACGCAACGGTCCACCACGCAGTTACGATTCCTGGAGCAATTATCCACCACATGACCGACAAACAAGAAACTATGTAAACTACCGACAAAACGACAGACCTGAATCCCATCAGAACTGGCGAGCTTCAAACAGGGCAGGGCCTTCTCGTCAAGGTGAATTTGTAGAAGTTAGGTCTCCTAATCCCAATAACGACGCGCGCCAACAAAGAGACAGACAATGACTCGCACTGCAGGCAGCGGCGTGCGCCGGCTGGCTCAGAGAAAAATAGCATAGACGCTAACCTTGAGAAAAATTCCAGTATTCTTTATCGATGTATACCACATGATAATTGCGTTGAAGTTGAAACTCTGCGTACTAGGAAGAGTAAAGGTTTACACCACATTTCACATGTAAAACCGTTTCTTGAAAGATAATCTGCTTTTTAACTTTGTCTTTGCCATATAACTTTTCACTTTACATTACTAGTATGCTTGTCAGACTTAGAATCTGTTAACATGCAACAATGTTTGAAGTTAAATATCCAGTCAAGAACCAAGAGAACTTATTGAAACAGAAATTACGAATGCATTGTTATAGTGAACAGACGTCACAGCGTTTTTGTGTGTGTACATTATTGCTTGTTAGTTGCACGATTACATAACGACTATAAGGCTCACATACTTAGAACATTTACCAGTACTGCTAATGAGATTTTAATGCAACATTTTGGTTTACTTGAAAATGCATTCTGGATTTAAAGTACTTTCTGTGAGATACCAGATGACACAGTGGTTAGTTTATGTGACAGCTACGCGATTTTATCACGACGCTACTAATGAGTGAAAATATACAATGTTGTTTTTGCAGTGTTTCTGTTTTATTTCTGCACAGTTTTTTCTGAATTATTCTGGAAAGTAAAACATGTTTTAGTAGTAACTTTTGTGGTATAGCTACAATGAGACAGCCTTTTCCGTAGCACAACAATACGTTACAGCACAGTACTTTCTTCATAACGGCAATAAGCGTAATAACTAAGATATCTACACGCAAAGCATTTCACTTTTGTTTATTATGAGGTAAGTATATTGACTTCTGCAGAACTTAGCTTTCGGAGGACGATAACTACGACACTTCCACAGAGATTATGTTGCAACAAGATGCACGTTTAGCGCTACAGTACACATATTTGAGTGATTAATTTTATACTTAAAACATTTATTTTTAAAGATATTTGAAGTACAATGATACAAAGGTTTTCCATAATACATTTCATTCCATTGTTGTAATCTGTAATACCTGAGGGTATAATTACATTAATCCTCAGGGGGGTACACGCCTACTTTGTGTACCATGTGTGTGGCAAGCACAAGGAGCCCTAGCTAATATGGTATTTGCTTATACAACTTTACACATCGGTACCATATTTCTCTAACACAGAATTACACAGCTATCTGATCATTTAACTGAGAGAGACAAATATTTATTTTACTACATCAGTGACAGATGTTTACATAATTACACAGTTGGATAACTTCACACTTACGAAATTGTATTTTGTCTGTACTTTGTGAAATGTTCATATTTTTTCGGAACCACTGTGATACTATGAGAGCTTTGAATGATATATTTGGTATGGGATCATGATTTTTAAAGTACGTTTAAGGCAGATGACACCTTTGAAATGAGCAGATAATTTTTTTTAATTATTGGAGGAAGCTACGACGATTTTGAGAGTTGACTGAGGTGTTATGATGTTATTATTAAGGTAAGGAATAATGAGTAGTGTTTAGGGACTCTGGTTTGTGAAAAAGGATGTTGGAAACCAAGAATCGTACCTTAAGAGTTATGAAAAGGGTGTAAATGCTTGAATGCATCACAATGCCGGCGAAAATTTTTTGGACACTGTTATATTCATAAGATTTTGTTTCTAGACATTTGCAACGCAAATTCTCGACCCGTGAAATTTTGTATATGAGACTGCCACTGTAGTGCAAACTGGTGTTGTAAATATTTCAGTAAGAAAGTTAAGTGAGCTTCACGTAATGCGTCGTGGGCACGACGCATTACGTGGGCAGCTGCGCGACAGTCGCCTGGAAAAAAGCCATTAGTGTGTGCCTTTCAGAGGCACAGGTGGAGAAAAAAGGAGGACATTATCCTTGCTATTGACATTTCTTTGTAGAAAGCATCACAAATACGACACGCTCAAACTTGAAAATATATGATTACACTGTGGAGCTCTTAATTTATGATATTTACTAAAATGTCTAATGAAATGATGAGAGACATTTTACATCTATTGTCTTTCTAGTTGAGAGATTGCTCATTTTGTTTAATATCTAGTTTCTAGCTGCACTGCAGCATTGGTTAAAATAAAATTTTATAGATGTACTAATATAAATATTTTATGCCTACAGATCCAGTAAATAATAATTTTGATGTACTTCAAAAAAAATGAAGGAACACAAAAAGACATTTCCCTTCACAGGAATTGCATATGGAATTTTCTTTTCAACTACTTGGTAATTTGTTTGGTAGAATAACTTCTTATGGTGCACCACTTTAATTACATAGACATTAAGATGTGAATATACATTTCCCTTGTCTGCATTGTTGTCTTTAGCGTAATATTTTTTCTGCTTGAGCTTTGTCATGTTCAGATATAAGTTATTGCATTTGCTGCTGCTGTTTGCCAGGCATAGTGCTACTAAATTTCACTTTGTATTACTCTGTTAAGCTAGTTTTACTACTGATTTATTTTTCTTGTTGCTGCACATTGGCTCATATTAGTTGTAATGTTGCATTGCTTGGTAATTTAGATTTCCTGTAGGTTGCTTTGCAATTTTCCATTTTTTTTGTCATTGCTTTTTGTGTTAGTTGTTTTGTGCTGCTGCATTGCTTCGTCCCTTAGTTTAGCATCTGAGCTCAGTAGATTTAAGTTAGCTTAAGAGGGGGTAGACTATATAAGAGAATGAGTTGCAATGAATTGGAAGAAATGCATTGAGAAGTTATACGAAAAAAGTACAGAAAGCAGGTATAGATAGGGCTTTTTGGAAATAATGATGAACGAAGGGAGATCTCCAAGAAAAAAAAGGTGTTGTTTGCAAAGTACTGCAGTACCAAATGTTACACTGAAAACAAACCCTGTCCTTTCCCCCTGTGTTATTCTGCTATGTGTATGTGTACTCTTGTATATTTGTGTTTTTCCTGTCTTAATGTGTTTATCTGATGAGAGTTAAATTGTAGAATTTTTCTGATAATATGTTATTTACTTTGTAAAGATATTTAGACATTATGTATTCTGTTCTGTTTTAATGCTCATGTGTGAAGTTGATGTTTCAAAAGTTATTCTGATCTTTTATGTATGTACTCATGTCATAATTCCTGTAACACTAATGTATATGTTATTTCGATTCTTTTGTAAAGCCTATACTACAAATGTTATCTGTATTGTTATGTTCTTTGATGATGTATTTTGTACCTTTGTTATTGTATTCTTACATTATAAAATTGTAATTGACACCAGTTCATCAAATTAAGTAACTTGTAAGTTACATTTCACTACACACGTTTCTGTTGGTCATAGTATATGGATAATATGAGAGAAGTAGGGACTGATAGTGTTTGCACGAGTGTTAATAATTCAGCAAGGGACTGGATAACAGCATTGTTGGTTCTAAGGACATTTCAAAAAAAATTTGTGAGTGCACAAGTGGTGGTTTATGGACTTGCTATATTGTCCACAAGACTCTTCGATGGTGATTGTGCACCTGCACAGTCGCAACAGATGGCTGCTGGCAGTCTGTACAAGGACTACAGTGGGTCTACACCTTTGATGACTCACCAACACCATTATTTCTACAAGGAATACAGTGGGTCTACACCTTTGCTGACTCACCAACAGCGTAATCTCTACCATGACTACAGTGGGTCTGCTCTGTGATGACCTACCTACCAATATTCTTCAAAACGTCGAATGACTCTGCTGTGGGTTTGCTCTGTTGTGGCCCATTACCTGTCAGCATGTCAAGAGTCACCACTGTCTTTCCGTTGGAAGGACAACGCTACTTCTTCAAGACTGCATGGAAATCCACTACTTCCGTGTGCATTTTCTTTTACTGCTCAGACTTTGAGAAAAACACTGCAATTTTACTGTGATGAATGATCAGGACTGTCTTTATGGACTGTGAGAAAATTTTAGCTTTTGACCAACATTGTATCAATAAGTGTGTGCATTTGATATCTTTGTTATTGTAATTATGAAAAATTTTATCAAATCATTATTGGCCACTGCCCTAAACAATTTGTAAAATTTTTTGTGGGGAGCATGGGGGCTATGTAAGTAGGCTGTTTAGGTTTTCTTATTGGTAACGCCACGTAGCACTCTGTATAAAAAATGACTGGCTGTGCTGTGTGCAGTCTGTGGCTAGTTTGCATTGTTGTCTGCCATTGTAGCGTTGGGCAGTTGGCTGTTAACAGCGCGTAGCGTTGCGCAGTTGGAGGTGAGCCGCCATCAGTGGTGGATGTGGGGAGAGAAATGGCGGAGTTTTGAAATTTGTAAAAATGGATGTCATGAACTGCTATATGCATTATGACTTTTGAACACTATTGAGGTAAATACATTGTTTGTTCTCCATCAAAATCTTTCATTTGCTAACTATGCCTATTAGTAGTTAGTGCCTTCCGTAGTTTGAATCTTTTATTTAGCTGGCAGTAGTGGCGCTCGCTGTATTGCAGTAGTTCGAGTAACGAAGATTTTTGGTGAGGTAAGTGATTTGTGAAAGGTATAGGTTAATGTTAGTCAGGGCCATTCTTTTGTAGGGATTTTTGAAAGTCAGATTGCGTTGCGCTAAAAATATTGTGTGTCAGTTTAAGCACAGTCATGTAAAATTTTTCTAAGGGGACGTTTCAAGGTGTCGAGGTGTTGTTCCCCTGGAAGACGACGGATTCGCGCCCTCTCATCGGCATGATGAAGAAGGTATCGGGATTCATCAGACCATGCAACGCTCTGCCTCTGCACCACTTTCCAGTTGCCAATGGTCACGTGCCCATTTGAGTCATAGTTATGGATGTCGTGATGTTAAAATTGGCACATGCGTGAGTTGTCAGCTGCGGAGGTCCATCATTAGTGTTCGGTGCGCTGCTTTTTCACACACACTTGTACTCTGATCAGGATTAAAATCTGACCTTATTTCTGTCACAGTTCGCCGCCTGTTCTGTTTTACCATTCTGCCCAGCTTACGACGTCCGACATGAGGGGTGGCCGTCCAACAGCACGATCTCTGGACGTGGTTTCACCTTGGTTTCGCCACGTTTTGAATACATACACTCATCACAGCACCACAGTATCCCTCGAACACCCAATAAGTCGTGCAGCTTCTAAATTCCTCGTGCTGAGCTGCTGGACCATCACAATGCGCCCTCGATCAAACTCAGGTAGATCGCGCGCCTTCCCCCTTTTACACACGGACAGCACGCTCACTGATACTAAATGCACCGTGCGTGTGTCTGACTAACAGTCATTCCTATTCAGGTAATGCTGTTATCGCATGGACGAGATTATATCGATAGTAGGTTGGTGGTTATAATGTTCTGGCCGATCTCCCACGCCCGGGTTCCCGGGTTCGATTCCCGGCGGGGTCAGGGATTTTCTCTGCCTCGTGATGGCTGGGTGTTGTGTGCTGTCCTTAGGTTAGTTAGGTTTAAGTAGTTCTAAGTTCTAGGGGACTGATGGCCATAGATGTTAAGTCCCGTAGTGCTCAGAGCCATTTGTTCTGGCTGATCAGTGTACGATCAAATGGCAAAAGATATGTTTTATGTGATATAATTACAATTTAACAAGTTTTAGATTTTTTCTTTATTTGTACTACGACACCTTGCTTCTTGCCAAATTTCATGATTCTGAATCAAGGGGAAGTACTCTGTAGGTTATGAGTATCAAAATATGTGACGTACATGGCCGTATGCTTTGGTTGAAGTGACTTGGAAGCTTATCATTTTTACACCTCCAAGGGACCATACACTTTAATATATGACACAAATTTGAACGTCATACGTCTACACGCTCACGAGCAAAGGGTTCTTAACAGTCAGACAGACAGACACAAATTGACGGGCGATAAAGTTATGCTACGAGGGTGAGTCAAATGAAAACCTTAAATTTATAATAACAAATCGAAATTTCGCGCCGTTATCATTTAAGTTGGTAAGTGTGCTACAAACAGCGTGCAGAATAGCCTGTAGGTGACAGCATAGTGCAGATGCACACATACCGTCGCAGTATCAGTATAAAGATGGCCGCCCCACTTGCGACTTGCACCAGGGAAGAACAGCGTTCTGTTATTCGGTTTCTGCGTAGTGAAGGTGTGAAACCTATTGAAATTCATCGACGAATGAAGGTTCAGTACGGTGATGCATGTTTGTCACAGCAGCAACTCTACGAATGGAGTAGGAATTTCGCAAATGGTGTGACTTCAGTGGAAGATGCTCCTCGTCCAGGTCAGGCACAACGAGTTGTGACTCCACAGGACATTGCAGCAGTTGAAGCCATAGTGAAGGAAAACCGCCGAGTGACACTGACTGACAGTGCAGCATGTTTACAGATTAGACATGTGTCAGCACACCACATTGTGCATGACGTGCTCCAGTTTCACAGTGCCTGCAAGATGGGTGCCACGACAGCTGACTCCTGAAATGACAGAACGACGTGTTGATGCTTGTGAAGAACTTCTTCGGCGCTTTGAACGACAAGGTGATGGCTTCCTTGCAAGAATCGTTACTGGGGACGAAACCTGGGTTCACTTCCACCAACCGGAAACGAAGAGAGCTTGCAAGGAATGGCGCCATTTCTCATCACCAAAACCAAAGAAGTTTCGAACAGAACCATCAGCAGGGTGGGTTATGCTGACTCTCTTTTGGGAGGAAAAAGGCGTCATTTTGGAGCATTACATGCCTAGAGGGATCACTGTCACCAGTGCATCATACACAGATCTCCTAAGAAATCAATCAAATCAGAGCGACGTGGATTGCTGTCAGCAGGTGTCCTTTTGTAACATGACAATCCAAGGCCGCACACTGCCCATACAACAGTTGCAACAATCACAGACCTGCATTTTGAGTGTCTTCCTCATCCACCATACTCACCAGACCTTGCCCCAAGCGACTTCCACATGTTTGGACCACTCAAAGACGCAATGGGAGCAAAGAAGTTCCGTTCTGATGAAGAGGTAAGTCACGCGGTGCATGAGTGGTTGCGCGGAGTACCAAAAGAATTTTTTTGTAAAGGAATTTATGCACTTTGTAAGCGCTGGAGGACTTGCATTTAGCGTGGGGGAGATTGTGTTGAAAAATGATATAGCTTTGTACGACTTCTGCACAATAAATAATATTTAGAAAAATATTTAATGCTTCCATTTGAATCACTCTCGTAAAATGGATACAGTTTTTCAGATTGAGGCGCGGAATCCTAAAACATATCACGTCCTACTTATAAATGGACGTACTTCTGTTCATATCTTCGTAACAAATGCAGTTGCTAGAAAGGATACCAATCTGGTTAATTTCCTACTGGTAACCAAACAACATTTGCTAGATATATTCTTTTATTTTTCTTCTGGACAAGAAGTTATTTGGGAGTTGTCAAGACAAATGAGACATCGTGTGTAGTCCACCAAAGTTTTGCAAATGGTAATTATGAACGCACTACAGCTCCCAAAGATAAGCGTTCCTGGTGTATTAGCACCGCAACGAAGGTGCTTACATAAGTGGTGAAGCTCTGATGAAGATGCTGTGACTTCGAAATTGCAGTAAAAATGTCTCTGAAACGATAGAGCATGAATTTTACTGTCAAGCTTTCCGCGGCGTTGTTAGACTCCCGTGCAGTTTTTGTTTTGATGCTGGACTTTGCTACGACAGCACTGCGACAAGCCGAGTGGGCTGATGTGGCCGCCGGTGTCGGTTGTTTTTGCCGTTCCGCTCACTGCGGCCCCCACTCCGCGCGCCAGCGGGCTGCTCGCGGCGAGGCTCGCTGCCGGTGACGTCACGCGGTCGCTGGGCTGCTGGCTGTCACGGTCGGCGAGGTCAGTTCCCGGCCCGGCCGCTAATAGCAGCCGCGGCTGGCGCCCGCCCAGTCTCCCTGCCGAGCCGCGAGCCGCACGCAGGCGGCAGCTTCCTTCTTTGCCTTCCTCGAACACGCCAACGCCAACTGTGCGTCAGTCGTGTTCAAATACGTGGCGAGGACACACGTCACTAGCATAACCTCAGGGCTAAACCTCATTCGTAAAACACAGGGCGGATCACCTAAAACTTACACCGAAAATATTGAATGACGTGTCCTTTTCACAGAATGGATTGTTACTGTTAGCCAATCAACAGATTGTAATAATACTTAGAAAGCGACTTTTTTGCCCAAACATACATTTTTAAGTGGAACGGTGCCTATGGACACTAACAAAAGGAAAGTAGGGTACATTAGAATGTCAGTGGTGTTTGTTGCGGGATTCTAGTGCGAGTCGTTTACGAGATATCCTTTTCTGAAAAGCTTCCACAGCGACTTTCGTTTGTACCACTGAACCTGCGCGGTTGCTAGGTACGATGTAGTTTTAATTGATTACAGTGTGCCAGTGTGTTCCTTAAGCGCACTGAGGCTTGCTAGACATTACTGTGTGATAGTCCAAGCAGTAGGTCGTGACTGGACGGTGGTATTTGCCAATGCAGAAAAAGCCGACATTCTCATGGTGTGTGGAGAGTGTACGAAGAATCCCAGTTCTTTCTTCTACAAGATATCCCAACAGACGTCAACCATCTCGGCAATTATTTATCAACCTCTTCAACCAGTTACGTGCAGTGGTAGTGTAACACTTAGACAACGCAGGAGAAGGAAACAAGTGGTGACAGAAGAGGAGGAAATTAACGTTCTTACTGCTGTTCAGTTGATGCACACGTTAGTCCCCGCGCAATCGCACGAGGAAGTGGTGTCAGTCAGGCAAGTCTACTACGCATTCTACATCGGCAAACGCTCAAGCCCTATTACATCTCTCTCTCTCCCCATCCAGAGACCCATGACAACGGTTACGAGGATCGTGTTAACTTCTGTACATGGGCATTAAGACGGGATTCTCCAGATGTAGCTTGTCTCTTGATAGTGATGAAGCCGAATTTAGCAGTTATGGCCAGGTAAAAGGCCGAAACATGCAATATTGGTCTGTTGACAACCCCTGTTGGCTTCGTCAGGTGGAACGTCAGCGTCCGTGGATTGTAAACGTTTGTTGTGGGGTAGTGAACCATCCGTAATAAGCCCGTTTTTCAAAAATGGAACACTGAAAGCGCCTAGGGATCGTAGCTTTCTAATACATCATCTTTCACCAATGCAAGAAGCAGACTAGGAGGAACCTGTGGCACCAACATGATGGCGTTCCAGCTTATAGTGCATTAAGTACTCCAGCATGTCTTCACTAATTGTTTCCATCCAAATCGTTGGACTGGTCATAGAGGACCTGTACCCTAGCCGGCCCGTTCTGCGGATTCGACGGCTGCGCACTTGTTTCTTTTGGGAAAGCTGAAAGACGCTTTCTACAAGAACGTACCAACTACACCAGTTGATAAGCAACGACGTAGTACTGCAGCCTCCCCGGACATCTCCGCTGAATTCAACCATTTGTGCAGTAGTTGTTCCATATCAGACTGGTAGCGTGCCGGCCGCGGTGGTCTAGCGGTTCTGGCGCTGCAGTCCGGAACCGTGGGACTGCTTCGGTCGCAGGTTCGAATCCTGCCTCGGGCATGGGTGTGTGTGATGTCCTTAGGTTAGTTAGGTTTAAGTAGTTCTAAGTTCTAGGGGACTTATGACCTAAGATGTTGAGTCCCATAGTGCTCAGAGCCATTTGCACCATTTGAACTGGTAGCGTGTACTGCCGCTGCTGGTGGTCGTTTTCAACACAACCTGTGATGGTCAAGTGTCTCGTTACTGATCAGAATACACATAACTATTGTACGTACTTGTGCTGTTCTTTAGTGTGTTCTATACAGGTATTGCACAAGTGTCAGTGTGGGAACTTCTCAAAATACGACATCTCTTAAACGGCTTGCACTACAATCCTGCAACAAATACCACTGACATTCTAATTTACCCTACTTTAAACCTGTTAATTTAATAGGCATTTATGTAAGCTCAGTGGCAATGTAATTGTTAAAATTCATGTTGAACCTTCAACTGTCCTTTATTCTGCACAATTCGCCACTAGTTTCGGTTCAAAAAAATGGTTCAAATGGGTCTGAGCACTATGGGACTCAACTGCTGAGGTCATTAGTCCCCTAGAACTTAGAACTAGTTAAACCTAACTAACCTAAGGACATTACAAACATCCATGCCCGAGGCAGGATTCGAACCTGCGACCGTAGCGGTCTTGCGGTTCCAGACTGCAGCGCCTTTAACCGCACGGCCACTTCGGCCGGCCTAGTTTCGGTCAAATGACCATTATCAAGCTAAGCGGGCGTAAACGGCAGGAAAGTTAGACCATAATTTGAACAAAAGTAATTTGCTCTTTTTACCCCACCATAGTACGTAAAATTATTTTCGCAATAATAACCATGTACAACAGTTTCCGTGAAGATCGAAAATCCACATCGACAGCTAGTAGCAGCTGACTGATGTCACTAGTTGTTGATGTGGACTTTGCTTCTTCACAGAAAATATTCTATACAGTTATTATTGTGAAAAATTTTTTGTGCTCTATGGTGGGGTCAAAAGAGCAAAGTACTTTTGTTCAAATTATGGTATAACTTTCCTGCCGTTTATGCCAGCTTAGTTAAAAATGGTCATTTGAGCGAAACTAGTGGCGAACGGTCTAGAATAAAGGACAGCTGAAGGTTCACCATGAATTTTAACAGCTACCAATACGCATTGTTCGATTTAAAAAAGGTATTATTACAATCTCTTGATTGTCTAACAATTACGAGCGACTGACTGCCTATCCATTCTGTCAAAACCGCAGATCAATAGCATTTTCCGCCGCGCGGGATTAGCCGAGTGGTCTTAGGCGCTGCAGTCATGGACTGTGCGGCTGGTCCCGGCGGAGGTTCGAGTCCTCCTCCGGGCATGGGTGTGTGTGTTTATCCTTAGGATAATTTACGTTAAGTAGTGTGTAAGCTTAAGGACTGATGACCTTAGCAGTTAAGTCTCATAAGATTTCACACACACAATAGCATTTTCCATTTCCGCAATATTTGCGGTGCAAGTTTAGTGCTTCCAAGGGTATAGTCAGTGTTAATTGCGTGACAGATAATTCTGTTTCCTTGTTCCGCGTATTGCAGGTTCTTCAAGTTCCGTTGTGGATGAAGAGTGGGAAAGTTGACTGGTATATGCCTTTGTCCGAAGCGTCGTAAGTAAAGTGCCCCTTTTCTCACCAGTATAACTATATTTAGAGGAAAGTGCCCAAAATCGTACCCTCATTTTGTTTTTGATTTAAAAAAATAGAAAATAGCAAAAAATATGTTTTGAAAACATTTAATATTTACTAAATCGGTCCGTGCATGACAGTACACAGTACCAATACGTGTATATTCCAAAAAGCCGAGCGCGAAATTACGGTTTTTTCAGTGGGTCATATCTCGGGTTCTATTGATCACAGAAATAAGGAGTCAAGTGTTTTGGGTAGCCGTTGACCTAGAAACTATTTGTATACCTATCGGAAGAACGGGCATACTGAAACTATCACTCAGTACAGGGTCAAAATTTAAAACATTCATTAGGTATGGCCTAGGTGGACCTTAGGCGGTTTATAAAAGCATCAATTGTTCATGGGAGGTTCCTGAGAAAATACCGAACAACCATGATTTTTGGGTACGAAAAGTATCAAGTGTGGGTATGGGCACTTCTATAATTTCTATTCATGGCAGATCGTTGAAAATTTTACCATATGTTCTTAAGACGATATTCTCGGGGAATTTCGAAACTTTATTCAGTATGATTACCGTTACCGAAATCCAGAGATTCAAGCGCGATTGCTTATGGTCATACAATATGCAGGTAATATCTAGTCTGGGGCGTAAGTGTGGTTTTACATGACGTAGTTGAGATGGGTTGGGTTGATTTGGGGGAAGAGACCAAAAGGCGAGGTCATCGGTCTCATTGGATTAGGGAACGATGGGAAGGAAATCGACCGTGCCCTTTTAAAGGAACCATCCCGGATGGCCGGACTCGGGATTGAACCGTCGTCCTCCCGAATGCCCGAATGCGAGTCCAGTGTGGTAACCACTACGCCACCTCGCTCGGTACATGACATAGTGATCACAAGGAAAGGGTTCTAGAGCTTCACAAGGGTTCTAAGATCACCGAATTCCTTGCAAATATGTCATGTCCTGTGTCGGGAAGACTACTAGAACAATCTAGAAAACATGCAAGGAATATATACGATACACCCGATTAAAACAACCAAGCAAATAAGCTGTCGCCGAGCGCTGCCTTCAATATAATCATGAAATGAAATATGTTCAGACCAGCGGCAAGTTTCTGGGACTGCATAATTAAGGCTTCTGTCGAAATGAAAACCTAATAAACCTTTGGGTCCAGCCCTCAATTAATTAAGATCCCACCTGTCATCACATCCACTCGAATAGGAAAACGCTGAGGAAATGTACGTTTCACGGAATATCACTGGTGGCTCTGAAAAACAGTGGAGCGTCAAAGGGCACAGTGAGCGTTTTGCGTCGAGCTCATTGCCTCATCTACAAAGAGTCTAAACAGTCTTCCACCCGTCCCCCCCCCCCCCCCTAAACCGACTATAGTTCAGTATGACTGGAGTCTAGGCAGCGAAGACACGTAACAGCACCGCTCACTACACTCGAGGAATACATCTTGTCGTCAAAATATTATGCATGAAAAGGAAATATCAACTGTGCTAACGCCTGGAAATACACCGTTAATCAATGACGCCGAGAAACTACAAGGTGCTGGACGTCTAGGTTTTATCACAGAATGCACAGGTAGAAGGCTTGCCCATTCTGTAAGGCAGGATAGCGTGGGATCTGTGACAGGTCTGAACACAGACTACAAGATTGGTGCAAGCACAAGTGTTTCAGAAAGCACCATTATTGCACATTGTCGAAAATGGGGATCCGCAGGCAGACGATCCCTACGTTTGCCCATGTTGGCCCAATTACGATTGCAGTGGGCACGGGAACACAGATCTTGGACCGTGGATCAATAGAAACGTTTCGCCTGGTCGGATGAATCACGTTTCTTGTTGCACTAGGTCGATAGTCATGACCGAGTATGCCGTAGTTGAGGCGAATGGCAACTCGGAACATACACAGCGCCACTAACGCAGGGCGATAGGGCATTATTGTGGTGTGGCTGACATTTACCTGAAATATTCTGGAACCTGTGGTAGTAATTGAAGGCACCAGGAGAATTGTGGACTATTCGAACATTATTGCTCACCACCTGAATCGCCGGCCGGAGTGGCCGAGCGGTTCTAGGCGCTACAGTCTGGATCCGCGCGACCGCTACGGTCGCAGGTTCGAATCCTGCCTCGGGCATGGGTGTGTGTGATGTCCTTAGGTTAGTTAGGTTTAAATAGTTCTAAGTTCTAGGGGACTGATGACCACTGCAGTTAAGTCCCATAGTGCTCAGAGCCATTTGAACCATTTTTGAACCACCTGAATCCCTTCGCACTTTGTATCTTTCCCGAAGGCGTAAGAATGTTCCAACTGGGTAACTCTCCTCGTAACAAGGCCAGCACCGTGCTGCATTGATTTGAGGAGCGTGATAGTGAACTCACCAAACCACCGTCCGGTAATTTAAGGGCTTTGTGTGACGTGTACCTAGACACTATTTAGTACCACATACATTCGATAATCTACCAAGGACCTGTCACATCCGTTCCACACAGAATCGCTGCTGTATTTCGTTCCAAAGATGGATCATGACGCTCATTACGCATGTGGTCATAATGTTTTGGCTCGTCTATGTACGTGTACGTTGGATCAATTTTCAGTTTTGTTATCATCTACTTTGCTTTCCATGGTCTTGTTGACGAATCAACATTGCACCGGCTTGAGTATGTTTTGCGGGTTCTGGTTAGTACCAGAGTTCGTTGCTTGTCATAATTTTTAACATAATGTGATGTTAGCACGTCATGCTGTCTTATACGACAGTGTGATACCGCTGAACACATAAAATATTGCTTACAAAATCAGACAATTCGACCTAACTGACTCTTCCCCACAGATGACAAAAGACCGTCTCATTGAAAATCCTGTGATATCTATCGTGACAGTTCGATAGAACTCTCTCTCTGAGAATAGGAAAACAATTTTCGTTTATTCTGTCTTCTTATCTCACTCCCCCCCCCCCCCTCTCCCCCTCCCTCGTTGTATGGTAAACGGCAGCGCGTTACAGAATCCATTCGTAAAGTAAGTTAGTTACATTCTGAATGATTGTTTTAGGGAAATAAAATAAAACGAGCCAGTTAACAGGATATGTAAATATGGTTAGTGATAACATTAATCAACAAATTATTATTTTAGTCCTACTCATGCATGTACACTAAATTTTTTTTTTTACTGATTAGAAGCTTTTAAGCAGAAATTCGTCAATAGAATAATAGCAGTTATCCAGGAGAAAAGATTTTATATTATATTTAAAATTTGTTTCGCTACGTGTCAGATATTTTATGTTATTGGTCAAATGATCAAAAAATTTTGTGCATCATATTGAATTCATTTCGGAACCACTGATAACTTTAACAATGGGTACAAGAGGTAATTTTTTCCTCTAGTGTCGTAGGTTTGGACATCACTGTTCTTCTCAAATTGTGATGGATTATTCACTACGGTTTTCGTTAGCGAATATACATACTGTCGCGCCGAAGTTAAAATGCCTAGTCCCTTGAAAAGGGATGTCCGTGGATAAACATCACATATTCTTACTGCTCGGTTTTGTGCAACCAGTACTTCCTTTCAAATGGTTCAAATGGCTCTAAGCACTATGGAACTTAACATCTAATGTCATCAGTCCACTAGAGCTTAGAACTACTTAAACCTAACTGACCTAAGGACATCACACACATCCATGCTCGAGGCAGGATGCGAACCTCCGACCGAAGCAGCAGCGCAGTTCCAGACTGAAGCGCCTAGAACCGCACGGCTACAGCGGCCGGCTACTTCCTTTCTACTTGATGAGGAACCACAGAAAATTATTCAGTGAGTGATTATTGAGTGGAAAGTACTGAAGTATTCTTTAAAAGAGGAACATAGTGACATAAGAAGTTGATGACATATTTAGTGTTTACGTTACAGAGACATGTGTGTGTGAAATGTTATGGGACTTAACTGCTAAGGTCATCAGTCCCTAAGCTTACGCACTACTTAATCTAAATTATCCTAAGGACAAACACACACACCCATGCAAGAGGGAGGACTCGAACCTCCGCGGGACCAGCCACACAGCCCATGACTGCAGCGCCCCAGACCGCTCGGCTAATCCCGCGCGGCTTACAGAGACACACATCCTCGAATTCTATAATGTTTTTCCCTATACAATTTGGCCACAGAAATATTCACAGTCGCGCGGGGTAGCCAAGCGGTCTAAGGCGCCTTGTCACGGTCAGCGCTGCTGCCTCCGTCGGAGGTTCGAGTCCTCCCTCGGACATATGTGTGTGTGTGTGTGTGTGGTCCTTAGCGTAAGCTAGTTTAAGTTCGATTAAGTAGTGTGTAAGCTTAGGGACCAGTGACCTCAGCAGTTTGATGCCATAAGACCTTACCACAAGTTTCAAAATTTTCGAAATATTGCTTCTGAGATTTGCGACTCACACTTATGAAGACGAAACCCTGTTTTCTTATCTATCTGTTTTCTGCTGATAGTCCAGTGCTACTCATTTCTTGTAGCGCAGTAATTTCTATACATCGCCATTACACAGTGAGTACAATAGACCTGGTATAATTTCAAAAAATAATAAGTTGGAAACGATTAGGGATACGGAGTCGTGGATTGTTATAAAACTTCTATCAGCTCTCTATCTTTATTTCCTTTGTCCTCTGTCGCAGATTTGCCTCGGAGTGAAACAAAATGGCGACAGACCAGGAGAAGGCGCAGTGTGCCATCTGGTATGCAGAATCCATATCTATGACAACGGTACTGCGGAATTATCGACGAAAGTATGGGGGGCAGCTTCCGCAAAAAGAAGCGTATTCACATAGTTCAAGAACTTTAAAGTGACAGGCAGTATCTAAGACCTCCGAAGAGGACATCCCACTGTGTCTTAAGCAAATGTTGACAGAGTGTAAACTCTGTTTCAGTGCAATCCCCTCAAGTCAATTCGTCGTGCATCACGCGAACCACGGGAAGTAAGATCAATTGCCCGTAAACTCTTTCATAAGAGGTTAACTCCTGCGCCCTCCAGATTCGCGTGTACAAAACACCAGTCAATGACTTTACCACACTTCGTGCACGAATCAATGAAGCCATCAGAGCTGTTGAGGCTGCAATGATGATTTGTACATTTGCAGAACTCGAGTATCGCCTTGATTATCTACAAGGGAAGACTGGGGTGAACATTGAAAGTCTGGCATAAAAGAAAAAAAGAACTTTGAAAGCTGCTAAACGATTTACAATAAACCACGATGCTCTGGAATTGCATTCCGACCCGAGATGCCGGAGTTGGCTGCCATGTGTGCATGAGGTGTGTTTGTTAGTGTGTATGAGTGGTATATGTTTCTCTTTTGCTGTTGAAGGCTATGGCCGTAAACTTTAGTGTCTTTTAATTGTACCTGTCTGCAAACGTAACGTGTCTTCTTTGTGGTAAGTAGCTGTCTATGTTTTTCTACACTGTTAAGTTTCGAAGACATGATTTTTTGAAATGATTGTGGAACTTTATGGACATCGTTATTCCACTTCATTTGCTTGATCGTTTCATAAGAGATAATTCCTGAGTTCCGTTGCGGAAGTGGTATATTCTTTTCGATAGCTAGAAAGACAACTATTTTAATTTTCTGAGTAACTACTGAACAGTCTACTCTCACTGGCGATTGTTTCTGTCGTTTACAAAAAGACTAAATTACTGCCGCGGACGATTTAATTTCTGCGCAGTTCACTTACGCGATTGTTATCACATAACTTAACTACTCACGTTTTGCGTCCCTAGCAAATTTCTAACTTCTATACTTTCTAGCGTAACAGAAAGATTGTTATCGGCCGATGTAATTGAACAGCAGTTTACTTTCTCCCGCAGTCTCTACCAACAGGAAAAGATTCCTCTCATACCTTTCTACAGTGAGTATTTATTAGGCAACATTGCTTACGAAGAAAAGCATTGAATATTCAGAGTATTTTGACATATGATATCAATCACAACAGTTCTAATCTGCTGACTTTAGGGCTACGTCCTAGCGGAAGTGGAGAGCTGTTAACCGCTTCCCACTTGAGGATCATGTGCCACATGGATTTCTGTACTATGTGGATGCATCTAAAGGGGGATAAAGGGGGATTGTGAGATGTAGTTTTCGTTTCTTAGTCGTTGTCAGTGAGAGTGGAGGTAACGTGGAGGGAGAGGGATCAGAATGACGACGACACTTAAAACCCGGAAGTCTCTAGTATCAGCCAGAATATTTTCCAAATTTTACGAGGTATGTGAACAGAAGTAATGACACAGATTTTTTATCTACCAAAGTTTTTATTTTTCTCAAACAACAAAATCATTCCCTTCAAAGTAGTTCCCTTCGGCAGCTATACACCGACGGAGTTGTTGTTCCCAGTCTTGGTAGTTGCGCTGACAGACTTTGATTGGTAGGTCACATTCTTTTGAATGCTTTCCAGAGTCTCAAAACGACGTCCTTTTAAGACATTTTTCAACTTCGGGAAAAGAAAAAGAACTCACAAGATTTCAGATCAGGTGAATAGAGAGTTAACGGGACAATAGGAACGCCGTTTGAGGTTAAATATTCCGCGACTGAAGTGGCTGCGTGATACGGGGCGCAGTCACAATTCAGCATCCACTTGTCTGCAATGCCCGGTCTCTCTCGATTCACCCTTTTCCCGAGCCTTTCAAGGATATCCATGTAAAACACTTGGTTTATGGTTTGTCCTGGAGGAACAAATTCTGTATGCGCGATACCCCTACTGCCGAAAAATCTGATCAGTATTGCTTAGTCGAGATTTTTTCGGTCGAGGAGGTGTGCCACTCCTCACTTTGGCGCTCTGTCTCAGGATCGTACTCAAGAATCCAGGACTCATCACCTGTGATCACGCGACTGCGCCATTCGTGGTAACTAGCAATCCTCTCAAGAAGGTCAACTTGCAAGTTTCTTCGATTGTCCTTCTGCTCACTTTTTAGGTTTCTCGGCACCATTTTGGCACAAACCTTTCGCATGTGCAAATCTTCAGTCTAAATTTGACGTACGGAAAAAATGTTTTAACAGATCATCCATCATCCTTATTGTTAAAAGTCGGTCTAATCTCACAAGAGTACGCAAGGATTCGTCGGTTTTTTAAGTTGAAGTTCTCCATGAGGGAGGTTTATCATCAACATGTTCTCAGCCTTCCAAAAATGATTTTTGCGTGTAAAACTTTTGCTCTTGATAATGAATGTTCACCATGGTCTGTTTCAACTTTTCAAAGGTCACACTCAAGGATTCCTCAAGTTTAATGCAAAACGCTGCTCTAAATACCTCTGTTCCATTTTCGTACCACACAACAAAAACGCACAATAATGACGCTCTCAAAAATCACGTGATGGCTGAACGGAGCTGAAACTCGGACTGAGTATAAGGAGGGGATGAACACACCGGTCCACACAAGTAGAACAACACAGCGTTGCCAGATCGCTCACAGCGTTGTCACTGTCATTTTTCTCACATACATTGTATGATTTCCAGTTGAGTTAATGTTAACTCGGCTAAAAAGTTTAAAATATAGACATTATGAGTTTCGTCGAGAAAGTTTAAAATATCCCAGCAGCAAGGCGTTAGGTATCCTCTGACTCGCTAACCGACGAGTGTGTCCAAGTCTACCGCGTCACGTTCTCTTAGTGGATTAAATACTATCTAGGCGTTTCGGCTTTAAAGCAAATCAGTGGCCAACAGTCTGTTGACCGGTAGCTAAAATGTTACTTGCAAATGAAAATAACAGTATTGTGTATTTCTAAAAGACGAATTTCTTTTTGTTAATCGTTTATCGGCTTACAAGGTCATCATCAAACTATCATCGTGAATGAGGGTATAACGTTCGTGAACATTGAACAATATTTTTATGTCGAGAGTGAGGTACGACTACCGACTAAAGTCATCTCTCACAGAGGACAGTTAATGTAACTGAAAATGTTAAATAGATAAATATAAATGGAACAAACCAGATAAAATAATATTATCTGGAAGCTCTTCCATCGGTCCTTGTTTATACAGGGTGTTACAAAAAGGTACGGCCAAACTTTCAGGAAACATTCCTCACACACAAAGAAATAAAATATGGTATGTGGACATGTGTCCGGAAACGCTTACTTTCCATGTTAGAGCTCATTTTATTACTTCTCTTCAAATCACATTAATCATGGAATGGAAACACACAGCAACAGAACGTACCAGCGTGACTTCATACACTTTGTTACAGGAAATGTTCAAAATGTCCTCCGTTAGCGAGGATACATGCATCCACCCTCCGTCGCATGGAATCCCTGATGCGCTGATGCAGCCCTGGAGAATGGCGTATTGTATCACAGCCGTCCACAATACGAGCACGAAGAGTCTCTACATTTGGTACCGGGCCTGCGTAGACAAGAGCATTCAAATGCCCCCATAAATGAAAGTCAAGAGGGTTGCGTTCAGGAGACCGTGGAGGCCATGGAATTGGTCCGCCTCTACCAATCCATCGGTCACCGAATCTGTTGTTGAGAAGCGTACGAACACTTCTACTGAAACGTGCAGGAGCTTCATCATGCTGAACCACATGTTGTGTCGTACTTGTAAAGGCACATGTTCTAGCAGCACAGGTAGAGTATCCCGTATGAAATCATGATAACGTGTTCCATTGAGCGTAGGTGGAAGAACATGGAACCCAATCAACACATCACCAACAATGCCTGCCGAAACGTTCACAGAAAATCTGTGTTGATGACGTGTTGCACAATTGCGTGCGGATTCTCGTCAGCCCACACATGTTGATTGTGAAAATTTACAATTTGATCACGTTGGAATGAAACCTCATCCCTAAAGAGAACATTTGCACTGAAATGAGGATTGACACTTTGTTGGATGAACCATTCGCAGAAGTGCATCCTCGGAGGCCAATCAGCTGCTGATAGTGCCTGCACACGCTGTACATGGTACGGAAACAACTGGTTCTCCCGTAGCACTCTCCATACAGTGACGTGGTCAACGTTACCTTGTACAGCAGCAACTTCTATGACGCTGACATTAGGGTTATCGTCAACTGCACGAAGAATTGCCTCGTCCATTGCAGGTGTCCTCGTCGTTCTAGGTCTTCCCCAGTCGCTAGTCATAGGCTGGAATGTTCCGTGCTCCCTAAGACGCTGATCAATTGCTTCGAACGTCTTCCTGTCGGGACACCTTCGTTCTGGAAATCTGTCTCGATATAAACGTACCGCGCCACGGCTATTGCCCCGTGCTAATCTATACATCAAATGGGCATCTGCCAACTCCGCATTTGTAAACATTGCACTGACTGCAAAACCACGTTCGTGATGAACACTACCCTGTTGATGCTACGTTCTGATGTGCTTGATGCTAGTACTGTAGAGCAATGAGTCGCATGTCAACACAAGCCCCGAAGTCAACATTACCTTCCTTCACCTTCAATTGGGCCAACTGGCGGTGAATCGAGGAAGTACAGTACATACTGACGAAACTAAAATGAGCTCTAACATGGAAATTAAGCGTTTCCGGAGGCCGGCCGGTGTGGCCGTGCGGTTCTAGGCGCTTCAGTCTGGAACCGCGGGACCGCTACGGTCGCAGGTTCGAATCCTGCCTCGGGCATGGATGTGTGTGATGTCCTTAGGTTAGTTAGGTTTAAGTAGTTCTAAGTTCTAGGGGACTGATGACCACAGATGTAAAGTCCCATAGTGCTCAGAGCCATTTGAACCATTTGAAGCGTTTCCGGACACATGTCCACATAACATCTTTTCTTTATTTGTGTGTGAGGAATGTTTCCTGAAAGTTTGGCCGTACCTTTTTGTAACACCCTGTATAAAAACAATGTGGGGTTGTCGATCCGCGTTGATGCAGAGCACTTATGTTTTATTTCTTTTCTTTCCCAAGGAAGTTTTAGCGACAATATCGCTATCATCAGTGGATTTTCATTATTCTAAGACATGGTAAATTAGTATCGTTATAAACATTAACAAAAGATTATTACAAGTATAATGTTTGGTTCAAAATATTGCATTCTCTGAACACTTATTATACCACAGCATGGTTTCTACGTTTGTTGCCATTATTTCAGGCATATTTCCTGTGTTTGGGCTTGAAAGGAGTTAGATGTGAGTCGGTATATTCCTGCATTGCTGATAAAGCAATGAATCTCAGTAACATTCACAAAAAAATATAGTTAAATAAAATTTACGATCAGACAAAACAACCTCAGACAAATTCAGCAATGCAAGAATATATCGACTTACATGCAACTGCCACCAAACCCAATACATGGAACAAAAAAGCAGAAACTTCCGGACAAGTTACACAGAGTTCCTGAGAGTTCTGAAGTGTGATAGCACATTTCCCCATTCTCAGAACACCTAATAAGTAAAAACCACCACCTCATTAATATAGAAACTGATATACATATCCTGAAACAACGCAACGGTAAACTATAAACTAACAATAGAAGAAAATTGTTACACACATCAGGCTGCAGTAGAAGCGAAGCCTAACAAAACACAATACTTAGCAACAACGCACTTTCTACCGCTTTAAAAGAGGTGACACAGAACTGGGAACACACACACACACACACACACACAGACACAGAAAGAGAGAGAGAGAGAGAGAGAGAGAGACATAAATAAGCGACAGAAATCGTCAGAACTCCAGCTACAGTTTTCAAAGCGTTCTCGCAACATGCGATACATTCTCGCGACACACGCGAACAGCAAGATGATGTGATTCTTTTAATTATGATCGAGGTGTAAACGTTATGCTTTTCTGTGCATAAAAGGAAATGCGCGCTGATCAATGAACGTGTGTACATGACAGACTACGTAACAAGCTAATGCACGTCAAAACTGTGTCCACAGTGTGTTTCTGTAGGAGCGTGCAAAAATGTTACAGGACATAGAGAATGCTCCACTGAACAACTTGAGATAGGGAACCTGGAGTCGGAGAAACCAACCTAAGGAGATATGGAAGGAAACTTGTTTATCTCTTTGTCTGGCATTACTGTTTTCCATCTTATTTACAACTAACATGCGTACAAGTTTACACGTACTGTGCTGTTTATTTACATGTACATTCTTCCTGCAAGGAAACAAGGAGGATGAGATCGATTACGAGCAAGTCATGATGCAGGTTTTGTTTACTTTACTTGTTTATAAGGGCTCTCTGCTGTATCGTACTTACACCGTCCCTTGACAGATCAATAACAGACCCACTCATTACTCACTGCTGTTCACAGACCTACAGTACAATGCGATAGAGCAGTACCGGTACAGTATTTCCCGATCGCTGGATTGGGAGGAGAGGTTCTACTCCATGGCCTGATCTAAATCCACTTGATTATTTCCTATGGGGATATCTAAAGCCACTTGTGTATCAGACCCCAGTGGATACAGAGCTGGAATTAATAGCCACAATTGTAGCTGGTTGTGATGTGATTCGAAACACACCAGGGATATTTGTCAGGGTGCGTCAGAATCTTGTTCGCTGATGTTATGCTTGCATTGAGGTTGATGGCCATAAGTTTCAGTACATTTTGTAAGAAATAGTATAAATGCTACGTTCATTGTGTAAATGAGGTTACTGCAGTTAGCACATTAACATTATTTTATTCCTATTACCTCCTTAAGCTGGCTCCTCTGGCTCCAGGTTCCATACCTCAAATGGTTCAGTGGAGCATCCTCTATCTCCTGTTAAATTTTTGCACGCACTTACGGAAATAACCTGTATAACATTACCGCAGATCGCAATAGTATAATGCTGCCGTATTTAGGGTGAATCACCTAAAATTTGCACAGAAAATATTGCGGAAATGGAAAGTGCTATTGAAAAAAATGGTTCAAATGGCTCTGAGCACTATGGGACTTAACATCTATGGTCATCAGTCCACTAGAACTTAGAACTACTTAAACCTAACTAACCTAAGGACATCACACACATCCATGCCCGAGGCAGGATTCGAACCTGCGACGGTAGCAGTCGCGCGGCTCCGGACTGGGCGCCTAGAACCGCTAGGCCACCGCGGCCGGCGAAAGTGCTATTGATGTGCGATTTTCACAGGATGGACAAGTAGTCAGGGGCTCGTACTCTTAGCCAATCAACAGATTGTAATAATACTTAGAAAGTGTATTTTTTGTCCAAATATATACTTTTGTAAATAGAACAATGCCTATTGAAACAGACAAATTACAACTAGGGTAAATTAGAATGTCAGTGATGTATGTTGCAGCATTCTAGTACGTGTCGTTTACTAGAGATCATATTTTGAAAAGTTTCCACATGGAATCTTCTACAATACCCGTGGTAGCACACACTAAAGAACAACACAAGCGTATACAATAGTTATGTGGATTCTGATCAATAACGAGACAACTGACCACCACAGGTTGTGTTAACTATGGCCATTGGTATCGGCAACAAACACTTTCAGTCTGGTATGGAACGACAGCTGCACACATGCTAGCATTTCAGCGGGGGTCTCCAGGAAGGTTGCAGTAAGACGTCGTTGCATAACATCGAATGTAGTTGGTATGTCCTTGCAGATAGCGTTTTTCAGCTTTCCCCATAGGAAAAACGTCTAGAGGCGTCAAATCCGGGGAATGGGCCGGCCAAGGTACAGGTCTTCTGGATCCAGTCCAATGATTTGGAAACAATTCGTCAAAACGTATTGTAGTACTTCGTGGACTAAGAGCTGGACAGCCATCATGTTCGTACCACAGGTTCCTCTTCGTCTAGCATCCGTGGAAGATGGTCTGATAGGGAGTTGCCACTTTTGCGGAACACCTAATAAATAAAAACCACCACCCCTCTAATATCGAAACTGATATACACATCCTGAAACACCGCAACGGTAAAATATAAACTGACAGCACAGCCGCACGTTCAATCCATGGACGCTGACGAGCCGCCTGACTAAGCCATCTAGGATTGTCAACAGATCAATAGTGTATGTTTCGGCTATTTACTTCGCTATGATTGGTAAATGTGTCTTGATCACTAAACAAGATACACTATGTGATCAAAAGTATCCGGACACCTGGCTGAAAATGACTTACAAGTTCGTGGCGCCCTCCATCGGTAATGCTGCAATTCTATATGGTGTCGGCCCACCCTTAGCCTTGATGACAGCTTCCACTCTCGCAGGCATACGTTCAATCAGGTGCTGGAACGTTTCTTGAGGACTGGCAGCCCATTCTTCACCGAGGAGAGGTATCGATGTCGGTCGGTGGCCTGGCCCGAAGTCGGCATTGCAAAACATCCCAAAAGGTATTCTACAGGATTCAGGTCAGAACTCTCTGCAGGCCAGTCCATTACACGGATGTTATTGTCGCTTAACCACTCCGCCACAGGCCATGCATTACGAACAGGTGCTCTATCGTGTTGAAAGATGTAATCGCTATCCCAGAATTACTCTTCAACTGTGGGAAGGAAGTAGGTGCTTAAAACATCAGTGTAGGCCTGTGCTGTGATAGTGCCATGCACGACAACGAGGGCTGCAAGCCCACTTCATGAAAAACACGACCATACCATAACACCACCGCCTCCGAATTTTACTGTTGGCACTATACATGTGGCAGATGTTGTACACCGTGCATTCGCCATACCCACGCCCTACCATCGGATCGCCACATTTTGTACCGTGGTTCGTCACTCCACACAAAGTTTTCCACTGTTCAATCGTCCAATATTTACGCTCCTTACACCAAGCGAGGTGTTTGACATTTACCGGTGTGATGTGTGGCTTATGTGCAGCCGCTCGACCATGAAATCCAAGTTTTCTCACCTCCCGCCTAACTGTCATAGTACTTGCAGTTGTTCCTGATGCAGTTTGGAATTCCTGTGTGATGGTCTTGATAGATGTCTGCCTATTAAACATTACGACCCTCTTCAACTGTCGGCGGTCTCTGTCAATAAACAGACGAGGTCGGCCTGTACGCTTTTGTGCTGTACGTGTCCCTTCACGTTTCAACTTCACTATCACATTCGAAACAGCGGACCTAGGGATGTTTAGGAGTGTGGAAATCTCGCGTACAGACGTATGGCACAAGTGACACCCAATCACTTGGCCACGTTCAAAGTCCGTGAGTCGCGCTGACGGCCCCATTCTGGTCTCTCACGAAGTATAATGACTATTGAGGTCGCTGATATGAAGTACCTGGCAGTAGGTGGCAGCACAATGCACCTAATATGAAAAACGTATGATTTTGGTGATGTACGCATACTTTTGATCACATAGTGTACATGATACATATGGAGTATCCTGTCTTAGTGCCCACGTACAGAAGTTAACAAGAGTCTCTCAATTGTTTCTTTGCAGCTCATGATGGAGAGAGATGTGATAAGGACTGAGCCTCTGTCGCTGTAGAATGATGAGGACACTTGCCTGACTTATGCCTTCGTGCGATTTGGGGGGGGGGGGGGGGGGGGAGCTAACGTGAGGATCAAGTGCAACAGCAGCAAGAACATCAATTTCTCCCTCTTCTGTCGTCACTTGTTTCCTTCCGTTATGTTGTGTAGGTGCTACACTACGACTTTCACGTAACTGGCTCAAGAAGTTGATAAATAATTACCGAGATGGTTGACATCTATTGGGATATGTTGCTGAATACACTGTACAAGAAATCACTGCATTCTTCCTACACTCCCCATACTCCATGAGCATGTCGGCTTTGTCTGGCATTGGTAAACCCCGTCGTCCAGTCACGACTTACTGCTTGGACAGTCACGCACTAACTGACCAGCAAGTCGCAATGCATTCGAGGAACACGCAAGCATACTGTAAGCAAATATAACATCGTACCTAACAACACGCTGGTTGAACGGCACAAACAAGTGTCGGTGTGTAAATTTTTCGAAATACGATATATCTTAAACGGCTGGCAATAGAATCCTGCAACAAATACCGTGTCAACTAATTTATCCCACTTATAGACTTTTAATATGAACAGGCAATGCTCCATTTAAAAAAGTGTATGTTTGCAGAAAAAAGACAGTTTCAAAGTATTTTTATAAACTGTAGATTGGCTAACAATATGAGCACCTGACTGTCAGTCCACTCTGTGAAAACTGCACATGAATAGCACTTTCCGTTTAGCAATATTTGGGGTGCAGGTTTTCCGTGATTTATCCCGTGTAAGTTCAGTTAACATATTTATTAATAAACAACCGCTCATACGATTCCAAATGACATGTTCTATATCGAATAAACGGCAACAAAACACAGAAATGATACCGAAAAGCCGCGCGGGATTAGCCGAGCGGTCTAGGGCACTGCAGTCATGGACTGTGTGGCTGGTCACGGCGGAGGTTCGAGTCCTACCTCGGGCATGTGTGTGTGTGTTTGTCCTTAGGATAATTTAGGTTAAGTAGTGTGTAAGCTTAGGGACTGATGACCTTAGCAGTTAAGTCCCATACGATTTCACACACATTTGAACATATACCGGAAAGAACGGCAACAAACGTAGAAACTATGCTGTGGCTTAAAGTAAATAAGATATTATAAAACTATTTACGAAATACAATGCGTGCTTGGGTAGCTCAGATGGTAGAGCACTTGCAAAAGGCAAAGGTTCCGAGCTCGAGTCTCGTTCCTGCACACAGTATTAGTCTGCCATGAAGTTTCATATCAGCGCACACTCCGTTGTAGAATGAAAATCTCATTATGGAAGCATTACCCAGGCTGTTGCTAAGCCATGTCTCCGCAATATCCTTTCTTTCAGGAGTGTTAGTTCTGCAAGGTTCGCAGGAGAGCTACTGCAAAGTTTGGAAGGTAGGAGACGAGGTATTGGCAGAAGTAAAGCTGTGAGGACGGGGAGTCAGTCGTGCTTGGGTAGCTCAATTGACAGAGCATTTGCCCGCGAAAGGCAAAGGTCCCGAGTTCGAGTCTCAGTCCGGCACACAGTTTAAATATGCCAGGAAGTTTTTTACGAAATACAATATTTGGAACCAAACGGTACTGCTAATAATGTCTTATTAGCCTAATGTTTATAACGATGCTAATTTTGCATGTTTTAGAATGATGTCGATATTGTCGCTGAAACTAGTTTGGGAAAGAAAATAAATAAAAAAGAGTGTTTGCATTAAGGCGGACCCACAATCCCATAAACTAGAAAAACATTAACGCTAAACTAGAAAAACTAGTGCCTATTTAACAATTTAAATTAAATTAATAATCCCAATAAAATAAATTAGTAAGTGACAAGAGTACTGAAAAATAGCTTGAAGCGGTTTTACGAAGGGAAACTGATAAAGAAACGGAGTGAATGATAGAATTGACAATGTTATCAAGAGAATACATATGAAATACGTAGACAAAAACGAAGAAAATAAATAAATACAAGAAAAATGAAGGAATAGTAAGAAACTCGGCGTAGGACGCAATAGAAAACTGAATATTAAGTGACTAAATTTCACTTAAGTCTCAGTTTTTCAATGCTTTCTATATTGAGTTCCATTCAGTTCTTCGCTTTTTGTAGATGTACTACAGCCATTCTGAGAACGAAGAATTCTATCACAAAATCAATTCTTCCTTGATTGTTCGACCGACAAGTAACAAATATTATTCGTTGAATATCTAAATTATTATTCTCATTTTAACAGTGTTTCCGTTGTGTACATTGACCAAACACAACCAACTGCTATTTGAAGTTAAGCAGAGACCTCATTGAGTTTCAAAGTATAGTTTGTGTGTGTGGCCTCTTTAGTTTGAAATTCGTTGTATCAAATTTTCTATACAATTAAGACTTCTAATAGACTAGTCGAATTGGCATAACGAAAAATCACTCTCCTTAGTTACGGAAGGAAAATTCTTGTTCCTTAAATTGAGGACAGAAATGGAATCTAATTACTGTATTGCAATAATAAAATTTTGTGACTGAAGCTATAGCAGTCATTCGGCGGTAAACAATTGACATGACAGGTACACAATAAGAACTGCACGGGACATCTTAAAGGTGTTGAAGCCACTGTTTAACAGAAAAACTTGGACTAGTTTCAGTTATTATGTTTTCCAGATGAGAGAATAAAAAGAAGTTGGAAGTAATGTCGCAAAATCAGTGAAATCAGTGGACGACCAAGTTGAGAGAAGAATAAAGAAGATATTGGTGCATTTACGTGAGCCATTATTGTTCAGGCAAAATAAATGTTGAAATGTTGTAGGCGTTTTCAGAGAAGAAGACCTTCATTTAAGAATAGCAACGTCGTTTGCCTTGCATGAGCCAACATCCTAGCGCAGTTTCCGTGGTTTCTCATAGAACTCGTCATGGCTTTCAACAGCCGCGTTGTATTGCTTCTCTTAGCACTGTTTTGTGAACAAGAGGAAGCGAGAGTCGCCTTAACAGTCGTAAATAGAATATGATGATTCGAATACACAACGCGGAGGAAATGGCAACCAAATAGCGTACTTGTGCCGTGCACGAGAATCGACTGTGCAGACCTTGGCGGCTAGGGAAAGTGGTTATGCAAGGCAGATCGTACGACCTTAACACCATTCCACAAGACACCGACTCATGGAGAAGTAACGCATCAGCGAAGCTGATTCTCGGTCGTTTATCCTTCTCGGAGATGACTCGAGTGGCATCAGCGGTATAACGAGGCTGCTAATACGGGATGGCAATTATAAAATTGGCATGAAAAGTGTGCTTTGCATTTCGTAACAACATAATTTAAACAGTTAATAGATAAGGAACTGAAAGATCATCAGGAATCAAGACACACACAATTAGATAAAAATTCTGATATTCGTCAATTATACTATTTCTTCTCAGAATTATAAATATCACCCCAGTCATATTAACAAGGGGTATTCGGAAAGTAAGGTCCGATTAGGCGCGAAATGGAAACCACTGTGAAAATCCGATGGAACTTTGCACAGATGTGTTGGGCAGTGTCTAGTTCACCTGTAGATAGCTTCACTTCGCTCTTTTCAGTTAAGAGCGCAAAGTGATCATTTAGAAATGCCTAAAACAACTGTGTCTCCTGCCAAATGTGTGGATCTGGTGAGAGATTTCGCCAGAAGTTATGCAGCCCAGGTAACATAAATGTCATTTCTTTCTTCAAAACAAGTTTCAGCTGCATTGTCCAGGGCCAACGAAGACGCTCCTGCAACATTTTCTACATCTACATCTACATCTACTACATCTACATCTACGTGATTACTCTGCTATTCACAATGAAGTGCCTGGCAGAGGGTTCAATGAACCACCTTCAAGCTGTCTCTCTACCGTTCCACTCTCGAACGGCACGCGGGAAAAACGAGCATTTAAATTTTTCTGTGCGAGCCCTGATTTCTCATATTTTATCTTGAAGATCATTTCTCCTTCTGAAGGTGGGTGCCAACACTATGTTTTCGCAATCGTAGGACAAAACTGGTGATTGAAATTTCATGAAAAGATCACGTCGCAACGAAAAAAGCCTTTGTTTTAATGATTGCCACTCCAATTCACGTATCATGTCTGTGGCACTATCTCCCCTATTTCGCGATAATACAAAACGAGCTGCCCTTCTTTGTACTTTTTCGATGTCACCCGTCAGTCCCACCTGATGCGGATCCCACACCGCACAGCAGTACTACAGAATAGGGCGGACAAATATGGTGTAAGCAGTCTCTTTAGTAGACCTGTTGCACCTTCTAAGTGTTCTGCCAATGAACTGCAGTCTTTGGTTTGCTCTACCCACAATATTATCTATGTGATCGTTCCAATTTAGGATATTTGTAATTGTAATCCCTAAGTATTTAGCTGAATTCACAGCCTTCAGATTTGTGACTTATCGCGTAATCGAAATTTAGATGATTTCTTTTAGTACTCATGTCAATAACTTCACATTTTTCCTTATTCAGGGTAAATTACTACTTTTCGCACCATACATATGCCATATCTAAATCATTTTGTAAATCGTTTTCATCATCTAATGACTTTACAAGACGGTGAAGGACAGCATCATCTGCAAGCAATCTAAGAAGGCTACTCAGATTGTCTCCTATGTCGTTAATATAGATCAGGAACAATAGAGGGCCTATAACACTTCCTTGAGGAACACCGGATATTACTCCTGTTTTATTCATGACTTTCCGTCTATTACTACGAATTGTGACCTTTCGGACACTAATTCATGAATCCAGTCCCACAACTGAGGCGATATCCATAGGCACGCAGTTTGGTTAGAATACACTTGTGAGGAACGGTGTCGAAAGCCTTCTGGAAATCTAAAAATATGGAATCAATTTGACATCCCCTGCCGATAGCACTTATTACTTCATGAGTATAAAGAGCTAGTTGTGTGTCGCAAGAACGATATTTTCTGAAACCGTGCTGACTATGTGACAATAAATCGTTTTCTTTGAGATACTTCATAATATTCGAATACAGTGTATGTTCCAAAACCCTACTGCAAATCAACGTTAGTAATATAGGCCGTAATTCAGTGGATTACTCCTACTTCCCTTTTTGGGTATTGGTGTGACTTGAGCAATTTTCCAGTGTTAAAAAAAATAGGCACGGATCTTTCTGTGGGCGTGTGGTTGTATATAATCGTTAAATATGGAGCTTCGATGGGAAGTGTTTGATCACCCACAATACAGTCCTTAACTGGCTCCCTGCGTTGTTCATCTCTGCTCACACGAACCGCTGGCTACGAAGACAACATTTTGGAACGAACAACGGAAGGCAGACCAGCGTAGAGAATTGGCGGAAAGCACAGGGAGTTGCTTTCTGTGACGAGTGTACTGGAAAGTCTGTACAACGCCACGATAAATGTCTAAGTCGGAGCGGCGACTATTTAGAGTGGCAGCTCGTTCACTGTGGTTTTCATTTCGTGACCGATCGGACCTTACTTTCCGAACACCCCGCGTATTTTTGGCGCCCTGTACATCCACGGTAGTCTAGTGACTTACGTTGATATTTTACGCTGTACGCTGTGTGATGAGAAGTACGCTTCTGGCCATGACGTGCTACAGACGTGAAATTTAGCCGACAGGAAGAAGATGCTGTGATACGCAAATGATTAACTCTTCAGAGCATTCACACAAGGTTGGCGCCGATGGCGACACCTACAACGTGCTGACATGAGGAAAGTTTCCAACTGATTTCTCACACACAAAAAGCAGTTGACCGGCGTTGCCGACGTTGTTGTGATGCCTCGTGTAAGGAGCAGAAATGCATACCATCACGTTTCCGACGTTGATAAAGGTCGGATTGTAGCCTATCGCGATTGCGGTTTACGGTATCGCAACATTGCTGCTCGCGTTGGTCGAGATCCAATGGCTGTTAGCAGAATATGGAATCGGTGGGTTCAGGAGGATAATATGGAACGCCGTGCTGGATCCTATCTGCGTCGTATCACTAGCAGTCGAGATGGCAGGCATCTTATCCGCATGGCTGTAACGGATCGTGCAGCCACGTCTCGATGCCTGAGTCAACAGATGGGGACGTTTGCAAGACAACAACCATCTGCACGAACTGTTCGACGACGTTTGCAGCAGCATGGACTATCAGCTTGGAGAACATGGCTGCGGTTACCCTTGACGCTGCATCACAGACAGGAGCGCCTCCGATGTTGTACTCAACGACGAACCTGGGTGCACGAATGGCAAAACGTTATTTTTCGAATGAATCCAGGTTCTGTTTACAACATCATGATGGTCGCATCCGTGTTTGGCGACATCGCGGTGAACGCACATTGGAAGCGTGTATTCGTCATCGCCATACTGGCGTATCACCAGGCGTGACGATATGGGATGTCATTAGTTACACGTCTCGGTCACCTCTTGTTCGCATTGACGGCACTTTGAACAGTGGACGTTACATTTCAGATGTGTTACGACCCGTGGCTCTACCCTTCATTCGATCCCTGCGAAATCCTACATTTCAGCAGGGTAATGCACGACCGCATGTTGCAGGTCCTGTACGGGCCTTTCTGGATACAGAAAATGTTCGACTGCTGCCCTGGCCAGCACATTCTCCAGATCTCTCACCAACTGAAAACGTCTGGTCAATGGTGGCCGAGTAACAGGCCCGTCACAATAAGCCAGTCAGTACTCTTGATGAACTGTGGTATCGTGTTGAAGCTGCATGGGCAGCTGTACCTGTACACGCCATCCAAGCTCTGTTTGACTCAATGCCCAGGCGTATCAAGGCCGTTATTACGGCCAGAGGTGGTGGTTTTGGGTACTGATTTCTCAGGGTCTATGCACCCAAATTTGCGTGAAAATCTAATCACATGTCAGTTCTAGTATAATGTACTTGTGCGATGAATACCCGTTTATCATCTGCATTTCTTCTTGGTGTAGCAATTTTAATTGCTAGCAGTGTATCAAAGGACATTAATGTGGCGTATGTCTGCACTTCGCCATCATGACTTGAGTTTTGCTGGGGCCCTTTCAACAAGGCGTTTTAATGTCTGTGGGGGGACGGCAGTCCATTCTTCCCCAACAGCCGAAATCAGAGCAGGTAGTAGTGTTTGATGCCGGGGACTGTACCGAAGTCGACGTTTTAACTCATCCCAAATGTATTTTGTTGTGTTTAGTCACAATTATGGGCAGATAAAAGAACCACCCCCTAACCACGAAAAACACTCTCATGCCGTATGAATACCTCCTGCGTACTTCATTGTAGGCACTAAACACAATGGCAGGAAACGTTCTTCAGGCATTCGCCAAACCTAACCCTTCCAGCAGATTGCCACAGGAAAAAGCGTGAATCATCGCTCCAAATCATTCGTTTCGAGTCATCCACTGTCTCAGTGGTGTCGCTCTTTACACCACCTCAAGCGTCACTTAACATTGACTACAGAAATGTGTAGCGTATGAGGAGCTGCTCGACCTTCGTACCCCATTCTTTTATACTCCCTATGCACAATCATTATATTAGCTGGACTACTGACAGCACTTTGGAATTCACGAGTGATTCCTACCATTGATTTCTTGCAATTTTTACAGCCACCCTCAGTCCCTGTCCGTCCGTATAAGAGGTCTGCCTCATTTTGGCGCAGCTATTGTTTTCCCATTACGCTTCCAGTTCACAGGCACTTCAGCATTTGACTTGGGTACCTCTAGAAGGAATGACATCTGCTTTATGGATGTGTTGCACGGGTGAAATCCAATGATTAGTCCACGTTTGAAACGATTGAGCTCTCTTGAGCGACCTATACTGCGAATACTGCTTCTTTACTGATAACGCAATACTTCCTACCTCATTTTATACTGCGTGGGGCGGGGGGGGGGGGGGGGGGGGGTCGTTCGCCTCTGGAGATATCTAGTGGTTAATTGCTCATTACATAGTGTTTCCCAGATACTTTTGATTCAGTTGTGTACCTTACGACTTCCGATTTTATGTGGTTTGAAAGCGGATTGTCGCTCTGCATATGAAGGAACCTTACACACGAATTAGCTTAAGCAGAGACAGAGAGAGAGAGAGAGATAGAGCTTAAATTCATTAGCTTCTTTGAGAAGATAACTAAACTTTGTTTGTAACTGAGATTGTATGGATGTTAAAAGAAAAGAAAGTTTTTTTATGTTTTGAGCAGTAGACGCTGAAGAACGGACAGTCGTTGTGATGAACATTTTGTCCCTCAGGTTACGTATAACTGCTGCTGAATTTGTTTCCAAGGGCAGGTGTTGGTATCTGTAGGTGACAGGTTGAGGATCTGAGAAACTGGTTCACTGTGGAAACAGGTATCGACGGCGTCAGGAGACTGGATTCAAGGAAATAGTTACCTTGGCAGATATGCTTCATCGGTTGTAGAGCGCGTTTCAAGATTCGTCCAAGGTACACAGCCGTGTCTGGAGTTTAGTGGCCATTACGATGGAATAACGGCAAAGGAAATTAGAGTCGTATATCCAGCCATTCTTCACTACCGCGCACAAGGACGTTAGATAGGTGATCGGAATGATTCGGTGAAGCAATAGTATTTCTGTAAATGTCGTCGTTTATTCTACATCTACATGGTTATTCTGTAATTCACAATTAAGTGCCTGGCAGAGGGCTCATCGAACCATTTTCATACTACTTCTCTACCATTCAGCTCTCGAATGGCGCATGGGAAAAAAGAACACCGTTCGAGCTCTGATTTCTCTTATTTTATTATGATGATCATTTCTCCCTACGGAGGTGGGTGTCAACAAAATATTTTCGCATTCGGAAGAGAAAGTTGGTGACTGAAATTTTGTAAATAGATCTCGCCGCAAAGAAAACCGACTTTGTTTCAGTGACTGCCACCCCAACTCGCGTATCATATCAGTGACACTCTCACACCTATTGCGCGGTAACACGAAACGATATGCCCTTCTTTGCACTTTTTCGATGTCCTCCGTCAATCCTGCCTGGTAAGGATCCCACACCGCGCAGCAAAATTCCAGCATAAGACGGACAAGTGTAATGCAGGCCGTCTCTTTAGAGAGTTTGTCGCATCTTCTAAGTGTCCAGTCAACAAAGCGCAGTCTTTGTTTCCCCTTCTCCACTATATTATCTATGTGGTCTTTCCAATTTAAGTTGCTCGTAATTGTAATTCCTAGGTATTTGGTTGAATTGACAGCCCTTAGATTTGTGCGATTTATCGTATACCCAAAATTTATCGGATTTCTTTTAGTATCCATGTGGATGACCTCGCACTTTTCTTTGTTCACTGCCAATTACCACTTTTCGCACCATATAGAAATTCTCTCTAGATCATTTTGTAATTGGAATTGATCGTCTGATGATTTTACTAAATAGTAAATTAGTGTCATCTGCAAACAATCTAAGGGGGCTGCTCAGATTATCACCTAGATCATTTATGTAAATCGGGAACAGCAGAGGGCCTATGACACTACCTTGCGGAACGCCCGATATCACTACTGTTCTATTCGATGATTTACCGCCTGTCACTACGAACTGCGACCTCTCTGAGAGGAAATCACGAATCTCGTCACACAACTGAGACGATACTCCATATGCACGCAATTTGATTAATAGTCGCTTGTGAGGAACGGTATCAAAAGCCTTCTGGAAATCTAGGAATATGGAATCAAAATGGTTCAAATGGCTCTGAGCACTATGGGACTTAACATCTGTGGTCATCAGTCCCCTAGAACTAAGAACTACTTAAACCTAACTAACCTAAGGACATCACACACATCCATGCCCGAGGCAGGATTCGAACCTGCGACTATAGCAAATATGGAATCGATTTGAGATCCCTTGTCGACACCACTCATTACTTCATGGGAATAAAGAGCTAGCTGTGTTGCAAAAGAACGATATTTTCTGAATCTGTGTTGGTTATGTATCAATAAGTTACTTTCTTCGAAGTGATTCATAATGTTTGAGTACAGTATATGCTCCAAAATACTACTGCAAATTGAGGTCAATGATATGGGTCTGTAATTCAATGGGTTACTCCTATTTCTTTGCCGGTCGTTGTGGCCGAGCGGTTCTAGGCGCTTCAGTCTGGAACTACGCGACCGCTACGGTCGCAGGTTCGAATCCTGCTTCGGGCATGGATGTGTGTGATGTCCTTAGGTTAGTTAGGTTTAAGTAGTTCTAAGTTCTAGGGGACTGATGATCTCAGATGTTAAGTCCCATAGTGCTCAGAGCCAACTGAACCTATTTCCTTTGTTGAATATTGGTGTGACCTGTGCTACTTTCCAGTCTTTAGGAACAGACCGTTCGTCAAGTGAGCGGTTGTATATGATTGCTCAGAAAGGCGCTATTGTGTCTGCATACTCTGAGAGGAACCTGATTGGTATACCATCTGGACCGGAAGACTTGCCTTTCTTGAGTGATTTGAGTTGTTTCGCAACATCTAAGATATCTACTTTTATGTCACTCATGCTAACAGCTGTTCTGGTTTCGAATGAATGGCATAATGAAGGACATAGAGCTCTTCAGACGATAAAATAATTATTCCGCGCTATAATACGCAGTCCTATGTAACCCGTTCTACAGAACAAAAAAAATCGCGTATAGTATAGTTAGGAATTTTTTAAATACCCTTCCTGCAGATATTTTTCCTTTCCATCAGTTATCTGCTGCTCCATTGGAGATCTTTACAAATATCCACAAGGCATTAAGGAGTTTCAAAATCAATATACGTGTTTCAAGGCTCTCAGTATTATTACATTCAACTTGCAATTATAAAGAATACATCGAATGAAAAAATAACTCAAACAGTTTCTCTTACATGTGTTCAATATGAGCATCATTCGTCACACATCGAGTCGATTAACAAGTTCTTCCTAAACCTTGATCAGCGTGTCTGGAGTAATTGTTGCAACAACACTGTGTCTTGACTGAACGTGGTAGTCATGCAAAACAAGTTCTGTCATTCGACCACTTTTCGGCCTACCCAGCTCTATGTACAACGTCGTTTAACCTGAGAAAAGCAGTGAAGCGGCGCACCATCTTGCTGCCAAATAAAGTTCTGCAGTTCAGCTCCTTCCAACTGAAGAAAGAACCACAGTTCCAGCGAACCAAAATAAGAAACCGGAAAGGAAATGCACCGCCGGAATATGGCCCAAAAAGAAGAACATTCAATTTAGGGGAATCTCGGGGCAGCTGTACCATCTCGTGGGTATCTGCTGGCCCCAGGATGCACACATTATGTCTGTTCGCATTTCCGCTTAGGTGACATGTGGACTCATCACTGAAGACGACACGATCGAGTAAATCTTCATCGCCATACAGCAGCATTTCGTTTGCAAAATTAGCACGTAAACCGTAGTCTGTACGCTTTAGAGCTTTTAACAACTGCAACCGATACGGATGCAGATGTAAGCCCCTGTCTCCTTAAAAATCTCCATAGATGTTACTGGAACTACTTATTCAGGACTGGCCTTCCGAACTGATTTTTTGGGGTTAAGCGCGAAAGTCTCCCATTCGTTCAACTCGTTCTTCAGTCACTCTCGATCATCCCACTGTGTGTGTGTGTCGTGCTCTGAACCGGGGACCTAGAAACGACAGAGAGGCTTCGTCCCTGCCGTAGCCCTCAGTGGTTCACAACCCCACAACATGCTAAGTGGTTCACAACCCCACAACATGCTACAGCAGTCCACTCACTCCACCACCGCCCCACACCGAACCCAGGGTTATTCTGCGGTTCGGCCCCCGTGGGACGACCCCCCACCACAGGGAACGTCTCATTCCAGACGAGTGTAACCCCAAATGTTTGAGTGGTAGAGTAATTACGGTGTACGTGGAGACAGTGTTTGCACAGCAATCGCCGACATAGTGTAACTGAGGTGGAATGAGGGGAACCAGCCCATATTCGCCGAGGCAGATGGAAAACCGCCTTAAAAACAATCCATAGACTGGGCGGCACACCGGATCTCGACACTAATCCGCCGGGCGGATTCGTGCAGGGGACCGGCACGCCTTCCCGCTCGGGAAGCAGCACGTCAGAGCGCGCGGCTAGCCGGGCGAGTGGTCATTCCATACTCTTCCCTCTGCGCACAAGTAAACAAACAGAACTGTTTGTTTGTCTTTCATTTGATGTTTTATGTATTGTTATTGTAAACTGAAAGTAACAAATTCAACAAAGCCCTAAAAAAGCCATATAGCCTATTAATTTTGAAACCTCCTGCACATACAGCCTCTAGTACTTACATACTAATCAGATTATGTTTTTAGCAAGGCGAAACAGCATCCCATTGCTTGATGTAAGGTAACGGCAGCTTCTGAAATCGTTAAATTGTATATTTTTTGCGAAGGCAGCCTTTCATTAGAGAAGGAGCTCAAGCTCGGACGAGGCAACGATAGGGAAGGAAATCGGCTGTGCCCTTTTCGAAGAAACCATTGCACAATCGCTTCAAACGATTCAAGGAAAGCACGGAAAATCTAAAGGAGGAATGCTATCTTGCTCCATCCGAATGCCACGTCATACACCGATAGGCTAAAATTACATGACTACATTTCCGAAATAATGCCTCCGTTGTTTAAAGTAGTCAAATGTCTGTTCCTTTAAAACAGTAAGAGTATTTTTCCGACTGAAAACTGAAAAGGAAGTTCAGAAATTAATTTCCAGCCAACGAAGAGTTTATTAGGGGAAAGGATGGGACACAGGAAGCGTAAAGATGGAAGCCACCCGTGTCCTTTCCGAAGCAACCATGCCGGCGTCTACCATTATCGATTTAAATCAACTGAAATATGAGGGGCGGGGGAGGGGGGGCGGGGGGGAGGAGGAGGGGCATATGCCAATTTGAACGTCACTCCTCCCGAAGAACCCAGTGTGCTAACCGATAAGTCGCCTCTCTCGGACTGCAAATTGAATTAAAATAAATTGAAGCACTTAGTAAGGATGTAGTCTCTTATACAATAAGTTCCAGTATTATTCGAATTACGAACCTGATTCAGGTTTACCAAGTCTGTTGTACCGGAGCCAGTGTCTTGAAGATATCATCGGCTGTATGTCAACAACTGTTCGCTTACGTGTTGCTGAGTTATCTACCACTCCGGCTCCCTCCCCAACACACCTGTTATCGAAATTTTTTGAGCATGTTGGGACCAATGTGCTTAGAAAATACAGCATCTCCATGAGATCTTTATAATGTGATCATTTTACGTATTAGTTAATTTTATGTTGATAAGATACATCGTTTGTGAGCAATGAAATGCAGCGACTGCTCCGTAACTACTGACATTGTGAGGCAATTATACTGTATATACACTGTGTGGTTCGGCTGCCCCTACCGCTGTTTTATGCAACCCACAGTGTTATATCTGGACTTCAAAAACCACGTAAGAGATTTCCACGTTCTCTCGCTCGTTACGGGCAAACTATTAGTCCTAAAGCAAAAATTAACTGGACCTCTTTTTATAAGAAATTTAATGTAGTAATATTTTGTATCGGGATACATTTTCACTAGAGGGCGCAGTTTTAGAGTTATTCAAGAAAAAGGTACGAAAGTGACCTAGAAAGACACGCCCACCCCTACACTGAGGCTCCACTGGTCAGGATTTCTAGTATGTTGTTCATAGCACTCGTACCACTGTACATAAATTTGCGACTGCAAGATTTTTTTTCCCACATTTGACGTTTTTTGGTCTTCATTGACTGGCCTTAAAACGCCACCGGCTTACTCGAGCACTTAAAAATTGAACAATTGACGTTTGTGTAAATTTTACCCAAACATATTGTGAATTTTAACAGCATAAAATAGACAATTACACAGTTATATACGTTAGGTATTCCGACTACGAAACTAATATGCTTATAAGGGTTACGCTTGGTTCGAATTGTGAACGTAATTAGCTTTAGCGTAATATTTAAAACAGTATTTCTTCTTTCATTACTCTCATGGGAACATTTAAATTAGTAAAGTTAACGAAGTAGCCGAGTATGCTGGTAGCGTAACAGCTCAATCAATAGAGACCTAAACAGGTCGAATATCGGGATAGTTACTGTAGTTGGAAATATTTACACAATGATAGGAGAAAGTGCAACGATCAACATAATAGAAATCCTGACTGCTGAGGGATAAGCGTGGGTGTGATGGTCTGCTTGAAGGTGACTTTTGTACGTTTTTCTTGAATAACTCGAAAACCGAAGCCTCCAGCGAAAACGTCAATCAATCCAAAATTTAGCTACATTAAATTTCCTACGAAAATGTTTTACTAACGTTTTCTGTAGGACCAATAGTTTGCGCGTAGAGAAGGAGAAAATACAAAAATCTCGCGCGTTGTTTTTTAATGCATTGTATAATATTGCATGTTGCATAAAACGACAGAACTAGGGGCTGCAGAATACTTCTGTATGTGGTGACTTTTCATCGTTTATGAAAAGCCAAACATTGTGCGAAATGAACTTAGAGATTCCTTTCAGCATACTCTCTATGTCGTTTGATTTTCCATAAAGATCAAAGAGTCACCTTTAGTATGTGTATATTGCGTGACACCATGTGTGTAATTAGCGGGCGGAATTTGTCTTCGAGTGGCACTATGTCCATTGGCTACCGTGAAACTAGAGGCCAGTGGGTCCGTGTCGTCAAGAAGGCTACTGCATTCTTCACGTGAGTAAAAAGTAAGACAGCATACGAGAATTTTTGGCCATGAGATACACAGAAACTTGCTGATATTGGGAACAAGGTGACTGGAGGCTTGATTTCAATTTTCGGTGGTTCTTTTTGCATGACCATGACGCCATTAAAGTCGTAGTAACTCACTTTTGCTGGGCATACGTTTTCATATCCATTCGCAACAGCGAATACTCGGCGTACGAAGCCGTCGTCTGGCGATCACAGCGGAAATAGGTTGTTCCAGATGCTGATGATGTCCTGACTACCATTTGCATCTCATTGACTCCACGCCTCTTTCTGGCTCTCTTCAGCGCCTTGCGATACCCGCCACTCAGGATTTGTAAAATCTCTGCCACATTCTTGATACAGTTTTCTGCACCTACTATAACTTAGAGTCATTTTCTCATCCACAAATCGCTCTAAATCTGTGAGCTCCTCTCTCGCAGTACGTATCTCGCAACCTAACTGCTGCAACTTTAGAGAAAGATCGGCGGTATCTTTGATGGGATAAGCTCATCGTGATAAAAATAACATGCTCTGAGATGACAAAAGTCATGGGATAGCGACATGCACATAGGCAGATGGCGGCAGTAACGCGTACACAAGGGGTATAAGCGCAGTGCATTGGGAGAGCTGTCATTTGTACTCAGGTGACTCATGTGAAACGGTTTCCGACGTGATTATGGACGCACGACGAGAATCAACAGACAATGCACGCGGATTGGTAGTTGGAGCTAGACCCATGGGACATTCCGTTTCGGAAATCGTTCTGGAATTCAATATGCCTAAATCCAGTGTCACGAATGTGGCGAGAATACCAAATTTCAGGCATTACCTCTCACCATGGACAACGCAGTGGGCGACGGCCTTCACTTAACGACCGAGAGCAGCGGCGTTGGCGTGGAGTCGTCAGTGCTAACAGAGAAACAACACTGCTTGAAACAACCGCAGAAGTCAATGTAAGAAGTAAGACGAACGTATCCGCTGGGACACTGCGGCAAAATCCGGCGTTAATGCGCTATGGCAGCAGACGACCGACGCGAGTACCTTTGCTAACAGCAGGACATCGACTGCAGGCCTCTCCTGGTCTCAACACCATACCCGTTGGACTCTAGACGACTGGAAAACCGTGGTCTGGTCAGATGAGTCACGATTTCAGTTGGCAAGACCTGATGGTAAAGTTCGAGAGTGGGGCATACCCCACAAAGTCAGGGACCTAAGTTGTCAACAAGGAACTGTGCAAGAAAGTGGTGGCTCCATAATTGTGTGATCTGTGTTTACATGGGATGGACTGGATCTTCTGGGCCATGTGAACCTATCATTGACTTAAAATGGTTATGTTCGGCTACTTAAGGTTCCATTTGCAGTCAGTCATGGACTTTATGTTCCAAACAACGATGCGCCATGTCATAGGACCACAACTGTTCGCGACTGATTTGAAAAACTTTCTGGACAATTAGATTAGATTAGTAATTTTCCATAGATCATAAATACGACACTTCGTAATGATGTGGAACGTGTCAGGTTAATAAAAAGTGTCTATACAAGATATTACATTACACAAAATATTACATGACATTTCATATTTTAAATTTTTTTTTGGTAGGGTTGGGGAAATTACCCACTTTCTATATCCAAAAATTCATTTAATGAGTAGAAGGAGTTGCCATTAAGAAATTCTTTTAATTTCCTTTTAAATGCTATATGGCTATCTGTCAGACTTTTGATGCTATTAGGTTACTGACGAAAGACTTTTGTGGCAGCATAATTTACCCCCTTCTGAGCCAAAGATAGATTTGTAAGTAGGCTGTTTATGTTTTCTTATTGGCAACGTTACGTAGCGCTCTGTATGAAAACCACAGACTGCACACAGCGCCAGTCAGTGATTTTCATACAGAGCGCTACGTAACGTTGCCAATAAGAAAACATAAACAGCTGTTTATGTTTTCTTATTGGCAACGTTACGTAGCGCTCTGTATGAAAATCACCGACTCTGCTGTGTGCAGTCTGTGGCTAGTTTGCATTGTTGTCTGCCATTGTAGTGTGGGGCAGCGGCAGCTGGATGTCAACAGCGCGTAGCGTTGCGCAGTTGGATGTGAGCCGCCAGCAATGGTGGACGTGGGGAGAAAGATGGCGGAGTTTTGAAATTTGTAAGACTGGATGTCAATTATGACTATTAAGGTAAATACAGTGTTTGTTCTCTATCAAAATCTTTCATTTGCTAACTATGCCTATCAGTAGTTAGTGCCTTCCGTAGTTTGAATCTTTTATTTAGCTGGCAGTAGTGGCGCTCGCTGTATTGCAGTAGTTCGAGTAACGAAGATTTTTGTGAGGTAAGTGATTTGTGAAAGGTATAGGTTAATGTTAGTCAGGGCCATTCTTTTGTAGAGATTTTTGAAAGTCAGATTGCGTTGCGCTAAAAATTATTGTGTGTCAGTTTAAGCACAGTCTTGTATAATTTCTCATAAGGGGACGTTTCAGATTTAACCTTGAGTGGTGAAGATCATCCTTTCTCCTAGTGTTGTAGCCATGTACACTGCTATTACTTTTGAATTCGTTCGGATTGTTAATAACAAATTTCGTAAGTGAATATATATATTGTGAGGCTGCAGTGAAGATCTCTAGCTCTTTAAATAAGTGTCTGCAGGATGATCTTGGATGAGCTCCAGCAATTATTCTGATTACACGCTTTTGTGCAATGAACACTCTTTTACTCAATGATGAGTTACCCCAGAATATGGTGCCATACGAAAGCAGAGAATGAAAATAGGCGTGGTAAGCTAATCTACTGAGATGTATATCGCCAAAATTTGCAATGACCTTAATAGCATAAGTAGCTGAACTCAAACGTTTCAGCAGATCCTCAGTATGTTTTTTCCAGTTAAACTCCTCATCAATGCATAAACCTAGAAATTTTGAATATTCTACCTTAGCTACCGATTTCTGATCGAAGTCTATATTTATTAATGGTGTCATTCCATTTACTGTGTGGAACTCTATATACTGTGTTTTGTCAAAACTTAATGAGAGCCCATTTGCAGAGAACCACTTAATAATTTTCTGAAAAACATCGCTTACAATTTCACTAGTTAATTCTTGTCTGTTGGGTGTGATAGCTATACTTGTATCATCGGCAAAAAGTACCAGCTTTGCATCTTCGTGAATATAGAATGGCAAGTCATTAATGTATATTAAGAACAGCAGAGGACCCAAAACCGAACCTTGCGGCACCCCATTCTTTATTGTTCTCCAGTTTGAGAAATCACCAGTTGTTTGTATATTATGTGAACTGCTTATTTCAACTTTCTGCGCTCTTCCAGTTAGGTATGATTTAAACCATTTGAGCACTGTCCCAGTCATACCACAGTACTTTAGCTTATCTAGAAGTATTCCATGATTTACACAATCAAAAGGCTTTGGTAAATCACAAAAAATCTCAATGGGTGACTTCCGGTTACTCAGAGCATTTAATATTTCATTAGTGAAAGTATATATAGTATTTTCCGTCGAAAAACCCTTCTGGAAACCAAACTGACATTTTGTTAAAACTTTATTTTTACAAAGGTGTGAAGCTACTCTACAATTAGAGCTAATGATCTGGCCACCCACATCTCCTGACATGAATCCCATCGAAAATTTATGGGACATAATCGAGGGGTCAGCTCGTGGACAAAAGCCTACGCCGGCAACACTTTGGCTGAGGGGCGTTTGAATAGTCCATGCAGAGTCCGAGATATGGCACCACCGGCGCGTATCGAGGTCATGTTTAGTTAGTAGCATCTTTGGAAAGAACGTAAACCAAGTTTCAGCCATATTGGTCTATTTCTTTGTGTTTGACATTCGTGTGAATCAAGGAAGTAGAGTGATTGTCAAAAAAATTAGGAAGAAGAATTTCGTGTGGTGATTAAACATTACTTTATGAAAGGCAAAACACCTCAGGAGACTAAAGAGAAGCTTGATAAACCTTGCGGTGGATCTACACCTTTGATTAGAACAGTTTGTAAGTGATTTCACAATTTTCGGTGTGGCTGTGTGGGCACAAGTGATGCTGAACGTTCTGGACGCCCTGTGGAGGTTACGACTCCAGAAATGATTGATAAAATCCATGATATGGTGATGGGTGACAAAAGAGTTAAGGTGCGTGAGACTGATAGTGCTGTGGGCATCTCGAATGAATGCGTACATAATATTTTACATAAACATTTGGACATGAGAAAGCTATCCGCAAGATGGGTTCCGCAGTTGCTCACGCTTCGCCAAAAACGGAGTCGGGTGAAGTGTTGCAAGGATGGTTTGCAGCTGTTCAGGAAGAATCCGCAGGACTTTAAACGTCGTTTCGTCACTGTGGATAAAGCATGGATACATTACTATACTCCTGAGACGAAACAACAATCTAAACAATGGGTTACCAAGGGAGAATCTGCACCAGAAAAGGCGAAGACCAGTCCTTCGGCCGGAAAGGTTATGGCGACTGTCTTTTGGGATTCGCAAGGAATAATCCTAATCGACCATCTGGAAAAGGGTAAAACTATTACATGTGCATATTATTCATCGTTATTGGACCGCTTGAAAACCGAGCTGCAAGAAAAACGCCAGCGATTGGACCGCAAAAAATCCTTTTCCATCACGACAATGCACCAGCACACACCTCAGCAGTTGTAGTCGCAGAATTAATGGGAACAGGATTCCAACTTTTTCACATCCCCACCCCCCCCCTTATTCACCAGACTTGGCTCCCCAATTTCAAGAAATGGCTGGCGGAACAGAGATTTTATTCAAACGAGGAGGTGATTGCAGCATCTAATAGCTATTTTGCAGACTTGGACAATTGCTGTTATTCGGAAGGGATCAAGAAATTAGGATAGCGTTGGGCGAAGTGTATAAGTCTAAAAGGAGACTATGTCGAAAAATAAAAAAGGTTTACCCCAAACACGTGAGTGGTTTTTCTTTTTGCACGGACTTTCAAACGCACCTCCTATAGAGGCAGCATGGCTCAGTATTTCTGAAGTGGACTTCCAGCGACTTGCTGAGTCCATGGCACGTGAGTTGCTGCACTACGCCGAGCAAAAGAAAGTTTGACAAGATATTAGGAAGTATTCCATGATTTTTGTCACCTCAGTATAAGTGTGTTGCGAGTTTAATAAAAACGATTTCGTAAACGTTAGTCTTTAGTCTGAACCATTTCTGACTGATATTAAGATAGCAAGGATTTTATCTCATTTCTTTTCTCAGCACCTTATACATATGACAAGTGTAACAATTCGTACCGATATGAAACAGAATGATCACATGGGTAAGGTTACTCGGAAAATGCAATATCAATAAAGGTGATTGCTTACAAAACACTCTTGCTCAAATGTGTGGGATTTTTATGAAATAGGACTGACAGAGGATATTGAACCTGCGAGAAAGGGGATGACGAATGCCCACGGGTTTCTTTGGCCCATGGAAGAGCGTGAATGGGACGTTAAACTTGAACTAGCTGACGCTTGAAGACAGACGAAAATTATCCCCCGAAACCGTACCTACAAAGTTACAAGAAGCAGTATTCAGTTGCGAAATCTAAGACAAAAAGTAAAAATTAAAGCAATCATTCTTGCTTGCTCCTTACACATGTAGAGTGGCAAAGAACCATAATATGTGGTAGAATGGGAAGTAATCACAGCCACGCACATTACAGTTGACGCAGATGTAGATAGTACACTCGCAGTTCTTGACTGATGTGTTACTACTTCGTTAATTTATTGCACTTCGTGAAGTTAGTGCACCGCGAGAAATAAAGGGTGTTTGTGGTGTAAGTCCATTTATTTTTACAGTGTTCTGAGGACAGTGTTCTGAACAACATTACATCATTATTTACTTCATTTCCAGACTAACAATTATAACTATTAGGAGTAGCATGTTAGGTTGTTTAATGAATCCAAGGCATGTGAAGTGTTGAAGTATGGACGCATGGACCCAAAGCTGTTAGTCTATACTGACTGGTATACTCTATTTAGTGGTGCAGTTGCGATCGCGCAGGAAACATCAGTTAGTAAATTGTGTGATGTGTTTGCGGGAGGACTGTTACACGGATAGAAAAAACAACCAACACATTGAAAAGGGCACGTATTAAAGGACCTGTGACAGTGATCACAATTATATCTTACATCCCCTAACATCCTGTATATCATTTTTCTCATTTTGGTATCTATTTGCAATTTATGCTGCAGATAAGCATATGAGGACCCATGATACGTCGATCAGGTTCAATTACAAACCAAAGTGGAAAGATAAAATGAATAAAATATCTGAAATTGTGCGATGAACTGTGCAACTGACATTAAACGAGAAGATCTGAAATGCGTTGTGTGAGCTATGTACAATTGACATGATTGTGACTGTGTCCATGAAGTAGAAACAACGTGCTATTTAATAATTACGGAGGGATGGAAACAAGACGAGTTCGCTATAAAACCTTTGATTTTTATTCACAGTCTGGAAGTTGCGCAAAGAGAATTCTGACGATTTTTTCCTGTAACCTCCGGTCACTAAAGATGTGCCGATACTGTTTAATAACGCATGATGTAATCTCCCCAGATTGGTGTGAGATGCAGCGCAACTAAAGATATGGACCAATGGATTTTTTGAAATGTAAATTGCATGTCACGATTTGGTAATCACTCTATGCTGTGTAATTAATTAAAATTCTCGGTCTTCTTCTTCGGATGACTGCAGGTTGAGGCTGTACAATCAGTGAAAAAGATATACTGAAAATATGTAACAAAAGCACGAAAATCCGGATCGGTGCCACTTCGAAATTTTACGAGCCTCCCACAAAGCGCTGAAAAATGAAACTTATAATGCAATGGTAGCTAACATAAATTTGTGTAATGGTGTTGCAATAAAGAACTGGAACGCATTTTGATAGAGAAATAGCGTAATGTATTATAAATTATGTAGAACTACAGAGAACGGTACTTACCTGGAGAGATTAGGATGACACAAGACAAAACCGAACCGCCAGGTATTTCCTCGCTACCTCCGAAAAAAGTGAAGGCCGCGCCATAGTTTATTTGCACATATAATGTGAATGTTAATGTATAGGCTCTTTGGCCGGGAATAGTTACGCCAAATTTTATACACAAAAATAATTTTTAGAAAGGGGTATTACAGATGCCATGGTTGGGTGTCCTTGAAATACCATATGAAGGTTGATTACCTTGTTTGAAATGACTGTATTAGCTTTGGAAGGAAACTCAAACGATGGCTGTGATGATGCTGACGTACTCCATACAATATCAAGGCCACGCGCTACTCGAACTTCTGCAGATCATTACGTTCAAATCCTTAGAAAGCAACTGCAATTACATAGTCCACAGACCGCTTACAAACTTCTCCATGCTAATCTGAACATTATGTTGCCTTCATTTTGCACAATTGTTGAATGACATAAACATTTTTCCAAATATATAGTACATTAGAGATACCCATTCTCGAGTACTGCTGGAGTGTTAGGGATCTCCACCAGGGGATTAAAGGAAGACATTGAAGCACTTCAGAATCGCTCTGCTAGATTTATTAACGCAAGTACCATCAAGGTGCGAGTATTACGGAGATGATTCGAGAACTTAAATGGGAATCCCTGGAGGAAAGATGACGTTCTTTTCGCGAAACACGAAAATTTAGTGAACCGACATTTGTGGCTGACTCGTGTCGAAGTACATGTCGCCCAAGGATCGCGAAGACGAGATAACAGAATTAGGGCTAATGTGGGGACTTGTAGATAGTCGTTCTTCCCTCGTTCCATTTGCGAGCGTAACAGGAAAGGAAATGACTACTGTTAGTAGTAGTAGGAGTAGTAGTATTAGTGGTGGTACAAGGTACCCTCTGCCGTGCAACCCATGTATCGCATGCATCGCAATGCAGTCAGTTCCACAAGAAAATGTTGTCACTATGGATTCTTGGTCGCCTGAATTAACAGCCGGTTCTACAACGCACGTGCGAGGACACATGAAACAAAGCAAAAATTGAAGACGCCATCCGCGGTATCGCAGTAGAGTTGTTGCCGTGAGCTGCATATCACCGGCTATTTCTTAGGGATTGTTGGATACATCGTTTCTTGACGACTGTTGAAATTTTATTTAATTTCAGTGTCAGTAACGCCCTCAGTAAGCCAACAAAACTTTAAATGGCTAGACCATCCATGTACGCTTCCATATCGCTCTGGATAATTTCTAACGTTGTTTTTCATTAGTTTGTAGCTTTGGTCATTTATTGTCTTGCAATATAAGAAGAGACTTCATTTGCCCATTTCTTGCCGGGAAGCAAGCTCCGGCCACAGTCATTTTATTCTTAAATTTTTATGTCACTCATAATTGCGCCTCTCTCTCTAGTCAGTTGCCTGATCTATTCGTACGTTTTTCTATCTCTACCATAAATCCGAGGTTTCTTTCTACTCATCACTGTGCAGCGCTCAGACATCTATGGTTCTTTACCACGTATTTGAGAAACATCGGCCGGCCGGTGTGGCCGAGCGGTTCTAGGCGCTTCAGTCTGGAACAGCGCGACCGCTACAGTCGCAGGTTCGAATGCTGCCTCGGGCATGGGTGGGTGTGCTGTCCTTAGGTTAGTTAGGTTTAAGTAGTTCTAAGTTCTAGGTGATGATAAGTTCACAAAGGTACATGTATCACACTGGAACAACCGAAATAAAATGTTCAAATGTACCTACGTTCTGTATTTTAATTTAAAAAACCTACCTGTTAGCAACTGTTCGTTTAAAATTGTGAGCCATATGTTTGTACTATTACAGGGCCATCTATCACAATGCGAAAAAAGTGTTCCAACTGAAACATTCATATTTCTTTACGTACTACACGAATATGTAATAAAAATGGCGGTTCTTATTTTAAAAAACGCAGTTAATATCCGTTTGACTTATGGCAGCGCCTTCTAGCGGGCCAACCATAGCGCCATCTGGTTTCCCCCTTCAAGCTCGACAAGTTTCGTTCTTTTTAGTTTTTTCGTTTGACACTTATTTCGTAAGATATTTGGCCCGGTCACGATCAGTGGACCACCCTGTATAGGTTGTCCCGCGTGCAGGCCGTCCAATCACAGGTGTGAATCCTGAAATGTTGGAACGTGCGAACAGTCTCATTCTGTATCATCCACGGATGACAATTGAACCCCGTGCTGTTCAAGGGGACGTCTCTTCTGGCAATGCTGACGCACTCGTCCACCAGTTGGGCTACTGAAAGGTGTGTGCCCGCTGGGTTCTTTGCCACCTAACAGAAGACAGTAAAGAGTCACGAAGAACCACATGTGCAGAATTCCTTGAAAGTTGCGAGGCTGATCGTAATTTTTTGTCGAGCAGCATCGCGGGCTACGAGACATAGATTCATACCTTCGAACCGGATAAAACAGCTATCCGTGGAGTGGTGCCACACTACATCTTCTCTAAAGAAAAGGTTCAAAGCCGCACCTTCAGCTGGTAAAGTCTTGGAAACGATGTTCTGGGACTCTGAAGGGGTTATTCTGTTTGCTGTTCTGCCTCATGGTGTAACGATGAAACTTGAGGTGTACTGAAGAATACTGTAGTGTATTGAAGATAACTGAAGAAACGACTTCAGCTTGTCCGACGCCACAAGAATGCAAACGTACTCCCCCGTCTCCATGACAGCGCAAGGCCTAAGACGTGGCTGCGCACTCGAGAGGAACTCACAAAACTTCGTTGGATTGTTCTTCGTCACCCATCCTACAGCCCAGATGTCGCGCCTTGCGACAACCATCTATTTGGCCCAATGAAGGATCTCCTCCGCGAGAAGAAGTGCCTGGATGATGGGGAGGTTATTGACGCAGCAAGACTGTGGCTCCCACGTCGGCCAGTAGAGTAGTGAGAACATAGGAGGCGTGTTTTTTTAAGTAAGTAACGTTTTGAAATTAAAAAAAGACGTGCTAAGATATCTCAATTTTATTTTTACACGAAAGCCTGTACCTTAATCTACTTTTCTACATAATTTCCGTCAATATTGAGGCACTTGTCATAACGTTGTACCAGTTTTTGAATACCCTCCTCATAGAAGTCTGCCGCCTGACTTGTTAACCACTACATCACCACTGTTTTGACTTCATCTTCGTCTTGAAGACGCTGACCGCCCAGGTGTTTCTTCAAGTGCAGGAACAGATGGTAGTCACTGGGCGCAAGATCGATGCTGTACGGAGGATGGTGTAGAGTTTCCCATCGAAAAGATGTGATGAGATCTTTGGTCTGATTCTCCACATGCGGACGGGCATTGTCTTGCAGCAGAACGATGCCCTTGCTCAACTTCCATGGACTGTTGCTTTGGTTCTGGTGTGACATAGGCCACTCAAGTTTCATCGTTCGTAATAATTTGGCTTAAGAAATCCTCACCGTCGTTGTGGTACCGCTCAAGGAAAGTCAATGCGCTGTCTAAACGTTTGGTTTTGTGCACATCCGTCAACATTTTCAGTGCCCAACGTGCGCACAATTTTCGGTAATTCAAGTGCTCGGTCACAATGCCATACAAAACAATACGAGAAACATTAGGAAAGTCATCCCGCGAGGAGGAAATCGTAAAGCGTCTGTTTTCTCTCACCTTATTGTCCACTTCCTGCACCAAACTTTCATTAACGACTGAAGGACGCCCACTCCGTTGTTCATCATGCACATTTTTGCGGCCATCTTTAAATGATCTCATCAACTTTCTTACCATTGCATCACTCATAATGTTTTCTCCGTAAACTGCACGTATCTCACGATGAATATCGATCGCTTTTAGGCCTTGGGCACTAAGAAATCTTATAACAGCGCGTACTTCACAGTCGGCAGGACTCACAATTATCGGAGGCATCTTCAACATTCAGTACACAACGTAAAAAAGGAAGAATCAGATTGTAATGGCGTCAGTGCGTAAATTAAGATACAGGCTTTCATGTAAAAATAAAATTATTGAGATATCTTAGCACATCTCTTCTTAATTTCAGAACGGTACTTACTTTTAAAAAACACGCCTCGTACAGGCCCTGCCAGTAAGGTGGCGTAAAGCCGTTGCATTGAACGGACATTATTTTGAAAAATAAGGTTTTGCAGCCAAAAGAGAGGCGAATAATATTGTGTATTGGAATTCTGAAGATAACCAACCTGCTTTCAGGTAAAAGAATGTTTGCTTTACTTATTGAACGCCCCTCGCTCAACGTACAGTTAAGTCGCAGTTGTAGACAACTAGCGACCCGCCCCAGCTTTGCGCGAGTGGCACTAGTACCTGGGGCCGGACAACTTCTGTGGAGTGGTTGTAAGAAATTATGTACACAAATCTTCCTCGTGAATCAGCCTATGTGTTAATTAAAACTATATCAATGTCCCGACAGCAGTTCCTGAGAATGGCCTTCACACACAGACAGAAAAACGAGGCGGCGGACTTGTATTCAGCAATACGCATAGACATCCAAGGAGATTGGGGGGGGGGGGGGGGGAGTATTGGATTCTGCAAACCCCGCTTCACAAAGCAGCGACGCTCCACAGAGACCTCAGAAGGTGACTAAAATCGTGTAGAACACTTAACTTCACACATTGATGATGGATGTTTAAACCTTTGAAACGCATCGTGGAGACAAATAAGCAGTGACTGGTAACGGTAAACTTGTTGTTTCATATAATAACTAAGCTAACACTCATTTCTGAAGACTTCCTGCAGACATGGCGTCATTTTGACGTCATGCAGACGATATGACAACTGTGTCGAATTTGTGATAAGGAAGAATATGAATGTTACTGCTCCTCGTTTCACTCGCTGCTATTTTAGCTGTCCTCTTAGGTTCCTGCCTAGTCACACACTCGGAAATGAAATGACCGTATGGCATTGTTGGCCGGGAGGCCCCAACCGGGGAAGTTCGGCCGCCGGGTGCCAGTCTTATATCAGATGACGCCACATTGGGCGACTTGCGCGTCGGTGATGATGACATGATGATGGGGACAGCACAACGCCCAGACCGCGAGCGGAGAAAATCTCCAACACGGCCGGGAATCGAACCCCGTGCTGGCTGCATCATAGGCAAGCACGTTACCACTCAGCTAAGCAGGCAGAAACACACTCGGAAACAGCCAAACATTTATTTCATCCTTCGTTCTCTAATCAGACGGAAATGTAAATAACATCTAAAACTGCAGAATACACCGTATTATATTTATAAGCAAGTCCCAAAACTTGTTAACAATGCCAAGACGGCAAAGAAAATATTTGCATGTAGCGGGATGCTAATCTACATCCTTCGACTCCATAAATCACAACATTATCCATTACGCTAGCATATCGTCGTGTAATATCGGTCTCCTGTCTTGATTATCATGGTATCTCTAAAAGGCTTATACCAACGATGCGTTATTAACTGCCATTTAATGATAATGGTGACATGTTTGCGGCAAATTTTCAATGTGTCGTTATCTTGAAACGGCAGACTGTAGGTTTTACACTGAAGCGCCAAACTGGTATAGGCGTGCGTAATCAAATACAGAGATATGTAAACAGGCAGGATACGGCTCTGCGGTCGGCAACGCCTATATGAGACAAGTGCCTGACGCAGTTGTTGGATTGGTTACTGCTGCTACAATGGCAGGTTATCAAAATATAAGTGAATTTGAACGTGGTATTATAGTCGGCGCACGAGCGATGGGACTGAGCTTCTCCGAGATAGCGATGAAGTGAGGATTTTCCCTTACGACCATTTACGATTGTATCATGAATATTAGGAACCCGGTAAAACATCAAATCACCGACATTGGTGCGGTTGGAAAAAAATCCTGCAAGAAAGGGACCAACAACGACTGAATTGAATTGTTCATCGTGCCAGAAATGCAACCGTTTCGCAAATTGCCGCAGAGTTCAATATTGGGCCATCAAAAAGTGTTAGCGTGCGAACCATTCAACAAAATATCATCGAATGAACTTTCGGAGCCGAAGGCTTATTCGTGTACCCTTGATGACTGCACGACACAAAGCTCTATGCCTCGCCTGGGCCCATCAACACCGACATTGGACTGTTGATGACTGGAAATATGTTGCCTGGTCGGACGAGTCTCGTTTCTTATAGTATCGAGCGGATGGACGTGTGAGGCTATGGAGACAACCTCGTGAATCCATGGGCCCTGCATGTCAGCAGGGACTGCTCAAGCTGGTGGAGGCTTTATAATGATGCGGGGCGTGTGCAATTGGAGTGATAAGCGACCCCTGATTCGTCTAGATAAGACTGATAGGTGACGCGTACGTAGGCATCCTGTCTGATCACCTGCATCCATTCATGCCCATTGTGCGTTCCGACGGACTTGGGCAATTCCAGCAGGACAATGAGACAGCCCACACGTCCAGAATTGCTACAGAGTGGCTCCAGGAACACTCTTCTGAGTTTAAACACTTCCGCTGGCCACCAGACTCCCCTGACATGAACGGTATTGAGCTTATCTGGGATGTCTTGCAACGCCCTGTTCAGAAGAGATCTCTACCCCCTCGCACTCTTACGTATTTGTGGACAGCCCATCAGGGTTCATAGTGTCAATTCCCACCAGCACTACTTCTGGCATTAGCCGAGCCCATGCAACGTCATGTTCCGGCACCTCTGTGTGCTCGCCGGAGCCCTACACGATATTAGGCAGGTGCACCAGTTTCTTTGGCTCTTCAGTGTAACAAGCATATTTCGTGCTCCATTTGTACATTACTGATGATTACATCTCACTCCTGTGAGAGCACTCTTATATGAAAGCATTAACTGTCGATAAATCTTTATGTGTCATTTAGTTACAACAATAATTACAATAAATGGCACCAAGAACTGCGTGTTTTTATAAATCGCCGATAAGCGTGGATGAAGTCTTTTGAGAGGCCCGTATCGAATGCTAACGGAAGTAGTTAAGAAATGGTTCAAATGGCTCTGAGCACTGTGGGACTTAACTTCTGAGGTCATCAGTCCCCTAGAACTTACAACTACTTAAACCTAACTAACCTAAGGACATCACACACATCCATGCCCGAGACAGGATTCAAACCTGCGACCGTAGCGGTCGCGCGGTTCCAGACTGTAGCGCCTAGAACCGCTCGGCCACACCGGCCGGCGAAGTAGTTAACAGTTCCTGCTGTTGTCGATGCAGTCACATTTGCTGAAAGTCTTGTGAAATGACTGTTATCCTAATAATGAACTGACCGGAGTATCAATATTGAACGAAGCCTTTCAAAGTCGCGGATAACTCAGTATTTCATTAGTTCCATGTTAATAATAGATCCCGGAGACTTATTGTTTTTAAACTCTTTCGAAGTCTGTAAGATTTCGTCCGCTATTATGAAATCTACACGTGGTTCATGCTCTTTAAAATGTTCGTTTCTTAATTACAATTTTTATTATTTGCCGATCGGCCGTCTCAAGCGACTAATATCTCAAAATCTTATGCGTCCTTTAACAATTCCGTGCTAATAAATTTTTGTAACGTACTTCACTCCCGTGTACTTAAATATGTCCAGGTTTTTTTTCCTATTTTGTCAGGTAGAAATAAAATGTTCCCGCACGCTCCTAATTTGTCCTTTTAGTCTGTGTAACTGGACAAATAAGACAGGACGATAAAGTATGCCATCTTCACGACATCGGTTTAACTTCTGTGCACCTCATATAACTGTGCGAAGAGTTTTTGGGGTTACGGTCGTTACGCCGGCTGAAGTAAATTACGCAATGGGCCTTCTTATCGATCTAATCGCGCCATAAGGTCAGCCCCGTCACAGTGGTTCCATTTATCTGCAGCAGTCGGAGTTCCGTACTCCCACGACATTCCGGTGGGTCGCCGAACTCAGCAGCAGCTCCGACCTGTTGCAAACTACACATCTAAGCCGTTCATTAGCGTTAAGTGCGTCAAATAAGCACCAACTTGTTTATTAGTCTGGGACAGAAACAGGTGTTGAATACGTGCATTGGAACAAATATTTCACGTCGTTTGTTCCAACGCATGTTTTCAACACCTCAAAATAAAGATTTCGAAAATCCTTTAAAACATATTCCGTAATAATGTTGTTACGATGTATATTCACTGTACCTTGTGATAATGTTTCTCTTCCGCTATATGATCCTTACACCTAATATTTCCAGACGCCATATTAGTTTACAAAATATGACAGTGTACAAGTGATATGTTACGACAGTGAAAGGAACCTGTAACCACTGGAGGTACTCTATTTTACTTATTTTATTTTTACCGTTATATATACGTTTATTTTTTTGTCGAAAGAAACCCGAAACCATGTTCTGATATCGTGCTTTGTTTCTCCACTAGACAGTGCCATAGGTTCCTCCGAAAAATCGTAACACAACACACACACACACACACACACACGCACACACACACACACAAACACACACATACACAACCACGTTATATTAACAAATGTAAATCACCTGATGATCGAGGTTAAAACCTTTGAAACGCGTCGTGGAGATGAATAAACAGTGACTGATAACAGTAAACTTGTTGTTTCAATAACAGTCATGGTAAAGCCTAACCGAAAATATTCCCATCTAAAGCTACCCTGGTTTTATACAAGGTGACTGGAGTGAATCCATAGTTACAATAATAATCGTATGGCGCAATGGTCTGTGCAAGTCTTTCTATTGGACGCACTTCGGTTACTTTTGTGTGCCTAATCTACTGCAGTAATACAAACGGGGAAATGGGGACCTACAGCTTAACTTGGAATCCTAATCAAGCGTGATTTCTGCTGACTATTGCGTCGTTGACATGTGAAGCCTGTGTTAAAACGCAGACAGAAAAAGCCGCGGTCCGACCGAGTTCGGTCGCACGACCGCTACGGTCGCAGGTTCGAATCCTGCCTCGGGCATGGATGTGTGTGATGTCCTTAGGTTAGTTAGGTTTAAGAAGTTCTAGGTTCTAGGGGACTGATGACCTCAGATGTTAAGTCCCATAGTGCTCAGAGCCATTTGAACCTGAATACTGTTTTCATTTATTTCTTTATTTATCTTTTTTTCGTTGAATTTGGTCTGAGCGAACAGCACTTGACACCCGTTGAAGTTGGTCGTTGAGTCCTCTACTCAGTTTTTTTAAACTATTGTTACAGAAGGCAGCTCCATCAGACCACCATGACTGACAGCTGGAGTTGTAAAAATGATTAATAAAGGAAACACAACTAATTGTAGAATTGCCGAAATACCGGTCTTCTTAAGGCGAGGTTCAGAATCCAAGCCAAAACATTAACGAAAGTATTGGTATATTAGTTATGCTGTTATTAAACGAACAACTACACTTTTTGAAAGAAGACCATGAACAGATTATATTCTGTGTAACAGAATATGTGGAACACACAAAAAATTCATCAAAATAACATAAAAAAGGGAAATTAAGGGATGGAAAGGAGTCCCAGTCAATCTGCTAAATTGTGTTAAACACCTCTACCATTAAATATGTACATTGAATCGGAGTTAATCGACCAAAAATAGCAAGATAGTACTTTTGAACCATGGTACCACACAAAAATGTCCATCATCTGCTCATCATTCGTCATTGGAAAATACACTTGGCTATGAAATACAGAAAGGAGTTATCACATATGAATTTATTTTTTACTTACGAGCAAATAATCATAAAAGTCAGATGATGATTCACGGAATTCAGTGCTCGACTGCATTTAATAACAATAACGTATGTTGTTGGAACAGCTGTGCATAGACCTAAGACACAACCATTTATCGGAAAACGTTTACAAGAGCAAAGCTCTTAAGAGAAGACAGATATGGTCAACAGCTTAATATTTTTCAAAACCGTGATTATAGTTTGTGTTTGGACGATTCCAAAATTTAGTCGTTATGAAGTTTATTTGGCACAACTGCAAGAAACGTAGATGGCAAAGACATTGTTTAGTAGGTGGCAGTTTTATACAACCATAGTTATTTGTACAGTCCTGTATGGAGCAGTGTGTTGGATCACGACAGAAAAAAACGACAAATTCAGGTTCATATGGTTCAAATGGTTCTGAGCACTATGGGACTTAACATCTGAGGTCATCAGTCCCCTAGAACTTAGAAGTATTTAAACCTAACTAACCTAAGGACATCACACACATCCACGCCCGAGACAGGATTCGAACCTGCGACCGTAGCGGTTGCGCGGTTCCAGATTGAAGCGCATAGAACCGCTCGGCCACACCGGCCGGTGACAAATTCAGGAAGCAGGAACGATTTTCTGTGTTCGATTTTATGGTACAAAAAAGTTGATTGCATCCGAAATGAAGATACAAGACTCTGGTTACGACTGAAGAACATTGTGAGACAAAGGTGAAATACATCCGATGAAATTATTGAATTAAGCAGAAGGAAAGGCCGGTATTACTTATAAAAAATAAACTATAATTACCAATGCATGGGGAAAAGTAGGAGAAGAACACAGTAGAAAGGTGGAAAGACCAAATTTGTCATACTTGAAGACGGCGTAGTCTTGGGTAAGATTAATTCCTGTTGTCGTTGATGACCTCCGTTCTCGCGAATGCAAGTCGTTAGTGCTAACCGCTGCTCTGTAAAGTAATACTTAAGTGTAGGTTTCTTTGTGAGAGTTAGCGAGTTTCATTCGTAATCTGTGTGTGTTCTTCCGTTAGAGATGCAGATATCTACTCAGCAGACCAAAAGGAATTATAATTTAAGTTACAGGTTTTTTTTAAAACTAGGTAGGAATTAAGAGAGTGGAAGTTAGTTATCGTTTTATTTTCATGCCGCTAAACAACTGCTGTTGTACGCTATTGAAAGAAAGACTTTGCCGTCTGACCGTGAGCGATGGAGATTCAGAGAAGAAATTCGGGGAGTTTAATTTTGGGGTATCGGTGACGTTATAAAAATGTATAGTATTGTTTGATTTAGAGGTATAAGAATTATAAGAATGATATAAAATTTATGATTTTTTTGAGGTTGTAAGGAGAGTGGAGTTTTTTGTATTATATTGGAGACTGTCACACACTATACGTTACTGAAGAGCCACATCTGTTTATTTACCAGATTGCAGCCAGCTCTTTTGAAAAATTTCATTTACATACAAATGAATGATTTTGGCTTGATGAGAAAGTAGATGTACTTACTTCAAATCGGATCACCGCATTGCTTAATTCGACCTTTCTTTCCAGATAGCAGCGTAATTTGTCGTTATTTTCAGGTAGGTAAAGAAAATTCAAACTTCGTCGGTTGTGACTGGAAATTCAACCTATGTAGTGGCAGTATTGGTTCAATATTCATAAACAGGAATAGTAAAGAATGTGTTAGGTGAGTGTTTTCTGTCGAAAAAGGACATCCCTTTGCTTTTTCGTATATTTGTGGTAATTGTTGCCTCTCAGTGTGTGACGCTGGAGGTGCAATCATATTTAATGTGAAAACATTTTATGAAATCGTGGAAAGCATATTGCTTCTCCTTGAGCTTCCACCTATATAATACAAGAAAAAAGGGATATTTATCATGAAATACTCAACAGAAAACATTTGCGTCACTACTCATTACACGTTGAAATTTATTATTTCTACTAGTAGTCTAGTTTTATTTCGGATGCAGGTCTATTGGCCATCGGTATCCCGTCAACTGAATTTCAGTTGAGTTTATTTCCAACAGTACCTCGTTCACTTCACGGACGAAGTTCCATTCGCGCCGTTACCATTCTACGGATACTACTGACGTAGTACCCTTTCAGCTCCACTTCGTTGGGTTTGAAAGACAGAGTAGTAACTACAGGAATTATAGGGGAAGGCATAATTGCAAATGTAGTAGGGAGTAGGACAGGAAAACAGATCATCATCCGCTGCTCAATGAAATGGTGAAACAGGAAAGTTGAAGAGAAAAAAGTGCTACCACAGCTGACTATATTATCTCACTGGTTTATTGGGATTAACGGTATAAAATTACTGTACGTCTGTGTACAAGTCAGCGGTACCATGACTCGATAGTTAGACTCAGGTATTTTCACAATTGACAGGCTTAATGTTATTTGCGAGTGATTTTTTGCTTTCATAGTGTCGGGCTGGTGGTTAAACTGAGCTAGACTTTCCGGGCTAGAAGACTAAACAGAGACGCAGTTCAGTGGTTTGACTGTCTCATTAAGACAAACTGTGCGGTAGAGCGTGATGAGTTATTGATGATGCTGCAGCCGTCGGGTGGGGAGCTCACTGGCTCTTTCTGACAGCACGCCGCTGTTCCCTGGCACTTGGTTTCATCCTGTGCCTTCACTTTCATGGCAGTATCTTTGCTGCTAAGCTCCCAAAGTCAGACGTAACGCACACTCGTCGCAGCCGTCCACACCGGTTGGCAGAACACAGTCATACGCAAGGATCTTACCAAAAGCATCAGTAGAAGAGCACACGGCAAACCGTGGCAGCAATTGAATATGGCTGTGATCCAGACTGTTAATGACAAAAAACTAATGACATCAATTTTTTCTTGCTTACGATATTTTTTGCAACGGGACAAAACTTCTAATTCGACCAAATATGATTCTCGTTAATCCAACCTGTCGTCAGTGGTCAAGCTCTTGTATCGACACATCGCTTAGTTTTGAGTGTTAGATACTAGAATAAGCTTTTGTTGCATATGGCACTACACTGCACTTTGAAGTAGACAACGTGTTTACGTTATTTTACTGGGTGAGACACAATCGTAAAACACGAACAAATACGCATAAATTTAAAAGTGGGGCCAGTGTCTATTAGAGGACACAGCATGGATGTACGAAGACAATTTACTTTAAAATAAAACGAAACAGCTGTGGTCGAATTAAAGACTCACTGCAAATACAGAATATGTCACAACCAAGGTGTCATATTGTTACTGCGAATGTTTTGTGATATGCCTAAAAGTAATTGTTATTGACGTTCACAGCAATGTGTAACCGCCCACTTTTCTTTCACAGTACCACGATAGCTTTCTGTTGTTACACCCCCATCAACAGGGTGACTGAAATAATTGCAGTCTTTTCGAGGCTACATGTAGCATCATCTACTGGTTGTGGCAGGCTGAAACAATATCTGTATACGATGCACTGCCGCTGCCGAAAATTGAACCATGTTACATCCTGAATGGTCAGAAACAGTTTGAAACACTTATAAAAGTGTAGTAGAGGTGGATTGTCATGGTGATGATGTTTGGTTTGTGAGGATCTCAACTGCGCGGTCGTCAGCACCCGTTCAAAGTCCCAGCTTTTACACAGCCCAATTTTTTCACAGTCCAATCTAGCAACTGTCACGAATGATGATGATGGTGATGAAATGATGAGGACAACATAAACACCAGTCCCCAGGCTGAGAATCGAACCCGGGACCCAATGGTTCAGGTTGGGTTATGCTGAAGAATAATTGTTCAGAAAAAAATCGATGCGTTGTGAGTTAATAAACATTGAAGTTAGCCAATCAGGCCGTAGCGCGCGCCAATTCAAGAGACCCGCCACAGACGGTATTGTCCAAACCAACAAGAATGCGGTACAAAAACTGGACATAGGACAGTAGTAGGGATCGCACTCCAGCCAAAAGTGAGCAGTCTCGTGCACTGTCATCTACGCTATGAGAACGACTGACAGTAATTGTATCCGGCGGGCTGCTTGAATTTGCGCGTGAAACGCCTTGATTGGATAACTTCAATGCTAATTGATTGGGAAATGGCGATAGGTATCGAATCTTTGTCTTAACAATAATTTCTCAGCGCAACCTACCCTGAAAGACCCTTACAAGCTTTTCAGACTGGTACTGCCCACCATGGAGAAAAAAAAAAATCCACACGTTTGAGGGCGTTGCTCCAGCTTATATGCAACCCCACAGCGACTCCGAAGCGGGTGTGTAAGCACCGACATGCATGCAACGGGCTACTGTGGCCTTATAACGAAAACCTTTGGTCATCCTTTACGAATGATTTTGAAAAGTAGTCGCAAACTGCCCGAAAAGATTGTAGGCAGAAAAAATATGACGTACAGAGCGAAATATTAAACAATGGACACATAACTGGAAAGAGCAGAGTTCGAAACACTCCCTAGCCGTTAGTCGTTACGTTACCTGCAGTTTTTCTAAATCTTTTAACATTTATACCTGATTAGTTCCTTCCTTGTCCATCCTTGCAATCCGACTGTACTGTATTAGCCTTCGACGGGGTCTTAAAACTCAATGTTTCTGCCTTCTACTGCTTCCGAGCTAGGCGCTTCACTGGCTGGAATGCTGGACCCGGGTAGCCATCCTAAAGTAGGTTTTCCATGTTTTCCGGTATTCATTTCAGGCTATTTCTGTAGATAATTCAGTAATCAAACTTCGAATACTTCCCTCTTATATTCTCCAGCTGCGCAGCGTCCAGTCTCTATCTCAGCATTGACGGGACGTCAGAGTTGTTTTCTGGCATTGCGCTACCTTTAACCTAACCCACATAATGATGAAAATATAGCGCTTCGAAGACAATAGAACTTCAGAACGGAAGTCAGTCATCACAGATATTTGAATATTTCAAGAAATTATTCGTTAAATCTGCGATAGCAGAATTTAGGATAACAGGTTAATCTGTAGCTTAGAGGTCCAAGTTTGCTCCATATTTATTTAACACACCTTTCATTAGAACTAAGTATAGCTGCAAGACAAATTCAGAAAAGCTGTTTTACCTAACAGACAAAGCTCTGATGAAAATTGTGGTGTATGTAGGTGTTCTAAGAGGAATAGTCAAAATTCAGGCATTGGAGGTGTAGTAAACATGGGCTCTAAAATACATAACTTAATGGCTGTGAGCACTGCATCTTCGATACTGTGAATCAAATCTGTTCTACAGCAAGCACCTTGGTTTCCATATTTTTTGAGGGTGTAGTATGGACCAAAAAAAGAAAAAAAGTATCCAGTAAATACTAGGCTCCAAAGAGATGCCTTAAGAGCTATGAGGGCTTGTTCGTCTTCGCTACTCAGAAAACACAAGTCGTCTTCTGAACAAGTGACAGTCCATGTCTATTAGACGACTATTATCTCCTCCAGAAATATGGAGAGCAAACAGCATGGAGTAGGAGAGATTTGTTTCACAGCATCGAAGATGAAGTAGTGGTCATAGTTCTTTAAGAACGCGTTCTAAAGCCCATTTTTATTAAACTTCTCTGCTTCGAATAGTCGTCTCTGTGTTATACCTGAGTAATGACCTTTCCTCCTGGGACATCATGTATATCGTACAACTACTGCCAAAAGTTTCCAGAGGGTTGGGGAGACAGCATTAATAATTTTTACCCTATGCACCTTCCACCACACAACGTTCGGTGGCTTACTTTTTGTTTACTTTAGATCTGCAGTCCATATTACTAAATGGCTAATCCGCTTCATCGTACCTAACGCCAGTTGCAGGTTGCCTATCTAAGGTTTCCAGAGGCAACAGAAAATTCATTTTTCAATATTTCGTATAATTACGCACCGAATTTTAAAAATTTTAATTGCGCATTGAGACTTGTAATCCCATGTTAAAAGTTTAACACAGTAAAACAAGTTTTACGGTTATCGACTGTGGTATGTCTTAAGGTAACGTAACTCAAGGCGCGCTAATTACCCAATATATATTCATCCAGTATTTGAGAATGAGAGCACTTAGGGACTTTCAACAAACTTTACACGTAATTTCCAACCTCTCAGAAACTTTTTATCGCTGACTCCCTCCATAAAATAATGAAAGGAGTAAAGTATGTGCTTCATTTCCTTTTTCGCTACTTATCCAGTAAACCTTCAGTATCAGGCAGAGGTCATAATTTATTAGAACTATCTCTTCTCGCGACACATTTTCAGACAATATCCACATGTATCACTAAATGATCCTGCAAAATTATATCATTGAACGACATATGATTCAGGAGGTACGGCGTTATAAACATTGAAAAGTGTGGAAAACTAACTTTTGCTTAGAATGGAGTGCAAATTACTCAGACGGTACCCATCCGTTGTCCGATAATGAGAGCACATACCGGCTTCCAACAAACTTTAAACATAATTTCAAACCTTTTCTAATCCTCTTCTCGCTTACATGTTTAACTTCAAATACTTAACGCATTATTTCACTTGTAAAGTAATGGTACATTTGATGCTGTTTTGTACATGGGAGTTCAATTCTTTACAGAATCAGGGGGTGGGGTTTACTGGTATTTCAGAAACGACACCACAGTCCGTCTGGACAGTCACTTCAGTCGTTTATTTCACAATCACGATTTTCGTGTGTGTACTATTTCCAAGCTGCATGCCCTCGGGAAAAATTACGGCCATAGTTTCCCCTTGCTTTCAGCCGTTCGCAGTACCAGCACAGCAAGGCCGTTTTGGTTAGTGTTAAAAGGTCAGATCAGTCAATCATCCAGACTGTTGCCCCTGCAACTACTGAAAAGGCTGCTGCCCATCTTCAGGAACCACGCGTTTGTCTGGCCTCTTCAACAGATACCCCTCCGTTGTGGTTGCACCTACGGTACGGCTATCTGTATCGCTGAGGTACGCATGGAGAGCTGCATCAAACCAGTCTCAGGACTGAAGACTACAACAACAACTATTTCCAAGTGTTAACTGGATATGAAGCGTTTCGATACATATCCTTTACTATTAAGAAGAAGTCATCGTGTGGAAGCATTTTCACAAGATTTGCTCAATCTGTAACCCCTAAGAAAAACCGAAGTCGCTCGCCTCGGTAGCTGCAAGGGCAGCACGGCATATTGCTAACCGAATGGGCCCGAGTTCGATAACAGGCCAGATCAGAGACTTTTCTCCGTTCGGCGACTGTCTGTCTCTTGTTCTTACATTCGTACCGTCATTACTGACACCAAAGTCGCCTCAAACACACTGTCGTAACGTCTTTCTTTCCACTGCGGAGATGGCTGCATTCGCACGAACCAAAGTTACCAAAAAATAAAAAAATAAAGTGACAAATAACCGTTAAAGGGGCGCAGTATTTACGCTGATTCGATAGGATTTATTGTATCAAGTGTTATTTTTAAACAGATGACGAGGACTACTTGTTCTTAAGCAGACGAAGTGAAACGTGCGAATATGGCTGGTACGAAGAAAATGTACTTGCCGAAGCACTTCTTCCAGAGTTATCACTTGAAAATGGCACACACGTCGAAATTACGCTTGTGAGATAAATAAAGGCAATGATAGTCAAGGCGGAATATGTAGTATGGTACTTACGGTGTAAGATGTAGATGAAAAACATAAGACAGGTGTTAGACTAATTCATAATGCACACAACTATACATAGAGGTGCAGTTGTCAGCACTGTGCTGTGAAACAATATCAACGTGGTCGATTCAGAATGGTGTGCAACAGTATCTCTGGAGACGTATATACGACGCCGGTGGATTAGGCACAACAAAGCCCTTGGGGACGTCGCTCTGAGATATGCTCGCCGCTATCACAGTGCGACGCGGCGCAGTTATAGCAGCTGAGCGCGTGCTTGGAGCGCTGCCGGCTGTATTTGCGGAGCTTTTGGTGGGCGCCTGCCAGCCCGACCGGCTGCTCACCTGAGGCGAGTCGCAGTTTCCGCGTCGTTCGGTGCGGCGTCCCTGCCGGCTGCTGCTGCGTGTTGCTCTCGCGCGCCGCCGTCGGTCGCCGTCGTGCTCAGCTGGCGAACTTTTCGCGCGGACGTCCGCACTGGCTCTGAGCCGCACAACTCCCCTCCACGCCGCGCTGCGCAGCTGCTGACGTATCGACCGCGACGCGCGCCGGCGCGCAGTCGCCGCACAGTGCTGCACAGCTGCCGCCTTACGACATCCGACCCGCGAGGCGCTCGAGGAAAGGCGGAAACAAGGTCGCGGCTTACCTTTCCGGCGACTTCATTAGAGGCAAAGCACAAACTACTGGAGCCATCCGGACAGTAACCTCCGTTAAAGTAAACCCGAAGGTTGGTTTGAACACACAATGCTTTGAAACTTCCTGGCAGATTAAATCCGTGTGCCGATTCTAACAACCCTACCACAACAAAGGTCAAAATTAATTACGATTGTAGTGTTGCTCACGTTGCTAAATATTGCATTTTCGGGCAACAACAAAGTTATATTATGTGGCAGGGAGCACAGTTAATAGAGTCATTTCTTGAAATAATGGATAAACTAGGCACTCATCTTTTCGTGTTTCCCACGCTGGTCTCGTTGTGAGCTCATGGCTCAATCGTCGAAAATGTAGGTAGTGATGATTCCAAGCTCGGATGCAAAGAGGCTTAGGTGTTATTCTGCGATATTCAAAAGTTTTATAGATGTGCTTCATAAACCATTCTTGAAGATTAAACTTTTGCAAGTTAGGACACTGGTGATGTAAAAAAGTAATCGGCACTCCGAATTTAAGTTACACTACTTTTTTCTTACTTTTGTTGCAATGTCACGAAACTCGTTCCGAAACATCACTTCACAATATAAAACATGCTTGAAAATATCTTCCTCACTGTTAAAGTTCACATTTCATAAACTAACTAAAATTTGTTTCTTTTTAACATGGCGACCAAAGCTTGACTCTCTAATAACCGCTTATGCGCCCAAAAATCAGAGTTACAAGTACGCCAATGATCACAGTGACAAAAGATATAATACACATAACAATAATATCATTGCAATGTATACATATCGATGTATCGAAGTACCTCTACATTAATGAAATCAAATCCGAATGTTGTCACAGAAATATGTTAACTATTTTACAGAAACGCAGTAAAATATTGCTGTTATCGAGAGGTTGAGGTGAGGTGCCGTAATGGTTGCGTAATTCAAGTACCATTACACAGTCCGAGACTCGAACTCGGGACCTTGAAAGGCAAAGGTCCCGAGTTCGAGTCTCGGACTGGCACACAGTTTTAATCTGCCAGGAAGTTTCATATCAGCGCACACTCCGCTGCAGAGTGAAAATCTCATTCTGGACACAGTGCTTTGCTAGACGTGGTTGTATGCGAGATGGGATGTCCTTGCCTTTCTCTGACTTTCGAACTGACGTGCCCAGCAAGTTACAGGATGACCCTTAAACGTAGACTCCGAAGCACAGGCATTTACAGAGGTTAAACAAGTGATAAATGACAGAGAAAAATAAACTCTAAGACAAAAAAAGCGACACACCAGCAATGAATCACCCGAATGGGAAGGAAATCAGTAGGTCTGATGTAGATCTACAGACAAACATATGATTTCAGTTTCAGAAAAATTGGATGATTTGTTCAAGAGAAAGATCTCCACTATTTGAGCAAGATAATAACACGTTTATTATATGGATATGGTGTCTGTTCTTTCGGACATGTTAGAAAGAACAGATACCAGATGGCGCTATGGTTGGTGCGCTAGATGGTGCTGCCATAGGTCAAACGGATATCAACTAGTTTTTTTTTTTTTTTTAAATAGGGCCCCCACTTTTTATTACATATTGGTGTAGTACGTAAAGAAATATGAATGTTTTAGTTGGACCACTATTTTCGCTTTGTGACAGATGGCGCTGTAATAGTCACAAACGTATAAGTACTGGGTATCGGCGTAACATTCCGCCAGTGCGGACGGTATTTGCTTCGTGATACATTACCCTTGTTAAAATGGACCGTTTACCAACAGCGGAAAATGTCGATATCGTGTTGATGTATGGCTATTGTGATCAAAATGCCCTCGGATGCTGACAGGCGTTGATATACACTCCTGGAAATTGAAATAAGAACACCGTGAATTCATTGTCCAGGAAGGGGAAACTTTATTGACACATTCCTGGGGTCAGATACATCACATGATCACACTGCCAGAACCACAGGCACATAGACACAGGCAACAGAGCATGCACAATGTCGGCACTAGTACAGTATATATTCACCTTTCGCAGCAATGCAGGCTGCTATTCTCCCATGGAGACGATCGTAGAGATGCTGGATGTAGTCCTGTGGAACGGCTTGCCATGCCATTTCCACCTGGCGCCTCAGTTGGACCAGCGTTCGTGCTGGACGTGCAGACCGCGTGAGACGACGCTTCATCCAGTCCCAAACATGCTCAATGGGGGACAGATCCGGAGATCTTGCTGGCCAGGGTAGTTGACTTACACCTTCTAGAGCACGTTGGGTGGCATGGGATACATGCGGACGTGCATTGTCCTGTTGGAACAGCAAGTTCCCTTGCCGGTCTAGGAATGGTAGAACGATGGGTTCGATGACGGTTTGGATGTGCCGTGCACTATTCAGTGTCCCCTCGACGATTACCAGTGGTGTACGGCCAGTGGAGATCGCTCCCCACACCACGATGCCGGGTGTTGGCCCTGTGTGCCTCGGTCGTATGCAGTCCTGATTGTGGCGCTCACCTGCACGGCGCCAAACACGCATACGACCATCATTGGCACCAAGGCAGAAGCGACTCTCATCGCTGAAGACGACACGTCTCCATTCGTCCCTCCATTCACGCCTGTCGCGACACCACTGCAGGCGGGCTGCACGATGTTGGGGCGTGAGCGGAAGACGGCCTAACGGTGTGCGGGACCGTAGCCCAGCTTCATGGAGACGGTTGCGAATGGTCCTCGCCGATACCCCAGGAGCAACAGTGTCCCTAATTTGCTGGGAAGTGGCGGTGCGGTCCCCTACGGCACTGCGTAGGATCCTACGGTCTTGGCGTGCATCTGTGCGTCGCTGCGGTCCGGTCCCTGGTCGACGGGCACGTGCACCTTCCGCCGACCACTGGCGACAACATCGATGTACTGTGGAGACCTCACGCCCCACGTGTTGAGCAATTCGGCGGTACGTCCACCCGGCCTCCCGCATGCCCACTATACGCCCTCGCTCAAAGTCCGTCAACTGCACATACGGTTCACGTCCACGCTGTCGCGGCATGCTACCAGTGTTAAAGACTGCGATGGAGCTCCGTATGCCACGGCAAACTGGCTGACACTGACGGCGGCGGTGCACAAATGCTGCGCAGCTAGCGCCATTCGACGGCCAACACCGCGGTTCCTGGTGTGTCCGCTGTGCCGTGCGTGTGATCATTGCTTGTACAGCCCTCTCGCAGTGTCCGGAGCAAGTATGGTGGGTCTGACACACCGGTGTCAATGTGTTCTTTTTTCCATTTCCAGGAGTGTATATCAACAGGTGTCAGCAGCCGAACATATTAATACATAATTCTAATTACACGTTTCTCCACCTCTAGCCCTTATGCGAGCAGTACTTCAGCTAGGCATTGATTGATAGTTAGATGTCCTCTCCAATTGGCGCGTTAGATCGTCAAAATCCCGATCTGGCTGGAGCGCCCTGCCAATGATGCTCCAAGCGTTCTCAGTTGGAGAGCAATCAGGCGACCTTGCTGGCCAAGGTAGGATTTGGCCAGCGTGAACACAGGCAGTAGAAACTCTTGTCGTGCGCGGTCGGGCATTGTCAAAAATGGTTCAAATGGCTCTAAGCACTATCGGTCTTAACATCTGAGGTCATGAGTCCCCTAGACTTAGAACTACTTAAACCTAACTAACCTAAGGGAATCACACACATCCATGCCCGAGGCAGGATTCGAACCTGCGACCGTAGCAGCAGCGCGGTTCCGGACTGAAGCTCCTAGAAGCACTCGGCCACAGCATTGTCTTGCTGAAATGTAAGTCCAGTACGGCTTGCCATGCTGAGCAAGAAAGGAGGCGTAGAATATTGTCGACGTACCGCTGTGCTGTAAGACTGCCGCAGATGACAACCAAAGGGGTCCTGCTATGAAAATAAATGGCGCCACGGATCGTTTCTCCAGGGTATCGGGCCGTATGGCGTGCGCCAATCAGGTTGGTATCGGACCGCTGTGAGGGGCTTCTCCAGACACGTCTCCGACCTCGAATCCCATTGATTGGAGTAGAATTGTCATCAGTGATGAGTGTCGGTGACCAGCGAAGACGTGTCTGGAAATGCCCAGGATAATTCTTTCCTTTTTTTATCTTATAGTGTACTAGGTCCTGGAGCGGGGATCATAACGCCGATAAGAATTTTTACTAGAAGCGTTCATATCTTTACACCAGGGAACGGCGTCTATAACGGAACACTTAGGCTAAAATTGGTATAAATCTCTTGCGGTTGTTTTGAAATATGTTCTAGCAGCATATAATTTTTATTTGGACATTTGTTTTGTTTTAAATGGCTAAAAGAAGATCCCCAACCAAAACGACACCTCTACAGTTATTATATCTGCTTGACTACTCTGTATTTCACAATTACGTGTCTGGCAGAAGGTTCATCGAACCGCCTTCAAGCTATTTCTCTACTATTCCACTCTCGAACAGCCTGTGGGAAAAACTAACACTCAAATCTTTCAGTACGAGCTCTGATTTCTCTCATTTTATTGAGATAATCGTTTCTCCCTATGTGGGTGGGGGTCAGCGTAATCTTTTTGCATTTGAAGAAGAAAGCAGGTGATTCAAATTTCGAGGAAAGATCTCTCAGCTACGAAAGACGCGTTTGTTTTAATGATTGCCACTCCAATTCGCGCATCTTCTCCGTGGTAATCTCTCCCCTATTTCGCTATAATACAAAAGCTGCCCTTCTTTGAACTTTTTTGATATACTCCGTCTATCCTATCTGGTAAAGATCCTATTTCTCAAAGAAATACTGTAGCAGAGGACGGACAAGCTGTGTGCAGGCAGCTCTTTAGTAGACCTGTCGCATTTTCTAAGTGTTCTGCCAATAAAGAGCAGTCTTTGGTTAGCTCAAAAATTGGCTCTGAGCACTATGGGACTCAACTGCTGAGGTCATTAGTCCCCTAGAACTTAGAACTAGTTAAACCTAACTAACCTAAGGACATCACAAACATCCATGCCCGAGGCAGGATTCGAACCTGCGACCGTAGCGGTCTTGCGGTTCCAGACTGCAGCGCCTTTAACCGCACGGCCACTTCGGCCGGCCTTTGGTTAGCCTTCCCTCAAAATTATCTTTGTGATAGTTCCAGTTTAAATTTGTTCGCAACTGTAATTCCTTGGTATTTAGTTGAATTGAGAACCTATTAATTTATGTGTTTCACAATGTAACCGAAAATTAACGGATTTCTTTTCATACTCATGTAGATGACCTTACATTTTCTTTATTCAGAGACAATTGCCACTTTTCGCACCATACAGATATCCTGTGTAAATCATTTTGCAATAGGTCTGGACTTTCTGATGACTTTACTAGACGTTAAATGACAGCGTCATCTTCATATAATCTAAGAGGCTGCTCAAATTGTCTCCTCAACGGTTTACATAGATTAGGAACAGTAGAGGGCCCGTAACACTTTCTTGGCGAACGCTAGATATCACAGGAAATTACGAAACCAGTCACACAACTGAGAAGGTACTCCATGGGCGTGAAATTTGTTTACAAATCGCTTGTCAGGAACGGTATTGAAAGCCTTTAGGAAATCTAGAAATATGGTATTGGAGATCCCCTGTCGAAAGCACTCATTACTTCCTGTGAATAAAGAGTTAAATGTGTTTCACAAGAATGATATTTTCTGTATCCTCGCTGACTATTCGTCAATTCATCGATTTGTTCGAGGTAATTCATAATGTTCGAACACAGTATTTGTCCTAAAACCCCACAGCGGATCGACGTCAGTGATATAGATCTACAACTCCGCGTGTTAATCGTGTGTAGTTTCTTAAGTATTAGTATCTCTAGGTACGGATCTTTCGTCGAGTGAGGGGTTGTATATGATTGTTGAATATGGAACTATTGTATCGGCATACTCTGGAAGGAACCTATGGGATGCAATCTACACCGGAGGTCTTGCGTTCACTAACACGACTGACATAGCACATTAAAACTGGAACCGAATTGAATGAGCAGAATTTCATTACTGCCACGCATTCTACATTAGGCAACTTGTATAATAATATTAGTATGATAAAATTACACCTTACCTCTAACATAAGCTGATGCCGAAAAATTACGTCGTTCACCAGCTTCGACGCGAAAAAATAAATAAAATTCGCTAGTGACACAAACTCAACAGCTTCATCCCTCAAATTCTAGCGAATGGTGGAGTAATATTTGCGCTTCAGTGCAAGCACAGCGTGCGTCCGCTGTTTTGCGGCAAAACCAAGAGACACCAGAAAAATGCCCCATACTGTCCACCGGTCCAAACTAGTAGCTGTTCGCCTGAATCAGTTTCCAAATTTCGTAGCTAACTTAAAACTAACGAGCAGAATACGGTGAGTGTCATAACCAGATTTCCCCGAATCTTCGCTTAGTCAAAGCTTTTTAGGTACTTTATGTGTCTTTTAGCGAGTAAATAGTTCAACAGAAGCTGCGGAATAGTGAACAGCGTCGCGGCTTCTCACTTCTGCCCCCTATGGGAACGAAGTTTTTCGCGACGGCACTTATATATAAAACATTCTCGGTATTCTTGCCACGTCAAAAAAATGGTTCAAATGGCTCTGAGCACTATGGGACTTAACATCAATGGTCATCAGTCCCCTAGAACTTAGAACTACTTAAACCTAACTAACCTAAGGACAGCACACAACACCCAGCCATCACGAGGCAGAGAAAATCCCTGACCCCGCCGGGAATCGAACCCGGGAACCCGGGCGTGGGAAGCGAGAACGCTACTGCACGACCACGAGATGCGGGCCTTGCCACGTCAGTTCTGAATAAAATCTCGAGCTTTCGACGATTACCTCCATCGTCATCGTCAGGAGCTGACTGTCTTCACTGCTACGCTACGCAAATGCACGGAGCATCGTACTCCGGTGTGTTGTAGGGTGAGCGGATCACGTCTTTCCTACTCCTGCCTGGGTGAGTTTGAAGTAGTCCTCTCGTCGGAATCTTCCTCACGGTTGCATTTCTTCTTTTTACTGCATCTGGCTCGTGTTGCGGCGTGTCTTCACTCCAGCACCAGGTCTGGCCACCTTGTGGTCGGGCGCCAGTGCACTTGGTTTCCCAAGTTGCGTATAAGCTCGTTCTCCGACATCCGGGCTGCCGCGTAAAACCGATGCTTCGCCTGCCGGAATCGATGTTTGAGCAGCGGGACTCCCGCTACTCTGGAGTTCTCCGGTGCTGAAGTCTCGTGGCAGGTGAAGCGCTAACCTAAGCGCCTTGTTCTGCACCGTCTGCAGCCTGGAGATGGACGAGTCGGCCGCGTTACCCCACACCACAGCAGCGTACTATAACACAGGCCTGATGAGTGTCAGGTACAGAGTTATGCCACAGTGTGGGGGCAGGGTCGTCGCTGGGTTCAGCAAGGGGTACAACAAGCGCAATCTGCCAAGCGCTTTACCCCTTACTTCCCTGACGTGCGCCTTCCACGTCAGGCACCGATCCAGAGTGACGCCTAGGTAGCGTCCGGTGTTCGACCATGGGATGGGGCCTCCCATGATGCTGAGTGGCTGGAGGTCGGTAGGAATCTTCTTTCTGGTGAAGATCACCGCCTGAATTTTGGCTGCGTTAAACTTGAGCCGCCATTTGGTGGCCCAAGCCCCGAGGACGTCGCAAGCCGATTGCAGACGGTGACGCATCAGCCTGGCGTTGATGCTTCTGCCGTAGAGCGCCGTAGGGCGCACTGTTTTCACTGTTTTTTTTTTTTCTTTTTCTTTATTTATTTTCAATTCCCCCCGAAGGGGGCGGGCTGGCAGCAGCTTAGTACGCTGCTCTACAGCCTACAGACTTTTTTTAAAAACGGAAGAAGAAAAGAAACAAGAAAAACAGGCATAAAACGGGGACTTAAAGTGTAAAATGGCGGAAAAATGCGGAAAGTTAAAACAGAAAGCAAAGGGGTTGGCAATGTTAATAAAACACACAGGAATCAGACAAGTAACATAGTAGACACACAATTAAAAAAAACATGGAGACAGTCCGGTCTCTGTTCGCAAGACATAAAAAAATCACACCCAGCGACAGTATGATGGCCATTCGCAACACTTCCCAAAAGACACACAACACGGAACACTCACTGTAAAACACTGCACGAAAATGGCGGCACAAAGAGGACACTCCCGAGCCAAGGGTAGTTGGGGGGGGGCGGGGGAACTGCAGGAGGGGGAAAACAAGGAGGGAGGAGAGGAAAAAACGAAAAAGGGGGGGAACCAAGGAGGGAGAGGACTCATAAGGGGGGAGAGGGGCAGGGCAGACGCAAGAGGGAATGAGAAAAGGCAGAGGAGGGAAATGCAAAAGGACTTGGGGGAGAGAAGGGGGCAGAGAGAGGGGAGCTGGGGAAAAAAGAGGATGGAAGGGGGGGGAGAGGGAGCCCGGGAAAAGGACAGTGGAAAGGAGGGGGAGTGAGGATCAGAGTTGATAGGAGGGATAAATGGAGGGAGAGAGGGCATCATCCGGGAGGGGGAGTTGATGGAAGCCACCTTGGGAGAGGAGATGAACGGTGTAGAGATGGAGGGTAGGGGGTACATAACAGTGAAGACGTGGCAGGGGGCGGGGATGGGAGAGGAGAGGAGCAACCAGGGCGTGAGGGGGATCAAGGCAGTGGGAGGTGTAGAGGATGCGATATGTTCGAGGAATAGGAGCAGATGGGGGAAAGGAATGAGGTCATAGAGGATCCGAGTGGGGGACGGGAGGCCTATACGGAAGGCAAGGCGCTCAAGGATCTGGAGGGACTTATAGAATTTGGGGGGGGGGGGGGCAGATATCCAGGCGGGACTGGCATAACAGAGGATGGGACGGATTAAGGATTTGTAGGTGTGGAGGATGGTAGAGGGGTGCTACCCCCATGTCCGGCCAGAGAGGAGTCTGTGTTTTTACTGCTGCTGTAGTGGCCTCTATATAGCCCGAAGACGGCTTCTGATTGGTCGGCGATTACGTACTGCTGTCGCAGATGGTGTCACTGTGTGCGCCGGTGGCGCCACCGCTTCCGTTTGAACGTAAGCATTGGAAGGAGCGTCTCGGCTGCTTCTCTGCATCAAGCGCTCGTTTCCATGCACAAAAGTTCCTGTGGAGGACACTTTGAAAATGCTGGCGGATCTTTTTCCTCCGGAAACTATAAAGTTGTTCTGGCACATGATGACGACCACCTACTTCTTGTATGGTAACAAATTTTATGAAATGACAGACGGTACAGCGATGGGCTCTCCGTTGTCTCCATTACTGGTTAACTTTTTTATGGAGAATTTTAAAGAACGTGCATTAAATTCGGCTCCCCTCCGTCCATCCTTATTTTATCGTTACGTTGACGACACATTTCTGATCTGGCCACACGGCGCAGAAGCTCTCGAACAATTCATGGAACACATGAACAGCACACATTCGAACATCCAGTTCACTGTCGAGATGGAGAAGGAAGGGAGACTGCCTTTCTTAGACGTTTTAGTACAACGACAGGTGGACGGGCGTCTTGGGCACTCTGTGTACCGTAAGCCGACGCATACCGATTTATACCCGAATGCACAGAGTTTCATCATCCTGCTCAGAAGAGAGCCGTTTTGAACACGTTGGTATACAGAGCCAAAACTGTTTCTGACGAGGACCACTTATGGTCCGGGATAAACCATCTGACGAATGTGTTCCGAAAGAATGGCTATGGTGCACATGATATAAAGGCAGCGTTCTCCAAAAGAAGGAAACGTGAAAATGCTGCAACCTCACAGGATGAAACACCGATTGCGGTTTTTCCTTTTTGTGGCGCGATTTCCAGCAAAATAGGAAGAGTCCTGCGTAGACGAGGTATAAGACCGATTTTTCGTCCTCCTAAGAAAATTAAGGAGATGATGCGCCCTGTTAAGGACAGTCTCGGCCTCAGGGTCCGTGGAGTTTATAATATACCCTGTGAGTGTGGAAGCAATTATATAGGTCAGACTATTCGTACAGTTTCCGACCGCTGTGCAGAACACCAACGCCATATTAAAAATAGAGAACTGGAGAAATCGGCAATTGCGGAGCACAGCCTCACGAACAAACATAAAATATTGTTCGATGAAACTAAAATTCTGTCCCATGCCTCTGCGTACTGGCATTCTGTTATTAAGAAGGCTGTTGAAATAAGAATGAGACAAAACAACTTTAACCCCGATAGCGGATACCATCTGAGCTGTGCGTGGAAACGAGCGCTTGATGCAGAGAAGCAGCAGAGACGCTCCTTCCAATGTTTACTTTCAAACGGAAGCGGTGGCGCCACCGGCGCACACAGTGACACGGCCTGAGACAGCAGCACGTAATCGCCGACCAATCATAAGCCGACCAATCAGAAGCCGTCTTCGGGCTATACAGAGGCTACCACAGCAGCAGTGAAGACAGTCAGCTCCTGACGATGACGATGGAGGTAATCGCCGAAAGCTCGAGATTTTATCCAGAACTGACGCGGCAAGAATACCGAGAATGTTTTATATATTCTGCCCCGTATGTTGGAAATCTGATAATTATTTTAATTTTTTGTTTTTGGTTCAAATGGCTCTGAGCACTATGGGACTCAACTGCTGAGGTCATTAGTCCCCTAGAACTTAGAACTAGTTAAACTTAACTAACCTAAGGACATCACAAACATCCATGCCCGAGGCAGGATTCGAACCTGCGACCGTAGCGGTCTTGCGGTTCCAGACTGCAGCGCCTTTAACCGCACGGCCGGCTTTTTTGTTTTTCAATTCTCTACCCATGTCCAGAGATGACAACTACACGAATGTTTTCCAACATATATTGAAATAACGTTGTCCTCATTCGTCTACTAATAGTATGTCTGGTAAATAAATTTAAGAGAAACAGCAATAAATGGATGAGAAAATTATTTGAAATTGTTTGCGGCGAAAATCCTGTGGTGTGTCTCGATTCACAATCAACTGCAAGCTCTAGTTTTCGGCAAGGTGATCCATTATGCGTGGTTTGCCGCGAAATTATTACCAACATGCGAAATCCTCATAAATGTTAGCGACGTTTCTTTCCCGAAGAGTTTCGTACAAAGAAATGTCACTGTGCGATGTTCGTGGCGTTCGGAATCTCTATATTTAGAATTTTTCTACGATCGGTACCATTCAAGAGACTGCACCAAATCTTCCTGAAGAATAAACATAAGAACGAAATGTAAGAATAATGTAAGAATTGATATGAGAATGAAATGTAAGAATACGATTGTTTAAAATGTTCGTAATCCCTGTAAACACCGTACACACGTGTAAGATACCTATTGTGAAACCCAGTTGTAATTTGACGATTAATATAATGAATGCCCTTGTACCCCCTAACTTGACAAGAAACATTCGAGTAGTAACCTACTACGGACACGGATTGGTAAAAAGAAAATCGGGTTTAAACTCGGGGTGCAAAATTAAGAAGCTACGACGCTAGCCACTGTGCCACTATTTCGGCTGAGATTATCGTAATCTATAAGTCATCTGAATATCGTTGAAAACTTTGACCGTCGTTTTCTCAGAAATTGCGGAGTATCTACGAATAAGCCTACTCACTTGTTCGATTATTTGGATCCCTCTTCCACTCAGAGAAGTTTCTGGGAAATCGGGTATGGTATTTGCCGTGTTCTCCTCTTAAGAGGATCGAAAACAACAAAGAATTGTAGAACTAACAAGCTACACTCAGAACAGAATACTTCGCAGCTGCTTGTGGGAGGGCTTTTTCACGTGGAAGGTCTTGTGGTTCGACTGGCAACATTCGAGCCAGGTTGATGTGCAACAGTACAGGCTGACCTACCAACTGTCAACAACCAATCTGGAGTGGTTTGTGAATCCACATATAAAAAAACAAACCACAAGAAGTTGAGTAAAGGTAGATAAAATAGCTAAAGAACACCCCGCCCCGTCCCCAGTAAGGAACAAAAGCGGAAAAAACTGACTTCCTTAACATACGAGGAAACGACTTGAAAAAACAGTATTCCTCTCATTTGAATGCTGTTAACCCATAGTTTGCAGGCCAGCGCTATAATCGTAGTGCTTAGTGAGAAGCTGATAATTATGAGTGCAACCTCCGATTTTTATATTTTGTAGGTGTTGATGCTATGAAAGTTGTGAGAGACTGTTGCTAGTATAGTTCTTACGTTAACTGAGTAACATATGTGCTTCTCAAATTTTCGGACGTGTTCTTTTGAAAGAGTACCCGTCCGGACAGTTGAGAGCACAAACGTGCTTGCTTCCGGGACACGGAGGGCGAGGCAGCCGAGGCGAATTAACGAAGCGGACTGGTTGAGCTGGCCAGCCGGAAAATGGTTTTTAGGCGGTATCCCACACCCAGATAGGTAAATATCGGCGTGGTAATATAACCACCCCCTACACTTCCGGTTAATTTGGACTTCAATGAACCGTTGTCTGAAGTTCCCTGTTGTGCGCAAAAGGCGTCTAATTCGAAGGATAAATGAAATCTATGAACTGTAGGTGCACTTATGACCGAATCGCCAATGCTCAGTACTTGCAGTAATGTCGACAATAAAGGAAAATTCAAAATTCAGTAATCACTTTCCTGTGAGTTACAGTTATGTTATTTGCAAAGTCAAAATTTCGATTGTAAAAGAATGGCAAAATTGGTGATATAATTTTACTGACTTGTTCGTTTCATGCTCTTCAACTTTTATTACTATTCGTTAACAATTACTGCTACTTACCTTGAGCAGTGACTGCTATTATTTGCTCAAGACGTTAGCAAACATTTCTGGCTAATTGCAGTTGCGTAAAACTGAAAACTTTCTTATTCGTGAAAAAAACATCTTTTACTGAATCTTGCTGTGTTAAGTACTGTCTTTCAAATTACTAGTCATTAGAGTTGAGCATTTCTGTTAATTGTAGTCTTGCTAATTATTGAAATTTTAGTTACTACTATTTCTTTCATAAAACACTCCAATAATTTCTCAATCAGTAATTTCTCAACCAGTAAAAGATAGGATGGATCCTGTTTAGGTATTCTGTTGTTGTTGTTGTTGTCTTCAGTCCTGAGACTGGTTTGATGCAGCTCTCCATGCTACTCTATCCTGTGCAAGCTTAGGTATTCTATGTTGGGTAAAATGGACGGTCAACACTTTAGTATAGCTCGGTATTATTCAGAGACGAAAATGAACTATGACGATGATTAGCCGTATACAAGTCAGACCAAGTAATTAGTTGGATGTTACTTCACGTTGAGATGACATCGGTGCAATGTGAGACATTGTTCGTTGATAGTGTGTGACACGGGCTCTTCTTCTTGTAGATCCGTAACGAAACGAATCGGGCCCATAGTACTTTTCATGCTGATTTACATCCTCTTGCGTTAATTATACTGTTCCAGTTTAGTGCCGTTTACTTCTCCCGTCCACACCCGATCATTCACCGAGTCATTACTCACTTCAGCATCCCTGTGTTATGACCATTTATCAACCATTTCTCAACTCTCTTCTACGTTCTCCTCTGCACTGTACTGAACAGCTAGCGCGCCCAGCGACAATGAAACTGTCACTTCAGCCTAATCTCTGAGAATATCGTACCGCTCTGACTAAGCCAGCGTGTCTACTTGCACTTGCTTACAACTAAAGTTTATTTAACTTAACAATGGCGAAATATTTCATCATATGAACACTAGCGCACTTATATACAAAATTCGATTCATAGAAAAATACATCGAAAATAAAATTGCAACGAAAAGTATTGGTAGCCCGTAGAGTCGTGTTGCAGTAGTCACGCCCCGCCTCAGATATTCTCAGATATATGCTACGCAAACATTTAGTAACTGTTATCACGCATCAGTATGAGATTCACATCGAACTCAGACTGATAGGGCACAGACAGAGCTGTGCTCTACCAAAATTACGGTTCGGTAGTTTTGGTACAGTACATCAATGACGTAGTAAACGGTACGGTTGCCAACAGCTTTGATAGGAAAAGATACTGTACGTGCTAAGCTGTGGGAGAGAGAATGGGAACCGGTAACTTCTCTTTTTTGTTTGTTTGTTTGTTTCTTCTGCGCACAAAATATAAACTGCATTCTGTAAGTATTAAGAATTATTTGATCGCGTAATTTCAGCGTTCTTATGTAACCAAAGCAACTGTTTTTGATGGAAGTAGAGATTACATACAAAAACATACAAAAGCCTATATAATTATTGATATGATTTTGGACTCAGTAAAAAGTTATTCATCACGATCAAATGCTAGAGTTTTTTGTTATTATTTAATAAGTGAGAACGTTATTTATGAATAGCAGAAACGTGTTTTACATAAGCTCGAAGATTTATTGAAGCGATGTTTCGCGTTATTTAATTATTTAAGTAATTCATTTATTTATTTTGAGGAAATTGTGTTTTCTTGCGTTGTATGATAAAGCTGTTTCCATTTTTTATTTTTACTACAACATTCCTGTGTTTCACGTTAGGAATCCTGAAATTTTCGAATAAAATCTGAATTGAACATTGACATTCTCAATTTGTTATACATACTGTTTACTTTTAAGTACCACACAGAAGGATAACTACTTAGTACAAAATTGTTCCATAGATTACCTGGGCCGTTATATATCCTCATTCATTTTCTAGATGGCTCAGCGCTTCTGGTTTCTAGGGAAACCTGGTAAGACACTGATCACATACGTAAGCAAAACTCTCGAAATGAGGTAACGCCCGATAGGTATGCAGCACACCTAACGTACAGGTAACATACTTAGTTACTATCTTAATTGACCAAGGCTACTGGGAAAACTATCATTGTCTACACTTTCTTATGACAGTATGTGGTATTCCAGTGCAGTTTTACAGCTCTAGGCCCACAAGTTCTTTTTCGTGGAAACTGTGGCGTCAGGTACAGCATCTGGCCACTAACACCGTCAAGACCGATGTACAAAAATGCCGAAGCCATAGGAAAATGGAAAAAGCCAAAAGGAAAAGAAAGAAGACGATGCTTAAGGATATAATTTTCTGAAGTTCAATTACATGTAATATTGATCCATATAGCCAGCCGGAGTGGCTGTGCGGTTATAGGCGCTGCAATCTGGAACCGAGCGACCACTACGGTCGCAGGTTCGAATCCTGCCTCGGGCATAGATGTGTGTGATGTCCTTAGGTTAGTTAGGTTTAATTAGTTCTGAGTTCTAGGCGACTGATGACCTCAGAAGTTGAGTCGCATAGTGCTCAGAGCCAGCCAGCCATCCATGTAAACAGAGTACTATTGTTACATTAAAATTTTTAAAATGTTTTATGGTAAATAAACTGTTTATAATTATTATATTGAGACATTTTATGCAATTTATTATTATGATTATTATTATTGTCATTATTATACCTCTACACATCTCAGTGTTTAAAAGTTTTTTTGGGACACACACACACACACACACACACACACACACACACACACACACATACAGAGAGAGAGAGTCAGTAACAAATTGTGCCCTCACCCCTAGACGCGAACCCTGAATCTGCATCTCCTCAGTATGGTGTCTTGCATACTGTGGCAAGTGAAATACGCCAGAAACGTTCGAGGAAAGATACACTAACCCCTACTCTCACTCCTTTCCGTTTAAACTCCGCAACTCAGCTGGCTGGTAGAAGAGTGAGGGTTTTTGTGTGGCGTTTTACTTTATGGTAACTGCTGATTGAGTGGACTGGAGGAGTTAGAACGAGAAAAGTAATGTCAATTTTTTTCAATTGTAATTGATCATACTTTACTTCTTTTTACGTCGACACAATCACAATGATCAGACCTCTGAAAACTATGATGAACCAATGGCACCTATTTATATGCGGCTGTGCGCCTCTGTTTTGCTAATGCGCCACTCCAAGTCATGTACTCACAACACCTAGGTAGGCCAGTGGGCACCTTCTGCCTGTAACTTGCGCCATGCAAACTGCTGCGTTTACTCCCTGTGGCCTCCATTCTAATTCGCAACCTCTGGTAAGCATAACTTACTGTCAACAGGCCCATGCCTGGCTGTAACTTGTGCACTCAGAAATAATGCACCGAGTCTAGCTTTTCCTATCTTAAACGGTAATGCCGCTACATTATTCCCCCCTTTGGAAAGACCTGGTCCCCGTGTCGACCTCTAACTACCCTTAAACTTGATTGGGTTGACACGTACTTGTAACATATTTACTACTACTATTAGAAAACTTAGATGTGGCCTAGTCCTCTTAAACACATGACATGAGACAAATAGTAAAAGTTCCTTCCTGGATGACCACTCCACATAATGCTCGGTAAACCCCTTACCTACCCGTCTTAGCCGGGCGGAGTGGCCGAGTGTTTTTAGGCGCTACAGTCTGGAACTGCGCGACTGCTATGGTCGCAGGTTCGACTCCTGCTCGGACATGGATGTGTGTGATGTTTTTAAGTTAGTTAGGTTTAAGTATTTCTAAGTTCTAGGGGACAGATGACCTCAGCAGTTAATTCTCATAGTGCTCAGAGCCATTTGAACCATTTATCTGCCTTACACCCTTGGTATCCAATCCACTGGGATTTGGACTACCGCCGGTTCCCTCTTGGAATTGGCTCTCTGCCTGATCAGAATGAAAACAACACACAACAAAGTTAAGGCTGCGATGGAACTTATCACAAAGGTGCTCAAAACGATCGTTTCTTGTCGTTGCCTTTCCCTATATTGAGCGACATGTTGCACAAGCTGTTCGGCTGATATGCGCCCCTCTTGCTCTGAAATGAACTGGTTTATGGATCTTAACAGACCTGAATTTGATTCAGGTTCTCCCTTGGCAATAGCTCTAATGTTGCTTCTCGCCCGTACAACTGTGGCTGTGTAACATTCAATTGCGTGACTCCTGAAATTGATGATGGCAGATGGAAGGTTGGTCCTATTATGTTACACGCAGTTTCATTGTTTAAAATTCCGCTCCCCTCAAGCTCTATACGTTTCGCTTCTGCAAATACTCCCTGCTCAAAGCAACTTGCTACTACTATCAAATTTTCGGAGGTGGAGAAGATCCAATGCATCCCGACCCATTGCAAGCTCAAGTTTGGCTCCACGATGTCCCTTGGACAGTTTATTTCTTTCCTCCTGGCTTAAAATAACTGCACCGTGCACGTGTCCATATTGGTGCTTATCACCCTGTCTGGACATACCGTTACCTTCCCATGTCAGCTCCGTAATTCCTCCTTTGTCATCTCGGCATACCGGCTGTTAACTGCCAAGATCAGCAATACGTCCTCAGTTTTTTCTTCTACCAACCTGCTCAACGCTCCCCTTTTCAGTGACCTCAGGACAGTGATCACCATCACCCTTCCTCCCTCTTCAAAAAGACTGCTGTCCCCAGTAGGCTCACAGTGCTCGAAAACACATACAACATATGAAAATACAGTGCCTAATTAATCTATGCAAACCCAATGATACATGACAAGAAAACAAAACACTACAAATACTCAATTACTTTCTGGATCGCAAGGCATACGCTACATCATGCTGTACCCTATCTTGCTGGTTTTGCCTGCGCTTAATATGTTTCTCCACTCTCTCTTTCTTCCTCTTCCCTTCCTGTGACATGCCTGGAATCACAACCGGACAACCCTTAAATGGCCGCAACCGGCCAGTGTGTACTATCGTTGTTCTAGTTGGCAGCTGAAGCTTAACATTAACGAGGATGTGGTTTCAACTACTTGGTATGGCCCTTGATACGTCCCGACAAACTTCTTCATTTTCACTTTTCGCATATAGGGGTTGAATAGCATTATCCATTGCCCTACTCTATACTGCAGTAAACTTCCTTTCTACTTCACTGCGTCTTCCTGCCTTTCCAAAGACTCTGTATTCGCCTTTTGTACCTGTTTCCAAACATCGCGAATTGTCCTTGCGAATTGACGTACAGATTCACCGCTCCTTCCTTTCTATAGCTTCACTAAATCAAACGGTGACGGCATTTTTCGCCTGTGCACTACATCAAACCGGTATTGGTATGCATTTTTGCATTGTATGCACATACAATATGCTTCAAATACTCGTCCCACTGACGGTGATGAGAATCCACATAAAAACTCAGCATCTTCCCAATTGTTCTGTGTACCCATTCTGTCCTTCTGTTCGCCTCTGAGTGAAATTCACTGTCCTCAACTTCTTTACGTTCAACAATTTACCCAGTTCCTTCATTAAATCCGACATGAAGTTGGTCCCTTGGTCAGTAATTATTGTCTCCAGTACACCAAACTTCAAAATCCAGTTGTTTATTAACGCTTGCGCGACCATTGCTGCCTGTTGATCTGGCATAGCCACCATCTCCACATACCTCGAAAAATGGTCTATTATGTCAGAAAGAATGTGTTCGCCGATGGTGTTCGACTGAAAGGTCCTAAGAAATCAATTCACAACATAGAAAATTGACATGTCGCTTCCAGAAATCGTTGTAGCTGTGTCCGTTTCCGGCTCAAATCTGCTCTCTGTGCATATGGTATACAGTTCTTGACATACTGATCCACATCTACTTTCCTACTTCTTCAGCAATACCTCTCTGCCACTCTCCTATTCATCGCTATACTCCACCCATGACCAGATAACAAGTGATCATGTGCTTCTTTTAAAACCTCGTCTCTCAGCTTCGCTGGCGCTACTACCCTTGGCCCTAACTTCGTTTCCCTGCACAGAAGACCGTCGTACATATTAAATTGTGGCTGTGTCCAATACAGTTTACAATCGTTGTCAGCGTCCTTTAATTCTTGCCATACTGCTAGGTCATAACCTATGACTGCTACTTTTGCCACCTTTCTACTCAGTGCATCTGCATCACCGTGCTTCTTCTCGGGCTTGTGCACCACCTCGTAATCGAATTCCTAAGCTTCACAGCCCACCTAGCGAGTCTAGTGGACGGATCCTTCAACCCCAACAACCACATCAACGTAGCATGATCTGTCACTACGTGAAATCTACTCCCATATAGATAACATTTAAAATATGTGATTCCATAGATTACGCTAAGCATCTCCCTCTCTGTTGTTGAGTAATTCCTCTCTGCTGCAATCAACTGCCTAGACGCATAGGCTACAGGATCTTCTTTCCCATCAGTTTCTTGACTAAGAAAACACCGTAATGCTTGATTCGATGCATCGCATGCTAGGATAAATTCCTTTTAAAAATATGGAAACACAAGAACTGGACATGATGTTAACACTTCTTTCAGTTTGTCAATCGCTTTCTGACACTCTTCTATCCACTCAAATTTCACACCCTTCTGTAACAATCACGTCAATGGCTGTGCTAAACCTGCAAAACCCTTCACGAACTTTCAATAGAAATTGCAAATTCCGACGAATGACTCCACTTCCTCAACTGTTTTCGGCTCCCTAAAGTCCCTTACAGGCTGCACCAACCTCGGATCTGTTTGCACTCCGTCCTTACTGATGATACGACCTAAATATTTCACTTCTTCCAATGCAAAATGACACTTCTCCAGGCTCAACGTCAAACGAGCTGCTCGTAACTCATAAAGACTTCCCTTAACCGCTGTCTATGCTGCTTCATACTACTTGAAAACACTATAATGTCATCCAAATAGACAAGACACTGCCGTAGTTTCAAACCCCTTAAAACACTGTCTAGCAACCTCTGAAACGTTGCCGGAGCGTTTTTCACACCGAATGGCATTATGATGAATTCTTAATGGCCTCCAGGAGTAGAGAAAGCACTTTTTGGACGATTCTCTGGAGCCACCTCTAACTGATGATAAGCACTTGTGAAATCCATCGTAGAACAGTACTGGCACTGTCCTAAGTGATCCAAAGTCTCCGATATGTTTGGAATGGGGTATGCGTCTGTTACTGTCTTATTATTGAGATATCGGCAGACGCAACAGAACCCGTATTTCTTATTTCCATCCATAGATCTTTTAGGCACAACGACAATGCCCGCTCCCCAGCAACTATTACTATGCTCTGTAATACCATCCGCAAGCTGCTGATCAATGAAATCCTCCACAATTGGCTGCAAATACCTCGGTATTCTGTATGGTTTATGCTAAACAGGTGCTTCGTTTCCTGTTGGTATTCTATGTTGAACTAATGGAGTTGCTGGTAACGGCCCTCGCGGAAAAAACAAATCCTTAAATTCCCACAGCAATTCTTCCATATGGTCTCTTTCTCCTCCTTTCAAATGCTTAACTTCGTTACGCAGTGCATTTCTATCAGCAGTTAGTGGTTGATCGCTATGCCTACCTCTCGAACACCAGTCCTCATCATCTGGTACATCAAAATTCGCTACTAAAACTCCTTTTCCCAGTTTCCCGTCTACAGCGCTAAAATGATGCACGTTCTCTGGGGCTACTCGCCCGCCGTTTCCCTCTTGTAAGCATACAATACTACGTTCCACAAAACAACCTAATGGATCCAAAACTTCATTATCCTACAATGGTTCAATAACACATACTGTACCCACAGGTGGACTTGACTCTACACTTACACATAGTGACTTCCCGGTGCCACTAGACACACACTCACGTGCATTAAGCCTTAATGCTGATGTACACGGCTCAATTGGTTTGTTCCTTACGTTGAACATCCCGCGCGACAGCTCTGCATTGACATCAGTTTCCCCTAGCTGAAATAACATTCCACCAAGTTCCACAGTTCGTTGTCCATGGTCAATTTAGGCATGATGTTGATATAAGGAAACTACTCCTAAGATCATGTCGTAGCCCTCACTTACCCATGGTACTACCTCCATGCATGCATCAAATCGAACTTTTCCTATGCAAAAGTCAACTGCCACTGACCCCAAAGGTGTGACCTCCTTATCCCCCACTCCACGCAACCTATAAACTCTTAGTAGCCACTGACACTTGCGCTCCTGTGTCCAACAAAATCTTAAACTTTTTAATTCCTATGGATGCTACCACTGAACATTCAACCTCTGCATACGTATTTGTAGCATTGAAATTATATGGGAGCTCCCTTAGGTGGGTCTTGGGCCCCCTCTGCCTTTAACGATTTGCCTTTAACGATTGTCCACCTCTACTAACTCCACTTCTCCTTCCTCCACGCTGCTGATTTGCATCCCTTCTTCTATTCCTCGGTGACTCGGTACATTACCTCTGCATGTGTCTCGTACGACCACACTCATAACATTTTATACCCGCTGTAAACACTGTTTGTCTATCACGTACCCCTGTTGCCATGTCTATTTCCTCACCTTGGATTGCCAGCTGGATGGCCGAATAAAAATGTTTCAGAGTTCCTTCATGCACTTTCCACGCCATATGCGCCAGTAACAACCTCAAAAACACTTAAGTGGCCTCTGCTCGGCCTCCCAACAGAACACCATTCGCTTCATCGCTCTGACCCAGCTCGTCGTTAATTTCTCTTATTCTGTCAGCAAATTTTTCTACCGTCTCGCCTTTCTCCTCGTCATTGTACTCAACCTCTCCCTAAAGTACCGAGCACTATTCGGTTTCTTGTACCTCTGTAAAAGCCCCTCCTTCAAATGCTTAAACTGTCCTGCCTTCCTTAAGGCCTGAGAAAACCTTACATATATCTTCGCTTCACCTGTTAATCTAATCTTGGCTACATGTAACAACTGTTCATCACACCAACCACTCATCACAGCTGAAGTTACCAAGTCCTTCACAAATGAATACACATCCTCAGATGCCTTACCAGAAAACGAAATAATCAAACTCGAAGCTGCTGTATCAATCTCCTGCTGCGGCACCCTAGGCAACAACTACTGATCAGATGTGGTTTCCCGCTCTCTCCTAGATGTTAATTCACTTCTCAACTGCATATTGTCCACTGTTAATTGTGTTACCTTTTCCAACAAAATCCGTACTGCCTCTGGTTCTGACACACCTTGCATCCTTGACTCTGCCTGTGTTGCTTTCATTCTCAGTTAGTCCCATTTCAACCTATAAAATCCCACAGAAACAAAATATTTAACTACAAAAATAAACTGACTTCCTACAGCTCAGTATCACCTCTTACGTTTGAGGAGGGGATAAATAAAACATCATACTCAACCCAATACAAAAGTAATTAAATGCTGCGAAAGAAAAAAAAAAAAACCTTACTGTTTCACTTACTCTGACAACGCAAAGAAAGAAAGCGTCCAACACTCAAAACGAAAAATTGGTCGACATTCACCACATTTCGTTACTGTAATGCAGGCAGTTGGGCTCGAATGTCATACTGTGCAGACGATGCCCACTATTCTGACACCATATGTAGCTGTCACTGCCAAATGTAGCTGTTGGCGTTCAGTGGTGGAATGTTGGACGTGGATGGAAACTGTCAGGATGCGTCATATTAAAACTCGGCCGTGATATTCATGTGTTTTATTATTCCCAGCTACAGTGCCACGTTCCTCGCTGTCTGCATCACAGGGTCCCATAAAGCTGAGGACGCCACTTCGCTGTCTGCAAAACAGCTTGGTGTTGAAGGGCTACCTCAGCAACCCGTGCAAACAACTGCGGCGTGCCGGCCAATAACTGCCACAGAGTTTTGACGATGTCAGGATGAGCCGGCAGCTGAATCAGCGGCCTCCGTCCCTGTTGCCTCAGCACCACTCGCCGGAAGCCGCAGGGCGGCCCGCCACTTGCTTCTTCGCTGTCATGGTTAAGATCATGGGCGACAACAATCGCCTGTGATCTGACAGCCAAATCTGTGGCCCTTCCCTTGGGATGTCTCTGGCGTGTGTTGGGAGCCAACAGGACTGCCCGCAGTAGCGAGTCATCGAGTGGCCTGCTGCCGGCTGGCTATGGATCCCGCGCTGACCTCAGACGGTTGAACCAGCGACCCACCATGGACTGGAACGCTGGCACCCAATCTGCTGCTGCGTGTTGCCAGTTGTGTGACATGCCTTACCATCCAGGAGAGCTGCCACACTTGAATCCCCTCGTTAGAAAACTGGCACCTATTTATAAGCGGCTGTGCGCCTCTGTTTTGCTAACGCGCCACTCCGAGTCATGTACTCATAATATCTAGGTAGGCCAGTGGGCCCCTTTTGCCTGTAACTTGCGCCATGCAAACCGCTGTGTTTACTCTTTTCAATGGATCTACAGCCCTGTGGCTTCCATTCTAATTCGCAACCACTGGTAAGCGTAACTTACTGTCAACAGGCCCATGTCTGGCTGTAACCTGTGTGCTCAGAAACACTGCACCGAATCTAACTTTTCCGCTATAACTTTATGCAAACGCCACTGCATGTGTCCTTAAGTGAAGGTCTTCGGCCACTGTGTTGTCCATGGTGAGAGGTAATACCTAAAATTTGGTATTGTTGGCACGCTCTTGACACTGTGGATCTCGGATTATTGGATTCCCTAACGAATTACCAAATGGAATCACACATGCGTCTAGCTGCAACTGACTTTCCCATTCAAAGTCTGTTAATTCCCGTTGTACTGCCCTAATCATGTCGGAAACCTTTGCACATGAATTATCTGTGTTCAAGTGATAGCTCCGCTAGTGTACTGCTCTTTTATACCTTCTGCATGCCATACTACCACCATTTTTATATGTGCATAAGGCTATTCCACTATTGCATGACTTTTGTCGCCTTATTGTGTTGTCGACGTTTCATCGAGCTATGTATCTTGGCAGTGACACACCACACGAAAGTTACTTTCGTCCTTAAGTTTTACACACAAGTGCATTTGTTCATGACATCCTAAACCAGGGCTCCATAGTTCTGTCTCGGCAGAAGTCGACCGAAGTCGCTCGGCTTCGGCCCACTATTGTTTTATGACCTGCTGCTGCGTCTGTGGACCGCAGTCCAGCCGTTAAAAAGTGACTGTCGTGCCGTGCCGCATCAGTGAGCACCTGTGAAGTGCGAGCTTTGAGTGACGAATTTTCCATTTGTTTCCACGCCCCCTCCTTTCCCTCACACTTCCTCTGCCACCACGACTGCCGCCTGTATATGTGGTGGGAGTCGGTTGGCAGAGCTCACCTCCTCCAAGCTCCGCGCTGAGCTGAGAATTCGTCATGCACGTTATGAACAAACTATAAGCGCCTTTACCTACTGCCTGTCATTCCTCAACTACTTCTCATGCTACACTGAACATGGTTTACTTTCTGCATCGCTCTTGTAAGACCACTCGATGCCAGGGAAAGAAATTGAATGTGCTGTCGTTGAAAGCAACTTTCCTACAGTTTTTATCAAGAAGGAGAACTTAAATCTGGACGATTCGACGGGGATCTGACGCTCGTTCTTCTCGAATACGAATGCTGTTCCATCTGGCTCCACAAGGCCGAGTTTTGATTAGACAGCATCTTGATATCAATGTACAGAAAGACACCCCCTCAAATTTAGGTGATGTAGCGAGAATGAAAAGAAATAGACAGAAAGGACACACTTACCAAAACACTTTACTGTATTCTTTTAGGAAAAAAATGCTGGTCAAAAGTGATGTGTCATGTGACCCTGCATTCCTGAGAGTTCGAGGTCATGCACTTCCCTTGTTAGATAAGATATGCCGCGCTTCTGAAGCATTTCCAAGAAATCTAGGTTCAAAATTTTACGTGACTGTTCAGTATCATACGAGAGCGCCAGTCACTGAAAAGCGGCTAAGGCGACAGGAGTCTGCCCATCTCGCCGTCGGGTGTCTTCATCTATCTACTACACTCTCACTAAACGTTCGTGTAATGATTCGTCAATGGCCGTTGAAGGTTCTGGTAACTTGTCAATATCAAAAAACATGGTAACAAACGAGCATGCTGGCCGGTTATAGCCCTGCCGCGCGGGATTAGCCGAGCGGTCTGGGGCGCTGCAGTCATGGACTGTGCGGCTGGTCCCGGCGGAGGTTCGAGTCCTCCCTCGGACATGGGTGTGTGTGTTTGTCCTTAGGATAATTTAGTTTAAGTAGTGTGTAAGCCTAGGGACTGATGACCTTGGCAGTTAAGTCCCATAAGATTTCACACACATTTGAACATTTTTTTTTGGCCGGTTATAAACAGTGGACTAACGACTCGATCAGTTCAGATATTGAAATGAAGCCACATGCAACGCAACAGGTAAGGAAACAGGCAACACCAGCACATTTTACGGATAGGATGTGCAGCTGCTTTCTACTGATGCTCCGAAAGCAATTCAAATACAGCATACCTGTGAACTTTATTCGATGCATGTACAGTCTGATATGACTTCCCTGCGATAAGTGAATGGATGTTCAGCGATATGGCCCTAGACGGGCCAATAGGGTCCGCCCGACAGCCGTGTCATCCTTTGGCAATAGTGTCATTCGAGACGGTACGGAGGGGCACACCGCTCTTTGTTGATTTCTTGATGTTGAAACTGCTGCTAATCGGTTGAGTAACTCCTCAGTTGGCCTCACGAGGATGAGTGAATTCCAGATCAGTTCTCGCACCAAGGTGAAGTCACTGGCAGTATCGGGAATTGACCCCAGGTCCTCCGCATGGTACTCACCCGTGCTGGGGTGTCAATTTCAGTTCCTTTTTCGTCGATCTTTTCCTTTCTTCCAATACTCTTTCATCTGTCCACTATGGTTTTTCTTCCTACCTTCTGACCATTTCAGGCCAGTTTTGTTCACTATTCTGCATTAGAACGCTTCCATATTCAATACTTTTTTCCTAAACATTCCTGTCAGTCGTTTCTTAAGATTTTATACTTTTTTTTCCAAATCCTTTACTTCTTGAATCCAACTAGTTGATTTTTAATCCAGCAAATATTTGAAGGTCTTTTTGAGCGATCTACTGTCTCACATTCGATATTAATTTCCAAAAAAATACCAGACTTTTTCATTACTTCTGATATAAATCCATAAATTTCGTCGTTGTTCCGTAAATATCCAACCTTCCATAGTTCTCGCGAGCCAATTATTTTTCCAATGATCCGCTTTTCTAGTATTCCTAATTTATCTAAATTATAATCGATGCTGGACGTTCTGTTGCATATAGACAGTCTAGCTTCACTATTGTACTATAATACCTTATTTTTGCATTTTCAGATACGCATTTTTTATTGTAAATGTCTTTAGTTATTCATATCTACATCTACATGATTACTCTGCAATTCACAATTACATCTTTCCAAGCAAGCTCAAATTTCTCTTGTTTTATTATGATGATCGTTTCTCCCTATGTTGTTGGACACCAACACAATATTTTCGAATTCGGAGAAGAAAGTTGAAATTCCACGAGAAGATCCTGCCGCAACGAGAAACGCCTTATTTTTAACGATTGCCTCTCCAGTTCGTCTGTCATAATCGTAGCAGTCTCTCTCTGTTTCGATGTCCATCAATACTGCCTGATGCGGATCCCACACTGCGCAGCAGTACTCCAGAAGAGGATGGGCAGTCTTTTTAGTAGACCTGTTGCATTTTCTACGTGCTCTGCCCACAAAGTGCAGTCTTTGGTTTGCTTTCCCCGCAACATTATCTATACAATCGTTCCCTTTCAAGTTATTCGTAGTTGTAATCCCTAAGCACTTACTTACATTCACAGCCTTTAGATTCGTGAGATGTATTGGATTGCTTTTAGTATTCATGCGGATGATATATATATATATATATATATATATATATATATATATATGTGTATATATATATATATATATATGTGTGTGTGTGTGTGTGTGTGTGTGTGTGTGTGGGTGATGATTGGCAGTTGACTCTAAATAGTGAAGTGTGACTCCATCTACATGAATATATATATATTATTCTCCATTTCGTTTTGATCAGAAAATAATGAAATAAATATTATTTGATTAATGATTCTAATTTAAGTGTAACGTCCCCACAAAATTCATTCCTTTCACATTTGTAACCTCCCTACAGAAATTCATTCACATTTAACCTGCCCACAAAATTTGTTTCCCATTTAATGTAAAGTTCGAAACAGAAAAATTCCTAAACCTCGTAATAAAAAATAAATTCAGTAACCTGGTAGAATTTGGACGACAGCAACGCTGCGTCATGGCCCTGTAAGATCATTCTGAATAAAAAAAGAAAAAATTCTTACCTCAATAAAAACGGTGAATATATCTGCTCTTAAAGGCGCTGCAGTCTGGAACCGCAAGACCGCTACGGTCGTAGGTTCGAATCCTACCTCGGGCATGGATGTTTGTGATGTCCTTAGGTTAGTTAGGTTTAACTAGTTCTAAGTTCTACGGGACTAATGACCTCAGCAGTTGAGTCCCATAGTGCTCAGAGCCATTTGAACCATTTTTTTTATCTGCTCTTATATAAAAAAAATTCCGATACAGCTCTGTGCAATGCTGGCCTATACACTTGTTATTTATGAAAGGAAGCAAATGATTTTTCTTTTGCAACAATCGGAATGATCATGCATTAAAAAAATATTAAATTCTTTAAATTGAAATGAGTGCTTGTTAGAAATTAGACAAAGATTATTATTAGGACGTTTTTAAAAGATTTACATGTGAGTTTACATAATATTACTAGATATGCGCGAGGCTGCTTTTTTACCTTATACAATAATACTCAGGCTCCGGCATCGCTGCACCACGACCGGCCCAGCCAACATGATACACCAGACAGGACTGACAAGCGCAGACAGGCGACTGCTCGCTAGCAACAACTTACTGCTACTGCTACACAGTTCGTACTGCAGTCAACACTGCTCTTTGGTCTCAGATTCTCTTATAGCTTACATATCGCAGGCAGCACATACCTCCTACATAACTCTGCACTGGGGGGGGGGGGGGGGGGGCAAAAATTTGGCAGCGATGGTGAGTCAATTGGACTTGCCATGAGCAACACATTTTTCTAAAATCTACTTAAGTAACTAAGTTGACAGTCAGAGAGTATATACGTATATATAAGTACAGAACATAAAATGAAATATAGTGCACATGCACTGAGTACAGAACATAACAAGCAATGACAAAATGTATACGCAATGAGTACAAATCATATTAACAAATGACATAAAGGTCATACACACTGTAGTACAGAACATATCAAGCAATGACAAAATGTGTACGCAATGACTACAAAACATATTAACAAATGACATAAAGTGCATATGCACTGTAGTATTTTTTTGTTACCATTTTACTAGAACTAGGATAGGAAAGGGAAGGATTGCATCATGGTTGTAGCACATTAGGTTGCACATAGCTGCACTGAATGTCCATATCTTTCTACAGAAGCACAACACCAAGTGAGACAATCTGAAGTTCTCCTCCCTGAAGTATTAATCAGTGTAGCCAAGACACTGAAATGTCGAATTAATATTCCATGTTATCATTTTGGTAGTACATTAGGTACACCAAACAGTGGAACCATAGTAACATCTCCATTGTTCAAGGTGGTGGACACCATGATGTGTCAATACCACACTCATTCACCAACGTAGAATTAGTGCAGAAACCAAATATAGTGCTCCATGATCATAAGGATAGACAGGATAAACGTATATTGCAGTAATTTCTGGTAATTAGGTCAGAAGGTGAAGGACATTAAGTCTCATGCTAGTCATCATTGAGAATTACACTAGTCTATCAACCAATTTGACTAATTGTTGGCACTCATCATCTAGTTACTGAACACTTCTGTACTATGTATGAAGTATTACAGAATAATGTTCATAAATCATCTGATTACAGTGAACATTGGCACTCATTGGCCAGTTACAAACCATTTTTATACATTATTTAAAAGTGATCATTCAAAGCAAGAGTTGATTAATGGCATACTATTTACATAATTCATTTAGTTATAGTAATCATTGGCACTCATTGGTCAGTTACAAACCATCAGAAGTCATCATTCAAAACAGGAGCTAATGAATGGCATAGTATTAACATAATTCACCTAGTTATAGTAATCATTGGCACTCATTGGCCAGTTACAAACCATCAGAAGTCATCATTCAAAACACGAGCTAATGAATGGTATAGTATTAACATAATTCACCTAGTTATAGTAATCATTGGCACTCATTGGCCAGTTACAAACCATCAGAAGTCATCATTCAAAACAGGAGCTAATGAATGTAGCATCAAGCTACTGGTATTCATATATAATAGCATGTAGGTGACATAATACAAAATTAAAATAAGAAACAGGGCATTCATTGGCCAGTTACTAAACATATAACAAGTATTGAATAGTACAAAACATTTTTCATCATTCAAGTCACATACGACATATTTAAAATAATTATTGGCAGTCATTGGCCAGTTACAAAGTATTCTTATATTTTTATAAAACCTTATTCAGTATTATTCAGAAGTTATCATTCAAAATGAGAGTTAATTATTGTCATAGCATTTATAGAGTATAACAAAAATATTATTTACAGAAATTATTGGCATAGTATTTACGCATTATTACGTAAAGTGCCCTCCGCCACACACCGTTGGGTGGCTTGCGGAGTATCAATGTAGATGTAGATGTAGATGTAGCATCATTCAGTATTACTTAGAACTCATCATTCAAGTGACATAGGACATATTGAAAATGTAACACACTGTCTATTACTCAAGGTCTGTGACTAGAAAACATCATTCAGTATTACTCAGAATTCATCATTCAAGTGACATAGGACATATTGAAAATGTAACACACTGTAACTATTACTCAAGGTCTGTGATTAGAAAACATCATTCAGTATTACACAGAACTCTCTTAAACTGGTAGCATTATTTGGGACTGGTAATACATTTTTTTTGCTAGCAATGCATTGCATTGGGATCGATAATTAATTGCTGGGGCATGAAAATATTTGCTTTTGACTTATTGCTGCAAATGAGGATAGGTAACGTCATTCGTCATGAGTCAGCTGTAGCAAGGTTATGAAACAAGTAGAGTATATGTGATCACATTCATGAATGACACACACAAATGGGAAAAAATGCAAGTACAGGTTTAATGATTAACTGCTTATAGGATAATAATTTCGTGAATAGCTTCTCCTAGAAAAAATACAAAATGGATTATTAAGCTGAAAGAAGAAATGCATATTATGCTGAAAAGTAGTGAACTTCAAATTAACAGGTAATGAAATGTACTCAGTATATATTTACTCTAGCTGTCCTTTCCAAAACCTTCAGTCATTATACCATGCAACATAAGACATACTGTCAAAACGAACTGCAACAAATACTTAAATAACTACATTTCATTTCTTAACTAACAGTAAATATATAAACTTCATCATTATTCTCATCTGCAAAGAGAAACTTAAAAGTGGTGCGTTTAGTGGCCACATAAAATTTATCACTATCATCACCTGTAAACAAAAACTTCATTATTCATATCACCATATCTTCATTATTATCATCACCTGCAAAGAAAAACTTCATTGTTCATATTACCATATTCTTCATCATTATTCATCATCATTCATTATCATCTACAAAAAGACACTTCATTATTCATATTACCATTTACTTCATATAACTATTCATGGTATAGAGTTTCTTATTTATAGCACATTTCATCACTAAAACTAAGATGTGTAGTTCTGTCTGCCAGCCTGCATCAATCGCCTCATATTCTGAAAGAAAAAATTAGTTAAGACTGCTATCATATGATGTGTATAGTATATTCATGTTAATGTTTGTTAATTCTGATCCATTTACTCTTCGTGACGAGGTATTGCATCTTCTTTCGTTCATTCCGAAGGTGAAATTCACATTTCATAGTAATCCACTGTGGTTTGTTTCATTTATTTCTTTTACACATTATTGCTTTCTGAAAATGATGAACAATGATTAATGTCTTCCATTTAAATCACATACCCATTAAATAAAAACTGGTTTCTAGTGATATAATTAAGCATACAGCATAGCATGACGGAAAATGTAATATGTCAAAAACACAGACAGTGTGCAGGTGCAAAAATGTACATAGAGTATCATAATGTAGTAGCAAAAAAATGTAAAATAGTCACAATGTTGAGATATCATAAGGCAAAAATGTCAAAGTCAACTGGTGTTTGTTATATCTTAAAGACTTCATAGTGCATACAAAGAAACAGGAAAACAATCATACATACATAAAAAATGGAAAATGTGCATGGTCTGATATATAACGACAAGAAATGACTTTCTTTGTATTCAGCTTGTATGTTGTGTAGTTGATAGAGGCGAGAGTTGAAGACTTTAATGGAGAGATAATTTGATAAAATTAATATGTCACTAGATAGAATTGCATAATTTTTCATAAAATATGTAAGTTTATCTGGAAAAATGTGCATGGTCTGATGTGTAGCGACAAGAAAAGCGACCTGCTGACCTTACCTTGTTGGGCACTTGCCAAGAAAAAAATATAATAATCAACAGTAAATAGTCACATTAATATAATTGCGTAAGTGGTCATAAAATGTGTAAGTTTATCTGGATAAATGTGCACAGTCTGATGTGTAACGACAAGAAAAGCGACCTGCTAACCTTACCTTGCCGTGCACTTGCCAAGAAAAAAATATGATAATCATCAGTAAGTGTTCATATAAATATAATTGTATAAGTGGTCATATAAAAATCAGGAAATGACATTACAGTGTGATAAATAATAAAGTATGTTCATTCAATAAAGGGTTTAATGTTGGAGACATGGTGATTGCCTGTACTTTTTCTGGTTCTCAGAGTTTCGACGTGTACTACATTGGGGTGAGGAATGCTGCGAATTCTATATGGACCTGCGTATAGAAGCTCAAATTTACTACATCTACTCTTTCCTCTGTTAGATAAATAGTGTGTATGCACTAATATCTTCTGTCCAATGTCAAAGTCACGGCGTGTACAAACCTGTTTTGCTGTCTTCTCAGGCGCTCTGCGGCACGTTTGATGTTGTTCAGCGAAATGTCAATTATTTCATGGTGTCATAGTCGACGAGATGTAGGAAAGGATACTAATTCTTTAATTTTGTTAGGTGGTTCAACATTTTTCAGTATAACAGTCGGAGATAGTATAGTAGATTCATTGGTGTGAAATTAATTACATCCTGGAATGAGACTATTTGTGTGTCCCAATCAATATGTCTTTTATGGCAGTATATTCTACCCAGTTTACCAATTTCTTTCATTAATCGTTCACAAGGGTTCGAAGAAGCATGATACTTGGATATATAGATCGGAGAAATGTTTCTTGTTCGTAACATACGTGTCCATATAGCAGATCGAAATTGTGGTCCATTGTCGGAAATTACTTTCAATACATGCCCTACATGAAATAAAAAATGTTTTACAAATGCTTTCGAAACAGATTTAGCAGTAGCTTTGCGTAACGGAGTGAAGGTAACAAATTTTGAAGCGAGTTCAACAGTGACAAAGATGTAGCAAAAACCTCTATTAGTTCTGGGAATCGGACCAAAAATGTCTACAGCGGCCATGTGTCTCAATTTAACAGGTACAATGGGATGTAACGGAGGAATATGTGAAGTCGTGTCTGACTTAGCTTTCTGGTAGATTTTACATGACGCTAAAACTCGTCGAATACGTTTCTCCATGTTGGTAAAATAACAGTTCTGTCTCAGTATTAGAAAACATTTTCTGGCTCCATAATGTGGGTAACTTAAATGAGTATACCAAATTAATTTGTTAACAAGCTCGTCAGGAATGCATAGTAACCAGTTGTTGCTGTCAGGGTAAGAGCGGCGAAACAGTGTAATGGTTTGTAATGGTAACATTATTCCTATCTTGCCAAAGGTGTTTTATTTCTTTCCATACGTTGTCTTTACTCTGCTCTTTTGCTATGTCTCGTAATGACGACGAAATGAAATTTTCAAATGCAACTTGGTGAATATACATGACGCTGAAATTTGCTTTGCAGAAGTTGGTTGCGATGTCTTGCTATTTGTTGCTGAGAGAACGGGATAGTGCGTCTGCTACAATATTTTGTGTACCGGGAATGTGAACAATTGTAAAAATTAAATTCCTGTAAATAAAGTTTCCATCTGCTTAATCTGTCGTGTGTAAATTTAGCGGAAAGTAAAAACTGTATCGCTCTATGATCTATGTAAACGGTAGTGTGTCTTCCATAAAGAAAATGCCTAAATCTCGTAAATGCCCATACAACACATAATGTTTCAAGTTCTGCAACAGAATAATTGCGTTCAGCAGGTGACAGAATGCGACTTGCAAAGGCGATGTTTTTAATTACTGTAGTACCATCTTCTTCAATTTCCTGAAAAATGTGTACGCCTAAAGCGGTGTTAGAACTGTCGGTAGCAATGGAAAAATTTGTAGTAAGATCTGGATGCGATAAAAGTGGTGCATTCGACAAAGCTTCTATCAGATTCACAAATTCAGACTATTGGTTTTTCATGTAAAAGTGTGAATCGGATGTCGTCAAAAGTAATAACATTTTCGTGAACAAGATTCTGTGTGTCAAAAGTATTGCTTGCGTTGCTGGAAGATGCAACATGTACTGTATCTAGTCAAATTCTTTCTGACGTGCTATTATTTTCGGGAGGATGCTATGGCATTTCGACTATTTGTACTGTTCTGTTATTTCTTCCTGACGTATTACGTTCGGGATGATATCTACTGTCTTGTTCATTCATGATAATCTGTTGTTGCGGATGATTCTGCTGCTGGTAAGACCGACTGTTATTAAACGTACGCTGAAAATTGTGTTAATTACTTTTACGTCTGTCATGATAGTCAATACTATACGGCGCATTGCGATAGGAATTGAAATGATGTGTCTTCTGTACGTAGTGATTTATTTATTGCTGTACGTTGCTATTTGGTGTGGCCGATCCTATACGTGTAGGCGGCGAAACATTAAAACTTGGTTGACCTTGCAGACTACATTGTTGGTTAGGTATGCTAACCGGCTGGCTTTGATGCTGTTGTTGGGAAAAACCTCTATTGTTATCAAAATGTGATAATTTTGACGATACTGATGATTAAAATTTTGTCTGGTTATTAAAATTATGCTGGTATTTCTTGTCATTTCGGGAGTATCTAATGAAAACTGTCACTTTCGGTAAAACTCGTCATATCAGATTTTTTTACTCATTCTTAATCCTAGATAGACCGATAGTTGAAGAGCTGTTTTGATAGATATAAAGGATAGTAAAAGAGAAGGCAGCAGTGCAGAAAACTAAAGATGAAATAGCACTACTACGGCTCGGGGCCCTGTGCACGCTACGGCACATATTCATCGAAGTGTAATGAATCCCCTGAGGTCTATTACGCGCTACAAATAAATTTTAGTTTCTGCGTTACAGGCAATGCCGATGAAAATTTAAAAGCAAGTTGTTGTATCCAATCCAATTCTAGTTTCTGCATTACAGGCCAAGCTGATGAAAATATAAAAGCAAATTGTCGTATCCTGTCCAAAGCGTGAATCTGTGTTCTATCATTATTAGGTACCTTAAATTTTTTTACGGAAAAAATTGCTTATAATCAACGTTGTCGTCTCTGAATGTGTGAACAGGTTCAGGATTGCGTGAGAATCTATTTATCTGTGTCTCTTCGGATTCTAAGTCACGTACGCTCTCTAAATTACCTAAATTATACTGGCTGTGTGAGTGTGACAAATGTTCGGAACGTGGCGTATGCTGTGACGTGTTAGTGACTGAAACATTTTTCATTTCTGTCACTTTAATACGTTCGTCAATTTGGCTGATCTGTTGTTCAAATTTCTTATCGACTTCCGTATCCAGAGTGCGTGAAACTCCTGCTGACATTAATTTAAACTCGTCGAGTATCTGTGTTGAGTTTTCTGAACATTGTTCAGTGACTCCATTAATTTCATCTCTAAGTGATTCTGTTGTGGCTGCATGTGTATTATTTAATTCTTGTGTAACAGATCTAATTTCTTCACTACTGTTCCTAGCACAAGCCTCAATTTCATTACGTAATTGTTCTTTAGTATCATGGCGTTGCACGGTAACGGCTGTAATCTGTTCACTAAGTTGTTTGTTCTGTTCATTAAGGTTGTCGTGTTTTTCGTTCTACTGTTTGAAACGTTCATTCAACTGTTTGGAGTTGTCGTCTAGTTTTTCTTTAAGTTGTTTGAAACGGTTGTCGAAATTTTCATTAAGTTGTTTGAAATGGTTATCTAGTATTTCATTCCGCTGTTTGAAACTTTCATTAAGTAGTTGTTTAACATTTTCACCAAATTGTAGCAATAATGCCATAACTTGATCCATATCAAAATTAGCCGTTGTATTCTCTGTGCTGTGTGATGGTGTATGTGCACTTGTCACGCTTTGTGTAACCATTAGGCCATTCTCCGATTCTTGAAAAGGTTTGCCAATCGGATGTGCACTGTGGGTCACTACCTCGGAATCAAATAAATCTGACGTGTTTTGTGAATATTGTTCACCTTCGTTAGAAACAATTATCTGTTCACTACGAAAATTTCGCAAATTAGCCGTGTCAAACTGGGCAGCGTTCATTGTATCAGAACGCGCCGCGTCATCAATTGTCGTTAAATTAACAGAGGACACAATTGAATTTGTTTGCTCATCATTAGCATTGAAATCATTATTAGTGGACGGTACGCACTGATTGTCTGTAAATGGAGGAGTGTCGCAAGTATTATCGGTCAAATTATTCGAGTCGGCTATTTCACTCATTACACATCGCGATGTACTGTTAACAGTTTCTCGCGGCATTTTCCACAAATCAAAATGAAGCACAAAAATGAAACAACGACAAAGCAAAAAAAAAAGGAGCAAACACAATTACAACAAAGAGCAATAAATTGCCGATGATCTGTGAAAGAAAGTGACAAATTAGTAAATGCATTGCGCCAGATGCAAACTACATTTAAGTAAATAAGAGCAAATATATGACTACTTATCAGAAGATTCCAAAGAAATACGATCCTGGCCGGTTGTCGCCAAGTGTAACCTCCCCACAGAAAATAATAAAATAAATATTATTTGATTAATGATTCTAATTTAAGTGTAATGTCCCCACAAAATTCATTCCTTTCACATTTATAACCTCCCTACAGAAATTCATTCACATTTAACCTGCACACAAAATTTGTTTCCCATTTAATGTAAAGTTCGAAACAGAAAAATTCCTAAACCTCGTGAAAAAAAAAAAAAAATTCAGTAACCTGGTAGAGTTTGGACGACAGCAACGGTGCGTCATGGCCCTGTAAGATCATTCTGAATAAAAAAAGAAAAAATTCTTACCTCAATAAAAACGGCGAATATATCTGCTCTTATATAAAAAAATTTCCGATACAGCTTTGTGCAATGCTGGCCTATACACTTGTTATTTATGAAAGGAAGCAAATGATTTTTCTTTTGCAACAATCGGAATGATCATGCATTAAAAAAAATATTAAATTCTTTAAATTGAAATGAATGCTTGTTAGAAATTAGACAAAGATTATTATTAGGGCATTTTTAAAAGATTTACATGTGAGTTTACATAATATTACTAGATATGCGCGAGGCTGCTTTTTTACCTTATACAATAATACTCAGGCTCCGGCATCGCTGCACCGCGACCGGCCCAGCCAACATGATACACCAGACAGGACTGACAAGCGCAGACAGGCGACTGCTCGCTAGCAACAACTTACTGCTACTGCTACACAGTTCGTACTGCAGTCAACACTGCTCTTTGGTCTCAGATTCTCTTATAGCTTACATATCGCAGGCAGCACATACCTCTTACAACCGACGTTAGTGATATGGGTTTGTGATTCAGCGGATTATTCCTGTTTGCTTTCTTGAGTCTAGATGTGACCTATGCAACGACGGATCTTTGGACTTCCGAGGAGTTGTATTTGATTGCTAAGTACGAAGCTATGGTATCACCATACTCTGAAGGAAACCTAGTTGGTACACCGAGGTCTTGTCGTTATTAAGATAGATTAAGATTAGGAGTTGTACTCTAACTTACTCGTGTTGGCAGTTGTTCTTAACTCGAATTCTGGAATATTTAGTTCGTCTTATTTGGTGAAAGTATTTCGGAAAATCATCTTTAGTAACTATGCTTTAGTGGCACTGTCATCAGTAACATTACCATTGCTATCGCACAATGAAGGTATTGCTTGCGTTTTCCCGCTAGTGTTCTTTGCATACGAACAGAATCTCTTTGGGTGGTTGCCCTGAGAATTAATTCAGATCTTTCTTGATTTATGCTCTGAAGTGTTTTGAATCTTGTCCTATCCTATTGGATTGTTTGGATATCGTAAGTTCAGAGATGATGCTGCTGGCTTTGAAGTATATTGAATATTGCTCGTTGTACTGCAGCTTTTCAGTTTTACCAGAAAGAATCACACCAGCACCTAGATTTTCTACTGCAGTAACATAAAGTGCTAATTTGCGCTTGAGCCCTTTGTTAATGAAGTCTTGTTCAGTGCCACTGAAACTGATTCGAGAGGAATTTTTGATATACTAGAGCTCACAAGGAAGAAGTATCATAAACATGTGACATGACACAAGCGTACGTTATAATACGACTGGCAAAGCTAGATTATCCATATGTTCATCTCCAAAACTGACATTGTATTTTTCTTGACTACAGTGTGTTACTATGGACACTTGTGGATTTGCTAATAGGACAGAAGAGACTTCGTAAACAGTTCATGAGCATAAAGTTAGGAGGCCTTACATTGTTTGAGGTTACGACCTTTCTCGCAGTGAGAGGATTGTTGTATAGGCTTGTCACAGTTGAGACATCAAGTTATGCAACTCAGTAGAATATAACAGTCGCGACATGGATCTGTCCAAATTGAGTATGCAGAATTTTTGTATTATCAGCACGTTGCAGTGCCCTTGGTTTTAATTAACAGGTTACCTTACTGTAGTCCATCATCGGATTTTTTCACAGCAATTTGCATTTTTTGAAGCCAATAAATAGACTGGCAGGCGTCATTGTTCGGAAATGATAAGCGATCAGATCCACGTAATTGTCACTATAAAATGTTGCGTAGATCAGGAAAATGATCCGATAAAGTATTTAATGGGGTTCTGGTTCTTAACTGAAAAGCAGTTAACGAAAGAACACTAACACTGTTTGGTCGTTCGTCTCCGAACAATACACCACCAATCTCGCTTGTTTTGTCCTGAAACATATATACCCATAATATCGTACACTGTGTGATCGTGGTATCACGAGATAACCGAGGAGCCGCCAGCACCAGCCATATGGGGCAAAAAATTCTGAATATGGCTTTAACAGAAGCCAAAACCGATAAATAAGAAATATTATTGCGATCTCGACTGTTTATTTTAACCCAAATATAACACCAGGTCGCTGCACTCCACGGACAATGTTGTCTAAATTTATAATTCCTTTAAAAGTCGTGGTCTCTCTGTAACTATGTCGGAGCAGATCTTCACGAACGGATGGGCGAATGGTCACTGTAGGAACACGATGACCTTCCTCTTTCAAATGCTAGGGTATTTCACCTTAAACAAAATGCTCTTGAGTCATTACTTCGTACAACACCCATTACCTCTGAGTTTGCGGCGGGAACCACTAGATATACACCGTGGAAGAGTACGGCTTCCAGCCAGCTATGATCAGTCAAAAACTCACAATCACAATCATTTACTCCTGTTCCTTACAAGCCGTTAATACAATTCAGTACCAATAAATAATTACGTAAGCCCCGTAACACTAACTTGCAACCAAATCTCTCCTCGCATCACATTAGTTGCTGTGCCAATCCCAACTTGTCAGCCACGAAACTGGCAAACCAGATCATCCAAAATTTATCTTGCCAGGATACTCGAAGCGGCATGTATTGTCGGTAGTCTCTTCCAATTACAATTCGCATACAACAGCTCGCTCTCAACAATTATCGTGCAAAAGACTGCCCCTTCACGACTTGAGCCGATTCCTCGTTTGATTAAAACAAAGCTGCCTATCTAGACCATATGGAAAAAGATGGGAAGCATTAATTTTGGCAGATCTACGGCGCCAATATTCCCTTTAACAATATAAATATTGTTGTTGGGGACCGTTGGACTCTCAGCTGCCAGCTCCGACAGTAGGTTGTAACCTCTCTAGACTGTGGGCTGACAGGTGACAGCACACCACAGCAACTCTTGAACATGCACTTACTGTGCCACACTGTTATGAAAACTGCAACACATATATTAGAAAACTTTTACAAACGTCAGTTTTTACATATCCTTGGACATTAACCTAGTTTTTACATTTCCTTGGATATTAACCTATTTCTGGATGCAAAATTCAATAAGCGACACTATAAAAAATGTGCATTTTCAACGGTACACTGCACACTTGTTCCCATTCCAGCAATACACAGCCCTCTATTCCACCAAAACGCCCACTAGTTTTGCAACCTCCTCCGCTTTTCTCCTCCCACCCTCTCCCGTTAAACCACCTGACTGCACCTGGCAGCCCTACCCCGGCCCCACCGCGTCCTTACATGCTTCCACAAGTGGCACTACACCTTCCCTCATCCCTACCCTATTATCTTCCCACCTCCCCAGCCCAGCTTCCTCCTTACCACGCATCACCCTCAGGTTGTTTCTCCTATCAGGTGCAGTTGCTGTACACAGTCTGGGCTCAGTGGGCAGAGACAGCATTCATGTGTGTGTGAGTTTGTGAGTTGTGTCTGTATGAATATGTGTGCGTTTTCTACTGTGGAAGAAGGCCTTTTCGCTGAAAGCTTAAATGTATAGCAGTCCTTTTGTTGTGCCTTCCTGCAAATCAACGTCTGCTCTGTATAGTGAGTAGCAATCTATCCTCTTCATAATAGTGTCTATCTAAAAATACCAAATAAAAAGGTAAAAATAATTTAAAGCCCTAAATACTGCCTTTTGGCCTTCTGGCACACTGATTTATGCTCAACTCGAGTCCAGAAGGCACATGCTACTGGTCTACTCTACTATACCATATTGCTACATGACAAATTTTATAATTTGTAATTGTAGAGTACATGACTAAGGAATATGTTGCTAGTGCACTCGAGCAGATGTAACTTCGATGGATTGCTCATGTGCTGCCTGCAATATGTGAGGTACAGTCGAATCACAGACCAGAGAGCAGTGTCAGCAGCAGTAGTAGTAGTAGCTCACAGTCGGGAGGTTGGGTCAGGTCGCTCATAGAGAGCAGTTATCTAGTTGTATAGCTCACAGAGAGCACTTAAGTCCTATATGGAACTACCAAGGTTGGTTGTGGAGAACGATGGTGGTGCCTGAGCGATGTAGCATAAAGTAAAAGCAAAATTATTATTATTTATTGACGCACGCATTTGTAATTTGCAACAACTCATTTTGTACTATTGTTATATCTAAGTCACATGTAAATATTTTTCAATAATTTTTCAGTAATAATGTTTCTTATAAAGATAACTTTTGACAGTCATTCATCTGAATTTAAAGTTTTTTACTAATTTCTCCTATTGTAAATAAAATCAGTTGTTTTTCATACATAACAAAATCTAGTGGCCAGCATTGAACTGGGCTGTGCCTGAAAAATTTCTTATAGGAGCAGACATATATGCATTATCTGCTGACTTGATTGAGGTAAGAATCTTCAGTTTATTCAGAATGACTTTGCAGGGGCATGACAAAGCATTACTGACGTCTAGATTTACTAGTTTAGATTCACAGTCAGTTAACTATTGAAAGGTTACATATGATTTACATTTTCGTTGGGAGGTTAGTCAGATTTTTATTGTGGGGTTACAGAATAAAACTGTTGGGGGGTTACACTTGGCGACCCTGCCAGGATCGTATTTTATATATCTGCTCTTATTCACCTAATGTTAAATGTAGTTTCATCTAGCGCAACACATTTACTAATTTGTCACACCTTCTTTCACAAATCATCGGCAATTAATAGCTCTTTGTCGTTATGTATTTGTTCCATTCTTGCTTTGTCTTTGTTTGATTTGTGTAAATGCCTCGAAAAACTTCCAACAGTGCATCGCTATGCGTAATGAGGGAAAGAGCCGACTTGAATAATTTGACTGATAATAGGTTGGGTTAGGTTAGGTTAGTGTTGTTTAACGTCCCGTCGACAACGAGGTCATTAGAGATGGAGCGCAAGCTCGGGTTAGGGAAGGATGGGGAAGGAAATCGGCCGTGCCCTTTCAAAGGAACCATCCCGGCATTTGCCTGAAACGATTTAGGAAAATCACGGAAAACCTAAATCAGGATGGCTGGAGACGGGATTGAACCGTCGTCCTCCCGAATCCGATTCCAGTGTGCTAACCACTGCGCCACCTCGCTCGGTGACTGATAATACTAGCGACACTCAGTGTCATAATGATAATTCTCCAACTACAGATAATCAGTGCATGCCGACCACCAGTAATGATTCTAATCTAAATGATGAGGAAACAAATTGAATTATGTCCACAGTTAATTTAACAACAATTGATGACGCAGCACGTTCCGCTACAATGAACGCTTTCCAGTTTGATACACCTGAATTGCAAACTTTACATAGTGAGCAGATAAATGTTCCTAATGAAGATGAACAATGTACTCAAAATATGTCAGATTTATTTGATTCCGATGTAGTGACCAACAGTGTACATCCAATTAGCAAACCTTTTCGTGAATCAGACAATGAGCAAATAGTTACACAAAACGTGACAAATGCAGAATAGAGAATAGAGTCGCTAATTTTGGAATGGATCAAGTTGTGTCATTATTGCTACAACTTAATGATAACACGACAACAATTACAAGCAACTTATTGAAAGTTTAAAACAGTTGATTGAAAAACACGAAAGGTCGATCAAACAAACTGATAAGAACTTTAAACAGATTAATGAACAGATTACAGCCATTGCCGAGCAATGTAACGAAGCTAAAAAACTATTACGTGAGGAAATTAAGGCTTGTGCCAGGAATAGTAGTGAAGAGATACGTAATTCACATGCAGCTACAACAAAATTACTTAGAGATGAAATTAGTGCACTTAATAAACAATGTTCAGAAAACGCAACAAAGTTACGTGACGAGTTTAAATTAATGTCAGCAGAACTTTCACACACTCTGGATGCGGAAGTCTACACGAAATTGGAAGAACAGAACAGCCAAATTGACGAACGTTTTAATCACCACCTACAAAACAGTGAAACACGTTACTATAAATTCATACAAGAACAGAACAAAGTAAAGAAACAAGTCATGGAAACAATTGCTACACAGAGACAGGAAGACTAGCGTAAGCTGTTTACGAAAGCGAAAACATACGTAGACACCAACATTGCTACAGTATCAGCCGAAATCAACACTATCAAATAGTTGAACACTGAACTGCATGGTGAAATCTCCGATCTAAAAACAAAAACAGACACTAATATTCAGATTTTGGAAAATAAATACACAGTAGACTTTCAGACAGTGACCAGCAGACTTGAACAATTGGGATTAATACAGGATCGTGATGCCATTAAAGCAGATGTTAAGAAATTAAACAAAACCACACGTACAACGTAAAAATAAATTAGTGCTTGTGACACTAAAAATGACGATCAGGTAAAAGCACTGACTCAGTCGTATTGACGTTATCGAAAATAACAATGACACCAAATCAGACGATACGTCACCAGTTTCGTTCAATCAAACCCCCGAATTCCAACATATACAGCAGACAGTGACATAGGTACGTCCAATAATACATTACGTAGAAAACTGTCATCTTTACAGCAAGAAGTGACAGAAATGAAAAATGTTTCAGTCTGTAACACGTCACAGCATACGCCACATCCTGAACACTTGTCACACTCACACAGCCAATATGACTTAGGTAATTTATAGAGAGTGCGTGACTTAGATTCCGAACAGACAAAGACTAACAGATTCTCATAAAACCCTGGACCTGCTCAGTCATTCAGAGACGATAATTTTGATTACAAGCACTTTCCATCCGTTACGAAAGTTAAGGTATTTAAAAATGATAGAACACAGATTCAGCCCTTGGATACAACAATTTAGTTTTGCTTTTCCACCAACTTGGCCTGTAGCACACAAACTTGAATTTATTTGCAGTTTTTTGGAAGGCGAACTGGCAACTCGTATGAGACCGATCGCGAGACAATGTTATTCGGTAGAAGAATTTCAGAATGCTTTTCTGTCAGCGTATTGGTCGAAGACGACACAGCGCAGAATCAAGGATCAGTTAATTAGCTTACCGAATTATGAGAACTCAAATTTTTCCACTGTCACGCAATTTTTTGAACACATGGTACAGCAAAACCAATATTTATGTGAGCCATACAGTGAGTTAGCACTAATCCAATTATGTATTTAAAAATTACCACTGTCTTTAAGAGTGTCACTTTTAACAGGGCAGCAGAAAGAAAATATTTCGGCGTTTGAGATCTGCTACAGCTTTTGGAAGTTCAACATTCAGATTATTCCTTCATATACAAAACTTTTTCACAATATAACCAAGGCCAACAAGCATACAGTAATTACGATCAGCCACGATAATTTAATAGCAAATGTGATAGACGCTCCAGAATGAAAACCACCAGAACTTTGATATCAGACAAAATGTTAATTATCAGTATCGTCAAAATTACCAGCAACAGCAAACACATTTTGGCAACAATAGAGGGTTTTCCCCACAACAACAACAAAACCAGCCGCTTAGCATACCTAACCGACAATGTAATGTGCAAGGTCAACCAAGCTTTAATGTTTCGCTGCCTACACTCATAGCGTCGGCTCCGCCAAATAGTAACGCACAGCAACAAGGAAATCACTACGTACAGAAGACACATCATTTCAACTCCTATCGCAATGCGCCTTATAGTAATGACTATCATGACAGACGTAAAAGTAGTGAACACAGTTTTTAGCACACGTTTAGTAACAGTAGGTCCTATCAGCAGCAAAATCATCCACAACAACAGATTATCATGAATGACGCAGACAGTCGATATCATCCCGAACCTAATACGTCAGGACGAAATAACAGAACAGTACAGATAGTTGAAATGTCGCAGCATCCTCCCCAACAAGTGAGAAAGAATTTGACTAAATACAGTACAGGTTGCATCTTCCAGCAACGTAAGTAATACTTTTGATACACAGAATCTTGTTCACGAAAATGTTATTACTTTTGACGACATCCGAGACACACTTCTATATGAAAAACCAGTTGTACAAAAAACCATTTCCCACCCTGTTATTGAAATAAAGATTGGATCATCCACATTTTCAGCAGTAATCGAGTCTGGATCACCTATGTGAGTTATGAATGAAGAAAGTTTCAATGAATGTAACAAAGAGAACACATATCCTACGTTACCACTAGGCAAAACTAAAGTAAAAGGGGCAGTATCTGGTAAAGGAATAGATGTAAAATTACAGACACACTTATGATTTTGTATTGTAATTCATACGTTCCACTCAAATTTTTGGATTGTTCTCTTATTGACAACAGACGTAATGATAGGTACGAATTTTTTGGTACAAGACGACGCAAGTTCGTATGTAACGTTAAAGGATGAAAAATTACAACTGTCACAGGAATTTCAGAACGCGTTATCAGCATAAGAACAGGCAATTAATCGGACAGAGGTCATTTCTAGATCGCATAACATAGACTGTCATTCCACATTGTTCATAGATACGTATGTACACAGCTAGAATACACTAGAAGAAGCCGACTATGACGTTATACAAATGGTTTCTGATAAAGTAAAACAGAACAACGCAAATACATATGTCCAACGTACTCAGCTACGCAATATTCTTTTACAGCAAGCTCCAGTTTTTGACAACATTCCTGGTACTATGTCCGGTTTTATGTATGAATTTCAAGTTAAGCAGCACGACACGTTTAAAGCCAAACATTATCCTATTCCATATATCTACAGAGAACAAGTCAAGAAAGAATTACAAGCTATGCTTGACTGAAGTATATAAACCTGCTCCATATTAAACTTCCTGGCAGATTAAAACTGTGTGCCCGACCGAGACTCGAACTCGGGACCTTTGCCTTTCGCGGGCAAGTGCTCTACCATCTGAGCTACCGAAGCACGACTCACGCCCGGTCTCACAGCTTTACTTCCGGCAGTATCTCGTCTCATACCTTCCAAACTTTACAGAAGCTCTCCTGCGAACCTTGCAGAACTAGCACTCCTGAAAGAAAGGATATTGCGGAGACATGGCTTAGCCACAGCCTGGGGGATGTTTCCAGAATGAGATTTTCACTCTGCAGCGGAGTGCTAGTGCTAGTTCTGCAAGGTTCGCAGGAGAGCTTCTGTAAAATTTGGAAGGTAGGAGACGAGATACTGGCAGAAGTAAAGCTGTGAGATCGGGGGTGAGTCATGCTTCCGTAGCTCAGATGGTAGAGCACTTGCCCGCGAAAGGCAAAGGTCCCGAGTTCGAGTCTCGGTCGGGCATACAGTTTTAATCTGCCAGGAAGTTTCATATCTGCGCACACTCCGCTGCAGAGTGAAAATCTCATTCTGCTCCATATTGTTACGAAAAAGGACGGCTCACTTTAACTCGTACTTGATTCACGTCATGTCAACTACATTATTATTAATGAAACAGATCACCCACAGACACTAGAAGAACTTATACGGAAATTTCATGGTTGTTGCTGTTGTGGTCTTCAGTCCTGAGACTGGTTTGATGCAGCTCTCCATGCTACTCTATCCTGTGCAAGCTCCTTCATCTCCCAGTACCTACTGCAACACACATCCTTCTGAATCTGTTTAGTGTATTCATCTCTTGGTCTCCCTTTACGATTTTTACCCTCCACGCTGCCCTCCAATGCTAAATTTGTGATCCCTTGATGCCTCAGGACATGTGCTACCAACCGATCCCTTCTTCTAGTCAAGTTGTGCCACAAACGTCTCTTCCCCCTAATCCTATTCAACACCTCCTCATTAGTTACGTGATCTACCCACCTAATCTTCAACATTCTTCTGTAGCACCACATTGCAAAAGCTTCTATTCTCTTCTTGTCCAAACTATTTATTGTCCATGTTTCACTTCCATACATGGCTACACTCCATACAAATACTTTCAGAAACGACTTCCTGACACTTAAATCTATACTCGATGTTAACAAATTTCTCTTCTTCAGAAACGCTTTCCTTGCCATTGCCAGTCTACATTTTATATCCTCTCTACTTCGACCATCATCAGTTATTTTGCTCCCCAAATAGCAAAACTCCTTTACTACTTTAAGCGTCTCATTTCCTAATCTAATTCCCGCAGCATCAACCGACTTAATTCGACTACATTCCATTATCCTCGTTTTACTTTTGTTGATGTTCATCTTATATCCTCCTTTCAAGACACTGTCCATTCCGTTCAACTGCTCTTCCAAGTCCTTTGCTGTCTCTGACAGAATTACGATGTCATCGGCGAACCTCAATGTTTTTATTTCTTCTCCCTGGATTTTAATACCTACTCCAAATTTTTCTTTTGTTTCCTTTACTGCTTGCTCAATATACAGATTGAATAACATTGGAGAGAGGCTACAACCCTGTCTCACTCCCTTCCCAACCACTGCTTCCCTTTCATGCCCCCCGACTCTTGTAACTGCCATCTTGTTTCTGTACAAATTGTAAATAGCCTATCGCTCCCTGTATTTTACCCCTGCCACCTTTAGAATTTGAAAGAGAGTATTCCAGTCAACATTGTCAAAAGCTTTCTCTAAGTCTACAAATGCTAGAAACGTAGGTTTGCCTTTCCTTAATCTTTCTTCTAAGATAAGTCGTAAGGTCAGTATTGCCTCATGTGTTCCAACATTTCTACGGAATCCAAACTGATCTTCCCCGAGGTCGGCTTCTACCAGTTTTTCCATTCGTCTGTAAATAATTCGCGTTAGTATTTTGCAGCTGTGGCTTATTAAACTGATAGTTCGGTAATTTTCACATCTGTCAACACCTGCTTTCTTTGGGATTGGAATTATTATATTCTTCCTGAAGTCTGAGGGTATTTCGCCTGTCTCATACATCTTGCTCACCAGATAGTAGAGTTTTGTCAGAACTGGCTCTCCCAAGGCTGTCAGTAGTTCCAATGGAATGTTGTTTACTCCCAGGGCCTTGTTTCGACTCAAGTCTTTCATTGCTCTGTCAAACTCTTCACGCAGTATCGTATCTCCCAATTCATCTTCATCTACATCCTCTTCCATTTCCATAATATTGTCCTGAAGTACATCGCCCTTGTATAGACCCTCTATATACTCCTTCCACCTTTCCGCTTTCCCCTCTTTGCTTAGAACTGGGTTTCCATCTGAGCTCTTGATATTCATACAAGTGGTTTGAAAGGTGGCTACACTGAGCCACAGCGCCAGAGATTGCGCCAAAGAGTATTATTCAGCCGCCTCCACTGGCAGTTCTTGTCGAGAAGTCGTGGTGGAGAGTGCTTATTGAGAAGTAGCAGTAGGCAGTGCTTGTTGAGATGTGGTAGTGGAGAGTTCTTGTCGAGAAGTCGTAGTGGAGAGTGCTTATTGAGAAGTAGCAGTAGGCAGTGCTTGTTGAGGTGTAGCAGTGGTGAGTCGTTGTTGAGAAGTTCCCATGGAGAGTGCTTGTTCAGATGTTGTCATATTGTTTTGATGGGCTAGACACCAGATGTTGGTGGATTGGGGATGCTGTAATGATCAGAGTGTGCTTTTCGTCAATATATATGAAGGTAAAAAATTCCTTTTTTTTCATTATTTCAATGTCTTAAACAATAATGCCTCTTGGTCACAGGTTCAGTCAACAAAGCATTTGGTTCGTGTTCTTGTATTAGACTGTATTTCTGGTTTCTATGTGCAATTATAGTATTTCTGTTTATTTTTTAATTACTTCGGTATAAATGGTATTTAAAATATCTTGTCGTATTGAGGAAGAACCGTGCCAGCTGTGTACGTTGAATCACACTTCCACACACAGAACAGCGACACTTGTGCCTTGTTGTTTCCTAGCTTTCATAGTTGCTGGGGACTTAATTAATTAATTGTGTTAACGGAAGTTTTCTTTCGTTCTTTGTTGTTATTCTATGCAGTCAGATTGCGTACTATACCAGACAGGGCCAACCGGTTACGAGACTGCGTAACCGGACAGTCAGCTACTAAAATTAAAAAGTATTTGCATTATAAATAATTAAGTCCCCATGCACGTGGCGACCGCTGCTTCGCATCGTCCCTTGGAATTCTTCTGATTGTAAAAATAGCAGTCAGTAGTATTGTTGTAGTAATTTGTAGTTTAGTAATTGTAGTCTATATTGCATGTGTAGATTTGGTAATTGTCATTCTTCTAATGGTATTTTTTTGCAGAATTTAATTTTTGTTGTCTTGTATACGGGTTTGACAATTTTGTGCAATTGTGAAGGTTCTAATTGTTCGTTAGGCGTGTTTGTCGAGAAACATTTCGTGTGAATGGTATTGTTCGAGATAAAGTCTCATTGTGTGTAATTTTCGTATAGTGACGAGTTTTGTATGTTTTGTAAATGATTACGCGATCGATGAAAAAGGCAAAAATGATGAATAGTGAGAATGACGAAATTGTTAACATGGCGAACTCGCCAACACAGGAGAACAGGATGATGAATAATGAAGTTGAAAACAATTTAATAAGCAGGGAAAATAGTCCAGAACCAGTTCAAAATTTTTCACAATCAAAACATTTTCAGAATACGAGATTAACGACAGAAGACACTGGAATAGTATCGAACACAGATAGCTTTACAGCTTTGACGGAAGAAGTTGGTTTTGCGGGAAATGTTAGGCGCGAAAAGAATTTCGAACCAGTTAATATGGAGCAGTTGATGGGTGCAATATTAAATCTGGGATCACAGTTAAGATCTGAATTAAAAACAGTGGAATCACAAATAGGAAGAATTAACACGAAGATGGAAACTTTGACAATACGGTTAGGCTCACAAATAGGAACAATTAAAACCGAGATGGAAACAATGGAAACACAGTTAGGCTCACGAATAGGGACATGTTTCAAAAACATGAAAGATGAATCAAAGAAAGAAATTAGAGAAGATGTACAACCGATTTTGAATGCTCACAATAATAGTTTAATTTCAACAGAAATTAGACAAGAGGAACAGGACAGAGAACAGGAAGGAAAAGATCGCGTCATAGTACAAAAATTTTCAGAGTTAAATTTACAACGTGCAAACGATAAGGAAGAAATACTTGAAAGAATCGAGGAATCCGTACCAAATGACAGAATAAATAACTTAACGCAACAGTATGAACAGTTAACTACTAAATGTGTCAATACCGAAACCCGAGTCGCGACACTTACGGAAAAAGTAAATAAACAGAAAGAAAAAATAGGTGACTCATCGGAAAGAGTTGAGGAGATATCAGATAAACTGACAAGTCTTAGTTTAAATGGGGACAGAGATTCAGATGATACAGCTCCATTGCCATTTGCAGAAACCGAAGAGTACCAGAGCATTAATAAACATGTTGAAAATCAGGGAAAATTTAATGAACGCGTTAAAAGGGAATTTGAGGCGTTACGGAAGCAAGTCAAACAAATTGAAGGCGAAATCGTAGGAAAAGACAGCAGAAAAAATTTAGAATCACAGATAGCAGAGGGGTTTGAAGAAAATAATTTGTTTCATTTACGAGATGCAACAAGAGAGCGCCAGGCGCGCGAACTTGACAATAATCGACATTGGGACTGGGACAGACGCAGTAGGTCTTTGCCGCCACGAGGAGAAAACTTTGACTATAAACACTTCTTAACTGTTCGGAAATTTAAGATCTTTCGCAATTCTAAGAACGACATACATCCATGTTCATGGTTAGATCAATTGATGTACGCACTTCCACCAAATTGGCTACTAAGTCACAAACTGGAATTTATGTGTGGCTATTAAAGTCCTCAGGGGATTCACTACACTAAGTGAATATGTGCCGTAGCGTGCACAGGGCCCCGAGCTGTAGTGGTGCTATTTCCCTTTTAGTTTTCTGCACTGCTGCCTACTCTTTTACTATTTTTTGTATCTATCAAAAGCAACTCTTCAACTATCAATCTATCCAGAGAGTCAGTAAAGAATAACCGGATATGACTATTTTACCCAAAAGAGATTTAGGAAATTACCGATTGGACTTACTGTATCTTCTGCAGCATTCATTCGTAGTTTAAACGAAATTTTACCTGTTTATCTTCGAGACAATATTACTTCATATGTTGACGATATTCTTATTGCTAAACGTTCTTGGAGTGAGCACAACAAAAGTTTGGATTCATTATTACGTATTTTTGCAAGAGTTGGCATGACAGTGAACTTCAAAAAATCTGAATTTGGTCGTTCTCAGGTGAAATTTCTTGGTCATATTATTTCTACAGAAGGTATTCTTCCTGATCCAGAGAAACTAGACGCTATTCGTAATTATGCTGTTCCTACTACAAAACGTGATGTTCGTAGTTTCCTTGGTGTCTGTAATTTTCTTAGACACTTTGTTAGATTGGACAATTTGGCCACACCTCGTTTTTGTGAACTTTCTGGAAAGAATTCTAATTGGTGTTGGGAGGAGGAAGCTCAGTCAGAATTTGAACAACTTTGTGATGCTTTAGTTGCTGCTCCACTTCTTTCACATCCAGATTTATCTAAAGATTTTTGTTTTGCGACGGACTGATCATACAAAGGCCTAGATGCACACTTATTTCAAGAGATAGAAGATAACGGCGTTGTAGTGCAGAAAACTATTGCCGATCTGTTCTTGCCAAATGCAAATTATGTCAAAAGGCTAAGCCACCAACTATTTCTTACAGAGCACCATTGTTTCCTATCATTCCAGCGAAATTAAAGGAGATGGCTGTAGTCGATTTGTTCGGTCCAGTGGTTCGTTCTACTAATGGTTTTGCGTACATTTTGGTAGCAGTGGAATTGACATCAAAATATGTGTGTTTTACACCTTTACGCAAAGCAACAGCTCGTTCAGTATCTAACGGTTTCATCAAACATTTTTTTAAAGGAGTGGGTCATGTTGATAAAGTGATATCAGATAATGGATCACAGTTTCGCTCTAAAATTTGACTTCGTACTCTACGGCGTCGTAAGATTAAACCAATTTTCATTTCAATTTTTCACCCTCAATCTAATGCTTAAGAGAGATGGATGAAGGAAATCAATAACATGTGTCGTCTTTATTGTCATCAGAATCACAGAACGTGGGATCAGTATCTTCATATTTTTCAAAACATTCTGAATGAACTCCCTAATGATTCAACTTCTTTACCGCCTATATTGATATTAAAAAACAAAGCACCGACAAATCGCATTTCTGAAATCGTTCCTTTTCCGCCTACACGGAAACTGCGGCATTCTGAAGTTTTGAACCTGGCTCTGCAAAATATTGCATCTGCGGCTGCTAGAAGAGAGAAATCAGCTGAAGGTCCTGGTCGTTTAAAAACCTTGTCAGTAGGTCAAAAGGTGTTAATTAAGTCTCACCGTTTGTCTCACAAAGAAAAAGGCTTGTGTCGTAAATTTTTTCTGCTTTATAACGGTCCATTTAGAGTTCGCAAAGTTATTCATGATAACACTGTTGAAGTAGAAACTCTTAAATCTCGGCGCTCTAAGGGAATACATCATATATCGAACGTTAAAATTTTTGTGGAATGACATACTTTCGAGAAACCAACAGTTATACGTAAACATGCAGAGAATACAAGGATACCGCGCTGTGTTTTGGCGGCGGCACATACTCAAAGCAACAGTCAAGTCTGTGCGCCGCACAAGGCAGTCGTTGACCGCAAACAATTACTTCCTGCGTCACGCGTACCTACAGCTGATCGAGCGCTCAGTGCGAATGCACTGACAGCCGTAAACAAATAAACAGTCTAATTTCTCTGATTAAATTCAGTATAAAGCTATAGTGACTTGATGAATTATGTTATTAACGTTCAGTATTTTTCAGGATACGGTTGTATAAAATATTTAAGAACTTCAGGTAAATTCTGTGTGTGTCCGACGTTAAGACGACTTGCTATCGAGAAAATTTCAGGAAGAATGTAATTTCGAAGAAGAAAGTAATAAACTAAAAAGGTAACTATTAATTGAGTTTATTTTTCAGGTAACATATTTCCCCTTAGGTACGTACTTTAGACGTAATTTGCTGCTCGCGATTACGTGATTTATACTTTGTGCTAAATTTTATGTTCTATGAATTTACTTGTGAAGTGACGTGCTTGCGTACATTAACTGATTTTGACAATCATTGATTAATGAACAGGGTTGTTACTTGTGTATATTATGCATCGCTTGGCTGCGCTGCTTTTTCACTGATGTCATATTTTTTTTATTATGTGCCTGCTGTGCATATTTATTTAAATTATAATTGTCATCTGATTAGTTGTGCTGATATGGTTATTTATGTAGGTTATACTTTGAGATGTATCTGCTTGCCCCTTCATGTTTACTTATCAAGATTACATTTGAACATTTATTTGCTTATGCTGAGACGATGCTAATGACCTGTTTATTGTGTAGGATATATATTTGCTGCTTTGCGTATGGATTGCATATTTACACATTTCTGTTTTGTTGTCATAACTACTCTTTAATTTGGTATATAGAAATGCTCACATACTGTGTACGAACATAGAGTTTAGGTTACGCTATGGTATTAATTATAGATTGTTTGCTTGGCAGAGCCTCGTTGTAGGAATTGTGCTGCATCCACTTGTTGACATTCTGTTCTCTACTGGTATATTTACTCGCTATTGCATGTTTTGCTTACGCTCAGTGCCTTATATTTTTAAGATAAGAAAATGAACTGCTATAATTCGACGAACGCCATTAGTATAAGAAACTTCATAGAAGTCACATGAGCTGGAGGTTTTATGGAAGCTGTATAAATTTATGCTAATAGGAAGGAAGCTAACGACATGACATACCAACACTAGGTTTAGACCATTGACAGTTATTACACTGCATTCTTCGTGAGCAATTGAAATAGCAAGTGACACGTGACACAAGAAATACTCCACATGTTTGCTTCTGTTTTGCCATGATTCTTAAAGTGGTGTACACACTGTGAAATATTACGATCATTCACACTCCGTAATCGTACTTACTTACTTACTTACTGAGAGTTATTCAAACTGAAGGCTGTTAAAGGTCATGTATGCATTTCTTTTATTTAATGATGGACAAGGTAACCAAAATGTATTTTATAATTCATAATGAGTTGAAGATTTGGCTCAGGTGGACTACACAGAGGTTGTGTGTGGACATTGTGTCTTCGGATTGTATGGGATGATGAATTGAAGTTTGCACTAGGATTTTATCTGTGCTTGTTCGAGGAGACTGACTAGAGGAAAGAGCTGTTATGGAAGTGAAATGATATTGGTGATAAGGTTTATATGTATCGACGTATTGAAGAGGTATTATTGAGGTATTGAGATTGTGTGAAGTTGATGATTATTGGAGTTTTGGTGGAATAGAGGTAAGGTAAATGATATTGATGATAAGGTTTATATGTTTAGATGTAAGAGGTATTATTGAAGTATTAAGATTATGTGATGCTGATGATTATTGGAGTTTTGGTGGATAAGAGGTAAAGTAAGTGAGGAGCATATTTTTTTTTTTTTTTTTTGTTGGTTTATATGGAACAAGGAGGATGAAGATGGCAGACAAGAACACTGAAGTAGAAGGAAGATTGTCTACACACACACTTTGTTAAATCAATAAGCAGTATATACTTTTTTTTGGAGACAGGAAGCATTTGCATATTTTGGCACACTGACAGTTGTTCAGCAACCGTACATTTTGATTTGGCTTGGCAAACATTGGTCTTCACATGATGACTACGACGTTGACTAACTATTATTGACTGTTATACATTGCTGCCACTACTACTTGATACACAAATTGAACATAAAATTTTGGACGGAATTGCATTTACACAGTTAACACTATTCAATTACACAGTAGTACTTAATGTGGATGAAAGATGAGTGAGTGTGTTTTGTGTGTTTTCCTTTCCTAATCCCAAATAATTGGCACCGACCTATCTCTTAAATATTATTTTACTTGTTTGCTGTGGGTTGCACTGACACCCATAAATATTATAGGTTTTCTGTTATTTGTGTATTGTAATATTTAATATGACAATTATCTGATATCATTTGTGTGTTTGTTATAAATTGTATGTTTAGTGTAAGAGCACTGATAATAATTTTGTAAAAGCAATTGTGTGTGCATTCAAACTGTTGTTTGTGTATACACGTATTAACATTGCTGGGTGCCACTTGGAAATGTTTAATTTCTGCTGATAAACTCTAATGAACAGTGTGATTAGTGATAGTGAATATTATGGACTGCTGTCTGCACCTGTTCAACATTGCTGGGTGCCACTGATGGAACTGCTTCTACTGAAATAATGTCACTTGATGGTGTCTGCACCTGTTCAACATTGCTGGGTACCACTGATGGAATTGCTTCTACTGAAATAATGTCACTTGTTGGTGTCTGCACCTGCTCAACATTACTGGGTGCCACTGATGGACTGTTTCTACTGAAATGATGTCACTTGTTGGTGTCTGCACCTGTTCAACATTGTTGGGTGCCACTGATGGACTGCTTCTACTGAAATGATGTCACTTGTTGGTGTCTGCACCTGTCCAACATTACTAGGTGTCACTGATGGACTGCTTCTACTGAAATTATGTCACCTGTTGGTGTCTGCACCTGTTCAACATTACTGGGTGCCACTGTTGGACTGCTTCTACTGAAATGATGTCACTTGTTGGTGTCTGCACCTGTTCAACATTACTGGGTGCCACTGATGGACTACTTTCACTGAAATGATGTCACTTGGTGTCTGCACCTGTTTAACATTGCTGGGTGCCACTGATGGAACTGTTTCTACTGAAATAATGTCACTCGTTGGTGTCTGCACCTGTTGATCATTGCTGGGTGCTACTGCTGGAACTGTCAACTACTTGTTTATTGAACTATGGAAAGCATTTTATGTGAATATTTGTATAAAATGATTTTTTTGTGTATTTACTGTTTGTGAAATGTTATGAGACTCTTACCTACACCTATTTGACATTGCTGGTGCCATTGATTGAATGGTACTTGTGTAAACTATTATGTAAAATCACATGTATGAAAGCATTTGTACTCCTTACTGTATTTTATATATTAGGTTATGGAATGGTCAGTGCAAAGCCAAAATTTATTTAGTGAAGTGATATTTACTTATTAATATTATCTTTTATTTTTGTCTATTTTTTTGGACGAATTTGGTGGCATTTTCACCACCAATGCTGGCAAAAATACCATCAAATTCTAGCCCGTGGAGGAGGGGCATATGAAAGGTGACTACACTGAGCCACAGCGCCAGAGATTGCGCCAAAGAGTATTATTCAGCCGCCTCCACTGGCAGTTCTTGTCGAGAAGTCGTGGTGGAGAGTACTTATTGAGAAGTAGCAGTAGGCAGTGCTTGTTGAGATGTAGTGGAGAGTTCTTGTCGAGAAGTCGTAGTGGAGAGTGCTTATTGAGAAGTAGCAGTAGGCAGTGCTTGTTGAGACGTAGCAGTGGTGAGTCGTTGTTGAGAAGTTCCCATGGAGAGTGCTTGTTCAGATGTTGTCATATTGTTTTGATGGGCTAGACACCAAATGTTGGTGGATTGGAGATGCTGTAATGATCAGAGTGTGCTTTTCGTCAATACATATGAAGGTAAAAAATTCCTTTTTTTTCATTATTTCAGTGTCTTAAACAATAATGCCTCTTGGTCACAGGTTCAGTCAACAAAGCATCTGGTTCGTGTTCTTGTATTAGACTTTATTTCTAGTTTCTATGTGCAATTATAGTATTTCTGTTTATTTTTTTAATTACTTCAGTATAAATGGTATTTAAAATATCTTGTCGTATTGAGGGAGAACCGTGCCAGATGTGTACGTTGAATCACACTTCCACACACAGAACAGCGACACTTGTGCCTTGTTGTTTCGTAGCTTTCATAGTTGCTGGGGACTTAATTAATTAATTGTGTTAACGGAAGTTTTCTTTCGTTCTTTGTTGTTATTCTATGCAGTCAGATTGCGTACTATACCAGACAGGGTTAACCAGTTACGAGACTGCGTAATCGGACAGTCAACTAAAAAAAAAAAAAAAAAGTATTTCCATTCATATTTTTAATTAAGCCACCATGCAGGTTCTCGTTTCTCCAAAGGTCTCTTTAATTTTCCTGTAGGCTGTATCTATCTTACCCCTAGTGAGATAAGCCTCTACATCCTTACATTTGTCCTTAAGCCATGCCTGCTTAGCCATTTTGCACTTCCTGTCGATCTCATTTTTGAGACGTTTGTATTCCTTTTTACCTGCATTTTTATATTTTCTCCTTTCATCAATTAAATTCAATATTTCTTCTGTTACCCAAGGATTTCTACTAGCCCTCGTCTTTTTACCTACTTGATCCTCTGCTTCCTTCACTACTTCATCCCTCAGAGCTACCCATTCTTCTTCTAATTTCTTTCCCCCATTCCTGTCAATTGTTCCCATATGCTGTCCCAGAAACTCTGTACAACCTCTGGTTTAGTCAGTTTATCCAGGTCCCATCTCCTTAAATTCCCACCTTTTTGCAATTTTTTCAGTTTTAATCTACAGTTCATAACCAATAGTTTGTGGTCAGAGTCCACATCTGCCCCTGGAAATGTCCTACAATTTAAAACCTTGTTCCTAAATCTCTGTCTTACCATTATATAATCTATCTGATACCTTTTAGTATCTCCAGGATTCTTCCATGTATACAACCTTCTTTTATGACTCTTGAACCAACTGTTAGCTATGATTAATTTATGCTCTGTGCAAAATTCTACCAGACGGCTTCCTCTTTCATTTCTTAGCCCCAATCCATATTCACCTACTATGTTTCCTTCTCTCCCTTTTCCTACTGTCGAATTCCAGCCACCCATGACCATTAAATTTTCGTCTCCCTTCACTACCTGGATAATTTCTTTTATCTCATCATACATTTCTTCAATTTCTTCGTCATCTGCAGAGCTAGTTGGCATATAAACTTGTACTACTGTAGTAGGCATGGGCTTCGTGTCTATCTTGGCCACTACAATGCGTTCACTATGCTGTTTGTAGTAGCTTACCCGCACTCCTATTTTTTTATTCATTATTAAACGTACTCCTGCATTACCCCTATTTGATTTTGTATTTACAACCCTGTATTCACCTGACCAGAAGTCTTGTTCCTCCTGCCACCAATCTTCACTAATTCCCACTATATCTAACTTTAACCTATCCATTTCCCTTTTTAAATTTTCTAACCTACCTGCCCGATTAAGGGATCTGACATTCCACGCTCCGATCCGTAGAATGCCAGTTTTCTTTCTCCTGATAACGACGTCCTCTTGAGTAGTCCCCTTTCGGAGATCCGAATGGGGGACTATTTTACCTCCGGAATATTTTACCCAAGAGGACGCCATCATCGTCTAACCATACAGTAAAGCTGCATGCCCTCGGGAAAACTAGACACTAGAAGAACTTCTATGGAAATTTCATGGTAGTGCTGTTTATTCCACATTAGATTTGAAATCGAGATTTTGGCAAATTCAGCTCCATCCGAACTGCAGAAAGTACACAGCATTTCTCTGTTTTAGTGATTGTTATCAATTTTGCAAATTATCGTTCGGTCGAACAATTTCTTCAGCAGCATTTATTCGCGGTTTGAATACTATACTTCCGACAGAACTTAAAGACAGAATCATAACGTACGCAGAAGACATCTTTATCGCAGAAGCTAACTGGTCTGAACACAATTTGATTCTTCAACAACTTTTGCAAACTTTTGGTGCACAGGGACTCACAGTTAATCTTAGCAAATCGCACTTTTCTTGGACATGTAATTTCAGCAGAAGGCATTACGCCTGACCCGGAAAAACTTCGAGCTTTACGTGACATTACTGTTCCAACGACCAAGAAACAACTACGCAGCTTTATGGGATTTTTTTCTTTTTCCGTAAATTTATTCATTACTTTGCTTTAGACGCCCCTAGATTATGCCAGTTGACGGGTAAAAATGCTATTTGGTCCTGGGATAGCCAAGCACAGTATGAGTTTGTTAATCTGAAACATGCCTTATTGAACGTACAACTTTTGCCACACTCAGATCCTACTAGAAATTTTTCCATTGCCACCGAAGGTTCTAACACCGCTCTAGGCGTACACATTTTTCAGGAAACTGAAGAAGATGGTGCTACAGTAATTAAAAACTTCGCCTTTCCAAGTCGCGTTCCGTCACCTGCAGAACGCTGTTATTCTGTTACAGGGCTTGAAACATTATGTGTTGTATGGGCATTTAGCTGATTTAGGAATTTTCTTTATGGAAGTCATGCTACCGTTTTTACAGATCATAGAGCTATACAGTTTTTACTTTTCGCTAAATTTACACATGACAGGTTAAGCAGATGTAAGCTTTATTTACAGAAATTTAATTCTACAATTGTTCACATTCCCTGTACACAAAATATTGTAGCAGACGCACCATCCCGTTCTCTCAGCAACAGTCAACAAGACATCACAACCGACTTCTGCCAAGCAAATTTTAGCCTCATGTATACTCAATAAGTTGCATATGAAAACTTCATTTTGTCGTCATTACGAGACATAGAACAAGAGCAGAGCAAGGACAACGTATGGAAAGAAATTCAACATCTTTGGCAAGATAGGAATACCGTTACTATTAGAAACAATTACACTGTACGCAACAACATTCTATTTCGCCGCTCTCACCCTGACAGCAACAACTGGTTATTATGTGTTCCTGACGAGCTTGTTAACAAATTAATTTGGTATACTCATTTAAGATATGCACATTATGGAGACAGAAAACGTTTTCTTATACGGAGACAGAAATGTTATTTTGCCAACATGGGAAAAGGTATTCGACGAGTTTTAGCGTCATGTAAAATCTGCCAGAAAGCTAAATCAGATACGACTTCACATATTCCTCCGTTACATTCCATTGTAGCCATTAAATTGAGACATATGACCACTGCAGACATTTTTGGACCGATTCCCAGATCTAATAGAGGTTTTTGTTACATCTTTCTCGCTGTTGAACTCACTTCGAAATTTGTTACCTTCACTCCGTTACGCAAAGCTACTGCAAAATCTATTTCAGTGCATTTGTAAACCATTTTCTGTTTCATGTAGGGCATGTATTGAAAGTAATTTCCGACAATGGACCACAATTTCGATCTGCGATATAGACACATATGTTACGAGCTAGAAACATTTCTCCGATCTATATATCCAGGTATCACGCTTCTTCGAACCCTTCTGAACGTTTGATGAAAGAAATTGGTAAACTATGCAGAATATACTGCCATAAAAGACATATTGATTGGGACACACACATACTCTCATTCCAGGATGTAATTAACTCCATACTAAATGAATATACTATGCTATCTCCGACTTTTATATTGAAAAATGTTGAACCACCCAACAAAATTAAAGAATTAGTATCTTTTCCTATATCTCGTCGACTACGCCACCATGAAATAATTGATATTGCGCTCAGCAACATCAAACGTGCCGCAGAGCGCAGCAGAAGACAGCAAAATCAGGTTTGTACACACCATGAATTTCACATAGGACAGAAGATACCATTACGCATACACTACTTTTCCAACAGAGGAAAGAGTAGATACAGTAAATTTAAGCTTCTATAAGCTGGTCCATACAGAATTCGCAGCACTCCTCACCCCAATGCAGTACATGTAGAAACTTTGAGAACCAGAAAAACCAAGGGAAATCACCATATTTTCAATATTAAATCCTTTATTAAGTGAACATACTTTATGACTTATCATGCTGTAATGCCATTTCCAGATATTTATATGACTACTTACTGATGATGATCATATTTTTTTCTTGGCAAGTGCCCGGCAAGGTAAGGTTAGCAGGTCGCTTTTTTTGTCGTTACATGTCAGACCGTGCACATTGGAACCATCTTTTTGTATATATGATGGTTTTCCTATCGAAAGTAGAATTTTCTCTGTATGTACTATGAAATCTTTAAGATATAACAAACACCAGTTGACTTTGACATTTTTCCTTTTGATATCCCAATATCTTGACTATTCTACACTTTTTGCTACTACATTATGATATTGAGTGTACATTTTTGCACTTGAAAATTGTCTATTATTTTGACCTAATGCGTTTTCTGTCACGCTACGCTGTATGCTTGGTCATATCACTAGAAACAAGTTTTCATTTAATGAGTATATGAATTAAATACTAGATATTAATCCATATTCATCATTTTCAGAAAGCAAAACCGTGTAAAACAAATAAATTAAACAACCAAAGTGGTTTACTATGAAATGGAAATTTCACCATCGGAATGAACGAAAGAAAATACAATATCTTGTCATGAAGAGTAAATGGTTTAGAATTAACAAAGATTACCAAAATATAGTTATGCACCATATGATAGCAACCTTGACTAATTACTTTTCTTTCACACGCAATTCTGGCGGACTTCGAGTGGAGCTGTGTATGTCAATTTTAGTGATGAAGTATGCTAGAAGTAAGAAACTTAGTAATATATGAAATGATGATGCTGATGAATGATGCTGATAAATAAGATAATGAATAATGAACTATTTTTTGGAGAGGATAATGAATGATGGTGTTTAGTTATATGAAGAAATGGTAATGAATAATGAGATTTTCCTTTGTTTTTGCAGATGAGGATAATGATGAAGTTTATGTAGTTATTGAAGTATTTGTTGTAGTTCTATTTGACAGTATGCCGTATATCACGTGGTATAATGACTGAATGTTTTGGAAAGGAACAGCTAGAGTACATGCATGTTAAGCAGATGTGTCATTACCTGTTAATTAGACGTTTTCCACTTTTCAGCATAATATTTCTTCTTTCAGCTCAGTAATTCACTTTGAATATTTTTCCAGGAGAGACTTTTCATGATATTAAAATGATTTCTGAAGTATGTCGTTATGTTATATGCTACAAGCACTTAGTTATTAAACCTATTCTAATACTTGCATTTTTTTAACCCAGTTGTCTCTATCATTCATGAATGTGATCACATATACTCTACTTGTTTGATAACCTTGCTACAGCTGACTCATGACAAATGATGTTAATAATCCTTATTTCCAGCAATAAGTCAAAAGCAATTATTATCATGTCCCAGCAATTGATTATTCATCCCAACGCAATGCATTGCTAGCACAAAAAAAGAAATTATTACTAGTCCCAACTACTACCAGTATACAACTACATAATGCTACCAGTTCAAGATATATTTCTAGTCCTAAATATAATGCATATTTTTCTGCTGTATTAATTCCATTATGTCTATGTATTATTGGACTAAACACCTTGAGTATTAGTTCCAATGTCTTACATTTTGAATATGTCTTACGTCACTTGCATGATATCAAATATAGTTACTAGCAACTTGTTGCTACACGTAGTAATTACTCCAATGAGATGACTTCTTAATAATGTTCTATAATACTCCATTAATGTCTTGTAACTGGCCAATGAGTGCCAATAATTATTGTAATGAGATGACTTGTGAATAATGTTTTGGAATACTCCATAAATGCTATGCCAATAATTACTGAAATGAGATGACTTATGAATAATATTTTTTAATACTCCATACATGCCTTGTAACTGGCCAATGAGTGCCAATAATTGTTCAAATCGGATGACTCGCTAGTGTAGTTCTGAATGATGACTAGCATAAGATTTGATGTATCCTTCACCTTCTGACCTAATTACCACCAATTACTGCGATTTCCGTATGACCTGTCCATCCTCATGATCATTGAGTACTCTATTTGGTTTTTGCACTAATTCTACGTTGATGTAAGAGTATGGATTCTACACGAATGTAGTGTTGACATCAAGATGTTCACCACCTTGAACGACGGAGATGTTATTATGGACCTACTGTTTGGTGTACGTAATATACTAACAAAATGATAATATACAATATCAATACAACATTTCAGTCTCTTGGTTACACTGATAAGCACTTCAGGGAAGAGAACTTCAGATTGTCTCACTTGGAGTTGTGCTTCTGTAGGAAGATATGGACTTTTAGTACAGCTATGTGCAACCCAATGTGCTACAACCATGATGCTATCCTTCCCATTCCTTTCCTAGTTCTTGTAAAAATGCTAAAGACTTATACAGTGCGTGTGCACTTCATCTCATTTGTTAACATCTCCTAAACACGCTAATGACTTTTACAGTGAGTGTGCACTATTTTTCATTTCTTACTACGACCAGTTCTCTTAAAACGCTAAAGACTTATACAGTGCGAGTGCACTTTATCTCATTTCTTAATGTGTTCAGTTCTTGTAAAAACGCTAATGACGTATACAGTGCGTGTGCACTCTATTTCATTTCTTAATATGTTCTGTACTTATATTATTTACCAATAATGTTATATATATATATATATATATATATATATATATATATATATATATATATATATATATATATATACAGGGTCACAGGGTGGTCCATTGACCGTGACCGTGACAAATATCTCACGAAATAAGCATAAAATGAAAAAACTGCAAAGAACGAAACTTGTCTAGCTTGACCGGGGAAACCAGGTGGCACTGTGGTTCGCTCGCTAGATGGTGTTGCCATAGGTCAAACGGATATCAACTGCGTTTTTTAAAATAGAAACCCCCATTTTTATTACATATTCGTGTAGTACGTAAAGAAATATGAATGTTTTAGTTGGACCACTTTTTTCACTTTGTTATCGATGGCGCTGTAATAGTCACAAACATATGGCTCACAATTTTAGACGAACAATTGGTAACAGGTAGGTTTTTTAAAGTAAAATACAGAACGTAGGTACGCTTGAACATTTTATTTCGGTTATTCCAATGTAATATACGTACCTTTGTGAACTTATCATTTCTCAGAACGCATGCTGTTACAGCGTGATTACCTGTAAATACCACATTAGTGCAATAAATGGTCAAAATGATGTCCGTCAACCTCAATGCAATTGGCAATATGTGTAACGACATTCCTCTCAACAGCGAGTAGTTTGCGTTCGTAATGTTCGCACATGCATTGACAATGCGCTGTCGCATGTTGTCAGGCGTTGTCGGTTGATCACGATGGCAAATATCCTTCAACTTTCCCCACAAAAAGAAATCGGGGACGTCAGATCCGGCGAACGTGCGGGCCATGGTATGGTGCTTCGATGACCAATCCACCTGTCATGTAATATGCTATTTAATACCGCTTCAACGGCAAGCGAGCTATGTGTCGGACATCCATCATGTTGGGAGTACATCGCCATTCTGTCATGCAGTGAAACATCTTGTAGTAACATTGGTAGAACATTACGTAGGGAATCAGAATACATTGCACCATTTAGATTGCCATCGACAAAATGGGGGCCAATTATCCTTCCTCCCATAATGCCGCACCATACATTAACTCGCCTAGGTCACTGAAGTTCCACTTGTCGCAGCCATCGTGGATTTTCCGTTGCCCAATAGTGCATATTATGGCGGCTTACCTACCGCTGTCGGTGAATAACGCTTCGTCGCTAAATAGAACTGGTGCAAAAAGTCTGTCATCGTCCCATAATTTCTCTTGTGTCCAGTGGCAGAACTGTACACGATGTTCAAAGTCGTTGCCATGCAATTATGCAATTCCTGGTGCATAGAAATATGACACGGGTGCGATCGATGTTGATGTAGCATTCTCAACACCGACGTTTCTGAGATTCCCGATTCACGCGTAATTTGTCTGCTACTGATGTGCGACAGGAGCTAAAACACCTACTTGGGCATCCTCACTTGTTGCAGGTCGTGGTTAACGATTCACATATGGCTGAACACTTCCTGTTTCCTTAAACAACGTAACTATCCGGCGAACGGTCCGGACACTTGGATGATGTCGTCCGGGATACCGAGCAGCATACATAGCACACGCCCGTTGGGCATTTTGATCACAATAGCCATACACCGACACGACATCGACCGTTTCCGCAATTGGTAACTGGTCCATTTGAACACGGGTAATGTATCACGAAGCAAATACCGTACGCACTGGCGGAATGTTACGTGATACCACGTACTATTGCTTGCCCGCAGCTCGTGGTCGTGCGGTAGGTAGCGTTCTCGCTTCCCACGCCCGGGTTCCCGGGTTCGATTCCCTGCGGGGTCAGGGATTTTCTCTGCCTCGTGATGGCTGGGTGTTGTGTGATGTCCTTAGCTTAGTTAGGTTTAAGTAGTTCTAAGTTCTAGGGGAATGATAACCATAGATGTTAAGTCCCATAGTGCTCAGAGCCATTTGAACCATTTTTGAACTATTGCAGCGCCATCTATCACAAAGCGAAAAACGTGGTCCAACTAAAATATTCATATTTCTTTACATACTACACAAATATTTAATAAAAAATGGGGATTTCTATTTTAAAAAAACGCAGTTGATATTCGTTTGACCTATGGCAGCGTCATCTAGCGGGCCAACCACAGCGCCATCTGGTTTCCCCATTCAAGGTACACGAGTTTCGTTATTTGTAGTTTTTTAGTTTGATGCTTATTTCGTGAGATATTTGGCCCGGTCACTATCAATGGACCACCCTGCTTATACTCTGTGACTGTAGAATTAGTAAACTAAATGGGTTACAAAAAAATATTTGTTGCTCATGGCAAGTCCAACTGACTCACCGTAGCTGCCAATTCCCTCCCCCCCTCCCCCACCCCCCGCCTCCAATGCAGGCTTATGTAAGAGGTCCATGCGTAAGGAATTTATTGCTAGCGCACTCGAGCAGATGTAACTTCGATGGATTGCTCATGCTCTGCCTGCAATATGTAAGCTACAATAGAATCACAGACCAGAGTGTCAGCAGCAGTAGTAGCAGTAGCTCACAGTCGGGAGGTTGGGTCAGGTCGCTCGTAGAGAGCAGTTGTCTAGTTGTATAGCACACAGAGAGCACTTATATCATGTATGGAACTATCAAGGCTGGTCGTGGATAACGATGATGGTTCAAAAATTGTTCAAATGACTCTGAGCACTATGGGACGTTACTTCTGAGGTCATCAATCTCCTAGAACTTAGAACTACTTAAACCTAACTATCCTAAGGACACCACACACATCCATGGCCGAGGCAGGATTAGAACCTGCGATCGTAGCGGTCGCGCGGTTCCAGATTGTAGCGCCTAGAACCGCTCGGCCACCCCGACCGGCTACCGATGGTGGTGCCTGAGCGATGTAGTATCAGGTAAAAGCAAAATTATTATTATTTATTGCCACGCGCTTATGTAATTTGCAATAACTCATTTTGTACTATTGTTATGTCAAAGTCACATGTAAATATTTTTCAATAATAATGTTTCTTATAAAGGTAACTTTTGACAGTCATTCATCTCAATTTAAAGGTTTTTACTAATTTCTCTTATCCATAGTCATGCCAATTATCGTAAATAAAATCAGTTGTTTTTCATACGTAACAAAATCTAGTGGCCAGCATTGAACTAGGCTGTACCAGAAAAATTTCTTATAGGAGCAGATATATACGCGTTATCCGCCGACGTGATTGAGGTAAGAATATTCAGTTTATTCAGAATGACTTTTCAGGACCATGACGCAACATTGATGACGTCTGTATTTACCACTTTAGATTCACAATCAGTTAATTATTGAAAGGTTATATATGAGTCACCTTTTCATTGGGAGGTTTGTCAGATTTTTATTGCGAGATTACGGAATTAAACTGTTGGGAGGTTACAGTGCATACTGATGTTTGAAGTGTGTGTGTGTGTGTGTGTGTGTGTGTGTGTGTGTGCAACGAATTAAGTCTAATTAAAAAAAAACTTATTTAAGTACTGTATAATGCAAAAACCCTACCACGTACACGATTCACATGTTGCCGTAAGTTTCATAGATAAATGGTATTACATTTGCAAGCAAACTGATAGTTTAATATTATAGCAAGATATTACAATTACATGTTATAGAACCTGTGAATAACTAACCAACAAACTTCATTATTAATTCCATGAAAACAGGAACAACATTTCTTCGAGTGGTTCGGTCTGTTAAGTGTTGATACTAACAGTGTACTGAATGAAATTTGCTGTCCTCATGAGATATCCATGAAGTGTTGCGGCTGGCTGGACGTACTTGAGACGTAAATGATTCAGAGGTGAATTTGTTTTCCCTAGTAACAGTGTGCTGTGGTCTGGAAAGTAACATTATACATAGATTAACGATCACTTCTTCATTGAACTTATACGTTCTCCAATTGTTGAAAATCATCATAAATGTGGAGCTGAGTGTATATCTTTGTATACATTACTGTTTCGCCGCCGGCCGGAGTGGCCGTGTGGTTCTGGGTGCTACAGTCTGGAGCCGAGCGACCGCTACGGTCGCAGGTTCGAATCCTGCCTCGGGCATGGAAGTGTGTGATGTCCTTAGGTTAGTTAGGTTTAATTAGTTCTAAGTTCTAGGCGACTGATGACCTGAGAAGTTAAGTCGCATAGTGCTCAGAGCCATTTGAACCATTTTTGAACTGTTTCGCTTTTTAGTAGTTGGTGCACCTAGGTAAAATCAGAAAATGAGAGCATCGATCTTCGCGTCTCTCTTTAGCTGTCTTACTGTCGACCTGTCATCTATTATACCTACACTGAATTTCATTTTTACTTAAAAAATATACACAAGAGATTGGTTCTAAGGAAAACAGTGAGTATTAGCCAAACTTTCCCAGAAACTTTATTTTGCATCTGAAACACATAGGAAATCTTATATATATTCGCATTACACTACAGCATTACTTGGAGTAACTTGATAGATGTGTTTGCTTGTTATCTACGTCTAAATACATTTGGATATAAAACAGTACAGACGAAGATAAAAGTTTTGTTATGAGTTAAGTTACCTTTTGTATTGAATGATGTACTTACGTGTTCGTTATTTATACAGTGGACTTAAAAATGAATGCACTATGATGAGAGACTTTAATATCAATATGATCGTTGTAGTGGGACTTACTATTAAGAACTAGGATGTCCAGTAAGTTCTACGATCATTTCAAAAAATCATAACTTGGCTACTATTAGAGACAGAAAAGCTTGGTTTGTTGCAAAACTTTTGGTAGACTTCAGTGTTCTTTTTTCCTTCATCGTGTGTTGCAGATTTGATTTGAAGCGCACGGAAATGGTGATAGAATAAGAGAAGACGCAATGTGCCATCTGATATGCAGAATCCAAATCTGTTTCAACGGTACCGTGGAGTTATCGACGCCAGTATGCGAAGGCTTTACCGGAACAAAACAAAAAAATGCATAATTAGGTGGTTCAATAACTTCAAAGAGACAGGCAGTGTCAAAGGCCATACCGCGCTCTCCTGGTGCTACGCCGTTAGACTACTTTCTGTGCGGTTTTGTCAAGGATCACGTTTACACAACGTTAGTCAGTGACATGCCTATCGTTCGAGCACGAAGCAGTGAAGTAATCATTTAGAACTGTTGAGCCTGCAATGCTGACGTGTACATGAACAGAACTCGAATATTGCCTTGTTGTTCTACGAGCGACTAGTGAGACACACACTGAAATTCTGGCGGAACGGTGAGAAAAAAACTTTGAGAGCTGGTAACTGTTTACAGCAAACCACAATGTTCTATATCTAACACTTTACAAGTTGTGCTTGTTTTGAAATTACAGCGGTACCTTATGGACACTCTGTGTATGACAAATGCTTAACAATCTCTGAGCAAAATTCCTGCCTATATTCGTTTCTTCCACGAGATGCAAGGTAGTCCCAGATGATTTAGTAACACGGCTAGGAACGTAACGAAGAGAACAGGTACGGAAGAAAACTCACACGAAGCGTTGTATAACTGAGGAATCAATTAAGCTGACAGACTTTGAGATAGCGGGAAGGATAGTTTAAGGCAAGCGGAACGTCGGTCGGCGCGCTGTGGCCACGTGAGCACGAGAGCCGCTGCACGGCGGCTGCGGTCAGACCCGCATCTGCTCGCGGGCAGGGATGGCCACCTGGTAGGCCGGCTGCCCGCCCTCAGACACCCACAGAGAGCCGTTCTCTCCTCGCCGCAGCACCTCCACTGCCGCTCGTGCCACGGCGTCTGACCTGACAACAAACAACACTGCTTAGTTCCGAGCGTTATACACTGACGGAAATAAATCGCAACACCGAGAAGGAGTTCTGCGACATAAACTAAAGTTGGTAGGAGTGCTCCTACATCTGTAGTGCCACTATCAGAATACAAATCAGATATGCTTTAAATACACGTTGTAAAGCTCGCGAGCGTTAGTTGCCTTTGAGACTGGGCGTGATGAATTGATGTTAGTCAAGAAAGCCTTTGAGGCGTCAAAGACGCCATTGTCAACACCTCACTCAGTTTGAACGAGGTCTTGTAGTAGGGCAGCGATACTGCATAAAGGCTTCGTAGGAAGGTACCCACTGTACGTGATTGCTTGCAGCGACCGTCACGAGAATGTTCGATCGCAAGAAGGCCTGGTTCCAGACGGCCACATGACACCACTGAGAGCGAAGACCATCGTGTTCTGCGCATTTTACTGCATCAGCAGCAAAAATATGAGGAGCAGTTGGCGCTACAATGATGCAAAAAACTGTTACAAGTCGATTACTTCAAGGACAGCTCCGAGTCAGACGCCCCATAGCGTGCAATTCACACGCCCTAAACCAACGCCATTCCCAGTTTCGGTGGTATCAAGCGAGAGCTCATTGTTGTAACTTCTGATGAAAGCTCTACTTCGGTGCCAGTGATGGCCGTGTGTAGATTAGCAAGAGGACAGTTGAGGGCGTGCAACCAATCTGTCTGGATGCTGGACACACTGAATCTACACCTAGTTTTATGGTCTGGGGTGCTATTTCATACGTCAGCCGGAGCACTCTCGTGGTTATCCCAGGCATCCTGAACACTAATTTGTACGTCAATAAGGTATTCCACCTGTTGTGCTGCGATTTACGAACAGCATTCTATGGGATGATTTCCAACAGGATAACGCTCGCCTGCGTACCACAGTTGTAGCCTAACATACGCTACAGTGTGTTAGCATGTTGCCTTAGCCTGCTAAATCCCCGGATGTGTCTCCGGTCGAACAGATGTGTGACATCATCGGACGACAACTGCAGCGTCATCCAAAACCAGCATAACTTGACCGGCCAAGTGCAACAGGCATGGAACTCCATCACGCAAACTGACATCCGGTACCGACACAACACTATGCGTGCACATTTTAATGCTTGCATTAAATATTCTGGAAGTTTGAACGGTTATTAACATACCAGTAATCCACATTTACAATGTCTTTTCTCGCACTTACATTAACGTGTGATCTTGTAATGTTAATCACTTAAATATGCAGCCTAGACAAATGTTATTCAGATAACTTAATTACTTTACGTTCATTATTATTTGTATTCCAGTTTAACCATTAGTGTATTTGAGGTTAGATCAGATATACTTCTCGTTTCATAGATCTATAGTGAGGAGATCATCAATGGTCTAGATCATCTCATAAAGCAGCAATACATATAATGTGATAACAAAAGAAGAGATTGCTAATTACATAATCCTGACATACTGTCAGTTGGAGCAGTGACCAGCACATTAAAAATATATATATATATATATATATATATATATATATATATATATATATATATATTTGCCTTAGTCTATACGAGACATGGAAGTGCTATGTTACTTCCCTGACCACCCTCAATTCAGAAAGAACAAGTATGTAACACAGTGACTAGAGTAGGCTAATAATTTATGGAGATACATATATTATACATGGTTTATGTTGAAGCTGCAGTTGATTGTTGAAAACCACATCAAAATCCGTCCAGTGGATCCTGAGTTATTCCAATTTTAATTGAGTAGCTTGTCAAGATTCACAGAGGTACGCAACAGTCGGGTTCGGTCACTGTAACGCGAGATGCTCAAAGCAAAACGCAGCGTTTGTGCGGGGACATCCTGCAGCGAAAATGGTCAGACCTCGTCCCTGGCACCGAAAAGTGGGGGAGGCAAAAGCTGTTTGTCAACAAAAATAAGTTTCGCAGCAGACAGATTGAGCACAAAGTTATTCAAAGGAAGTCTCGGAGTGAGTTTACACGGGAGGAATACATGCGGCGTCATAATATCATAATGGTGTATTGTCAGCTAAAAAGTTATGCTTAGGGGTCGGAGTCCCTTGTTCGAGAAAAACCACGATAAGTGTTGACTAACGACAGACCTACAACTGATGTCCATTTACACCTCAGTGATGCAATAATGTTTTTGGTACTTCTTCTGACGTACGCAAAGTCGATATGAGGACAGTTGCGTGCGAAGTGACTGTAATTGACCTTTCAAAGTTATATTTTTGAATATAATAAATAAAAATTAGGACGTGGTTAACTCAGATGAACAAAGGTTATGTTGCGCTATTACCCCATCTCGCACATTGATATTGGTAGGTAGGACAATGTCTCTTATCTTATCTTGGTGTACTTTCTCAGTACATAATCGCAGATGACTTTGCAGTCGCGCTTGTGTGTGTCAGTTTTTATTGTAGTGGAAAATACTACGTGTTTTAGTGCTAGGCAGATTCAGAAATGTCGTCGCGTTTCGGTTATAAAGTCCTGCGTGGCAGGAGTATCAAAGATTGATCTCAGATTCCAGTCACTAAATAAGCAAATTTATGGAACATTACTATTACCAGGAATTAGTGGTCACAGTGCAGACTTCGAGATGCGTGCGTGGTACTTATATCTTTGTGGTCACATTTTTGCTAATGTACACGGACCTAATAGGAGGAAGTAGGAATTCGACCCTATATTGTGTTTTTAATAGATTCGTCTGTTACTTATTTGATTGTGTACATATTTCTCCACGAGTTGTTTTTGGTATCGCAAAGAGTAGGTATGCCACACTAGTCGGAGGGCACCGTTAGAACGAATGCAGACCAGGTATGGGCACGTAGGTTTTAACAGGTGGAAGCAGTGAGGATTGCCTGGTAATGTGTCACCTGAATTAGGCAGGTAGCTCTCTGGTATCACTAAATCGCACATGCCTGTTATTCTTCCACTGACAACTGCTGTTCTAAAGACGCTAGAGGGTTGTTTTTGTCGCCTTTTTCCTATCTATGATTTAATTTTTAATGGACATGGAGGACTGCCGTTACATACAGACTCACCTTCACATTGTGTAATGAGTGTCAGTTTGAGTACCGAGAACCGTCATAAACCCAACCTATGATTAGAAATCATCACAGTGTACATGGCGTTTGGTTTTTAAAACTGAAGGTCCCGAACCCTCCCCCCCCCCCCTTCAAACCCACGTGCAAAGCAACTTTTTATTTGCAAATAGGAAGCCTCCTTTTTTTATTATAGACTCGGATTTAATTACAAGAAATACCTAGGATTTATCTGAAACAGTTTTTTTCCAAATGTGGAAGATGGCACTGTAATTGGCACGAGGATTACGGCGGTTGGACGGAAGAACACACAGAAATCAGTCACCCTGATGGTGAGATTCGACGGGACTCACCGAAATCGAGCATCCTGATGGTGTGGGGACTTACCGGAATCAAACCCGAAGGTGACTTGCAAATTTAATAACACTTTCACGTTTAGATATTGAAATGTTGGCAAATAAGCTACATTTAACGCAATGTAATTTTCTGTTTACTTGAAGGTTGATTTCAACGAGTCCCCACACAACCAGGGTGCTTGATTTCGGTGAGTCTCCTCGCCAGCAGTGGTGGATGTGGGGAGAGAGATGGCGGAGTTTTGAGAGAGGATGATCTGGACATGAGTCCATCAGAGAGAGTATATTTGTAAGACTGGATGCCATGAACTTATATATATATATATATATATATATATATATATATATATATATATATATATATATATATATATATATATATATATGACTTTTGAACACTATTAAGGTACATACATTGTTTGTTCTCTATCAAAATCTTTCATTTGCTAACTATGCCTATCAGTAGTTAGTGCATTCAGTAGTTAGATTCTTTTATTTAGCTGTCAGTGGTGGCACTCGCTGTGTTGCAGTAGTTCGAGTAATGAAGATTTTTGTGAGGTAAGTGATTCATGAAAGGTATAGGTTATTGTTAGTCAGGGCCATTCTTTTGTAGGGATTTTTGAAAGTCAGATTGCGTTGCGCTAAATATATTGTGTGTCAGTTTAAGACAGTCATTTAAAATTTTTCTAAGGGGACATTTCATATGGCGACCCTGCCAGGATACCTCACTGGAATCTCCTGATTTTTTCTTGTAGTTTGTGTAATTAGTGTAGCTATTGTTTATTGCTGGTGCATAATTATAGAGAGTATTTACTTTGTAGTTGTAGTTTTTCATTGTTGTACAGTAAAACAGTTGTGGCTTGCATGTAGATTTGCACCAAGTATTTCGCAGCTGTGCTTGCAATTAACTAGATATTATTTTCAGTGCTATGTTAATGTGTTTTCTTATTTTGCTCTTCAAACTGTGCTTTTCTGTATTATCGTGTGAAATATTGTGACAATAATGGCGTGTGAAAAACGTAACACTAGGCTCCAAAGTAAACTGAGAAATAATAGTGACGACGAGCGTAGCTTATCAGCACCACTGTGTAACGAATTAACAGACAATCAAAGTAGTAATTTGGTAATTGTGCATAGGGAAATGGAGCGGGCGGCAAATAATGGCGTAGACAGTGAAACAAATAGTGAACAGGGAAGCATTATCGATCGATCGGTCGGCAACAGCTCGCCTTGGATTCCGAAATGACAGGACACAATCTTGCAAATACTGTAGATTCAGGTTTTGCGTACTCGCCATTTTCTCAAATAAGTCAAGACACATTTTCTGCGTTTCAAAATGCGAACATTGCCGGTTCAAAGGCACTGCCGAATAGCACTGAGGAACATGTTTCAGACACCAGTGCATCGTTATTACAATTAATGCAACAAATGGGACAAAAGCTTCAAAAGTTAGAGACAATGGAACAAAATCTTCAAAAGTTAGACACAATGAAACAAAATCTTCAAAAGTTGGACGCAATGGAACAAAATCAAACACAGTCACAGCAACAGCTTCAAAAGTTAGACACCACGCTTGAACAAACACGTGAAGGTTTAACTGCTGAGTTACTTAAAATCGAATCTAAATGTCAAAAAGTCTGTAATGACGTAAAAACACAGCAAACTATTGTTCATGAAAATCACGACACCTTGCAAGCTAAAATTGACTCAGTTGCATCTACCGATTCAGTTACACAACTTGCAAAACCTCAGGAAAACTTAAAGGACACAGTAGATACGATTTCAACACAAATGGACACTCTGAAACTTGGTTCAGAAAAACACACTGAGGAAATAAGTTCACTATCGGAGAAAGTAGCCGAACTTTCGGATCAGTTCACTAACTTATCTGCAAAGGTAGATGATGATCTGAATGACACAAGTCCCGTAGCCTTCCATGACACAGAAGAATACGAACAAATTAGGAAATTCAAACAAAATCAGAATCAAATTAATTCACAACACAAAAGAGAAATCCGGGAAGTACAAGATCAGTTGGCACAAATAATACGAGAATTACATATTTCAGAGGAGACTCGCGCTCCAACATGGGAAGAGGGACATAGAAATACAGAACAGCGACAAAATAATAACACAGGGAACTTCGGAAATTATGAAAGAAATTGGCAAGGTACACCGAATTTTGAGATGGAACCGCCGTAACGGCGTAACAATGACCGACATGTGACTCGCCGACATGATGACTTTGACTATAAGCTGTTTATTACTACACGTAAATTCAAAACATTTAAGAATTCCAGCAACGACATTCATCCACAAGCGTGGCTTCATCAATTCTCTCATTGTTTTCCTCCCAACTGGTCATTAGAGCACAGATTAGAATTTATGTGTGGCTACTTAGAGAATGAACCAGCTGTAGGAATGCGATCGGTGATTCACGATTGTCACAGTGAAGGAGAATTTTTTCATGCCTTCCTCTCAGTATATTGGTCTCAAGCTACACAAGACCGAGTGAAACATAGCATCATAATGATGAAACATTTCGAACACTCTGAATTTTCCAGTCTTGTGAAATATTTTGAAGACATGTTACACAAGAATCAGTACCTGTCAAACCCATACAGCCCTTCAGAACTCATCCACATTTGCTTAATCAAATTGACTGAACATTTACGACATATTATTTTGGCAGGACGTTGCAAAGACGACATTGAAGCTTTTCAGGGACTCTTACAAGAATTAGAAATTGAGACAGACAGTCACGGGATGCGAAAACAGGAAAACAATCATTACAGGTCACAGCCATCACAATTCCGCGATGACAGAAATAATAACTGGACACGACAAGGCTATTCTTACAATGTAAATCGTGACCAAAACAGACACCGCCTGTATGACAACCGTTGGCAGAGTAGTAATAATTACAGGGAAAGATCACCTCTCCGTGGTAATGACTATCACAGAGACAATCAGAGAAACAGACAATATGGGAACCAAAATAATTATTATCAAGGGAGACAGAATAACTTCAGATGCAACAGTCCATCATGCAGTTACGATTCCGGGAGAAATTCTCCACCACATGACCAACAAAAAAGAAACTATGTAAACTATCGACAAAACGACAGACCTGAATTTCATCAGAACTGGCAGGATTCAAACAGGGCAGGGCCCTCTCGACAAGGTGAATTTGTAGAAGTTAGATCTCCAAATCCCAATAACAACGCTCGCCAACAAAGAGACAATAGACAATGACTCACACCGCTGGCAGCCACAAAACGTACTTATGAAACTGACGACGTAGCTGCCATGGCTAGTAATTATGTAAAAATGGAAGACATTAGGGACTTCTTACTCCAGGAACACGACGTAAAACATAACAACATTGCATATCCTGTAATTCACATTACAGTAAATGACGTAAAATTTACGGCAGTACTTGACTCTGGCAGTCCCATTTCAGTAATTAGTGAAACAGCCTTTAGCAAATACAACAAATCGAACGATTGCCCCACACTTCCGTTACGTAAGATTAAATTACAAGGTGCAATCGTTGGAAAAAGTAGATGTACGCCAACAAACCAACTTAGAATTCTTTTGCCTAAGCCACAGTTTCTCTATGAACTTCCTTATCGTTCCATTGTTGTCAACAGAAATTATATTGGGAGTAGATTTTTTGAATGAATACAAAGCAATCTTAAACTTTCACGATGCTGAAATAAGTTTAGAGAAAGAAGGTAAGCCAATAGCTTTGAAATTTGAAGATTGGCTCTCAAACCATGACGAGGAAATTAATCGACTTTACCTCCTGTTAGACAACAGTTCGGAATTTTCGACGGAACTTGACACTAACAATCAGTCTGAAAGTACTGACAGGGATGATATCGACGGCGTATTTGATAATAACGAGTTAATTCAGAATAAAATTCAAACAAATGAGAATTATAATGACACTGGTAGGCAGGACCTTTTTGAGATTTTACAAGCACATTCCACAGTCTTTACTCACAAAACAGGAACAATCAAGGGGTTTCAATACCAATTTCGTGTTCGTGAGCATACTAAATTTTTTTGTTAGACCATACGTAATTCCAGCACATTATAGGGACCGTGTTAGAACAGAAATATAATCTATGCTTGACGAGGGAATTATTGAGCCTGCAGTAAGCTCATACAACAATCCATTACATGTTGTTGAGAAGAAAAATGGATCGATCAGGCTTGTCTTAGATTCGAGACAAATCAATACTATCATCATTCCTGAAACAGACAGGCCGCAAACGATGGAAGAAATTCTTCAAAATTTTAATGGTGTAAAAGCGTTGTCTTCTGTTGATCTCAGATCCAGCTTTTATCAGATCTAACTTCATCCAGAACGTAGAAAATGCACAGCTTTTCTTTGTTTCGGCGTTTGTTATCAATTTCGGAAACTTCCTTTTGGTTTGAACATTTTTTCGGCAGCATTCATTCGTGGGCTAACTTCCGTATTACCTGAGTTCTTAAAACGTCACATCACCTTATATGTGGACGATATTCTGATAGCAGAAGCCTCATGGGAACAACATAATCGCATCCTCAAGAGTGTGTTACGTATTTTTGCAGAATCTGGAAATACAGTTAACTTGGAGAAGTCTGAATTCGGTACGACAAAGGTGAAGTTTTTGGGACATATTATTTCTTCTGAAGGCATTCAGCCGGATCCTGAAAAGTTAGAAGCAATCAGAGCCATTCCTGTTCCATCCACAAAAAAACAAGTCCGCAGTTTTCTAGGTCTCGTAAATTTTTACCGTCGTTTTCTGAATATGCAAATTCTAGTTACACCAAAACTTAGTTCTCTCACTAGAAAAAATACTATTTGGAACTGGGACGAACAAGTACAGCTGGAATTCAATTCTTTGAAAGAGGCTCTACTTAACGTATTACTAGCTCATCCAGATCTGTCAAGAATTCTGCCTTAGCACGGATTCTTCTAAAGTTGGTCTTGGTGCCCATTTATTTCAAGAAACCATAGAAAATGACACTACTGTTCAGAAAACCATTGCTTTTGCTAGCCGAGTGCTAACACAATCTGAAAAAAATTGTTCCGTTTCTTTAGCTATCTTTTGGGCATTTAACAAATTCCGTTTCTTTCTCTCTGGTAAGCACGTAAAAGTATACAGTGATCATCGTGCATTACAATTTCTTATGTCTTCAAAATTAAATCACGACAGGTTAAAACGTTGGGCATTGTTTCTGCAAGAATTCCTCTTCACAATAGTCTACATTCCCGGCAAGGAGAACATTGTTGCGGACGCACTGTCACGCGCACCGGCTGGGCTTGAGAAAAGTAACACAGAAGGCAACATCGAGAAAAATTTCAGTATTCTTTACATTCAGAAAGTCGCCTTCGAAAACTTCATCACCACATCTTTAAAGGACATTGCTCATGAACAAGATAAAGATCCGATTTGGAAAGACATAAAAAGTAAATGGAATGAAAAGACACACACACAGATTCGGCATTATTATCTGGTTAGAAACAACATACTCTTCAAACGCTGCACTATTGATGACAAGGTATGGGTACTTTGCATTCCTGACGATTTTGTTAATAAGCTCATTTGGTACATTCATTTCAGCTACGCGCATTTTTGCCCATGAAAATGTTGTCATATTCTTCGGACGACTTGTTATTTTAACAATATGGAAAAGAGAATTCGAAGAGTCTTGTCTATTTGTAAACTTTGTCAAAAAGCTAAACCATCTACTGAAGAAAAAGCCATTAGGTGGAGAAAAAGGAGGCCATTAGCCTCGCTATTGACATTCCTTTCCAGAAACCATCGCAAATATGACACGCTATTTCTTGGAAACGTATGATTATAATGTGAAGCACGTACTTTGTGCTACTTAGTGAAATGCTTATGAATTTATGGGAAATATTCTTACATCTGCACACCTGATTATGACAAGTGTCTTTCTACGAGTGTTGAGAGAATTTCTACTGACTTATAAAATGCCATATGGCTAGTGAATGACGTTTATTTGCTCATTTTGTTTAACATCTAGTTTCTAGCTGCACTGCAGCATTGGTTAAAATAAAATTTAATAGATGTGCTAATGTAAATATTTTCTATCTACAGATCCAGTAAATAATAATTTTATGATCTACTTCCAAAAAAATGAGGGAGCACAAAAAGACATTTCCCTTCACAGGAACTGCATACATAATTTTGTAATGACTGTGTAATTTATTTCGTAGAGTAAGTCAAGGTGATGCATCACTCTAGTGTTAAGATGTGACATAGGTATTAGATATTTCCTATCTTTATTGTAATATTTTTTCTGCTTGAGCTATGTCATATTTAGGTATAAGTTATTGCATTTGCTGCTGCTGTTTGCCAGGCATAGTGCTACTGAATGTCACTTTGTATTACTCTGTTAAGCCAGTTTTTCTACTGATTTATTTTTCTTGTTGCTGCACATTGGCTCATATTAGTTGTAATGTTGCATTTGCTTTGCTAATTTAGATATACTGCTGCCTACTTTGCCAATTTCCAATTTTTTGTCATTGCTGTTTGTGTTAATTGTTTTGTGCTGCTACATTGCCTCAGTAGATTTAAGTTAGCTTAAGATGGGGTAGGCTATATACGAGAACGAGTTGTGATGAATTGGAAGAAATGCATTGAGAAGCTATAAGTAAATGGTTTGGCCAAAAAAGTATTTTGAAAGAGGATATGAACAAAAAAGTAGGGTTTGGGGACGACAGGATTAGGTAGGATTTTCATGGAAATAAATGATGAGGTAAGATAATGGAAAATAAATAATGAGGTAAGAAATAAGTGAACATATAAATACAGAAAGCATGCTTGGATAGGATTTTTTTGGTGGAAACAAATGTTGAAATAAGAGGAAAGATCTATGGGATGAAGTTTTGGGTTGGACTGCAGTACCAAATGTTACACTGAAAACAAACCTGTCCTTTCGTTTTGTGTTATTCCGCTATGTGTTTGTGTACCCTTGTGTCTTTATGTGTTTATCTGATAAGAGTTATGTTATAGAATTTTTCTAATAATGTGTTATTTACTTTGTAAAGATGTTTAGACATTATTTATTCTGTTCTGTTTCAGTGCTCGTGTGTGAAATTAATGTTTCGAAAACTATTCTCATTATTTTATTTATTTATGTCATAATCCCTGTAACACTGATGTACATGTTTATTTCTATTCTTTTGTAAAGCCTGTATTACTACAAATGTTATCTGTATTACTATGTTTTTAATGATGTTTTCTGTACCTTTGTAATTGTATTCTCATGTTATAAAATCGTAATTGACAGCAGTTCATCAAATTAAGTTACATCCCTCACTGCACATGTTTCTGTTGGTCATAGTATATGCACAATATATGAAAAAAGGGACTGTTAGTGCTTGCACATGTGTTGATAATTCAGCAAGGGACTGGTTAACAAAATTGCTGATTCTAACGACACATAAAAAAGTTTGTGAGTGCTGAAGTGGTGGTTTATGGACTTGCTATATTGCCTGCAAGACTTCTATGGACATACTAAAAATTTTGTGAGTGCACAAGAGGTGGTTTATGGATATGCTATATAGTACAAGGCTCTTCGATAGTGATTGTGCACCTGCACAGTCGCAACAGATGGCTGCTGGCCGTCTCTACGAGGACTGAAGTGGGTCTGCACCTTTGATGATCCACCAATACCATTATTTCTACAAGAACTGCAGTGGGTCTGCATCTCTGGTGACCCACCAATATCATAATCTCTACCAGGACTACAGTGGGTCTACTCTGTGATGACCTACCTACCAATACTCTTCAAAACTTCGACTGACTCTGCTGTGGGTTTGCTCTGTTGTGGCCCATTACCTGTCTGCATGTCAAGAGTCAGCACTGTCTTTCCGTTGGAAGGACAACACTACTTCTTCAAGACTGCATGGAAATCCACTACTTCCGTGTGCATTTTCTATTACTGCTCAGAGTTTGAGAAAAACACTGCACTGTGATGAATGATCAGGACTGTCTTTATGGACTGTGAGAAAATCTTTGCTTTTCACCAATAGTGTATCAATAAGTGTGTGCATTTGATATCTTTGTTATTGTAATTATGAAAAATTTTTTCAAATTTGCATTAGCCACTGCCCAAAACAATTTGTAAAATTTTTTTATGGGGAGCATGGGGGTTATGTAAGTAGGCTGTTTAGGTTTTTTTATTGGTAACGCCACGTAGCGCTCTGTATGAAAATCACTGGCTGTGCTGCGTGCAGTCTGTGGCTGGTTTGCATTGTTGTTTGCTATTGTAGTGTTGGGCAGCTGGATGTGAAGAGCGTGTAGCGTTGAGCAGTGAGAGGTGAGCCGCCAGCAGTGGTGGATGTGGGGAGAGAGATGGAGGAGTTTTGAGAGCGGATGATCTGGACGTGTGTCCATCAGAGGGAGTAAATTTGTAAGACTGGATGTCATGAACTGATATATATATATATATATATATACATATATATATATATATATATATATATATATATATATATATATATATATATAATGACTTTTGAACACTATTAAGGTAAATACATGGTTTGTTCTCTATCAAAATCTTTCATTTGCTAACTATGCCTATCAGTAGTTACTGCATTCAGTAGTTAGAGTCTTTTATTTAGCTGGCAGTAGTGGCGCTCGCTGTATTGCAGTAGTATGAGTAACGGAGATTTTTGTGAGGTAAGTGATTCATGAAAGGTGTAGATTATTGTTAGTCAGGGCCATTCTTTTGTAGGGATTTTTGAAAGTCAGATTGCGTTGCGCTAAAAATATTGTGTGTCAGTTTAAGCACAGTCATTTATAATTTTTCTAAGGGGGCGTTTCATGGGTATTTCTTGGAGTAGATTCCGAATGTTCAGTTAGAAAGGGGGGTTCCCGTTTGAAAATAAAAGTTGCCCCCCCCCCTCCCAAGATGGAAGTGGGGGGATGGGGTGGCAAGTTTTAGCACAGATCGATGTCCCCTTTGAAAATATTAACTTTTCATCTGGAACATTTTTGGTCCATACGATGCGTATTTTTCAAGATATTTATTTGTTCCAGGTTAAAATAAACATCCAGTAAAAATCAAATGTTCTTTATGAAACATCTACAAAATATTTTACTCAACTATAAACTGTAAGCAGGCCCTTATCCCTGACGTGCAGTCGTCACGCTCGCTAACCCACTAAGTCCGTCTGACACTAAAAATACAGGTCAATGTTACACTTTAACGCATATAAACTGTAGCCAGAGATGGTAAGACCTCCGTACACACGCAGTTTTTGTTTTTTTTTCAGTTGAGAATGTTCTACAGGGTGTTACATACTCCTTGCGATAAACATCTTGGGTGATACATCACTTCAGGGGGACAACTTTTATTACAGACTAAACGTTCGCTAACTTCCCAGCGACGAGATTTCAGTGAATTAGCGGCGTCTACTTACCATGAGTGCTGCTATTACCTAATCCAATAAATTGATTGACTGATTTTCAGACAGGCAACGATAAGAATAAGTGTCTCTAAGCCGAGAAAGATATTTTGGAAGCCAAACAGGAACTTGAATTTGGCACAGCCTACCGCCTTTCGCGTGGTGCAGATGACTGTCTGATAGGCAACACACACTGCACACGAACGCCACATAGTGCCTATGCCCCGCCGCCGTTCAGCGGCATAACCGGTACAAAAGGACGCCTAACCTCGCCAGGAAGCGGCAGCGAATATTTTTAGTCTACGCTTGCCAAAAAACATCCCATCATCTACAAATAATTAACGTAGAGCAATGAAATTTCGGTAATACATTTGTATAGGTGACATATTTAAGTGATTAACATTGCGTGTAGGCACGAAATAAGCGATTGTAAACGTGAAATACTGGTACATTAATAACCGGTGAATGGAAGCATGCAAACGTGCATGTGTTGGGTTGTACAGGTTAGAGATAACTGTTTGTAGGATGGAGTTCCATGCGTGTTGCACTTGGTCGGGCAGTACAGGGACGGTTAATGCCGTTTGTGGATGGTGGTGAAGTTGTCCGGTGATGTTCCATGTGTGCTCGACTAGAGACAGATGTGGTGATCGACGAGACCAAGCCAACATGTCGACACTCTGTAGAGCATGTTAGGTTATAACTGCGATATGCGGGCGAGCGTTATCCTGTTGGAAATCACCCCCTACAATGATGTTCATGAATAGTAGCACGACAGGTCGAATCACCAGATTGACGTATAGATTTGCAATCAGGGTGTGAGGGATAACCACGAGACTGCTCCTGTTGTCATACGAAATCGCACCCTACACCATAACTCTAAGTGTAGGTCCAGTGTGTCTAGCAAGCAGATAGGTTGATTACAGATCCTCAACTGGCCTGCTTCTAACCATCTCATGGACATCACTGGCACCGACGCGGAACCAGATTTCGTCAGAAAACACAACAGACCTCCACCCCGCTCTCCAATGAGCTCCCACTTGACACCACTGAAGTCCAAAATGGCGGTGGTTCGGGTCGGTGGAATGTACGCTACAGAGCTCTGGCTCGGAGTTATCCTTGTAGTAATCAATTTGTAACAGTTTGTTGTGTCACTAGTCAACTGCTGATCAAATTGTTGCTGTCGATGCAGTACGATGCGACAGAGTCATACGCCTCAGTCGTACCTAGCCAGCAGCAAGATTGAACCACCTGATGATGTCGGACAGTTGCTCCGAGGAAATATTGTGGAATTTGCACAACGTGATCCGGCGGCAAACCCGTGAAGACTATTTACAACATATGAAATTTATTATGTCCACCTATATTTCAGTCATGAAACAGTGAGATCCTGAGAGGTAAGTACTGCTTTTCGAAATTATCAGGTTCAGTTTAGGTAAGGATCAGTTCAGATTTCATTTTATGGACAGAAATTACATTTCACAGAGTAGTGTTACATTTGTGTGTGTGTTATTCTGTGTTTAGAGCTTTGTTTAGTAGGATTGCGCGTGTAAATTCACAGATTATTGTTCAAATGGTTCAAATGGGTCTAAGCACTATGGGACTTAACATATGAGGTCATCAGTCCCCTAGACTTAGAAAATGGTTCAAATGGCTCTGAGCACTATGGAACTTAACATCTGAGGTCATCAGTCCCCTAGACTTAGAACTACTTAAATCTAACTAACCTAAGAACATCACACACATCCATGCCGGAGGCAGGATTCGGACCTGCGAACGTAGCAGCAGCGCGGTGCTGGACTGAAGCGCCTAGAACCGCTCGGCCACAGCGACCGGCTCAGATTACTGTTAAAGGAACATTTTGGCGACTTATTTATTTATTTTTTAAAAATTTGATTAGCAATTTTATGAAACATTTTTGTATTGTGTTAGCTATTGTGTTGCATTTGCAAGTCATGTATGGTGACGTCATGCGTTGTAGCACTTCACTGTACGGCGCAATTGAATTTCACAGAACAGCTTATTTAAGGTATAGTTACGTTTGCTAATAATTTTGGCGAAGTTAGTTAAAATTCAGTTATAGTGTTTAAAATTAAGCGACTCATTTTATCAGATAGCGTTTTCGTAGTTACACCACTTGCATTGTTCGGGACAACAACACAGATACACGAGCTATAAGGAATAGGAGTTCTCTTTACTCCTGTTTCACTTCACAAGATTAGACATAGTGGAGTCTTCATCAAGTAGACACGGCAACAGACATGGAACGAAAAGGACCGTGCACTACTGGGATCGTAACAAGACAGTATAGTCCACAAGAAAATATAACGGAGATGCTGGGGGAACTTTAATGGGAATCTTTGGTAGAAAGGCAACGTCATAGTCTGTACACGTTAGGCACCCCGGCCAGTCCCTGGGACACTGTGGCAAGTTGTCTATCAGTCTTAGCAGGAAAACTAGACGAGGACGGAGCGGCCTTGGAAATTATTCCAAGAAATTCGTTGCGCAGTTCCGCTCTCCAGACTCGTTTGTCGGCATCTGCTCACACAGCTGTGCGCCAGTTAAAACATTACAGAGTAATGCTGCTCTTCGACTGTCCAATTTTGATATTATTGCTCGACTTAAGTAGGGGAGAGTGTTAGTACTTTTGTACACTTTCCAGACTTTAGCTCCCTAGCTAGTTTAATACATTTTATTATTCCACTTTTTAAATGATGGCATTCGCTTTTTATGTGCTGCAGTCTTTTTCTGAAATTACTTCGGAAAATTAAGGTTTCTCCGAAAGTCAAAACATGTTCCTAGGTTGAACTTGGTCTTGTACCCAGGAACAAATATTCCATTGATATAAAAGTGTTGTAACTGAAAAAAATGTTGTCAGTACTGTGTTTAATGGTGAATCTGTTACGTTATTACTCTACTACACACCAATGATGAAGCAGAGTAATCTAATTAAACAGAAGTATCATCAAAAAGTAGTTACAGGCTTAAAACATTTTGAAATGAAGTTACTGAAGAGTAACACAAATTTCCATTTACAAGACTGGTAAAATTGTTAAGGCGTTAAAGAAACCCAGTTCATCTGCAAGTATCACATGTTCCATGGTAAAGACCTTCTTCTGTATCAAGGTACACGATGGTGCACGACCGATGAAGTATGGCTTAACTGTCCACACGTTATATAAATAGTTCTAAATTTTACTCAAACTGAACGATTAACAATAAATTCCAAATTGCTTTGATATATTATACAGTACTTCTATTTTCTGAAAGCGAAATACGTATTTGTAAATTCTGTGCTAAACAGAACTTCGTGTTTAACAACAACAAAGACAATAGAAAATGGCGGAAACTGCTTATACGGTCTCAAGTGACCACTAATTCTTCTCATTCTAAAATCAGTCACCAGACTGAAGTACCAACCAAAAAATTTCACGTGCTCCAGGTAAACCATCGTGTAGGTGCCACACTCTCCCTCAGTTTAATCTGGCTTTTATAATCTGGTAAGAGGTTAATTCTGAAATGCTCATTCATACTGTGGAGAAGTATTAACGGGATATGCGATCGTGCAGTACAGCTGACGTTGGATTTCTAAAAATATGCATCGCTTCCATTAGGAGTCTGTGTATGATGTAAAACTAGGAGTTTGGCATGTATTTAGTGCAACTCGAGTACTACAGATACCTTTTCCCCTAAACAATAACTTCTTCAAGCGGAAAAATGCTACAATTGGAGCACAAAAGAGGCAAATGTGCTCCTTTTAAAAACACTGACTGAAAAGTGGGATACCAACTGCCTCATTCTACCATCCTCTGCAACTTCAAAAATTTTCGCAGTACTATTGGCATGCAAACATATTCGCGCTCTGTTTAACATGCAGCTCATCTCTCATTCCCACAGGCTCCCCTACCGGAAAGTCGCTCACACCCACTTCGTCCTGTTCCGCTCACTGTCAATGCCTCCCTCTTGCTCTCTCTCTCACTTCTAATATCTCATTCCTCCTATCCTACTGCTGCTGTCTGTTCTCACGGTCACTATCTCTCTCTTCCTCGTTGTCATTGCCATACAATCACTCTTTCATTATCACTGGCTCTCATTCAGTTCCACCTTCTCCTTCTCTCTATTCCCGTCCCACAGCCACTGTCTCCTTCCCTCTCAACCTAAAGAAGTACGAATACGTTCGCATGCCAAACTTTTTATGGAAATTTTTAAAGGCGCTGAGGAAAGTAGAATTAGGTAGCTGGTACCCCAATTTTGAGTCAGAATCTTTTAAACAGCAGGATATTCGCTTTTCTTGTGCTCCGTTAGGAACATTATTCCGCTCGTGCCTTATTTTCCCTGCCACAGCAGGGTATCACTCATGTGAAAAAATCCTTACAGGTTAGTACAATTTTGGTAGTTTAATTATGTGAAATTGAAATGAGGCAAAATTAATTTTACACCTCAGAACGGAATTAACGTGCACTAAAATTTTGCATGTTTCCCAGAACCCCTTTCATGACAACGGAGACGCTTTACAGCATATTTATGCGTATTATTCAGCTTATAAACTACGTTTTCCCCTCACATCGGCTTTTACGTGTACAAGTTGGGTAACTTTGAACCTCTGTATCTCAGAAACGAATGAAGATATCATGCAAAGTTCCCAGGTCCTTCGACATCGTGATCCTAGAAATGTATCGTAAAAATTTCAACCATTTTCTGAGCATAGCCACCGTGCAATCCGTGGCTCGATTTTAATACGGAAAATGGCAAAAGAAAACCTTTTTTTGGGGTTTCTAAGGAACCGGCCAAAAACTAAAGGTGCCTTGATAAGCCCATTAAGGCCCGTCGTAGACTACATCAAATGTAAAAAGAACCAAACGATTTGCTCCATTTGCCCAAGCTGGAGGAAGTGTGTAACACTCATGCTTTTAACGTGTACTGCAGGATAGTGACACTAAGACGATCCTTCTGTTGTGTATACAGATAGCCTAATGGCTATCCAAAATTCTTAACCCTATCTCTCTAATACGAATAGAAGCCGAGATACGAACCCTGGGATAATCCCGTTTCTCTGCGCGACGTTCTGGAACCTAGTAGCGCATGCTGCTGCGTGCATACTGATAACGTTCGTGAACAATGTACTGCAATGTTTTTTATCATTTTTCTGAGCAATATCGCTAGGGTTATTCCAATTAGGACAATGCCAAATCAATTACTGCCAATTCGCCTATGACAGCAGGACGAGGTATTTTTGACAGTAAGAATCATCATTTTGTTGAAACAATGTCATAAAGAAAAAAAATCTTATGATAGACACAGATGAACTGCCTGTGAGCGTCTCTTGCAATGTCCTGCTCGGAGTAACCGTAGGTCGTTTCTTTGGTTATTATTTCTCTGAGAAACCATTGAAGGAGAACGACGGGCATAGTGGCTGAATTTGAGTCCATACAGTGCTACAATAGTACAGTGTCAATACCGGAGCCTTTCAAAATCCGTGTTATACATTACATGAACAAGGGGGGATACCGAGTTATCTTGCAGTCACGGTTTGTGTGGTTTTGAGACCTTTCGATGTGCAGTACCTAACTTCTCACTTCACGTAATTATTACCAGTTTACATTACAAGTTAGGTGTTGAAAGACTGGTTACTGAACGACAAATTTCCGAGCCAACAATTACTTCATCGGAGGCCGTTGCCAACTACCAACTACTTTTTTGGAATGGTGTCTAGATATGCCAGTGACCATAGACCAAAATACCTGTCGCTGTGGCCGATAATCTGCCGTCAACTAAAATTTGTTTCTTACGTTTCTGCTGTGAGGTATGTGAAGAATTAACAACTGTAACAATCATAAACGATGAATCGTAATAAATAAAACAATAAATAAAAAGATTGATAATAGTAATAATAACAATCAGTAATAAACATCATAATTACTCAATAATAAATGTTAAATAACAAAATAGTTAATTGTTTCTGTACAGTAGTAATGTACAAACATTTGCACACAGGTGAAAGTCAATCATGAGACCCATGTGACATGGAGAGAGCAATACAGGCAGTGAAAGACGGCACGGTTTTGAAAATTTCTGCAAGCACCTTTCGAGTCTAATGAAATACACTGAAGAGAAGAGTTCTGAAGAAAGATCTAAGTGCTACCGACAATAAAAAGGTTTCTAGAGGGTTGTATTACGTTTTTATCTCAAAACAAGAAATCACCTCTGCAGTTGCACAGAAGATTTTTCGAGATGACGGCTAAGGACCTGCGATGCCGAGCATGTCAACTGGACTACAGGAATGATCTTCCTCATGGTTTGAATTAGGAACAGGAGGAGGAGGAGCAGATCAGTGTTTAACGTCTCGTCGACACCGAGGTCATTACAGACGGAGCACGCTCTCGGATTAGGGAAGGACGGGGAAGGAAATCGGCCATGCCTTTTCACAGGAACCATCCCGGCATTTGCCTGAAACGATTTAGGGAAATCACAGAAAACCTAAATCAGGTTGACCGGACGCGGGTTTGAATCGTCGTCCTCGCGAATGCGAGTCCAGTGTGCTAACCAATGTTGAATTAGGAGACCATAATGGCTGGAAAGAGGTAAACTGCTCGTTTCCGGAAAAGGTTTCCAACATTGAGGTTGAGGTCAAGTGCCCAGGATATGCAGTGTGTGGCCCCAAACAGACCGCAGCCATTAGTGGGACGAAAGAAACTATTCATGCGAAAACTGAGCGTGAAATTTATTGAATTACCTTACTTTTTGTTTGTAGTAATTATGAATTTTCTCTTGAAAAAAAAAAAAGAAAAAGAAAAAGAAAGTGTAAATTCACCTAGGTGTGAAAGTCATCGGACAGCGATATGCACATATGCAGATGGCGGTAGTGTCGCGTACATTAGGACAGTGAACTTCCGGAGCTGTACTCAGCTGATTCATATAAGATTTACGACGTGATTATGGCCGCATGAGGGGGAATTAAGATACTTTGAACGCGGAATGGTTGTCGGAGCTAGAAGCATGGAGCTTCCCATTTCGAAAATCGTTAAGGAATTCAAGATTTCGAAACCCACAGTGTCAACAGTGTGCTGAGGATACCAAAATTCGAGCATTACCTCTCACCAAAGACACTGCAGTGACAGACTGCCTTCAATTAACGACCAAGAGCAGCGGTGTTTGCGTACAGTTGTCAGTGCTAACAGACAACAGCAGAAATCAATGTGGGCTGTGGCAGCAGACGACAGATGCGAGTGGCTTTCCTAACAGCAGGACATCGCGTGCAGCGCCTCTCTTGTGCTCGTAACCATATGGTTGGACCCTAGACGACTGGAAAACCGTGGCCTGGTCGGATGAGTCCCGATTTCAGCTGGTAAGACCTGATGGTAGGGTTGGAATGTGGCAGAGATCTCTCGAAGCCATGGACCCAAGTCGTCAACAAGGCAGTGTGCAAGCTGTTGGTAGGGGCTGTGTTTACGTGGAGTGGACTGGGTCCCCAGGTCCAACTGAACCGATTGTTGACTGGAAATGGTTATGTTCGGCTACTAGGAGATCATTTGCAGCCATTCATTGATTTCACGTTCCCAAACAACGACGGCATTTTTAAGGATGACAATGATTCACGTCACTGGATCACAATTGTTCGTGACTGGTTAGAAAAAAATTCTGGGCAATTCGAGCGAATGATTTTGTCATCAGATCACCCGACATGCGTCCCATCGAACTTTTATGGGACTTAATCAAGAAATAGAGAAGTCATCTCGTGCGCAAAATCCTGCACCAACAATATTTTCCGTGGATCAGTATGTCTGCTGGGGGCTTCCAAAAAACTTGTTGAATTCATACCATCTCGAGTTGCTGCACTACTCCGGGCAAAGAAGGTACGACACGATATTAACAGGTATCCCGTGACTTTCGTCACCTCAGTGTATACACAGAAGATCCAAAGAAACTGATAAACCTGCCTAATATTCTGTAGGGCCCCCGCGAGCACGCGCAGAAGTGCCGCAACACGATGTGGCATGGATTCGACTAATGTCTAAAGTAGTACTTGAGAGAAATGACATAATGAATCCTGCAGGGCTGTCCACAATTCATAAGAGTACGAGGGGGTGGAGATCTCTTCTGAATAGCACGTTGAACAGTATCCCAGGTACGCTCAATAATGTTCATCTCTGGCGAGTTTGGTGGACAGCTGAAGTGTTTACTGAGAAGAGTGTTCCTGGAGCCACTCTGTAGCAATTCTGGATGTGTGGGGTGTCACATTGTCATGATGGAATTGCGCAAGTTCGGACATGAATGGAACCAGGTCATCAGACAGGATGCTTACGAACGTGTCACCTGTAAGAGTCGTATCTAGACATATCAGGGGGCCCATATCAAACCAACTGCACGCGCCCCACACCATTACAGAGCCTCCACCAGCTTGAAAAATTCCCTGCTGACATGCGGGGTCTATGTGGTCGTGAGGTTGTCTCGATACTCATTCAGTCGCTCGATACAATTTGAAACGAGACTCGCCCGACCAGGCAACATGATTCCAGTCATAAACAGTCCAATTTAGGGGTTGACGGGCCTAGGCAAGCGTGAAACTATGTGTCGTGCAGTCATCAAGGGTACACGAGTGGACCTTCGGTTCCGAAAGCCCATTCGCACGCTGACATTTGTTGATGGTACAGCATTGAAATTTGCAGCAATATGCGGTAGGGTTGCACTTCTGTCACGCTGAACGAGTGTCTTCAGCCATGGTTGGTCCCGTTCTTGCAGGATCTTCTTTCAGACCACACCGATGTCGGAGATTTGATGTTTTACATAATTCTTGATATTCACGGTACACACGCGAAATGGTCATACGGGAAAATCCCCACTTCATCACTACCTCGGAGATGCTGTGTCCCATTGCTCGTGTGCCGACTATAACACCACGTTCAAGCTCACTTACATCTTGATAACCTGCCATTGTAGCGACAGTAACCGATCTAACAACTGTTGTCTTATACAGGCACCGGAGCACGACATATAGTTTCACGCTTGTTTGAGCCCGTCAACACCGACAGTAGACTGTTGATGACTGGAAACATGTTGCCTGGTCGGACGAGTCTCGTTTCAAATTGTATCGAGCGGATGAACGTGTATGGCTAAGGAGACAACCTCATAAATCCATAGACCCTGCATGTCAGCTGGGGACTGTTAAAGCTGGTGGAGTCGTTGTAATGGTGTGATACGACTCTGACAGGTGACACGTACGTAAGCTTCCTGCCTGTATACATATCTCTCTATTTGAATACGCTTGCCTATATCAGTTTCTTTGGTGCTTCAGTGTAGTTGTGAGCGAGTTTATGTAGGAGCAGACAGCGGCACTCACTTCTGCTGTGGCAGCTCTGCGAGCTCCTGCGCGGCCAGTTGCCCCATGGAGGACATCTGAGGGCCTCCTGCCCCAGCCACCAACGGCGTCTCCGTAACGCCAGGGCATAGGGCCATGACGCGCACTCCCGTACGTTCCCAGTGGTATGGCATCTGCAACAGAGAGCAAACCGGTCAATTGACAGAGGCGAAAATATACTATCTTATCGAAAGAATCTGGAAGGCCTCTCATGTAACGCTGAATTGACCAACAGATGTCACGAGAGGTGGACTTGCCAGTATAAACGGAAGCAGTAACAGCAGAATGGGTCAGTCAGGAGAGGTCAGTGACTTCGAACGTGGGAAAAAATTGTGGTAAGATCCTACGGGACCAAACTGATGAGGTCATCGGTCCCTAGGCTTACACACTATTAAATCTAACTTAAACCAACTTACGCTAAGGGCAACACACAGACCCATGCACAAGGGAGGACTCGAACTTCCGATGGGGCGAGCTACGTGAACCGTGGCAAGGTGCCTCGGACCACGCGGCTACCCCCCGCGGCCCGAGCGTGAGCTAGCCATTGTATGTCACCTGAGTAAGAAATCCCTCAGTGACATTTGAACGATTCATAAGCTCTCCACGTAACTGCTGACGATGTGACTGTGAAGTAGACACCTGAAGGAGCATCCCTCGCTAAATCAAGACCAGGCAACCTCATGTGATGACTGACAGGGAGCACTGAGCAATGCGTAAAATAATTTTTTACAACGTGCGCGGTATCAGCTGAAGAAATCACTCGTGAGTTCCGGAGTGCTACCAGCAGTCCAGCTAGCTTACTGACTGAGCACTGGGAGTTTAAAGTGAATTCAGCGCCATAGTCGAGCGGCTCCTTACAAGCCACGCACTTCTGTTGTCAGTGCTAAGCGACGCTTGAGAGGTTGTGTAAAGAGCGACGCCACTGGACAGTGGGCAGTGGGCGAATGTAAACCAGTGGACTGGGGTGCTGAATCAGGCTACACATTGTCGCATACCGATGAATTGGTCTGGGTTACCCAAATGCCTAGAGAATGTTATATGCTGTAATGAGTAGTACCAACATTGAAGTACAGAGGATGTGCTGTTACAGTGTGGGGGTATTTTTCGACGTTAGTGTACGGTCCCTGCACTCAAGCCAACGCCTAAGTCCGCAATTATATGAACACGTTTTACGTCGTTGTGTATTGCGTACAGCAGAGTAACAGTTCGGAGAAGATGACTGTATTAGCATTACAGTGCGCACTATCATAATGCGTATGTGAGGCATTGGTTTGTGGACAATAACATTCCTGAAACGGACTGGCCTGCCCAGATTTCCGATCTGAACCCAATGGAGCACTTTTGGGATGAGTTAGAACGCCGACTTCGCTCCAGATCTAAGCGTCCAACATCGCTACCTTCTCTGGACTCGGTTCTTGAAGAAGCATGGTTTACCATTCCTCCACAGACATACAGATACCTACTGAAAGTGTCTCCATCAGAGCACAAGCCGTCATAAAGGCGAAGGGTGGAGACACCCCATATTATTGTTCATTAATAGGTGCCCGGATACTATGACCAGATACTATACAAGTTCATTTAGAGGCATTCCTTAACTATTGTGTTTGTGGTCTGAAGGAAAGGAATTTGAAATAAGAATTATTTCAAGTGACTTTTTTCATTTAAATATTATTTATTCCAGAAACTGCATGCATATTATTCTACACATTGACTTGGATCTATCATCAGAACAGTGTAACGAAGTTATCTGGTGTTATAAATAGAGGGCGAGTCAGGAGGAAAGTAACAGGATTTGAGTTCTTCCGAACAAATGATGTCATATGAACATATGTTCCGCAGTGAAATTTTCGCTCTGCAGCGGAGTGTGGACTGATATGAAAATTCCTGGCAGATTAAAACTGTGTGCCGGACCGAGATTCGAACTCGCGACCTTTGCCTTTCACGGGCAAGTGCCCTACCAACACAGTTTTAATCTACCAGGAAGTTTCATATCAGCGCACACTACGCTGCAGAGTAAAAATTTCATTTTGGAAATATCCCCCGGACTGAGGCAACTCGATGTCTCGGCAATATCCTTTCTTTCAGGAGTGCTAATTCTCCAAGAAGCCGGCCGCTGTGGCCGAGCGGTTGTAGGTGCTTCAGTCCGGAACCGCGCTGCTGCTGCGGTCGCAGGTTCGAATCCTGCCACGGGCATGAATGTGTGTGATGTCCTTAGGTTAGTTAGGTTTAAGTAGTTCTAAGTCTAGGGGACTGATGACCTCAGATGTTAAGTCCCATAGTGCTTAGAGCCATTTGAACCATTTTTTAGTTCTACAAGTTTCGCGGGAGAGCTTCTGTGAAGTTCCGAAGGAAGAGACGAGGTACTGGTGAAAGTAAAGCTGTGAGGACGGGTCTTGAGTCGTGCTTGGGTAGCTTAGTTGGTAGAGCACTTGCCCACGTAAGGCAAAGGTCCCGGCTTCGAGTCTCGGTCCGGCACACAGTTTTAATCTGCCATGAAGTTTCATATGTTCCGTTCTTAAGAGTTTCCGAAGAAAATAATGAAAACAGTGGGAAACAGGACAACTGTAGGCGACAGTAAAAGAAACAGTGTGATCTAATTTTTGTTTAACTGTGTATGTATCCTCATGCAAGAAGTTCAGGAAGTTCACCTTCAATTATAATGTATTTTACAGATCCTGTAAACAGTTTCTGTCTTGCTGATTTGAGTTCATTCGTACGGTCCTTTACTTAAGCACACATATGTAAAATACGAACGAGAAGTTCCTCCTTTGTGTCTACTTTGCGTTTGTAGACTTCGCTCTTAAACCAACCCAACAAACTGTGGTCTTATGGTGCGAGACCGGGTAACCTCAGTGGCCAAAAAATGACTCTATGGGGACCGATTCACCGCCCAAGATACATTTCAGTAAGAGACTATTTCACTGGAAGTACGGAATGTGCAGGAGCTCTGTCGTGCTGAAACTCCATGCGACGTCGTTTGTCAAAGGAATAGCCTCTAAGTATTCTGGTATCACCTTTTAAAGGGATTCAAAATACCAAAACTCCGTTGCGATCGTTATCTAAAACAACTGGACCTGTTACTCTGCGCTCCACCAGGCGCAAGTGATATGTGCACTGAAATGGTCAGTAAAGCCAACACTTTGTACCCTGATGTTGCTTTAATTGTATTCGTATGCAAGTGCTGGTGAAGAAGGTCATGCGACAGTCGTATATCGGATACTGTGAAGAAAATAGCATATGTTCATTTGAAGTTTTTTGTTCAGAATCATCAATACTATCAACTATCAAAGCATGTACCTTTCCTCCTGACTCACCTTGTATTTATTGCGAATTTATATTACTTAGACGCTTTATACAAGCCGCTTGTGATGACGGACCGCCACAAACGCTAAGTGACGAGGTTGATCAGTGTGTCCGTATATACGTCCATCAATCCAAATAAAGAACACGGGGAAGAAAATAGGACAGACTATCACAATGAAATTGTCATACTATTTTCTGCAGTTCGAAAGATGACAACAGAACGGAAATTTATTGGGAAGTCCCTCGTATTTCGAAAACTGCTTGGTCTCACATGAGGGTTATGTTGTACAGCAACAACTGCAGTATTCAATATGACCATCGCAGTGACAAAAATATTTCACCATTTTTTGGAATACTTAGTTTTTGGCGAACTGGCAACTAGAACGGAGATTTTCAACGTTGTTCCCATCAGCTTATGTGAATGACAGACGTTAGTAAAGACCAAGGATAGTAGTGACCTAGGACAGACTGTGTGTCTTGGGTGTGCTTTGATGCGAACAAGAAATCTGTATTGTTGCACGGCCTCTTAAGTGAGAATGTAAAGGCAAGCTGGAATTTTCAAGGTTAGTGTATTCCCATATACTTAGATTTTAAACAGATATCTAATTTAATTACTTAAGTTGTGTTAAAAACCAAATACTCGGTTAAGTTAAGAAACGGAAAGAGGTTAGAATAGTCTAGAAAATAGTTTCTGGAAAACGCAGCCCAGAAGAAGGAATAGACAGGTATGGCACATGATAGGGGATTTTGAACTATCTAAGTGCCGTAGGAGATAGGAAGCATACAGGGGAAATGTATGTTTCAAAAGTAAAAGAGAATTACTGAAATGTTTGGATCCATCACTGCCACACAGATGCCAAAATCAGCACAGAATAGATAAAAATATAGACGTCTTAAAAGCAATCGATAAAATCTATAAATAAAAGATAGACTAAGCTGAATTTGTTACCCAAAGGAAAGTTGGTTCATGAAAAACTCTCATCTCGTCAGTATAGGAAAGTAGCTACTGATTAACGTCATCCAGAGAAAATATCCACTTCAAGAAAGGGACCAGTGCACTATGACGGTGTAATTTCCATGTCAACAGCTTGATGCGCTTTAAAATTTTCTGCCAGACTGTAATCCCTGTGCAACGCGCTAAATGTCCTTCGAATGAAGTCATCTTAGCAATAGTTATAGGTATGTCAAAGGACTTGGAATATCAGTTGAGTCGAATGCGTAGTGTCTTGAACAGAGGTTATAACGTAAGTATTTATAAAAGTAAAGCATGACTAAAGGAGTGTAATCGAATTAAGTCAGGTGACGTTGAGGGAGGTAGATTAGAAAATGAGACGCGGGTATTTTACGAGAATTTTGCTATTTGAGGCTGAAAAATAAGTAAAAATAATAAAAGTAAAGAGAATATAAACCACAGACTGGGAGTAGCAATCCAAGCTTTCCTGATAGGAAAGTACGTTGACATCGAATACAAACGTAAGTAAGAGTACGTGTACTTATACACTGATGAACAATGATTGGTGTCATCCGTTTTAAGAGAACGTTTTTCGAGTTTATGTTACATCGTTCAATGAACTTACCGCTTGAAGCTTAAATTCACAAAAATTACCTACCTTACAACAACTGGGATTTGGGGTTGTTTCTCATGCCGATATGGTTGGCAAAATGTATAACAAAAAAAAGAAAACCAGTGCAAACACGACCGAAAATGAGATCACATTAACAAATGGTAAAACAAAGGAACTAAAGTAATGAGGTACCCCACCACTCCACACCTTGGTACAATTTCGGTTGAACTTATGAGAGTAATAACATGCTGCAGGAACCAATGCAACGTAGCAATAATAAATCATTCATCTATAAAATTTTTTGTGGCAAATGCCCAAGTACTATAGTGGGCAAGGAGAACGTTCTTTTTATTTATCTTGAGGGAACATATTAGACATATTAGATAGTATTATTTGGACAGTCAGTATTAATCTTAAAGGGATCAAATATTAAGCAATGCAACCCTCCAAATCTATCACACTATGCAAAGTGCAGGACAACGAATATTTTTGCGAGATGGAAATTCACGATCGTTTCGTCCAGAAGATGATTTCGGGATCACTTCAGTTTAGTCTCCCAACTTGTGGAATGAATACTCAATATGACCGCTGAAACACGTATGTAACGCAGCAGCGATGGCGAGGCATTGTAGCATCTGTGACCAGAGAGTATGCGCTTGACCGCGCGAGTGTTGCGAGCGGTTCTCAGTGTGTTAGTAGTCAGTCGTTGCTCAGTCTGTTAGCAGTCAATAGTAGCAGTCAGTCAGTCGTTGCGAGTCTGTAGCTCTGTCTAGTTGCGTGCAGTACTCTGTTAGTCGTTGCGAGTCAGTAGCAGTCAGTCAGTCGTTGCGAGTCTGTAGCTCTGTCTAGTTGAGAGCTGTACTCTGTCGGTAGTCGTCGCGTGCGGTACGCTAATAGTCGTCATGGAGAGCGGACGGCAACACTGGTCAAGATGGTGAATAAGGTATACTGTTAATTAATATAATCATTAGATAATGAAAAATTTTATTTATTGTAACTATTCTCCAACAAGTTCCCCAATAATAATTTTTATTTCAAAAGCATTTTCTCGAAAATTTAATTTTTTATTGAACTAAAGATTTCGTTGCACTTCCCATTTCATTCCACTTCTTTTGAAGAAAAATTTCACTAGAATCACAAAAAAAGGAAATATTATTATTTGCAATGCAGTTCCTCCAAGCGGTGCGCAACAACAAGAGCAGATATGTGACATCGATTTATTCTGAGGTAAGACTTTAATTCTGATTGTTTTACAGGGCCAAAGACCGATATTTCGGTTTAATTGAATTTCCTTATCACTGAATGGACTTTAATTTTTCATGAGGAATTTATATTTGAGTCAGATTGCGTATTTCACATTTTTGTTGCCATTGTCAGTACATTTCATTGTGGGCAGGTTACGCTTAGAGCAATGTCCATCAGCATTTCTAATTAGTATCGTCCTTTTCTTTTAAAAAATTTGTGGGGAGGTTACACTTGGCTCCCATTTCTATTGAGTATTGTCTTTTTTTCTTTTAAAATTACGGTGGGGAGGTTACACTTGGCGACACCCAGTCCAGGATCGTATTTCGTTGAGAGTCTTTTGAGCGACAGTCAGATATCTGCTCTTATTTGCTTAGATAATTAGGATTTGGCGCAACGCTTTTAATAATATTGTGACTTTCTTTCTACAGGTCAACGGCAATTTGCTGCTTTGTTGTATTTGTGTGTTGCTTTTGCATTGTGCTTATTTGTTTTGTGAAAAATTTTGACTATTGTAAAAATGCCGCGAAAGACTGTGAATAGTGTATCGCGAAGTATTGTGAATGAAATTACCGACTTAAACAACGTGACCGATAGTAATTGTGATACGCAACGTAATGATGACAATCCTGCGTTCACTAACAATCAGTGCATTCCAACCACTAATGATGACTTTCACCTTAATGATGAACAAACGAACTCAATTGTCTCGTCTGTTAACTTGACGACAATTGATGACGCAGAATGCTCTATGGTAATGAGCGCTGCAGAGCTTAACACACCCGATTTAGAAAATCCAAGTAATGTACAGACAAATTTGTCTAATGAAAATGAACAGGATACTGAAAGTACGACGGATTTATTTAATTCCGGAACAGTGTCTGACAATGTACATCCGACTGACAAACCTTTTTCTAAATTACAGAATGACCAAATGGTCACGGAAAGCGAGAGAGTTCTAGATCCACCACTAAACAGCACAGAGAATATAAACGCTAATTTTGACTTGGTACGAATTATGACAAGATTGCTACAACAACAGAGTGAAGATATCAAACAACAATTTAGTGAACAGGACAAAAAATTTAATAAAAATGATGAAAATTTCAGACAACTTAGGGAAGATAACAAACAACAGAATGAAAACCTCAAGCAACTCAATGAACAGGTCAAACAACTTAGGGAAGATAACAAACACTTAAATGAAAAACTTGACAATAATGACGAAAATTTCAAACAACTTAGTGAACAAATTACAGCCGTTGCCGCGCAGTGCCATGACACTAAGGAACAGTTGCGCGTGGAAATTGAGGCTTGTTCACAAAAAAATAGCGAAGAAATAAAGTCTGTTGCGCAAGAATTAAGGGAAATGCAAACAGCCGCGACAAATACACTCAGAGACGAAATTAGCGGAGTCGCCAAACAGTGCTCTGAAAAAGCTACACAATTACGGGACGAGTTTAGAGCAATGACGGTAGAACTTTCGCGCACTATGGACGCAAAGATAGACACGAAATTCGAACAGCAGAACACTCAGATTAACGAGCGCTTTAATCAGCACATACAGAACAGTGATACGCGTTTCCGCAGATTTATTCAGGATCAAAACAAAGTAAAACGACAAGTCATGGAAACAATCACTGCACAAAGACAAGAGGACAAACGTAAAATATTCGCGAAAGCGAAGACGTATGTAGACAATAATATTACTACAGTGTCCGACAAAATTAATACCATAGAACAATTGAACGCGGAATTACGGGATGAAATTTCTGACCTTAAATCAAAAACAGATACACACACAGTAAATATTCAAACAGTGACAGATAGATTCGAACAGTTAGATCTAACACAGGATTGTGATGTTATCAAAGCTGATGTTAAAAAACTGAGCGAAACTACGCGCAAGTTGCAAAAACAGATTAATGCGTCTGATTCTAAAACCGATGATCAGGTTAAGATATTGACTGAAAAATGTGATGAATTGGCCAGTCGTATTGATGTTATCGAAAATGCTAATGACAATAAATCAGACGATACTGCACCGGTTTCATTTATCCAAACGCCTGAATTTCAAAATTTACAGCAGACAATTAATGAAATCGATTCATCTAACAACACGTTACGTCGGAAGTTATCAAATTTACAACAAGAAGTAACAGAGATGAAAAACATGTCAGTTAATAACATACCACAACAGACGCCACTTTATGAACATTTGTCAGAGTCACGCAGCGTGTATCATGTGAGCAATTTACAGAGACTACGAGACTTAAAATCCGAAAAGCCACGCGACTTAAAATCTGAAAAGCTACGTAACTTGAAGTACGAAATGACACAGACGAACAGATTCACTCAGAAACCGGAACGTGCTCTTAAATTCAGTGACGAGGACGTTGGTTACGAGAAAATATTATCTGTAAGAAAATCAAAGGAAGTTAATAATGACAGAACACAGGTACACGCTTTGAGCTGTATACGACAATTTATCTTTGTACATTCACCGCTATTACCTGTAATGCAGAAGCTAGCTTTGAACCAGATGCGACAATTTATTTTTGTATTTACAACAGCATTGCCTGTTATGAAGAAATTTGAATTAGCACGGATACAACAATTTGCCTTTGAAATTTTACCGCTATTGCCTGTAACACAAAAGCTAAAATTTATTTGCAGTGCGTAAAAGACCTCAGGGGATTCATTACGCTTTAATGAATATGTGCCGTAGCGAGCATAGGGCCCCGAGCTGTGGTAGTGCTGTTTCATCTTTAGTTTTCTGCACTGCTGCCTTTTCTTCTACTATCCTTTATATCTATCCAAACTGCTCTTTAACTATTGCTCTACCTAGTATTAAGAAACATGTAATGAAAACCGGATATGACAAATATTTTACCGAATGTGACAATTTTCAGTAGGCACTCCCGTAATGACAACTACCGCCGTAACTTTAATAACAGATAAAATCGTAATCATCAGTATGTACAAAATTTTGAGCAATCGGAACCACATTTCTGTAACAATAGATGTTTTTCACCACAATAGCATGAAAGTCAACCGCTTAGCATACCTAACCAACAATGCAGTCTACAAGGTCAACTAAACTTTAATGTTTCGCCGCGTGCACGTATAGTCCCAGCTCCAACAAATAGTAACGCATGGCAGCAAAGAAATAACTTCGTACAGATAACACACTATTTCAACTCGTATCGCAATGCGCCGTATAGAAATTACTATCATGACGGACGTAAAAATAACGAGCACAATTTTCAGCGTACATTTAATAACAGTCGATCTTTTCAGCAGCAAGAACATCAGCAACAACACATTATCATGAATGATCCAGACAATAGGTGTCTTCGATAGCGTAATACGTCAGTAAGAAATAACAGAACAGTTCATATAGTGGATATGCCACAACATTCTCCCGTAAATAATAACACGTACGATAGATTTTAACCAGATACACCACAGATTGCATATTACAGTAACGCAAACATTACTTTTGACATGCAGAATTTTGTTCACGAGAATGTTATTTGAAACATGCTTTGCTGAATGCTCCACTTTTATCGCACCCAGATCTTACCAGAATTTTTTCCATTGCCACCGACAGTTCCAACACCGCTTTAGGCGTACACATTTTCCAGGAAATCGAAGAAGATGGTTCTACAGTAATTAAAAACATCGCATTTGCAAGTCGCATTTTGTCACCTGCTGAACGAAATTACTCCGTTACAGAACTTGAAACATTATGTGTTGTATGGGCTTTCACAAGATTTAGGCACTTTCTTTATGGCAGACATACCACCGTCTACACAGACCACAGAGCAATACAATTTTTGCTTTCAGCTAAATTTACTCACGACAGATTAAGTAGATGGAAACTGTATTTACAGGAATTTAATTTTACGATTGTTCACATTCCCGGCACACAAAATGTTATAGCAGACGCACTATCGCGTTCTCTCGGCAACAATCAGCAAGACGTAGCAACCAACTTCTGCAAAGCAAATTTCAGTGTTATGTACATTCAACAAGTAGCATTTGAAAATTTTATTTCGTCGTCATTACAGGACATAGCAAAAGAACAAAATAAAGACAACGTGTGGAAAGAAATTAAACACCTTTGGCTAGATAAGAATAATGTTACGATTAGGAACCACTACACTGTACGCAATGACGTTCTGTTTCGCCGCTCTCATCCTGACAGCAACAATTGGTTATTATGCATTCCTGACGAACTGGTTAACAAACTAATTTGGTACACTCATTTAAGTTACGCACATTACGGAGCACGAAAATGTTTTCTTGTATTGAGACAGAACTGTTATTTTACTAACATGGAAAAACGTATACGACGAGTTTTAGCGTCTTGTAAAATTTGCCAGAAAGCTAAATCAGACACCACTTCACATATTCCTCCTTTATATCCCATTATACCTGTTAAATTAAGACACATGGCCGCAGTAGATATTTTTGGTCCGATTCCGAGAACTAACAGAGGTTTTTGCTACATTTTTGTCGCTGTTGAGCTCACTTCAAAATTTGTTACTTTCACTCCGTTACGCAAAGCTACTGCTAAAACTGTTTCTAAAGCATTTGTAAAACATTTTCTGTCTCATGTAGGGCATGTAATGAAAGTAATTTCTGACAATGGATCACAATTTCGTAGTAGCGTATGGACACGCATGTTACGAGCCAGAAACATTTCTCCGATCTATATATCCAAGTACCACGCTTCTTCGAACCCCTGTGAACGATTAATGAAGGAAATTGGTAAGCTGTGCCGAATATACTGCCACAAAAGACATATTGATTGGGATACACACATACTCTCATTCCAAGATGTAATTAATTCCATTCCAAATGAATCCACTATGCTATCTCCGACTGTTATACTGAAAAACGTTGAACCACCGAACAAAATTAAAGAATTAATAGAATTTCCCAAAAGTCGTCGCCTACGACACCACGAAATAATTGACATTGCGCTGAACAACCTCAAACGTGCCGCAGAGCGCCGGAGAAGACAGCAAAAACAGGTTTGTACACGCCGCGACTTTCACGTTGGACAGAAGATATTAGTACGTACACACTATTTATCCAGCAAATTAAAAGGTAAGTGCAGTAAATTTGAACTTCTATACGCAGGTCCGTATCGGATTCGCAGCATCCCTCACCCCAATGTTGTACACGTCGAAACTTTGAGAACCAGAAAATCGAAAGGCAATCACCATATCTCAAACATTAAACCGTTTATTGAGTGAAACCACTGTATGATTCAACACACTATGATGCCATTTACTAATGCAATTAATTCACCTGACTAATTACTGATGATTATCGTATTTTTCCTTGGCAAGTGCCCGGCAAGGTAAGGTTAGCAGGTCGCTCTTCTTGTCGTTACACATCAGACCATGCATATTTTTCCAGATGAATTTACACATTTATGACTATTTCTGCAATTATATTTATGTGACTACTTATTGATGATTATCGTATTTTTTCTTGGCAAGTGCCCGGCAAGGTAAGGTTAGCAGGTCGCTTTTCTTGTCGTTACACATCAGACCGTGCACATTTTCCATTTTTTTTGTGTATATGACTGTACTCCAGTTTTGTTTGTATGGACTATGAAATAGTTAAGATATAACACACACCAGTCGACTTTGACATTTTTTTTTGCCTTATGACATCTCAACATCGTGACTGTTTCACATTTTTTTTGCTACTGCATTGTATTATTCTGTGTACATTTTTGCATCTGAACACTGTCAATGTTTTGACATATTACGTTTTCTGTCATGTTATGCTGTAGGGTTAATTATGTTACCATAAACCAGTCATTATCTAGTGGGTATATGATTTAAATGCAGGACATTAATCTTTGTTCATCAATTTCAGAAAGGAATGATGATTCTAAGAAATAAATTTAACATAAATGGAATTTCACCTACGGAATAAACGAAAGGAGATGCAATAACTTTATGAGGAAGAGTAAATGGATCAGGATTAACAAACATTAACAAGAATATACTATACTCATCACAGAATAGCAGTCTTAACTAATTTTTCTTTCAGAATACAAGGTGATTGATGCAGGCTGTCAGAGAGAACTACATATCTTAGTTTAGTGATGAAATATGCTAGAGATAAGGAATAGTTATGTAATGAGTAATGAAGTGATTTTTTGCAGATGATAAGGAATACTGATGAATAATGATGAAGGATATGATGTTATGAATAATGAAGTTTTTCTTTACAGGTGACAGATGAGGATAATGTTGAAGTTATGTATTTATGCTACGTAGTTATTTAAGTATTTGTTGCAGTTTGCTTTGACAGCAGGTGTTACATTGCATAGTAGGATGATGGAAAGTTTTGGAAAGGACAGCTATGGAACACATTTTATACACATTTCACTACTTGTTAATTCGAAGTTCACTACTTTTCAGCATAGTGTGCGTTTCTTCTTTCAGGTCAATAATCCGTTTTTGTATTTTTTTTCCAGGAGAAGTTTTTCATGACACTTACTAAACCTGTTACTTATTATACCTGTTCTAGTACTTGCATTTTTATATTTTTTACCCATTTGTGTTTATCATTTATAAATGTGATCACATGTACTGCCTTGTTACATAATCTTGCTACAGCTGACTCATGACGAATGACGTTACCTATCCTCATTTGCAGCAATAGGTCAAAAGCAAAAAGTATTATGCCTCAGCAATTAATTATCGATCCCAACGCAATGCATTGCTACCAAAAAAAATGTATTACCAGTCCCACATAATGTCACTAGTTTATGATAATTCTGAATAATACTGATCAACTCTGAATAGCATGTCACTTGATTAATGACCTCTTAATGAGACTATATTCAAAATGATGCTTTGTCACTAGCTAATAACTGCCACTGTTTATTGTAATGATACCACTTATACTGCCTGTGATTATTAATGATTTGACTGTAATTAACTGATTTTTAATAATGACTTCGTAATAACCTGAATAATACTGAATGATGATTTTATTCAATACTTGCTGGCCACTGAGTGCCAATAATTGTCACTCCACGAATTGTGATTAATTATGCCATTGATTAGCTCTTGTTTCCAATGTTGATACTTTGTAACCAGAAAAGAATGTGACTGTTTAATAATGCTTTGTAATTAGGAAAAGACTAATGATTCTTAATAGATTGGAATGACACATAATTAATTAACTATGGTACTGTTTAATAATGCTTTGTAATTAATTAAGGCTAATAATTCTTACTATATTGAAATGACAAATGATCAATTAATTAACGGTAATTAGACAAATGATTAATTAACGACAAATGATTAATTAACTGTAATTAGACAAATGATTAATTAACGACAAATGATTAATTAACTGTAATTAGGAAAAGGCTAATGATTATTGGAATGACAAATGATTAATTAACTGTAATTAGGAAAAGGTTAATGATTCTTAATTATACTCTGTAACTGAAAAGAATGCGATTATTTCATAATGCTTTGTAACCAGGAAAAGAAGGCTACTGATTCTATGTACAACAATTAATGAACATTTTCCTGTAATACTACATACTTGGTACAGAAATGTTCAATAACTGGGCTATGAATGCCACAAACTACTAATTAAGTCTGTAATTGTCAATATTATGTGACTTGATGTCCTTCACCTCATAAGCTGACTACCCTGAATTACTGCAATGTCCATTTGTCCTGTTTATCCTAGTGATCATGGAGCACTATCTTTGGTTTTGCACTAATTCTACGTTGGTGTGCCTTGTAAGAGTGTGGTGTTGACACGACATGCTGTCCACCACCATGAGCGATGAAGACATTATTATGGTCCCACTGTTTGGTGTACGTAATGTACTGCCAAAATGAAAACATGGAACATTACTACGACAGTTCAGTGTCTTGGCTACACTGATAAATTCTGATGGGAAAAGATCTTCAAGTTGTGTCACTTGGTGTTGTACTTCTGTGGAAAGATATGGACTTTCAGAGCAGCTGTGTGCAATCTAAAGTGCTACAACCATGATGCAATCCTTCCCTTTCCTATCCTGATTCTTGCCACATAGTTCATAGGTTATACATTTTTCGATTCGCTGAACTCCAATGCGAATACACTTATGTCACTTGTCAATATAATATTTTTGCCAGTCTGTTTATTTGTTCTGCATATGCTAAAGAATTTTTTCAGTGCCTGTGCACTTTGTTATCTGTCAAATAATTTGTATATACTTTTCTGATTTGCTACTATGTTTTGTACTCACATTTTGTCTTTGTCTGATATATTTTGTACCTAGTGCGTGTGCACAACATTTACTTTATGTACTACATCTAATTATTCTTGCCAGTCAGTTTATTTGTTCTGCATATGCTAAAGAATTTTTTCAGTGCCTGTGCACTTTATCTGTCAAAAAAATTGTACATACTTTTTTTTCTGATTTGCTACTATGTTTAGTATTCACATTTTGTCTTTGTCTGATATATTTTGTACTTAGTGCGTGTGCACAACATTTAAATATTCTGTAAGTTGTAGAATTTTGTTAGTTAAAGAAAAATTTTGCCGCGCTTGGCAAGTCCAAATGACTCACCATCGCTGCCAAATTTTTGCCCCCCCAGTGGAGGGTTATGAAACACGTATGTAACGCAGCAGCGATGGCGAGGCATTGTAGCATCTGTGACCAGAGAGTATGCGCTTGACCGCGCGAGTGTTGCGAGCGGTTCTCAGTGTGTTAGTAGTCAGTCGTTGCTCAGTCTGTTAGCAGTCAATAGTAGCAGTCAGTCAGTCGTTGCGAGTCTGTAGCTCTGTCTAGTTGCGTGCAGTACTCTGTTAGTCGTTGCGAGTCAGTAGCAGTCAGTCAGTCGTTGCGAGTCTGTAGCTCTGTCTAGTTGAGAGCTGTACTCTGTCGGTAGTCGTCGCGTGCGGTACGCTAATAGTCGTCATGGAGAGCGGACGGCAACACTGGTCAAGATGGTGAATAAGGTATACTGTTAATTAATATAATCATTAGATAATGAAAAATTTTATTTATTGTAACTATTCTCCAACAAGTTCCCCAATAATAATTTTTATTTCAAAAGCATTTTCTCGAAAATTTAATTTTTTATTGAACTAAAGATTTCGTTGCACTTCCCATTTCATTCCACTTCTTTTGAAGAAAAATTTCACTAGAATCACAAAAAAAGGAAATATTATTATTTGCAATGCAGTTCCTCCAAGCGGTGCGCAACAACAAGAGCAGATATGTGACATCGATTTATTCTGAGGTAAGACTTTAATTCTGATTGTTTTACAGGGCCAAAGACCGATATTTCGGTTTAATTGAATTTCCTTATCACTGAATGGACTTTAATTTTTCATGAGGAATTTATATTTGAGTCAGATTGCGTATTTCACATTTTTGTTGCCATTGTCAGTACATTTCATTGTGGGCAGGTTACGCTTAGAGCAATGTCCATCAGCATTTCTAATTAGTATCGTTCATTTTCTTTTAAAATTACGGTGGGGAGGTTACACCGCTGTCAGAATCGTGCACCTAATTTTCTTAGTAATATACTACATGTCAATTTATGTACCACTGAAGTAACTACGCAGACTGTAATGGATATATATGCAGATATTTTTATGTGTGGTACCTTATTAAGCACGCACATCAGTAGATTGATTTTTTCCTCTCCGTTGAACAGTCTTCCCACAACAACGTCAAAAGCGTTACAACCTGATGTTTTCGGCACGGTCGCAAGGAAAGAAGATTGAGTTTAACACCCTGTCGACATCTAATTCATTAGAGAAGAAACACAAGCACTGATTGCGTCAAGGATGTGGAAGGAAATCGGCCGTGCCCTTTCAAAAGAACCATCCCGAAATTTCCCTGGAGCGATTTAGGGAAATCACGGAAACCTAAATCTGGATGGCTGGACGTGGGTTTGAACCGTCGTTCTCCCAAAAGAGAGTCCAGTGTGATAACCACTGTGTCACCTCGCTCGTGCACAGTCATAGTGCATCACCAAGTAGATTACACCTGTCAGTATAGACTTAGCATTTTGTACCCATGTGTCCACATTTCAACACATGACCTGCTGTCCAGATTAAAATAATGCTGAAATTCGATATGGTGTTGACGCATCCTTAGCCTTGATGACATCTTCCACTCTCGCAGGCATAGTTCAATCAGGTGCTGGAATGTTTCTTGGGGAATGGCAGCCCATTCTTCACCCAGTGCTGCACTGAGGAGAGGTATCGATGTCGGTCGGTGAGACTTTGCACGAAGTCTGCGTTCCAAAACATCCCAAAAGTGTTTTATAGGATTCAGGTCAGCGCTCTGTGCAGGACAGTCCATAACAGCTATGTTATTGTCGTGTAACCATTCCGCCACAGGCTGTGCATTATTAACAGGTACTCAATCGTGTTGAAAGATTCAGTCGCCATCCCCGAATTGCTCTTCAACAATGGAAAGCAAGAAACATCACTGTAGGCGTGTGCTGTTGTAGTGCCACGCAAAACAACAAGGGGTGCAAGCCCCCTCCATGAAAAACACGATCACTCCATTACACCAACACCTCCTAATTTTTCTGCCGGCACTGTACATGCTGGCAGATGAAGTACACCGGGCATTCGCCATACCCACACCCTGCAATCGGATCGCCACATTGTCTACTGTGGTTCGTCACTCCACACAACGTTTTCCACTGTTCAATCGTCCAATATTTACGCTCCCTACACCAAGAGAGGCGTCGTTTGGCATTTATTGGCGTGATGTGTGGCTTATGTGCAGCCACCCGACCATGAAATCCAAGTTTTCTCACCTCCCGCCTAACTGTCATAGTACTTGCAGTGTATCCTGATGCAGTTTGGAGTTCCTGTGTGATGATGGATAGATGTGTGTCTATTACACATTAGGACCCTCTTCAACTGTCGGCCGTCTCTGTCAGTCAACAGACGAGGTCGGCCTGTACGCTTTTGTGCTGTACGTGTCCCTTCACGTTTCCACTTCACTATCACATCGGAAACAGTGGACCTAGGGATGTTTAGGAGTGTGGAATTCTCGCGTACAGACGTATGACACAAGTGTCACCCAGTCACCTGACCACGTTCGATGTCCGTGAGTTGCGTGGAGGGCCCAATTCTTCTCTCTCACGATGTCTAATGACTACTGAAGTCGCTGATATGGAATACCTGGCAGTAGGTGGCAGCACAATGCACCTAATATGAAAAATGTATGTTTTAGGGAGTGTCTGGATACTTTTGATCACATAGTGTATTATATGCCTCTGTACAACATCTTTTTCGAATTTGTTGAGTGTTTTGTACCTTAATTTCCCATATCCCTCTAGTTTCGCAAACAGGAGTGTATTTGAGTTGGGTTGCGCAGGAAATCACAATGAATGTATGCAGTCGATGGTGAAGATGTCGACGTTCTAAATAAATATATATATATATATATATAGGTCTCAGGAAGCTTTTACTGAAATTATTTCTTTCCAGAGTAGTCTTACATGATATCCCGCGAATTATAGATGAAGGACAACAGGCAGATTCCATTGTCCTCGATAATAGCTTCCCAGATATGCGAATAGCGTGAAGACTTCTTAAGTAGTAGGATCCGGTACGTTGTTTTCGACGGCGAGTGTTCATCAGGGACAAGGGTATCGTCAGGAAGTGCCCCAAGAAGACGGCTCTTACACTCTATAAGCACAAATGAACTGGCCGACAGGGTGAGCTGCAACTGCACGTGTTTGCCGGTGACGGTGAGGTACACGGAAAGGTCTCGTCGTTTCTTCAGGAGTACGCAAGATGACTTAGACGAAATTTCTGGTTGATGTCATAAATGAGAGCTATCTCTAAATGTAGAAAAATGTAAGATAATGTACATGTGGAGAAAAATCAATCCCGTAATGTTCGAATACTGCATTCGTAGCGTGCAGCTTGACACAGGCAAGTCGGATAAATATCTAGACGTAACTTTGCAAAGTGACATGAAATAGAAAGATCATGTAAGGAATTTAGTGGAAAGGCGAATGGCGATTTCAGTTTATTCGGAGAGTTTTAGGAATGTGTGGTTCATCTGTAAAGGAGAGCTAGTGTAGGAGGCTATAGATGCGTCGGCGTTAAATTGATCTCTGACAGTTGCAGTGAGCAGGGCTCAGCAGCTTTGGGCGAGCCGATCTCAACCAATAACGTATGGCGATGTTGTAAACTTCTGTATGGCAACGCCTCTGGGGCTGATAACCTTTCAGACGGTTACTGTTTTTGCCCGCAGCCATTAAAGCTTCGCAGTTGAAAGCTCGCAACAGCGTTGCGAGCTGTCAGGGATCACCTTACACCGTCTCGACTATAGTGCGACCCGTTCTTGAGTACTGCTCGAGTGTTTGGGATACCAGTAGATCAGATTAAAGGAAGACATCGAAGCAATTCAGAGACGGGTTGCTAGATTTATTGCCAGTAGGTTCGAACAGCACGCAAGTGTTACGGAGATGCTTCGAGAACTGAAATGGGAATCCCTGTAGGGACGGTGTCGTCGTTATCGAGTGACGATATTGAGAATATTTACAGAACCAGCATTTGAAGCTGACTGCAGAACGACCTACATTTCGCGGAAGGACTACGAAGATAAGGTAACAGAAATTTAGGCTTGTACAGAGGCATATGTACAGACGTTTTCCCCTCGCTCTGTTTGCGAGTAGAACAGAAGGGAAACGATTTTAACCGGCAAGATTAGGACTATCAGACCATCTCTTACATCCAACCAGGCATTTAACATATTTTACATCACATTCATTACGATAAATATTTTATAAGTTGTATCTAATTTTGAACTTTGTAAAACACTTAGTAATTTCTATAGCGCAAAAGGGAAAAAATATACACGATTTTCAATCGTTCATTAGAAGTGCAACAATGCAAACAAGTTTCATGAAGGCAGATCTAAAGAGTGACGGCTAGAAGCAATGGGCATGAGTGGAAGGATGGAAGACGGACAGAGAGAAGAAGTGATAAAGAAACAAGTTATGGAGAGAGGGGGAAAGGAAGTGCCGCGAATGACTGAGATATGAAAAGAGAACGATTCGTAAATGGTAGAAAATAGGAGCATTTCCTTCGCTGCTTTAGAGAGGGAAAACTGGCCACATCCGTCAGTTTTAGAGAAAACGTCATGAGGGTGACAAAAGATAGTGTTTCAACTTTTCCATAAGAGCAACAGGCCATTTATCAGTGCGCAGATTTCAGGGTAGTTTGTTACAGATGCTGGTGGTGGCAATGGAGGGGCTTGCGAATGTTTTTATCCTATAGATGGACACAGGCAGGGTAGAGGGTACTACATAAGTAGAGAATATAAGCTTCTGAAATGTGGTAGAGGATGCTGTAAGTCGGCTGAGTTACTCATGGAAATTAAAGTGCCGCCGCGCGTATCTGCCGCTTTCCTTGCGGATATGTGAGAGGTGTGTCGTATGTACATTCGTGGAGAGTACTTGAGTGCAATGGAATGCATGTACGCAATTGTGTTATATTTGTGTCGTGTGATGAGGGAAGGGAGGGACTGAAGTCCAGCGCCGACACGTAGCGTATTCCTCTCGAACAGCACCAAGCCGACCGACAAGTTTAGGACGTCCTCACCCGACGGGTGCATCGTCATTAATACTGTCACATCCCCCAGTTCGTGAGACAAAGCGGCGAGGCTTGAATTAAATCCTGCACACTGGCGCAAATAGTGATCATCAGGAAGCTTGCGTCAGCATGTCTCCTGCACTTGTAGGCCAAATGCCGCCAGTGAAAAATGTTATTCACCACCAGGGTTCGGAGCGGTGCAGAGTGTGCCAACTCGCTTCAAAGTCTGGACAGAATTTATAAAGAAAATGATATGCCCGTTCCGATATGACATGAGTCCCGCGAAATTCTGTGCAGATTGCAATGGCGCATATTTCTCCATTGCTGCGGCGTCGTTCCGGTCTCACATCGATATGATGCATGGCGCGACATCTGACGGTGAACAGTGAATCAGCCAACACCAATTTTTCATTTTATTGTTTGTAAGGCCTGTTTAATATGTGACAGCGATCGTGCCTAGTTATCAGGATAAAATAAGATGGGTGCCACTCCTGAAGGTATGTGTATGACATTTTAACCGATGTAATGCGATTTAAAACTAAACGGCTGCCGATATTTTCCGAAATCTTTGGCTACAGAACTTTCTCTGCGTGCCACCACTTTTGTAAATGGCTGTCCTAGTGGCTTAACAGTATAGTTAACGAGTTCAAATGTATTTGTGTGCACGTATTTGCACTTTTTATTCGACGGTCATGTTTCTATCCTGCGGGAATGCCACAAGTTAAACTGCGTCTCTCATTATTGCAATTATCTCATACACTATTATCTGCACAGAAAACGTCATTAGGTGTTTCTGTATAATTTTTGAGGAGCTATTTGGAATTGTGGTCATAATTTTTTTGGTAAATTGGGTAATGAGGTTTTTATGTGATTAAAATGTACCGTACTAACATTGTTTTATGTTTCGCGAAATGCTGCAAAACAGTTCATATTTTGTACATAGAATTCCAGAATTATAATACAGCGATCTTTCTCGAAAGTCTGGTGGCAGCTTCGCCGGACTCACAATATTCTGCAATAATGTCCGATGCCGACATCTGGGCACAGTTTTGATCCGCGGATATGACACAGTCGAAGCTACTCCGTTGTCGATTGGTTATCTGTCTGAAGACGCGCAGGTAGCTCGAACTAAGGATACCCGGCGTTACTGAGAAGATTTTACACGGAAGTATTCCCGTGAGAAACCGATACACATCGTATTTCATTGGCTTTTGGCATCTTCGGATCCATTCATCTCGAGAGTCCAGAAAATGACAGTTGAAGTTAAACAGATGTTGCCTGAGGTAAAAGATCTACTTTTTAAACAATCTCCCAGCAGACAATCCGAAAGCGATCGTCCTGAAAGCAGTAGTGACACAAGCGACAAATGTGACTATAATTTCGCTTGAAAAATGTAAAATACCGAGTAAAACATTTCAATACAGCAAATTCGACTTATAAATCGTTATCAGCGACCTCACAATACTTTCTACAAGAAATTTTGCTCGAATGCGCCAGATTTATAATTATTGACCTGCCAAATTGTATGAGCCATTTTGAATTTTGTAATTCCGACATCAGATTCCTAAAAAGCGACCCAAAGCACCTACAAGAAACTCAGTTTTGTGAGATTTTATGTTCACTTTTGTACTATGTCCTGGTTTTGAAGCTACTTGGCCCAGTGTGTGCCGTAACTCTCAGTCGAGCCCCATCGCACAGGCGTACGCTAGCGATCTCGGCTACGGGGGCGAGTTTTCAGGTAATTAAGAAAGAGGTAGTGAATAGAATTGGGAAAAAAGAAGCTGACGGCAGTGGCTGACTAGCGAAGGGGTAAGTTGATAGGACACTTCTCTGTGTACCAAGGCACAGTGAGCTTATTAATAGAGAGAAGTGTGGGGGATAAAAATTGTAGAGGGGTACCAAGGCTCGAATACAGTAAGCACGTTCAAATGACTGTAGGATGCAGTGGTTCTGCAACAATGAAGCGATTATTGGAGGGTAGACTAATGTGGAGATTTGCTGTCAGCAATAGTTATGACTGTTGTTTCCCCCCCCAGCGAGAACCGCGTCATCAGCTGGTGCTGGTGTGGAGTGTGGGCGGGACTCACCCCGAACGAGCGCACGAGGCCGACGACGGCGTGCTTGCTCGTGACGTAGGCGGGCGCGCCGGCGATGGCGGACAGCCCGAGGATGGAGGCCACGTTGAGCACGGCGCCGCCGCGGCCGCCGCGGTCCGGGCCCATCGCCTCCAGCGCCAGCAGCGTGCCGCGCATCACCGCCGCCTGCACACAAGCACACAGACACACAAGCATCACATCCTGGCAGCCGACCACGTGACCGCACAACTGTTACTGAAGGAGACGGGAGATTTTCCCAGTCTGAGAGTTTGTGACAACAACGCAATCGCGCTAAATTGAAATAGAGACTGAAGACTGAGCGTTACTGTCACTGCTGTGAATGTGTAGCTCACAGCCTCTGGCCGTCAGCAGTGTCATATAATTGTCGTGAATCCCATGACGTTCAATATGTGACCAGTTGCTTCTGTCTAAAAGCTCTTTAATTTTCTGACCTGCATTTTCAAATGTTCCTAGCTGTACCAGACCACGCTTTGTTTGTTTTAAATGGAAGAGACGAAAAGAAAAAGCTCATGTTCGTAATATCTATGGAAACTGGGTATACGTTCTAATCTCCTTCTCTCCCCTGTCTCTGTCCGTCTCCCCCTCCTCCTCTCTTTGTCCATCTCCTTCTCCTTCCCCATATCTCCGTCCACCACCACTTCCCCCCTCTCTACATCCATCTTCTCCTGCCCCCTCTTTCTACCTGTCTGTCCACCATCACCTCCTCCCCCATTTCTCCATCCCTCTTCTCCTACTCCCTCTCTCCATCTGCTCCTGCTTGCTATCTCTGTCCCCATCCTGGTTCCCGTTTTCTAACTCCGTTTCCTTCCACCCTCTGTCCATCTCCTCTTCCCCTCTCTCTCTGCTCTTCAGCCTTGTTTATTCTTATTGCCCATTCACATCCCGCAGTAGTCTCCTAATCATAAACTTCCCTGTCTGCTAAGGATTCGCTATTGTATATTTTATATACATTTATATATTAAAAAGTATATAGTCTATATGTGTCTAAACGTTTATTACTGTAACGTGTAAAAATCTGAAGCAAAACGGAAAGACACATTTTGAGATTTCGTATATTCAGTATTTCATATATTACATATCTGTAGTTATATATTATATGCATTAAAATATACATATGTTAAAGGCTTAGGTACCTAAAAACACCCCCAAGCCAGATTTTAACGTTGCGACAAAATTTAAAAGCAATCGCTCAAGAACTTTCGGAGATTAACTATTTTGAACCAAGCATTATTTACATTTTTATAACGTTTTGCCTTTTACTACATACATAACAAATGGCGTTCTAGTAGCTATGTAAAAACATTTGAGTATTTGGATGCTACGTTGTGTCAGAATTTCAAAAAAAATTCATGAAGAACATTGGGAGATTTTGAAGAAACGAACATCTAAGTCTGTACTACTTATATAGAAAATGCAGATGTTCCTAATCGTAAATATCTGAAAGTTTTTGATCGAATTCTTTGAAATTTAGACACAACGTTGCTTTGGAATACACTTATGTTTCATATACCTATTTTTAAATCTACGTAATATATAATTTTTTATAAATTTAATAAAAGGGGAACATTGATACAAAAAGTAAAATGACCACGCAAGGCATACCAACAATAATCGGTATAAATCAAAATGTAAATATTCATTTATTCAAAATCGTGTATCTCCGATATCCGTAAGTTCTTGACCCAGTTGTTTTGAAATTTTGACGCAACGTTGCATTCTAAAACAGGCGTGTTTTTACGTATGTATGTATAAGAACTCAAGGAGATCGCAGATACACATTTTGAACAAAATCATTCACAATTTTATTTATACTGATTACTGATCGTAGGACTTGCATGGTCATTTTACATTCTTATGCAATGGATTTACATATTAATGGTTATATATACATAAAGCAATAAACAATATAAACAAACCAAAATTTTATAGCTGAATATCTACATCTCTTAACAAGTCCACAGATCTCGATGTCACCCAATGCACTTCATTGAGTCCATCAGGAAATTTACGTAGTAAAGACTCTTCAATCAGGTGCTGCGCAGTTTGTACACCAACCCCACACTCACACGTCGGCTTATCTTTGAATCTCCGTCTGTACAAACAAGCATCAAACCTTCCATGTGTTCTGCTGAAAAGTGTTTTCTATAGCTGATTGTACAGAACCGATTTCTGATGAAGAAGTACACCTTTGGTACTCTCTTACAGCTGGTGCTTCCCATTAAATTGATGGTGGTGCATTATTAAATAATACTTGAAGCTATGGAAGTGGTGTTGATTTAGTAGTGCCATTAATTATTCTCATTGCTTGATTTAGTTTAGCCGGCCGCGGTGGCCATGCGGTTCTAGACGCTGCAGTCCGGAACCGCGGGACTGCTACGGTCGCAGGTTCGAATCCTGCCTCGGGCATGGGTGTGTGTGATGTCCTTAGGCTAGTTAGGTTTAAGTAGTTCTAAGTTCTAGGGGACTGATGACCTAAGATGTTAAGTCCCATAGTGCTCAGAGCCATTTGAACCATTTAACCAATTTAGTTTAACACCAACATTGCATGCATATTCACTGTTTTCTGTTTCAGAGCACAGTATTTTGCCGTAAAGTAAACTATAGCCAATGCAGCAGTACAAAGAGGATTTGCATTTGCACACCGTCCTGACCTAGCTAGTTTTCTAATAACGTTAGCTCTGTTGTTAACTTTTTTACTATATTTTGTAAGTGGTTCTTAAAAGTAAGGGACCAGTTCAAAATTACCCTCAAGTATTCTGGGTATGGATTATTTCCACAAGAACATTTTCAAAGAAGACATTAATCTCACCCCACGATTATTAAGATTGTAAGCATTTACCTTTGTTTTAGATGGAATCTTCTTGTATCTCCAATTGTTCCATTAATAACCAATTACTTGTCAATCAGTGTTCAAAGCTCCTTCACATTTTTCCTTTGCCTGATAAACTACTGCTAGGCCGTCAGCAAGTTAGGTCTTTCTAACATTTGCGTTGGGCATATCACAGGTATAAAGATTAAAAAGGGTTGGTGATAGCATGGAGCCCTGCCGTAGCCCATCATTCAGCCTTCGCCATCTACAATCCTCTTCCCGGAGAAATACTTGGAATCACCTGTTGCTAATCATGCTGTCCATTAGATCAACTAGGACTTCGAATGGTATGATTTCTGTAAATTTAAGTTGCAGACCGTGTTGGCATTCGGTATCAATTGCGTTCGTAAGATCAACGAATGCTGCTACAGTGTTTAGTTTATGTTGGTAACCTGCGTCGATAAATGATGTTAATCTTAATATCTGACTGATAAGAAGCAACTGCTATTCTTTCGAAAACTGACTTGTTGGAATGGAGTTACTTCGTCAATTAACGGTTGGATTCAAGTTGTCAATATTCTTTCTTAGTTTGTAGTAGTAGTGATATAGGTCTATAATGTGATGCTTCATTGCATCTTTGCCAGCTTTTTGGGTGCTATTACTTTTGCAGCTCTAAATTTTGCTGGCAGAGTTCCACTAACCAAAATCATGTCATGCAGCTGTAACAACCACTGATTAGTTCAAATGGTTCAAATGGCTCTGAGCACTATGCGACTCAACTTCTGAGGTCATCAGTCGCCTAGAACTTAGAACTAATTAAACCTAACTAACCTAAGGACATCACACACATCCATGCCCGAGGCAGGATTCGAACCTGCGACCGTAGCGGTCACGCGGTTCCAGACTGAAGCGCCTTTAACGGCACGGCCACACCGGCCGGCTCCACTGATTAGTTTTCGAGCTTTTGCTTGTCAGGAATTCTGGATAAATTAGATCGAAACCAGCCGATGTATTCATACGCACACTTGCCGAAGCCTCCTCTATTTCACCAGCAGTGAATTCGCGCGATAATATATTTTCGTACATTAAAAGTTTGTGCTGATGTAACACGACACACTTTGTCGACTCAACACAAAATTACTTGAAACTACCTGTTTCTTGTCATTCATCTTCTTAGTTCGTTGTCATCATGAGCCTGCCTTACTTTCTGCCATAGACCAATCGTTCAATACTCCAGCGAAATTAATCAAAGATTACAACCGTGTCCAAATCAGAATCCATCCTCTTAAACTTCACCATTGCTTAGTTGTTACAGCAAACCTCGACTGAACTTACTAGTACACACAACCCCACTCATCCCTCCCCATGAACTCATTAAGTACTTAGACAGTCCCGTCGGCTCTCCCGCTCTTTCTTTAGCAAGTGTTAAAAAGCTTTACTCCGATTCAAAGACCACAATGCTGCTCCACACTACCCATTGCCCTACAACAATCCACTTCTCGCGGACAACCTAAGCAAAGCCTACCCTTTCACTATCTCCAAGAAACACTCAGATTCCCCGCGAAGCTCAAATTTGATCCCACCAAGAGCGCATATATTCAAGAGCGCGTCGACGTATATGTTGTTCCCTGTGTTCCTAGTTTTCAATATTTATACTTCATATCAAGATCAGTTAAAGTACACAACAAACAAGCCACTACTACAAAAAAACTCATATTGCTAACAATTATGACTGGGCCATATATCATCACATTAAAAATGCCATACCTCCTTCTTAGAAGTCCTTACAAGTCTATACAACATCATCCTCCATATCAGTTTCTACACCGACAATGAGCCATGCAACTCCTGAAAAATTCGCCTCTATTTAAAATCCAATAATCCTCCTAGTAAAACCTCTTCCAGTTGACAAGTCAGCCTTACTTCGGTCTTTCACAAAGGTCTTTGAATCCATCCTCTCGATACACACCCGAAAACGTTTTGAACAACACCTCCCTCTCTCCATCACTAAGTGTGGCTTCCGTCTGCTGATAATCAACTCCTACATGTGGTGGTGACCCTCCCTTGGCCTGCCTCTAGACATCCAAAAGGCTATGAACGTGTCTTTTTCATAATACACGGTATGCAGTTCCTATGAGTCAATTAAGTCTACCTAATTGCGTCCTTCCTAATTTAATCGTTCATCCTACGTGCAGTACAGAGTACTTTCTCCCACATGTTTATCCAACTGGAAGTGAGCTTCTAACATCTGTCCTGTCACCTCTGTTGATCTCCTTTACATCACCGATGTCCCTAAAACAGTCCTTTCCATTACTTCAACAAGCTGACGCCACCTTCCTTGCTATCCATCCTTCCTCCTATTTGTCCCTGTGAACAGCCCAACTTCGCCTCTATACTTTCACCTACTGGTGTAATCACTAATATTTCTGCAGCAATCCTAGAAATAGCTTGGCAACAATTGCGAGAAAATCTTTTTGTTCTCTAGACTTTTACCTCACGCTCCACGACGTTCCTAATTCAAGTACCTCAGGCACTAAAATTCCTGGGACTACCACCTGACCAAAGGCTAACATGGAACACTCAGTTAATAACGACCAAAAGAAACTAAAACTACCAACTCACCACACATGGGTATTAAATCCATTGACTATCATACACTGATGCAAGATACTTATCAAATACACAAATGGGTGGCTCTCCTTCTTTCCCAGGTTTTGCCATTCTCTCCAAATCCTCGAACATAATTCATTTCATCTCGATTTCGATATCCCTTTACCTTCCCTTACCATTATCATGTAGGAGCTGATGAAGTTCCCACATATCCTCAAACGCAAAACTACATCAGTCCTACTCTCCCGCAAATCAAATCCCAACACTCCATTGTATCCTCCATCCATGAGTGTCCTGGCTGCTGCCATTCCTTTGTCAAGTCGTCCCTCCTTCCTTCCATCTCCAAGTAGTTCATATACTTGATCGTGCTAATTTCAACCACGTCCCTTTCCAGACTGTTGTCATGGCACAGAATAGTAAGGAGTAGGAAATCAGAACTTTTTATTAAAACTCATTCGCCTTGCCACAGACAGTATCAAGTTAAGTAAGAAGTGAGAGACAGGTTGAAGCAGAAAGCGTACCAGTGTGCTGCAAATGGTTCATTCATTCGACACATTACGACACTGTCCACCGAATAAGAATACAGATTCAACAGAAAGAGAACTGCGACAGAAAACCAAGGGAAGTGAGACAAGGACACTACTGGCCATTAAAACTGCTACACCACGAAGATGACGTGATACAGGCGCGAAATTTAACCAAGAGGAAGAAGATGCTCTGATATGCAAATGATTAGCTTTTCAGAGCATTCACACAAGGCTGGTGCCGGTGGGGACACTAACAACGTGCTGACATGAGGAAAGTTTCCAACCGATTTCTCATACACAAACAGCAGTTGCCCGGCGTTGCCTGGTGAAACGTTGTTGTAATGCCTCGTGTAAGGAGGAGAAATGCGTACCATCACGTTTCCGACTTTGATAAAGGTCGGATTGTAGCCTATCGCGATTGCGGTTTATCGTATCGCGACATTGCTGCTCGCGTTGGTCGAGATCCAATGACTGTTAGCAGAATATGGAATCGGTGGGTTCAGGAGGGTAATACGGAACGCCGTGGTGGATCCCAACGGCCTCGCATGACTAGTAGTCGAGATGACAGGCATCTTATCCGCATGGCTGTAACGGATCGTGCAGCCACGTCTCGATCCCTGAGTCAACAGATGGTCGCGTTTGCAAGACAACAACCATATGCACGAACAGTTCGACGGCGTTTGCAGCAGCATGGACTATCAGCTCGGAGACCATGGCTGCGGTTACCCTTGACGCTACATCACAGACAGGAGCGCCTGCCATGGTGTACTCAGCGACGAACCTGGGTGCACGAATGGCAAAACGTAATTTTTTCCGGTGAATCCAGATTCTGTTTACAGCTTCATGATGGTAGCATCCATGTTTGGCGACATCGCGGTGAATGCACATTGTAAGCGTGTATTCGTCATCACCATACTGGCGTATCACCCGGCGTGATGGTACGGGGTGCCATTGGTTACACGTCTCGGTCACCTCTTGTTCGCATTGACGGCACTTTGAACAGTGGACGTTACATTTCAGATGTGTTACGACCCGTGCTCTACCCTTCATTCAGTCCCTGCGAAACCCTACATTTCAGCAGGATAAGCACGACCGCATGTTGCAGGTCCTGTACGGGCCTTTCTGGATACATAAAATGCTCGACTGCTGCCCAGGCCAGTACATTCTCCAGATCTCTCACCAATTGAAAACGTCTGGTCAATGGTGACCGAGCAACTGGCTCGTCACAAAACGCCAGTCACTACCCTTGTTGAACTGTGGTATCGTGTTGAAGCTGCATGGGCAGCTGTACCTGTGCACGCCAACCAAGCTCTGTTTGACTCAATGCCCAGGCGTATGAAGGACGTTATTACGGCCAGAGGTGGTTGTTCTGGGTACTGATTTCTCAGGATCTATGCACCCAAATTGCGTGAAAATGTAATCACAAGTCAGTTCTAGTATATTTGTCCTATGAAAACCCGTTTATCATCTGCATTTATTCTTGGTGTAGCAATTTTAATGGCCAGTAGAGTATATTTGTTAGCTCTTAACCCTCGAGCGGGCTCACCTGTGCATAAAGTGCGCAAACACGAACAAAATTGTTCTGCACCGTTCCATTAATGTTTCATAATGGCGAACCATACCTATTCCTTTGTTATTGCTTTAGATAACTGTTTGTGGTATCCGAGTGAGCAGCAGTAATACAAAAAAGAGCGAAGTAGGTCAGAAAAAATTTACGATCCCTGTAAGAAAATGACCCACAAGTGAGAGCTAGCGGCACAATCCCTCAATGTGTCAGTTGTCTGTGAGTTAATGAGTAATCGAATAAGTGGTTACTTGGGATTTGATGCAGTTGCGCTGTTTAAGCTTCGAGTGGGTCATTACTGTGGAGTAACACCTGTCCGTGCCCAAAGAGTGATATACTGAAATTTTATTACATTATTGTTTAATTAAAAGGTGCTAATGTGTTTAAGTTTATTTTATGACTGTTTCATAAATTAAGAATAGACTATGATTTTGCTCTTAAAGTTTTATCTTGATAACATAAATACAGCTATTCTTTACATGAAACTTCCTGACAGATTAAAGCTGTGTGCCATACCGAGACTCGAACTCGGGACCTGTGCCTTTCACGGGGAAGTGCTCTACCAACTGAGCTACCCAAGCACGACTCACGCCCTCTCCTGCAGGAGAGCTTCTGTAGAGTTTGGCAGGTGGGAGACGAGGTACTGGCAGAAGTAAAGCTGTGAGGACGTGGCGTGAGTCGTGCTTGGGTAGCTCAGTTGGTAGAGCACTTGCCCGCTATAGCCAAAGGTCCCGAGTTCGAGTCTCGGTCCGGCATACAGTTTTAATCTGCCAGGAAGTTTCATATCAGCGCACACTCCACTGCAGAGTGAAGATTTCATTCTGGTATCCTTACATGTTTACAAAGTACGCCACGGATCTGCTCGTGATATGAAAATTGGCATGCTCGTTCGAGGGGTAAGACGTGGTGCAACAAACTCTATTTCTTACACAAAAATGTGTATTGAGAACCTGATGGAGCAGTTAACAGCCCGTTAACTGAATGTGCAGAATAAGGGGGAGACATATGGTCATTACGAAGCCTCATGTCATAGTCTCGTCCTAGCTCCCTTTAAATACTCCCATTTACCAGCTCCTTTCAGTTGATCAACGGGATTTATGGCATTCACAGTAATGGTACTTGAGTCTGTGATCAAGGTGCTGTAATGTATCTACGTCCCAGATGCTCCAGCACAGTTTATAAATCAACCGAAGGTTCACTCGAGATGATGAGCTTCACGCTACTCGTCACCTACCATCTACTATTGGAGAAACTGACTGTCTTCCAACAACACCACATCAAAGAATGTTGCTAGCACTGAGATTCAGCGTTGAACCCAGCAATGGGGCATCTTGAGGTCCATTTCCTGCTCAAACCTCAGGCACTTCCTGGTGCTGAAACCTATCAGGCCAGAAGGGAGGATATCAACCATCCACACAACTACAGTCACCAGATACATCGCTGATGTGTCATCAAAGCTCGTCGTTGAATTCGGAGTGGGACTGAGGGCACTCCAGCAGCCATTGGAAGATCACTTCATGCTGGGCATTAACTATGCCTGCTCGCTGGAAACCCCTGTGGTCCTAAGATAGGTAAAACATTCTCCTGGGCGTGCAAATGCCGAGCTGGCTGGTCAGACACCAGCTAAATATAACCAACAGTTTAATGAAGCAACAACCAAGGTTGGTGTGGGAGAGCAACGAACTGCAAACACAGCACAGTGAATAAGCCCACAGCATCATCGTCCTTACATATTTCGAAGACAACATTCATCAACTGCTCAAGCTCAATCATAATTTTATTCCTACCAGTAAATATCTTTTGATTTATTTTTATTGGATTAATTAAAGGCTGAAGAACGGCGACATAGCCGCTATCAGCCATCCCCGCACTGCTGCTTTCCAGCAGATGAATGCAGGCAACAGGTACATAAAGAAAGTCATGATGTGGTTGATCCAATTTTCACTTTCGATTTTCGTTTTAGAAATAATGTGTCTGATACTTGCTAACAGTCGCTATGAGACCATGCTGTATATTTTGTTAGCGCCATATTTGTGGACCAGTTCCCTCAAACCCATGATATGTAAGCACTGCACCTCTTTGTTTTAGATTATTTGTAATTGTTGCACAATTACACCATCAGATGCGATGAACTGTTGATGCAAACCTCGGAAAAACGACGTCACATAAAGGGAAGCGAACATCAGTCTCAAGCTCCGACTCCGTTTCACAAGAAGATATATTCAGAACGCAAGAGCGCTTGTTCAGGAATTTGACGAAGCAGAAGAAGCTAGCCAGGACCTCTGAAGGGCGGAGCTGGACAATACTATAGCTCCAGTAAGGCTCCTTTCAGAACTGACTAAACAAGCTAAAGAAGTATGAATGAAATCATCGCCACGCCACCCAATGGGGACACCCTGCTGCGAGGGTCTGTTGTATCTTGCAGCTGACTTCATAGATACGACACCCCAAGTTAGACCCTCACTCTCAGATGTTCTTAGATGCTCACTGATGTTCTCTGTACAATACATAATTGACCCTATCAGTTTATATATATGATGCCAACCACCTCTGTCTCCATCAGCTTCTGACCTCTGGGTGGAGACTAATGCAGAACTAGGTGGAGCGGTTACGTATCCAGTCATCTATTACGGAGTTTCCCTCCAATAGCAGCAGGCAACTTCCTGGGCTGGGAACCGTATGCAGACAACTTGGGGTCTTCACACCACTTGGTCTCCCTCTGGGTGACTGCCTTCTTTTGGCTGCCACTTCCGTAGTAAGTCGCCTGTTTGAGCCTGGGCTGCGGGGGGCACAATCTTTCCATTGATGTATACCAGTACCTGAAGGCTTATATTGTCACTGATCACTGCATAGGCATACACCTTCGACTTTGTCCAGCTGGATGTTACGTTTTGAACACGATCTATCCTAGTGCGATACTCAGTGACCACGACTTAGACAGACAGCTACAGTCAATGTCTGACACACTTCGGGGGCAGCTGCGATGACACCACTGCCCGTCGCTGCTGGTATGTTCGCTGTCACAATGGCTGTTGCAATCCCATAGACTGACAACATCCTCCAGCCTGATGCAATCCTGTGTCTGTGCTAAAATGAATAAATGGCTATTGTAGACAGGAATGTTTCATTAATGGCTCACCAAAGAATTCCAGCCATCATGAGCTCTACAACTTATATTCTGGAGAGGAAGTGGCTCCTTCTCCTGAACAATAGGCGGCCGAGTCCCCCACCACTCTGGGATCAGCACCAAGCCCCAACGTAACTATTTCTATCAAGATGTAGATCAAAATACGTCTAATTAGAGACCTAGTTTCCCAAACGTTTTTAAATTAATGTGACTCCATTAAATACCAGCAGAAAAGTATGACTAGCTTTTCACACTTTTCGCCTTGACCAAATCTGATTATATTTTCATATTTCGTGCATGAAATGCTATCGTTTGATGTATTCCATTTGTATTGTTTAGACAGCGTTGTAGTAATTATCGCTTTGTTATGTTTTCAGCTGTCTTATCCTCGCATCAAGACTGTTTAATTGTAATAAATATTTTAGCTTTGGTTTCACACTTATCTGGCACTCTCCGAGGGACTCCCTGTCGTGAGATACCGTACTAAGTTTCGCAGTAATCTTAGTATCAACCTGAATTTTCGATATACAATACATTAAGTCATATTGTTGATACGGTGTACAGATCACTTTATGCACTCTGACAATGATTCACGAGCCATTGGTTTAAAAGAAGTTGAAGTTGGGCATCATATAGCAAGGCATGATGTGTGGCAAATCTATTTTAGAGAGTGAAGATGTTCAAATGGTTCAAATGGCTCTGAGCACTATGGGACTTAACATCTTAGGTCATCAGTCCCCTAGAACTTAGAACTACTTAAACCTAACTAACCTAAAGACATCACACACATCCATGCCCGAGGCAGGATTCGAACCTGCGACCGTAGCAGTCCCGCCGTTCCGGACTGCAGCGCCTAGAACCGCAAGACCACCGCGGCCGGCCGAGAGTGAAGTGGCGTGGTGATAACATAATGGACTCGCATTTGTGAGGAGTGTAGTTCATACACCCGTCTTTTTCTGTGGGTTCTTAAATTGCTCATTGCAAATGACGGGTATGTTTTGTGAAAAGGACGAGGGGTGTTTCCTTCCTTATTTTTTATCCCGGTACAAGATTGTGCTCCGTCTTTAGTGACCTCGTTGTCGACAGGACATTAAAACTTTATCTTCTGTCCTTTCTTCTTTCTGCCCCATCGATGATTTGAAAAGAGCGCTCACGGATGTGGCAGTAATTGCTTGAGCCCACAGGCTTGCCCTAGCGAGCACACCTGGGATTCCACCGAACGAGAGTGCACAGCTGACCCAGCTCCAAGCAGTGTTGTGGGAGGTGGTTGAAAGATCGCGTACGAGGAAGGCTCCCCGACGTTTTCTGGACCTCTTGGAGTCCACGCGTTGTTGTCGAAATCAATGCGAAAGAATGTGCTGCACGCTCCAGTGCTCCACGCAGAGAGAGGAGACACATAATAGATGACAGCTTTCAGCTGTTTAGTACAACTGTCCGCCAAAACTAAAACTGAAGGAAACTTTGACTCGCTCTGAGGCAGCACTGAGGCGTTACTATAGAAACGTAAACAGTAACATGTTACATGATTGGACCTGGCAGAGACGCAAAGCACCTGCGACAAGCCAACTTCAATTGTCATCTATCTCCTCTGGTCATATGTGCTATAGGTAAGCCGGCCGAAGTGGCCGTGCGGTTAAAGGCTCTGCAGTCTGGAACCGCAAGACCGCTACGGTCGCAGGTTCGAATCCTGCCTCGGGCATGGATGTTTGTGATGTCCTTAGGTTAGTTAGGTTTAACTAGTTCTAAGTTCTAGGGGACTAATGACCTCAGCAGTTGAGTCCCATAGTGCTCAGAGCCATTTGAACCATTTTTTTGCTATAGGTAAGTACCGTTAATTCAATAGATCGTCTGTGTATAGCACCAATGAGACATATGAACGAAGAGTGAGTGTACAATGTGATAAGCGGAATATTGTGCTGTTAGCAACAATATATGCTTTAGTCTCAAGTCGCATTTTTATTTTATTCTGCCTGCTCGATACTAGTTTCGGCACACAGTATCATTCTGAAACCATCCTATGACGAAAACATTCAGTACATAGTCAGTAGAACAATGGAAAAGAAATTAACAAAATATGTTATTCTGTGTCCAGGCTTCAAGATTTTGTAACTAGAAGTCTAAGAAGCCAACCTTGTCTATGGTGCTTGACGGGTCACAGGTGGCGTTTAGTGAACGTCCCATCATATATGTTGGACAGCTGCAAATACAGTATAAGCAGTCCTGGATCAAGGCGAAACAAAACCAAATCCACTTTGTGTCTGTCATGTAGCAAGCTGCAAAGTGGTCAGCGTCGGTTCACCGATGGTGCGCCTGAAATTTATATTCTGGAACTAACCCTTCCAGTCTTAACACTCTGAGTTCACTCAGTGAGTCAGTTCAACCCCACCTGATTCCAGGTACAGTCATCATGGAGCATTTTAATAAGCACAATATTACCCCAGGTGATCAACCCACCGCCACTATTACTGGCGCAACTGATCTTTCGGATTCTGAGGCGGCCAGTTAACACGTAATGTGATTCAACAGAGGAAGTTGGAGCCCTCTGGCCAACTTAAAACCAAAACAAATACATTTTTCGCAACAATTAACATACAAACACTTTTGCAACCAGGTAAACTGCATAAATTGGGACATATGTTAAAAGAACAGAAGAATCAAATTTTGGCACTTCAAGACACACGAATGACAGACAATAACACCATGGATTTCGGCAATCATTGTCTTTTTAAGCCGCGCGGGATTAGCCGAGCGGTCTCAGGCGCTGCAGTCATGGACTGTGCGGCTGGTCCCGGCGGAGGTTCGAGTCCTCCCTCGGGCATGGGCGTGTGTGTTTGTCCTTGGGATAATTTAGGTTAAGTAGTGTGTAAGGTTAGGGGCTGATGACCTTATCAGTTAAGTCCCATAAGATTTCACACATATTTGAACATTTTTTTTTTTTTTTTTTTTTAAAGCAAAACTGATAAAACTACTTAATAATAAATCACATCCGGGAGTTGCTTTTGCGGTCTCCAAAAATATTTTAAATTCAATAACGGAGGTAAAATCTACTAATAATAGATTAATGACCATTTCTCTTAAATGTGAAAATAAGACATACACTTTAATTAATGCCCTTATGCCAGTCAATGAGGATAACTGCAAAAAACCTGAAGAAGTTAATGAAACTTTGGAAAAGTTAGAGCCGGCCGTTGTGGCCGATCGGTTCTAGGCGCTTCAGTCCGGAACCGCGCTGCTGCTACGGTCGCAGATTCGTATCCTGCCCCGGGCATGGATGTGTGTGATGTCCTTAGGTTAGTTAGGTTTAAGTAGTTCTAAGTCTAGGGGACTGATGACCTCAGATGTTAAGTCCCATAGTGCTTAGAGCCATTTGAACCACTTGAAAAGTTAGAAAGCATCATGTCGAAAATTCCCTCAAACCATATTAAAATATTAATGGGTAATTTTAATTCTCATTTAACTAAAGAGGAAAAATATTAGTAAATGGTGGGTGGATAATCTGCGCATAAAGGTACAAACCAACATGCCATAGACTCGTTGAAACGAGTAAAAATTCCAACCTAAAAATCGTGTCTACACATTTTAAAAAGAACCCTTCTGAACAAAAAAGTTGGCGGGCACCCGGTACATTTATTGGGGAATTTCAAGTCCATCATGTAGAAATTTCACACCCTAACTACAAAGACGTTTTAAATTTCCAAGTTAGGAAAGGAGCTAATATTGATTCTGACCATTATTTAACGCGAATAAAAGTAAAACTTGAACCTCAAAACACTTCAATCCAGAAAACGTTATACCAAAATTTGACACTGCTAAAATAACCCCAACTCTAACAAGCGAATTTGACAAAAAATAATCCAGCAATTGGCATAGCTTAAAACAAAAGCTCGTCAAAATAGCACAAAATTGAATTCCGCTTCGAAAGAAACAAGTACATTCTTGGTGGAACGCGCATTGTGAAACAGTAGCCAACTCTAGGCATGAGGCATTCAATAATTGGAATAGTAACAAAATTGAAAACACGCACAACACCTTTCTAGCAATAAGAAAAGAAACATCTAAATTAATTCGTCAGACTAAAAGAAACTAGGAAAATGCCCAACTTTTAGAAATCTAAAAAGACTTCTAAAAGAACAATACAAGAAATTTTTATAAAACATTCGAAACAAAAGTATTCTCAAAATCTTTGTTTCTAAAATGAAAATGACAGTTTGGCTCTTAACAACCAGGAAAATTGTAAAGTACTGGCTAATTATTTTGAAAAACTATTAAACTGTCCAGAACCAGCGAATAAATTCCAACCACAGCAAACTAATAACACCAACCCTAATTCTAAATAACCTGACTTAATCGAAGTAACTAAACAGATTAAGAGAGAAGAAAACAATAAAGCAACCAGAGAAGACGGTATAATTGCAGAACAACTAAAATCAGCTGGCCCTAACACTATAAAAAAGATCACTCAACTAATAGTACATATCTGGTAAACTGAGAAAATACCTTAGGACTAGAAAACTGCCGTAATTCATCCATTAAATAAAAAGGGGGATAAAACCGATGTTAATAATTACCGAGGATTCTCTCTCGCAAAGTTCACTTGATGTAGCCCGAGAACAGTTAGAACCTAAAGTTAGTGAATTAGACCAAACAGATCCTGTCTGGAACAAATTCTTAATTTAAAATTAGTCCATAGACACTAAAGGATTTCTAATAACAACATTGTAAGTACATTTGTTAATTTTAAAAAGGCCTACGACTCAGTTCATCACGAATCTCTTTTCCAAATTTTAAAGGAACAAGGGCTACATAATAAAATTCTAACACTGATTAAGGGAACGTTAACCGACACTAACTCTGAAGTTAAATTCATGGGAGAAATTTCTGAACCATTTGATTTAAAAACTGGTATTAGACAGGGAGATGGACTCGCCCTATTACTGTTTAACTGTGTTTTCGAAAAATGGCGAGAGCAAAAGTCATGTCAAAATAAAGATCAATCAATCAAGTTAGATAGAAGTAATATTAGAGCACATTGCTTCGCCTTTGCAGATGATCACACAGTTTTAAATAGGAATATTACCACAGCTCAAAAACAAATTGAAATTCTTAAAGAAGTTGCGGGGAAAGTAGGAGTACAAACATCATTCGAGAAAACGGAATATATGACATGTAATAAACAAGCACCAAAATTTTTGAACATGAAATATGGAAAAATGAAAAGGGTTCTTCAATTTAAATACTTGGGGGACACCGTACAAGGAAACAGTCTGGGAAAAACTGCAGACGAAGTTCACTGTCAAAAAATGGCAACTGCATTCAGAGTAACACAAAATATTTATAATAAAAAGCCACTGTCTAAATTCAGTAAACTTAGGTATTACATCACTGTAATCAAAACTGAAAGTCTTTGTGGAGCAGAAGCTTTGATTTTAAATAGAAAGAGTGATACTGAAGAAATTCAAAAGAACGGAACGAAAGAAAGATTATTAGGAAAATATTGGCCCCAAAATTACTGATGGAGAAACTTATAGGCGGAGAAGTAATAAGGAAATAGAAGAATACACAGACCCATATGTTGACATGAGAAAACGAAGACTTAAATTTTATTGGCACATTAAAAGAATGGCAGCCATTAGGTTGATAAATCAAATAGTAAAATTTTACGAAAACAGAAGTAAGTCCAATACCGAGTCAATTAAGTGGACTGCTGCAATTAAGAAAGATCTTAATTTAGCCGGCAAAACTCTGGCAGACGTTACAGTTAGAAAAACATTCCAACAAAAGATATTTGACTGGAAAGTTGGTCAGGGGGAAATTACAAAACGGATTGGATCACCATGGTCTGATGAAAGAATGAGACTTCGTTCTGAAAGGATGAAACAAATTTGGACACAAAGTGAGGCCAGCCATCAAAAGCGACATTGATTGAGTGTACCTCGTGTGGTCCTATTGGAACCATACGTGAATAACAACAACAACAACAACAATAGTAATAATAATAATAATAATTCATTCTATGGCAGCTAACATAAAATGTGTACGTAGCCCCTTAACCTTGGCACGCAGTTGTCATGCTTCTCGAATAGATGCGTCAAATGTTAAAATTAAAGGACAATTTTGAGCTTTAAATAAATATAAATTACTGGCAGCAGAGATAAGAGTGCCCCCCTATGAACGAAGTCTAATTTTTTATCGCCTGTAAGGAGTGATAATGTAAAATATATCTAAAAATAAAAATAGCATAAAATATGAAACTAAGAAATTGAGTGACACAATAGTCCCGGCTGTAATAAAATATTAAAAGCAAAATAGCAAGTCTATTTAGGCAAGTTTAGATGTACCTTTTGCATACGGTTCGTGTCACTACAAAACATCAATCTCAATATGAAGCTTTAATTCAGGCAAGTATCGTTATAATAATAGCTTCATCTGAAAGGCACAAAATTATTTTCTTTTATTAAAAAGAAATCGAGCATTCAGATGGAACAGTGGCGCATTGTGTTTACGTATTACTCTGCAACCAGGAGTAGAGTAACGTGCGATTCCACCAGACTGCTCTGACCAATGACTTTATATTACGCGTAAAGACGATCATTTGCCTTAGTTACCAGGCTATGTTAGTTGCTAAGACAAACAGAGATAACATTTAATAACAGGCCGATTACATTCTTCAAGACGGCGACGACAACAAAAGTTTAAAAAAAATCAAAATATTTCAGTTAGTAAAGTCAGTGAAATTAACTGGACAGCAGCGGGAATGAGGAGTTTTGGGCGAGTAAAAATTTAAAAGAATAGGTTAATGGAAATATGATCTTTCCACATAAACCAAGACACCGAAAAATAGGATGAGAAAATTCATCTGGAGTAAACGGAACGAAAATACACAGAAAATACAAAATTGAAATCGTAAAATTTATCGATCTACGTAGCTCAAACGAAGACATCGATACCAGACACTCCCCTCACGAAATAATTTGGGCAGATGTGAGGAGTAGTCGCACACTGAGGGTTCTTTACAAACTTAATCATCTCTAAAGATAGCTCATCCGCTCCGGGAATCGAGGGCGTCGACGATTTTTTGTCTGTTATCGACACTGACATTGATAAGACATCGGTCCCAGGGATTCCAAGACTTTCAGGAATGTTTAATTTCAAGTCATAAGTGAGATAATAAATAACCAAAGAAAATTTTTTCGTGTGACATAGTTACAAATTAACAATTTTCTTATTTATTTCTCTTACTTGAATCGTAAAACCTTTCTTCTAGCCAAATTTCATGATTCTACGTTAAGGGGAAGTACGCTACAGGTTTTAACGAGAGAGTTTGCGAGTATCAAAATATGTGACACAAATGAAAGTATCTTTTCACTGCTCTGATTTAGAAGCTTCGCTTCTTTGCATCACCAAGTGATCGTAGACCTTAAAACGTGACAAAACGTCTACTCGTTCCTCAGGAAAAGCGTTTCGAGCAGTCGGAGAGACTAACAGACGGACAAAAAAGTGTTCCTATACGGATTTTATTTTTACCGACTGAGACACGGAACAATAAAATACAAAAATCGCTAAATTGTAATCGTATTTTCCCCTTGACCCATATAGCTCAAACGATGACAGTGGTACCGAAAATGCCAAACCGAACCGTGAGCGGCAATATCGCAAGTTTATTGAGATCTATATACTGAAACACATGCATCGATGCCAAAAACATAGCTCTGCAAGTGAAAATAACGAAGCACAAAACTGAAAACCAACAACGAGAATAAATTTCCCATCTACAAGCAAAATACAGGAAGAAATTAAATAAAAATATATCATAGAGATGTACTAACGAGTGTAGTCGACTCCAACTAGACAAGTAGTAGAACAATACACTTACGTTCCTGGCTTATTTTACCCATACACTTAGAAATCGTTTTCAATTGAGACATGAACAGCCAAGTATATGTGTAAAAAGTGTAAATATAAACCATAGTTAAAATTTATTCCACTCCGTTGTGGTGCAGTTGTACAGCAGCCTTGTGTAGTAATTAATATTAAAAAAAAAACACTTCTAGGTTGCACAATGCTCTTTCAACCGATAAAGAGCATTGTGGAACGTAATATTAAATAAACTCTACTTGATTCTCTATCAACGATTTCAGTTGTGCGTGATGTTTACAAACATTATAGATTATATGGAGAAACTAAGAAAAACACAGATAACATTTAATAACAGGTCATTTGCATCCTTCGTAGCGTAAACTAATTGCGTCATGGAGGACGCCGTGGGTCAAAGCGAGTGGAGTCGTACATTGCCCTTAACCCGTGCAACCGCCAGCTGACGATCTTTGGCCTCATCTCCAGTTTGCACGTGGACGCAAGCAGTGGCAACTTGTATGCCGGGGTTACCGCGGTGCTGCATCGCGCCTTCTTCAGGCCATGTCGTAGCTTATAGCCAACCACGGCACCGACAACCACTCTTCATAGGTAACATGCAGTTGTAAAAGGCTACATCAGTGGGATTTGATATTAGACGACCACGAAGGTCCACAAACTAATTCATACAAGCGCACCGTGCTGTGGATATTGTCTTTTTGTGGTACTTCAACCCAATTATTATGTTCTGAACAGTCGGTGCTGTATGTATAACTTCGCTGTCCGTAGTTTATATCACTTTAAAGCCCGAAATTCCTCTTTACTTTCAGTATTTGACACAACCACTTGTAAAGGATGACGAGTGCGTTCCAGAGGTAAAGGGTTACATACTTATTTTTAAGGTTACACCATGTACTTTGTCTTGTGGTACTTTTTGTGGTACTTCAACCCAATTATTATGTTCTGAACAGTCGGTGCTGTATGTATAACTTCGCTGTCCGCAGTTTATATCACTTTAAAGCCCGAAATTCCTCTTTACTTTCAGTATTTGACACAACCACTTGTAAAGCATGACGACTGCGTTCCAGAGGTAAAGGGTTACATACTTATTTTTAAGGTTACACCATGTACCACACATTTGCTGTCATACAATAAAATATGCTGTCCAGTCACATTAATGTGACTGCTGTTTATGTTCCACGTCAACATGCAATAACCACTCACAGACGGCTTGTAGCAGCACTAGCAGAGGAGGGTATATAAAGCATGTCGGTTAGATATGGAAAAGAGTGCTCTCGTTGTCGTAAGGCGGAAATGGAACAATTTATCTGTCGTCAAAAAGGGCCTGATCATTGACTCATTGACTTTCGTGCAAAGAGGGGAAGCATGTCAGAAATGGCTAAGTTTGTAAACTGTTCGTGTTGCGTCGTGGTTAAAATATGCCGTGCATGGCAAAATGGCGTTGTCCAAAATCAGCATCGAGGCAACTGTGGTGCAAAACGCGCCATACTTAACAGAGGTGGACGACGGCTGCGGCGTTGTGTACGGGCGAATGGATGTGCAACTGATGAGGAATATACCGCCTAGATGAAGCAAGCAGCTACCAACACTGAGTCCTCAACTATCGTTCAGTGAACGTTGTTGCGTATGGACCTCTGCAGCAGGCGCCTGATTGACGATCCGAATTGCACATACTGTACCATGAAATGATCTACATGTTCCTTTTAACAGAGTGATCTTTATTGAAAATAAATGAATAAAAAAAAACATGCTGACTGCTGTTGATCGGCGATGAGTGCTGGAATTTGTACGCCAATACCGGAGCTGGACGTCCAGTGAGTGGCGACACGTGGCCTTTTTAGATGAATCACGTCTTATGCTCCGTTGGACAGATTGCCGGTGATTTGTGCGGTGCGAAATACCCTGAAACAATCGTCGGAAGGATCCAAGAGCTTTGTGGTTTGGAGAATGTTTTCGTGGCACTAGCATAATGGATCAACACAAGTAAGTATCTATCCTTGGGGACAATGTCCACCCGTACATGAAGTTAGTTTCTCCTTGGCACGACGGAATCTACAAGCAGAACAGTGCAACATGTCACACACCTCGCGTTGTAAATGCATGGTTCGAAGAGCATGTAGATGGCTCACCGCACTCCTCTGACTGCCAAACTCCTCGGATCAAAACCCAATCGAGAATCTGTGGAACCACCTCCACCGAACTGTTGGCGTGATGTATCCTCAATTGAGAAACCTAGTGCAGCTCGTCAAGTCACTGGAGTCGGCTTGGCTCGACATCCCTGTCGGTACCTTCCAGAACCTCTCTGACTCTCTTCGTACACTTCTCGCGGAAGCCCGCGCTGCAAAAGGTGGGTATTTATGTTTTTGGGAGGTGGCCACATTAGTGTGACTGTTCAGCGTATTTTATAAATTTCTCTTCCATTTTTGTCCTGTGAACTGAAATTTTTGATGATGGAATGGCTTCAGGATGGTACGGTGTACCGAAAGTGGTAGTCAATAAGCAAAATAAAAGAGCTACGACTAAAAACTAAAACTATATTATTTGTAAAGTTTGTTGGTCGCTGTTCCAAGTGACATTATGTCGAAAATATGTAACATAAGGATGTATTGTAGCGTCTTCCAACCTATTGAATAGTTTTCTGTTTACCTGAATCTAACTGCAGTAGTGTCTGTATGCAGCTGTATAATGCTCAACTGTACTGTCAAAAATTGTAGGACTGCCTAGTTTCAGCAGTTTTCAGTTCGTTTAATTGCATTTGATGACCGTGCAATGGTCACCTGGTGAGAAATAAATAGGATATTTCTATTTGTACAGCAAAATCATAAAGAACTAGATCATCCGAGGCAAGCTTTCACTGCTAATATTCATGTTATTGGTGATTTTAGTCTGGGAAGATTTCTGTGACTAACATTTCGTCTCCTAAGACTGCGGACATCATCAGGAGTTGTAAAGGGGTAGTTAGAGTTTTCAAACATCAATAAGCTCAGTAAGCCGAAATGCTTCGCGTACGTCACAGCAGGTCTCACGTGTACCACGAGCCGTCTCTGACGGGGAAAAAGTAACTATTTCAGACGGGTTTTACTAATTATTCACTGCTGGTCTAAATGCATGCAAGCTCTCGACAGCAAATAACCAAGTTAAGACCTTTAGTGGATAGCTTTTCATTTGTATATTGGCTCCACAAGGGCCCTCCACGGAGTGGAGTGATCGCGAAGTGTGGCAGACATGCCGACTAGTGTGACGTCAAAAGTTCGTTGCACGGCTCGTATTTCTCATGGGCTCCACTATGGTTTAGGATCACGGATTCGCATCGCTGTGTGTTACAGAGAACATACTGCAGAGGAGCTGCTGCTCCTTGCTTTATTTAGCCCTTAAGGCTCACAACTTTTCTAATTTCACTCCTTCTTCTTTTCTGTTAAAACTGTTCTTCTGTTTTTAAATTTGCATGGTGTCTGTGTATATCCAGCATAGTAACGATTGGATCTTTATAAAACTGTAGCATGTGAGAAGCGAGCCACCAGGGTAGCCGAGAGCGCTAACACGCTGCTTCCTGGACTTGGGTATGCGCGCCGGCCCCTGATCGAATCCGCCCGGCGGATTAACGACTAGGGCCGGTGTGCTGGCCAGCCTGGATGTGGTTTTTAGGCGGTTTTCGACATCCCACTAGGTGAATACCGGGCTGTTCCCCACGATCTGCCTCAGTTAAACGGCTCGCAGAATCTGAACACATTCGCACTATTCCATGGATTACACTGGACACAGACAGTTGGGGTACACTAATTCCTTCCTGGGGGGTACGGGGTGGCGACAGGAAGGGCATCTGGCCACCCCTTAAAATTAAGATGCCACATCCGATTACCCAGCAAACCCCGCAATTCGGGGTAAATGCTTGGAAAGAGAGAGAGCACGTAAGAAACAGTTTTGGTGGTTTACTGTTCCCTGATGATATCGTCAGCATTAATAGGCGATACGTTATGCACGGAAATATGGCTTAGTACTGATTGAAAAAATTCACCAAGAATATAGACAACTAGGTTTAGTTCAAGGCGCTAATACATTCTGTGACGAAAGAAAACAATGCACCACTAAGGAATCATCCGAATGGGACGGAAATCGATAGATATGACGTACATGTACACACGAATAAATGATTACAATTTCAGGAAATTTGATGATATATATTGTAGAGAAAGACCTTCACAAATTGAGCAAGTCAATAACGCGTTGGTCCAACTCTGGCCATCATGCAAGCAGTTATTTGGCTTAGTACTGGTTGACAGAGTTATTGGATGTCCTCCTGAGGGACATCGTGCCAAATTCTGTCCAACTGGCGCATTAGATCATCAAAATCCCGAGATGGTCAGAGGGCCCTGCCCCTAATGCTTCAAGAGTCCTCAACTGGGGAGAGATCCGGCGATCTTGCTGGGCAACGTAGGGTTTGTCATGAACGAAGACAAACAGAAGACACTATCTCCGTGTGCGGGTTGGCATATCTTGCTAAAATGTAACCCCAGGATGGCTTCCTAGGAATGCAATAAAAGTAAGCGTAGAACATGGTCGGGCAGTATGGCGGGTGACAATCATGATTGTATACCACTGCCGTTTGAAGCGTCTCTAGACACTTCTTCGGCCTAGAATCAGATTGAATGGAGTAGAATTGTCTTCAGTGATGCGTTCTGCTTCGAGCTGAGCCCTGATGACCTGCAATGCTTCAGAAATATAATACCCGCCGACGAGAGTTTCTGCTGCTTGTCTTCGCGTTTGCCAAACGCTAACTTGGCCAGCAAGTTCGCCCGATCCCTCCCCAGTGAGAACGTTTGGTGCATTGTGAGGAGGGCTCTCTAATCATCTCGGGATTTTGACTATCTAACGTGCCAATTGGACAAGAATTTGGCACGCTGTCTCTTAGGAGGACATCCAACAACTCCCTCAGTAAAAAAAAAATGGTTCAAATGGCTCTGAGCACTATGGGACTTAACTTCCGAGATCATCAGTCCCCTAGAACTTAGAACTACTTAAACCTAACTAACCTAAGTATGATTATCTCCAGTTCTCGAGTTTTCGCGCATCCTGTGATCTAGTGATATCTGATGATACTATCTCCTAGACGAGTCTCGCCGCTGTAATTCATTCCCGCGACAATAATTATAGTCACTTAATTGACATATATTTCGTTAGTTCGGCATTTCACTCTATATTTAATTATCTTCATTGTTTCATCTGAATGTTGCTATCTTGCTTTGAAACTGATTAAAATACGGTAACTTTTTTATCTCTTATTCTAATGTGAACAGGGACTGAATTGTTCATTGGCAACCTACTTGGTAAATCATTATCGCCTCTCTTAAATAAATAAGATGATATATTGGGTTTAGTAAAGTATTATATTTTCGAGGACAAACTTTTCGTCTTTGTGTGTTACTGTTAAATCAAAATCAGCATAAATGTTTACATATCCATATCTACCGGTATTCTACTAGAACTCTAACATAAATTTGTTCAAACACGGCAGGAGACTGCGCAGCGGTAGAATTTAATTCTGCTTTCTCCAGTGTTTTATGGAATTGTCAGATTTTGAGCAGAACCATAGCTTATTGCGTATCCACTCCACTAACACCACGCAAGTCAAATGTTACGTGCTTATTCGAACAAGCTCGATACTATATAGAATGCTGCGGCGTATTGGGAAATCTGGAGCCCGTTCGAATGCTGGTACCTCTCTCCCAGCCCTAGTAAAACGGGCTTTAGGGATCTTTTCTTCAGCCTGGAGTGTTGTAGCGTACAGCACAGTCTTTCGCCGTGAATTCGGCAGTGGCGCATTGTGGCTTGGACGAGATGAGGCCCCGAAAACGTCTGGGGGCCATCCTACAAATGGTTGAAATGGCTCTGAGCACTATGGGACTTAACATCGGAGGTCATCAGTCCCCTAGACATAGAACTACTTAAACCTAACTAGCCTAAGGACATCACACACATCCATGCCCGAGGCAGAATTCGAACCTGCAACCGTAAGAGCAGCACGGTCCTGGACTGAAGCGCCTAGAACCGCTCGGCCACAGCGGCCAGCTGAGCCATCCTACCTAATATGTTACTGCCCTTTGCAGTCCATCTACAGCTGAGATGTAATCAGCATGAAATGCGGAATATTTGACGCTTTAGATGTTTGCACAGAAAGTTCAGACCGTCTCCTTCTGTTTGTTTTGTAGCTCTTGGAGATCTTTACGATGGAGGGCCTAAGTATTTATCGTCTAAACACCGTTTCCTAAGTTTCATGCTTTATCTTCAACCATTGTTCGTACCCTTTCCTGTATGGTTCGGAGCAACCTCTCCATAATCTGCTCATCAATTTGTAGCATCCGTTCTCCTTGGCGCTCGACCGTAACAAAGGAAACTGTTCTGCTATCAGCAGTTAGTATCAGACCTTGTTTATTATTTTCGAGGTTAATTAACACTGTTATTAACTGAACTGAGCATGCATCAACAAGCAGTCTTGTTGGTAGAGTGGGAGAGGCAGCACTACAAAGTGATACAGTGCTATAATTACATACAGTTAACACCCAAGTGTCTTAGGAATATATTATTAAATATCGACTACATAAAATTAATGAACACAAAAAGGGCCGCAAAAGTTTCCAAATAGTAATCAAAAACAAAGTAAAGAGCAATTATACCGAAATAGAATTTCTCGTGTGAAACAAATGCATGTAACAACTTTTAAATGTTTCGCGACTTTGTTTATCGGATTGACTAAAAAACACTGAGGAAGTTTGAGTGGAACTCGTCAGTAAACTTGGGAGGAACAGAAATTTGGAAGAACCTACAACAAGAGAGAACTAAAAAAACTGAGGGCACTTGGTTGCAACTTTCTGAGCTTGCTAACCAGGAAATATTGTATTGATTATTGTAACCTTACGAAGAAGGTAAGACATCTAAAAGAAAAGGGACTTTGTTATAGGCGGCCTGTGTGGCCGAGCGATTCTAGGCGCTACAGCCTGGAACCGCGCGACCGCTACGGTCGCAAGTTCGAATCCTGCCTCGGGCATGGATGTGTGCGATGTCCTTAGGTTAGTTAGGTTTAAGTAGTTCTAAGTTCTAGGGGACTGATGACCTCAGATGTTAAGTCCCATAGTGCTCAGAGCCATTTTTGTACTTTGTTATAATGGCCGTCTTCCATCCTTAAGAAAGTATTGCCGAGCGGGGTAGCCGAGCGGTCTAAGGGCGCTTTTTCACGGTTCGTGCTGCTGCCCCCGTCGGAGGTTCGAGTCCTCCCTCTGGCATGAGTGTGTGTGTTGTCATAGAGAAAGTTAGTGTAAGTTAGACTAAGTAGTGTGTAAGCTTAGGGACCGATGACCTCAGCGGTTTGCTCCCATAAGACCTTACCACAAATTTCCAAGAAAATATTGTTTTGTTTATCCCGAATGGTTCTACAACTCTAATTACTCCGAAAAATTGGAAGCCCACTCAAGGAATGAACTGGAATATTTCTCGCTTCATTATGAAACACACAGATTAATCTTCAAATTTTAAGGCATATTTAATTAATCCGAAATTTGCATTGCTTATTTTGGTGGCGAAAGCATTAGTAAATTAGCTTACTTTGGACACTTTCATTTATTAATGGCATGTATAATAATTGTCTGGGGAAATTACACGTAGAAAATATTCATTTCACAGTAACGTGCTGTAGGGCAATATGTAGTGCAAATCTTCGAACTTCACGTAGACAACTTCTTAAAAAATTAGAAACACTAACATCAATTCCCCAATCAAATATTTTCTTATACAGTTTGTTATGTAGAATGAAGTTCAATTTGAAAATAATAGTGGCTGTAATAAAAATGACACTAGGAACTAGAATACTCTCTGCTATCGACAACTTAAACTTGCTCTTACATAGGAACCAGCAAAGTTTGCTTCCACGAAAATATTTAACCATCTCCGTTGTGAATTAAAGATGCTGAAGGGTAAAGAAATTTTCAGAAAAAAGGATTTGACAAATCCTTCTGCTTCATAGATGAATTTGTGAGTAGATAGTATGTATGTGGTTGGATTAAGATTAAAAAGACCTGTATGTGTCCACACAGAAAACGTATCTTATTTGTAAACCTGCTGACGTGTTCCACATCTCGAATGTGAACCACGCATCAGGCAAAAACCAAACTAGGACTCATTTTTGTCGCGATAGTGAGTCTGCAAACTTACTAATTTTCCACTTCATAACAATTTTTATACAGTGTACTGCCACAAAATGAGTTTTATTACTGTCCAGTATTCGATCTTTTTCTCTCAGTTTAACGAACTCTCACGAAATTCTTTAACTGAATTAATACTTCCTTGTACCTCTGTCAAAAGATTGTGGACAACACACTTTCAACACTTTCCAAAGATTTAGGCTGCGGCCATTTCAAGCAGTACTCCCATTTTAATCCACACGCTCGACTGTTGATAGTCACTGCACCTGAGACTCTGCCATTTCAAGTCTCTGGCTCTTCCACCCACTGCCTCGCTCCGTGAAGATCTCATGCAGTAGTTGGACAAATAGCTTCGTTTGGTAATCAGATGGGTGTGTAACTCTCGATATCGTAAATATAACCGAATAATACTCTTACCATAGGATGGCCTACACAACAGCGTTCCGTACTCTCCTTTCACTGGTGTGTTGCATGTACACCATACGTACTACTACAGCACCACATGACAATAAGTGAAACTGGAAACAGGCATTATGAAAGTAAGATAAAATGTTTTGTCACCAATAAGCAATTATTAAAAGTTTGTATTTATCTCTGTTCCTATCCATCCCTGTTGGAAGAGTTTCTGCACACTGTAATACACCGCATTCTATCACCTCTGGTTGTAATAAGGAGCAACTAAGTCACACATATATGAATTACAGCGGTAGCCAACAGTAACGAAAGAACCGTTGTGCCTTGTGGACGAGTGTGGTCTGTGGAAAGCACTCTGAGAAAACTCACCACATTGACGGCAATTGTCAGTTCCCAGTTGTCCTCATTAAGGACTCCAGCGTTGTTTATGACGATGTCGAGGCCACCAAACGTTGTCGACGCTTTCTTGAATGCTTCTGTAAGCAAACAAAGAGAATTTAACAAAGTGCCAGGTATAATGAATCTTGCAGTTGTATCCTATTCATCCATTCCTCTGAGTGCTTTCATTCCGAATTTTTCTTTATTAAAGGAGAAATACTTGCAGCATACCAAACATCAAATTGATATCGCAGACCTCTTGTCCGCGATATGAAAGACAACGTAAGCTCCACCAGGATTTTATAAGAGCAGAAATTCCCCAGCCTTCATGTGTAACAGAACTGTCTTTGTAGGTGTCCACAGTGGATTGTATCAGCAATGCCCAGTTTCAGAAAAAAACGGAAATCCAGACAAAGCGCAGACGCAGAGGTAGAGGAATATTCATTCCAGAGATATCCCCGTACTCAACAAGCCGACTGATAAATTCTTGCCCCGGAAATTATAGCCTAGCGTGAGAAGTTACGACACATGGACAGGGCTGAACAATCGGGGTAAGCAAGAGGGTTATCGTCGAGTTGAATTCTTGATGTCGTCGGATGAGCACATGTCTGCCAGGACTTCTGTAATAATTTAATTTGATGTGCTAAAACAAAGACGCGGCTGTGTCAAGTATCACTGTCTATTTAAAATCCTTGATGTATTTTCGTTACTCAGTATAAAAAATAATTGAGGCATTTATGCTACTCTCGAATACTAACAGTATTCCGACGCATTTGTTTATTTTGTAGTAGCCCAATAGAGATCCTGTTGCTAACGATATGAACAGAATTTATCACTGTTTCAGTTCAGTTGGTGATTGGTTTGGTAACGTGTCAATTTTCGAGCCATAGCGCGCCATTACACGCCGATTTGCGTTCTTTACAAATCGAACGTTGTCATGAAGTAAGATTAATGTTTTTGTATAATGGAAAACATTTTGTCCGCATTATGTTATATATTATCACGGTCTGTCGTCACAAATCTTATCTGCTCGTCAACAACGACTCTGAACAGACCACTATGAAATCAGAGATAATTTTGGCCAACAATAGGTGTGAATTTAGTCAGAATCGAAATTTTATGGCATATCATTGTTTGTCATGCTCCTGCTGTGGTCACTTGGACGTATTCCGACTCCGAACAATTCATTTTCGGAGGAATTACGTACAAGGACGTTTCGAAAATAAATTGCGCCATTGGTATTGCAAGAGAAGATGGTACACCAGGTGACAAAAACAAACGCCATAAGAATATACGTCAGTTGCTGGTTCAACGACGAAAGGCGCCTCAGCGAAGAAGGAATGAAGCACGCACAGAGTGCAGAAGAAGAGAGTATCAACAGACTGGCGTGTCCGATGTTTTTCGAGTACACATCACGACGGTGTAGACCTCCTCAACAAACACAGATCCGCCATACAACGAGAGAGAGAAAGGCTCTTTGAGTGAAGGTGTTGTGCTGTTGGACGACCACGCGAAACCACACACAGCAGGGCTCACACAGGATCAGCTTCGTCGCTTTGGATGGGAAAGACTGGATCAGGCGGCTTACAGCCCCGGTATTGCCCTATCAGACTTGCACCTGTTCCCTGCACTGAAAGCCCCACTACCAGACCAGTGCTGATGTGGAGAAGGCTATGGGACAATTCTTTGCCTCACAGGGCACCGCGTTTTACCAGAGTGGTTCTTCAAATTGACTGCACGCTGCGACAAATGTGTCGAAGTCGGTGGCGACTATGTCAAAAATGGTTCAAATGGCTCTGAGCACTATGGGACTCAACTGCTGTGGTCATCAGTCCCCTAGAACTTAGAACTACTTAAACCTAACTAACCTAAGAACATCACACACACCCATGCCCGAGGCAGGATTCGAACCTGTGACCATAGCAGCAGCGCGGCTCCGGACTGGAGCGCCTAGAACCGCACGGCCACCGCGGCCGGCCGGCGACTATGTCGATAAATAGTGCATGTTGTATAGTTCGTAATGCCATGATGTATTTGCTTCTGGCAGTAAAATTCCCATTTTTAAAGCAATGACGAAACTTACTTTCGGAACGTCCCACGTACATTAATTTCTATTCAGTTACATTTCTTCCTCGATTTTAAATGGGACACATTACATTTTGTATGAACATGCTATTCAGACACGACATACACGGAGGAATGTATACAGTGTGTGCGACCAGTTATTCCGCATTGTTATTATTATATTGTCAACAGTGAAATGTACGAGGGCAGTTCAATAAGTAATGCAACACATTTTTTTTCTCGGCCAATTTTGGATGAAAAAACCGGAAATTTCTTGTGGAATATTTTCAAACATTCCCGCTTCGTCTCGTATAGTTTCATTGACTTCCGACAGGTGGCAGCGCTGTACGGAGCTGTTAAAATGGCGTCTGTAACGGATGTGCGTTGCAAACAATGGGCAGTGATCGAGTTTCTTTTGGCGGAAAACCAGGGCATCTCAGATATTCATAGGCGCTTGCAGAATGTCTACGGTGATCTGGCAATGGACAAAAGCACGGTGAGTCGTTGGGCAAAGCGTGTGTCATCATCGCCGCAAGGTCAAGCAAGACTGTCTGATCTCCCTCGTGCGGGCCGGCATTGCACAGCTGTGACTCCTGCAATGGCGGAGCGTGCGAGATGATCGACGGATCACCATCAAACAACTCAGTGCTCAACTTGACATCTCTGTTGGTAGTGCTGTCACAATTGTTCACCAGTTGGGATATTCAAAGGTTTGTTCCCGCTGGGTCCCTCGTTGTCTAACCGAACACCATAAAGAGCAAAGGAGAACCATCTGTGCGGAATTGCTTGCTCGTCATGTGGCTGAGGGTGACAATTTCTTGTCAAAGATTGTTACAGGCGATGAAACATGGGTTCATCACTTCGAACCTCAAACAAAACGGCAATCAATGGAGTGGCGCCACACCCACTCCCCTACCAAGAAAAAGTTTAAAGCCATACCCTCAGCCAGTAAAGTCATGGTTACAGTCTTCTGGGACGCTGAAGGGGTTATTCTGTTCGATGTCCTTCCCCATGGTCAAACGATCAACTGTGAAGTGTATTGTGCTACTCTTCAGAAATTGAAGAAACGACTTCAGCGTGTTCGTAGGCACAAAAATCTGAACGAACTTCTCCTTCTTCATGACAACGCAAGTCCTCACACAAGTCTTCCCACCCGAGAGGAGCTCACAAAACTTCAGTGGACTGTTCTTCCTCATGCACCCTACAGCCCCGATCTCGCACCGTCGGATTTCCATATGTTTGGCCCAATGAAGGACGCAATCCGTGGGAGGCACTACGCGGATGATGAAGAAGTTATTGATGCAGTACGACGTTGGCTCCGACATCGACCAGTGGAATGGTACCGTGCAGGCATACAGGCCCTCATTTCAAGGTGGCGTAAGGCCGTAGCATTGAATGGAGATTACGTTGAAAAATAGTGTTGTGTAGCTAAAAGATTGGGGAATAACCTGGTGTATTTCAATGCTGAATAAAACAACCCCTGTTTCAGAAAAAAAATGTGTTGCATTACTTATTGAACTGCCCTCGTAATTACGTCTTTATTTTTCCCAGTGGTTCCAATGGCTCTGGGCACTATGGGACTTAACTGCTGAGGTCATCAGTCCCCTAGAACTACTTAAACCTAACTAACCTAAGGACATCACATACATCCATGCCCGAGGCAGGATTCGAACCTGCGACCGTAGCGGTCGCGCGGTTCCAGACTGAAGCACCTAGAACCACTCGACCACTCCGGCCGGCTGATTTTTCCCATTCTTATCGTGAAGTGTATCATGAAAGTAATAGTATTAGTTTAATTTGAAACGCTTAAGTTCATTATTTGTTATAGGAAAGCAATACGCGAATACTTTCTTTTCCTAACTAAATCGCTAACGGCAGAGGCTAGATATTATGTAAATTGAAGGTGGAGGGGGGGAGGAAGGGAAGGGAAGAAGCTATTGATGCCAGCTGCACCAGGACTTTATACGGAATCAGCGGCGACAAGTACCGACCGGGATTCGAGCTTGAGACTATATCGGCACCCCACTAGGCCGACCCACATTTACATCTAGCGCCGCCTGTCTGCACTCCAGTGTGTGGTACTTGCAACGTTCAGATCACTGTGCGCCGTGTTTTATTAGACTGTGTGTTAGTTATTTTCCGAATAGATGGCAGTGGCAGATATGCCGACAGATCTGCCTTCTATTTCAAGCAACGTTCAAACGAATGTCCAATTTGTTTCCTAAAATTTTTAGGCGACGTTCATAATGTGTTAAACCGGTGACTGGATCACCTTATTTTTTTTAAGTGGTCATCGTGTCACATTTCCCTGTGCCTTTCTTTTAGCTCTTCTGTAGTTTTACTACTGTTTTAATCCCGTGTATGGCACCTTTCACCCTTTTACCGTTGTCTTAAGGCGTGCGAGGCAGGGCGATTGTCTGGGTCAACGCGAGTGAGGTAGAAGTGGTGACTGAGTGTTATTTTATAGGTTTCCACTTGACTGCATCACAACAATTTTAGTCATTTTCTCCACATTTGCTTCTTTTAGGATGTGTAAGGTCGCTGATAACCTCGGTGTTGAGCGCCAGTAAGCTTCAAACAAACAGTCGAATGTCGTTGTGCATCCACACTGAAGGTGGTGGATTCACTGCCCATCGACGCGAATCAGCTATATGAAGCGTGATGTTTGTTCTTTTGGACATGTCCGAAAGAAGAGACACCACGCACTTATATGAAGGCTAATTAAATAAATTTAAAAAATAAATCTGCACCCCTCTAAGCTGAATTTATTTTTCTAATTTTTTGTAAAAAAGGTTTAAAACACAATTCATCCAGCTTGCGTCTATCAAGGAACAACCTCAGATTTTTCGGAACAGCTGGACTATACCACGTAGAAAATCCTACTGAAATATATTCATCAGTTAAAGGGAGGGTAGTGAACTTCCATGAATACAGAAGGACAGGTGTTACTCACTTGCCGGCAGGCGTGGCCGAGCGGTTCTAGGCGCTACAGTCTGGAACCGCGCGACCGCTACAGTCGCAGATTCGAATCCTGCCTCGGGCATTGATGTGTGTGATGTCCTTAGGTTAGTTAGGTTTAAGTAGTTCTAAGTTCTAGGGGACTGATGACCTCAGCAATTAAGTCCCATAGTGCTCAGAGCCATTTGAACCATTTAGTTATTCACTACATTGTAACAATTACATTACATAAGAAAAAAATGCGGCACTCACAATAAATATAGCATTTGTACACCTGCACGCCATCGGCGAATATGTAAATGATTAGAGCTAAATTCTCTGTGACAAATAGAACGACCACCAGAGGGGTTATTGCAGTTCGTGTTTAGTGGTATTAGACTGGAAAGTCGCACAGTTCACACAAACATTCAAGAATCGTAGTAGGAGTGATCCACTAAATTATAGGCCCATATCATTAACGTCGATATGCGGCAGGATTTTGAAACGTATATTGTACTGGAACATTATGAATTACCTCGAAGAAAACGGTCTATTGGTATACAGTCAACATGGATTTTGAAAACATCGTTCTTGTGAAACACAACTAGCTCTTTACTCGTATGAAGTGCTGAGTGCTATTTACATGGGATCTCAGATTGATTCCGTATTTATGGATTTTCGGAAGGCTTTTGACACTGTACCATAAAAGTGGCTTGTAGTGAAATTGTGTGCTTATGGAATATCGTCTCGGTTATGTGGCTGGATTCGTGATTTCCTGTCTGAGAGGTCACAGTTCGTAGTAACTGATGGGAAGTCATCAAGTGAAACAGAAGTGATTTCTGGCGTTCTCCAAGGTAGTGTTACAGGCCCTTTGCTGTTCTTTATCTATATTACGATTTGGCAGACAATCTGAGCAGCCGTCGTAGGTTGTTTGCAGATAACGCTGTCGTTTATTGACTAATAATGCCATAAGAAGGTCAAAACCAATTTGCAAAACGATTTAGAAAAAAATATCTGAATGGTGCGAAAATTGACAATTCGCCCTAAATAACGAAAAATGTGAGGTCATCCACATGACTGCTAAAAGGAATCCGTAAAAATTCGGTAACACGAAAAATCATTCAAATTAAACAAAATACCTAGGAATTACAATTACGAACAACTTAAATTGGAAGGGATACATAGAAAATGTTGTGGGGAAGACTAACCAAAGACTGCGTTTTATTGGTAGGACACTTAGAAAACGTAATAGATCTACTAAGGAGACTGTCTACACTACGCTTGTCCATTCTCTTTTAGAATACTGCTGTACAGTGTGGGATCGTTACCCGATAGGATTGACGGAGTACACTGGAAAAGTTCAAAGAAGGGTAGCACGTTTTGTATTACCGGGAAATAGGGGAGAGAGTGTCACTGAAGTGATATAGGATTTGGGGTGGACATCATTAAAACAATGGCGTATTTCCTTGCGGCGGAATCTTCTCACGAAATTCCAATCACCAACGTTCTCCTCCAAATGCGAAAATATTTTGTTGACACCGATCTACATAGGGAGAAACGCTCAGCATGATAAGATAAGGGAAATCAGAGCTCGTACAGTAAGACGTAGGTGCTCGTCCTTTCCTTGCGGTATACGAGATTGGAATAATAGAGAATTGTGAAGGTGGTTCGAAGAACCCTCTGACAGGCACTAAAATGTGATTTGCAGAGTTTCCATGTATATGTAGATGTAGAGCAGGCCTGGTAGAGTGTATAAGGGGGGGTGAAAAATATCAGATGTTGAGTAATGACTGTGAATGACACGGAGTTGCCGCTTACTCTTGTGGGACTGCGTTATCAGCATCTGAAAGAGTGTGAAAGGGGAATCATTGTGGCTCCCTATTTGACTGCTGGTCGAATCGTGTAGTATCCAGATATGTGGTGCATTCGGATGCGACAGTGGCCCGATATTAGACTGCATGGGGATGCTCACTTGCCGTCAAGGTTCCCGTCGACCAGGTCTGACCACCACAGGGGGAGATAGACGTATCTTGCGCCATGTACATCTTAACCCCTTTAACATCAGCACCTGCCATCCCAAAGTAAGTGATGGACTCCCTGAAATATTCTGTGTCACCTTGCATCAATTTTCGGAGACTAACAACAACCAGTCTAGGGAAGTGCCGCCCCTGGCGTAGGCTGCCATTGACACCACATCACAAACGGCTGTTTTTTCGGGCGTAGCGGTGACCGGGAAGCATGGATTGCTAATGAAGTGTGTCATATGGTGTTCAGCAGCGAATCACGGTTCTGCACAAAACTGGTTGACGCCAACGTAGATAGCACATTAATTCTCCCTTCTTTCTCATGCCACCTTTTATGGTGAGTTGACAACAGATCTTTCGCCTTAATTTGGAAAGTTTGTGCTGATTCATTAGGACCTAATCATCTAGATTGTGTTCAGCAATGAATCACGGTTCTGCCCAACCCCAGTTGACATCAATGGAGATAGCACATTAATTCTCTCTTCCTCCTTTTCATGCCGCCTTTTATGGATTGTTGACAACATATCTTTCCCCTTCGTTTGGAAAGTTTGCACTGATTCATTAGGACTTAATCATCTAGAGGTAGAGTGCGTGTGTGGAAAGCCAGAGGGCGCTGGATTGAGTACCAGTCGAACCACGGAAAGTTTTCACTCCTCTGTCTTTCACCTAGCCATGGTCCACCCCGGTAGCTCAGTGGTCAGTATGACAGACTTTCAATCCTAAGGGCCCGGGTTCTATTCCCGGCTGGTTCGGAGGTTTTTTCCGCTCATGGACTGGTTGTTGTGTAGTCCTAATCATCCTCATCTCATCCCCATCGACGTGCAAGTCGCCGAAGTAACGTCAAATCGAAATACTTGCACCTGGCGAACGGTCTACCCGACGGGAGGCCCTAGTCACATGACAATTATTATTACCTAGCCGTGGAGGGAAGACGGGCCAGGGATGACACGCTGTTAGACTGTAGATCCCATTTCGGCGGTTGGATTACTGGGGTTATATTAGGGACACTCAAGTCATTAGGGACACTCAAGTCGCTGAAGTGGCTTCCAATTTAAAGACTCCCACTGTGTCATTCAGCCACACGAAATTATTATTATCATTACTATTATAGTTCATTAGTGGTCCAGTCGCTGCTACTCACCCTTGAACTGATCAGCTTTGGTGACGTCAGCGCGGATGAAGATGGCGCGCTTCGCACCAAACTCTGACTCCATCTGCGACACGGCCGCCTTGCCTACTGCCTCCGCCATGTCCAAGATGGCGACGCCCTGTTTCACAAAAGACGTTTAAATATCCAGCGAGTAAAGAAACTCAGTGTACTACAAAATTAATCACATTCGTCGTATTACAACCCTCGAAAAACTGAAACTCCCAAAGGGGTGGATCTTCTAATGCTCTTGATATAGGTGACATTAATTTCCAAAGTCGCCTTCCACAACAGTTTAAACATGAAAATGCGTAGCTTTACTGGTTTTAAACAACAGTGTACAGAGTTCAATATACTAAAAATATACGTTTTGTAACTTACTAGCTGACAAACTCATGAATGCCTGAATGTTCATTTTTCCTAATTTCTATTAAGAACAAAAACAAAAATGAACTGTATTTCTAGTGTGATTTCGAAGAACTTCCATTTCCATGTAATCTTCAAAACACATTCGAAATTATGAAACGGTCATACAAAGAAATACCATGATTTACAAATGTATAAGTAGATCTGCTTAGTGTGTCTACAACGCGATTTTGTAAACGTCTCTACAGCAGCACTTCATAATTCTATTCATGGCTACTGTTTTCACCTACGGGGCTTACCATTTCACAACCTGTCAAAAGCATTACCAGGTGTCACGGATTTCTTTATGTTGACTCGACTGTAGGGGTGTCTTAGTAGTAAAATCAAAATTTCATTCATGATGGACATTTTCTCACGCATCTGAGTGTTTATGAACTCATACTCTTGAACTGTGTATCGTACAATGATGTATTTCTGTAGGTACATTCAGTTGTATATGTGGATAGTGAAATTTCCTGGCAGATTATAACTGTGTGCCTGACCGCGACTCGAACTCTGGACCTTTGCCTGTCGCGGGCAAGTGCTCTACCATCTGAGCTACCCAAGCACGACTCACGCCCCGTCCTCACAGGTTCACTTCTGCCAGTACCTCGTCACCCACCTTCCAAACTCTGCAGAAGCTCTCCTGCAGGAGAGGGCTTGAGTCGTGCTTGGGTAGCTCAGTGGCAGAGCACTTGCCCGCGAAAGGCAAAGGTCTCGAGTTCGAATCTCGGTCCGGCACACAGTTTTAATCTGCCAGGAAGTTTCATATCAGCGAACACTCCGCTGCAGACTGAAAATTTCATTCTGCTGTGTGGATAGTGTCTGCGACATATGTTGTGAATTAGGTTAGTAGCAAAGAAGTAATAAATTTAAGTGTCATGTGGATACTGCTGTGAAATATGTTGTGAAAAGTTAGTAGCAAAGAAGTAATAAATTTAAACGCCGTGGAAAATGCGACAATTTTTCACAAATCTCATTGTTTATGATGTCATATCTTATAAACTATGATAAGTAGGTGGTTTTTATCCCCACAAAGATTGTTGCTTAGCAGTAAGTGATACGTGCACCAAACTTGGTAGAACTCGGTCCAGTGGTTTCGGAAGAGATGTGGACCACACATACGTACATACAGACACGACACATATACACACACATACATATATTTTCATAATATGTATGAATCTTGAATACAGTGTGCTTGAACATACCAGGCTGTCATGAGATAGCACTTCGTTGTGTTCAGTAGGTTTGAAATTCAAGTCTATACTCGCTTGCCAAATTCGTCAACAGCACTCTTACAATGGGTCCAGTCACTAATCTCATACTCATTAATTGTAGGCAGCAACCTGAGGTTAAAAGTTGCGTTCCAAGGAAGTAGTGATCAATCCCGTGCTGGTTGCGTTATGCTGTCCCATTTCCCGACACTCATTAGATTTCGCATTTGCTAACCACGAATTTTGGCTACGTGGTATCTGACAAGCGCAAACTTGTTTCTCCGGTGTATTTAGGCCTGTTCCAGAGCTGCTGTTAACTAAGGAGGAAATAAGATGCCAACTGTAGGAAATGTAGTAAAAAACAGTCAAATGTTTTGTGAAAAGATTGATCTATAAGCATAAAATAAAATAGTTTAGAGCAACATTTGACGTGCTTCTCAATGATGCTACAAATTATGGACAACAATTCTAACACAGATGCCAATATATGGATGACTTTGATTTGCAAAATCGGGTATTTAAATATTTAAAATCATACACAGGGAACTGTAGCAACTGGAACGCTCATACGTTTGTTACGTAGAAAGAGCACTATGTAGACGGATTGGAGCTGCTCTCTGATTTACGATTCCAGTTTTAATCTGTTCATTATATTCATTTTTTGCACGGGGAAAGTTAGTGAGCAAGAATAATTGTGCCGGCAGCAATGATAAGGGAGACATTACTTCTTGTACCACGCACATTCTATTTCCAGATATTCTAAGGGTTCTGTTTTGAAAAATTTTTGAGACTGAATAATTCTTGAACCTTATTTCAACCTTCTAGTACAGGTGATAGAAATATATCAAAGACACACAACAGCTGACTTCACGACCCACATAATCCACTATACCAATGTCCTCTGGTATGTTTTAAAATTCTTCGATTCCAAGGTAAGTCTAAACTTTTTAACTTGTCAATCGGCACATCTGCTGTACACGATTTCTCGCATCATTCAAAGGTGCATCAAACGTTCCTCCAATCTATTTTATTTCTTAGTTTTGGAGGACTAAATTTCGCAAAACATTGACCTTGCTTTTTTTATTTCTTTAATTTTTTTTTTCATGGCTTACGTTTCAACAAGGCTATGACCGCCCGCACAAGCAACAGTTTCTACCTCGTGTCCTCGTGCTTGCCAAACCCTACCTCGGTCAGCAAGATTGGCGGATCTCTCCCCCCCCCCCCCCCCCCCCCCCCATCCCAACTGAGAAGGTTTGTAGTATAATGGGGCAGGGCTCTTGCACCAGCTCCTGATTTTGACGATCTAATGCACCAGTTGGACAGAATTCGGCACGATATTCTTCAGGACGACATCCAACAAGTCTGTCAACCAATTCCAAGCCAGATAACTACTTGCAGAAGTCCAGAGATGAACCAGTGCGTTATTGACTTGCTCAATTTGTGAAGCTCTTTCCCTTGAACGAATCGTCCAATTTTACTGAAGCTGTAATCACTTTTTTGTCTGTACACTCACATCACTTCTAACAATTTCCGTCCCATTCGGATAATTTCTTCATAGTGCGTTTTTCTTTTCTTGGAGTGTATTTAAATATCGATCGGTATTTTATTATTACTAGCCAACGGCCTTGCCGCAGTCGTAACATCGGTTCCCGTCAGATCTCCGAAGTGCTGTCGGGCTGGGCTAGCACTTGGATGGGTGACCATTCGGTCGGCCGAGCGCTGTTGGCAAGCGGGGTGCCCTCTGCCCTTGTGAGACAAACTGATGAGCTAGTTGATTGAGAAGTAGCGGCTCCGGTCTCGGCAACTGACATACGGCCGGGAGAGTGGCCATATCCGCATCCAGTGACGCCTGTGGCCTGAGGATGACACGGCGGTGGGTCGGTAACTTTGGGCCTTCATGGCCTGTTCGGGAGGAGTTTATTAAAACTATATAGATCAAGGAAAAGCAAATTTGGTGGCATTTAAGAATTCAATGATTAACTTAGAATTTTAAAGATACCAGAAGATATTTGTCTGTTAGATTTCACTACCCGAATTACAGTCAAGTCATTAAATCTTTTCTAGAGTGAATTTTCATCCTGCAGCAGTGTGTGCATTGACTTGAAACTTCCTGACAGATGACAACTGTGTGCCAGACATGAATTCCAACGGAAGTTTTCCAAGTACAGCTTACGACTCTCCTTCACAGCTTTATTTCCGCTAGTACTCCGTCTTCTGTCTACCAAATTTATATCCTTTCTTCCAGGGTGCTAGTCCCCGCGAGGTATGCAGGAGAACTTCTGTGAAGTTTCGAAGATGGGAGATGTACTGGCAGAAGAGAAGCTGTCAGGACGGGTCTTAAGTCGTGTTAGGACAGATCAGTCGGTGGAGTAACTGCCAACGAAAGACAAAGATAACCAGTTTGAGTCTTGCACTGTAAGTCGACCCAGGTTAGGTAGTCTAAATGTGTGTTAACTGTACCTGTTATCTGATATAAATGATTTAACCACCTTCCAAAATAATGAATTAAGAATTCAATGACTACTAAATGAAACAAGAATCATCATTAATTAAATTTTTTACACTGAAGTGACTCATAAAACATCTGAGAAGCAGAAGCAATTCTAAAGTAAAGCCTTGGTACATTTGAATAAAGAATTGTGTGTCAAAATGAAACAATCACATTTGCAAAGTTGTATCTTGATAATCGTGATGTTAGTATAAAGGACAGGCACTAGCCACGCGAGATTAGCCGAGCGGTCTGGGGCGCTGCAGTCATGAACTGGTCCCGGCGGAGGTTTCGGTTAAGTAGTGTGTAAGCTTAGGGACTGATGACCTTAGTAGTTAAGTCCCATAAGATTTCACACACATTTGAACATTTTTGAATAGATAGTACTAGAGAAGGGAATACGTTGCATATGCGGCTGGAGTTGAGAGCATATTGGTCATACGAATCTGAAAGCAGGTCTTTAGAGCGAAGCAAGAAGTTATTGAAATTCTATAAAAACGACTTTGCTGGCCTTGTGGATCATAACACTGCCGCATCTCGATCTCACCATAGCAACCTGTCGGTGGAGGCTGAAGTGGATGTAGATTCAGTCATTGGCGGTACACCAATGACTGACAGCTGCGGCTAAGTTCATCTCAGCCCAAAATCTTCCAAAGTCCCTAAGCTCACCTGCCTGGAGACGGACCCTTCCGGTGATAAAGGCAAGAGGAGGAAATGCCTGACGGTCAAGGCTGCCGGAGATGAAATGATTTTGTAACGACTATTTACTAAACGGAAGACTTGTATGCCCGTCTTTTGCGTTCTTTATTTTTTTCAGATTGGCTTGTCCATCGATATTTTGAGCGCCAAACGTTGAAAAGAATGCTTAAAACATGCTGGTCCCCTTCCTTGATTTTTGATTAGGACAGTTAACCAGTAATGTGCTTCCTATTATTTAATACTGGAAAAAGCCATCTCGCTCTCTGTCTATCTCTGTATGTAGCCAGTAAAGTGGGACCTTAACAGCACAGTCGAGTTTCTCTCTGCAATTTCCAGTTTATTTACATTAGCCAATTCTTACATTGCGTAATCATTTAGTTTTCGTGGACCCAACCTTCAGCGGCATTCCACTTACAAAGAGTTCCCAAATGTGGGCGCTCCCTCCATTTTCTATACGCTCTCTGTGACATCTGAAGATTTGCAAAGAAATACAGCTTTCTATGTTTTCTTCGAAATAGTGCCTTTCCCAGTCCTTGCTAAAAACAGCATTTCTCCTCTTTCCAGCTTTGAGTCTCAAGAGCGGTCGCTGCCTGAGGCCTTACGCTGTGAAAGATCGTATCTGCTCCCCTGGGGAGCACTGACCACCAGATGCGGCATCTCAAAGGAAAGTCTTGTCAGCTGAGTGGCACTGACCTTCACCTCTGTCAGTGCATCCTTCTGAGAATTCCCCAGCTCGTGGCCCCCTATCTGGCTACATGACCTTGCTGCTCACCCGAGCGCTGGCAGCTCATCCCAGTGTTCTTCCAGAGTGGCTTCGAACTTACTTACCCCATGCAGTTCTGAACAAAAATGGATATTACGTTAATTAACTGCTACCAATCACTGGCACTGATATGCATTACACTCCTCAATGTCGATTAATTATTCCTATCTGGTGGGTCTTTATGTTCTTATTTTATAAGTTATATCAAAGAGTTTCCGTTTGAGACTGTTGCTGCAGCGTATAGGCAAACCGAGCGAGGTAGCGCAGTGGTTAGCACACTGGACTCGCATTCGGGAGGACGACGGTTCAATCCCGCGTCCAGCCATCCTGATTTAGGCTTTCCGTGATTTCCCTAAATCGCTCCAGGCAAATGTCGGGATGGCTCCTTTGAAAGGGCACGGCCGACTCCCTTCCCATACTTCCCTATCCGATGAGACCGATGACCTCGCTGTTTGGTCTTTTCCCCCAAAGCAACGTATAGGCAACGTAGCGCAACTCTAACGCAGGTATACACACTGGCTGCAAACGGTCTCCCAGTAGCCGAACATCTACACCTACATATATACTCTGCTAGCCATTAATCGGTGTATGGCGGAGGGCACAATTCGCGCCAAAGTCGTATTACCCCCCTCTGTCCCACTCGCGGATCGCGCGAGGGAAAAACGACTGTCTGAACGCCTCAGTACGAGCTCTAATTTCCCTTAGCTTTGAATGGTGATCATTGCGCGATTTGAAAGTTGGTGATAATAATATATGCTCTACATCCTCGGTGAAGATCGGACTTCGGAATTTAGTGAGCAGCCCCTTCCGTTTAGCGCGCCGTCTATCTGCAAGTGTGTCCCACTTCAAAACTTTCTATGAGTTTTGTAACGCTCTCGTGATGGCTAAATGTACCAGTCACGAATCTTGCCGCTCTTCTTTGGAGTTTCTCAATCTCTTGAATCAGACCCAACTGGTAATGGTCCCAGACAGGCGAACATTACTCTAAGACTGGACGCCTTAACGTATTGTAAGCTATTTCCTTTGTTGAAGGACTGCATCGTTTTAGGATTCTACCAATAAACCTTAATGTAGAGTTCACCTTGCCCGTTACTTGTATAATCTGATCATTCCACTTGAGACCATTTCGAATAGTCACACCCAGATAGTTGACGGATGTTACCGCTTCCAAAGACTGGGCATTTATTTTGTACTCGTACATTAATGGGGATTTTCGCCTTGTTATACGCAGTGGGTTACACTTACTAATATTGAGAGATAACTGCCAGTCTTTACACCACGCATTTATTTTCTGCAAATCCTCATTCATTTGTTCACAAATTTCATGTTATACTACTTTCCTGTGGACTACAGCATCATCGGCAAACAGTCTAATGCCGCTGTCAACACCATCAACCAGATCGTTTACGTAAATCGTAAAAAGCAGCGGACCTATTACGCTGCCCTGGGGCATACCTGAATTTACCATGGGGCATACCTGAAGTTACGCTTGTTTCTGTTGAAGTCACCCCGTTCAGGACGACATACTGCTCCCTGTCTGTTAGAAACCTTTCTATCCAACCGCATATGTCATCGATTAGACTGTAAGCGCGCACTTTTGGAGCAAGCGACAGTGCGGAACTGAGTCGAACGCCTTTCGAAAGTCGAGAAATATGGCATCAACCTGGGAGCCGGTACCTAGAGTCTATTGTATATCATGCACAAAGAGGGCCAGCTGTGTCTCGCATGACCGCTGATTCCTAAAGTCGTACTAATTTCTGCAGATGAGTTTCTCAGAGTCTAGGAAGGTCATTATGTATGAACACAAAATATGTTCCATGAGTCTACAGCAAATCGATGTCAGTGAAATTGGCCAGTAAGTATGTGCATCCGATTTTCTACCCTTTTTATAGTTTGCTATGACCTAGGCCTTCTTCCAGTACCGTGGAACTTTCGTCTGTTCCATTGATCTCTGGTAGATGATGGATGAGAATAGTGCTATATCTGTAGCATAGTCAACATATAATCTTACGGGGATACCGTCTGGGCCAGATGCTTCCCTGGCTTCTAAGGATCGTAACTGTGTTACAATCCCAGACAATAAACACTATGTCAGCCATCCTTGCGTTTGTTCGATAATTGAAAGGGGAGGATGCTGCTGCAGTCCTCTAGCGTAAACGAGTTTTTGAAAGTTAGGTTTAGAGTTTCGGCCTTCTGTTTGTCATCATCAGTTACATTACCAGAGCTGTCAGCAAGAGAAGGTATTGAATTATTGGTAGCGTTCATAGATTTTACGCACGACCAAAATTTTTTGGGGTTATTTTTAGAATCATCAGATTAAATATTGATTTCAAATTTGTTAAAATTGTCCATCTGACAGCTGCTTTCATTTCGCATAATTTCTGTTTGTCAGCGGGGCAGTGACTACGTTTAAAACGACTGTGCAAAATTCTCTGCCTTCTGAGCAACTTGCTAATATGTTTGTTTTACCAAGGTGGATCCTTTCCCTCCCCCATATTTTTGCTATGCCCATACTTCGCTAGCACATGATGGACAATACCTTCAAATTCCGACCAAAGATGCTCAATATCTTTGGGTCCGGCGGTGAATACTTGGAGCTGACTATAAAGATATTCATTAATTACACTTTTATTTTCTTTCCCAAATAAGAAAACTCTACGCCCACTGACATAGAAACCACACCGACATTATGGTCGCTAATACCTTCTTATAGATTAACTTCCTCAAAAACAGCAGGTCTGTTTGTCGCCAAGATATCTAATATGTTCCTATCTCGAGTTGGTTTTCTAACCAATTTCCAGTCAATGATAGGTTCAGTTGGACCAGAGGACCCAATCTGTTTCATGTAAACAAAGCCGACACCATCATGGAACAACCACCAGCTTACACAGTCCTTGTTGATAGCTGTGATCTATGGCTTCGTGGAGTCTGTTCCACACTCGAACTCTATCATCATCTCTTACCAACTGAGATCGGGACTCATTTGACCAGACCACAGTTTTCCAGTCGACTAGGGTCCAATCGACATATCATGAGTTCAGGATAGGCGCCGCAGGCAGCAAGGCACAGCGTCGGTCTCCTGCTGCCATAACCCAAATTTCGCCGCTCTGTACTCATGGATACGTTCGTCGTTCGTCCCGCATCGATTTCTGCGGTTATTTCACGAAGGGTTGCTTCTCTGTCAGAACTGACAACTCTACGCAAAAGCCGTTGCCCTTAGTCGTTAAGTGAAGACCATCGGCCACTGCGTTGTCCGTGGTGAGAGGTAATGCCTGAAATTCGGTATTCTCGGCAGGCTCTTGACACTGTGGTCCTAGGAATATTGGATTCCCTAACGACTTTCGAAATGTAATGTTCCATGCGTCTAGATCCAACTACTATTCTGCGTTCAAAGTCCGTTAATTCTCGTCCTGCTGCCAGAATCAGTCCAAGACCTTTCCTGTGAATGTTCTGAGTACAAATGTGTGCCCAGCCAACGCACTGCCCTTTTAAGCTTCGTTTTCGCATAATAAAACCAGCTGTATACGTACATATCGCTACCCCGTTACTTTTCTCACCTCGTCACAGGATTAGTGTGGCTTTCGTGTATTTCCAACATCCACGCAGTAAATGCTTCGTGAAGTACGGCGACGTTATTACGAAATGCGTCCAAACAGGACCAACGTGCTATTGGTTTTCTTGACAGCCGAAGGACAAACGCCGATAGACGTCCATCAGAAAACGAAGAATGCCTGTCGAAAACCACTGATGTGGAGTGGTGCACCAAGTTCCACGTGAAACTCAACCTTCTCTGTCCCTCCATGAGATCTACAGTGCTGCATACAACGACGCGCAGCTTGATGACCTGTCATTGACTTCAGGAAGGCATTTAAAACCGACCCGCATTCCAGTTTGTGAAAAAATATACGAGCCGATCGAGGATACGAAGCAGACTTGTGACTGGACTCAAGACATACTCGCAGAAAGAACTTAACGGAATAAAGGCGACTAATGGTTCAAAATGGCTCTGAGCACTATGGGACTTAACTACAGTGCTCATCAGTCCCCTAGAACTTAGAACTACTTAAACCTAACTAACCTAAGGACATCACACACATCCATGCCCGAGGCAGGATTTGAACCTGCGACAGTAGCGGTCACGCGGTTCCAGACTGTAGCGCCTATAACCGCACGGTCACTCCGGCCGGCCGGCGACCAATGCAAAGGTGATATCCGGAGTACCCCGAGCGAGTGTGAGAGGACCATTTGTGTTCACAGAGTGCATAAACAATCAATTAAAAAGCGTCGGAGGCTCTTTAAGATTCTTCACAAATGATTAGGTTGTTGCAGAAGGACATACAGAGAACTGATGAATGGTGCAGGCTCTGGAAATTGATCCTGATCGTAAATATAGTAAATGTAATACACTGAAGAGCCAAAGAAACTGGTACACCTGCCTAAAATCGTGTAGGGCGCCCGCGAGCGTGCAGAAGTGCCGCAACATGACGCTGCATGGACTCAGCTAATGTCTGAGGTAGTGCAGGAGGGAACTGACATCCTGAATCCTGCAGGGCTATCCATAAATCCGTAAGAGTGCTAAGGGTGGAGATTTCTTCTGAACAGTGCATTGCAAGGCATCCCAGATATGCCCAATAACGTTCGTGTCTGAGGGGTTTCATGGCCAGCGGAAGTGTTTAAACTCAGAAGAGTGTTCCTGTATAGATTCTGGGCGAGTTGGGTGTTGCGTTTCCTGCTGGAATTGGCCAAGTTTTTCGGAATGCACAAAGCATAGGAATGGATGCAGGCGATCAGACAGAATGCTTACGTACGTGTCACCTGTCAGAGTCGTATATACACGTATCAGGGGTAATATGTCACTCCTACTGCACATGCCCCACACCATTAAAGAGCTTCCACCAGTTTGAACAGTCCCCTACTGGCATGAAGGGTCCATGGATTCATGAGGTTGTGTCCACAACTGTACACTTCCATCCCCTCAATACAATTTGAAACGAGACTCGTCCGACCAGCAACATGTTTCCAGTCATCAACAGTCCATCGTCGGAGCTGACAGGCCCAGGCGAGGCGTAAAGTCTTATGTCGTGCAGTCATTAAGGGTACACGAGTGAGCCTTCTGCTCAGCCCAGATCGATGCTGTTTCGTTGAATCGTCCGCACGCTGACACTAGTTGATGGGCCAGCACTGAAATCTGCAGCAATTAGCGTAAGGGTTGCTCTTCTGTCACGTTGAACGCTTCTCTTTCAGTCGTCGTTGGTCCCGTTCTTGCAATATCTTTTTCCAGCCGCATCGATGTCAGAGATTTGACCTTTGACCGCATTTCTGATATTCACTGTACACTCGTGAAATGGCCGTACGGGAAAATCTCCAATTATCTACATCTACATCTACATTGATACTCCGCAAGCCACCCAACGGTGTGTGGCGGAGGGCACTTTACGTGCCACTGTCATTACCTCCCTTTCCTGTTCCAGTCGCGTATGGTTCGCGGGAAGAACGACTGTCTGAAAGCCTCCGTGCGCGCTCTAATCTCTCTAATTTTACATTCGTGATCTCCTCGGGAAGTATAAGTAGGGGGAAGCAATATATTCGATACCTCATCCAGAAACGCACCCTCTCGAAACCTGGCGAGCAAGCTACACCGCGATGCAGAGCGCCTCTCTTGCAGAGTCTGCCACTTGAGTTTATTAAACATCTCCGTAACGCTATCACGGTTACCAAATAACCCAGTGACGAAACGCGCCGCTCTTCTTTGGATCTTCTCTATCTCCTCCGTCAACCCGACCTGGTACGGATCCCACACTGATGAGCAATACTCAAGTATAGGTCGAACGAGTGTTTTGTAAGCCACCTCCTTTGTTGATGGACTACATTTTCTAAGCACTCTCCCAATGAATCTCAACCTGGTACCCGCCTTACCAACAATTAGTTTTATATGATCATTCCACTTCAAATCGTTCCGTACGCATACTCCCAGATATTTTACAGAAGTAACTGCTACCAGTGTTTGTTCCGCTATCATATAATCATACAATAAATGATCCTTCTTTCTATGTATTCGCAATACATTACATTTGTCTATGTTAAGGGTCAGTTGCCACTCCCTGCACCAAGTGCCTATCCGCTGCAGATCTTCCTGTATTTCGCTACAATTTTCTAATGCAGCAACTTCTCTGTATACTACAGCATCATCCGCGAAAAGCCGCATGGAACTTCCGACACTATCTACTAAGTCATTTATATATATTGTGAAAAGGAATGGTCCCATAACACTCCCCTGTGGCACGCCAGAGGTTACTTTAACGTCTGTAGACGTCTCTCCATTGATAACAACATGCTGTGTTCTGTTTGCTAAAAACTCTTCAATCCAGCCACACAGCTGGTCTGATATTCCGTAGGCTCTTACTTTGTTTATCAGGCGACAGTGCGGAACTGTATCGAACGCCTTCCGGAAGTCAAGAAAAATAGCATCTACCTGGGAGCCTGTATCTAATATTTTCTGGGTCTCATGAACAAATAAGGCGAGTTGGGTCTCACACGATCGCTGTTTCCGGAATCCATGTTGATTCCTACATAGTAGATTCTGGGTTTCCAGAAATGACATGATACGCGAGCAAAAAACATGTTCTAAAATTCTACAAGAGATCGACGTAAGAGATATAGGTCTATAGTTTTGCGCATCTGCTCGACGACCCTTCTTGAAGACTGGGACTATCTGTGCTCTTTTCCAATCATTTGGAACCCTCCGTTCCTCTAGAGACTTGCGGTACACGGCTGTTAGAAGGGGGGCAAGTTCTTTCGCGTACTCTGTGTAGAATCGAATTGGTATCCCGTCAGGTCCAGTGGACTTTCCTCTATTGAGTGATCCAGTTGCTTTTCTATTCCTTGGACACTTATTTCGATGTCAGCCATTTTTTCGTTTGTGCGAGGATTTAGAGAAGGAACTGCAGTGCGGTCTTCCTCTGTGAAACAGCTTTGGAAAAAGGTGTTTAGTATTTCAGCTTTACGCGTGTCATCCTCTGTTTCAATGCCATCATCATCCCGTAGTGTCTGGATATGCTGTTTCGAGCCACTTACTGATTTAACGTAAGACCAGAACTTCCTAGGATTTTCTGTCAAGTCGGTACATAGAATTTTACTTTCGAATTCAATGAACGCTTCACGCATAGCCCTCCTTACGCTAACTTTGACATCGTTTAGCTTCAGTTTGTCTGAGAGGTTTTGGCTGCGTTTAAACTTGGAGTGGAGCTCTCTTTGCTTTCGCAGTAGTTTCCTAACTTTGTTGTTGTACCACGGTGGGTTTTTCCCGTCCCTCACAGTTTTACTCGGCACGTACCTGTCTAAAACGCATTTTACGATTGCCTTGAACTTTTTCCATAAACACTCAACATTGTCAGTGTCGGAACAGAAATTTTCGTTTTGATCTGTTAGGTAGTCTGAAATCTGCCTTCTATTACTCTTGCTGAACAGATAAACCTTCCTCCCTTTTTTTATATTCCTATTAACTTCCATATTCAGGGATGCTGCAACGGCCTTATGATCACTGATTCCCTGTTCTGTACATACAGATTCGAAAAGTTCGGGTCTGTTTGTTATCAGTAGGTCCAAGATGTTATCTCCACGAGTCGGTTCTCTGTTTAATTGCTCGAGGTAATTTTCGGATAGTGCACTCAGTATAATGTGACTCGATGCTCTGTCCCTACCACCCGTCCTAAACATCTGAGTGTCCCAGTCTATATCTGGTAAATTGAAATCTCCACCTAAGACTATAACATGCTGAGAAAATTTATGTGAAATGTATTCCAAATTTTCTCTCAGTTGTTCTGCCACTAATGCTGCTGAGTCGCGAGGTCGGTAAAAGGAGCCAATTATTAACCTAGTTCGGTTGTTTAGTGTAACCTCCACCCATAATAATTCACAGGAACTATCCACTTCTACTTCACTACAGGATAAACTACTACTAACAGCGATGAACACTCCACCACCGGTTGCATGCAATCTATCCTTTCTAAACACCGTGTGTACCTTTGTAAAAATTTCGGCAGAATTTATCTCTGGCTTAAGCCAGCTTTCTGTACCTATAACGATTTCAGCTTCGGTGCTTTCTATCAGCGCTTGAAGTTCCGGTACTTTACCAACGCAGCTTCGACAGTTGACAATTACAATACCGATTGCTGCTTGGTCCCCGCATGTCCTGACTTTGCCCCGCACCCGTTGAGGCTGTTGCCCTTTCTGTACTTGCCCAAGGCCATCTAACCCAAAAAACCGCCCAGCCCACGCCACACAACCCCTGCTACCCGTGTAGCCGCTTGTTGCGTGTAGTGGACCGAAACCCCACCACCCTATGGCGCAAGTCGAGGAATCTGCAGCCCACACGGTCGCAGAACCGTCTCAGCCTCTGATTCAGACCCTCCACTCGGCTCTGTACCAAAGGTCCGCAGTCAGTCCTGTCGACGATGCTGCAGATGGTGAGCTCTGCTTTCATCCCGCTAGCGAGACTGGCAGTCTTCACCAAATCAGATAGCCGCCGGAAGCCAGAGAGGATTTCCTCCGATCCATAGCGACACACATCATTGGTGCCGACATGAGCGACCACCTGCAGATGGGTGCACCCTGTACCCTTCATGGCATCCGGAAGGACCCTTTCCACATCTGGAATGACTCCCCCCGGTATGCACACGGAGTGCACATTGGTTTTCTTCCCCTCTCTTGCTGCCATTTCCCTAAGGGGCCCATTACGCGCCTGACGTTGGAGCTCCCAACTACCAGTAAGCCCACCCTCTGCGACTGCCCGGATCTTGCAGACTGAGGGGCAACCTCTGGAACATTTGCTACTTCGGAGATGCTGTACCCCATCGTTCTTGCGCCACCTATAACACCACGTACAAACTCACTTAAATCCTGATAACCTGCCATTGTAGCAGCAGTAACCGATCTAACAACTCCGCCAGACACTTGTCTTATGTAGGCGTTGCCGAACGCAGCGCCGTATTCTGCCTGTTTACATATCTCTTATTTGAATACGCATGCCTATACCAGTTCCTTTGGTGCTTCTGTGTATATTGTTCATACATGGAAAAAGAAATCCACTTCTGCACTGCTACACTATTGTTGACGCCAGTATAATATATAGCAGTAACCATCCAGAACGACCTTAATTGGAACGACCACATAAAACAAACAGTAAAAAAAGCATACGAAGAATCTGAAGGAAATATAACTCATCCCCGAAGGCAGTGGCTTAAAAGGCACTTGTGCGACTGATTGTTGAGTGCTGTTCATCAATCTGCAGCCCTTTCACGCAGAACTGACAGAACAGATAGAGAATTTCAAATAGTCGTTGTTTACCATGGGTGATTTGCTGTTGAAAATTAGAGAGAATACGTTCTGGGAACAGTCGGACAACATATTGCTCCCTCCCACATACATCTCGCGAAATTTCCATGACGAGAAAAGTCGAGATATCAGAGCTAATATAGAGGCTTACCAACAATTATTCTTCCAGCACACCATTCCCGAGTGGAACAGGGAAGGGAGGATCGGTTCGTGGTACCAGAAGTACCCTCCGCCAAACACTGTTAGGTGACTTGCGGAGTATGATGTGTAATGTATACGTAGATGCAGGTGTTTCTGACTCATGATAACGCAGTCCTCGTATCGCAAATATAACCCAGAAGTTTCACCAACTCAATGGGAGACACTAGAACGCCTGTTCTATAGTCCTGATCTGACCCCAAGTGATTATCAAACCTTCGGTCCTTTACAAATGGCCTTTTGAAGATTCCTGTCGGACGAGGATGGGTAGCAGGCCGTTACGGACTTACTAACGCAGCAGCACACGGTGGTTTACCAAATGGCTATCTTCAACGTGTTCGTCGGTGGTACGGTTGCCTCAATACTTACAGCAATCTTGCCTGATTGGGATACCCATTCTGTATTGTATAGCCTTCGAAATGGAATTTTTTGATCGCTCGTTATATATTAGTTACGTGACAGTTTAAAAAAAAAAAAAAAAAAAAAGGTAAATGGTCGCGGAACGCCACAAAATTTTAATCTGCCAGCAAGATTCAATTAAATATTTGTTTGCCGTTTGCCGTATGTCCCTTTCCCACTCTTCTTTTAGCTATGAAAATTCGAGAAATATTTTTCCTCAAATCGCTAACTAAGCTGTTCCCAGTTACCCTGATTATTTTCAAGCAATTATACCTTTTTCTAGAAAATTAGACGTCACACTGGTCTATTTGATACTCCATTTGTTCATCTCTTACTCATGGTTCATTAAAAAAATTGAGCAATGTCCATTATGTAATTTACAGGAAGTATCTCTTTCCGTTCAAACATTTCACCAGAAATAGATTACACCCTAGAAGTAATTACCACCCTAATCATCTCATTCTACACGAGAGGCGGATACCTGGTAACTATTAACTTTGGACCACCAAGTGACTCCTTTTTTCCCTAATGTCGTGCAATTAACATTTTGGGATTTGTCGCCACTTTGAATGTCAGCTTCGATGCTCATTTATTTCAGCCGATCCTCACTTTGCTTAGCAGCAATTCCAAAAGTTTCCAGCACGGAAACATCCACAGTGATAGTCAAGAATCATATCACTAGCTAGCGATTCTAACCACTAGGGCGGCAAAGACAGGCACACAATGAACAGCGAACCGGTTGTCGGCAATGATAAATCCTTGGATGTTGGTACTCATGGCTCGAAAATAATGACATGTCAGAAGTAATTCAAGATGAGATATACAGATATTTCCTAATTCGTTTCAAATACCATAATTCTGTTTTCATTCACATGCATTGTGAAAAAGTCCACACTGCATAATATATATACTCTTTTCATAACAATGTTCATTTCAGAGACATAGATGTCAACTTTGCTACGCTAATATTAGTCCTAGTCGAAGGAAACGGAAATTTTGTCAAACTTCAATGAAGGCACGGCTGGGCGATGAAATCTGGGACCGCCGGCAGAGTGTGGTAACAGTCAACATCCAGCGGGCCAAGCAACATAAACATGTCACTCGCGGGAGTGGAGTTGGGACGACAGTACTGCATGCACAATTTGGTTTCAGTGGAGCAACAACGAGGCAGAAAACTGCAGCGTTGCTTTAAAGTATTGCGATGTATGAGGCGGGGCAATAGGCCAGAGCCAAGAGTGGCAATTTGTAAGTAACTGACGAATGGGAATTTATCCCTGCCATAGTTTCCCTCCCTCTCTCTGACTCTACCTCAGAAGTGAGGGAAATAGACAGACAATTTTAGCTTGGGCAGAGTGCGCCAGTTTACATTTACATTTACATTTATACTCCGCAAGCCGTCCAACGGTGTGTGGCGGAGGGCACTTTACGTGCCACTGTCATTACCTCCCATTTCTGTTCCAGTCGCGTATGGTTCGCGGGAAGAACGACTGTCTGAAAGCCCCCGCTCGAATCTCTCTAATTTTACACTCGTGATCTCCTCGGGAGGTATAAGTAGGGGGAAGCAATATATTCGATACCTCATCCAGAAACGCACCCTCTCGAAACCTGGCGAGCAAGCTACACCGCGATGCAGAACGCCTCACTTGCAGAGTCTGCCACTTCAGTTTGCTAAACATCTCGGTAACGCTATCACGGTTACCAAATAACCCTGTGACGAAACGCGCCGCTCTTCTTTGGATCTTCTCTGTCTTCTCCGTCAACCCGATCTTGTACGGATCCCACACTGATGAGCAATACTCAAGTATAGGTCGAACGAGTGTTTTGTAAGCCACCTCCTTTGTTGATGGACTACATTTTCTAAGGACTCTCCCAATGAATCTCAACCTGGTACCTGCCTTACCAACAATTAGTTTTATATGATCATTCCACTTCAAATCGTTCCGCACGCATACTCCCAGATATTTTACAGAAGTAACTGCTACCAGTGTTTGTTCCGCTATCATATAATCATGCAATAAAGGATCCTTCTTTCTATGTATTCGCAATACATTACATTTGTCTATGTTAAGGGTCAGCTGCCACTCCCTGCATCAAGTGCCTATCCGCTGCAGATCTTCCTGCATTTCGCTACAATTTTCTAATGCTGCAACTTCTCTGTATACTACAGCATCATCCGCGAAAAGCCGCATGGAACTTCCGACACTATCTACTAGGTCATTTATATATATTGTGAAAAGCAATGGTCCCATAACACTCCCCTGTGGCACGCCAGAGGTTACTTTAACGTCTGTAGACGTCTCTCTATTGATAACAACATGCTGTGTTCTGTTTGCTAAAAACTCTTCAATCCAGCCACACAGCCGGTCTGATATTCCGTAGGCTCTTACTTTGTTTGTCGGGTGATAGTGCGGAACTGTATCGAACGCCTTCCGGAAGTCAAGGAAAATGGCATCTACCTGGGAGCCTGTATCTAATATTTTCTGGGTCTCATGAACAAATAAAGCGAGTTGGGTCTCACACGATCGCTGTTTTCGGAATCCATGTTGACTCCTAGAGAGTATATTCTGGGTTTCCAAAAACTACATGATACTCGAGCAAAAAACATGTTCTAAAATTCTACAACAGATCGACGTCGGAGGTATAGGTCTATAGTTTTGCGCATCTGCTCGACGAAGCGAACGTGGCCCGTAAACTCGAGTGGAACCGAGCCCCTCGTGGATCTGCTGCAGACCGCTGTCACTGCCCTCCTTCAGGCAGACCGTGCGATCTCCAAGTTTCAGGCTGCTGTTCCTTCCTGCCCTGGTGTTGTGTCCCCGGAGGCGGATTATAGCCCGAACAAATGCATAGAAAACAGAATAAAAGTTTATACAGTATACTTATAACATTGCTGACAGACTGGCCCCTATAAGCAAAGACCAGCACAGATCCATCCCACGTTCAGTTGATCATTGTGTCGCCTTCATCATCATCATTCATCCCCATTACGATCAGAGGAAGGCAATGGCAAACCACCTGTCCTAGGACCTTGCCCAGTTGGTGGTGCGGGTCTCCCGCATCGTCCCCTACGTCCCTCCGGAGTATGGGACCTCATCATCACCTCAACGGTGGTCTCATGAAAGCTATCGACGGGCAGTTTTGGCCGTCCACAGTGAGACTTCCTGCTATCTTTGCTCTCATGACTCTGTCTTGCTAAGCCATAATTATTTCCACACGTGCAATTCGAAAATGTTCCCAGCGCACTTTGCGTGGAGAACGGGCCATGGGAATCTTCGCCCGGTCCTTGCCGGCTAGTGAAACTGCAGTTTTCATTGACTGATGCATGTTAACTAATATTGTGGGAGACAGGGAACCAATTTACATCTCTGTGATTGGCTGTTAGCTTGGCACTTTTGCTGATTGGTATTGGAGGTTTTTTTGCAAAAGCTGTTCCGAGGTGCGGTCCTTGGAAAGACACTGGGTTGCTTGGGAGTCTGTAAACATGGCTAGTGATGAGATGTTTTGGACTTCGGCCTTCTGCCAAGTCTTACCGGAGTTATACTTTTAACTTTCTCGCGACTTAGAGATCATTCAACCACAATGGTGCCGACAAGATGAGTTCGGCCTTACGCAGTCAACCCACTAACGTACAGCAGCATTCTCTATTAGCAGCCCTCACGCTTCAGCGGTCGGTGCCATCACCTTCGACTATGATTACTGACGCCACGGTTAGACTGACAATTGCGATGCACGCTTCCAATTTCAAGTCATGCTGCAGAGGGGAAAAATGAGGCTTAACCTCCGTTTACAGCTTGCTTGGTGTTTCTGAGGTACTGCGTGAGTTACGTCAAGTAATGTATGGTTGTGCTAGAAATCAATTTTTTTTCTGGGGATTTTCCGTCATTAATCAATCGTTATTAGATTAATTGGTGATGTTAACTTATTCCGGTTGTGAACTATTTTTGATGTCCTGCTAATCTTACTCTTCTTCTACCATGGTTGAAATGATTATCCGTTTGTAGGTTTGGATTCCATCTGTTCATGAGGATTTCTGATATTCTTAGTTTATTCACGAACAAAAATTAAAATGTTATGAGATCTAACCCTCTCTTTTATTAGTTATTATATTATCCAACGTACTGATTGCCTGAATTTTCTAATCATAAGCCTGTGGACGAGTTTCAGTCAATTTTAGCGTTTCTTATGCGCCACAATCCTGATATCCATGTAGTCTATGTGCTTCGTGGGGATATTTTATCATTTCTCAGAATCTGGTGTGACAAATTAGCAAGAAACAGTCATTTATATACCCACAGGGAAACCGTGTCTGTGCTCACAGAACAGATTTCTGGCAATCTAGGGAAGATTCACCAGTTAACTACGGAAACAGCTCTGCTCTTTTTCTCTGCCAGAGCCTTGAAGAAAAGGCATACGTCAAAATGAGTGTTCCTGGAGCCACTCTGTAGCAGTTATGGACGTGTAGGGTGTCGCATTGCCCTAGTGGAATTGCCCAAGTCCATCGGAATGCACAATGGACTTGAATGGATGCAGGTGATCAGACAGAATGCTTACGTACGTGTGACCTGTGAGAGTCGTAAACAGGGTGGTCCATTGATAGTGACCAGGCCAAATATCTCCCGAAATAAGCATCAAACGAAAAAACTACAAAGTACGAAACTTTTCTAGCTTGGAGGGGGAAACCAGATGGCGCTATGGTTGGTCCGCTAGATAGCGCTGCGATAGGTCAAACGGATATCAACTGCGTTTTTCAAATAGGAACCTCCATTTTTTATTACATATTCGTGTAGTACGTAAAGAAATATGAATGTTTTAGTTGGACCCCTTTTCTCGCTTTGTGATAGATGGCGCTGTAATAGTCACAAACATATGACTCACAATTTTAGATGAACAGTTGGTAACAGGTAGGTTTATTTAAATCAAAATACAGAACGTAGGTACGTTTGAACATTTTATTTCGGTTGTTCCAATGTACCTTTGTGAACTTATCATTTCTGAGAACGCATGCTGTTACAGCGTGATTACCTATAAATACCACATTAATGCAATAAATGCTCAAAATGATGTCCGTCAACCTCAATGCATTTGGCAATACGTGTAACGACATTCCTCTCAACAGCGAGTAGTTCGCCTTCCGTAATGTTCGCACATGCATTGATAATGCGCTGATGCATGTTGTCAGGCGTTGTCGGTGGATCACGATAGCAAATATCCTTCAACTTTCCCCACAGAAAGAAATCCGGGGACGTCAAATCCGGTGAACGTGCAGGGCATAGTATCGTGCTTCGACGACCAATCCACCTGTCATGAAATATGCTATTCAATACCGCTTCAACCGCACGCGAGCTATGTGCCGTACGTCCATCATGTTGGAAGTACATCGCCATTCTGTCATGCAGCGAAACATCTTGTAGTAACATTGGTAGAACATTACGTAGGAAATCAGAATACATTGCACCATTTAGTCTGCCATCGATAAAATGGGGGCCAATTATCCTTCCTCCCATAATGCCGCACCATACATTAACCCGCCAAGGTCGCTGATGTTGCGCTTGTCGCAGCCATCGTGGATTTTCCATTGCCCAATAGTGCATATTATGCCGGTTTACGTTACCGCTGTTGGTGAATGACGCTTCGTCGCTAAATAGAACAGGTGCAAAAAGTCTGTCATCGTCCCGTAATTTCTCTTGTGTCGAGTGGCAGAACTGTATACGACGTTCAAAGCCGTCGCCACGCAATTCCTGGTGCATAGAAATATGGTAGGGGTGCAATCGATGTTGATGTAGCATTCTCAACACCGACGTTTTTGAGATTCCCGATACTCGCGCAATTTGTCTCCTACTGAGGTGCGGATTAGGCGCGACAGCAGCTAAATCACCTACTTGGGCATCATTATTTGTTACAGGTCGTCGTTGACGTTTCACATATGGCTGAACACGTCCTGTTTCCTTAAATAACGTAACTATCCAGTGAACGGTCCGGACACTCGGATGATGTCGTCCAGGATACCGAGCAGTATACATAGCACACGCCCATTGGGAATTTTGATCACAATAGCCATACATCAACACGATATCGACCTTTTCCGCAATTGGTCAACAGTCCATTTAAACACGGGTAATGTTATCACGAAGCAAATACCGTCCGCACTGGCGGAATGTTACGTGATACGACGTACTTATACCTTTGTGACTATTAGGGCGCCATCTGTCACAAAGCGAAAAAAGTGGTCCAACTAAAACATTCATATTTCTTTACCTACTACACTAACATGTAATAAAAAATGGGGGTCCCTATTTAAAAAAAAACGCAGTTGATATCCGTTTGACCTATGGCAGCGCCATCTAGCGAGCCAACTATAGCGCCATCTGGCTTCCCCCTTCAAGCTAGACGAGTTTCGTTCTTCGGAGATGCTGTGCCTTTTCGTTCGTGCACCGACTATAATACCACGTGCAAACTCAGTTAAATCTTGAGAGCCTGCCAATATAGCAGCAGTAACCGATCTAACAATTGCGTCAGACGCATATCGACTTATATAGACGTTGCCGACCGCAGCACCGTATTCTGCCAGTTTACGTATCTCTGTATTTGAATACGCATGCCTATACCAGTTTCTTTTGCGCTTCAGTGTATGTGTTACATTCAGGTTTCGCTAATTTGTAAAGGTACCTTCATCGCTTAAAGGGAATTCTATGAAGAAAGAACCTACTGTCGTAGTGTCGTATCAGAACAGAGCAACTGTATTCCACTTGTTTTCTGATTTCTCGCTCGTTAATCTACTGGTGAAGCTGAAGGGCGTCAGCCATTCCTCCTCTCGTACAATTTTGGTGGTTTTTCCTCATCGAACCCGGTAGAGTATCTTTCCTCTGCCTACATCTGCCAGTATTTTTCATGCTCATATTTTCCGTTCTAGGGAGGGCGATCACGGTGGGAAATGAATGTCTGTGTCTTTATTCTCACCATAATCAGAACTGGCAGTCAGTACTAAACGTACCCGTTACCACTTATCCGAAACATGGATTCTTGTTCGCTTTGAATGAATGTGGGCATAATAACAGTTGTATGCAACTAGGCAAATTCAGGTGAAGGCTCTTGGTTTAGATTTAAGGTAGCAGCATGAGAAGTCAGTTTAAGGTTATTTTCGAAGCCAGATTTGGTGGCGTCAAGTCGGTGCGGCTCTGTGTCGCCAGAGGCGGCTGTGCTTTATCTACACTGACAGAAAAAAGTTATAACACCAAAAAATAATTTCGGGAATACATTTGTCTAGGTTAACATTGCAAGATCACATGTTAATGTAAGTGCGAGATAAGTCATTGCAAATGTGAAATGCTGGTACATTAATAATCGGTGTAACCATCATGAATACAAGTAAGCAAACGTGCATGCGTTGTGTTTGTGCAGGTGCCGGATGTCAGTTTGTGGAATGAAGTGCCTCTTGCACTTGATCAGGCAGTACAGGGACGGATAATGCTGTTTGTGGATGGCACTGGAATTGTCGTCGGATGATGTCCCGTATGTGCTCGCCCAGAGACTGATCTGGGGATTTAGCAGGCCAAGCCAACATATCGACACGATGTAGAGTACATTGGGTTACATCAGCGGTATGGGGCGAGCGTTATCCTGTTGGAAAACAGCCCCTTAAATGCTGTTCATGAATAGCAGCGCAATAGGTCGAGTCACCAGTCGGACGCAGAGATTTGCAGTCATGGTGAGTGGGCTAGCGATGAGAGTGCTCCTACCGTCATACGAAATCGCACCCACATCATAACACCAGGGGTGGGTTCAGTTTGTCTAGTACGCACACAGATCGGTTGCAGGCTCTCAACTGGCCTCGTTCTAACCAACACACAGCCATCACTGCGACCGAGGCAAAACCAACATTCATCAGAAACCACAACAGAATTCCATCCTGCCCTCCAATGAACTCTCGCTTGATACCGCTGAAGTCGCAAATGGCGATGGTTTGGGGTCCGTGGAATGCACGCTACAGGGCTTCTGGCTCGCAGTTGCCTTTAAAGTAATCAATTTGTTACAGTTCGCTATAGTGCCAGCTGAAGCTCACATTGCTGCTGCAGATGCAGTACTACTCGCCAGAGCCACACGCCGAACACGATGCTCTTCCCTCTCGATAGCGCCACGTGGCAGTCCGGAACCCGGTCGTCTTGCGACCGTACATTGTCGTGACCACCGCTGCCAGCAGTCACGTACAGTGGCTGCATTCCTGCCAAGTCTTCCTGCAGTATCTCAGAAGCGACGTTCAGCTTCTCCTAGCCCTATTACACGACCTCGTTCAAACTCACTGGGGTGTTGATAATGGCGTCTGTGTCGCTTGAAATGCATTCTAGACTGACACCAACTCTCCGCGTCCAGTCTCAAAGGTACACCAGTACAGCGTGTATTTAAAGCAAATCTGAATGGCATCCTCAAAGCAGCACTGCTGTTCCCACTCTTACGTGACTGGCACGAAATCTGAATAGACGGCAGACTTTCAGATGTAGAAACACGTCTACCAACTTTCGTTTATATCGTTCAACTCCATCTGGTGTTGCGTTTTTCTCCATCACTGTATTATTGCAAAGTACGTTCGTAAAGTCAAGAGACATACCTGGAACTATTTTTAGATTTAAAACTCGCCATTGTTGAATTTATGAAGGAAAAAAGAGCACGGGAACGAACATTAGACATCGGAAATGGATTGCAGACCTCGAATTTTACTTGAAAATTTTTTGATTTGATGGGGACGCATTTAAAAGGAAAATGGCGTTGTAGAAGGGTCACACTCTGACAGAAACCGTCACGTTCCCTAAACTCACTAGCATTAAAGAAAATTCGAGGTTTGAAGGATTCACTGTGACCTTGAAACAATTGCAAGGATAGTCTCCTAAACATTTTGAGAGCACTGCTAATCTTATATCTGTTTTCGAGCTATTTTATAAATCTTTTGTCGCTCTTTGTAAACAGAGGTGAGGGATTTGAATTTTTAGAGAGAAGCTTACGGGAAGTTGACAAGGAGTAATTTTCAGATGGATATTAGATCGATTTTGAGTTAGGTTTCTCCGTAGCCATGCAACACCATTGTTAGGAGCAGTGTGAACTCTCGCGAGTGACGGTTGTAGAATCGTTTTTACGAAAATTCAGTTGGAACCGAATTCGGGGTTTGACGGATTACGTAATACTTCACGCAACGTATACCAAGCTGATTACCTTTGTTCTTTTCGTTGTTAGTCACGAGCTGGTTTTGATGGTTCAATAAGTAATGGAAGTGATGATTTTTGCTTTCGAATCTTTGTATGTGAGTTAATTCGAGTCCATACTACACTCCCTTAATCTACTCGTCCTTTCGCTGAGAAATACTCTGTACATTAGTATTGTTTACTGGCATGGAACCAAAGGTTTAGCATTTTTTAAGGGTGTTGCATGTAAATTTAGTCTGAGGAGTACGTTCCATTTATGAAATAAATGGTAACAACGCAGCTAATTAATTCGTTATACTGCTGCTCAAAGTCCAGAGAAGCAGATTTCGCCATGACTTGTAGTGCTTAGCGTCCTGTGCCCTGTGACACAAAATTACTTAATATCTTAGCAGAGTGTGATCCCTAATCGGTCATTCTGGAGTTCAATAATTAGAATTCCGATTTCCTGGTTAGGATGGAGGGTAAGCCTCAAAAACAATTAAAATTTAATCTAAATTCAGGCGGCTTGGCCCTCAGGCCCGAATGAATAATGTTAACTGCAGTGTTTGCGCACAGTTGGCGCTCAGCTACCCAAACTCCTTGTTATAAGGCGAAGTGAACCACTGTTATCCGAAATGCGGCCACTTTTAACGCGACACATGATACAGGTGGAAACTTTTTGCGAGCAATATGCGAATATCGCACGTTATTCCAGAGTCACTCCCACTTTCTCTGGAGCTAACATCTGGATATGAAAGAGAACATCCACGCCACTCGCTCCGCTCATTGCAGGCGTGTTCCAATAACAATCTTTGGCAAGTTACCCGAGTTGACGTTCTTGTTGGACATCGCCTGATGGAGTATTTGTGCGTACAACTTAACTGCTATCTTCAAGTCCCTTCAATTCTCCACAAAGAAGCAGTTTTTCTTATTTTGTGAACCACATTTACTTTTTTCCAGACCAACTAGCACTCGGTACAGGTGAATGACACGGACAGAATGAAACCATAATTTCCTCTGTGCCCCTTTCAAACCGGTATCTCAGATGTGCTAAACTCTTTTCCTCCTTGTCCAATGTGACGTATTCCTTGTCTGGATATTAAATCACGAATTTCCACATAAGGAAGCGATCGCTTTCATATTCAGAAGAGGTAAATAAGTTACAAATGTCGTAATTTCTGCGAAGCTGGCAATCGCATGTCGAAGAATGAACCACCGTTGAATTCGCCCCTTTCAGAACTGTGATGCTTGCAGTGGAAAATACTATTGGTGCATTTCATAACACCGAGTTGATACCAATATCTCAGTGATTTATATAGCTGTCAAAAGAGACCATTCGTCATTTACTGAACACTTTTTCACAAATCATCGGAGTAAAAACAGAATTAAAAAATCTTAAACGGTTCCGAAAATCGTTATAGAGCGCAAGCGCTGCAACAAACGTGTCTGAAAAGGAGGCAGCGCGCAGAATCACATTTGATGTGCAGGGGGGGGGGGGGGGGGGGGGTTCCTGTTTGACTTAGGGACATGAGGTAAAAAGCTTTTGGATTAATCCGGACCAGCTGCCATTTGTACAGCTACTCGAACATGTCTTATTGAAGTTGTGGCTCATCATATAGAGCAAAGTTTGAACGAAGAACCGGCAAAATTGTCCGATTCGATTAATTTCTTTTGAAAAAGATTTCAATTAGGCTAAAATTAATGTTCAACTAATGGCACCATCTTTATGTGCACCGCCGGCCGGTGTGGCCGAGCGGTTCTAGGCGCTTCAGTGTGGAACCGCGATACTGCTACGGTCGCAGGTTCGAATCCTGCCTCGGGCATGTATGTGTGTGATGTCCTTAGGATTGTTAGGTTTAAGTAGTTCTAAGTTCTAGGGGACTGATGACGTCAGGTGTTAAGTCCCATAGTGCTCAGAGCCATTTGAACCATTTTTCTTTTATGTGCACCGTTCAGATTTTACGTGCAGAAACAGCCACCCTTAAATAACTCCGGACTGGAGCGAGACTGATGGTTTCAATTTGGTCCATCGGTGAATCGGACCTTAGTCTAAGAGAAATTTTAACCGTCTGAAAAAAAAAAAAATCTTGTTTCGGTTGGATTCTGCGTGCAAAAAAACACATTTTCCTGGGAGGTCTTTGAAGCGCAGCACTTCTGTGCTTGTACGAATCAGTTCAAACTTTCCACGAAGGTAGATAAATGGATACAGACAAAACGAATTATTTTATAGAATAGTCTTTATTCATTATCGGAAAACGATGATTTAAAGTTGAGGGAAACTTTGCACAGAAAATCCGTTCTTAACCGAACTGAATAAGCGGAAATGTTTTAAAAGAAATAAGGTAAGTAAAACAAAATGCATCCTTATGATTAAACTGAAAACTCGCTTTCAAAAAATCTTATTTCATTCGCATTTTACATGCAAAAAACACGATTTTGTCAGTTTTTTTACGTACGCCGCTTCTAATTTTCAAACTTGTGCGAATTGGTTCAAATTTCGTAAGAATGTAGACAAACATATGTAATTAATGGTCGTCCTGTTTTTTGAGAGAGCTTCATCCGTTGCCACGATATAAGAAACATGGTTCGCAGGTGATAACTTGAGACATTCTACAGTCGTGTCGGCGTAAGAAGTTCCCTGACAGCGAGCAGAGACTGTTGCCAGCCCTCCACAGATAAGCGCTAACAGCTGCGGGAGAACCGGGAGTCATCTTAGATCAGCGACAACGCTGAGGTGTTACCACAGACACATTTACAAAATGGCTTTTATAGCGTGTTTTATTCTCAAAATGTCCTGCCTTTAGTGCTTCGTTCGAAGGTAGCCACTTTGACAGTTAAAGCAACTTTTTGTGTGTAAAATGGCTAGGCCTTACAGAGAGGAACTTTTTGACCATTTGCCTTCCTAGCTTCTTTTGTTCCCGAAATATCCTAAATTTAGAAACTGATTCCAAAAAGGAGTTTTGAAAGTTAAACATCACACCAATGCGACTTTTTATTTGCAATAAATCCAACAGCCGGCCGCGGTGGTCTAGTGGTTCTAGGCGCGCAGTCCGGAACCGCGGGACTGCTGCGGTCGCAGGTTCGAATCCTGCCTCGGGCATGGATGTGTGTGATGTCCTTAGGTTAGTTAGGTTTAATTAGTTCTAAGTTCTAGGGGACTGATGACCACAGAAGTTAAGTCCCATAGTGCTCAGAGCCATTTGAACCAATAAATCCAACATTTCACGTCCGACAATCTGATAATATGTGTATTTAAAAAGATCAACTGGCAACGAGGACCTAACGGTTTTAGCAAGGGACGTTCCGCAGTTCGAACGAATGAAACAGAATACAAATGTTTTTTAAAATACGGAGATGTGTGAGATGTGTCCACACTAACACTCATCAGGTTGTTTATCTGTTACACTCAGCACTTGTGTACGTTCGATATTTGAAGTTTAGCGAATATGAAGACTACAGAAGCACGCGTTGCTGAAGAAATAATACCACATAAGACAATTGTGACCGTTAAATTCACGAGAGTCATAAAAGAGATGTTATTTGCCAAGATGCTAAACATTTGCTGCAAACAATATGTGATAACTCAGGCAGTATTAAGTAAATCATATTTACGAAACTACAAGCTGCTGTGTTGAACGTTCTTCCCTTGTTCGTCATAGAAGTGCAAATGTGGAGTTACAAAGAAGTAATTAAAACGCAGTGGAATGGAACAATATACACACTAAAAAAGGGTAACATTTTTCGGTGTAGCCGCAACCTGGTAGTTCACTATCGAATCCGATAGCTGTCACATGATCTAGACCATAGCATGAGCTGTTCAGTTACGACCTATTTCAATTACTTAACTTAAAGCTGCGCTTTTGCACTTCGATGACGAATAGAAGAATATACAAGAACACGGCAACTTCTATTTTGGAAAATATAGTTCTGTAAGTAGAACTTACAGTTGAGAGAAAAGAAAACCTACGTTCATAGCATTTTTAGATTTAGAAAAAGTTTTTGACAATGTTGGCTGGACTACAATCTTTGAAGTAATGAAGGAAGCGAGGATAAAATACAAGCAGCGAAAGATTATTTACAACTGATACAGCCAGGTTCCAAATATAAAGTCGTTGGACATAATAGGGAAGCAGTGATTGAGAAGAGATTGAGAGTGGATTTTAGCCTATCTCACGCGTTATTCAATCTTTATAGGATTGATCGTCAAAAAGTTGATGCAGTTAAGGAATTCTGTTCCCTAGCAGCAAAATAACCAACGACCGACGGAGCAAGGAGGACATCAAAAGCTGACTAGCACTGGCAAAAATGGCATTCCTGGCCAAGAGAAGTCTGCTAGGAAAAATTTCTGAGAATGAACGTCTGGAACACAGCATTGTATGATAGTGGAACATGGGCTGTGGGTATATCGGAACAGGAGAGAATCGAAGCATTTGAGATGTGGTGCTACAGGCGACTGTTGAATATTAGGTGGACTGATAAGTTAAGGAATGAGGAGATTCTGCGCAGACTGGGAGAGGAAAGGAATATGTGGAAAACACTGACAAGGAGAAGGGATAGGATGATAGTACATTTATTAAGACATGATGAATGACTTCCATGGCACTAGAGGGAGCTGTAGAGGGTAAAAACTGTAGAGAGAGGCAGAGATTGCAATACATCCAGCAAGTAATTGAGGACGTAGGTTGCAAGTGCTATTCTGAGATGAAGAAGTTGGCACAGGGGAGAAATTCTTGCCGCCTCCTCCCTCCCCTTCCACCCAAAAAAAGACCAGTTGTAAGTTTCTTTGTTTCCTGAAAGGAAAGTACAACCCGGCTTCGAGACTGGCTCAGTAGCTGCGCTGGCAGTGCGGTGGTTGCCAAGCAAATGGGCCTAGGTTCGATTCCCGACCGGGTCGGAGACTTTCACCGTTCGGGCAATGGATGTTGTATTTTCCTTCCATTCATATCGTCGTAATTGACATCCCACTATTGCGATGGCTGAATGGGACGTCCCGAAAGCCAGTTAAAAAAAAGAGAGAAAATAAGAAACGTTTTCGGGACCTGTCTCTCATCTTCATGTGCACCTGCAAAGTTATGAAGAGGTCATGCCACCTATCCAGATTGTGAGCATTAAAAAAACTAAACAGAACTTATACTAAAATTCTTACAAGAAAACCTCATGTTCGTAAACAAAATGGGTTTCCATAAAAGTCGAATAACAGAAGGTTAAACTACTTTAAAATAGCGTATCTCTGGTACATGACATACAACTTAACAGCCGTAGCGGATCTTATTGTTGATGATAAATATCGACAGTTGTGGACGTCCCGTCAAGAGAAACATGGATAAATGTAAGAGTGAGGAATTCTTCTCTGAAGATACTTGTGTAGAGTGTAGCCTTGTATGAAAGTGGAAGATGGACGATTAGCAGTTCAAGCAAAAAGATAATAGACACTTTTGAAATGTGTTGCTATAGAAAAATGGTGAAGATTAGATGAACAGAGGAGGCACTGAATCGAACTGCAGAAAAAAGAAAATTATGGCACAACTTGACCAAAGACGAAATAGATCGATAGGACACAGCTTCAAACATGAAAGAATCGCCAATTAAAAATTGGTGAGGAGGAGGGTGAGGGAGGTGGGGTATAATTGTGGAGTGAAACCGAGGGATCAATACAGTAAGGAGGTTAAAATAAACTTTGATTGCAGTAGTTATTCGTGGATGAAGAGTCTTCCACAGGGTAGCATAGCATAGAGAGCTGCATTAAACCAGTCCTCGGGCTGAAGACAGCGATAACAGCAACAACAAGTACTGCTTACAATATACTATTTAAACCCGATGTTTATTTTTTTAGTAGACAATGCCTCAGCTTTTGATTGTTGTGAATCAACTAGTCATAAGCGACGGTACACGCTGTTGTTTCTCCAACAACATGTGCTCTGAAATCTCTAGACTCATTAATCGTCTAACGTCGAATGCGCCCAAATGCAGAACATTATAGCTAAATGATCTTGATGGAAGGCAGAACAAACACATCTCCGTATTTTAAAATCGGTTTTCTTCCGTTTTAGTCGTTCGAGGTGGTGTGGTTCGTAAAGAGTAACAGCGTGCTGTCTGCTGACTGATCCCGACGGTTCATCTCGAGCAGTCAGTGCCAGATGTGGACACTCACTCACCTTGAGTCCCGCCTGGAGGAGGTGCTTGACCATCTCGAGGCCGATGCCTGAAGCTCCCCCCGTAACGATGGCCACCTTGCCCTGCAGCTCCATGTCGGTGTTCTGCTGCTGTGCCTCTGCTGACGACCGCCTGCTGTCGCTACAGCTAATATTTGTCGATACCAGCCACAGGCGCTGTTATGTAACACGTAATCTTACAGCTATCGTCACGCATGTGTTGTTTATTTGTGTAGCGGATATGGGCTGTTAGATGCTGCGTAGTCGCAAGTTAAAGTGTCATTACACCGACCAAAAACGGTGACTTTGTTTTCGTTTCCCAATCCGTGGCTTAATGCAGTCGTCTATTTTCGTCTCTCCCTGTACTAATCTTATCATTGCTCCGCTCTCTCCCCATCCAAAGCCATCTGTACACACTAGTAAACATCGAACTTTCGCCTTTTGTTCGTTTTATGCCTTATCTCGGTCTCGACTCACAACGTGGCTGGCTTTTCACGTTGTCATATAGATCTCAGCAATGAACTAAACAAATTCCACCTACATACAGGGTTACCATAAATGATTCATTCGTTTTCAAAGGTCTAATTTTTCCGAGGCATTTCATATACGAATATGATTGAGGCGTGAAGAGAACTATAAACTCAGAAATTTTACATATTGCACACTACAAATGTTCTACGACTGCCACTCTGGACACACGATACATGTCCAGCTGTAATAAATTTCGTTCCGTACCTTACGTAGTAACATTCTGTCAATGGCCATTACTGAAGAATTTTTCGTTCTCCGAGTTGTTTCAGTCCTTCATGTACTCCCAAAGGAAAAATTCACAAGGCATTACGTCAGACGAACTGTATGGCCAAGGGAAAGTTACCTTCACCGGTACGATCAACCCAGTTCCTCTTTTAGATGGCGACAAACATCGATGTTCCAACGAGGGGGTGTCCGTCTTACTGCAAAATCTCCCACACATTTGTATGCGGTATACCAAGCCTATGGCTTGCACGGACAGCTGATTTTTTTAGAATACGTAGAAAGTTTCCCGTTCCACTCTAGACAGTTACATCTGGTACACTTGGTAGACCCGTATTTTTCTGTTAACAGAGACAATCAGTGCTACCAAATTGTCGATACCAACGCATGACTCTCTGGCAACTGTTATTTTCTATAATTCCTTATAATACACGCTGCAGTGTTGTAACAGCCAAGTATCTCGCATACTCCGACGAATAAGAACTCTTATATATATATATATATATATATATATATATATAGTTTATCGCCATTTCGTCGAGCTGCAGTAGACTTTTAAATTAGTACAAGAACTGGTGGTACTAGTTGCATGATTGACAAAGTGTAGGACAACACTTCTAGATATTGGTGGAAAAATGGCAGTTTGGTTGGAAATCAAACTGGCTGTATAACTGGTAAAATGGCGTCGTGACGGCGTACAGTGGCACATATACCACATACGCCACAGTTCTAGGTGCTTCAGCCTGGAACCGCGCGACTGCTACGGTCGCAGGTTCGAATCCTGCCTCGGGCATGGATGTGTGTCATGTCCTTAGGTTAGTTAGGTTTAAGTAGTTCTAAGTTCTAGGGGACTGATGACCTCAGATGTTAAATCCCATAGTGCTCAGAGCCATTTGAACCAACCCCACATACACCACAACTGTGCCATAGTTACGCCACACCATGAATACGCCACATTTGCACCCTGCATACGCCACACAAACACCATACATACGTTCTACAGACACCATGATAAGGTATTTTGATAGTATAAAATAATGATGTCATAGCATCCTCTAAAAAAATGTTAGACGAGTAGCTCTAAATCTGGAAATTGGTAAACTGACAATTTGATAGGACCCCAAATCTGAAAACTGGTAAAATTAGCTAAAAAATTGGTAAACTGATAGGACACCAAATCTGGAAGCTGCTAAAATTGGTAGAGTGCGCCAAAACATTGAATAGTTCATGTGGGTGTGTAGTGTATCTCAAATAGTTCAAATGGCTCTAAGCACTATGGGACTTAATATTTGAGGTCATCAGTCCCCTAAACTTAGAACTACGTAAACCCAGCTAACCTAAGAACATCACACACATCCATGCCAAGGCAGGATTCGAACCTGCGACCGTAGCAGCCGTGTGGTTCCGGACTGAATCTCATAGAACCCCTTGGTCACAGCGGCCGGCGGGTGTGTATCCGCCTATTGTATAAATACATCGTTTCTTGCAGAAAAAGAGGCGTTTAATGTAAATAATTAGGTGCCTCGCCCAGCAGCACTTCAGCAAGAGCTAATCACGACGTCACAATGTAAGCCAGTACTCAAAAGTATTCGAACTATCTGATTTATTTATTAATTATGTGCTGTTGCTCTCAGACAGTAGCTGTAGGGTTCCACTGTTCTCTGGCAGTTTTCTCTCCATTCTAGGTCTGTGCTCCGTAGTGAGAGGATTGTGGTGGGGGTATTTGATGTAAGCAATTAGTTTTCCATTATTACTCAAATTACATGAGTTTTCATCAATCGCTGTAGTGAGGGGTAGAGTTAAAGAAAATGCTAAGGTGACATAGGTGACAGCTTATTCCACAAAAATTCAGCTACATTTTAACATGAGATGCTTTGACAAAATGCTGTATATGAATTCTAAAAATATGTCGGTCCTCTAGGCGAATTTTGTGTGTATATATATATATATATATATATATATATATATATATATATATATATATATATATATATATGGTATTACAAAAAGGTACGGCCAAACTTTCAGGAAACATTCCTCACACACAAAGAAAGAAAATATGTTATGTGGACATGCGTCCGGAAACGCTTACTTTCCATGTTAAAGCTCATTTTATTACTTCTCTTCAAATCATATTAATCATGGAATGGAAACACACAGCAACAGAACGTACCAGCGTGACTTCAAACACTTTGGTACAGGAAATGTTCCAAAATGTCCTCCGTTAGCGAGGATTCATGCATCCACCCTCCGTCGCATGGAATCCCTGATGCGCTGATGCAGCCCTGGAGAATGGCGTTTTGCATCACAGCCGTCCACAATACGAGCACGAAGAGTCTCTGCATTTGGTACCGGGGTTGCGTAGACAAGAGCTTTCAAATGCCCCCATAAATGAAAGACGAGAGGGTTGAGGTCAGGAGAGCGTGGAGGCCATGGAATTGGTCCGCCTCTACCAATCCATCGGTCACCGAATCTGTTGTTAAAAAGCGTACGAACACTTCGAATGAAATGTGCAGGAGCTCCATCGCGCATGAACCACATGTTGTGTCGTACTGGTAAAGGCACATGTTCTAGCAGCACAGGTAGAGCATCCCGTATGAAATCATGATAACGTGCTCCATTGAGCGTAGGTGGACGAAACTAAAATGAGCTCTAACACGGAAATTAAGCGTTTCCGGACACATGTCCACATAACATCTTTTCTTTATTTGTGTGTGAGGAATGTTTCCTGAAAGTTTGGCCGTACCTTTTTGTAACACCCTCTATATATATATATATATATATATATATATATATATATATATATATATATATATATATATATATGTGCGTGTGGATGCGTGTGTGCTTGCGGGTGTTCGTGTGCGTGTGACTGAACCTAAAAATGGTAGCCAATATTTGCGTGATTAATGCCTTTTGACTCTAGCAGCAAAGTACTGAAGATTTTTTGTAAGCACTGCACAAATATTGATACTATGTAATGCATTTCATTAAAGGGTGTGTTCGGAAGCTGCCGTTATAAACTCCTAGGACTTTTAGACCGTAGTCAATACATAATATTTTGAATAGGAACCCATATCCGGAAACGTACCGTTTCCATTCTACGACTGTTTCAATCCAGATGTGTTTCGCGCCAAAGCCTGCTGAGGGAAAGAGAAAAATCTCAGAGTTGCTTGATCTTCCTACAAAACGTATTGGACTCGTTCTTTGAAGCAGTCCCAATGAATGTCCGTCAGGAAGTGTGGTTTCATCATGATGGTGCAACACTTCACTTCTCACAAGGGATTCGGAGACATCTCAACAGACGATATGGTGAAAGGTGGCTAGCCCGAAGTGGTCTAATCGCGTGGCCGCCGCGATTGCCGTATTTAACTCCTATGGCGGGGCCGTATGCAAAGTTTAATTTACGAGACTCCTGTAGAGACAGCAGAAGGTATGCTGCCACGAGTTCTGGCCGCTACACTAGAGACTGAAGAGACACCAGATGGGGTGGAGAGTGTGTACCAGAACATGCTTCGTAGTACAACGTCTGTAACAACGTTAGTGGTGGCCATATCGAGCCCCTGTTGTAATGTAAATGTACTGTTCTGTACATACAGAATGCTGGGTTCTTTTTGGTTTGTAACAATGTAACGCTTAATGTTTAGGTGTTAATACAATCAAATATGCTCAAGTGATAAATGGTTGTTTCGTTACGTTTCCTTTCGAATTGTTACGTAATAATTGCCCTGCGTCACGCCTAATTCACTTCCTCAAGCAGAAGTGGACGAGTTAAATATCTCAGTGCAAACTGCGGTAGAACGGAAATAGTGTTTCCAGACATGGGTTCCTATTCAAAATGTTGTGTATTCCTTCCCCTCTACAAAGTTCTGTTAGTTTGTAACGGGAATTTCCGAACTGCCTGTGTTTGGGTGTTGTCAATAGGCTTTAGCGATCGCGTATGTTAAGTCTGCTTAACTCATTGATTCCTTTAGGCAATTACATCTTAGGGTCCCCATAGTTACTGTCTTGGAGACAAAAACTGTACTACATTTTGTCCTCACTCTTAACACTAGCAAAGAAAACCTCTGGGAAGGTGATACTTACCTCACCCATACTAACTGCGAACGGCCATACACTGGAATACTGGTCGAAAATATCGCAGTCGAGACCGTTTGCTCTATTAAGGGACAAACAATAAAAAAACTGTTTTACAAAGCTCTATTCACATCTGAACTTGCTTAAGAGAGGATGGTTGCATTGCTCTAAATGCGATGGACAAGATGTTGTATAGTGCAACAGGACAGTTTCTAATTTCTCTTATGTGTAAGGTACACACTGTAATTATAAATCGAAGCTTAACACACATAAATACAACAACCATCTGCTGCAGGGCGTGATATAACTGTTTCTCGATTTCATCGTTAATAATTAAAAGTGTAGGCAGCTAAATAATAGCTTGCATTTGATAAACGCGGGCTCTTTTTTCTCTTTATACCTACGAAATAACACTGTTCGACAGTTCTTTTTCTTCTTCGTTTGCTGGTGCCTCATCCCACAGTTGCCCAGGGTCTGCACGGTTAGAACCGGATTTTAAAGGGTGGCCGGATGCACGTCCTGCCACCACCCTGTAGCCCCGGGACAGAATTAGTGTACCACAGCTATCTGCGTCTGGTGTAATCCATGGAATAGAGCAAACATGTTCAGATGTCTGCGAGTTGCATAACTGAGACGGAACGTGGGGACCAGACCGGCATTCACCTAGCGGGATGTGGGAAACCGCCTAAAAACCACATCTAGACTGGTCGGCACAATTTCCGACGTCGGTAATCCACAGGGCGGATTCGATCCAGGGCCGGCGCGCCTATCCGAGTCCAGGAAGCAGCGCATTAGCGCTCTTTTTTTTTTTTTTTATTTTCCGCACGGCCACTTTTTTTTTTTTTTTTATATTTTGACCGGTGGGGGCTTGGGGGGCAAAGTGGGCAGGGGTCGAAACCTGAGGCCCGGCCACAGTGTCCCCCTCACCACCACCGAGCCTGTGGTGCTTAGGGAAGTGGGAGAAACAGGAATCAACAGTAGTGGAAGGCGTTGTTATTTATTTATTTGCATGTGTTTTTGTAATATTCACTAATAGCATGAAATTATGGGAACACATATGCGAAAGAGAAAAGGAATATAAATTCTGGGTAAAGAAAAAGAAAGGAAAAGGGAAAAGCAAAAAGAAATAAAATCCGCGCAATCTGCGACGCGCTCTCCCATCCGCGGAGGTCAGAAGTAGAATAGATCGTAGGCGGTTGAAACTGAGACACCACCGGGGGAGGAGGGGTGGGTGCCCTCTGTGCCAGGCACCCCCCAACTCAGTGGAGGTCTAAACAAAGACCGGTGCTCTCGGCTTATCGGGCAGGTAACATTGCTCGACCGTATTATGATAAAAACAATACTGTTCTCCTCCTGCATTAATACTATGTAACACGAACAGGCACTGGCCTGCACACACACCAGTAGTTCAAATGGTTGAAATGGCTCTGAGCACTATGGGACTTAACATCTGAGGTCATCAGCCCTTAGAACTAGGAACTACTTAAACTTAACTAACCCAGAGTCATCACACAAATCCATGCCCGAGGCAGCATTCGAGCTTGCGACCATAGCAGTCACGCGGTTCTGGGCTGAGCGCCTAAAACCTCTCGGACACCTCGGCCAGCCACGGCAGTAGACGGAATGTTTGTTTTGACAAGCTGGGGCTTGCAGAAGTACCTGCTCAGTACACTTGGCGACCACCAACTCGATAGAAATGAATGTTGGTACAGACAGCAAAATTGCGAGGTGCCTAATGAAGATATTACATCGAACAAATACTCTACCATACGCGATCGCTGATGCATATTCAAGACATCCAAATATTTAATGAAACTGCATTACTTATCTCAATACTTGTGGAGTGCTTACAGAAAATCTCCAGTATTTGCTGCTAGGTACAGAAGGCAATAATGGTGCTAATATTGGTTACCATTTTTAGGTTTACTCACATACACTCTCTCTCTCTTTCTCTCTCTCTCTCTCTCTCTCTCTCTCTCTCTCTCTTTTCGCCTAGAGGATTAACATTTTTGTAGGGTAATGCCAAAGTATCTATCGTTATATTTACCACCCTTTTGGGGGAATGTGCTATGACGTCAGACACACTACGTTACCAAAGTAACTTACTTCACCATTTTTTAAACTCTAGCTCTCACTACAGGGACTGAATTCGAATAACAATAAAAAATTTGTTTCTTGTAATAAATTCTCACACCGTAATCCTTTTACTACAGAGCACAGACCTAGAACTGAGACCAAATTGCCAAAGAGCAGTGAAGCCCTACAGCTTTTCGATGAGTGCAACAGTGGAACACCGATAAATAATGCAGGCTGTTCGAATACTTTCAAGTACGGGCTACTTCGTGACAGCTGCTGTGATTAACTCTTGCTTGCTTGATGCTCGACGTAGACCCACACTTGACGTCAGGCAGTTAATTACGTATACTGAATGCATCTTTTTCTGCAAGAATCAATGGATTTACACAGTAGGCAGATACATATCCGCATAAAGTTTTCAACTTTTTTGGCTTATCCTACTAATTTACCAATTTTACAGCTAATTTTACCAGTTTACATCGGTGGCATCCTACCAAATTGTCACTTTACCGGTTTATAAATTTAGCGCATTTCGGCTAACTTTTATACAGACTATGCTATGACATCGCTATTTTATACTGCCGATGTATCTTTCCCTAGCGTATGCATCATGTATGTGTGGCGTATGTGTACGTACGACGCATTTAGGACGTAAAAGTGAAGTGTTTGTTGCATAATTGAGGCGTGTGCGTAGCGTAATTGTGATATAATTGTGATATATATGTGGTGAAATTCTGGCGTATGTCGCGTACGTGCTGTAGTATGTCGTCGTGACACTTTTTTTACCAATTTCCTTATTTTATATCCCATCAAACTGCCCGTTTCCAGCTTTGGTCTTCTACCACATTGTCAATCGTGTAACCAATGCTAGTAAATTGATATCAATTTAAATGCGCGATACAGATGACAGTTGCAAGATTCCACTGCTGGTGCAAGTTTAATTGGTAGCACTTTATAAAATGCAAATGTATGTGTTGTTACTGATTAAAAGGGCTAAAAAATAAAAATAATATATATGACAGATACAAGATTCCACTGCTGCTGTAATTTTAACTGCTAACACTTTATAAAATGCAAGTGTATGTGTTGTTACTGATTAAAAGGGCTAAAAAATAATTTATATATATATATATATATATATATATATATATATATATATATATATATATATAGGATGAGTCACCTAACGTTACCGCTAGATATATTTCGTAAACCACATCAAATATCAAATACTGACGAACCGATTCCACAGACCGAAAGTGAGGAGAGGGGCTAGTGTAATTGTTTAATACAAACCATACAAAAATGCACGGAAGTATGTTTTTTAACACAAACCTACGTTTTTTTAAATGGAACCACGTTAGTTTTGTTAGCACATCTGAACATATAAACAAATACGTAATCAGTGCCGTTTGTTGCATTGTAAAATGTTAATTACATCCGGATATATTGTAACCTAAAGTTGACGCTTGAGTACCACTCCTCCGCTGTTCGATCGTGTGTATCGGAGAGCACTGCAACATACATCGCGTTTCTACAGAATGATCTGCCAAGGTTGCTCGAAAATGTCCCACTGGAAACGCGTCGACGTATGTGGTATCAGCATGATGGTGCACCTGCACATTCCGCAATTAACACTAGGCTGACCCTTCACAGGATGTTCGACGGGCGTTTCATAGGACGTGGAGGACGCATAAATTGGCCAGCTCGTTCTCCTGATCTTATACCTCTGGACTTCTTTCTGTAGGGTACGTTAAAGGAGAATGTGTACCGGGATGTGCCTACAACCCAAGAGGATATGAAACAACGTATTGTGGCAGCCTGCAGCGACATTACATCAGATGTACTGCGGCGTGTACGACATTCATTACGCCAGAGATTGCAATTGTGTGCAGCAAATGATGGCCACCACATTGAACATCTATTGGCTTGACACGTCGGGACACACCCTATTCCACTCCGTAATTGAAAACGGAAACCATGTGTGTACGTGTACCTCACCCCTCATGGTAATGTACATGTGCGTCAGTGATAAAGACCAATAAAAAGGTGTTAGCATGTGGACGTAATGTGCTGTTCCAGTCTCTTCTGTACCTAAGGTCCATCACCGTTCCCTTTGGATCCCTATGTAATTCGGTGCTCTCCGATACACACGATCGAACAGCGGAGGAGTGGTACTCAAGCGTCAACTTTGGGTTAAAATATCTCCGGGTGTAATGAACATTTTACAATGCAACAAACGGCACTGATTACGTATTTGTTTATATGTGCTAACAAAACTAACGGGGTTCCATTTAAAAAAATTTACGTTTGTGTTAAAAAACATACTTCCGTGCATTTTTGTATGATTTGTATTAAACAATTACACTAGCTCCTCTTCTCGCGTTAGGTCTGTGGAATCGGTGCGTCAGTATTTGAAGTGGTTTACGAAATATATCCAGCGGTAACGTTAGGTGACTCACCCTGTATGTATAGACTATACAGATAAACAGTCATGTCTTCAAGAAGGCAGCCCAATTGCCTAAGAGAACAGTAGTTTGTGGAACAGCATTGGATCAGGGGCCCTTTGGGTTGCGAACATTTGCTGCTGCGGCTGTGCCACTGTGTAGTCGAATCACAACAGGACTGATAGATTGGGAAGGCATCCTGTGGACAGTGGCAGGATTACATCACAGGGTACATTCATGTCCTGATCCTGCACTAGACCAGACGCTGTACCAATAGCAACAAATCCTTAGTATAAACCATTAAATACATAGTGCCTCTGACGAACGAGTAAGAGATTCCAGCGAAACTTTAGCATGGTACTTGAAACAATTTTTCGTAACATGTGCGCCAGCTCACATGTTGCACTATTGTTTCAAGAACGCAGCAAAAGTTTCTCTGGGAAGGCCTTAGACATCTTCCATGCAGTCCTGATGCCTCCTCATGCTATTTACATATTTTTGGAGTCCTGAAGAAAGGCATCAGTGACCGTCAATTCGGACGAAAAGGTGCATGACTGGGTACAATGATGTTTCCGCACGCAACCGTGTTTCCATGAGACTGTCGTGCTTCACAGTGGAATAAATGTATTACCGGTTATGGTGATTACTTTTGAAATAATAACAACTTTTCTTATTTTTTCCCTGCCTGACTCATTCTCGTTTAATTGCCCTTAGACCTATGGATACAGATCCAATGACACATACGAGGTACCAATAAGAACGAAATTACAGAACATTCGCACTCTTTTCTCTTAAACATTATAAAAGGGAACCAAGCCATATAGTATATTAAATGCATAAAATCGGCCACCTCTAAGTAAGAACAACCCCACAGGGGGTCCAAAACTCTTTTGTGGATACGTGTGTGGCGAGCACGGGACACCGAGCTTGTGCAGCTCTCTTTCCTCTCTGGGTTGCATACCTTCCCTTTCCATATCCTTCCCTGTCACTAATCCTTCACCTCCCTCCCCCCCTTCCCCTTCCCATCCCCTTTTCCCTCTGACGGTTGTGAATGAATGAATTGGTTTCTCTTCTCTTATCTCTACAATGTAAAGTATCTGTCCTTACTCTGCCTTCTTCTCCATTGCAGCGTTTGAGAATTCTTCTCTTTTTTTCCATTTCTTTGTTCCTCCCTTTTTCTTTCTTTCATCCCTGGGCGTGTCTGAAGGCCAACCCATAAGTAAGCGATGGCAGGGTAGCGCGTAATTCCCCGCCCCGAGTTAACAAGTAGGACAGGTACGTACCCCCTGGTAAAGGCCAGGCCCAGGGAGGGGTTATTACCCGAGCTGGTACCTCCTGAACATGTCGACTGCTGCCTCCCTCCGTTTCTCGGGAGGTGTGATTGAGGTGTGGATAATCACATAAGGCGGGAGTGCCCTCAGAGAGGGCCCCCACTAGGAAGGAGCACTCCCTCGGAGACACCAGTAATCATGGGGGGTACTTTCACAATGGTTTCTTCTACTTCTACAACTTCTGCCCACAAGAGAAAGCTAGATGCTTCTCAGCCACAGAAAATTCTTCCATCAGTGGCAAAGTACTTAGTTGATTCTCTGTCTGACAATGGTCGAGACTTCTCAAAAATTAACCCTTCCATTATTCAGAAAGGTGTCGACGCAACTGCAGGTCTTGTGAAGTCTTGTTCCTGGTACGAAATGATACCTTGTTGTTGCAAACAGACAGTGCCTCCAGGCACAAAAATTGCTTTGAACTACACTGCTACACACCTTCTCTGTCCGGGTGGAAGTGCACCATACTTTAAACTCATTGCACGGGGTGGTTTATACAAGATCACTCGACGGATTATGAAATAAGGACATTCAAAATTACCTGTCTGATCAGGGAGTGACAGCCGTACATCGAATAATGAAAAAGGTTGAAAAGGAATAGGTTCCGAACCACTCTCTCTTCTTCTTGACATTTAACAGAGCTCAACTTCCATCGAATATTAAAGTGGGATATAAGATAATTTAAGTTCGCCCTTACATGCCCAACCCTAAGCGTGGTTATCAGTGTCAGAAGATTAATTAAATTATACCATATAGCCAAATGCATTACTTATGGCAGGGATTGTCCATCCCCACCCCCTCATTGCATCAACTGTATGGACAGCCACGCTGCTTCCTCTAGAGATTGCTTCATTTTTAAAGAAGAATGAATTATTCAGGAAATCCGAGTGAATGAAAAGAGGTCTACCTTTGCTGCTTCGTAGGTTATTCGCCAGTAAAACGCCCACTGTGCTCCCCACGGGTAAATATAGCACTGTCCTCGCCTCTCCGCAATCTACTAAGGAGGTAGCCATGCAGACTTGCGATCTCATCTTAAGCGCTACGGTCGTCAGATCGGCCAGCCCAAAGATCGCCTATTCAACCTATCACTCGCTCACTGTAAGGCTCAAGCTTCATTGGCTGCTGCTTAATCTTGGGCCCCAAAATCGGACGTCCAGACTTCCAAAAAAGAGCCTACTCATGAAGACTTTTTACGTACTCATACCTCACAACCATCAACTCCTCCTTCATCTCATCGTCCTGTTTCCAAGAAAGTTCATAAGAAAAACATTTTCTCTCCTTTTCGCCATGGCGTGCCTCTTCTGCAGCGCCACCCAGCAGTAGCCACCCTCGGCCGTCTTCCTTGTCGTCAAGATGCAGTGCTGGTGGCCGTTCAACCATCCGATCGCTGGCTGCAGGAGGGCCCCCCGAACAACATACGGATCAGGATCTTCTGTCTCTGGCTGAATGCATTCTACGCCGTTGGCCACTGTCTCTCAGCTGTCGCAGAGGTGACAGCAACCGTGGTGAAATTTTTCCTTTTTTCGTCCATCATATGCCAATTATCCACAGGAATATCCACGGAATTCGCTCCAATCGGGATGGACTGTCGATCCCCAGTCGTCTTCTGTCTTCAGGAAACAAAGGTTCGTCCCCATGATCGCTTTGTCTTCACTCATCTCCAATCAGTCCAGTGTGATCTCGCTTCTGTTGCTGGCGTTCTGGCACACAGATGACTTACGATTCTTCTCCATGATACATTCCATTATCACTAAAAATCCACTTACACAGTCCCTTCCAAGCGGTTGCTGTACGTCTTTCCCTTTCTGGATTCACCTCTCTTTGTACCACATACATTTAATCGTCCACACCAATGGCAAGAGCCGATCTCCTTCATCTCCTTGGTCAGCTTCCACCTGCCTGTTTGCTGACTGGGGACTTCATCGCCCACCACCTGCTTTGGGGATTTCCGCGTCCTTGTCTGAGAGGCTCCCTATTGCTTGACCTCTTCCACCAAGCGGATCTTGTTTGTCTCAACACTGTGGAACCTACATTTTTGTCTGCCTCCACGTCAACCTACTCTCATCTGGTCCTTTTGTTCGGTACTGTTCGGCTATCTCGGCGTTTTGAATGGGTTTCTATTGCTGATACACACTCGAGTGACCATTTTCCATGTGTCCTTCGATTGCAGCCACAACTTCCATCTATGCACCCAAGACGCTGGGAGATTTTTCAAGCCGACTGGACACTTTTCTCCCCTCTAGCAACATTTGATGACCGTCAATTTCCTTGCATCGGTGATCACGTCACTCATGTTACGGACGTTATTCTTACACCGCGGAAGGTTCAGTACCTCGTACCTCCACTTTGTCCTGGCGCCCCCAGTTCCTTGGTGGAACGAGGCGTGTCATACCCCAATACACGAGCGGAGACGTGCTCTTCACGTTTTCCGCCGTCATCCTACGTTGGCCAACTGTATCCGCCACAAGCAATTACGTGCGCGATGCCGTCGGATCATACGCGATAGCAAGAGGGCAAGCTGGGATTCCTTTACCAGCTCCTTTAAGGCCCCTTTCACTCTGGCACACTGGTGACGGTTGCCAGTGATGGTCACTGGGTGACTGTGGTGAACACTCTCGGGTCACTGGTGTCTGCCACCGCAGGTATTGCCAACTAATTAGTTAGTGAAATGGACCAGTACAGCGGTAGCAACTAAATTTCTCTAGCCTTTTATAGTTCGAAAAATAAGGTATTAAATTTGAAAAAAGAATATACAACTTACTAATTTTGTTTTTCTTATCCATGCTCTTCTCATTGAAATCAGGCACAAACTTCGTTAAAATTTCCTGCCACGCACTCGTTTTCATTCGTTTGTTGCTATAGTCATCGCTTTTCACATCCCAAATACCGGGACGGCTTTCTACTTTTCTTACAAATTCTTCCGTGTTAATTAAATCTAAACTCATGAGTACAGTGTGTACAGTATAATTTTCAATGAATATTTCACGTCACTGTCTCAGAAATGACTGCCTGCACAGTTGACAAATCTGCAGCGCTGTGTCTGTGATCAGTGTTCCAATGTCAACATATCAATTCAAACCAATGCATGTACAGCGGTGACTGCTGTCAACACAGTGACCTTATCCATCACATGTGGCGGGGCTGAGTCACTGCTGGGGCACAGTGGCTCGGTGAGGCAGTGTAGCGTTCCGGTGTGAATGCTCCAGTTCAAACGAACGTATCTCTGTCGGTGATCGTCGCTGGTGACCGTCACCAGTATCCCAGTGCGAATCGGGCCTAATACCTTCACTCCCTCATCAGTTGTTTGGAGTCGAATCCGACAGATATCTGGCACATCTAGTTTTTCCTCGACTTCTAGGCTAACTGTCGCGCACGATACCTTAGTGGACCCAGTCGCAATCTCTATCTCATTGGGTCAACACTGCTGAGATTTCGAGCTCTTCTAATTACCCACCAACCCTTCTCCCGAAGAGACGGGTAGCGAAAGAGCGACCTCTTGCCTTTTCCTCTCAAAATCGCGGAAGTTATAATGCCGTTTTTTCTATGTGGGAACTCAGACATGCACTCTCCGCCTCTAGCTCTGCTGCTCCCGGACCGGATGGTATCCACGTCCAAATGTTGCTGCATCTATCATAGACTAGCCTGTGCTACCTCGTCCGCCTTTATAATCGACTCTGGGTCGACAGTATCTTTCCCAGAAGATGGCGGGAAGCTATCGTCATTCCTGTTCCGAAACCTGGAAAGGACAAACATCTCCACTCCAACCATCGCCCAACCTCTCTCACGTGTAGTGTTTGTAAGGTTTTGGAGTGTACGGTAAATGACTTTTAACGAATGTCCAGTGCGGTTTCTGAAAGCATCTTTCCGCAGTTGACCATCTTGTTGCTCTCTCCACTGATATCATGAACAATTTTCTCAGAAAACGCCAATTGGTAGCTATATTTTTTGAAAAGGAGAGGGCATACGGTACCTGTTGGAGGACTGGCAACATCCATACACTGTTCTCTTGCGGTTTTAGAGGTCGACTACCCCTTTTCATCTATGAATTTATGACAGAGACCACATTTAAGGTGCAGGTGAACACTATCCCGTACTTTCCCCCGAGAAAACGGGGTGCTCTAGCGCTTCGTGTACTGTTTTGGCATCACCATAAATACAATTATGGATTGTCTCCTTTCCGATGTCTCGGGCTCCTTCTTTGTCGACGATTTCGCCATCTACTACAGCTCTCAGTGGACCAGCCTTCTTGAAAGACGTCTTCCAGGATGTCTCGATCGCCTTCACTCATGGAGCATCGAAACCGGCTTCCGATTTTCTCCCAGTAAGATCGTATGTGTAAATTTTTGGCGTTGTATGCAGTTTTATCCTCCTGCCAACATCTAGGCCCTGTTGACCTTCCGTTAGCGGATGTCGCCAAATTCTTGGGACTTATGTTTGACAGAAACTGTGCTGGTGTTCCCACATTTCATATTTTTCGGCTCGCTGTCTGCGATCCCTCAACACTCTCTGTGTTCTGAGTCGTACCTCCTGGAGGGCAAAGCGAGTGGTACTGCTCCGCCTACATCGTGCCTTTGTGCGCTCGAATTTGGACTATGGAAGCATAGTTTGCTCCTCTGCACGGCCGTCTATTCTTCGATGTCTAGGTTCTGTACACCATCGTTGGCTCCTGAAACTCCGCTGTCCACTCAGCGAGGTGTCCTGAGTCGTTACATTAGTCATCTGTCTTCCATGCCTGCTCATCCAACCCATGCCATGTTCTGCGACACCTCCTTGGATTTAGGGTATGCAGGCAGCTCTTCCTCTCTACTACCACTGGGAGTGCGCTTCCGTCAACTGTTACATTCACTTTCCTTCCAATTTCCTAAAATTTTCTCGACAGACTGGGGCACGACGCCACCTTGGCCTCGCCCTCAGACCGGCCTTCTCCATGACCTTTGTCAGCTTCCCAAGGATGGTAACCCCCCCACATACTTTATCGTCGGGCATTTGCTGTTCTACGAGCACAAATGGAGTATGCCACATTTATTTACACTGATGGTTCCAAGACCACCTTTGGTGTCGAGAGTGCCTATATTATTGACGACACCCCTATTAGATTTCGGCCTCCCGACCAGTGTTCGGTTTTTACTGCGGAGCATTACGCTGTTCTCCAGGCTGTCCAATACATCCGTCGCCATCGGCGGATACACTTTATTATAAGCTCGTATTCTCTCAGCTCTCTTCTCAACCTCCAAGCTCTTTATTCCATCTACCCTCCGGTCCACCGGATTCAGGCCTCCACATGCTCCATTTGAGGGGGGGGGGGGGGGATATCTGTGGCATTTCTCTGGATTTCTGGACATGATGACATACGCGGAAACGAGAAAAGTCTGCTGTCTCTCTTCCTCGACCGGCTGTTTGCATGGTTCCCTTTGCCGATCTACAGGGCGTTTTATGTTGTCGTGTTGCTCTTTTACGGCGCACACATTGATCTCCGCTTCAGGATAATGAATTGCGCGACATAAAACCTCTTCCCTGTGCTTGAACCTCTTCCTCCCCGCCACGTTGTCGTGAGGAGGTAATTTTAACTAGACTCCGGATTGGGCACTGTCTTTTTAGTCATCGACATCATTTAAGTTGCGCTCCTCCGCCGCTTTGTCCCAACTGCTCTCAATCGTGGACGGTGAGACACCTTTTACTTCAGTGCCCCTATTTTAATCCGCTACGCTCCCGGTTACAGCTGTCTCCTGATACATCTTCACTTTTAGCAGATGACGGGCTCTCAGCCGATCGCGTCCTTGAGTTTATAAGTGTTGGTGAGATGACATCGGCCATTTGAATTTCTTTTCGGGGAAAACAATCCCCCTTCAATAGCACTTTTCTAAGATTTCCTTCCGTTTTTAGTTTCCCCACCTTCTTGAGTTTTGCTCCCATTGCTGTTGATTTAAATCCATGTTTTTACCTTTCACTAAGCCGCAGAATGGGCGCTTATGATCATAGGTGTTTTGCGCCCTAAAACCATAATAAAAGAAAACAACAGATCTAACAGCAGACTCACACGCTCCCAGCCCCCATACTTTACAGTCGCGCATCAAATCGACGTAGCGGAACAAACGAATAAAGGTGCGTTTACACTGCGATTTGTATCGGCACATGTATGAGATACATGTATATGCGACTTTGCGACATGTATCGCGACTTGTATGAGTTGACAAGCATCAATCTCATACATGTATGAGCGTGCGTTTACACTGGTTGATATGAATCACTGTGCGAAAGCTTCCGACGACGATTTGGAAGATTTCACATTTTTATGTGCTGGTAAACTTCCTCTTTTGGAAGATGGTAGGAAGAAAAGGCGGAGGAAGCATAGATGGTGGCACAGAGAGTTTCTCGCGAATTAACGCTAGAAGATGGCGCATATTTTAGAAATTATGTTAGGATGAGTATGGAGGATTTCCGCGGTTTATCACTTGTGGCTCCTCTTGTGTCCAAAACCAACACAAACTTTCGGGAAGCGATTCCACCAGAGGCTCAGTTGGCAGTAACACTCCGTTTTTTAGCCACTGGGGATTCCTCGTAAAACGAAGATTTCATGACAAAACATTTGCATTGTCGCGCGATTGCTAATGCCAACGTCTCACACACGATTGTCGGCATCCGTTGTCAACATTATCACGCGAGGCCGCCGGAATAATAGCAAAACATTGATATACGTGCCAGATGCATGAAAAAATTATATAATGTATTACATACACTGATATATATATATATATATATATATATATATATATAACTTTTACCTTCACTTCTTGGGATAGAACTTGCACAATGGCCTCGCAAACACGAAGAATAATGTTGCATATGGCACTTTTATATATTCTATGCAGATACATTAACGTCGAAACGACAGTCGGCACCTTCAAAACTCAAACAGCCGCCAAAGAGCCTGGTACTACGCATGCGCTAATCGTCGAAATAAGCGGCAGTCGACAAGACGACAGGAAATGATAGTACTGCGCATGCGCGAGTTCTTCAAATGTCGCTCATACATGTCGCGTATATGGCCAAAAAGCGATATACAAAATGTATACGCGACATGTATGAGCTAGAGGGTCCGCATACAAGTTCCGTGAATTTTTGTATGAGGTGATGTATCGCGACATGTCAAATTGACATGTCGCTCATACATGTCGCGATACATGTATCCCAGTGTAAACGTACCTTAACATCGACGTTTACCATCACTATCCAGTAGCTCCACCAACTTCTGACTGATGCCGTTGCTACTACTACTACTAAAACAGTAAAAAATGCTACAAATCTATCAACGCTATGAACAATAGTAATCATACAATTTTCTGCATTTAAAGTATGTACGAGGGCGTACTGAAAAGTAATGCTTCCGAATTTTTCTTTTTGTTCTCAATACCGACCTACATTCCCGCTTCTTTGAGGCATATTGCAACTGCCTGCCACTAGAGGGCTCCGAATTATACCGTGTAACATGGCGGTGTGTAACGTAACTATATTGCCGCGTGAGAAACAGCGTTCTTTTATCAAGTTTCTAACCTCAGAGGAGTTAACCCTCACATGGAGCACCTGCTCCTTCAGCATGACAACGCCAGACCACACAACAGCTCTGCGACATCTGCAACTATCTGACGCCTCGGTTTCACTGTATTCCACCATCCTCTCCATACAGTGAAGAGTGGCGCGCCCTACCTTCACGCAACAAACTTCGGGCCATCAAGGAGGCAACCGGTGCGTGGCGCTCCTCCTTGCGGGTCTCTCGCCAGGACTCTGTTGTCCTCTGCCAGCTGCGCATTAGCCACACGTGCTTAACGCACAGCTATTTATTGCCGCTGCTTGTCTGCTTTGACTGTGGTCCACATCTTGCTGGACTGCCCGCTTTTAACTCCGCTCAGGCTGACGTTTGCACTTTTATCAGATGACGTTCCGATGGCAGATTTAGTTTTGACTTTTATTCGTGCAGGTTTTTTTTTATCGCTTGATCTAAGTGTTTGTTCTTTTTTTGTGTTGAGTCTGGCCTATGGCCTACGATTTTTAGACTGGGATTTAGTGCATTTCTTCGTGGTTGGCTTTTACTTTTTTTGTTTCCATGGTCGGCCAACCACTGTCACACTCGGTGTGATTTTAATTTCTTTTGTTTATTTATTTTATTTATTTATTGTTCCTTGGGACCAAATTAAGGACAAGTCTCCATGGTCATGGAACGAGTCAATACGTGAAATTATAACACGATTGTAGAAACAGATAAAATGAAATATAAGAAACATATTCAGGCGACAAGTAGTATGTTTAAATAAAGAAAATCAACAATGTAACACTGGAATTTGCTTAATTTTTTTAGCTCTTCCAGGAGCTCCTCGACAGAATAGACGGAGTGAGCCATGAGGAAACTCTTCAGTTTAGACTTAAAAGCGTTTGGGCTACTGCTAAGATTTTTGACTTCTTGTGGTAGCTTATTGAAAATGGATGCAGCAGAATAGTGCACTCCTTTCTGCACAAGACTCAATGAAGTACATTCCACATGCAAATTTGATTTCTGCCTAGTAGTAACTGAGTGAAAGCTACTAACTCTTGGGAATAAGCTAATATTGCTAACAACAAACGACATTAAAGAAAATATATACTGTGAGGGCAATGTCAGAATTCGCAGACTATTGAATAGGGGTCGACAAGAGGTCCTCGAACTTACACCACATACAGCTCGAACAGCGCGTTTTTGAGCCAAAAATACCCTTTTTGAATCAGAAGAATTACCCCAAAAGATAATATCTTACGACATAAGCGAGTAAAAATATCCGAAGTAGACGACTTTTCGTGTTGAACTGTCACTTATTTCAGATACTGTTCTAATGGTAAATAAAGCAGCGTTTAGTTTCTGAACAAGATCCTGAACGTGGGCTTTCCACAACAGCTTACTATCTATGCCTAGGTACTTGAAATGCGTCGTCTCGCTTATAATATGCCCATTCTGTCTGATAAAAATATCGGTTCTTGTTGAATTGTGAGTTAGAAACTGTAAAAACTGAGTCTTACTGTGATTTAGCATCAAATTATTTTCCACAAGCCACGAACTTATTTCATGAACTACATTACTTGATACTGTTTCAATATTACACACAAGATCCTTCACTACCAAGCTGGTGTCATCAGCAAACAGAAACATTTTTGAATCACCTGTAATACTAGAAGGCATATCATTTATATAAATAAGAAACAGCAGTGGCCCCAGCACCGACCCTTGGGGTACGCCTCACTTAACAGTGTCCCATTGGGACTGAAAATCGTTACCACTCTCAATATTGCGGAGAATTACCTTCTGCTTTCTGTTCTTAAAGAAAGAGGCGAACCAATTGTAAGCTACTCCCCTTACTCCATAATGGTCCAACTTATGCAGTAATATTTTGTGGTCAACACAGTCAAAAGCCTTCGTTAAATCAAAGAAAAACCTAGCGTTCGCAACCTTTTATTTAATCCGTCCAAAACCTCACAGAGAAAAGAGAATATTGCATTTTCAGTTGCTAAACCACTTCTAAAACCAAACTGTACATTCGACAGCAAATTATGTGAATTTAAATGCTCCTGTAACCTTGTATATACAACCTTCTCGATAACTTTAGCAAACACCGATGGCATAGAAATAGGTCTAAAATTGCCAACATTATCCCTGTTTCCCTTTTTATAAAGTGGCTTCACTACCGAGTACTTTAATCGATCAGGAAACCGACCACTCCTAAAGGAAAAGTTACAGATATGGCTAAGTACTGGGCTAACATACATAGAACAATACTTCAGTATTCTGCTAGATACCCCGTCATATCCATGAGAGTTCTTGGTCTTTAGTAATTTAATTATTAACTCAGTCTCCCTCTTGTCAGTATCATGGACGAGCATTTCTGGTAACAGTCTCGGAACACTTTTTTCTAAGAGCGCTATATGATTCCTTGTTGGGACTAGGTTTCTATTTAGCTAACCTGCTATATTCAAAAAGTGATTATTAAATATTGTACATATATGCAACTTATCAGTAACACGGACATTCCCACTACGCACTGATTCTATATCCTCGACCTGTCTCTGCAGACCAGCCACTTCCTTTACGACTGACCATATGGTTTTAATTTTATCTTGAGACAGCTATTCTGTCTGCAAACCACATACTATTTGCCTTTCTAATAACATTTTTCAGCACCTTACAATACTGTTTGTAATGGGCTGCTGCATTTAGTTTTTGACTGTTTCTAACGTTTTGATATAATTCCCACTTTGTTCTACAAGATATTCTTGTCCCTCTAGTCAGCCATTAGGCTGCCTGTTTGTGCTAGTACCCTATTTTGAACGTTCTAAGGGAAAGCAACTTTCAATTATATTTATCGTCTACTGTATCAGCACTATAAACATCTTGCCACTCTTGTTCCTTGATAAGGTTTACAAAGGTCTCTACATCAACTGGATCAGCTTTCCTAGCCGGCCGCGGAGGCCGTGCGGTTCTAGGCGCTGCAGTCCGGAACCGCCGGGCTGCTACGGTCGCAGGTTCGAATCCTGCCTCGGGCATGGATGTATGTGGTGTCCTTAGGTTAGTTAGGTTTAAGTAGTTCTAAGTTCTAGGGGACTGATGACCATAGATGTTAAGTCCCATAGTGCTCAGAGCCATTTGAACCATTTCAGCTTTCCTAAACAGTTGACAACTATATTTAACATGTGTCGCAGCACAAAAATCTTTTAGAGTTAAAATTTGTGCATCATGATCTGAAAGGCCATTCACCTTTTCGCTAACAGAATGCCCTTCTAGTAATGAGGAATGAACAAAAATGTTGTCTGTGGTTGTTCTACTGTTCCCTTGCACTCTCGTTGGAAAGAATACGGTTTGCATAAGATTATGTGAATTAAGGAGGTCTACCAGCATCTTTTTCCTTGCACAATCACTTAATATTGAAATCACCACATACAACTAACTTTTTGTATTTCCTATAAAGTGAACCAAGAACCGCCTCTAGCTTTACCAAACATGTTGTGAAATCGGAGTCCGGGGATCTATAAATAACAACAGTTAGAAGTTTAGCTCCACTAAATTTAACCACACCTGCACATCATTCAAACACCTTTTCAGTGCAGTACTTTGAAACATCAATTGACTCAAATGGGATGCCGTTTTTCACATACATGGCTACACCCCCACACCGCAAAGAGCTCCTAGAAAAGCTGTCAGCCAACCTGTATGATGGTAAAGGAAGCCTCGAAATTATCTCCTTATTTAAGAAGTGTTCAGATATACCAATAATTTCAGAGTCAACACCTATAAGCAGTTCACTAACTTTATCCCTAATACCTTGTATATTTTGATGAAATATACTAATTCCCTAATTACTCGGATACCTAAGCTTTGTAAGAGCGGTTCCTTTGTTAGAGAGACTTCCCTTAAGCAGGTAAGCAGGAATACCTATCAGCTGACTTCAATCTAAAAAAGGTGCAGCTCTAACACCCACTACTGCAGGAATTTTCCCGTGAGTGATCCCACCATCCCCACCTATGCTGTCACCTATAAGCTTTGCCAACCTCCCCTTCCCATACCTGTTGAGGTGCAGGTCATGTCTAGTGAAACCCGTCCTGCTGATAGACTCCATCGACACCACTGAAATGTGACCCTTTCTTTTGTCTGGTCTGTCTGTGTCTTTCTTGTGTTGTGTCGTCTCTTGTCATCTCCATTGCTTGTTTTTATTTCTTGTGGGGATTTCAAGTTCATGGGAAAAGGGACCGATGGTCCTAGCAGTCTGGTCCCTTCAGTCCCACAAACCAACTTACTGTGAGTGTCGGTCAGCGTTGATGAACTTGTGGCTCATTTAAGACAGGAAAGTTTGAGAAGGGGAAGGGGGGGTATGACTGGGTTTAGGAAAGGCGGTGATGGGAAGTTTGCAAAGCACGAGGATGTAGGAAACGAGGTTAATAGATTTGATAATGACAGGGCAATGAAACGACTGAAGAGACAAATTACTATAACATTTTAGATTCGTGTATCCTTTTCTACAAGATTATTTGACTTTGGCAGTTGAAATACAGTTTATACAGTCACAGTTCTGCAGTAGTTGTTATTATCGTTACTATTATTATAATATAACAACTTTTTCAGCTGTTGGGAAACCACAGTAAAAATTCTATGAAGAGTAGCCGTGTGAAGTTTTACTAACGTGATGTGAACTGCAAAGAATAAACACGCCGAAAAGAAACGGTAAGTTGCTAAAAGCAGAAAAATCGCGAAGGGTGAAATTGCAACCAAGTTTTTTGACAACATGTTCTTCTAGCAACGGGGCAAACTGTCTATTTGAATCCACGTAAAAAGCAGAAATATACGCCACCATTACATACGATGCTTTGAAAATAAAAGCGAAACGCGACAGGCAAACTTCGGTATGCTTAAAACAGTAAACCAACAAATAACAACTGTAAATAATTTTTTATTCTAGTCACTATTATTATCCATTGGGTGTAGTGTACTACCTTCAACGCACAGTGCTCTGCAGAGGGTAAGTGGGTTTCTGACATCTGCAAAGGCTAATGATGGTGATACGCCCTTCTCTCTGGTTTTCTGGATGCGTTTACTGTTTCTCTCTTATCATCAGCTACCGGAAGACTGAGTCGTTCCTGTTTCTTTGCAGTGCCAGACGTGACTTATTCGATTACTCGATTACTGCAAGTTACCACAAAGTTCTCTGATGGTTCTTCTAGCTATTAATGACTACGTGCGGCTGATAATGACATGAAACTCGAAACCGATCACGAGTTTCAGTAAACTAACATCTGAGCAAGAAATCGATTTCGATAATTTACTGTTGCAGACCGTTCCTCGCATTGGAAATAATGTTCGGTGCAGAATCAATGAAACCGTCAGCGTTCCTCTTTGGTAAATTTACAAGTAGACAGCGCAATGCTTAATGCACTGAGAAGAATTGCAAGTTATCGCGACTTTATCGTGAATTAAGAAAAATTTCAGAATCGACAGTATAACTAGCTTCAATACAATATGCAATATATGACGCCTCATTGTAACATGGCTTTATTTGACTTTCTATTGTTGAGGAAATGTTCCACAAAAATTTCATAAATCCGTTTAATTAAATGCAACAGATAATTCTAACTTACGGAACATGTTAAGAATTTGACAGCTGTATTTAGATGACATCTGGTCATTATCGACTTCTTTGTTCTTCGTGAATGGAATGTAATTTACAAGACCTAACATCAGCAGACAAAAATTTAGATCGGACGCAATTATACCGCCAGACCTCTGGCGTACCGATTTTAAATGGTTCACAAAATTTTAACATCCGCGATTGATGTGCGAAAAATATTCCTTCCGCCTTTGGAAAGGGAATTAGGTTTGTAGGTTTCGTCGTTACATTATTCACATAAATAGTTCATAATGTTCAATATACAGATGTAAAACAGTTCTGTGTGTCATGACAGTGATGTTAAAAGCTTTTTTAGTCTTGAAAATATTGTGTGCTATATAGATTTCAGTTCAGTATTTCGTCGGTCTTGTATTTACAACAGTTTCTCAGCATTAAATTATGAAATTGATATGTGATTTTCAAAACTGTTCAGTTAGTATTTCGTTACACTAATCCCGAGTTTCAAATTTTGCTCTCAGTGGTTGGATATTACAGTGACGGAAAAAATCGCAACAGCAAAATATAGTTAATATATAACAATGAAGTTTCGAATACATTCCTGTCTAGTTAACGCGTTTCAGTGATCTACATTGCAAGTTCACAGGTTAAAATAAGCACGACGTCAACCACAGCAGGGACTAGGCGCTCCAGTCATGGACTGTGCGGTTGGTCCTGGCGGAGGTTCGAGTCCTCCCTCGGGCATGGGTGTGTGTGTTTGTCCTTAGGATAATTTAGGTTAAGTAGTGTGTAGGCTTAGGGACTGATGATCTTAGCAGTTAAGTCCCATAAGATTTCACACACATTTGAACATTTTTCAAGCAATGCAAATTCGAAATGTTGGTACTTTAATAACCCGTGTAACCGTCAGAATGTTGAATGCTAGCATGAAAACATGTATACGTACATGTATTGCCTTCTACAGGTTCCCGGTGTCAGTTTGTGGGATAGAGTTCCATGCCTGTTGCACTTGGTCGGTCAATGCAGGGACGGTTAATGCTATTTGTGGCATAACATAGGGGATATCATCCAATGATGTCCCATATGTGCTCGACTGGAGACAGGTCTAGTGATCGAACAGGCCAAGGCAACATGTCGACACTCTGTAGAGTATGTTGAGTGACAACAGTGATATGGTAATAGCGTTACCATGTTGGAAAACACCCTCTGGAATGCTGTTCATGAATGGCAGAACAAGAGGTCGAACCACCAGATTGACGTCAAATTTGCAGTCAGGATGCATGGGATGACTACGCTAGTGCTCCTGCCGTCATACTAAATGTCTAGCACACCGACAGGTTGGTTGCAGGCCCTCAACTGACCTCCTCCTAATTAATACATGGCCATCAGTGGCACCGAGGCAGAACCAGCTTTCATCAGAAAACATAACAGACCTCCACTCTGCCCTCCAACGAGCTCTCGCTTGTCACCACAGAAGCCGCAAATATCGGTGGTTTTGGGTCTTGGGAATGTACGCTACGGGGCGTGTGGCTGGAAGCTGTCCTCGAAGTAACCGATTTGTAATAATTCGTTGTATCACTGTAGTGCCAATTCCTGCTCAGATTTTTGCTGCACATGCAGTACGATCCACCAGATCCATACGCGGAATACGATGGTCTTCCCTCTTAGGTAGTTCGAAGTAGCCGCCTGGAGCCCGGCCGTCTTGCGACCACACCTTCTAGTGACCACTGCTGACAGCAATCGTGTTCAGAGGCTACCTTCCTGCCAGGGCTTTCTGCAGTGTCGCAGGAGTAACATCCAGCCTATCATAGACCTATTACACGACCTCGTTCAAACTCAGTGGGATGTCGATAATGGCATCTTTTTCGTCTTCAGAGCATTCCAACGAAACATCAACTCACCACGTCCAGTCTCTAAGGTAACTAACGCTCAGACCGTTACAGCGTGTCTTTAAAGCAAACGTGATTTTCAGTCTCATAGTGCCACTACTAGCGCTACTTTATGCGGCCGACATGAAATTTGAATAGACGCCATCTTTCGGATGTAGAAACACGCCTACCAACTTTCGCTCATGTCGCACTACTCCATCTGGGTGCTGATTTTTTTTAGTTAGGTTAAGCTAATCCCTGGGTTAATTTCATTTTGGCTCTCTATTCGGTCTAGTTCTGAGACAAAACATAGTAAAACCCCAGGAGAGCCGTTCAACCACTGATCAAGTGCTTCTACACAATGACAGGTTAAACTACATTTCGACAATTGTTATAAAAATTTTTTCAGCAATGTTTCCAGTTTAAATATCTTTTTTGTGTTAACATTTACAATGACTAAAGTTTCTTTTCATTCGGTACAATTAATAGAGGAATTGATTTTAAAGAGCGTAATCTCATTAAAAGATTCAAAATGATATGATAATTAAATCAAGGCCCTACGCTGCCCACAGGCGTTGATAAATATCAACGGGGACAGTTGAAAATATGTGCCCCGAACGGGACTCGAACCCTGGATCTCCTGCTTGCATGGCAGACGCTCTATCCACCTTTTTTAACCACTTTTTTATTATTATTCCACAAAAACAGTAAGAAAAAAGTTAGCTTACAATGAAATGACATAAATAAGGTGAAAGATAATTGCAGTCATAAATTACAGCATTCAAAGAATGAGGAATGATATGCAGTCTTTAGCAGTAGCACTCATTCAGCATCTCCACTGTCACCTTCAACTTACTGGTGGCAGTTCAGCATGCACATTTCTTATCTGAGCCACCGAGGGCACAGAGGATAGTGCGACTGCAGGGACTTATCCCTTGCACGCTCCCCGTAAGACCGATACTCCCAACTTAATGTCAACACACTACATTCGTAGTGCCCCTGCCCGTTACACTCATTACTCGCGGAAGACAATCTTACCCGGTCCCGCAAGTGTTCGGGAAATATGTGTGCATCTGCACAGAAGCAGAAGGTCAATCGCCGGTTAGCCTTAACTATATACGAAGATGGTATCAGTTCTTTCGGACATGTCCAAAAGAACAGATACCATCTTCATATATAAAGGATTCAGTTTTATTTGATTAGTGAGAGTACTTTTATTATTTTACAAGATTTCCTTTTGTGTTGATATGAACACTTACTATTATTAGTGGCAGGAAGAAGAGTCTTTCAACTTCTCTTAAAACAACTGCTACTGAAATCGGGTAGGATTCGGCAGAAACAGCCAGTAGTAGACAAAACTATATTTGTTACAACATAATCTTTGATACTTTTAACGCCGCGCGGGATTAGCCGAGCGGTCTAAGGCACTGCAGTCATGGACTGTGCGGCTGGTCCTGGCTGTGGCTCGAGTCCTCCCTCGGGCATGTTTGTCCTTAGGATAATTTAGGTTAATTAGTGTGTAAGCTTAGGGACTGATGACCTTAGCAGTTAAGTCCCATAAGATTTCACACACATTTGAACATTTTTGATTTGATACTTTTAACATTATTTCGCGGACGACAATTTGACGAATTCAAATCTGGTTTCATGTCTTTGAAATGCCATACACACATCTACCAGTGCAATTACTGAATGTCTTAATAGTGCTATTGACAGCATTTCACAACTTATGTACAGCTGCCACACACTGCAGTTCCAGCAATACCGGCTGACAAGCGGTGACTGTGAATGGTGCGATGCAGTCTCCATCACGGAGAAAGGCGTGCTCAGAAAATTGTATCGTACATGTTCCTCATGACACGTGTTTAAACCGTGTTCGTGATCAGTGTCTCACATCTTACTCAAGATCCATGAGTTCTCATCATGCAGTAACTGCACCAGGGAAGCAAAATTCATTTTATTTGAAGACTAAATTGATTTCTTTTTAGTTGTGTTCGTGCCATGAACAGTATTCACGAGTGATTCATTCTATACTGTACGACTGTGCATAACGTCCTTTTCTCACCGACTAGTCTGTGCAATTACATCGCCTTTCGTTTCATTTGTGTGAAGATTGAGACCGAGTCAAACGCGAATTCAACTGAACGTTTTATTCTAACAGTAACTAAAACATGGTATTACTTCCCTAAACAGTACAAGAACATTTCTGCTTCTAGTTGCAGGGCCATCACACGCCTATGAGCATTTACCTGTTCCGTACACGTGCTTTAGCAAGTCGTTACTTTCACTGGAAGAGTCTACCTTATCAGACTTACCCCCATGTATAGAAGTCAGTACTTGCACCAAGTTCTGTTCCTGGCAGTTACAAAATCGCTAGCCGGAAACAAGGAAAGAAGTCATCAAAACAGGCCTATGAGCAAATATGCAAAGTATCAAGTTCAACAAAATCTGAGCACTTTCAATCGTCCAAAATTCTGTGAGATTCGATTTCATTTTTATCATTCAGTGTGAGAATTTCTGTAGCATTTTATACGACTAAAATTTTCATACATTGTTTACTGTGAATGTTGTCTACCTGCTTATAACTAGTAACGCAACTATCTGCTTAGAGTGATCCATTGGCCACAAATTTTTATATGCATCATGACGGTCATCCCTTGAGTCAGTGAATTTAGTGGATATGGAGGCTGAGCAGGTGAGATGGTAACACTGCTGGTGCAGTTGGCTGAGCTCCGGAGCTGGTATGCGTCCCAGTCATACACACTAAGACGTCAGTCAGTGAAACAGCATTGTCTGGAAACATACTTACTGACTATGATTTTACAGTATGGATTGCCTTCTGCAGACTAGTAGAAGGTATGCTGATTTGCATATCTGAGTACGGCAAGAAATGCAGACACGGACACAGCGCTTCGTCGGCTGCGGCCGTTGTGCAGCTCGGGACCCGGCGGCGATGTTGTGCAGCTAGCTGGATGAGAATTCTGTAGGCGCAGGCCTACCGTGGCTCACCACCAGGCAGCGCAGTCCACTCCAGTTCTCTGAAAGGCTGAAGTGCGCTGAAGAGAATGCCAGCAGTATATCTGGGAAGGTGAGTGCCATGAAGGTAGAAGCTGGGGCCCGAATCAACAACGCAAGTTACATCCAGGAAGGTGGTACAACGTACAGCCAAAGACGCGGTGCTCAGGTGTCTCGCCCAACAGCTTTTCGGCTGTTCGCCAGGGGAAGGCCCAGGCATGGACTTATCTTCTTCAGTCACAGCAGTGACCAAGCAGCAATGGCAGCTTGCAGTGGCTGAGGTCTTCTACAGCTGGCTGGCTGTAGTCTCGGGGGCGAAAGCTTCGCACGGTACCAGGGAGGATATAAAAGTTCGCCAACCAAATTATGCTGTGGTGCCGGCCGCTGTGGCCGAGTGGTTCTAGGCGCTTCAATCTGGAATCGCGCGACCGCTACGGTCGCAGGTTCGAATCATGCCTCGGGCATGGATGTGTGTGATGTCCTTAGGTTAGTTAGGTTTAAGCAGTTCTAAGTTCTAGGGGACTGATGACCTCTGATGTTAAGTCGCATAGTGCTCAGAGCCATCTGAACCATTTTTTATGCTGTGGTACTTCAGGTATTGGCCAACGACCTTGCCGTAGTGGTAACGCCATTTCCCGTCAGATCACGGAAGTGAAGCACTGTCTGGCTGAGCTAGCACTTGGATGGGCGACCATCTGGTCTGCAGAGCACTGTTGCCAAACGGTGTGCACTCAGCCCTTGTGAAGCAAACTGAGGAGCTACTTGATTGAGATGTAGCGACTCCGGTCTCGTTAACTGACATACGGCAGGGAGAGCGGTGTGCTGATCACATGCCCTTCCATGTCCACATCCAGTGACGTTTGTGGGTGAGGATGACACGGCGGTCGGTCGGTAGCCGTGGGGTCTTCCAAGGCCTGTTCGGACGGAGTTTAGTGTAGTAGTTTTACCTCAGGTGTCGTCAGTTCCCCATGGTGTTGCGCTTTCGGTCAGCCCTGGGGTGGTTGAGATCAGGGGTTACTTGTTATGGGTATGTATGGGAAGGCTTGTAGAATGACAAGTACTGTCATACTGCGCCATCTGCACTTCTCGATTAGGGCTCGGCTCAGTGTGGAAATGTACAGGGTGTTTGAAAAAGAACTCTCTAGTTTTAATGTGTCCTAGAATCTGTACAAAGTGACATACACTATTTTAGTTTGTGGTATTTGATTCATAAATCCTCCAAGGTTGGCTCACCTATAGCTGGTAGGTCTGCTTGACCTTGAGACGGCACCAGTGCTGCTCTTTCCTCTGTTCCCTCAGTTCAGTCCAGGCGTGCGTGCAGTACAGTGCAGAACATCTCAGCGACAATTTGTACTCCGCAACAGAGAGCGCAGTATGTTATTTGGCTTGTGAAAACTGAGTCAGTAATAACAGTGCAACGTAATTTTAGACGTCATTTACGGGAAAGAATCGTCGCGGCGGTTGGGACGGTTACACCTGAAATGTTGGTGAATACGTGGCGAGAAGTGGAATATCGTCTCGACGTGTGCAGTGCAACAAATCGATCCCACGTTGAAGTCTGCTAACATTAAACAAAACTTGATGGAATTCTCTTTCATGATATGTACTCACTGATGTAATTTTTCATTAATTTCCCCATTAAATACATACTCAAAACAAGGGAGTTCTTTTTCAAACGCCCTGTATTATGAGCGGTGTCCTGTCTTTTGGAACACTGCACTCCTTGCGTACCCTGTATACCAGTAGTGACGGGGTATAAGCTGATTTTGATTATCTGTCGTCTACGCCTCCCTATTAACTTAAAAAACTTGTTACGTGCACCCCGGGAGTTGGACCTGCTGTGAAACACCATTATCTAATGAACTCCCAAGAAACCTGCAGAAAATTAACGCCAGTTATATAACGTCTTAATCGGGGAATACTCCTCCATTTAAGTTTTCAATATTTTCTAAAACACCTACATAAACTGTAACTTGCGTCTCTGGCAGAGAATCACAAAGAATCATCAAATGATTAACTTACAAAAATGTAAATAGTATCCTACTAAATCTCTTTTACATAAATGTGCCTTATTTTTTACTCTGAAGATTCTCCTGAAACACCTACAAATTTGATTAATTCTGAAGTAAATGCATGCACGTTACATAATTCTCACAGATCATTATCGTCAGGAAATGTCTGTCTGTATCTTCTCTGCTTTGAATTAAACTCTTCCATGAAATGGAATATGAACTGTGGCGAAATGTGTCTCATGATATGGTGGTGCTGCTAGCCTTGGATTGCTCCAGGCTTCTCCTCAAAAACTTAAGAGACAAATCTAATAACTCAGATCGTTGGCTTCCTGTTAAGGGGCTTGACTGTGAAACTTTTAACTTAATGCAATTCTTTATTCAAGGCGTGGCAGAGAATTGTGGTTGTTGTCTTTCATCTTCGGGTGTCATACTTTTAATCCATTGCAATCTGATCTGGCAGTATTTATCACGAACATCTTCGATTTTCATTAAATCGACCGAGCCTGAACATCATGTATCACAAGATAACAATTAGCCAGAAAAAAATTCGAGTTTTGTGTCATTATCTCTGAGGAATTCAATGCAGTCTTCCACAAGATTCTTAACAGCAAAGAATGCACGTCCTATCGCTGCAAGGAAAATATTCGGCTAAGTCTGCACTTAACACATTTTTTGATCTGGTGCTCACAGCTTCCAGTATTCTGCAGTTATTTACAGGTAAAATTGGAATACTTTATTGTTCACGTATTCTCATACAGAAATCTGTGGACACATTTACATCCAAACAAGCACCCAAAACTATTGTTACTGGTAACTTCTTTATCCGTGACTGTATGACTGATTGTTTAACACCTGTACTGTCAATGTCAGAATGATTAATGCCGGAGCATTACTCCTGCCTAATGTACATCGTGTCCCTGTACCTCAGAAGATCAACTTTTCAGTTACAGCCCTTGCTTCACTCCATGACTGACACATTAGGGCAAGATGTCGTTATATCTACTTTCTGTCTCATCATTCGTCTGATGATTTAGATTGTCGACGACCTGTGTTACGATCAGTGGCTATTTTCGCCAGTTCTGGGGGTTCTGTCTATTGTCTTGCTTGTTGTTATGCCAGTGGTTATTATTATTTTGCATGTACCTAGGACTGTACCTCCACTCTAGACTTTTCTGCTTGTTATGATTACTGTTTTTGTTGCTGAGTTGATTACTAAAGTGCCCGTTATTGTGTACCACAATGTACGCATTGTGCTGATGCTAATGACGGCCTACACGGAGATTTCCTGAAGAATTACACCCTCATCCGTTACCGTTACTTGGAACAGAAAGCTGATTAACTAAGTGGCATCAGGTCTATTGAGTCAAGAATAGATGTGAAATCCTTTAAGTTGGTTTCTGATAAATGAATTAGTTTTTCTCTCTCTTCTGTAGTCAGTTTCGCCTTTACAATCCGCAGAATGTCACTGTGCGAAATCTACATCTACATTGATACTCCGCAAGCCACCCAACGGTGTGTGGCGGAGGGCAATCACAATAATTTGTTTTGTGAATATATTTGTCAAAATATTGGCTCAGGCTTCCCTACATGAAATTAAACAGTTCTGGATTAAACACTTCCTTTCTAGGCATTCTCGGAAGTCATTAGACCTGTACTTGGCCAGAAAGGGTCTTCCGAATTGGTCGTAAATTCAACAATATTCCGCAGCTTCCGTAACTCGTAAGTACCCGTTGCTGTGAATGTATCCACTGACGAAGCAGATTTTCTGGATGTCGTTTCATGACCTTGATATCACACCTAGAAAAGTACATGTGAAGACAACAGCGTGTGTACTTTTTTTATCAGCTGAAAAAGTCTGAAAGTGCCTGTGATTAATCAGTTTCTCTTTTGTGAACATTGAGGTGTAAGTGGGCACTGGAGCTGCTGTGTGTTGTAGATTCTGCAACAATCGAGCAACTGACCCATTCTCTTCACGCCGTGTCCTCCCTGACATCGGCTCATTTCCTGCGATAATTAGGAATCATACACAACAGTTTGTATGTCGCGTACTGCCGCCTTAATTTCAGTTAACTCACTGTTGAACACATTTATTTGTTCTCTTATTTCCTATAACTCATTTTTCCTGGTACCGGTTGAATCATCATGTTCTTTAGACCTGTGAGTAATTGTAACCTGTATCTTGTTATTGCTTTTCTTCCTTACCAAACGTCTAGATCGCGAGTTCGGTTGAGAGTTGCTCTCTCTGCGGCACGAATTGTTCAGTTATGCCGTTTCCCTGTTCTAGTGAAACATTTCTGACTAGTTGTGCTAACTACTGAGCAGTGTAAGACAATGATTCTTCACTTAGTTCCCCAGTTAATCTGGTCAAAGCTTCAGGTATGCCTTTCTGAGCTTGCCTTAATTCGTTTAACTCTTTCGTTATTTGCACTAGCAACTCACAAATTTCATTCCTAGGGTAGTCCTTACTTCAGAAATTTTCTTTGCTAAAGTTTCAGAAGCTTCTTTTGCTATGACAGTTTGGTTTGGGGAATTTTCCTATTATAACTTCTCTTGATTTTGTGCCGTTACAGTTGCTCTTGATTTTGTGCTGTGACAGCGACTTGGTTTAGCACTTCGATCATTGTTCTGGACAAAACCTCTAGTTTGCTAAACAATTCCACTAACGGATATCGTGGTTGAGTGCTTTCAGCAACTTACTCAACATTTTTAATCAATTACTGATCATTACTTTCGTCAGTTCCTTCCATATTCGTTTGCTTGCCTATTTTTACCATAATAATTGGAAATTTCAGAAAAAAGAAACAGAAATGGAATTTAAGAATTAGGACACTGCTTATCCAATTATTATATGTGCTAAGTCTTTTTTTCAAATTTTTTAGTTCTAAAACAGCTACTTGTAAGAAACGAACTATGTGTGCATCACAACAATGTGTACACGACGCAAAGTGGGTAACTGTACTAAAGAGCGAAAACTTCCTACACTACAGGCAGAATTTTGAATGTATTTGGAACTTTTAACTTTACACAAGGAAAAATATCACATAAAGCAAAGTAAACTTGTTTTCTGGCTTTTTCTCCAGCTGCGCTGAAGTGATTTCAGCTAATAGGACTCCATTTACCGTTTTTACATTTTATTCTCCTCCCACGGATTTTTCATCAACAAATAAGAAAGCCGGCCGTGGTGGCCGAGCGGTTCTAGGCGCTACAGTCTGGAACCGCGCGACCGCTACGGTCGCAGGTTCGAATCCTGCCTCGGGCATGGATGTGTGTGATGTCCTTAGGTTAGTTAGGTTTAAGTAGTTCTAAGTTCTAGGGGACTGATGACCTCAGAAGTTAAGTCCCATAGTGCTCAGAGCCATTTGAACCATTTTTGAACAAATAAGAAAACGTACAGTTCTTATGTACAATACCGTGCATAACAATACTCATAACATTTCCTTTGCTTAATTGTACTGTCCGAGAGCACCAGTATCGTAAATTCTTTAGCGACGATTTTAGATGTTATGTTTGCGGCAGTAGGGTGGGATATCGCTTTTGGATTAATTTTTAATTATTTTTTTCTCATTTCTTATTGTGAGTGGTTATGTTTTCCCCCAATGTGCAACGCAGTATATTACACGGAGGGAAAAAAAATCGCGACACCAAGAAGGAGTTGTGCGACCTAAATGGAAGTTGATAGGCTTGCTTTTTCATCTGGAGGATATATCTTTTCAAATTTCGTGACAGTTGCATATGAGGATACAAATCAGTTTTGCCTTAATACATGATGTAATGGTCGTCAGTGTTGGTCACCTTTGAGACAGGCTGTGGTGAGCTGATGTTAGTCAAGAATGCCTTTAAAGCGACAAAGACGCCATTACCGACACCTCACTCAGTTTAAAAGAGGTCGTGAAATAGGGCTACGAGAAGCTGGAAGCTCCTTCTGCGAAACTGCAGAAAGACTTGGCAGGAATGCAGCCACTGTACATGATTGCTGGCAGCGATGGTCACGGGAAGGTACGGTCGCAAGAGGACCGGGCCCCGGGCGTCCACGTGGCGCTACATCGATGGAAGAACATGGTGTTCGGCGTCTGGCTGTGGCGCATCGGACTGCATCTGCAGCAGCAATTTGAGCAGCAGTTGGCGCCACAGTGACACAACGAACTGTTACAAATCGGTTACTTCAAGGAGAGCCCCTAGCCAGACGACCTGTAGAGTGCATTCCACTGACCCCAAACCACCGCCATTTGTGACTTCAAGCGTGTGAACCGAGAGCTCATTGGAGGGGAGGGTGGAGGTCTATTGTGTTCTCTGATGGAAGCTTTTTCTACGTCTGGGCTAGTAACGGCTATGTGGTGGTTAGAAGGAGCCCATTTGATGACCTACAACCAATCTGTCTGTATGCTAGACATCCTGGACCAACACGTGGAGTTACCTGCACGCAATCTGTCTGTAAGCTAGACATACTGGACCTACACGTGTAGGCAGCAGGAGCTCTCTCGTGGTTATCCCACGCACCATGACTGAAAATTTGTACGCCACGCTGGTGATTCGACCTGTTGTGCTGCCATTCGTGAGCAGCAATCCAGGGGGTGTTTTCCAACAGGACACCGCTCGTCCCATATCGCTGTTGTAACCCAAAGTGCCCTACAGTGTGTCGACATGTTGCCTTAGCCTGCTAGATCACCAAGTATATCTCCAGTCGAGCACATGTGCTTCATCACTGGGCAATAATTTCAGCGTCATCCACAAACAGCATTAACTGGCCAAGTGCAACAGGCATGGAACTTCATCCCACAAACTGACATCTGGCACATGAAGAGAGCAATGCATGCACGTTCGCATGCTTGCATTCAACATTCTGACAGTTACATCGGTTATTAAAGTACCACATTTCATGTTTGCAGCGCCTTATCTCATACTGCGATCTTGCAATATTAATCACTTAAATCTGTAACGTAGACAGCCGGCGGGTGTGGCCGAGCGGTTCTAGGTGCTTCAGTCTGCAACCGCACGACTGCTACGGTCGCAGGTTCGAATCCTGCCTCGGGCATGGATGTGTGTGATGTCCTTAGGTTAGTTAGGTTTAAGTAGTTCTAAGTTCTAGGGGACTGATGACCTCAGATGTTAAGTCCCATAGAACTCAGAGCCATTTGAAACATTTTGTAACGTAGACAAATATATTTCCTAAATGTCATTACTCTACGTTACTAATTTCTTCGTGTTCCTATTTTTTCCGCCAGTGTATTCATTGGTCTGACTTATTAGCGCTGTTATTTATTTTTAATTAGGCTGTGAAAAATAAATCACACGAATGTGCCGGCTCGACAAGCACAGAAATCAATCCGCTAAACATTTTGTTATCCCACCAATTGTGAAATTTCCACACAATATGGTTATCAGTAATTAAGTATGGCACATCGAACTACGTAATGAGAAGGACAGATTACGAAGTTTGTCACACCTTTATAAGGAGTGATCAAAACGCTTCCATTTGATGGCGTTGCTGCAGCTTATATGCAACGTATCGGGTCTCCTTTTTGGACATATAAGCAGTGAGATTTAGGCAAGGGATTAGTGTGGCAGTCGTGTCTTGTCGACATATGTTTTTGTAAATGCGGAAACACGTGAACTATGGTGACGTTATTATCAAATGTGTCCAAACGGGACCAACGTGCTGTTATTCTTTATTTGTCTGCCGAATGAGAAACGTCAGACATCCCTCGAAAAATTTATAATGTGTATAAGGCAGCATGCTGTCGAAAATCACCGTTGTGGAATGGTATGTCACGGGGTGCTGCTGCTCCATGGCAACTCACTTCCCCATCACAATCGTTGTAACCCAGAAGCTACGCCAACTCAAGTGCGAGACACTGAAGCAGCCGCCCTACAGTCCTGATATCTATCCATGCCAATGTCACGCCTTCAGCCTTTATGCAAATGCCTTGAAGGATCAACTGTTCCTGCCGGACAAGGATGTCCAGGAGCCAGTACGGACTTCTTCATGCAGCAGGACACGGTATTTTACCAAACGGGTATCTCCAGCCTCGAATGTCGGTGGGATGATTACTTCAATCCTCAACGGTGACTTCGACTGATTGGCATACATTTCGGGACTGTACTGCTTTCGAGTGGAAACTTTTTGATCGTTCCTTATAACTGAAGGTCCATTAACTCTTGTGTGATATAGTGTCGTCAAATTTAAAACAAAACGTCTCCCTTTCTCCGCTATTGACATCAGATAAGCAGAGGCAAATTAGTATTAATAACATTCACTTACAAGAAGTAGTGGACAATTAAACTATGGCCGCTCATAAAGATTACACGCCAAGAGCGTCTCTGGCAGTCACTGGTAATAAAAATAAACAATTTTTTTCAGCCTTCAGTTACAAGATAATTTTTACTCGTTTACCTAGGTTTCGATTCCAGTAATGGAATCTTCTTCAGAACCTATGAATTAAACCACATACGGACATATATTACTCACTGAAATACATCATCAGTCTAATGATTGAATAATAAAGAAATTGTGATACTTACAAAAAAATAAATTATTTTGAGAGCCAAACACTGGCCATGTCACAGATTAAAAACTGAAACAATAAAGACGCATAATCATAAGATTATGTCTGTCAAGATCAAAACCATTAAGGCGAACGTAGACGGAGCTGCGCCGGCCAGAAATAAGGACCACATGTGAGCGGCGCGGAAAACTAGGCGTCGCGAACAGTTTCGCGGCGAGGCTCGGCCGCGGCCAAGCGCATGCGAGAACGCAAGAGCAGGCGCAGGCGCCAGAGACAAACTGTCTCAAAATTATTTAGAGCACATATACATATAAACGAGATGTGACTGAAAGCCGTCCTGCAAATGGACAAACCTATCTATTGGTATGGCAACATTAAACAATTTACCTGAGAACAAACTACAAAGCCAAGGTATAATTTTTTTTTTTTACATTTAAATATTATAGTAAGAGGGCGAAGCCCCGTTACAGTTAACTAAAAAATTAGTGTCGAAACCATGCTTGCTAAGCACAAAATGTCTTTAACATAAAAACGCCTCAGCAACTATGTGTCATTAACAAGAATATTACGAAATACAAAGACACACATGTACAATCGCACTATAATAAAGGGACAAAGCAGATAGGGAAACAGCATCGGCCATTCGAGGCGGACTGTGGGTCAACTCCACTGGAGTAAAGGTTGAAATCCTTCGAAATAACTTCTATCTTTTAGTTGCAACTGATCATTAAGTGAGTTGTCTCTATCAATAATAAGATGTTTAAAAATTTGCAATTCTTCGAGGGTGTCTAGCCTACATCCCTTGGCTTCATTATGCAAAAGCACTGCGTCTTTTAGAGGCTTGGGAGCATGCGCCTTTTGGACCAGATGTTCAGCAAATGTAGATCCTCGTGTTCCATCACCGCTTTTTGTCGGCCGATGCTCTTTAAACCTAACCGACAGGGCCCTTCCCGTCTGGCCAATGTAATAGGAAGGACATTCAGCACACGTGATCTTATACACACCTGACAGCGACGATTTATCCGTACCTTTATCCAGAGAATGAACTAAATGCTTTTTGAGGTTGTTGGTGGTAGAGTATGAAACTTTACACCCTAGGTTTTTTAATAAACGACCTACCTTATAGGATATGTTACCTATAAAGGGAACTGATATGTATTTCGTTGCCTGGTTTTGATTGTGAGTACCTGAACTGGAAATGGTGGTAGTCTTCTTTCGTGTTTTTTTGTTGAACAACTGTCTCACTATACTGGGATTATACCCATTATTCTGAGCGATGTTTTCGAGGACTTTTAATTCGTTCTGTAAGTTGACTGGCGAAAGCGGAATGGAAAGGGCTCGATGGATACTCGAGTGAAAGAAGACCATTTTATGGGCCTGAGGATGGGTGGAATCAGCTGGGATGATGAAGTCGCAATAGGTTGCTTTCCGAAAAATTTTGAAATCTATTTTGTTGCCAATAATGGATAGAGTCAGATCAAGATAGTCTAAGGTCCTAGCAGCTGCTGATTTTCTTGCGTGAAACTGATTTTTTCATGGAGGTTATTGAAATTGGTAAATAACAGTTCTAGCTCTTCATGGGAACCTTCAAACACAAACAGCAAGTCATCTACATATCTCGCATCGAATATTATATTATTTGCCAAATCTGGATGATTCCGAAAAAACATCTGCTCCATTGAGTTTATAAAAATATCTGACATGATACCAGCTAACGGGCTGCCCATAGCTAGACCACAGGGTTGCGAATATATTTTATTATTGAAAGAGAAATAATTGTACTTGAGGGTGGTGCGTAACAGAACCATTAGTTCATCGATCTCAGGGGCAGATAATTTTTTATGGTATCGCAAATTGGTTTCTATAATGCCCATCGTCTGCTCATCAGGTACATTAGTATATAAATTTTTAATATCAAATGATAAGAGTTTTGTGTTGTTAGAACAGGCTAAAGTTTTAAGTTTGTTGGCCACGTCTACCGAATTTTTGACGGGAAAGTATTTTTCAAACACAAAATTCTCTTTCAATTTACGGTGTAGGGACCTAGCTAGTTTGTGGTATGCCCTTTTGGTACTGTCAACGATCGGACGGATAAGATGGGAAATTTTGAGAACCTTAAACTGGCTTCTCAAAATAGGTGGTTTCGGATTCATGTTTATAAGGCATTTTTTATAAAACTCGCCGATTAACTTTTTTGTACTGCTAAGAGCCGACTTTATCTCTTTTTGGATCACGGGTGTGGGGTCCACCTCGATTGGCACGATGCCATTTTCCTCAAAAACATTTCCATTTTACGGACGTATTCGCTTTTGTGAGCGATAATTAGGGAATTGCCTTTGTCGGCCTAAGTTATCAGTGCTTCATTATTTTTAAGCTTAATATTAATGCTCTTCAACGTTTGATATACAGTAGGAACAGGATTTTGAACAGAGTAATCTTTTTGGACAATTTTACAGGCGTCATAAGCTATTCTTGTTTGCGCATTTTTTGTTATTTTAGAACAATCAAGCCCAACTTTGAGGTCGACAATTAAATTTTCTACACTTTGAGAAGTACATTTAGGTTGTACATTAAACTTGAAACCTTTACATAAAAGCTGGTTCTCAGCTTCGGAGAAACAAATACTAGTCTTATTCACTAAGCGTTCGTAAAATTGGGGTAGGGCGGCCGCCCCATTACATGTGTTATGAACGCCAGAAACCTCAACACAATTTAATAATTTGGCTAGCTTTCTTTCATGTCTAACACTAATTTCGGTTTTACGGTTTGCTAACCATAAACTAATATGCATCCAAAAAGAATCAATTTGAAAATTAAAGGTAGTCTTAAAAATTTTTGAAAGTTCAAGATATAGTTCATAAGCTTCTTCATTCAAGCTGTCTTTCTTGGAGTACAACTCAGCACTTCTTTCATTTAAAATCTGGTGTACGAGTTTCCTTTTAAGACCAGGGGACTTATTACAAACTTTGTTATTAATATAGCCTTTTACAAAATCAGGTACTACATTTGACAACTTGCATTGCTTAATGAAAGATATTGCCATACCTGTTTTCAGTATTTTATACACTATGTCCATATATCTGTTAGCTGCTTTACTTGCCTCGGCAGGTACAAATTTACTTTCAGTAACCTCCACGAAAAGATCAGTTCCACGCAAGTAATTCAGACAGCTGGTAGGACCATAGACTATCTCGATCTGACTCTACCCATTATTGGCAACAAAATAGATTTCAAAATTTTTCGGAAAGCAACCTATTCCGACAACATCATCCCAGCTGATTCCACCCATCCTCAGGCCCATAAAATGGTCTTCTTTCACTCGAGTATCCATCGAGCCCTTTCCATTCCGCTTTCGCCAGTCAACTTACAGAACGAATTAAAAGTCCTCGAAAACATCGCTCAGAATAATGGATATAATCCCAGTATAGTGAGACAGTTGTTCAACAAAAAAACACGAAAGAAGACTACTACCATTTCCAGTTCAGGTACCCACAATCAAAACCAGGCAACGAAATACATATCAGTTCCCTTTCTAGGTAACATATCCTATAAGGTAGGTCGTTTATTAAAAAACCTAGGGTGTAAAGTTTCATACTCTACCACCAACAACCTCAAAAAGAATTTAGTTCATTCTCTGGATAAAGGTACGGATAAAACATCGCTGTCAGGTGTGTATAAGATCACGTGTGCTGAATGTCCTTCCTATTACATTGGCCAGACGGGAAGGGCCCTGTCGGTTAGGTTTAAAGAGCATCTGCCGACAAAAAGCGGTGATGGAACACGAGGATCTGCATTTGCTGAACATCTGGTCCACAAGGCGCATGCTCCCAAGCCTCTAAAAGACGCAGTGCTTTTGCATAATGAAGCCAAGGGATGTAGGCTAGACACCCTCGAAGAATTGCAAATTTTTAAACATCTTATTATTGATAGAGACAACTTACTTAATGATCAGCTGCAACTAAAAAAATAGAAGTTATTTCGAAGGATTTCAACCTTTACTCCAGTGGAGTTGACCCACAGTCCGCCTCGAATGGCCGATGCTGTTTCCCTATCTGCTTTGTCCCTTTATTATAGTGCGATTGTACATGTGTGTCTTTGTATTTCGTAATATTCTTGTTAATGACACATAGTTGCTGAGGCGTTTTTATGTTAAAGACATTTTGTGCTTAGCAAGCATGGTTTCGACACTAATTTTTTAGTTAACTGTAACGGGGCTTCGCCCTCTTACTATAATATTTAAATGTAAAAAAAAAAAATTATACCTTGGCTTTGTAGTTTGTTCTCAGGTAAATTGTTTAATGTTGCCATACCAATAGATAGGTTTGTCCATTTGTAGGACGGCTTTCAGTCACATCTCGTTTATATGTATATGTGCTCTAAATAATTTTGAGACAATTTGTCTCTCGCGCCTGCGTATGCGCTTGCGCTCGCGCATGCGCTTGGCCGCGGCCGAGCCTCGCCGCGAAACTGCTCGCGAGGCCTAGTTTTCCGCGCCGCTCACATGTGGTCCTTATTTCTGGCCGGCGCAGCTCCGTCTACGTTCGCCTTAATGGTTTTGATCTTGACAGACATAATCTTATGAGTATGCGTCTTTATTGTTTTAATTTTTAGTCTGTGACATGGCCAGTGTTTGGCTCTCAAAATAATTTAATTTTTTGTAAGTATCACGATTTCTTTATTATCAATCATTAGACTGATGATGCATTTCAGTGAGTAATATATGTCCGTATGTGGTTTAATTCATAGGTTCTGAAGAAGATTCCATTACTGGAATCGAAACCTAGGTAAACGAGTAAAAATTACCTTGCAACTGAAGGCAGAAAAAAATTGTTTTTTTCTATACATATACGGTTGCTGACGCGCTGCATGATGTTAAAGACTGGTAATAAACTATTAGTTCGTCTCTGCTCAAAAACTGAGCAACAGTTCTGTAAATAAAATACACCAGGTGATCAAAAGTATGCGAACACCCCCTAAAAAATACGTTTTCCATATTAGGTGCATTGTGCTGTCACCTACTGCCAGGTACTCCATATCAGCGACCTCAGTAGTCATTAGACATCGTGAGAGAGCAGAATGGGGCTCTCCGCGGAACTCACGGACTTCGAACGTGGTCAGGTGATTGGGTGTCAGTTGTGACATATGTCTGTACGTGCGATTTCCACACTCCTAAACATCCTTATGTCCACTGTTTCCGATGTGATAGTGAAGTGGAAACGTGAAGGGATACGTACAGCACAAAAGCGTATAGGCCGACCTCGTCTGTTGACTGATAGAGACCGCCGACAGTTGAGGAGGGCGTAATGTGTAGTAGGCAGACATATATCCAGACCATCACACAGGAATTCCAGACTGCATCAGGATCCACGGCAAGTACTATGACAGTTAGGCGTGAGGTGAGAAAACTTGGATTTCATGGTCGAGCGGCTGCTCATAAGCCACAGCAATACCGGTAAATGCCAAACGGAGCATAGCTTGGTGTAAGGAGCGTAAACATTGGACGATTAAACAGCAAAAACGTTGTGTGGAGTGACGAATCACGGTACACAACGTGGCGATCCGATGGCAGGACGTGTATATGGCGAATTCCCGGTGAACGTCATCTGCCAGCGTGTGTAGTGACAACAGTAAAATTCGAAAGCGGTGGTGTTATGGTGTGGTCGTGTTTTTCATGGAGAAGGTCTTGTAGCCCTTGTTGTTTTGCGTGGCAGTATCATAAAACAGGCCCACATTGATGTTTTAAGCACCTTCTTGCCTCACACTGTTGAAGAGCAATGCGGGGAATGCGATTGCATCTTTCAACACCATGGAGCACCTGTTCATGATGCACAGCCTGTGGCGGAGTGGTTACAAGACAATAGCATCCCTGTAATGGACTGGCCTGCACAGAGTCCTAGCCTAAATCTTATAGAACACCTCTGGGACTTTTTGGAACGCTGACTTCGTGCCACGCCTCACCGACCGACATCGATACCTCTTCTCAGTGCAGCACTCCGTGAAGAATTGGATGCCGTTCCCCAATAAACCTTCCAGCACCTGACCTGCGAGAGCGAAAGCTGTCATCAAGGCTAAGGGTGGGCCAACACCATACTGAATTCCAGCATTACCGATGGAGGGCGCCACGAACTTATAAGTCATTCTCAGCCAGGTGTCCGGATACTTTTGAATACATAGTGTAATAACATAAACGGTTTGTGGTGGGGGCTTTGTGTTTGGAAGAGCGATGATTTCTTAAGATTGGAGATGTTTCCAGCTCCTGTTGCAAACAAACTTTGGTGAGGCAGGAGACAGCACTCAGCAGCTAGTACTGATTCAAGGAGCACGAATAAATAAAATAAAATAAATAAAAAAAATTACTGTAGTAAAAACGTTTATATTTTTTACATATATCAATTTTAAAGTACTCAGCGAAGTTCCTAGTCTAAAATAGCGTGAATATTAAGAGTTTAGAAAATGGAAATGAATTCTACAAGGTTACAAGCAATGCTTAACGCAGTTTTAGCTTATTTCCCACGTGGATGGGCTTGCATACTGGTCACCAGCAGAGAACATTCAAGGTAGGTACAGAAGCACATTCACGTGCTGACTGCACGGACTGCCGACAGTAAATCCAGCGCAGTTCGAGAATCCACAGGCACGACCGACAAAGTACAAGAAGTTGAATATCCCCCCCCCCCCCCCCTTTCCCCAACCCCTGCGAGAAAAAGTAAACGACAGACTGTGCTTGGCAGAAAAGTGTTGCCAGTATTGTCGGCGAATGGTGAATGAATATAACTGAATTCTTACCTGACTATGACCGCAGGAAAGAGCTGTATGTAAAATCAATTTTCGTTGAGCTGCAAGGCGCTCTCGAAATAGAGAGTCGGTGGATAGTCCTCGTCGGAGTGCAAGAAGGCCGTCATGGGCCTTGTGGGGCGGTGGTAATGTTTCAAGAGTGCTGAGTGCATCAAGGCGGCAACGGGTGATATTCAGTGATCAGTAAAACTGTTCTGTAATCGAAAGCTTTGAAAGAGTTTGCAAGATCACGCCTGGTTGTGGGGATGGGATTCGGCTCACATTCCAACTTTGTGGGCAAGTGTTGCGGTTTAGTGATCGAGAACGTGTTCCGCAGGCAAGGGTCTTACGCCAGAACATGGAACCATTGTAGCCGTCTACACAGAGGCGTTGCCTCAAAGTAGTATTACGTGTTTGGTTGAGGGAGTACCGCAAAGTTGCCGCGCACAGCCTACTGCAACTGTCGGGGATCAGCTTATGCCGATTCAACAATAGTTGTAGGTAGTGTTTGATGAAAACGAGGCCGGCTTGGCGGAGTCTAATAGAAACAACAAACTCCGTTCTTTCCCAAGAAAATATAAAATGCGCCCATTTTGTGTGAGTCTGTTTCAGTTTTTGACGTTATACTGTTATTCTACTTTCTTTGTGGGGAAGACTGTCTCCGACAGTACCCTCCGGAACTACTAAAAGCCATTTGGGTAATTGTGATATTTGAGGTATTCATTTCTAAATCTACATCTACTCCACAAACCACCAAACAGTGAGTGACGGTGGGTACTTCTGGTACCAAAAATTGAGCCCCCTCCCCCCCCCCCCCCCTTTCGCTGTTCCGCTCGTGAATTGCGTGTGGGAAGAATCATTGTCGGTAAGCCTCTGTATTAGCTCTAATTTCTCGAATTTTCTCATCGTGGTTGTTTCGTGAGACGTATGTAGAGGGAAGCAATATGTTGTGCGACTCTTCCCGGAAAGTGCTCTCTCGAAATTTCAATAGTATACCTCTCGGTGATGTACAACGCCTCTCGTGTAATGTTTGGCATTAGAGTTTGTTGGGCATCTCTGTAACACTCTCGCGGCGACTAAACGATTCCGTGACGAAACGCCCCGCTCTTCGTTGGATCTCCTGTATCCCTTCTGTCAGCCCTACCTGTTATGGATTCCAGATTGATGAACAATACTCAAGAGTTGGTAGAGCAAGCACCTTGTAAGCCGCTTCCTTTATCGAATTACATTTCCTTAAGATGCTTCCTATGAATCTTAGTCTGCCATCTGCCTTTACTACGGTTTGTTTGATGTGTTCATTTCTCTTAAGTTTACTCTGGACAGTTACTTCTACGTATTTTACGATAGGTGATGTTTCCAGCAGTTTGTCAACAGTACTGTAATTGTACAGCAATGGATATCTTTTGCTGTGTACGTGCAATATGTTACACTTATTTCCGTTCAGAGCCAACTGCGAGAGCCTGCAACATTCGTCAATCGTCTGCAGATCATTCTGCAAATCGAAACTGTCTTCTGGCGTTGCTACTTTCTTATAGACACCCGCATCATCTGCGAAAAGCTTTAATTCCTACCGTCGGTTTCTGCTAGATCATTTATGTGTACTGTAGACAGTAAAGCTCCAGTCATACTTCCCTGGGGTGCTCCGGAAAATACCTTTACATCCGTCGATTTCGTCCTGTTAAGAGCGGCACGTTGAGTTAGGTCTGCAAGGAAGTCTTCAATCCAGCCACAAGTCTGGTCCGATGGTCTGTAAATTCGTATATTTTTTCAATGGGCGGTAGTACTGGACTGTGTCCAATGCCCTCCGGAAGTCGAGGAAATCGGCATCAACCCGAGCTCCTTTGTCTACGGCGCTGTTGATTTTTATAGAGTAGATTTTCGTTCTCCAAAACCTTAATAATTCTTGGGCATAAAATGTGGCCCGTAATTCTACACCAGACTGACGGCAACGATACGGGCGTACAGCTGTGTGCATCTGTATTACGACCCTTCTTGAACAGCAGGGATGACCTGCACTTTTTTCCAGTCGCTAGATACTCTTCGTTTCTTCAGCCAACTATCCTAAACTGCTGCTGGAAGTGGAGCAAGTTCTTTCTCATAACCTTTGTAGAGCCTTATATGTGTCTCATCTGGTCCTGACATCTTTCCAGTACTAAGCAACTGCAGTTGTTTTTCTACTCCGATCTCAGTGTCTGCCATTTCGACGTTCGTGCGACTGAAAGGGACCGTACAACGATCCTCCGCGGTGAAACAATATCGGAATATAGAATTCAGTATTTCGGCATTCTCTTTGTTATTTTCGGTTTTGATGCCAGTTTGGTCACTGAGTTAATTAACACAGGATTTCGAATGGCTTATCGATTTTACATTAGACCAAAACCTCTTACAGCCTTTACTGTGATCGGATGACAAAATTTTACTTTTAAAATCATTGAACGGTTCTCTCATTGCTCTGCTTACGATCATTTTCCCTTCGTTCAGCTTTTTTTTGTTAACTAGGCCTTAATATTTTTAATCAGTCTAGCGTCGGATCTGAGAGTGTTTTGAAAGTAGCTGGCTTGCTGCAGTGCATTTATCAGTGAGATAGGAGTGGTGATGTTTTTATACCGCCTCTCCGTCGATCACAGACTGGCGCCCCTTATCTAGACTAATTTAATAATGCAGCATGCTGAAGATGAATCGGGGTCCACCAATGAACGTTTCTGAGAAATAGTGCGGAGCACTTCTTAATGTAATTAATCTCGCACTCCGGACAACGCCAAGGATGTCTGGATTTCACCAGCAGATGCACATGGGACTTGACTGATTTCATGTAAGCTCTGAGACCCAGATGGAATTCCCCCGTCAGAAGTTCACGTCCTCCCTCGGGCATAGGTGTATGTGCTGTCCTCAGCTAAGTTAAAGTTAGTTTAATTTGTGTGTAAGCCTAGGTACCGATGACCTAAGCAGTTTGGTCCCGTAGTCCTTACCACAAATTTCCAGTTTTTTCCCAGGTGGAAGGAACATTTCACGCTCTTCGTAAAATTATGCTGTCTTAGATTGCAGCCAAGATTTAACAGCGTCTTGACTTTCTTTTCCAGGATGACAGTGTTTGGATTCAAGATACTTTTTCGTCTGCATGGAGAGATGGAGATTATTTGGGGCCAGTTATGAATTGTAGGGCTGTTGCTGAAAAGCAACCCGTTCTAACTGACGCAACAATTATTTCGTATGCTGGGCAGATTATGGCCAAGCACTTTCGTGCAAAAATACTCAACGGTATGCAAGAGGCAGCTTTTCCTTCTCTTTTCATAATGGCTCACGCCAGGCTCCAGAATTAAATCTCCCTGCACAGTTCATCCACGAACAATTTTCCTTCAGTGTCCCAAAACACAATAAACATGGCCTTTCTTGCTGACAAAATGTGGCATGCTTTTTTTAGTTTGTTAGGTGAGGCGGTTTGATCACACATCATAGACTGATGTTAACAAACCCGTATCCTGTTGACAACAACGATTCTGTTCATTGGGACTTACCCGTTGGCATCTTAGCGATCATGAAAATGATCATTTTTTATAAATTCCACAAAACTTAAATCTGGATAGTCTGACAGGGTTTCAGTTACCGTCCGCCGGAATACGGGTCTAGTGTCTTTACTATTGCGTCATCTAGCTCGGTAATATACTACGAAAAGTGTGCTAAAGTTGTCCGATATTTGAAACACTGTGAAACGCCCGTTTTTGGGAACTGCGCAGGAAGTAGCAGGAATGAGGAATGCTGTCCTTACATTTTATTTATTAATTTAATTACTAGATGAGAAATCCGGCTTTGCCTAGATATTACTTTGTCATTTTTCTATTACAAACGAAACGTTGTACGTACTCCTCCAGTAGACTCGATGAGAGATAATCCCGGACAGTTATCCGAACTCTGGATGCAGCTGCTTTGCGTGTCTATAACGCGATTTTTGAACATCTCTATAGCATCGACTCTTCCTAACCCTATAGGCGGATATAGTTTCAGCCTACAGCCTTTGGCGCTTCGCAGTAGAAAGCTGTCAAAAACGCTGCCAGGTGTCAGTGATTTCCTTAAGCTGACTCGACTGTAGGACTGTATTAATACCAAAGAACAAATGTATTAAAAATTAAAGCATCATGCAGAATTTTTTTACCCATCTCAATGTTTATGATGTCACATCTAGTCAGCTACGTGTCGCACGATGGTATATTTGTGTAGGTACACTCAGCGGAATATGTGGATACTGTATACGAAATAGGTTACGAATAAAGTAGGTAGCAAAGAAGTAATGTACTTAAACATCATGCAGTATGAAGCAGTTTTTCATGCCTCTCAGTGTCTATGACGACATACCTCCTGAACAGTGTGTAGTGATACAATTTTGAGGGTGCATTTATTGCGAATAGAGTCAGTAGCACAGAAACAATAAATTGAAAGGTCATGCATGATGTGGATCTTTTTCACGTTTCTCTTTACTTATGACGTCACAAGTGTTCAATTCCGATAAAAAGTACTCCGTCTTCAGGCCACGAGTGGCCTACCGGGACCATCCGACCGCCGTGTCATCCTCAGAGGAGGATGCGGATAGGAGGGGCGCGGGGTCAGCACACCGCTCTCCCGGTCGTTATGATGGTATTCTTGACCGAAGCCGCTACTAGTCGGTCGAGTAGCTCCACAATTGGCATCACGAGGCCGAGTGCACCCCGAAAAATGGCAGCAGCGCATGGCGGCCTGAATGGTCACCCATCCAAGTGCCGACCACTCCCGACAGCGCTTAACTTTGGTGAGCTCACGGGTACCGGTGTATCCACTGCGGCAAGGCCGTTGCTCCTCAATTCCGATAGGCGTGCAGTTTTTACACACACAGCGATTCTTGCCTGACAGTAAGGGATAGGTGTTCCAAGTTTGGTTGAAATCGGTCCATGGGTTTAGGAGGAGATCTGGAACACACACACACACACACACACACACACACACACACACACGCATCAGTTTTTACGACATGTATGGATTCACTTATTTGCTATTTTGTGACTGTTATCTAGATACAACAGTAGAACACCGGCCGCGGTGGCCGAGCGGTTCTAGGCGCTTCAGTCCGGAACCGCGCGACTGCTACGGACGCTTGTTCGAATCCTGCCTCGGACGTGGATGTGTGTGTGATGTCCTTAGGTTAGTTAGGTTTAAGTAGTTCTAAGTTCTAGGGTACTGATAACCTCCGATGTTAAGTCCCATAGTGCTCAGGGCGACAACACTAGAACAAATATTGTAAATAGTCCTCACGGATTTGCCAACGGTTCACGTTGCACGGGTTCTCAGCCGGGAAAGCTTGAAGAGTCACATCAGACCAAGTGTTGTACATGAGACTGGTATATAACCAAAATTTAAAATAACACAAAATTTGAAATGTGGTACAATAAGTCAGCATTTTTGTGTTTAAGGAAAAAACTACTCAAAATATCTACTTAAAAACATAACACTGGTAAATCCACGCTGGAATAGCGACAATATTGTATAGAAACCGGTATTCCATGCATTTTCTCTCCAGTCACCTACCACCTCCCACACTCCCACCATGTGTCCACTATGGGGCCCTTCCCTCGTGATTCAGTACCACCAGGACTGGAGCAACTGAATCAACTCTCCGCCAGGATTTCTACTACCAATTGTCATACCCTGAAATGAGGACTATACCACCCACTATCCTTCCCACCCTTCCCACCCTTCCCACAGTGGTATTCCCCCACCGAATCTATGCGATATCCTTGCCCATCCCTACTCCATCCCTTTTCCCAGTCTCTTGCCTCATGGGTCATATCCATGTAATAGACCTAGATGGAAGACCCGTCCCATACATTCTTCCACTACCACTTATCCTAGTTCAGTCACAGGCATCTCCTATTCCTAAGCTGCAACACTGTCCTGCTTTCTCCGTGGTATGGCAAACAACAAGCTGCCTGTCCACATGAATGGCCATCTATAAACTGTGGCCAAGAGACAGCTGGACCAACCAGTTGCTAAACATGCTGCCACACACTACATGCTTCACTTTATTGACTACTTCACAGCCTGTGCTGTCTGATTCCTTCCTACCATAAGCTTTTCTCAATTTCGCAGGTGGGAACTTTTCCTGCAGTACATCGTACGTTCCCATAACTCACTTGGCCGCAACTTTCGCTGGTCCCTATTTTACCTATCCATTACCGATCCATTGTGTCATTTTTATAAACGATTTCCAATTTAACTTTCGTAACGCTGGATAAACAAATGAAATCAGTTTGTCACTGTCTGATAGACTTTTGACATATATGTTAGCATTACTCTTTAGATTGACTAGTCCCTGTTAGCTATCGCGCCTGCTTGTAAGTTCTATAGTGCAAAAGATTTATTATACGTATAAGCACATTTTTTGGTTTTAACGCATCTATCTAGCTATTTTATCACAAAGCTACCTTAGGCCTTGTGCCAAAGGCCTTGTCGCATGGAAAGTCCGGTTCCCGCCAGTTTATCAAAGGTAAGCGCTATCGGATTTAGCTAGCATTTAGATGGGTTGTTGGCAAGCGGTGTGCACTCACCATTGTGAGACCAGTCGAAGAACTGTTTATATGTGAAGTAGCGGAACCGGGCATGAAAACTGGCAACGGCCAGCGGAGCGGTGTGCTGACCACATGCCCCTTCATATCCGCATCCTGCGACACCTGTTGGATGAGGATGACACGGCGGTGGTCATTGTCATGGGCCCTCCGAAGCGAATTAGGACGCAGTTTAGTTTTCCTTAGTATTCATGAATTTGATAACAAGAGGTAATAGTATTGGGAAGTAGTCACAGTCAGGTATTTGGTTGCATAAATGCGATTAACCAAAATTATCTGCTCAACAATACTTTCTGAAGCCTAGTAGAACTTATTTAACTGTGGCAAGAAATTTAAATGCCTTTAAGGCTTCTCGCACTGTGCGAATTGTATATGACAGACTTGTAGAAACGTATTACAGAAAATCTATTCAGACATTCCGATTCTAAATTAATCTAGGAATGGATATTAAAAATAAATCCTTTCATTTACCGATATCGTATCAATATCAATAACAAAAATTATTTACTCCAGCGTCTCCTGGCCAATCGTCATAAAAAGCGTGTGACAGAATTTTTTCCGTGTGTGTAGGACCAGTTAACATGTATCGATATAGTACCACGCACACGGCGAAAGATAAATATTTTAAACACGAATAAACATGATCAAGTGAAGCAATAAAGCAAGACTGTGTAAACATTTCACGCATATATTTTGTGTGTATGTAGAACATTCATAATTATTTGACGTTTCATGCATTTTTTAACTTTGAATCTGTTGTGACTTGGCAAGACAGCCAAGCCACTAGGAGGTGAAGCCGAAAGGCACGCGTTTAAGCTCACGCAGGCTGGCGTGAGGTCTGGAACAGGTAAAGTAATTGAGACTAGCAAGTAAAGTACGTAGCTTCTTGAATACTTAACTTTAATCCATAATTGGTGAACATCTGTCTGACGGTACATGCATCACAAGATAAATAGCAGTTGATAATGGCGCCTTGCTAGGTCGTAGCAAATGACGTAGCTGAAGGCTATGCTAACTATCGTCTCGGCAAATGAGAGCGTAATTTGTCAGTGAACCATCGCTAGCAAAGTCGGCTGTACAATTGGGGCGAGTGCTAGGAAGTCTCTCTAGACCTGCCGTGTGGCGGCGTTCGGTCTGCAATCACTGATAGTGGCGACACGCGGGTCCGACATATACCAACGGACCGCAGCCGATTTAAAGGCTACCACCTAGCAAGTGTGGTGTCTGGCGGTGACACCACAGAATCCATGACATATTATTATCTTTGACAATCGTATTCTTGTTAAATGAATTAGTGATTATGATATGTGCCTCGGATAAAAAGGACAATTCAGTACATGTATAAATAGTAAAAAGCATTGTAATAATCTCTCCGTTCTCTTTGGGTTTCGTTACGAGTAACACTTGCGTGTTAAGCAAATGTAGATGCTGGCCGTGAGTCTTTTGTTCATGAAGCTTGAGATCCGCCATTAGGCGAGTTGTTGTAAAAAGCATTTAATTTAGCGGAAGCCGCTGTACCAATCTGCGAGGGCAACGGCCGCAGACGCGCCACATTTAAAAAATATTTATTTCAGGCATCGCAGTCGCCTCGACGGTAAAGCGAGTTAATATTATTTAACATTTTCTTACAGCTTCCAGAAGTGCGGGCAGACTATATTATATTATTCAGTGCATTTCTCAGTTTGATTTGGAAGGTACTGTGCGACATGTTCTATGCGATCACAAAAATATAACGAATAACTGTGTTATGACTTTATCATTTTCACATTTTGTGGCAAGGTCTGCTCTGTGAAACTAAAGCAATATTTTACATTTTTTCTCTGAGATTACGAGAACGCTAGCTAGCCGCGCGCCTGTTCTAATTAACAGTATTCAAAAATCCACTGCATAACGTAAACAACATTCAGTGCTGTGACGATCATTTGAATTTCATTACTGACTCTTCTGAATACGATGCAAGGCAGTGAGTTCAGATACAGTATTCTTTCTTTCTTGATTACGTAACAGTACCAAGTGATTGTTTCCTACATGATTATCCAGAGCAGATGTAGAAAACCAATAATTTGATCCACGGTGTGCCACATTTATGATAAAAGCGTTTATTCCCTCTCCCACTCCATGTCGGAGCTTAACATATGTGTGCTAGTGTGACTCATACAGCCAAAGTGAAATATTTACTCAACATTACTCAAAGTTACTTGCTTTTATGAAGAAAGAATTACCAAGTAAAGACAGTGTAATAACATTGAATCAAAATCATAGCAACGCGTTACAAATAATTTTGTGTACTGCCATCAGCTCTGAGTTTCAGTTTTATATCAGTCTGAACATTGCAAGTCCAAACTTTAATATCGTAAAGCAAAGTTACTAGTTACCATGTTCCAACTTACTTGCTGCTACACATACATAATCATATCTAAATAAATAAAACCACAAGCCGAATAAAATTAACTCTAGTAGTAAAAAAGTGAGAGGAGGAGTAAGGGAGACGGAATAACTGGGCCCAACGTGGGGCAACGAACAGTTGCAGTGGCCACCATATATGTGCACAATAACTAATCCAATGTACTTCTTTTACAGAGGATAAATTATAAATGGATATATGTATTTATGTAATTAACTTTTATGTATTCGTATAACTGTGTAACCATTATTGTGTACTGATATCCGTGGTATATTTACATGTAATCTTCAATCACGGAGAGGTACCAGACTGACTAAAAGAGTTAGAGCACAGTACGACCTGCCGAAGATTTGGCCTTGGCGATCGCCAACAGGAATTAAAAGACCAGAAAATAGAAAATTTTCTCACTCAGCGGGCTGAGAGAGACGAGTATGTTGTGAATTAATTAGCGGCTATGCGAAAAGAGATGGCGATGTTTAAGTCAACATACGAGTCGATTCCCAAATCTGTACAAGAGCTATCTGAACAGGTTGGCAGTTTGCAGTTGGCGAACACCACCCTAGTAGAAGAAGTTAGCATGTTATCCAACCGTATGGAGGAACTTGAAATAGACACTGAGCAAACTGTAGAACAAAAGTTAACCGAACAAGCCACAAAACTAGAAACAGAGTTTACTTCGTGGCTAGAAACTAAAGACAAAGACATCGAGTCTAAGGTCAAGGCCTATGTAAATGAAGCAACAGTAGAATGCGTAGGTACTGGTGTTACCAAACAGATTCAAAGTTACGTACAGTCTCTTAAGCAAGTGCTTAAGGACGACATACCGAGTTGGCAAATGTCAGTGACAAAAAGGTTAGCCAACTTGGAAAAGAGTTTGTCAGGTGTGCACAAGACTAGTGTAAGTGATTATGTGCCACACACAACTAATGTTTTTGGTACCACAATTGCTTACGCTGGGCGTAGCAATAATGCTGAATTTAACTCCAACAATGCCAGAAGCTGCAGCACACCTACTGAGCATGTAGCTTACGCGCCAGACGCACCTACGGCTAACACAAAAATGTTAGTCGAAGAGAGCTTGATTAAAAATCGCCAATTTCAAAGATTTACTACAGACCGGAAATCGGTGCACCCAGTAGTATTCATTAAGAGCTTTCGCAACATATTGCCTAGCGTGTGGAACGACCAACAAAAGATCCATTATATAATATCTTACATACAAGGAGACATCGCGCTCTGGGCTACAGAGGCAGCGGATAGCTGCAAAACTTACGAGCGATTTGAAAAGGCTTTCCTTTCAAAATACGGGTCCTCTTGTATGCAGGAGCGCCTAAGGAAGGAAGTATATAACCTGGAACAGTATTCGCCACGCCTTGGCAGTTTGCAAATGTACTTCGAGAATTACATTAATAAAACCCGCTACTGGAATGAACCGATCCCACCCAGAGACATTATACGGCTGTTGAAATCTCATTTGCCGTCTAACATTAAAGAGAAGCTAATCCATATGCCAGAGACCGACATGGAGCACTTCCTGTCCATCTTAGACTGTATCGATCTAATTCAAGAGGATGCTAGAAAAGCCTATGAGCACAATAAAACAATGGCTCTAATGGAAACGCCGATAGGAATGGCAAGGCACCGCACCCAAGCCATGGTAACGGCGGGGGCGGAGGCAAGCGACAAGAATATAATACAAACAATAAGCGCAACTCAAATGGTTATAGTTCACCACCGAATGGCAAAAAGCGGAGGTACGATGACCGGTTCGAGCCCGGATCATCAAACGCAAATAGGTGGCGGAGTGACAGAGGTCAGTGGCAGAACTATTCTGAAAATAACAGGAATTGGAATGCCAGTCCACGTCGCGACCCAGAGCGTCCAAACCAGCAGGGCTACGAAACAAATAGGCAACCACAGCAAAACGTGCCTATAGCACAACCGTGGAGGCCTAGTAAGTCACATGCAAACGTCGTTGAGGTCACGGAGGAAGCACATCCGTGCACTTCACAACAACAACATCCAACAAACTAACTGCGGCCGCGATATGCTCTTCGTCGTTGGCCGTGGTTAAGGGAGAGAGCACAACCACATACATTCAGGGAGTAAACATGATCCGATACAATAACGGTATGAAGATAGAGCAAGAACTGTTAGACGAGCCACACGTGTGTGTGGAAGGTGTAGATAACACGGTGCAGGCTGTGATAGCAGCATGTGTTTACGACGTAGCCGTAAACATTATCATTGATACGGGGGCATCAGTAAGTGTCATAAGTTTTGACTCGTACAAAGTACTGACGAAGGGACGAAGACTGCCGACCTTCCCAGTCAACAATTGTCGTGTATCCGGAGCAATCACTGCGAGAGCCCAATCAATTGCGCACCAGGTGCACGTACCGATAAACATTGAGAACGTTGCCATAACGAGCACATTTCTCGTAGTTAAAGGTTTACGTGTGGACTGCATACTGGGCGTCGATTTCTTACGCGAAAGGGACGCAATTATCGACCTTTCTGCTGGGATTCTGAGTATTATTGATAAGGGGGAGAGGATTGAATTGCCTATGGTACGGACCAAGGAAATGTTAAAACCGTGCTGCAACCGTATCAATATTAAACATAAAACCCCATATGTGTTGCACGTAAGTAGTGACTTCAAAGCTAACGACCTGTACTACTCAAACAAAAACGATAGCGATTTTGACGTAAATATAGATGCTTTTGCTCGTAAGGTACTGGAATCAGAAAAGTTAGATCCTGAACAACAACAACAGTTGACAAAGTTATTGCTGGAATATACTGATGTATTCTCTGTACGCCCCGGAATAATAAGAGGTTATCAATTCACTATAGAAGTGAAACCCCCCCAAAACTTATTGTTGTGCTGCGTACTCCATACCATGGTCAAAGAAGGAAGCAGTGGCGCAGATGCTGGCATGGGAAATAATAGAACCATCCCTGTCCCCGTAAAAATACGACAAAGATGTGAGAAATTCACCAACCTATAGTATAGGGGATTTAGTCCTACTCCGGACCCATCCTAAGCCATCAGCTACATTAAAACAGAACAGCAAATGGCAGCTGGTATATCAGGGGCCATTTGTTGTAATACAGGTTCCACACGCTCGCAGTTACTTGTTGGCACACCCACAAACAGGTAAAATTAAGGGATTCTGCCCCCGCAAAGACGTCAAGTTGTTAAAACAATAAAACTTGTAAATAGTAGTTATAGGATGATTTATTTTGTGCTTTAGATGTTAAGGATTATGTATTGTAAGTGTAAGTAATATGAAACCACCCTGTCATAGAGGATAGTTAACCAATTTCCTATGAAATGCGTTGTACAAGAAGGTATTAACATATTCAAAACGTTTGGCTCCTCAAGCCAGAATTCTGTTGAGAAAGTAAACTGTTAAGCCTTGAGTGAAAGACTATTTAAGTGCCTTATAGGCATATTCACTTCTTAAAGATTTTTAAACTATCTTGCCTTAGTAATAGGATGGAAGTCAATAATATTAGTTTCAACATCTTGAAAAATATTGCGTTCATTTTACTATAAAGGTAATTGAAGTCAACATAAAGACAATGTGTCAAACAGGGATATTAAATAAGTTATTGCACAAATATGCTCAAGTCAAACTGAGTGCACACTAAGGGACTCGTTAGCGGATGATTTTCTGGCAACTACACAATTCTTATAAAAATCACACACCTTGACTAATGTAAAAGTACGTAATCATTGTGGCTGTAAATGTTACGCTCAATGAACTTTGCAAATTATATGGACTCACAATGATGAGCATTTAACTGTGGTAACAATACTGTTATTGGTTAAAAAAGAACTGTGTGTTGTAACGCCAGTGATGTAAATATCAGGCATTATATGTGTGGTGTCACCGCCAGACACCACACTTGCTAGGTGGTAGCCTTTAAATCGGCCGCGGTCCGTTAGTATACGTCGGACCCGCGTGTCGCCACTGTCAGTGATTGCAGACCGAGCGCCGCAACACGGCAGGTCTAGAGAGACTTCCTAGCACTCGCCCCAGTTGTATAGCCGACTTTGCTAGCGATGCTACACTGACAAATACGCTCTCATTTGCCGAGACGATAGTTAGCATAGCCTTCAGCTACGTCATTTGCTACGACCTAGCAAGGCGCCATTACCAGTTATATTGAGATTGTAATAACATCTAAACAAGAGCGATGTTCTCCAATTGTGGATTAAAGTTAAGTATTACATCAACAACGTACTTTATTTGCTACTATTAATTCCCTTAACTGTTCCAGACCTCACGCCAATCTGCGTGAGCTTAAAAGCGTGCATTTCGGCCTCCTCTAGCAACACGGTGTTGGCTCTTCAGCCAACACTTCAATATGTGTAGCAGGGACAGACAAGACTGTTACGTCTACACCTTGTGCAATAAGAAAAAAGGTTATCATTTTGGGAACGAACTGTGCACTAGTGGCACTTCCAAACTAAAAAAAGTCGAAGTATTCGCGCAGGACGATATCTGTGTCGATCGCAAGGGGAAAGTGAGTGTGTTCGGTGGATCCTCGCGTGTCGACAGACACCAATAGGTGCTTCAACCGGGAATACAATCGAAATATGTGTAGTGCAACTCCGCGTGTGATGTACTTTGAGAAAAGTGTCACAGTACGTGCAGTTGTATAGGCCATGAATCCGTAACCGTGAACAACCCCGTGCAGTTCGGTCGACGGAAGGAGTACTTGGACAATACATCAGTGTTTAACCACGTGTATTTCTCCCCACAGCTAAAAAGTAGCCACGTAAAGCGGTACACTGTGTTTGACATTATGTTTCATGCTTCCGTCAGCGAGTGGGGCGGATTAGCAGCCGCCGCGTGACGTGATCCAGACGGTCAGCAAATGGCCGACCTAAACAATTGCCGGTCGGAGCCGAATCAGCTGATCCGGTACCTACTCCACCTGCGCAAGCGCCAGCTATGTCATTATTGTGTACTGATATACGTGGTATATTTACATGTAATCTTCAACCACGAAGAGGTACCAGACTGACTAAAAGAGTTAGAGCACAGTACGACCTGCCACAGTAAAATCCCGGGAAAGCTGCGCCCAGAATCATGGAGCAAAAAGGTAATACCACAGTGTAGTCAGTTTGCGTGCAGAGTGCATGATGCTTGACCACTTTCAGGTCGTATCTGGTGTGTGTTTGTATGCATAATTCTTGTAGAATAGAAAGTAGTCTGTTAGTGTTTACTTCTTTTTTGCAAGTGTTTATTGTTTGTGCATAGAATTTAGTAAATATTTTGTATCATTTCGTGTGTTGAAAGTGATTGATAGGATCTGTGTTCACGGTTGAAACCATAATTATGGTAGTAAATCTGAGAAGACAGCGTACAGAAACCATGAACACAGAAGAACAGCAACCCCATCACATTGTGGAAGTAGAGATAGGGGCTGCAACTAGCCCCCAGAGTAGTGAACGGAAGGTTAACACAAGATGCGGAGGTGGTGGCGGCGGCACAAGAGACCGTGCCACCGTCTACCAGCCCATTAAATGTAGAACCATCGCAAATACCAATGCCAGATGGTGGCAATGGTTTGGGTAGTAATTCTATTCAAAGCTCATTAGAGAGAATTCTAAATTATCATACTTTATTTGTGGAAGAGCAAGTGGACAGGGAACGCAAACTTGAGCTTGAATTGGCAAAACGCGACCGCAAGCTGACCGAAGATTTGGCCAACAGGCATTAAAAGACCAGAAAACAGAAAATTTTCTGACTCAGCAGGCTTGATTTTCTAACAGCTGTGCAAAACTGAACGTACTTAGACATTTCTCTCTTTACTTATTTTGTTCATCACTAAACTGACACACTTTTTTTTTCTTTAAGCGCAACGCAGTTTTACGTTCAATAATCCCTACAAAAGAATGGCCCTGACTAACAATAACCTTTACCTTTCATGAATCACTTACCTCACAAAAACCTTCGTTACTGGAACTACTGCAATACAGCGAGCGCCAATACTGCCAGCTGAATGAAAGATTCAAACCACTGAAGGCAACGCTGTGTGCTGCTGAGATCCAATTGACCAACACTACAATAGTGAATGTTCCAACAATGCCAACTAGCCACAGACTGCACACGGCACAGTCAGTGATTTTCATACGGAGCGCTACGTGGCGTTACCAACATAAAAACTTAAACAGCCTATTTACATAGCCCCCATGCACCCCACAAAAATTTTACAAATTGTTTTGGGCAGTGCCCAATGCTGATCTGAAAAAAATTTTCAATGTTACAATAAAAAAGATATCAAATGCACACACTTGTTGATACACTCTTTGTCAAAAGCAAAAATTGTCCACTGTCCATAAAGACAGTCCTGATCATTCATCACAGTAGTAATTGCATTGCACAAAGTCTGATCAGGAAAAGAAAATGCACACGGAAGTAGCGGATTTCCATGTAGTCTTGAAGAAGTAGTGTTGTCCTTCCAATGGAAAGACAGTGCTTACTCTTGACATGCAGTCAAGAGAGCAAACCCACAGCAGAGTCACTCGAAGTTTTGAAGAATATTGGTAGGTAGGTCATCACAGAGCAGACCCACTGTAGTCCTGGTAGAGATTATGGTAATGGTGAGCCACCAAAGCTGCAGGCCCACAGTAGTATTTGTAGAGATGGCCAGCAGCCATCCGTTGCAACTGTGCAGGTGCACAATCACCATCGAAGAGTCTTCCGAATAATATAGAAAGTCCATGAGCCACCACTTGTGCGCTCAGAAAAAATTTTTGAGTTGTCCTTAGAACCAGCAGTGCTGTTAACTAGTCAACAGATGTGCAAACGCGAACAGTCCCCTTTTTTTAAAACTTCTAACATATTGTGCATATACTATGACCAACAGAAACGTGTGCAGTGAATTAAACTTAATTTGAAGAACTGGTTTCGATAAATTTACAATATAAGCATACAATTACAAAGGTACAAAATACATCATTAAAGAACATATTAATACATATAACATTTGTAGTAATATGGGCTTTATAAAAAAATAGAAATAGACATATACATCAGTGTTACAGAAATTATGACACAAGTAAATAAATAAAAAATGAGAAGAGCTTTCAAAACATTAACTTCACACATGAGCATTAAAGCAGAACAGAATAAATAATGTCTAAACATCTTTACAAAGTAGATAACATAGTATTAGAAAACTTCTACAGCATAACTCTTATCAGATAAACACATAAAGACAGGAAGAACACAAATACACAAGGGTATATGAACACATAGTGGAATAACACAAAAGGAAAGAACGGTTTGTTTTCAGTATGACATTTGGTACTGCAGTATTTATCCTATTTGATTTGTAAACAAAACTTTCTTTTCTTTTTGGAGATCTCCCTTAGTTCATAATTATTCCCAAAAAGTCCTATCTATACTTGTTGTCCCTAAACCCTACTGTTTTGTTCATATCCTCTTTCAAAATAATTATTCTCCATTGTACACTACTTTATGCCAATATTTTTTTTAATAGCTTCTTAATGCATTTCTTCCAATTCATCACATCTCATCCTCTTATATAGCCTACCATCTCTTAAGCTAACTTAAATCTATTGAGTTCAGATATATATACTAAGGGACGAGCAATGCAGCAGAACAAAACAATTAACACAAACAGCAAATACAAAAAAAAAAGGAAATTGGCAATGCAAGCAGCAATAAACATAAATCAGCAAAGAAAATGCAACATTACAACTAATATGAGCCAATGTGCAGCAAAAAGAAAAATAAATCAGTAGTAAAACTGGCTTAGCAGAGTAACACAAAGTAAAATTCAGTAGCACTATGCCTGGCAAACAGCAGCAGCAAATTCAATAACTTATACCTAAACATGGCAAAGCTCAAGCAGAAAAAATATTACAGTAAAGATAGGAAATGTCTAATACCTATGTCAGATTTTAACACTAGAGTGATGCATCACAACAACTTACTCTACCAAAAAAGTTACCAAATCGTTGAAAAAATTATGGATGCAATTCCTGTGAAGGAAAATGTCTATTTCTGCTCCCTTTTTCAAGACAGTAGATCATAAAATTATTCTATACTGGGTCTGTAGACAGAAAACTTTTCTATTAGTACAGCTATTACATTTTATTATAAACAATGCTGCGGTGCAGCTAGAAACTAGATATTAAACAAAATGAGCATATATATATATATATATATATAAAGCAAGGCATGAAACGTCATTCACTAGCCATATGGCATCTCCTAAGTCAGTAAAAAAATTCTCTGAATAGACAGCTGTGTAATTCTGTGTTAGAGGAATATGGTGCCGATGTGTAAAGGTGTATAAGCAAATACCATATTAGCTAGGGCTCCTACCGCTTGGCTTGACACGCGCTTAGTACACAAAGCAGGCGTGCACTCCCTGAGGATGAATGTAATTATACCCTCAGGCATTACAGATTACAATACATCACCGAAAACCTTTTTTTTGTGTCTTTATAATTCAAAAATCTTTAAAAATAAATGTTTTAAGTACTAAATTAATCACTCAAATAAGTGTAGTGTAGCGCTAAATTGTGCGCCTTGTTGTAAGATAATCTCTGTGATTACTCAATGGTAAAAATGTGCGAAGTGTCGTAATTATCGTCGTCCGTAAGCAAAGTTCTGTAGAAGCCAATGTACTTAGTTCGTAATAAACAAAAGTGAAATGCTATGCATATACATATCGTAGTTATTACGTAGATTACCGTGATCAAGAAAGTACTATACTGTAAGGTTTTGTTGTGCTACAGAAAAGGCTGTCTCATTGTAGCTATACCACAAAAGTTACTAATAAAACATGTTTCACTTTCCAAAAGAATTCAGAAAACGTGGATAGATATAAAACAGATACAGTGCAAAAGCAATAATATAAATTGTGTCACTCATTAGTAGCGTAGTGATATAATCGTGTAGTTGTCAAATAAACTAACCACTGTGTCATCTGGTGTCTCTCAGAAAGTACTTTAAATCCAGAATGTATTTTCAAGTAAACCAAAATGTTGCATTAAAATCTCAGTAGCAGTACCAGTATATGTTCTAAGCATGTAAGCCTTATAGTCGTTACGTAATCGTGTAACGAACAAGGAATAATGTATAGACTGTGTCGTCTGTTCACTACAAAAATGCATTCGTAATTAATGTCTAAATAAGTTCCCTAGGTTCGTGACTGTATAGTTGACTTCAAAACATTGTTGCATGTTAACCGTTTCTAAGTGTGACAAACCATACTAGTAACGTGAAGTGAAAAGCTTTATGTGGTATACATCGGTAAAGAATTCTCAAAATTTTCTCAAGGTTAGCGTCCATGTTATTTTTCTCTGAGTCAGACGGCACACGTGGCCGCCTGCGGTGCGAATCATTGTCTGTTACCTGTGCTGTTGTTGTCGCTCGTCGTTACTGGGATTTGGAGATCTAATTTCTACAAATTCACCTTGTCGAGAGGGCCCTGCCCTGTTTGAATGCTGCAAGTTCTGATTGAATTCTGGTCTGTTGTTAAGATTATATCGTCTGTCGTCATGTCGGTAGTTTCTGTAATTTCTTTCTTGTCGGTCACATGGTGGAGAACTTCTCCCTGAGTCGTAACTACGCGCTAGGCTGTTGCGTATGAAATTGTTCTATCTCCCTTGATAATAATAGTTCTGGTTCCCATATTGTCTGTTTCTATGATTGTCTCTGTCATAGTCATTACCGCAGAGAGATGATCTTTCCCTGTAATTATTACCATTCTGCCAACGGTTGTCATGTGGGTGGTGTCTGTTTCGGTCACGATTTGCGTTGTAAGAATAGCCTTGTCGTGTCCAGCTATTATTTCTGTAATCGTGGAATTGTGGCGGATGTGACCTGTAATTGTTGTGTTCCTGTTTCCGCGTCCCGCCATTGTCTTGTAACAGTCCCTGAAATGCTTCAATGTCGTCTTTGCAACGTCCTGCCAAAATAATATGTCGTAAATGTTGAGGCACTTTGATTAAGCAAATGCGAATAAGTTCCGAGGGGCTGTATGATTTTGACACATACTGATTCTTATGCAACATGTCTTCAAAATATTTCACAAGACTGGAAAATTCAGATTTTTCGAAATGTTTCATCATTATGATTCTATGTTTTATGCGATCTTGAGTAGCTTGTGACCAATATGCTGAGATGAAGGCATGATAAAATTCTCCTTCACTGTGACCGATCGCATTCTTATAGCTGGTTCATTCTTTAAGTAGCTACACATAAATTCTAGTCTGTGCTCTAATGACCAGTTGGGAGGAAAACAATGAGAGAATTGATGAAGTCATGCTTGTGGATGAACGTCGTTGCCAGAATTCTTAAATGTTTTGAATTTACGTGTAGTAATGAACAGCTTATTATCAAAGTCATCACGACGGCGAGTCGCATATCGGTCATTGTTACGTCGTGTCAGCGGTTCCACCTCAAAATTTGGTGCACCTTGCCAATTTCTTCCATAATTTCCGAAATGCCCTGTGTTATTATTTTGTGGCTTTTCCGTATTTCTATGTCCCTCTTCCCGTATTGGAACGCGAGTGTCCTCTGAAATATGTAATTCTTGTATTATTTCTGCCAACTGAACATATACTTCCCAGATTTATCTTTTGTGTTGCGTATTAACATGATTTTGTTTAAATTTCTTAATTTGTTCATACCCTTCTGTGTCAGTGAAGGCTACGGGTCTTGTGTCATTCAGATCATCTACCTTTGTTGATAAGTTAGTGAACTGATCCGAAAGTTCGGCTACTTGCTCCGATAATGAACTGATTTCCTCAGTGTGTTTTTCTGAACCAAATGTCAGAGTGTCCATTTGTGTTGAAAGCGTATCTACTGTGTCCATTAAGTTTTCCTGAGGTTTTGCAAGTTGCGTAACCGAATCGGTAGATGCAACTGAGTCAATTTTAGCTTGCAAGGTGTCGTGATTTTCATGAACAATAGTTTGCAGCTCTTTTATGGCTGCTTTGTGATTGTGTAATGCATTTTCATGACGCGAAAAAATTGCTTGAAAATGCTCACAAATATGTATTTTTAAGTCATTACAGACTTTTTGACATTTAGATTCAATTTTAAGTAACTCCACAGTTAAATCTTCACGCGTTTGTTCAAGCGCTTGTTCCAATGAGTCTAACTTTTGAAGCTGTTGCTGTGTTCGTCTCTGATTTTGTTCCATTGTGTCTAAGTTTTGTAACTGTTGCTGTGTTCGTTCCTGATTTTGTTCCAGTGCGTCTAATTTTGAAGCTGTTTTCCCATTTGTTGCATTGATTGTAACAACAATGCACTGGTGTCTGAAACATGTTCATCTGTACTTTTGGGCAGTGCATTTGCACCGGCAACATTTGCATTTTGTAAAGCAGAAAATGTGTCTTAACTGGATTGAGAAACGGGTAATGACGCAAACCCTGAATCTACGGTATTTGCAAGATTGTGTCCTGTCATTTCGGGTTCATGGGGCGAGCTGTTGCCGACCGATCGATCGACAATACTACCCTGTTCACTAGTTGTTTCACTGTCTACACGATTATTTATTGCCTGGTCCATTCCCCTATGCACAATTACCAAATTACTATGTTGAACATTAGTTAATTCATTACACGCTGGCGCTAACACACTACTCTCCTCTTCAGTGTCATTTTTCAGTTTACTTTGGAGCCTAGCATTACGTTTTTCACTTGCCATAATTCTCACAATATTACACACGATAACACAGAGAAGCACAATTTGAAGAGCAAAATAAGAAAACACATTAACATAACACTGCAAATAATATCTAATTAATTGCAAGCACAGCTGCGAAACGTTTGGTGCAAATCTACATGAATGCCACAACTGTTTTACAGTACAACAAAGAAAAACTACAACTACTAAGGAGATTCTCTCTACAATTACGCGCTAGTAATAGACAACAACTACACTAATTACACAAACTACAAGAAAAAATCAGAAGATTCCAGTGGAGTATCCTCGGCTAAGGGTCGACATAGGAAACGTCCCCTTTGAAACATTTGTAAATGGCAGTGCTGGTAAACTTCTACGTTATTTGATTTTCAAACGGCTGAGCAAAACTGAACGTACTCAGACATTTGTCTCTTTATTTATTCTGATCATCACTAAACTGACACACAATAGATTTTTTTTAAGCGCAACGCAATCTGACTTTCAATAATCCCTACAAAAGAATGGCCCTGACTAACAATAACCTTTACCTTTCTTGAATCCCTTACTTCACAAAAATCTTCGTTACTGGAACTACTGCAATACAGCGAGCGCCAATACTGCCAGCTAAATGAAAGATTCTGACTACTGAAGGCACTAACTACTGATAGGCATAGTTAGGAATTGAAAGATTTTGATAGAGAACAAACAATGTATTTACCTTAATAGTGTTCAAAATTCATAATATATCGGTTCATGACATCCAGTCTTACAAATTTCCTTTTCTTGACGGACACACGTCCAGATCGTCCGCTCTCAAAACTCTGCCTTCTCTCTCCCCACATCCACCACTGTTGGCGGCTCACTTCCAACTGCGCAACGCTACGCGCTGTTCACATCCAACTGTCCAACATTACAATAGTGAATATTCCAACAATGCCAACTAGCCACAGACTGCACACACCACAGCCAGTCATTTTCATACAGAGCCCTACGCGGCAATATCAACATAAAAACCTAAACAGCCTATTTACAGTTTATTTACCGGTTTAGGCTTATGTTAAAGCCATCTTCAGAATTTTTGGCCCACTATGGCTAGTGTTGGCGGCTCCTCGGTTATCTCGTGGTACCATGATCGTACACCGTGTGCGATCGTGGTACCACGAGATAACCGAGGAGCCGCGAGCACCAGCAATAGGGGGTCAAAAATTCTGAAGATGGCTTTAACTTAAGCCGAAACCGGTAAACAAAAAATATTATTGCGATCTCGACTGTTGATTTTAACCTAAATATAGCACCAGATCGCTGCACTCCTCGGACAATGTTGTTTAAATTTATGGATCCTTTAAAAGTCGTGGTCTCTCTACAGATTTCACGAATTTACGGGTAAATGGTCAATGTAGGAACACGATTACCTTCCTCTTTCAATTGCTAGGGTATTTCACCTTAAGCAAAATGCTCTTGAGTCATTACCTTGCACAAGATCCCAAAACCTACCAATACGAGTACATTGAATAACAACAACTCTGTACTCTAAAAGTGTGCCTTACACCTACAAAATAGCCAGACCTCAATTACCTCTGAGTCATTAACTCTTGTTCCTTACAACCTGTGAATACACTTCAGTACCAATAAATAATTACGTAAACCCGAAAACCACTAACTCGCCACCAAAGCTCTCCTCGAATCACATTAACTGCTATGCCAATTCCAACTTATCAGCAACGAAATTGACAAACCAGATCCTCCAAAATTTGTTTTGGCAGGATACCCAAAGTTGCATGTATTGTCAGTAGTCTCTTCCAATTATAATTCGCATTCAACAGCTCGCTCTCAGCAACTATCGTGCCCAAAACTGCCGCTTCACAACTTGAGCCGACTCCTCGTTCGGTTAAAACGATGCTGCCTATCTAGACCATACGGAAAAGGATGGGAAGCATTAATTTAGGCAAATCTACGGCGCCACTATTCCTTTTAACAATATAAATATTGTTGTTGAGGGCCATTGGACTCTCAGCTGCCAGCTCCGACAGTAGGTTGTAACCTCTTTAGACTGTGGGGAGACAGGTGGCAGCACACCACAGAAACCTTTGAACATGCACTTACTGTGTCACGATGTTATGAAAACTACAACACAGTTACAATACATATATTAGAAAACTTTCACAAACATCAGTTTTTACATTTCCTTAGATATTAACCTATTTTTTGATGCAAAATTCAATAGGCGACACTATAAAAAATATGCATGTTCAACTCGACACAGCACACCTGTCCCCATCCAGCAATACCCAGCCTTCTACTCCACCAACACGCCCAAAAGTTTTGCAACCTCCTCCGCTTTTCTCCTCCCACCCTCTCCCGTTAAACCATGTAAAGGAATTATATATAAAAAAAATTATGAATATATAGACACTAGTTCAACTACCAGAGATTAGTGCGTAAAGCATTTGCTGAACAAAACAAGCTTTACGCTCTTCGTTTATAAGTTTTTGAATAAGTTACCTTTCGCTGTTATCCTGTCCTAGTGTTAAGAAGTGTTGTGCTATTTCTTACTGATAACATTGGGTTAAATAATGAAAGTGATTTTGAAGCAGAGCGATCTCGTCTTTTGTGATACCATGAGTCCCAGCTCCTGAACTCACAGCACTTCACGCGAAATATTTATTGCGCGACATCCACAATAACTTTTATTTCAAAATTTCGAAGACCGATTGAATAAAGATTTTTCTAACATCGACAATAGCAAAACATAATAATATAAGAGGACGCGTTACAACCACCTGACTGCACCTGGCAGCCCTACCCCATCCCCACCACGTCCTTACATGCTTCTCCTAGCAGCACTACACCTTCTCTCACCCCTACCCTACAATCCCTCTGCCTCCCCACCCGAGCTACCTCCTTACCACACACCACCAACAGGTTGCTTCTCCTATCAGGCGCAGTTGCAGTCCGGGCTCAGTGGGCAGAGACAGTGTTCATGTGTGTGTGAGTCTGTGAGTTGTGATTGTATGAATATGTGTGCGTTTTCTACTGTGGAAGAAGGCCTTTTCGCTGAAAGCTTAAATGTATAGCAGTCCCTTTGTTGTGCCTTCCCACAAAGCATCCTCTGCTCTGTATAGAGAGTAGCAAACTAACTTATTCATAATACTGTCTATTTAAATATACCAAATAAAAAGATAAAAATAATGTAAAGATCTAACTACTGCCTTTTGGCCTTCTGGCACGCTGATATAGGCTCAACTAGAGTCCAGAAGCCACATGATACTGTCCACTGTACTACACCACATTGCTACATGATAAATTTTATAATTTGTAATTGTAGACCACACTGTACTGTACAGCTCTAACCTATACATCACTCCACTATACTACACTACACTACTGTACTTGGTATCAGAAGCAAAACTAGATTTACTCATTTTCTCTGTATTGTTTATCCCTGGCACACTAGGACACAATTCACCCAAGTTCTAGAGATTGGAAGATGGCTCTCAGAATCTCTGAAAATTCTGCGTGGTTCCCCTGACGCACATATCGCTGTCTTCCAGCAAGTCGTTGTAGCCTGAAGCTCTGCAGTGGTGCGTCTTATACTATGATATGTAGCCCCTTCCTGATTGGATCTCGGCCGTGTAGGCTGCAGATCGTAAGTTTATGTTTTGGCTGTCAGCAAGTTCAGTTTGTGTCACAACTCCACATTCCTTATTATCTAATAGAAACTTGTATTACCAAAGAGGTTTGTATTATGTAAATTCTTGCGTATTTGCATGGATAAGAATCTGAACTAGATGTCACATGTTACGATATTCGATATGCAAGATGAGCAGCTATTTGTTTCCAGGTAACAGCAAACCCTGAAGACACTGTTCATTGCTCAGAAGTGTGTAATATGGGTACATGATTTCTTCCTCAGGAAGTTTATTGTCAACAGTCAGTCTAAAAAACAGAAATGATTTACCCTAGTCAGCAGCCACAAATGTATCTTGAGCACTTGCCTACCTACAGAAAGTTTTAATAGGTAAGAAAAGGAACTTCGAACAAACTAAAAGTATATCTATTCAGCAACTCCTTCTGGACGGAAGAATTTGTGAATGCATAATGCTATTTGAAGGCCGCTGTGGCCGAGCGTTTCTAGGTGCTTCAGTCCGGAACCGCGCGACTGTTACGGTCGCAGGTTCGAATCTTGCCTCGGGCATGGATGTGTGTGATGTCCTTAGGTTGGTTAGGTTTAAGTAGTTCTAAGTTGAAGGGGACTGATGACCTTAGATGTTAAGTCCTATAGTGCTCAGACCAATTTGAACCATTTTGAGTTATTTGAAGTGTGTTTGTGTGAGTCTAATTTTAAAAAAAGGTTATTTAAGTGCAATGCAAAAGCCCAACCACGTACACGATTCACATGTTGCCATAGGTTTCACCGATAAATGGTATTACATTTGCAAGCAAACTGATAGTTTAATATTATGGCAAGAGTTTACAATTACGGGTTATAGAATCTGTGAATAACTAACCAACAAACTTCATTATTAATTCCATGAACAACATTTGTTCGAGTGCTTCGGTCTGTTAAGTGTTGATACTAACAGTGCGCTAAATGAAATCTGCTGTCCTCATGAGATATTCATGAAGTGTTGCGGCTGGCTGGACGTACTTGAGGCGTAAATGATTCAGAGGTGAATTTGTCTTCACTAGTAATAGTGTGCTGTATTCTGAGAAGTAATATTATATATAGATTAACGATGATTTCTTCATTGAACTTAGGCCGGCCGCGGTGGTCTAGCGGTTCTAGGCGCTCAGTCCGGAACCGCGCGACTGCTACGATCGCAGGTTCGAATCCTGCCTTGGGCATGGATGTGTGTGATGTCCTTAGGTTAGTTGGGTTTAAGTGGTTCTAAGTTCTAGGGGACTGATGACCACAGATGTTAAGTCCCATAGTGCTCAGAGCCATTTGAACCATTTTTCGTTGAACTTACCTTCTGTAATTGTTGAAAATCATCAGAAATGTGGAGTTGAGTGTATATTTTTGCACACATCACTATTTCGCTGTTTTAGTAGTTGGTGCACCTACGTAAAATCAGAAAATGGGAGCACAGAACTTTACGTCTCGCTTTAACTGTCTTACTGTCTATCTGTCATCTATTATACCTACGTTGAATTTCATTTTTACTTTAAAAATATACATAAGAGATTCATTCTAAGGAAAACAGTGTGTATTATTAGTCAAAATTTCCTAGAAACTTTATTTAGCATCTGAAACGCATAGGAAATCTTATATATATATATATATTTTTCATTACACTACAGCATCACTTGGAGTAACTTGATACATATGTTTGACTCTTATCTACGCCTAAACCCATTTGGATATAAAACAGTACAGACGAACTTATAAGTTTTGAGATGAATTAAGTAACTTTTTGTATTGAATGATGTACTTACGTGTTCGTTAATTATGCAGTGGACTTAAAATTAATGGACTAATATGAGAGACTTTAACATCAATATGATGGTTGTAGTGGGACTTACTGTTAAGAAGTAGGATGTTTATTAAGTTCCACTATCATTTCAAAAAATCATAACTTGGCAACTATTAGAGACAGAAAAGCATGGTTTGTTGTAAAACTTTTAGTAGACTTCAGTGTTCTTTTTTCCTTCATCGTGTGTTGCAGATTTGATTTGGAGCACACGGAAATGGTGATAGAGTAAGAGAAGACGCAATGTGCCATCTGATATGCAGAATCCAAATCTGTTTCAACGGTATCGTGGAGTTATCGACGCCAGTATGCGAAGGCATCACTGGCAAAAAAAAAAAAAAAAAAAAAAAAAAAAAAGGTGGTTCAAAAACTTCAAAGAGACAGGCAGTGTCAAAGGCCATACCGCGCTCTCCTGGTGCTACGCCGTTAGACTTGTTTGTGTGCGGTTTTGTCAAGGATCACGTATACACGTCAGTCAGTGACATGCCTACCCTTCGTGCACGAAACAGTGAAGCGATCATTTGGAACTGTTGATACTGCTATGCTGAGAAACCGAATATTGCCTTGTTGTCCTACGAGCGACTTGTGAGGCATGCACTGAAATTGTGGCGAAACAGAAAGAAACAACTTTGAGAGCTGGAAACGTTTTACAGCAAACCATAATGTTCTGTATCTTATAGTTTACAAGTTATAATTTTTTGAAATGATAGCGGTACTTTATGGCCACTCTGTATATGACAAATTCTTAACAATCTCTGAGCAAAATTCCTGTCTATATTCATTTCTGGACACATTGTATATGACAAATTCTTAACAATCTCTGAGCAAAATTCCTGCCTGTATTCATTTCTTCCACATGATTTAGTAACATGGCCAGGAAAGTATCGTAGAGAACAGGTATGGAAGAAAACTCACACGAAGAGTTACATAACCTAGGAATCAGTTAGGTGTGCAGACATTGAGATAACGGGAAGGACAGTTTAAGGCAAGCGGAACGTCGGTCGGCGCGCTGTGGCCACTTGAGCACGAGAGCCGCTGGACTGCGGCTGCGGTCAGACCCGCATCTGCTCGCGGGCAGGGATGGCCACCTGGTAGGCCGGCTGCCCGCCCTCAGACACCCACAGAGAGCCGTTCTCTCCTCGCCGCAGCACCTCCACTGCCGCTCGTGCCACGGCGTCTGGCCTGACAACAAACAACACTGCTTAGTTCTGAGCGTTATACACTGACGGAAATAAATCGCAACACCGAGAAGGAGTTCTGCGACATAAACGGAAGTTGGTAGGAGTGTTTCTACATCTGAAAAACCAGAATGGCTGGAAAGGGGTAAACTGCTGGATCCCAGAAAAGGTTTCCAACATTGAGACTGAGATCAAGTGCTCAGGATATGCAGTGTGTCGGCCCAAAGAGACCGCAGCCACTAGTGAGGACGAAAGAAACTATTAGTGTGAAAACTGAGCGTAAAATATTTTGGATTAACTTACTTTTTGTTTGTAGTAATTATGAATTTTCTCTTGAAAAAGCTGTAACTACATCGAGGTGATAAAGTCATGGGACAGCAAGATGCACATATGCAGATGGCGGTAGTGTCGCGTACATTAGGTACAAAAGGACAGTGCACAGGCGGAACTGTCATTTGTACTCAGCTGATTCATATGAAAAGGTTTACGACCTGATTATGGCCGCACGATGGGAATTAAGAGACTTTGAACGCGGAATAGCAGTTGGAGCTAGGCGCATGGGACTTTCCGTTTCGAAAATCGTTAGGGAATTCAATATTTCGAAATTCAAAGTGTCAACAATGATCAAGAATACCAAAACTCAGACATTACCTCTCACCAAAGACAATGGACAATTCGAGCGAATGATTTTGTCACCAGATCACCCGACATCAATCCCATCAAACATTTATGGGACTTAATCGAGAAATCGAGAGGTCAGTTCGAGCGCAAAATCCTGCACCAGCAACACTTTCGCAGTTATGGACGGCTATAGAGGCAACGTGGATCAGTATTTCTGCCGGGGGCTTCCAACAACTTGTTGAATCATATCGAGTTACTACACTACACAGGGAAAACGAAGGTACGACACGATTTTGGGAGGTATCCCATGACTTTTGTCACCTCAGTGTATACACAGAAGAGCCAAAGAAACTGATAAACCTGACTAATATTCTAAAGTAGAACTGGAGCGAACTGACATAATGAATGCTGCAGGGCTGCCCACAAATCCATAAGAGTACGAGGGGGTGGACACCTCTTCTGAGCAGCACGTTGCACAGTATCAAAGGTACGCTCCATAATGTTCATCTCTGGGGAGTTTGGTGGCCAGCGGAAGTGTTTAAACTCAGAAGAGTGTTCCTGGAGCCACTCTGTAGCAATTCTGGACGTGTGGGGTGTCACATTGTCCTGATAGAATTACCCAAGTCCGTCGGAATGCACAATGGACATGAATGGATGCAGTTGGTCAGACAGGATGCTTACGTACGTGTCACCTGTCAGAGTTGTATCTAGACGTATCAGCGATTCCATATCAGTCCAACTGCACACGCCCGCACACCATTACAGAGCCTCCACCACCTTGAACAGTACCCTGCTGACATGTAGGGTCTATGGGTTCATGAGGTTGTCTTCATACACGTTCGTCCGCTCGAAACAATTTGAAACGGGACTCGTCCGACCAGGCAAATTGTTTCCAGTTACCAACAGTCCAATGTCGGAGTTGACGGGCCTAGACAAGCGTGAAACTATGTGTCGTGCATTCATCAAGGGTACACGAGTGGGCATTCGGTTCCGAAAGCCCATACCGATGATATTTCGTTGAATGGATATCAGGTTGACATTTGTTCATGGCCCAGCACTGAAATCTACAGCAGTTTGCGGAAGGATTGCACTCCTGTCATGTTGAACGAGTGTCTTCAATTTTCGTTGGTCCCATTCTTGCAGGACCTTGTTTCCGACTGCAGAGATGTCAGAGATTTGATGTTTTATAGGGTTCTTAATATTCATGGTAGACTCGTGAAATGGTCGTACGGGAAAATCCCCACTTCATCGCTACCTCGGAGATGCTGTGTCCCTTCGCTCGTGCGCCGACAATAACACCACGTTGAAACCAACTTACATCTTGATAATCTGCCATTGTAGCTGCAGTAACCGATCTAACAATTGCGGCAGACACTTGTTGTCTTATGTAGGGCTTGGTGACCGCAGCGCCCTATTCTGCCTGTTTACATATCTCTGTGTTTGATTACGCTTGCCTATACCAGTTTCTTTGGCGCTTCGGTGTAGTTAAGAGTGCGTTTATGTAGGAGCAGACGGCGGCACTCACTTCTGCAGTGGCAGCGCTGCCACCTCCAGGGCGGCCATTTGGGCCATGGAGGACATCTGAGGGCCTCTTGCCCCAGCCAGCATCGGCGTCTCCGTCACGCCAGGGCATATGGCCATGACGCGCACTCCCGTACGTTCCCAGTGGTATGGCATCTGCAACAGAGACCAAACCGGACAATCGACAGAGGCAAAATTCTATTATCTGGTCGAAATAATCTGGACACCCTCATGTAACACTGAATTGACCAAAAGATGTCACGAGAGGTGGACCTGCCAGTATAAAAAGACGTGGGGACTAATGTGTTGTCAGCAGAGAAGCAGTAACAGGAGAATGGGTCAATCAGGAAAGATCAATATCTTCGAACGTGGGGAAAAAAATTGTGGTAACTTCCTACGGGAACAAACTGCTGAAGTCATCGCTCCCTAGGTTTACGCGCTACTTAATCTAACTTATGCTAAGGACAACACACACACCCATGCCCGAGGGAGGACTCGAACCTCCGACGGGGGGGAGCTGCACGAACCGTGGCAAGGCGCCCCGGACCATGCGGCTACTCCACGCGGCCGGAACGTGGCTAACCATTGTATGTCACCTGGGTAAGAAATTCACCAGTGACTTTGGAACCAATCATAAGCTCTCCACGTCGACTGTGAAGTAGAAACCCGAAGGAACATCCACAGCTAAACCAAGACCAAGCAACCTCATGTGATCACCGACAGGGACCACTGAGCATTGCGTAGGATAATGTTTTACAGCATGCATGATATCAGCGGAAGAATTCACTCGTGAGTTCCAAAGTGAGACCAGCAGTCCAGCTAGCTCATTGACTGTGCGCAGGGAGTTTAAAATCAATTCACTGCAGTGGTCAAGCGGTTCCTTAGAAGCCACACACTTCTGTTGTCAGTGCTAAGCGACGCTTGAGAGGTGGTGTAAGAAGAAAATGGTTCAAAAGGCTCTGAGCACTATGGCACTTAACATCTGAGGTCATCAGTCCCCTAGAACTTAGAACTACTTAAACCTAACTAACCTAAGGACATCACACACATCCATGCCCGAGGCACGATTCGAACCGGCTACCTTAGCGCTCGCGCGGTTCCAGACTGAAGCGCCTAGAACCGCTTGGCCACTGCGGCCGGCGGTGGTGTAAGAGCGATGCCACTGGACACTGGGCGAATGTAAACGAGTGGTTTGGAACGATGAATCAGGCTACACCTTGTCGCAAACCGATGAATGGGTATGGGTTAGGCGAATGCCTGGAGAACGCAACACGCTATAATCAGTAGTGCCCACATTGAGGTACAACGGAAGTGCTGTTACAGTGTGGGGGTGTTTTCCGTCGTTAGCGTGTGGTCCCTGCGCTTAAGCAAACGCCAAGTCCGGGACGATTTGGACAAGGTTTACTCCATCGCGTATTGCGTACAGTAGAGAAACAGTTCGGAGACGGTAACTGCATCAGCATTACAAGGCACCTTATCATAAATTAGCATCTGTCAGGCAATTTATTATGGACAATAACAATCCTGAAACGACTGGCCTGCCCAGATTCCCGACCTGAACCCAATGGAGCACGTTTGGGATGAGTTATAACTCGACTTCACTCCAGATCTAACCGTCCAACATCGGTGCCTTCTCTGGTTTCGGTTCTTAAAGAAGCATGGGCTACCATTACCCCACAGACGTCCGCCTACTTAGCTGAGTGGTAACGTGTTTGCCTATCGTGCAAGCGGGCCAGGGTCCGATTCCCGCCGGTTGGAGATTTTCTTCGCTCGTGGACTGGTTGTTGTGTAACTATTGTGCTTGTGTTCTAAAGGACAGGAACTTAAAAATAACAATGACTTCAATCGACTTTTTCCGTTGAAATATTCTTTACTGCAGAAACTGCATGCATATTATTCTACATATTGACTGTAATCTGTCAACTGAATAGACTAACGATGTAATTTGGTGTTATAAATACAGGGTGAGTCAAGAGGAAAGTTCAAGCGGTGATGGTATTAGTGATTCTGAACAAAACATACGTCCTGTTCCTAACAGTTTACGAAGAAAGTGACGAAAACACTGGGGAATACGACAACCGCGATGATGATGATGATGATGAAGTCCCATACTCCGTGACGGAGCGTAGGGGAACAATGCGGGAGACCCGCGCCGCCGTACTAGGCAAGGTCCTAGTGGAGGTGATTTGCCACTGCCTTCCTCCGACCGTATTGGGGATAAATGCTGATGATGAAAACGACACAACAACACCCAGTCATCCCGAGGCAGGAAAAATCCCTGACCCCGCCGGAAATCGAACCCGGGACCCCGTCGTCGGGAAGCGAGAACGCTACCGCGAGACCACGAGCAACCGTAGGTGATAGTAAATGAAACACTGTGATCTTATGTTTCGTTTATCTGTGTAAATTTCCTCACAAAATAAGTTGAGAAAGTTCACCATCAACTACAATGCATTTCGCAGAGTTTATAAACAGTTGCTGTGTTGCCGATCTGAGTTCACTCGTGTAGTGCTTTAGTTGAGCACACACACGTAAAATGCGAACGAGAAGTTCCTCCTCTGCGTCCAGTCTGCGTTTGCAAACCTGGCTCTTAAGCAAACCCCACAAACAGTAATCTAATGGAGTATGACCAGCTGACCTCAGCGACCAAGAAGTAACTCAATGGAGACCTGCGTCACTGTGCCACTGGTCGTAAGGAATGAGCAGCAGCTCCGTCGTGCGCAAAGTACATACGACGTCGTGTTGCAAAGGAATATGCTCCAGGTATTCTGGTAAAACCATTTAACGGCACTCAAGATACCATACTCCACTAAGATGGTTATCTGGACGTTGTTACTCGGCGCCCCACCATGCACAAGTGACGTGCGCTTTGAAATGGTCAATAAAGACAACACTGTGTAGCCTAATGTTGCTTTGTTGTACTGGCATGCGACTACTGGTGAAGACGGTCATGAGACAGCTGGATGTCTGATAGGCTTAAGAAAATTACATATGTTCATTTGAAGTTTTCTGGACAGAATCATCACTACTATCACCTCTCAGAGCATGTATCTTTCCTCTTGACTCATACTGTATTTACTGCGAATTTATATTCCTTAGACGTTTTATACAAGCCGCAAACGCCACAAACGCTAAGTGACGAGGACGAGGAGGGTGTATTTATTCATGTCCACCACGCCAAATAAAGGTTAGGGGAAATGAAAGTAGGTCAGATTATCACAATGGAAATTGTCAGCACATTTTCTGCAGTTTGAAATAGCGGACATTTATAGAGAGAACCATCTTATTTCGAAAACTGCTCGGTATCATAGTTGGAGGTACTTTAAAATTCCCTGTCAGACTGTGAATCCCTGTATAATGCGCTAAATGTCCTTCAGATGAAGTCATTCCAGCAATTGTTATAGATATGTCAAACGACTTGGAATATCAATTGTACGTGATGCGTTGTGTCTTGAACGGGGATTATAACATAAACATTTGTGAAAATAAAACACGGCTGGAGCAGTGTAATCGAATTAAGTCAGGTGACGGTGAGGGAATTAGATTAGAAAATGAGACGTTGGGTACTGTACGAGTGTTTTGCTACTTGGAGCTGCAAAATATGTAAAAACGGCAAAAGTAAAGAGAATTTAAACTGTAGACTGGCAAAGCAAGACCATCTTTTCTGATAAAGAGGAGTACATTGACATCGAACACAAACGTAAGTAAGAATACATCTACTAACACATTGAGTAACAATTATTAGTGTCGTCCCTATGTACAGATCAAAGCGTTTTTCCAGTTTACGGTACATCGTTCAATGAACTTACCGCTTGAAGATGGGATTCAGAAAAAATTAACCATCTTACAACAACTGGGGCTTAGGGCAGTTTTTCATGCCGATATGTTTAGGAAAATGTCCTTGGTGATTACAATTAAAGTTAAACTTTCAAACCGCTGTAGAAACAACATCACTGGTCAGAATGACGTCAAATTGGAACTGAATATTATCGGAGAAGGGGGAAAACGTATGGGAGAAGAAAAATAAATAGTTACAAAATGTAGCAATAGATGGCACTATAAGCATGATTATTTAATAGTGGTCGACTACAAATGACAAATGAATCATATAGCAATGCCTAAGGTGTACGTTTGACGTTAAACTAATTGTACTACTCAGTGTGCATGGGTGTACGTAAGGCCATCCACCACGGCAAGGTCATATTACATCGGACGGAAAAAATCGGTTTTAATTGTCCTGAGGCCAAGAACCGCATAAAAAACATCACTTACATCGGGTTTAATTGTCCTGGGGCCAAAAACGCATATAAAGCATCAATCACATCGGTGTTTAATTGCCCTGAGGCCAAAAACCGCATATAAAGCATCAATCGTATCGGTTTTCAATTGTCCTGAGGCGAAAATCCGCATTAGAAGCATCAATCAAAATCAAATCGAATTATTAATTTCCGTGTGACTGGCGCAAAACATGTTCAACATGCTGTCCACAGTTTACTGCAACAAGTTGAAATAGAGAAACAGCATGTTCTACAACTGATCGAAGCGTTTCCAGGGTCACATTCAGAATATGTTGCGCAGTGCGTGCCTTCAATGCAGCTAAGTTTGCAATCGGAGCAGTGAACTCTACATCTTTCAGATAACCCCACAGCCAGAAGTCACACCGATTAAGATCAGGTGATCGGAACGGCTAGGCTGTAGGGAAATGGAAGCTGATAATTCTAGCGATTCCGAAATGGTGCTTCAGCAGCTGCTTAACTGGATTTGCAATGTGCGGAGGTGCGCACATCTTGCATAAAAATCATCCCACCCACGCATCCACGCTGTTGGAGAGCTGCAATGACGTGGTTGCGCAAAAGACACTCATAGCGCTTACCAGTGACGGTACAGGTTACATGACTGGAAGTACCTGTCTCTTCGAAAAAATATGGCCCTATGATAAATGATGCCGTAAACCCGCACTACACAGTGATCTTTTCAGGATGAAGTGATACTAGTTGGTTTTCGTGTGGATTTTCCGTTCCCCATATTCGACAATTCTATGTACTGACATATCCTGTCAGATGGAAATCTTCCATGGCCAATCAATGTCCACTTCCATGGGAGCAAGAAACTCTAAAGCAAAGGCCTCTTTTGCTGGAAGGTCAACAGGAAGCAACTCGTGCATATCTGTAATTTTGAATGAATAGCAAAGATGGATGTTTCGTAGGATTTTACGCACTGTGCTCACAGGTATGTTCAATGTTTGGTCAATTCTCCGTGCACTACACGATTGCACACCGCCACTCGTCTCCTCCTGCACTGCTTTGGCCACTGCTTCCACTAACGTCGAATCAATTCGTTTCCTCCCCCTACCAGGTTGCACACCAAAAGAACCGGTCTTTCCTAATTTCGGAGTCATTTTCACCAGACCCACCGCAGCCATCGGTCAAACGCCTTTTTTCAGACCCTTCAGTGTCCGGAACTTCTTCAAATGGCTCTAAGCACTATGGCACTTAATATCTAAGGTCATCAGTCCCCTAGACTTAGAACTACTTAAACCTAGCTAACCTAAGGACATCACACACATCCATGCCCGAGGCAGGATTCGAACCTGCGACCGTAGCAGCCGCGCTGTTCCGGACTGAAGCGCCTAGAACCACTCGACCACAGCGGCCGGCAAACTTCTTCAGAGCGACATGTGCACAGTCTTGTAATACGGCTTTGCAAGCAGAGCGCTATCCTCCATTGAGAGAGTCTTGGTGTACGTCACAGACGCGAAATGAGGAATAGCCATGTAGCCGGCGTGTTTAAATAGCCATGTCGCCGGTGTGTTTATGCCAACTTCAGTGGGTCGTGCGCATGACTGGTGTTGTCATTTACGTATTATGACACATACAGCGCCATTTATTAATCAATTTTAACACTAGTTTTGTTGTTTTACCATAGGTTTTCCCCCTTCTCCGATAATATTGCGTTGCTGTCTGATCTCATTCTGAACAGTGGTGTTATTTCTACAGCGTTTTCAAGGTTTAATTATAATCATCCTATATAACAAAAGACGGGATACCAGTGCAAACATGACCGAAAATGAGATCACATTAACAAAAAGTAAAACAAAAGAACTAAAGAAATGATGTTCCCCACGACTCGAAACCTTGGTACAATTTCTGTTGAGCTTATGAGAACATTCCTGAATAGGGAAGCTGAATAGGGAAGCAATAACACGCTACAGAAACCAACGCAATGTAACAATATTAAAAGTGAATCGTTCAGTAAATCATGCATCTGTGAAATTTATTGTGGAAAATGCCCCAAGTACTATATTGAGCAGGCAGATGTACATTAAGGGAACATATTAGAGAAATGGATAATAGTACTTGGATAGTCAATATTCATCTTATTGATCTTAAAGGGACCAAATATTAAACAATGCGTCCCTCCAAGTCTATTACACTATACAGAAGAACAGGATGATGAATATTTTTACGCCGGCGGAAGTGGCCGAGCGGTTCTAGGCGCTACAGTCTGGAATCGCGCGACCACTACGGTCGCAGGTTCGAATCCTGCCTCGGGAATGGATGTGTGTGATGTCCTTAGGTTAGTTAGGTATAAGTAGTTCTAAGTTCTAGGGGACTGATGACCTCAGAAGTTAAGTCCCATAGTGCTCAGAGCCATTTTTAGCCATTTTTGAATATTTTTACTGAAATGTAAATATACGATCTTCTTAGGTTTCGACTTCGATCTCATAGAGGATTTCCGGATAACGTCAATTCAGTCTTTCAGTTTTTGGAAAAGGGTAACTGAATGCTCTACGTGACCGCTGTCAGAACCCTATCCTCACCATACATCTAATTCTCTTAATAATGTAGTACAGGCAAATTTACGTACCACTCAAATAACTACACAGCCTGTAATGGGTATATGTGCAGATGTGATGTTTTTATGTGTGGTGAATTAATATGTGCACACGTCAGTAGGTTGACTTTTTTTCTGCGTTGAACAGTTTTCCCAAAAACGTTATAACCTGATGTTCTCTGCATGGTCGTAAGGAAGTAAGATTGGGTTTAACATTCCGTCGACATCGAAGTCACTAGAGAAGCAACAAAAGCTCAGATTGTGTCAAGGATGGGGAATGAAATCAGCCGTGCCCTTTCAAAGGAACCATTCCGGCATTTGTCTGAAGCGATTTAGGGAAATGATGGAAAACCTAAATATGGATGGCTGGACGTGGGTTTTACGCCTCGTTCTCCCAAAAGAGAGTCCAGTGTGATAACCATTGCGTCACTTCGCTCGTGCACAGCTGTATTGCACCACCAAATGGACTACACTGTCAGTATAGACTAACCGTTTTGTTTCCACGCGTCCACATTTTAACATCTGACTGCTGCCACGGGCAAATAAACATTTACGGCTTTCTCTTGCAACATGTACTTGGAGGTACTATCCAACCTAAAAAAAAAATTGCTGCACCACGAAGATGACGTGCAACAGACGCGAAATTTAACCGACAGGAAGAAGATGCTGTGATATGCAAATGATTAGCTTTTCAGAGCACTCACACAAGGTTGGCGCCGGTGGCGACAGCTACAATGTCCTGACATGAGGAAAGTTTCCAACTGATTTCTCATACACAAATAGCAGTTGACCGGCGTTGCCTGGTGAAACGTTGTTGTGATGCCTCGTGTAAGGAGGAGAAATGCGTACTATCGCGTTTCCGACTTTGATAAAGGTCGGATTGTAGCCTATCGCGATTGCGGTTTATCTTATCGCGACATTGTTGCTCGCATTGGTCGAGATCCAATGACTATTAGAAGAACATGGAATCTGTGGGTTCAGGAGGGTAATACGGAACGCCGTGCTGGATCCCAACGGCCTCGTATCACTAGCAGTCGAGATGACAGGCATCTTATCCGCATGGCTGTAACGGATCGTGCAGCCACGTCTCGATCCCTGGGTCAACAGATGGGGACGTTTGCACACAACAACCATCTGCGCGAACAGTTCGACGACGTTTGCAGCAACAAGGAGACCATGGCTGCGGTTACCCTTGACGCTGCATCACAGACAGGAGCGCCTGCGATGGTGTACTCAACGACGAACCTGGATGATTTTTTCGGATGAATCTGGGTTCTGTTAACTGCATCATGATGGTCGCATCCGTGTTTGGCGACATCGCGGTGAACGCACATTGGAAGCGTGTATTCGTTATCGCCATACTGGCATATCACCCGGCGTGATGGTATGAGGTGCCATTGCTTACACGTCTCGGTCACCTCTTGTTCGCATTGACAGCACTTTGAACAGTGCACGTTACATTTCAGATGTGTTACGACCCGTGGCTCTACCCTTCATTCGATCCCTACATTTCAACAGGATAATGCACGACCGCATGTTGCAGGTCCTGTATGGGCTTTTCTGGATACAGAAAATGTTCGATTGCTGCCCTGGCGAGCACATTCTCCAGATCTCTCACCAATTGAAAAGTCTGGTCAATGGTGGCCGAGCAACTGGCTCGTCACAATACGCCAGTCACTGCTCTTGATGAACTGTGATATCGTGTTGAAGTTGCATGGGCAGCTGTACCTGTACACGCCATCCAAGCTCTGTTTGACTCAATGCCCAGGCGTATCAAGGCCGTTATTACGGCCAGAGGTGGTTGTTCTGGGTACTGATTTCTCAGAATCTATGCACCCAAACTGCGTGAAAATGTAATCACATGTCAGTTCTAGTATATTATAGTTGTCCAATCAACAGTTTATCATCTGCGTTTCTTCTTAGTGTAGCAATTTTAATGGCCAGTAGTGTAATATTGTTCAGTATAACGTCCTCAGTCACCATTATTTGCACTTATACCCCTTACGCCCTGTATAATACAAGAATATACTTAGATCTGTCATTGGTATTATATGCCTCTGTACAGCTATGCACTGTTTTAACATCTTTTTGGAAATTATTGAGTGTTTTGTAATTTAATTTCCTATAGCCTTCTAGCTTAACAAACAGGAGTGTATTTGAGTTGGGCTGTACAGGAAGTCGCAATAGATGTACGTATGCTGTCGATGGTGAAAATATGGACGTTCTAAATAAAAAATGTGAGTGTTACGAAGCTTTTTCTGAAGTTATTTGTCTCAATAGTAGTCTTACATGATATCCTGCGAACTGTAGATGAAGGACAACAGATAGATTCCACTTTCCTAGATTACCGAAAAGCGTTTGACACTTTGCTCCATTGCAGACTATTAACGGAGACAGGAGCACACGAAATAGGTTCCCAGATATGCGAGTGGCCTGAAGACTTCTTACGTAATAGGACGTGGTACGTTGGCCTCGATGACGAGTATTCATCAGAGACAAGGGTATCGTCAGGAAGTGCCCCAAGGAAGTGTGGTAGAATCGCTCTTACTCTCTGTATACATAAATGGTCTGGCGGACAGGTTGAGCTGCAATCTGCATCTGCTTGCTACGCTGAGGTGACTTCAGGAGCACGCACGATGACTGAGACAAAATTTCTACACTCCTGGAAATGGAAAAAAGAACACATTGACACCGGTGTGTCAGACTCACCATACTTGCTCCGGACACTGCGAGAGGGCTGTACAAGCAATGATCACACGCACGGCACAGCGGACACACCAGAAACCGCGGTGTTGGCCGTCGAATGGCGCTAGCTGCGCAGCATTTGTGCACCGCCGCCATCAGTGTCAGCCAGTTTGCCGTGGCATACGGAGCTCCATCGCAGTCTTTAACACTGGTAGCATGCCGCGACAGCGTGGACGTGAACCGTATGTGCAGTTGACGGACTTTGAGCGAGGGCGTATAGTGGGCATGCGGGAGGCCGGGTGGACGTACCGCCGAATTGCTCAACACGTGGGGCGTGAGGTCTCCACAGTACATCGATGTTGTCGCCAGTGGTCGGCGGAAGGTGCACGTGCCCGTCGACCTGCGACCGGACCGCAGCGACGCACGGATGCACGCCAAGACTGTAGGATCCTACGCAGTGCCGTAGGGGACCGCACCGCCACTTCCCAGCAAATTAGGGACACTGTTGCTCCTGGCGTATCGGCGAGGACCATTCGTAACCGTCTCCATGAAGCTGGGCTACGGTCCCGCACACCGTTAGGCCGTCTTCCGCTCACGCCCCAACATCGTGCAGCCCGCCTCCAGTGGTGTCGCGACAGGCGTGAATGGAGGGACGAATGGAGACGTGTCGTCTTCAGCGATGAAAGTCGCTTCTGCCTTGGTGCCAAAGATGGTCGTATGCGTGTTTGGCGCTGTGCAGGTGAGCGCCACAATCAGGACTGCATACGACCGAGGCACACAGGGCCAACACCCGGCATCATGGTGTGGGGAGCGATCTCCTACACTGGCCGTACACCACTGGTGATCGTTGAGGGGACACTGAATAGTGCACGGTACATCCAAACCGTCATCGAACCCATCGTTCTACCATTCCTAGACCGGCAAGGGAACTTGCTGTTCCAACAGGACAATGCACGTCCGCATGTATCTCGTGCCACCCAACGTGCTCTAGAAGGTGTACGTCAACTACCCTGGCCAGCAAGATCTCCGGATCTGTCCCCCATTGAGCATGTTTGGGACTGGATGAAGCGTCGTCTCACGCGGTCTGCACGTCCAGCACGAACGCTGGTCCAACTGAGGCGCCAGGTGGAAATGGCATGGCAAGCCGTTCCACAGGACTACATCCAGCATCTCTACGATCGTCTCCATGGGAGAATAGCAGCCTGCATTGCTGCGAAAGGTGGATATACACTGTACTAGTGCCGACATTGTGCATGCTCTGTTGCCTGTGTCTATGTGCCTGTGGTTCTGTCAGTGTGATCATGTGATGTATCTGACCCCAGGAATGTGTCAATAAAGTTTCCGCTTCCTGGGACAATGAATTCACGGTGTTCTTATTTCAATTTCCAGGAGTGTAGTTGGTGTGATGAATGACAGCTATCTCTAAATGTAGAAAAACGTAAGTTAATGCAGTAATGTTCGAATACAGCATTAGTAGTGTGCAGCTTGATACAGGCAAGTCGATTAAATATGTAGGCGTAACGTTGCAGAGCGACTTGAAATGGAACGAGCATATAAGGAATGTAGTGGGAAAGTAGATGGCGATTTCGGTTTATCCGGAGAGTTTTAGGAAAGTGTGGTTCATCCGTAAAGGAGAGCTTGTATAGATGGCTATAGCTGAATCGGCGTTAAGTTGATCTCTGACAGTTGCTGTGAGCTGGGCGCAGCAGCGTCGCGGGCTTACCTCAACACATAACGTGACGCGATGTTGTAAACTTCTCTGTGACAAAGCCTTAGTGTTGGGACAAATTTTTAGACGGTTACTGGTTTTGCCTGCAGCCGTTAGAACTTCGCTGTTTAAAGCTCGCAACAACGCTACGAGCTATTAGGGATCAACTTAAGCCGCCTCGACTAAAGTGCGACCCATTCTTGATTACTGCTCGAGTGTTCGGAATCCTCATGAAGTCAAATTAAAGGAAGACATCGAAGTAATTCAGAGACGGGCTGCTAGATTTATTACCGGTGGGTTCAAACAACTCGCAAGTATTGCGGAGATGCTTCGCGCAGCCTGGTAGGAATACCAGGAGGGACGACAACGTTCTTATTGAGGGACGCTGTTGAGAAAATATAGAGAGCCAGTATTTGAAGCTGACTGCAGAACGATCCTACTGCCACCAACGTACATTTCGCATAAGGACTACGAATATAAGGTAAGAGAAATTTAGGCTTGTACAGAGGCATATGGTCAGTCGTTTGTCCCTTGCTCTGTTTGCGAATAGAACAGAAGGGAAACTACTGGCAACTGTTAAATGTACCCTGAGCCACGCACCAAAAATGGCTTGCGGTGTATGTATGTAGACGCAAATGAAGTGAAACGTAGACGATAAATTTATTTTAGATCATTGGCTTATTTTATCTGGGAAGATTTGGGCCATCAGACCATTTCTTACATCCAACCGGGCGTTCAACATATTTTACATCACATTCCTTACAATAAATATGTTATAAGTTATATTTAATATTGAACATTATAAAACATTTAGTAATTTCTATAGCGCAGAAAGAGAAAAAAATAAACACGATTTACAATCGTTCATAAGAGTCAACAATGCCAACAAGTTTCATGAACCCGCTACAGTCTGGAGCCGAGCGACCGCTACGGACGCAGGTTCGAATCCTGCTTAGGGCATGGATGTGTGTGATGTCCTTAGGTTAGTTAGGTTTAATTAGTTCTAAGTTCTAGGCAACTGATGACCTCAGAAGTTAAGTCGCATAGTGCTCAGAGCCATTTCAACCATTTTCATGAAGGTAGATCTAAATATTGACGGCTAGAAGTAATGGGCGTGAGAGGAAGGATGGAAGAGGGACAGAGAGAAACACGTAATAAAAAACAAGTTTTGGAGAGAGGGGAAAAGGAAGTGCCTCGAATGACTGAGAAAGGAAAAGAAAAAGAAGCAGAAGTGGTAGAAAATAGGAGCATTTCCTTCGCTGTTTTAGGGAGGGAAGACTGGCCATACATGTCGGTTTTAGGGAAAACCTTATGAGGGTGACAGAAGATAGTCTTTCAACTTTTCCATAAGAGCAACTGGGTATTTATCAGTGCGCAAGGTGCAGGGTAGTTTGTTGCAGAGGCGGGTGGTGGCAATGGAGGAGTTCGCGAATGTTTTTGTCTTGTAGATGGACACAGACAGGGTACTAGATAATTAGAGAATAAGTGTTTCTGAAAAGTGGTACAGGATGCTGTAGATCGGCTTAGTTACTCATGGAAATTAAGATGTCGCAGCGCATATTTGCAGCTGCCCTTGCGAATATGTGAGAGGTGTGCAGTATGCACAATCGTGCACAAAACGAGCGAGACCCCTCGCCTTTTTGTTATGCTGATCCGCACAGCTTGAAAGTCTGCTACACAGCATAACAGGCAAGGCGACGAAGTGCTACCAACTTATTACGCACAGGCGTGAAACTGAAAAACTATCCGAACTTTGTCAGACTGTTTTCAATCATGTGTAGGACTATATTAATGTGAGTTACATTTGATTTGAACATCGAAGTTGTTTGATGTTTGTATATTTTTTGTTCATTATTTTCAGCCATAGACAAACGCCTAGGTGTGTTAAATTGATACTGAAATAAAATGTCATGCATGGACCAATAGCATTAAATTCTTAACTACTTGTTATGGTACTGCAGTATCCGCCAACGTTTTCAGACGTCCATATCGCATACGACGTTCCTAGGGTGTTTATAAGTGGATATTGCAGACAACTTCGTACAAAATTTGAATGTAGCTTCGTAAAAGTACCGTGATCAAACGATCTGAGTTGCTGGCGAATACAGTTTATCCTCACTAGACAGTATATATTTTCATTATACATCCGGTGAAAAGGGTTTCGCAGGCCCTTGTGGCCCAGCGGTTCTAGGCGCTTGTCACGAACCGCACGGCTGCTTCGGACGCAGGTTGGAATCCTACCTCGGACGTGGTCGTGTGTGATGTCCTTAGGTTAGATAGGTTTAAGTAGTTCTAGGTCTAGGGGACTGATGACCTAAGCAGTTTGGTAGCATTGTTCTTAGAGTCATTTTTTGACCTTTCGCGAAAATTTTCTTTACATAGACGGCCATATCTTTAGATTGCGTTGATATAAAAGCTCATTTTTTACACCATCAAGGGACCGTATACCGCAGGAAGTGCGATACATTTCCGCTCATTATGTCTACCCGTGCTCGAGGTAAACGCGTTTTAAGGGTTGGGTAGACAGATAGACGGTCAAGTAAGTGAGACTAGTAGGGTTCCATTTTTACGATTTAGGTGACGAAATCCTAACAACGAAAATAGCAACGACCGTTACTGAAGGTGAGGGCCGCATAAATAATTCCCCCCACTCTTTATTCGAAATGTTCTAGTTGCAGTCCTTACATCAGCATATTAATCGTAACTCCGCTTTTGATCCAAATCACGTTTACAGGAATGTAAATAAAATCCATCTGCCTACACACGTGCTAATTCAGATCCCGGTATTAACGCCACCGCGTTTTAGAAGTGCGAGCATTCAAATGGTTCAAATGGCTCTGAGCACTATGGGACTTAACATCTGTGGTCATCAGTCCCCTAGAACTTAGAACTACTTAATCCTAACTAACCTAAGCACATCACACACATCCATGTCCGAGGCAGGATTCGAACCTGCGACCGTAGCGGTCACGCGGTTCCAGACTGAAGCGTCTAGAACCGCACGGCCACACCGGCCGGCTGCGAGCAGAATTATCCTACTAAATTTACTCGCCAATAACAGTATTTAGTTATTTCGGTAAACATCCCGAATGATTGTCACATAAGCGGTGACATAAAAGTAGAAAATTCATGTTTTTGAGTCCAGAAAGCTCTATGCAACGGAAACTGCAGATCATTTTGCCATTTTCATTGCGAAATTGCCGCCTTATTCATGTCTGGAGTAATAATAGAGGGCTGTTTGCCTGGGTTCTCTGCTAGCATCGTGAAAGGTGTTTGCTACTGCAAGGGAGGTCTGGTTTGTTTTCGGTTCTAATCAGGATGGAGGCAGATAGTCTATCAGTAAAGCAATTTCTCGGGCCCCAATACGTTTTATTGCAACCTTTATTCTGGCGCCTTGTGGATGTCAATATGAAACTCTTGTAGAATTTCATACTTGTTACTGCCTACCTTTTCCGCTTCTGTCAATAATTGAATTGACTTAAGTGTGGCACTGAATGATTTGTAACAGAATTTTGTTATGAATCTTCATGCAGTGCTAAATTTGCACACTTTCATGGTGGGTCAGCAACGGTAATCCAGTATGGCTGGTCTGAACGTTGACACAGACCGTTTCGCGGCCGAAGGCGTATTATATTTTGCTAATTCCTAACGATCTGGGGTACTTTGTCTTACTAAAACTATTATGTTATCTCGATAAGCTGAAATTCATTGTTATTAGTACAGTTCATACTCATTAGCGTTTCTTCTTTCATTTATATCTTATATTTACGTGTTGTGTTTAACACACTAATCAGCATTAATATAGTCTTACACATGATTGAAAACAGTCTGACAAAGTTCGGATAGTTTTTCAGTTTCACGCCTGTGCATAGTAAGTTGGTAGCACTTCGTCGCCTTGCCTGTTATGCTGTGTAGCAGACTTTAAAGCTGTGCGGATCAGCATAACGAAAAGGCGAGGGGTCTCGCTCGTTTTGTCCACGACTGTACATTCGTGGAGTGTAGTTGAGTGCAATGGAATGCATATACAGAATTGTGTTATATTTGTGTCGTGTGATGCTATTCCTCTCGAACAGCACCAAGTGGACCACCAAACTTAGGACGTCCTCATCCGACTGGTGCATCGTCATTAACATTGCCACATGCCCCCAGTTTGTGAGACAAAGCGGCGAGGCTAGAATTAAATCCCGGACACTGGCGCAAAGACTCATCATCAGGAAGCCTACGTCATCACGTATCCTGTGCTTGCTGACCAAATACTGGCGGTGAAAACGTAATTCACCACCACGATTTGCACAGTGCGGCAACTCGCGTCAAAATCTGGGCAGAATTAAAAAAAATTAAAAAAAAGATGAGCCCGTTCCTGCTTGACATTAGTCTCACAAAATCATGTGCAGATTGCAATGGCACATATTTATCCATTGCTGTGGCGTCGTTCGAGTCTCACGTCGTCATGATACATTCCGTGACAGTGGACGGTAAACGGTGAATCGACCAACGACCAATTTCTCATTTTATTGTTTGTACGGCCTATTTAATATACTACACCGATCGTGACTAGTTATCAGGACAAAATAAGATGGGTGCCACTCCAGAAGGTATGACATTTTAACCGATGTAATGATATATATCGATTTAAAACTTAACTGCTACCGATATTTTCCGAAATCGTTGGCTACAAAATTTCCTCTGCGTGGCTCCACTTTTGTAAATGGTCCTCCAAGTAACTACATAGTATAGTCAACGAGCTCAAATATATTTGCGTGCACATATTTGCACTTTTTATTGGACGGTCATGTTTCTATACTGCGGGAGTGCCACAAGTTAAATTGCGTCCCTCATTATTGCAATTATCTCATAAACTATTATCTACACAGAAAACATCAGTAGGGTTTCCTGTATAATTTTTGAGGAGCTGTTTGGAATGGTGATCATAATTTTTTTGGTAAATAGGCTAATGATTTTTTTACGTGATTAAAATTTCCTCCAGTAATATTGCTTTCTTCTCTAAATGCTGAAAACTATTCATATTTTGTGCAGAGAATTCCAGAATTATAACATAGCTACCAAGGACACTGAAAAATATACTGCATTTCTCGAAAGCCGGGTGCCAAATTCACCGGATTCACAATATTCTGCAATAATGCCGGATGCCGACATTGGGTCACAGTTTTGATGCGCGGATATGAGACAATCGAAGCTAATCGGTTGCCGATTGGTCGTCTGTCTGAAGAAGCGCAGGAAGCTCGTAGTAAGCATACCCGGCGTTATTGAGAAGATTTTATACGGAAATATTCCCGTGAGAAACCTATGCATTTCGTATTTCATCGGCTTTTGGCATCTTCGGATCCATTAATCACGGGAGTACAGGAAATGAAAGTTGCAGTTAAACAGATATCACCTAAGGTAAAAGATCTGCTTTTCTAACCATCTCCCAGTAGACAACCCGAAAGCGATTCCTCTGAAAGCAGTAATGACAAGAACGACGAATGTGACTACGATTTCGACTGAAAACTGTAAAATTACGAGTAATTAGATGGGTAGGTCACATAACTAATGAGGAGTTTTTGAATAGGATTGGGGAGGAGTTTGTGGCACAACTTGACTAGAAGAAGGGATCGGTTGGTAGGACATGTTCTGAGGCATCAAGGGATCACCAATTTAATATTGGAGGGCAGCGTGGAGGGTAAAAATCGTAGAGGGAGACCAAGAGATGCATACACTAAGCAGATTCAAAAGGATGTAGGCTGCGGTACGTACTGGGAGATGAAGAGGTTTGCACAGGATAGAGTAGCATGGAGAGCTGCATCAGACCAGTCTCAGGACTGAAGACCACAACAACAACAACGAGTAAAACATTTCAATACAGAAATTTCGACTTATATTTCGTTATTAGCGATCTCACAATACTTTATACCAGAAATTTTGCTCGAATGAGCCAGATTTATGATTTTAGATCTGCCAAACTGGATGCGCCATTTTGAATTTTGTAAGCCCGACATCGGATTTCTAAAAAGCGACCCAAAGCACCTACAAGAAACTCAGTTTTGTGCGATTTTATATTCACTTTTGTATTATGCCCAGGTTTTGAACCAACTTGCCTAAGTGTGCGCCGCACCTCTTAGTGGAGCGCCATCGCACGGGCGTACGTTAGCGATCCCGGCTACGGAGACGAGTTTTCAGGTAATTAACAAAGAGGTAGTGAATAGAATTAGGAAAAAAAGAAGCTGTTGGCAATGGTTGACTAGCGATGGGATAAGTTGATACGACACCAAGACACAGTGAGTTTATTAATAAAGGGAAGTGTGGGGGATAAAAATTGTAGAGGGATTCCGAGGCTCGAATACAGTAAGCAGATTCAAATCCAGAAGTCCTACAATGAAGCGATTATTGGAGGGTAGATTAAGGTGCAGATTTTCAGCAAACCAGTCTTACAGCAGAGGAGAACAGCTATACACTGTGATAGGTGTTTTTTTTTTCAGTGAAAACTGCGTCATCAGCTGGTATTGATGCGGAGTGTGGGCGGGACTCACCCCGAACGAGCGCACGAGGCCGACGACGGCGTGCTTGCTGGTGACGTAGGCGGGCGCGCCGGCGATGGCGGACAGCCCCAGGATGGAGGCGACGTTGAGCACGGCGCCGCCGCGGCCGCCGCGGTCACGGCCCATCGCCTCCAGCGCCAGCAGCGTGCCGCGCATCACCGCCGCCTGCACACAAGCACACAGACACACAAGCGTCACATCCTGGCAGCCGACCACGTGACCGCACAACTGTGACTGAAGGAGACGGGAGATTTTCCCAGTCTGAGGGTTTGTGACAACGCAATCACACTAAATTGAAATAGAGACTGGAGACTGAGCATTCCGGTCACTGCTGTGAATGTGTAGCTCACAGCTTCTGGCCATCAGCAGTGTCATATAATTCTCGTGAATTCACTGACCTTAACGTTTGTAAGACGTCGTGGTCTCCTGACCTTCATTGGTTACATATTCCGCCCTCACAATCATATTCCGCACAAGACGCTTCATTCGAACTCAAACTCGATAAGATAAAGTCAATGTTGTATGAATTCATGTAAACGATATGCAAATAACTAATAAAGCGCAAGTGTGCACTGTGGTTGAAATACTCGAGGCTGGCGTACACACATACATTCCAGACACGACGGTCACAGGAGCTTTTAGTTCGAGAGAGGCAACCGCACGCCAGGAGGCCAGTCCCAACCCATCTACGTCGGCCGGTGGACGCCCATGGAGCAGACAGCGTTCGCCCGACGGAAAGGAGGAACGACCCCGTGTTCGGCTTAAAAGCAAATTCTGCTACATTGTTTGGGAGTGGCCAGCCTACACATTCTTTACACATAGCATGCAGTTTCAGAGATTTTCACAGGGAGACAGCAAACACCAAACGCCGATACTACAGATTTCCGGATTGGTCGCCTTAAACGAAACGTCATTCTCCCGTTTTAGAAGAGCAATGCTGATTGGCAGACTATATTTATGATGTCTTGAGCTGAAGGAGTAATGGAAGAGACTGAAAGATATACCCCTTCACGTCTGGCGTGGAGAGGCGCCGTTCTGTTGTCGCTCTTGGAGCGAGGAACAAGTCTCTCCTCAGTACTTCACTGGGAGAGCACCTCTGTCGAGAGCGAATCGAAGTGCGACTTTCTATACTGAGTCTTTGCGATTAAGCGTTGTTCACTGTGTTGGCCGACACACTTATTGTGCGGTGTGAACGGACAGAGTAGTAGTTAAATGCCTGCGAGCGAATTTTTGAGTGGCATCGCAGTGGACTGGTTATCTGACCGGTGTACCACGCCAATAGTTAGACTAGGGGCGAATAGGAATCCTTGACTTCATCAAGGTGTAGGGAGAGTTTGTTTGGCGAAGGTCAATCCAGATAGAACGAGAGTTATCTTCTTTGTCAGCAGTGAGCGGCACAGACAGCAGTCATCGCAGCTTTCGGTATTGTGCACTACAGCTATTGCGAGCCCCATATTTTCTCCACAACAGTACACTTCACTGCATTTCACATGCGACAGCCTCGACTGTACCTAGCAATATTCTAAAGGATAATTATTCAAGTTGAGTAGGTGCGCCTCTCAGCCTTTCTGCCAAGTCAATAACAATCTTAAACTTTGTATAGAAATTTCATTAGCGAATTCTATCCTTGAGAGGTAATTTCACATTCCGAAAAGAACCAGGATATAACTTGTTCAATTCATAACTAAAAGTGCCATTGTGATTTCTTAGAATTTTTTCAAAATAAATAATAACTTTCGTTAGTTTCATGTTTTTCTTACACTAACTAGCACTACTCCAGTACCCAAGTATCCCACTAGTTACGTAAGAAATTTTGTGAATTTATTGTTGAAAGTTTTTCAGGCATTTCTCTTTAGAACGTTAGGAGTGTCTGTCTGACTTCTGTAGTAGTGTGGGGGTGGAAATTGCATCTTGCAGGAGCCACAGGGTAAAGGGTACATCTCAGATTAATACGTTGCACAGAATAACAGAATAGCAGATCAACCACATGCTCACACGTTCAATATGTGAGCAGTTGCTTCAGTCTAAAAGCTCCGTAATTTTCTAACCTGCGTTATAAACGATACTAGCTGTACCAGACCACGCTTTGTTGTGACTCAGTCTGCTTAAATGGAAGAGAAGAAAGGAAAAAGCACACATTCCTAATATGTGCGTGAACTGGATATTCGTTCTAATCTCCTTCTCTTCCCTGTCCCTGTCTGTCACCCCCTCCTCCTTTCTTTGTCCATCTCCTCTTCGTTCCCCATCTCTCTGTCCACCACCTACTCCTCCTCTCTATGTCCATCTTCTCCTGACCCCTCTGTCTACCTCTCTGTCTACCCATCACATCCTCCCTGCTTCTCCATCCATCTTCTCCAACTCCCTCTCTCCATCTGCTCCTGCTTGCTCTCTCTGTCCACATCCTGCTTCCGATTTTCTATTTCTACACTCCTGGAAATGGAAAAAAGAACACATTGACACCGGTGTGTCAGACCCACCATAGTTGCTCCGGACACTGCGAGAGGGCTGTACAAGCAATGATCACACGCACGACACAGCGGACACACCAGGAACCGCGGTGTTGGCTGTCGAATGGCGCTAGCTGCGCAGCATTTGTGCACCGTCGCCGTCAGTGTCAGCCAGTTTGCCGTGGCATACGGAGCTCCATCGCAGTCTTTAACACTGGTAGCATGCCGCGACAGCGTGGACGTGAACCGTATGTGCAGTTGACGGACTTTGAGCGAGGGCGTATAGTGGGCATGCGGGAGGCCGGGTGGACGTACCGCCGAATTGCTCAACACGTGGGGCGTGAGGTCTCCACAGTACATCGATGTTGTCGCCAGTGGTCGGCGGAAGGTGCACGTGCCCGTCGACCTGGGACCGGACCGCAGCGACGCACGGATGCACGCCAAGACCGTAGGATCCTACGCAGTGCCGTAGGGGACCGCACCGCCACTTCCCAGCAAATTAGGGACACTGTTGCTCCTGGGGTATCGGCGAGGACCATTCGCAACCGTCTCCATGAAGCTGGGCTACGGTCCCACACACCGTTAGGCCGTCTTCCGCTCACGCCCCAACATCGTGCAGCCCGCCTCCAGTGGTGTCACGACAGGCGTGAATGGAGGGACGAATGGAGACGTGTCGTCTTCAGCGATGAGAGTCGCTTCTGCCTTGGTGCCAATGATGGTCGTATGCGTGTTTGGCGCCGTGCAGGTGAGCGCCACAATCAGGACTGCATACGACCGAGGCACACAGGGCCAACACCCGGCATCATGGTGTGGGGAGCGACCTCCTACACTGGCCGTACACCACTGGTGATCGTCGAGGGGACACTGAATAGTGCACGGTACATCCAAACCGTCATCGAACCCATCGTTCTACCATTCCTAGACCGGCAAGGGAACTTGCTGTTCCAACAGGACAATGCACGTCCGCATGTATCCCGTGCCACCCAACGTGCTCTAGAAGGTGTAAGTCAACTACCCTGGCCAGCAAGATCTCCGGATCTGTCCCCCATTGAGCATGTTTGGGACTGGATGAAGCGGCGTCTCACGCGGTCTGCACGTCCAGCACGAACGCTGGTCCAACTGAGGCGCCAGGTGGAAATGGCATGGCAAGCCATTCCACAGGACTACATCCAGCATCTCTACGATCGTCTCCATGGGAGAATAGCAGCCTGCATTGCTGCGAAAGGTGGATATACACTGTACTAGTGCCGACATTATGCATGCTCTGTTGCCTGTGTCTGTGTGCCTGTGGTTCTGTCAGTGTGATCATGTGATGTATCTGACCCCAGGAATGTGTCAATAAAGTTTCCCCTTCCTGGGACAATGAATTCACGGTGTTCTTATTTCAGTTTCCAGGAGTGTATATATATATATATATATATATATATATATATATATATATATATATATATATATATATATATATATATATAAGAACTCCCGGAGATCGGAGATACATGATTTTGAGCAAAAGCATTTACATTTTTATTTATACTGATTACTGTTTGCATGACTTGCATCGTCATTTTACATTCTCGTACAAGGATTTTACATCTTAATGGTTAAATATACTTAAAGTAATACATAATATAAACAAACCCAAAATTTTATAGCTGAATATATAGGTCTCTTAACCAGTCCACAGATCTCGATGTCACCCAATGCACTTCTTTGAGTCCATCAGGAAATTTCCGTTATAAACACTCTTCAGTCACGTGCTGCATAGTTTACACACCGAACGCCCCCCTCCACCCCCCCCCCCCCCCGCCCTGGCCCCCTCACCATCCGCACACATCAGGGTTTCCTTGAATTCCCGTTCGTACAAACAAGCATCACACTTTCCATGTCTTTTACGTAATCGATTCAGAGCTGTCGACAGTTTCCTGGGAAGACCAAATCCATCTACGCGCTTGGTAGTATCAAAATTTGCTGGAAGAACTTCTCCCAAACCGATTTCCTTTCTTGTCGCACGCCACATACAAGAGGCACGTCTTTCCTAGGCCAGGGTGGTTTGAGTCTGCTGTAACGTATATTCTGTAGCTGATTGTGCAGAAGCGATTTCTGATGAATAAGTACACCTTTGGTACTCTCTTACAGCTGGTGCTTTTCATTAAATTGATGGTGGTGCAATAGTAAATAATACTCGAAGCTAAAGAAGAGGTGTAGATTTTTAGTAGTGCCACAAATTATTCTCATTGCTTGATTTAGTTATCACCAACTTTGAATTCATATCCACTGTTTTTCTGTGTTAGAGCACAGTACTCTGCCGTAAAGTAAACTATAGCCAATGCAGCAGTACAAAAAGAATTTGTGCTTGCACGCCATCCTGACCTAGTTAGTTTTCTAATAATATTAGTTCTGTTGTTTACATTTTAGTATATTTTCTAAGTGGTTCTGAAAAGAAAGCAGCCAGTTCAAAATGACCCTCAAGTATTATGGGCATGGGTGACGTCCAGAGAAACATTTTCGAATATGACATTTAATCTCAGCTCACGGTTATTAAGATGGTAAGCATTTACCTATGTTTTAGATGGATTTAGATTCAGTTTCCAATTGTTGGAATAATCACCCATTACTTGTAAACCTGCATTCAAAGCTCCTTCACACTCTTCCAGGTTTTGTGCTTGATAAGCTACTGCTAGCTCGTCAGCAAGTTAGGTCTTTCTAGCATTTGCGTTGGACATATCACTGCTATAAAGATTAATAACGGTTGATGATAGCAAGGAGCCCTGATGTAGCCCATCTTTCAGCCTTCGCCATCTATAATTCTTTTCATCGAGGAGTACTTGGAATCGCCTGTTGCTAAGCAATCTGTCCATTAGATCAACTAGGATTTTGCATGATATGATTTCTGTAAATTTAAGTTTCAGACCATGGAGGCATTCGGCATCAAACGCTTTCGTAATATCAACAAATGATACTACAGATAAAAGATATTAACCTTAATATTTCACTGATCACAGTAACTGCCATATTTTCGAAAACCGACTTATTGGAATAGAGTTTCTTGGTCAATTAATGGTTGGATTCACATTGGAAATATTCTTTCTAGTAGCTTATTATCCACTATGTAGTAATTAGGTCTGTAATGTGATGCTTCATTACCATCTTTGTCAGGATTCTGGGCGCTATTATTTTTGCAGCTCTTAATTTTGCCGGCAGTTTTCCACTCAACAAAATCATGTTATGCAGCTGTAACAACCACTGCTTAGTTTCCGAGCTTGCGCTGCTCAGAAATTCTGGATAAATTACATCGAAAGCGCCGCTCTGTTCATACGCACACTTGCCAAAACTTCCTTTAGCTCACCAGCTATGTACTCGCGCGATAATAGGCGCGATAATTTTCATGTCTTAAAAGTTGGTTCTGATATAACACGACACACTATGTCGACTCAACACCAAATTACTTGAAAGTACCTGTTTCTCATCATTCCTCTGCTAAGTCCGCTGTCATCATCACCCTGCCTTACTTTCTGTTCTAACCCAATCGTGCAGTACTAGAGCGAAATTAATCAAAGCTAACAATCGTGCCCAAATCGAAATCCAACCTCTTAACCTCCAAAATAAAAAATAAATCTTCACCATTGCCTACTTACTACAGCAAACCAAGAATGAGGCTACTAGCATCCACAATACCACTCATCCCCTACCCCACCTCCGCCCATGAACTCATTAAGTACTTAGAGAGTCCCGCCGGCTCTCCTGCTCTTTCTTCCGTATGTATTAAAAAGCTTTGTATCGGTTCACAGGCCACAATCTGCTCCACACTACCCATTAGCCTACAACAATCCACCTCTCGCTGACAACCTAAGCAAAGCCTACCATTTTGCCCCCTATCTCCAAGACACTCTTAGCTTCCCCATCACGCCCAACTTTGACCCCACCATGACGGCATAGCTTCAAGACCGAATTGACCCATCTGTTGTTCCCCATGCTCCTAATTTCCAATATTTATACTCCATATCAACAGCAATCAATGTACACAACAAAAAGGCCAATACCACAAAGAAACTTATACTGCTACCAATCATGACTGGGTCACATACCACCACATTACAGAATGTCATATCTCCTTCTTAGAAGTCCTTACAGTTCTATATAACTCCATACTCCACATCACTTTCTACTCTGTGCCATGCAACTCCTCAAAAATTCTCCTCCATTTAAAATCCAACAACTTTTCTCGTAAAACCTCTTCCAACTGACAAGTCAGCCTTTCAGAAGGGTTCTTGAATCTATACTCTCGATACACATCCGAAAACGTTTTGAACAACACCTCCCTCTCCCCATCACTAAGTGTGACTTCTATCTGCTGATAATCAACTCCTACACATGGTGCTGACCCTCTCTAGTCCTGTTTCTAGACATCTAAAAAGGCTATGAATGTGTCTTTTTCAGAATACATTGGTATGCACTTCCTATCAGTCAGTTATGTCTACCTTATTGCCACTTTCTAATTAATCGTTCATTCCATATACAGTACAGAGCACTCACTCCCCTATTTTTATCCACCTGGAAGTGAGCACTTAAGATCTGTTCTGTCACCTATACCCTTACTTCAACATACTGACAACACCTTCCTTGCTGTTCATTCCGCATTCTATTTTCCCTTATGAAACCTCCAACTTCGCTTTACTGATATTTCTGCTGACATCGGGAAATACCTTGTCAATAATTGTGGGAAAAATTATCCGAGCTTTCTGTTCTCTAAACTTTTACCTCATCCTCCATGACGTTCCTAATTTAACTACCTGAAACACTAAAATTCTTGGGACTAATATCCGATGAAAAGCTAACATGGAACACTTAGTTAATAATGGCCAAAAGAAACTAAAACTACCAACTGACCGCACATGGGGATAAATCCATTGACAATCATGCACAGATACAAGATATTTATTTGCTCCCTCCTCACATATACAAATGGGTGGATCCCCATCCTCTAACATACTTCATTTCGTCTCGATTTCTATATCCGTTTACCATCCATTACCCTCATTACCTTTATCATCCCCCACCCAGGGAGGCTCGCCACTCTTTGGCAGGTACATGCTTGGCTACCACTGGCCCCCCGCCTTTGCAGCACTTTTTCCCTTCCGTGATGTATGTCTATCCTCTTGCTATTCTTTTTCTCCTCCCTTGGGGAACATGTCTGGGGTATGGCTCAAATGGCTCTGAGCACTTATGGGACTCAACTGCTGTGGTCATAAGTCCCCTAGAACTTAGAACTACTTAAACCTAACTAACCTAAGGACATCACACACATCCATGCCCGAGGCAGGATTCGAACCTGCGACCGTAGCGGTCGTGCGGTTCCAGACTGTAGCGCCTTTAACCGCTCGGCCACTTCGGCCGGCTGTCGGGGGTATTATTCGGAATGTTCTGCCTTCTGTCGCTGACCTGCGAACAGTCTCAACTTTATTTTTGGCTCCCTTTTCCTTTCTTTGTTTCCCTTCTCCTCTCGTTGATCTGCTTCGGCGTTTGAGGATCCTCTTTTTTCTTCTTCCTCCCAGTGTGCTCCTGAAGGCTGGCCCACACGTCTGACACATAAAATGTCGACAGGTAGGGTTCGCACGAACCCCCCGGTACAGACCAGGCCCAGGGAGGGGTGATTGCCTGAGGTGTAACCTTCCCAAATTGCCAATTTAATTATTTTTGTCAACCATAAGGCTATCATATGTGCCACGAAAACAAAGCAAACAACACAATAAAGATTAAGACGGTATGACAGCATAAAATCCATTTCTATAATAGGAAAGAACTCGACCAGAATAAGTTAACTCCCAATATTAACAGTCGCCGCCATAGTCCCTTCTTTCTGTGCATGCGCACTGTGCAGCTTACTCGAAAATTTAGAACTCCACACTCGGCTCCATGTAAAGCTCACTGACGTCATAGATATATCCTCCTCGTCGTTGGTTGCTGGTTCAGAAGCAGGAACAAAAGGAACAAGCACTTTGAGTAGACGATTTTTACCAGAAAGTCGATCGTGTAAAAACATAGGGCTGTGTTTGAATACGACTCGCACTGTTCGAAAAGTTTAAGTGACAGTTTGGGAAATTTCGGGTTGTGCTCCATCTTCTGATTGGCTTGCTTTCTAGTAACTTCTGCTGGTACTCTCACAACAACATACCCATATCCCAGTCCGTTCTAACTGCCAGCCAGACGTTCTGGATGTGGCCATCTTGAAAAACATCGCCGCTCAGTTTTCACTGGAAGTTCTCCACCAACTGGCCTCCGACCATGACCCAGAACTCCTGCACCACGGGTGCTGTCCTTTCATTTGATGTTCGTTCCACTGTGACCCTCACCGACTGGGAGAAATTTGCCATGGTACTCAATAACATCACTCGACTTAACAAGACCGGCCAATATAGTCCGTGCCTTGGTTTACCTTACCACCAAAAGCAGTGAAACTCTCCACCTCCACTGTACCTCGGGCTTTGACCCCTCTGGACGATTTGCCTCCCCTGCTACGGGAGCTGAAATTGCAAAAGAACTGCTACCACCGGCGGTGGAAGCAGTTTCGCGATCCTCGGGACAAATGCTAAATGAGACGCCTCCAGCGCAAATTCTGCCACCGGCTCGCGGAATGGAGGTCTGTACAGTGGGAGGACATGGTGTCCGCTTTCTTCCTCCACCATAAGTCTGACTGGGCTGTCATTCGCACCCTGTGGCGTTCTGTGCCAGCGACTGTCCATCCCATTCGCACGGCAGAGGGCTTGTCGTATGATACCCTAAAAATTGTGGAAACGCTGGCCGATGCGTCCGAAGTCCAAAATCGCCCCCTTGTCCAGGACCTTTCTCCGGACGAACTACAGGTCGGAAACGATGTCCTGACAGCTGTTGCCGCTTTGTGCAACCGCCCAACCCAGTCTGTCCCCCTCCTTTCGTCCATGGCAGAAATTCACCCTATCCTACGACGGAAACGTGGCTGGTTGGCCCCTGGATTGGACGGAATTTTAAATGAACATCTTTGCCAGCTTCCCCACACGCCTCTCATCTTGTTCACCAAGATTTTAAACTGTTGTCTCAGGTCTTGCCTTTTTCCACCTCAGTGGAAACAAACCAAGCTGACTGCTATCCCCAAGAGGTTCAAGGACCCTACGGTCCCCACCAAAAACAGACCCATCAGCCTCCTAAATACTATGGCAAAGGTCCTTGAATCTGTCATCCTCCACCGACTTTCCCAACCTCTGGCGGTGGTTGGGACAATCCGACTTGAACAGTTTAGATTCACTTCGCACCTCTCTGTCGAACTTCAGGTCCTACTGATCACTGAACATATCAGCAAAGGCTTCAACACCACTAAGTCGACAACTGCCGTTTTCCTGGACTTGCAGTACGCCTACGACAAGAAAACCTAGTACACAAGATGCTGACGCAGATCCCTACACAGGATATTGACGTCAAGATCGTGGATGACTTCCTCCGTGTAGGACTTTCCTAGTGGCTCAATGGAGAATGCGTTCCGGCATTCGCCAATTGTCAGGGGGCACGCCACAACAATCGGTGTTGTCTCCCGTCCTTTTTAATATCTATGTGAATGATATGCCGGTCACCCCCGAGTGCCACCTGGCACAATATGCTGACGATACAGCACTATATACTACTGGCCGTATTACTGACGCCGTCGTCGCATGCATCCAGCGACAGGTGGACGCCACCATTACCTGGTGCTGGACAAACAAAATAGCTCTCAATGCCGCCAAAACTACGGCAGTCTATTTCACCAAACGGCGCTCAGTCCTCCGCCGTAATATTTCGATTGCAGGCGTGCAGGTGCCCGATGCCCGACGACCACCAATCTCAGGTTCCGGATGGCCCACAAGTTGCTCTTCCACTGTCATGCGGAGTATGTCGCCAACAAGATTCAAAAACCGACCAGGGCTTTGTATCCCCTCTACCGCAGTATGAGCCACGATTAGTGTCATCAAGATGCGGACGTTGCAGCACCTGCAGGACAAGGTTCTCAGGTAGAGCCTGCACGCCCTGCCACTCATGAGAATTGTGACTCTCTACGAGGAAGCGGATATCGGCTCCCTCGAAACGACCAAACGCAACAACGCGCTGCAGATGTATGAGAAAATGGATGCCCTGTGGGACACTGTCCATGGGTTATGCCACGTTGGAACCATACATCCAAGCATCTACATCCGGTTCCTCTAACCATCCAAGAGGAAACGAATTCCGATCATGGCTAACGATAGTCCTGGCGCGCCCACCGCGGATGCATCCTTTGGTGGCACCAGCCCCCCATTCTACGTCCACTATTTTCCCACCCTACCTGACCCTGTCGGGCTAAGTTTTTCTGCCTGTCTGATGTAGTACTGTCACCGTTGGAGGGTTGTATGGGGACTCCAAGTCCCACTGCCACACCTCCAAAGTGTATTGCAGTGGCGCACCGTCTCTGCCCTGTGGATAAATTTACTGCCACACCAACACAGTTAGTGCGCAAAAGACCGGTGATGCTGTATTATAACATATCACATATGAAAAAAAAAAAACACAACAACCTGTCGTAGCGTTTTTAATGAACTGTTTATTTTAGACTACTGGCCATTAAAATTGCTACACCACGAAGATGACGTACTGCAGACGCGAAATTTAACAGACAGGAAGAAGATGATGTGATATACAAACGATTAGCTTTTCAGAGCATTCACACAGGGCTGCCGCCGGTGGCGACACCTACAATGTGCTCACATGAGGAAAGTTTCCAACCGATTTCTCATACACAAACAGCAGTTGACCTGCGTTGCCTGTTGAAACGTCGTTGTGACGCCTCGTGTAAGGAGGAGAAATGCGTACCATCACGTTTCCGACTTTGATAAAGGTCGGATTGTAGCCTATCGCGATTACGGTTTATCGTATCGCGACATTGCTGCTCGCGGTGGTCGAAAACCAATGACTGTTAGCAGAATATGAAATCGGTCGATTCAGGAGGGTAATACGGAACGCCGTACTGGATGCCAGCGGCCTTGTATCACTAGCAGCTGAGATGACAGGCATCTTATCCGCATGGCTGTAACGGATCGTGCAGCCACGTCTAGATCCCTCAGTCAACAGATGGGGACGTTTGCAAGACAACAACCATCTGCACGAACAGTTCGACGACGTTTGCAGCAGCATGGACTATCAGCTCGGAGACCATGGCTGCGGTTACCCTTGACGCTGCATCACAGACAGGAGCGCCTGCGATGGTGTACTCAACGACGGACCTGGGTGCACGAATGGCAAAACGTCATTTTTTCGGATGAATCCAGGTACTATTTACAGCATCATGATGGTCACATCCGTGTTTGGCGACACCGCGGTGAACGCACATTGGAAGCGTGTATTCGTCATCGCCATACTGGAGTATCCCCTGGCGTGATGATATGGAGTGCCATTGGTTACACGTCTCGGTCACTTCTTGTTCGCATTGACGACACTCTGAACAGTGGACGTTACATTTCAGATGTGTTACGACCCGTGGCTCTACCCTTCATACGATCTCTGCGAAACCTATATTTCAGCAGGATAATGCACGACCGCATGTTGCGGGTCCTGTATGGGCCTTTCTGGATACAGAAAATGTTCGACTGCTGCCCCGGCCAGCACATTCTCCAGATCTCTCACCAACTGAATATGTCTGGTCAATGGTGGCCGAGCAACTGGCTCGTCACAATACGCCAGTCACTACTCTTGATGAACTGTGGTATCGTGTTGAAGCTGCATGGGCAGCTGTACCTGTACACTCCATCCAAGCTCTGTTTGACCCAATGCCCAGGCGTATCAAGGCCGTTATTACGGCCAGAGGTGGTTGTTCTGGGTACTGATTTCTCAGGATCTATGCACCCAAATTGCTTGAAAATGTAATCACATGCCAGTTATAGTATAATATATTTGTCCTATGAATACCCGTTTATCATCTGCATTTCTTCTTGGTGTAGCAATTTTAATGGCCAGTGGTGTAATAATAAATGTAACTGTGAAACATGGACTGAAACATCTTCTAGAGCACAGGTCATGCGTTACAACGGCAACTAATAATAAATTAAAGATTGCAAACACGATTCTGTCCACTTCTCGAGTTTTTGCGCATCCCGCTATCTAGTGATATCTGATGGTACTCTCTCCTAAACGAGTCTGGCCGCTGTAATTCATTCTCGCGACAAAAATTATAGTCACTTAATTGAGATATATATCGTTAGTTCGGCATTTAACTCTTGATATAATTGTCTTCATTGTTTCATCTGAATGTTGCCGTCTTGTTTTGAAACTGATGGAAATATGGTAACTTTTTTATATCTTATTCTAATATATGAACAGGGAGGAATTGCTCATTTGCAACCTGCTTGGTAAAACACTATCGCCTCTCTTAAATAAATAAGATGGTATATTGGGTTCAGCGAAGTACTATATTTTCGAGGACAAAATTTTCGTCTTTCTATGTTACCATTACTGCAAAATCAGCATAAACTTTTATATGTCCATGTTGTTGTTGTTGTGGTCTTCCGTCCATAGACTGGTTTGATGCAGCTCTTCATGCTACTCTATCCTGTCAAAGCTTCTTCATCTCCCAGTACCTACTGCAACCTACATCCTTCTGAATCTGCTTGGTGTATTCATCTCTTGGTCTCCCTATAAGATTTTTACCCTTCACACTGCCCTCCAGTACTGAATTGGTAATCCCTTGATGCCTCAGAACATGTCCTTCCAACCGATCCCTTCTTGTAGTCAAGTTGTGCCACTAATTTCTCTTCTCCTTTATTCTATTCAATACCTCCTCATTAGTTATGTTATCTACCCATCTAATCTTCAGCATTCTTCTGTAGCACCACATTTCGAAAGCTTCTATTCTCTTCTTGTCCAAACAATTTATCATCCACGTTTCACTTCCATACATGGCTGCACTCCATACAAAAACTTTCAGAAACGACTTCCTGACACTTAAATCTATACTCTATGTTAAGAAATTTCTCATCTTCAGAAACACTTTCTTTACCATTGCCAGTCTACATTTTATATCCCCTCTACTTGAGCCATCATCAGTTATTTTGCTCCCCAAATAACAAAACTCATCTACTACTTTAAGTGTCTCATTTCCTGATCTAATTCCCTCAGCATCACCCGAGTTAATTCGACTGCATTCCATTATCCTCATTTTGCTTTTGTTGATGTTCATCTTATATCCTCCTTTCAAGACACTGTCCATTCCGTTAAACTGCTCTTCAAGCTCCTTTGCTGTGTATGACAGAATTACAATGTCATCGGCGAACCTCAAAGTTTTTATTTCTTCACCATGGATTTTACTCCTACTCCGAATTTTTCTTTTGTTCCCTTTGCTGCATGCTCAATATACAGATTGAATAACGTCGGTTAGAGGCTACAACTCTGTCTCACTCCCTTCCCAACCACTGCTCCCCTTTCATGGCCCTCGACTTTTATATGTCCATATGTCAATATGTACCGATATTCTATGAGAACTCTACGGTAAATTTGTTCAAACACAGTAGAATACTGCTCAGTGGTAGAATTTAATTATATTTTCTCCTGTGTTTCACGAAATTGTCAGATTTTGAGCAGAACCATACCATATTGTTCTGGCTAGTTCGTAGTTTATTGCGTATCCCTTGCACTAATACCGCGCAAGTCAAATGTTACGTGATTGTTCGAACAAGCTCCATACAGTATCGCACGCTGCGGTGTATCGGGAAATTTGGAGCCCGCTCGAAAGCTGGTACCTCTTTCCGAGCCCTATTAAAATGCACGAATTTTGACGCTTTGGCGTTAGCACCAAAATTTCAGACTGATGATCGTATCGTTAACTGTTAGTACCGTAGAGTCAATGCCTGAGCATAGTACTGGGGTCACGATGCCACTAGAGGCAGTTGTAGTACTCCTCGGTTTAGGCCCCTTGAGATGTGGGTAATGACACGGGAACGTAGAACTAGTGAGGCCTAACCTTCCTCCTACTGTTTGTTTTGTAGCTCTTGGAGATATTTATGACTGAGGGCCTAAGTATTTATCGTCAATACACCGTCTCTCAGCTTTGATGCTTTATCTTCAGCCATTGTTCGTATCCTTTCCTGTATGCTTCGTAGCTTCCTCTTCATAATCTGCTCATCAGTTTGTAGCATCCGCTCTCCTTGGGGCTCTAGAATAGCAAAGGAAACTGTTGTGCTATCAGCAGTTAGTATCAGTCTTTGTTTCTTATTTTCGAGGTTAATTAACTCTGTTGTTAATTGAATTGATCATGAATCAAGAAGAAAATCTTGTTGGTAGAGTGGGTGAGGCAGCACTACAAACGAAATGATACAGAGCTCTAATTACATACAATTAACACCCATCTGTGTCAACAATATATTATTAAATAGCAACTTCAAAAAATTAATTAACAAAAAAAGGACTGCAAAAGTTTCCAAACAGTAATAAAAAATAAAGTGAAACGCCGTTACAATGAAATAAAATGTCTCTTGTGAAACAAATGCATATAACAGCTTTTTTAATCTTTTGCGACTTTGTTAGTAGGATGGGCTAAAACAAGTGACAAAGTTTGAATGGAACTCGTTAATAAACTTTGGATGAATAGAAAATTGGAAGAAGCGAGAGTAAGAGAGAACTTCTGAGTTTGCTAACCACGACATATTGTGTCGATTACTGTAACCTTACGAAGTAGGAAAGACAGCACAAAAAAGAACTTCGTTATAATAGCCGTCCGCCATCCTTAAGAAAATATACACTCCTGGAAATGGAAAAAAGAACACATTGACACTGGTGTGTCAGACCCACCATACTTGCTCCGGACACTGCGAGAGGGCTGTACAAGCAATGATCACACGCACGGCACAGCGGACACACCAGGAACCGCGGTGTTGGCCGTCGAATGGCGCTAGCTGCGCAGCATTTGTGCACCGCCGCCGTCAGTGTCAGCCAGTTTGCGTGGCATACGGAGCTCCATCGCAGTCTTTAACACTGGTAGCATGCCGCGACAGCGTGGACGTGAACCGTATGTGCAGTTGACGGACTTTGAGCGAGGGCGTATAGTGGGCATGCGGGAGGCCGGGTGGACGTACCGCCGAATTGCTCAACACGTGGGGCGTGAGGTCTCCACAGTACATCGATGTTGTCGCCAGTGGTCGGCGGAAGGTGCACGTGCCCGTCGACCTGGGACCGGACCGCAGCGACGCACGGATGCACGCCAAGACCGTAGGATCCTACGCAGTGCCGTAGGGGACCGCACCGCCACTTCCCAGCAAATTAGGGACACTGTTGCTCCTGGGGTATCGGCGAGGACCATTCGCAACCGTCTCCATGAAGCTGGGCTACGGTCCCGCACACCGTTAGGCCGTCTTCCGCTCACGCCCCAACATCGTGCAGCCCGCCTCCAGTGGTGTCGCGACAGGCGTGAATGGAGGGACGAATGGAGACGTGTCGTCTTCAGCGATGAGAATCGCTTCTGCCTTGGTGCCAATGATGGTCGTATGCGTGTTTGGCGCCGTGCAGGTGAGCGCCACAATCAGGATTGCATACGACCGAGGCACACAGGGCCAACACCCGGCATCATGGTGTGGGGAGCGATCTCCTACACTGGCCGTACACCACTGGTGATCGTCGAGGGGACACTGAATAGTGCACGGTACATCCAAACCGTCATCGAACCCATCGTTCTACCATTCCTAGACCGGCAAGGGAACTTGCTGTTCCAACAGGACAATGCACGTCCGCATGTATCCCGTGCCACCCAACGTGCTCTAGAAGGTGTAAGTCAACTACCCTGGCCAGCAAGATCTCCGGATCTGTCCCCCATTGAGCATGTTTGGGACTGGATGTAGCGTCGTCTCACGCGGTCTGCACGTCCAGCACGAACGCTGGTCCAACTGAGGCGCCAGGTGGAAATGGCATGGCAAGCCGTTCCACAGGACTACATCCAGCATCTCTACGATCGTCTCCATGGGAGAATAGCAGCCTGCATTGCTGCGAAAGGTGGATATACACTGTACTAGTGCCGACATTGTGCATGCTCTGTTGCCTGTGTCTATGTGCCTGTGGTTCTGTCAGTGTGATCATGTGATGTATCTGACCCCAGGAATGTGTCAATAAAGTTTCCCCTTCCTGGGACAATGAATTCACGGTGTTCTTATTTCAATTTCCAGGAGTGTAGTTTTAGCACTCTAATTACTACGAAAAGTTGGGCGACCACTCAAGGAATGAACTGGAGTATTTCTCGCTTCATTATGAAACACACAGAAAATTAATCTTTAAGTTTTAAGACATATTTAATTAATCAGAAATTTGCATAGCTTATTTTGGTTGCGAAAACATTAGTATATTAGCTTACTTTGGACACTTCTATTTATTGATGACATACATAGTAACTGTCTGGGAAAATTACACGTAGAAAGTATTCATTTCACAGAAACGTGTTGTAGGTACAATATCTGGTGCACATCTTCGAACTTCAAGTAGACAACTACTTAAAAAATAGAAACACTAACAATAGCTTCCCAATCAAATATTTTCTTACATAGTTTGTTGCGTAGAATGAGGTGCAATTTGAAAATAATGGTGACTGTAATAAAAATGACATACGAACTAGAATACTCTCTGCTATCTACAACTTAACCTCACTCTTACACAGAAACCATCAAAGTATGCTTCCACAAAAATATTTAACCACCTCCGTTGTAAGTTAAAGGTGTTGAAGAGTAATTAAAATTTTCAAAAAAAAATTTAAATCACACCTGCTTGACAGATCCGTCTACTTCATAGATGAATTTCTGAGTAGATAGTATGTATGTTTTTGGGTTACTTTTATAAGACTTTATTATGGATCAAGATTAAAAAGTCCAGTATGTTTCCACAAAGAAAACGTATCTTATTTGTAAACCTAATGACGTGTTCCATATCACAGTAAGTTATTGCGAATGTGAACCACGGAAAGATTTAGGCTGCTGCCATTTCAAGCAGTACTCCTGTTTTAATCCTCACGCACCGATCGTTGATAGTCACTGCACCTGACACTTTGCCATTTCAAGCCCCTTGCTCTTCCACCTACTGCCTCGGCCCATCAAGATCTCCTGCAGTAGTTGGACAAATAGCTTCGTTTGATAATTAGATGGGTGTGTAACTTCCTATATCTTAAATCTAACCAAATACTACTCTTATCATAGTATGCCACAGACAAAAGTGTCCGTACTCTCCTTTCACTGATATGTTACAAGTACACCATACATACTACTGCAGCACCACATGTCAGCAGGTGGAATTGATAGTTGGCATGACAAAATTAAGATAAAATGTTTTACCACCAACAAGCAATTATTAAAAGTTTGTGTTTATCCGTGTTCCTTTCTATCCCTATCGGAAGAGTTTCTGCACACTGTAATACACCGCATTCTGTCACCTCTGGTTGTAACAAGGAGCAGCTAAGTTCCATATATGAATCACGGCGGTAGCCGACAGTATCGAAAGAAGCGTTGTGCAATGTGGGCAAGTGTGGTCTGTGGAAAGCGCTCTGAGAAAACTCACCACATTGACGGCAATTATCAATTCCCAGTTGTCCTCATTACCGATCCCAGCGTTGTTTATGACGATGTCGAGGCCTCCAAACGTTGTTGACGCAGTCTTGAATGCTTCTGTAAACAAGCAAAGAGAATTTAATAAAATGCCAGGTATAAAATCCATTCCACTTAGTGCTTTCATTCCGAATTTTTCTGTATTGAAGGAGAAATACTAGCAGCGTACCAAACATCAAATTGATATCGCACACCTCGTGTCCGCGATATGAAAGACAAAGTAAGATCCTCCAGGATTTGATAAGAGCAGAAATTCGCCAAGTTTCATATGTAACGGAACTGTTGCAGCAGTTGTCCACGGCGGACTGTATCAGCAATGCCCAGTTTCAGAAAAAAATCGGAAATCCAGATAAAACGCAGACATAAAGGTAGAGGAAAATTCATTCCAGAGTTATCTCCATACGCAACAAGCCCACTGCCGGAAATTATACCCTAGCGTGGGAAGTTACGACACGTGGACAGGGCTGAACAATCGGGGTAAGCAAGAGGGTTATTGTGGAGATGGACGCTTGATGTCGTCGGATGAGCACATGTCTACCGGAGTTATCTCCATGGAACTTCTGTAATAAATTAATTTGATGTGCCAAAACAAAGATCCGTTTGTGTCATGTATAACTATTTATTTAAAATCCTTGGTGTATTTTTGTTATTCACTTTAAAAATAACTGAGGCACGTAAACTATTCCTGAATGCAAATAGTATTTGGATGCCCTTAAGTGTTTGTTTTATAGTAGCCCGATAGAGATCCTATTACTAATGATATGTACCGAATTTATCTCTTTCAGTTTCAATTACGTTCGGATATGATTGGTTTGGTGACGTATCAATTTGCGCGCCATAGCGCAAATTGATTTGCGTTCTTTACAAGTCGAATCTAGCAGTCGAAATTTCTTGTCATGAAGTCAGATTAATATTTTTTGTTTAATGAAAAACATTTTGGATGCATTATATTTCATATTATCATAGTCTGTCGTCATCAATCCTTATCAACGACTCTGAACTGATCAATACGAAATCACAATTTATTTTGGCCAACAGTAGGTGTGTATTTAATCAAAATTGAATTTTTTATGATAGATCATTGTTTGTCACGCTTCTGTTGTGGTTGCTTGGATGTATTCCGACTCCAAACAATTCCTTCTCTGAGGAATCAAGTACGATGGACGTTTCGAAAGTAAGTTGCGTCATTGCTCTTGAAAGAGAAAATGGTCCGCCAAGTGACACAAACAAACGGCATTCAAACCCACGTCAGCTGCTGGTTCAGCGACGAAAGCCGCCTCAGCGAAGGAGGATTAGGCATGCACAGAGCGCAGAAGAAGGGAGAGTAGGAGCATACTGGTGTGTCCGACGTTATTCGAGTACACATCACGATGGTTGCCACCCTCACCAAAGATAGGTCCACCATTCGACGAGAGAGACAAAGGCTCTTGAGTGAAGGTTTTGTGCTCTTGGGCAACAACACAAAACCACACACGGCAATGCTCATAAAGGATCAGCTTCGTCTCCTCGGATAGCAAAGACTGGATCAGGTGGACTACAGCCGCGATTTTGGCCCATCGGACTTTGTTCCGTGCACTGAAAACCCCACTTCCAAACCAATGCTGAGGTGGAGCAGGCTGTGCGATAATTCCTTGCGTCATTGGTGACATAGTTTTACCAGAGTGGTTCTCCAAACTGACTGCACGCTACCACAAATGTGTCAATGTCGGTGGCGACTATGTCGAAAAATAGTGCAAGGTGTATTGTTCGTAATGCCATGATGTGTTTGTTTTTGGCAGTAAAATTCTCATGTAAAAAACAATACCGAAACATACTTTTGGAACGTCCCTCGTACGTTCACGTCTATTCAGTTACGTTTCTTCCTTTATTTTGAATGGGACACATTACACTTTGTGTGAACAAGCTATTCCGACACGACGCACACGAAGTAACGTCTACGTTGTGTGTGACTAGTTATTACGCATTATTATTGCTTTATAGTAAACAGTTAAATCTAATAACATCTTAACTTTTTCCATTCTTATCGTCAAGTGCGTCATGAAATTAATAGTATTAGTTCAATTTACAACGCTGACGTTCATTATTTGTTATAGAAAAGCAGTACGTGAATACTTTCTTTTCCTGACTAAATGGCTATCGACAAAGGCTAGTTATCATGCTCGTAAATTGAATTGGAGGTGGGAGGAAGGAAAGAAAAGGGAAGGAACTATTGATGTCAGCTGCATCAGGACTTTATGCGGAATCAGCGACGACGAGTGAAAATGTGTGCTGACCGGGATTCGAACTCGGCAGTTGCGTCAACCACCGCACTACCTTCACAGAGCGTTTATCGCAATTGCGCGGACTATCTCGGCACTTGTCTCGGCCGACCCACATTTACATCTGGCGCCACCCATCTGCTCTCCAGTGTGTGGTACTTGTAGCGTACAGATCACCGTGTGCCAAATTTTATTAGACTGTGTTTTAATTTCAGATCAGAGGGCAGCGGCAGATTTGCCGACAAATCTGCCCTCTATTTTAAGCAGCGTTCAAACGAACGTGGTGAGAGTTTTCAGATTCTGTGACATGTCCAATTTGTTTGCTAAAATTTTTAGGCGACATTCTTAACGTGTTAACTGGGTGACTGGATCACCCAATTTTTTTTTTTTTTTTGTTTTTAATTGGTCACAGAGTCACATTTCCCTGTGCCTTTCTTTCAGTTCTTCTGTAGTTTTACATGTGTTTTAATCCCGTGTGTGGCACCTTTGACACTTTCTCCGTTACCTTAAGGCGTGTGAGGCACGGCGGTTGTCTGGGTCAACGCGAGTGACGTAGGAGTGGTGATAGTCATTTTATAGGTTTCCTCTTTACTGTGTCACAAAACTTTTAGTCATTTTCTACACATTCGCTTCTTTTAAGATGTGCAAGGGCGCTGATAACCTCAGTGTTAAGCGCCAGTAAGCTTCAAACAAACAGTCGAACGTCACTGTGCATCCGCACTGAAGGTGGTGGATTCATTGCCATCGAGGCGAATCAGTTATATGTACGCGTGGTGTCTGTTCTTTCGGACATGTCTGAAAGAACAGACACCACGCACTTATACGAAGGCTAAGTAAATAAATTTTAAAAATAAATCTGCGTCTCTCTAAGCTGTATTTATTTTTCTACTTTTTTTTATAAAAAAAAACTTTAAAATACAATTCATCCAGCTTAAGTCTATCAAGGAACAGCCTCAGATTTTTCGGAACAGTTGCTCTATATTACGCAGAAAATCCTACGGAAATATATTCATCAAATAAAGAGAGGGTAGTGAAATTCCAAGCATTCAGAATGACAGGAATTATTCACTACATTGTAACAATTACATCACGTAAGAAAAAACGGCGGCCCTGAGAATAAAATGTTGGATGTTAATACAGCTTTGTACACGTACACTCTATCGGCGGATATGTAAATGATTAGAGCTGAATTCTCTGTGACAAATAGAACGACCACCTGAGTGGGTTATTGTCGTTCGTATTTAGTGGTATTAGACTGGAAAGTTGTACAGGTCACACCAATATTCAATAAAGGTTGTAGTGGTAATCCACTAAATTATAGGCCCTTATCATTAACGTCCATATGCAGCAGGAATTTGGAACATATATTGTGTTCGAACATTATGAATTACCTCAAAGAAACGGTCTATTGACACACAGTCGACATGGATTTAGAAAATATCGTTCTTGTGAAACACAGCTAGCTCTTTACTCGCATGAAGTGTTGAGTGTTATTGAAAAGGGATTTCAAATTGATTCCGTGTTTCTAGGTTTCCGGAAGGCTTTTGACAGTGTACCACACAAGCGGCTTATTGACCATCGTGTCAGTTATGTGACTGGATCCTTGATTTTCTGTCAGAGAGGTCATAGTTCTTAGTAATTGACGGAAAGTCATCATGTAAAACAGAAGTGATTTCTGGCGTTCCCCAAGGTAGTGTTACAGGCTCTTTGGTGTTTGTTACCTATATAAACGATTTGGCACACAATGTGAGCAGCCGTCTTCGGTTGTTTGCAGATGACGCTGTCGTTAATCGACTAATAAAGTCATCAGAAGATCAAAAAAATTGCAATACGATTTAGAAAAGATATCTGAAAGGTGCGATCATTGGCAATTGACCCTAAATGACGAAAAGTGTGAGGTCACCAATATCAGTGCTAAAGGGAATTCGTTAAACTCCTGTTACACGATCAGTAACTCAAATATAAAGTCCGTAAATTCAAGAAAATACCTAGGAATTACAATTACAAACAACTTTAATTGGAAGGAAAACACAGAAAATGTTGCAGGGAAGGCTAACCTAAGACTGCATTTTATTGGTAGGACACTTAGAAAATGTAACAGATCTACTAAGGAGACTGCCTACACTACGCTTATCTGTCCTGTTTTGGAATACTGCTGCATGGTGTGGGATCCTTACCAGATAGGACTGACGGAGTACATCGAAAAAGTTCAAAGAAGGGTAGCACGTTTCGTATTATCTTGAAATAGTGCAGAGAGTGTCACTGAAGTGATGCAGGATTTGAAGTGGAAATCATTAATACAATGGCGTTTTTTGTTGCGGCGGAATCTTCTCACGAAATTCCAATCACCAACTTTCTCCTCCAAATGCGAAAATATTTTGTTGACACCGACCTACATAGGGAGAAACGATCAGCATGATAAAATAAGGAAAATAAGAGCTCGTACAGAAATATATAGGTGCTCGTCCTTTCCACGTGGTAAACTAGATTGGTATAATAAAGAATTGTGAAGGTGGTTCGGTGAACCCTCTGCCAGGCACTTAAATATGATGTGCAGAGTTTCCATATATATGTAGATGTAGAGCAGGCCTGGTAGAGTATATAAGGTGCGCGAACAATGTCAGATGTTGAGTAATGACTGCGTTATCACCAGCTGAAAGAGTGTCAAAAGAGGGTCATTGTGGCTCCCTATTTGACTGCTGGTCGAATCGTCTAATATCCAGATCATTGGGGCTTTCAGATGCGGCAGTAGCCAGATAATGGACTTCATAGGAACGCTTGCCTGTCGTCAAGGTTACCGTCGACCAGATCTGACCATCACAGGGGGAGAACGCCGTATCGTGCGACAAGTTCATCTTAGCCCCGTTCCCATCTGCACCTGTCATCCCAGAGTGATGGCCTCCCTTCAATATTCTGTGTCGCCTTGCATCAATGTTTGGAGACTAACAACAACCAGTCTAGGGAACTGCTGCCCCCAGTGTAGGCTGCCATTGACACCACAACACAAACGGCTGTTTTTCGGGCGGCGCCGTGGCCGGGAAGCATGGACTGCTAATGAAGGGTGTCGTATTGTGTTCAGTGATGAATCACAGTTCTGCACAATCCCAGTTGACATCAATGAAGATAGCACATTAATTCTCCCTTCTTCCTTTTCATGCCGCCTTTTACGGAGTGTTGACAACACCTTTACACTTCATTTGGAAAGTTTGCACTGATTCATTAGGACTTAATCATCTAGAGGTAGAGTGCGTGTGTGGAAAGCCAAAGGGCGCTGGAATGAGTACCAGTCGAACCACGAAAAGTTTTCACTCTGTCTTTCACCTAGCCATGGTCCGCCCCCGGTAGCTCAGTGGTCAGTGTGACAGATTGTCAATCCTAAGGGCACGGGTTCTATTCCCGGCTGGGTCAGAGATTTTCCCCCTCATGAACTGGGTGTTGTGTTGTCCTAGTCATCATCATCATCTCATCCCCATTGACGTGCAAGTCGCCGAAGTGGCGGCAAATCGAAATACTTGCACCTGGCGAACGGTCTACGCGACGAGAGGCCCTAGTCACATGACATTTATTATTACCTAGCCGTGGAGGGAAGATGGGCCAGGGATGACACTCTGTTAGACAGTAGGTCCCATTTCGCCGGTTGGATTACTGGAGTTGTATTAGGGACACTCAAGTAATTAGGGACACTAAAGTCGCTGAAGTGGCTTAATTGAAAGACTCCCACTGTGTCATTCAGCCACACGAAATTATTGTTATTATTATTAGTATAATAGTTCATTAGTGCTCCAGTCGCTTCTACTCACCCTTGAACTGATCAGCTTTGGTGACGTCAGCGCGGATGAAGATGGCGCGCTTCGCACCAAACTCTGACTCCATCTGCGACACGGCCGCCTTGCCTACTGCCTCCGCCATGTCCAAGATGGCGACGCCCTGTTTCACAAAAGACGTTTAAATATCCAGCGAGTAAAGAAACTCAGTGTACTACAAAATTAATCACATTCGTCGTATCACAACCGTCGAAAACCTGAAACTTCCAAAGAGGTGGATCTTCTAATGTTCTTGATATATGTGACATTAATTTCCAAAGTCGCCTTCCACAACAGTTTAAGCATGAAAATGCGTGGATTCACTGTTTTTAAACAACAGTGTACAGAGCTCAATATACTAAATATATACTTTTTGTAAGTTACTAGCTGACAAACCCATCGTTGCGTGGATGTTCATTTCGCCGATTTTCTGTTAAGAACAGAAACAAAAATGAATTATAACTGTAGTGTGATATCGAAAAACTTTCATTACCATGTAATCTTCAAAATTATGAAACGGTCATACAAAGAAATATGCATGAATTGCAAATGTATAATTACATCTGCTTAGTGCGTCTACAACGCGATTTTGTAAACGTCACTACGGCGGCACTTATTCATAATTCTATACACGGTTACTATTTTCGGCTACAGGGGTTAGCACTTCACAACTGAAAGCTGTCAAAAGCACTACCAGGTGTCAGGGATTTCTTTAAGTTGACTCGACTGTAGAAGTGTCTTAGTAGTAAAGAATGAATGTCTCAAAATTTCATGTATGATGGACGTTTTTTCACCCATCTCAGTGTTTATGAACTCATACTCTTGAACTGGGTATCGTACAATGATGTATTTGTGTAGGTACATTCAGTGGTATATGTGGATAGTGTCTGCGACATATGTTGTGAATGGAGTTAGTAGCAAAGAAGTAATAAATTTAAACGGCATGGACAAAGCGACAGTTTTTCACAAATCTGTGTTTATGATGTCATATCTCATGATCTATGATAAGTAGGTGGTTTTTACCCCAACAAAGATCGTTGCCTAGCGGTAAGTGATACGTGTACCAAACTTTGTAGAACTCGATCCCGTGGTTTCGGAAGAGATGTGGATCACACATACGTACATACATACACGACACATACACACACACACACACACACACACACACACACACACACATATATATATATATATATATATATATATATATATATATATATATATATATATATATATTCTCATAATATGTATGAATCTTGAATACAGTGTGCTAGAACAGGCCAGGCTATCATGAGTAGGTTTGACATTCAAGTCTATACTCGCTTACCAAATTCGTCAACAGCACTCTTACAATTGGTCCAGTCACTAATCACACACTCATTAATTGTAGGCAGCAATCTGAGGTTAAAAGTTTCGTTCCAACGAAGTAGTGATCAGTCCCGTGCTGGTTGCGTTATGCTATGCCATTTCCCCACACTCATTAGATTTCGTGTTTGCTAATCACGTATTTAGTCTACGAGGTATCTGACAAGCGTGAACTTGTTGCTCCGGTGTATTTAGACCTGTTCCGGAGCTGCTGTTAACTATAGAAGAGATAAGATGCCAACTGTTGGTGATTGTACCTACTGGTGGCTGCGACAAATTGATATCTGGATCAATGTCTTTGTGGGATATAAGGAAACGAATTAGCAAAATTGCGTAGTTACTGTCCGTGACGTTTGGGCAATCGTGTTCAGCGAATCCATATACAGGTTTTAACGAGTTTAAGTGCAAATATTTCTATGCATGGCACCTTAATATGCACAAACATCAGTGTGTTGGTTGTTTTCTCTACTCCAACAGCTTCTTGACAAACACATCACAAACTTTAGGACCTGATGTTTTCTGCATGGTCGTACAGCATCACTGAGTACACTATGCCTATCGGTATAGACTAATGGTTATGTGACCCCGCCTTCATATTTCAACAACTGATCTTCTGCCCAGTAGAAAATAAACAATGATGAGTTGCTCCCGCAATTTGTACTTGGATGTAGCAACCAGCCTAAAAACATAACGACTTGCAATAGCTATAATTATTAGTCTGCAGATGACGTAAATACTTATGCAATACTGCTCAGTACACCGTCCTTAATCACCAATAGAAATATTTGCACTTATACCCGTCACACCTTGTATTTTTAGTGTGGTTTTAATCCACTACGTTGTGGGTCAGTCAGTTTCTGGAACTTCTACTGTATTTTCCTCGTGCCAGACACTTTGGTAAGCAGGAGAAACGTCCTCTTGGAAGACAAGTTGCTATCTCAGTTAAGATGCTGGTCAAATACCAGGACTTGGTTGTCCAAGAGCACAAATAAAACAATCCCAGGGCATCGCAGGTTTCCTCTAGCTTGTATCACTCCTTGCACACAGACAAACTGAAATATTCTCTTATCACCACTTTTCATTCACATAAAGGCATAAAAGTGATTCGTCTAAATAGGCTACTTGTCATCTTACAGTGAGGAAGCAACTCTTGCCAGGAAATCTGCTCCAGACGTCCATTTTATCCAAGGTGTTCACTTGTAAACAGGAAAGTACAACAATGTCTCCTTTCAGACAGATGACTTTTAGCAACGAATTGGAATAATAGTGAAGATTCTGATTCGTCATACTTGCGTTCTGAGGATAAGCAGTGATAAACCGGCTGTTCAAACGCTCCACTGTGATTTACTTTATCCAGTACACTACTTTCTTCAGACACCTAGCTTCCATATCAGTGAATAATTATACTACTTCCTTACATGCTTAACAAAGACAGGTCACCAGTTGAATTACTTACCTTACAGATTCAGGAATTGTCCCTGGTGGCCCACCCCTGTTTATGGTAAAAGTTTAGTTACTAACCTTACCAGATCTGGTGATGGAAGATAACCTGCTGAAAAATGTGCGGTGAGTAAATTCACAGTCGCAGAGGTCGAACAACCACGCTCGTCATTACTTCATGTTTACAAGATGGCTACTTTTATCAGTACTCTGTGGAGACTGAATAAAGAAATGTAGCAAAAAACAGTCAAATGTTTTGTGAAAAGATTGATCTAAAAGCTAAAATAAAATAGATTAGAGAAAAATTTGACATGCTTTTGAATGATGTTACAAATTATGGATAACAATTCTAACACAGAAGCAAATATATGGTTGACTTTCATTTGTAAATATTTAAAATCATACACAAGGAACTGTAACAAATGGAACGCTCATACGTTTGTTACATAGAAAGAGCACTATGTAGACGGATTGGAGCTGCTCTCTGATTTACGATTCCAATTTTAATCTATTCATTATATTCATTTTTTTGCTGGGGAAAGTTAGTGAGCAAGAATAATGATGTCGGCAGCAATGGTAAGGGATACCTTACTTCTTGTACCACGCACATTCTCTTTCCAGATATTCGAAGGATTCTGTATTGAAAAATTTTTGAGACTGAATAACTCTTGAAACTTATTTCAGCCTTCTAGCACAGGTTATAGAAATGTATGAAAGCCACACAACAGCAGATTTCACGACCCACAGAATCCATCATACCAATGTCCTCTAGTATGTTTTAAAATTCTTCGATTCTACGGTAAATCTAAACTTTTTAGCTTGTCAATCGGCACCCCGTGTGCTGTACACGATTTTGCGCATTATTCAAAGATGCGTCAAACGTTTCTCTAATCTATTTTATTTCTTAGTTTTGGAGGACTAAATTTCGCAAAACGTTGACCTTGCTTTTTTAATTTCTTTAATTTTTAAGTTTTGTTCAGAGAACATGGAATCTCATTGACTAGAACAGAATTGTCTTCACTGACGAGAGCTGCTTCGAATTGAGCCCCTATAACCAGCGAGGACATGTCTGGAGATGGCTCGAACAGCGGCGGGATACCAACCCAATTGTCGCCCGCCATACAGCCCGACAGCCAGGAATGATGATCTGGCTATTTCTTTTCATATTAGGACCGCTTTGGATGTCATCCACAGCGTCCTTACAGCACAGCGGGACGGCGACGATATTCTACGCGCCATTTTGAGCACTTCGTGGCTTACATTTCAAGAAGGCGATGCCCGCTCGCATAAGCAAGAGTTTCTACCTCGTGCCGTCATGCTTGTCAAACCCTACCTCGGTCAGCAATATCAGCGGATCTCTCCCCTCCCCCCCCCCCCCTCCCCAATTGAGAAGGTTTGTAGTATAATGGGGCAGGGCTCTTCCATCAGCTCCAGATTTTGAAGAACTAACCCGCCAGTTGGACAGAATTTGGCACTATATCCTTCAGGACGACATCCAACATGTCTGTCAACCAATTCCAAGCCAGATAACTACTTGCAGAAATCTCAATTTGTGAAGCTCTTTCACTTGAATGAATCATCCAATTTTAATGAAGCTGTAATCACCTTTTTGTCTGTACACTCACATTACTTCTAACGATTTCCGTCCCATTCGGACAATTTCTTCGTGATGCGTGTTTCTTTTTCTTAGAGAGTACTTAAATATCGATTGGTATTTTACTATTATTAAAACTATATAGATCAAGGAAAAGCAAATTTGGTGTCATTTAAGAATTCAATGATTAACTTATTATTTTAAGGACACTAGAAGGTATCTGTCTGGTCGATTTCACTACACCAATTACAGTCAAATCATTAAATCTTTTCTAAAGTGAATTTTCATCCTGCAGCATTGCGTGCATTGACTTGAAACTCCCTGACAGATGACAACTGTGTGCCAGACAGGGATTCTAACAGGAGACGATTATCTTGCATGTTCAGGTGCCCTAGAAACTGAGTTACCCAAGTACAGCTTACGACTCGCCTTCACAGCTTTACTTCCGCTAGTACTCTGTCTTCTCTCTTCCAAATTTATATCCTTTCTTCCAGGAAGAGAAGCTGTGAGGACGGGTCTTTTTAGGACAGATCAGTTGGTGGAGTACTTGCCAATGAAAGACAAAGAAAACGAGTTTGAGTTCCAGTCGGCCGGCCGGAGTGGCCGAGCGGTTAAAGGCGCTACAGTCTGGAACCGCACGACCGCTACGGTCGCAGGTTCGAATCCTGCCTCGGGCATGGATGTGTGTGATGTCCTTAGGTTAGTTAGGTTTAAGTAGTTCTAAGTTCTAGGGGACTTACGACCACAGCAGTTGAGTCCCATAGTGCTCAGAGCCATTTGAACCATTAGTTCCAGTCTTGCACTGTAAGTCGATCCAGGCTAGGTAGTGTAAATGTGTGTTAATTGGACCTGTTATCTGATATAAATGATTTAAACATCCTATAAAATAATGAATTAAGAATTCAATGACTACTAAATGAAACAAGAATCACCATTAATTAAATTTTTTACATCGAAGTGACTCATAAAACATCTGACAAGCAAAAGCAATTCTAAAGTAAAGCCTTGGCACATTTGAATAAATAATTGTGTTTCAAAATGAAACAATCACATTTGCAAACTTGTATCTTGATAATAGTGATGGTACTATAAAGGACAGATAGCACTAGAGAAGGGAATGCGTTGCATATGTGGCCGGAGTTTAGAGCATATTGGTCATACGAATCTGAAAGCAGGTCTTTAGAGCGACGCAAGAAGTTATCGAAACTCTATAAAAACGACATTGCTGGCCTTGTGGATCATCTCACTGCCGCATCTCGATCTCACCATAGCAACCTGTCGGTGGAGGCTGAAGTGGCTGTAGAATCAGTCATTGACGGTACACCAATGACTGACAGCTGCGGCTAAGTTCATCTCAGCCCAAAATCTTCCAAAGTCCCTAAGCTCACCTGCCTGGAGACGGACCCTTCCAGTGATAAAGGCAAGAGGGGGGAAATGTCTGACGGTCAAGGCTGCCGGAGATGAAATGATTTTGTAACGACTACTTACTGAATGGAAGACTTGTGTGTCCTTGTTTTGCTTTCTTTACTTTTATCGGATTGGCTGGGCCAAGCGCCAACCGTTGAAAAGAATGCTTAAAACATGCTGGTCCCCTTCCTTGATTTTTGATTAGGACAGTTAACCAGTAATGTGCTTCCTATCGTTTAATACTGGAAAAAGCCATCTCGCTCTCTGTCTATCTCTGTATGTAGCCAGTGAAGTGGGACCTTAACAGCACAGTCGAGTTTCTCTCTGCAATTTCCAGTTTATTTACATTAGCCAATTCTTACATTGCGTAATCATTTAGTTTTCGTGGACCCAACCTTCAGCGGCATTCCACTTACAAAGAGGTCCCAAATGTGGGCGCTCCCTTCATGTTCTATACGCTCTCTGTGCCATCTCAAGATTTGCAAAGAAATACAGCTTTCAATGTTTTGTTCCCAGTCCTTCCTAAGAACAGCATGTTTCCTCTGTCCACCTTTGAGTCGTAAGATCAGTCGCTGCCTTAGGCCTTACGCTGTGGAAGATCGTATCTACCCACCTGGCGGGCACTGACCACCAGATGCGGCATCTCAAAGGGAAGTCTTGTCAGCTGAGTGGCACTGACCTCCACCTCTGTCAGTGCATCCTTCTGAGAATTCCTCAGCACGTGGTCCCCTTTCTGGCTACGCGACCTTGCTGCTCACCCGAGCGCTGGCAGCTCATCCCAGTGAGCTTGCAGAGTGGCTTCGAAATTATATACACCATGCAGTTCTGAATAAAAATGTATATTACGTTAATTAACTGCTAATCAACGTCCGCAGCTCGTGGTCGTGCGGTAGCGTTCTCGACTCCCATGCCCGGGTTCCCGGGTTCGATTCCCGCCGTGGTCAGGGGTTTTTCTGCCTCGTGGTGACTGGGTGTTGTGTGACGTCCTTAGGTTAGTTAGATTTAAGCAGTTCTAAGTTCTAGGTGACTGATGACCATAGATGTTAAGTCCCATAGTGCTCAGAGCCATTTGAACCATTTTTTGCTAACCATCACTGGCACTGATATGCATTACTCTTCTCGATGTTGATTAATTATTCCTATATGGAGGGTCATTATGTTCTTATTTTATAAGGAGTATCAAAGAGTTTCCATTAGAGAGTGTTGCTGCAGCGTAAAGGTAACGTAGCACAACTCTAATGCAGGTATACACACTGGCTGCCAACGGTCTCCCAGTAGCCGAACATCTACATCTACATATATACTCCTCTAGCCATCAAGCGGTGTGTGGCAGAGGGCACAATTCTTTCCAAAGTCATATTTCACCCCCTCTGTTCCATTCGCGGATCGCGCGAGGGAAAAACGACTGTCTGAACGTCTCAGTACGAGCTCTAATTTCCCTTAGCTTTGAATGGTGATCATTGCGCGATTTGAAAGTTGGTGGTAACAATATGTGATCTACATCCTCGGTGAAGATTGGACTTCGGAATTTAGTGAGCAGTCCCTTCCGTTTAGAGCGCCGTCTATCTGCAAGTGTGTCCCACTTCAAACTTTCTATGAGATTTGTAACGCTCTCGCGATGGCTCAGTGTACCAGTCACGAAACTTGCCGTTCTTCTTTGGAGTTTCTCAATCTCTTGAATCAGACCCAACTGGTAAGAGTCCCACACAGACGACCATTACTCTAATACTGGACGAACTAACGTATTGTAAGCTATTTCCTTTGTTGAAGGACTGCATCGATTCAGGATTCTTCCAATAAACCTTAATGTAGAGTTCACCTTGCCCGTTACTTGTGTAATCTGATCATTCCATCTGAAATCATTTCGAATAGTCGCACCCAGATACTAGATGGATGTTACCGCTTCCAAAGACTGGGCATTTATTTTGTACTCGTACATTAATGGGGATTTTCGCCCTGTTATACGCAGTAGGTTACACTTACTAATATTGAGAGATAACTGCCAGTCAATACACCACGCATTTATTTTCTGCAAATCCTCATTGATTTGTTCACAACTTTCATGTGATACTACTTTCCTGTAGACTACAGCATCATCGGTAAATAGTCTAATGCCGCTGTCAATACCATCAACCAGATCGTTTATGTAAATCGTAAAAAGCAGCGCATCTGTTACTCTGCCCTGGGGCATACCTGAAGTTACGCTTGTTTCTGTTGAAGTCACCCCGTTCAGGACGACATACTGCTCCCTGTCTATTAGAAACCCTTTCTATCCAACCGCTTATGTCATCGGATAGACCGTAAGCGCGCACTTTTTGGAGCAAGCGACAGTGCGGAAATGAGTCGAACGCCTTTCTAAAGTCGAGAAATATGGCATCAAGCTGGGAGCCGGTATCTAGAGCCTGTTATATATCACGCACAAAGAGGGCCAGCTGGGTCTCGCATGTCCGCTGTTTCCTAAAACTGTGCTGGTTTCTGCAGATGAGCTTCTCAGTGTCTTAAAAGGTCATTATATCTGAACACAAAATATGTTCAATGATTCTACAACAAATCGATGTCAGTGAAATTGGCCAGTAATTATGTGCATCCAATTTTCTATATTTTTTATGGATTGCTATGACATGGGCCTTCTTCCAGTCCCGTGGAACTTTCCGCTGTTCCAATTATCTCTGATAGATGATGGATGAGAATGGTACTATATTTGTAGCACATTCAACATATAATCATACGGGGATACCGTCTGGGCCAGATGCCTTCCTGGTGTCTAAGGATCTTAACTGTTTTACAATCCCAGATACACTAAACACTATGTCATCCATCCTTGTGTTTGTTCGATAATTGAAAGGGGGGATGCTGCTGCAGTTCTGTACCGTAAACGAGTTTTTGAAAGCTAGATTTAAAATTTCTGGCTTCCGTTTATCATCATCAGTTGCATTACACGTAGCGTCAGCAAGAAAAGGTATTGAATTATTTGTAGCGTTCATAGATTTTACGTACGACCAAATTTTTCGGGGTTATTTATAGAATCAGCAGATTTCAAATTTATTAAAAGAATCTCGCATTGTCCTTCTTAGAGCTGCTTTCATTTCGGGTAACATCTGTTTGTCAATGGGGCAGTGAATACGTTTAAAACGACTGTGCAATATTCTCTGCTTTCTCAGCAACTCCCTAATATGTTTGTTGTACCAAAGTGGATCCTTTCCCTCCCCTATATTTTTGCTAGGCGCATGATGGACAATACCTTCAAATTCCGACCAAAGATGCTCAATATCTTTGGGTCCCGCTGTGAATGCTTGGAGCTGACTATAAAGATATTCATTGATGACACTTTTATTTGCTTTCCCGTACAAGAAAACTCTACGCTGTTTCTATTTTTTTTTTTTTAAACTTCCACTGACATAGAAGCCACACCGACATTATTGGTCGCCAATACCTTCTTCTAGATTAACTTGCTCAAATATATCAGGTCTGTTTGTCGCCAAGATATCTAATATGTTCCCATCTCGAGTTGGTTTTCTAACCAATTTCCAGTCAATGATAGGTTCAGTTGGACAAGAGGACCCAATCTATTTCATGTAAACAAAGCCGACACCATCATGGAACAACCACCAGCTTACACAGTCCTTGTTGATAGCTGTGATCTATGGCTTCGTGGAGTCTGCACCACACTCGAACTCTGTCATCATCTCTTACCAACTGAGATCGGGACTCATTCGACCAGACCACAATTTTCCAGTCGTCTAGGGTCCAATCGACATATCATCAGTTCAGGATAGGCGCCGCAGACAGCAAGGCACATGCTTCGGTCCCCTGCTGACATAGCCCAAATTTCTCCGCACTGTCCTAATGGATACGTTAGTCGTTCGTCCCGAATCGATTTCTGCGGTTATTTCACGAAATGTTGCTTCTCTATGAGTACTGACATCTCAACGCAAAAGCCTTTGCCCTCGGTCGTTAAATGAAGACCGTCGGCCAATGCGTTATCCGTGGTGAAAGGTAATATGTGAAATTTGGTATTCTCGGCACGCTCTTGACACTGTGGACCTCGGAATATTGAATTCCCTAACGATTTCCGAAATGAAATGTTCCATGCGTCTAGATCCAACTACTATTCTGCGTTCTAATTCCGTTTATTCCAGTCCTGCTGCCACAATCAATCCAACACCTTACCTGTGAATGATCTGAGTACAAAGAACAGCCCAGCCAAATCAATGCCCTTTTACTATGTGTTCGCATAACAAAACCAGCTGTATACGTGCATATCGCTATCCCATTACTTTTCTCACCTCGTCACGGGATTAGTGTGGCTTTCGTGTATTTCCAACATCCGTGCAGTAAATGCTTTGTGAAGTACAGTGACGTTATTACCAAGTGCGTCCAAACAGGACCAACGTGCTATTGGATTTGTTGGCAGCCGAAGGACCAGCACCGGTAGACGTTAATCAGAAAACGAAGAATGTCTGTCGAAAACCACTGATGTGGAATGGTGTACCAAGTTACACGTGAAACACAGCCCTCTCTGTTCCTCCATGAGATCCACAGGGCTGCATACAACGACGTGCAGGTTGATACCGTGTTCGTTGACTTCGGGAAGACATTTAAAACCGTCGCACATTCCAGTTTGCGGAAAAAATACGAGCTGACAGGGAATCAGACCAGACTTGTGACTGGACTCAAGACTTGTATTGTATGTTAACCGGGCACCTAGAAACGACGGAGAGGCTCCGTCCCCGCCGCAGCCGCAGTGGTCCACGACCCCACGACGACTACCGCAGTCCACTTCAGCCCTACGCCGCCCCACACCGAACCACTCTTTCAGCGATATTGTGCCGTTTGGGCCCCGGTGGAATACCCCCCCCCCCTCGCCCCCTCAGCCGCGAAACGTCTCACACTAGACGAGTGTAGCCCCTATGTTTGCGTGTAAGAGTAATGGTGGCGTACGCGTACGCGTATGTGTACCCCCTGATTCGGAACAAGGGGAACCAGACCGCATTCGCCGAGGCAGATGGAAAACCGCCTAAAAACCACCCACAGACTGACCCACTCACCAGACCTCGAGACAAGTCCGTTAGGCGGATTCGTGCCGGAGACAAGGCGCTCCTTCCCAACCCGGAAAGCCGTGCGTTAGACCGAACGGCTAACCAGGCGGGCATGACTCAAGACTTAGTCGCAGACAGAACTTAACGAAATAAAGTCCACAAATGCAAAGCTGATTTCCGTAGCACCCCGAGGGAGTGTGATAGGACGATTACTGTTGACAGAGAGCATAAATAATATGTTAGAAAGCGTCGGAAAATCTTAAAGACTGTTCGCAAATGATTAAGTTGTTGCAGAATGAACTACAGAGAACTGATGAATGGTGCAGGCTCTCGAAATTGACCCTGATCGTAAATGTATTAAATGTAATACACTGAAGAGCCAAAGAAACTTATACACCTGCGTACAATCGTGTAGGGCCCCCGGGAGCACGCAGAAGTGCCGCAACACGACGTTGCATGGACTCAGCTAATGTCTGAAGGAGTGCAGGTGGGAACTGACACCCTGAATCTTGCAGGGCTATCCATAAATGCGTAAGAGTGCTAAGGGTGGAGATTTCTTCTGAACAGTACATTGCAAGGCATCCCAGATATGCCCAATCACGTTCGTGTCTGAGGGGTTTCATGGCCAGCGGAAGTGTTTAAACTCAGAAGAGTGTTCCTGGAGCCACTCTGTATTTATTCTGGACGTGTGGGGTGTTGCAATGTCCTGATGGAATTGCCCAAGTTAGTCGGAATGGACAAAGGACTGGAACGGATGCAGGCGATCAGACAGAATGCTTACGTACGTGTCACCTGTGAGAGTCGTATATACGCTTATCAGGGATCATATATCACTCCAACTGCACACGCATAACACCATTACAGAGGCTCCACCAGCTTGAACTTCCCCTGCTGACAGGAAGGGTCCATGGATTCATGAGGTTATGGCCATACCCGTACTCTTCCATCCGCTCGACACAATTTGAAACTGTATTCCACTCGGCTTCTGATGTCTCGCTCGCTAATCTTCTGGTGAAGCTGAAGGGCGTCAGCCGTTCCTCCTCTCGTATCATTTTGGTGGTTTGACTCATTGAACCCGGCAGACTATCTTTTCTCTGCCTGCATGTGCCAGTATTTTTCATGCTCATGTTTTCCGTTCTAGGGAGGAAGATCACGCTGGGAACTGAAAGTATATGTCTTTATTCTCACCATAACCAGAAGTGACAGTCTACATCTACATCTACATGGATACTCTGCAAATCACATTTAAGTGCCTGGCACAGGGTTCATCGAACCACCTTCACAATTCTCTATTATTCCAATTTCGTATAGCGCGCGGAAAGAATGAACACCTATATCTTTCCGTACGAGCTCTGATTTTCCTGATTTTGTCGTGGTGATCGTTCCTCCCTATGTAGGTCGGTGTCAACAAAATATTTTCGCATTCGGAGGAGAAAGTTGGTGATTAGAATTTCGTGAGAAGATTCCGTCGCAACGAAAAACGCCTTTCTTTTAATGACGTCCAGCCCAAATCCTGTATCTTTTCTCTGACACTCTCTCCCCTATTTCGCGATAATACAAAACGTGCTGCCTTTCTTTGAACTTTTTCGACGTACTCCGCCAGTACTATCTAGTAAGGATCCCACACCGCGCAGCAGTATTCTAAAAGAGGACGGACAAGCGTAGTGTAGGCAGTCACCGTAGTAGGTCTGTCACATTTTCTAAACGTTCTGCCAATAAACCGCAGTCTTTGGTTAGCCTTCCCCACAACATTTTCTATGTGTTCCTTCCAATTTAAGTTATTCGCAATTGTAATACCTAGGTATTTAGTTGAAAATTTACGGCTTTTAGATTAGACTGATTTATCGTGTAACCTAAGTTTAACGAGTTCGTTTTAGCATGTAGATGACCTCAGACTTTTCGTTATTTAGGGTCAACTGCCACTTTTCGCACCATTCAGATATCTTTTCTAAATCGTTTTGTAGTTTGTTTTGATCTTCTGATGACTTTATGAGTCGATAAACGACAGCTTCTTCTGCAAACAACCGAAGACGGCTGCTCAGATTGTCTCCAAATCATTTATAGATAAGGAACAGCAAAAGGCCTATAACACTACCTTGGGGAACGCCAGAAATCACTTCTGTTTTACTCGATGACTTTCCGTCAATTACTACGAACTGCGACTTCTCTGACAGGAAATCACAAATCCAGTCACATAACTGAAACCATATTCCATAAGCACACGATTTCACTACGAACCGCTTGTGTGGAACCGTGTCGAAAGCCTTCCGGAAATCCAGAAATACGGAATCGATCTGAAATCCCTTGTCAATAGCACTCAACACTTCATGTGAATAAAGATCTAGTTGTGTTTCACTGGAACGATGTTTTCTAAACCCATTTTGACTGTGTGTCAATAGACCGTTTTCTTCGAGGTAGTTCATAATGTTCGAACACAATATATGTTCCAAAATCCTGGTGCATATCGACGTTAACGATATGCGACTGTAATTTAGTGGATTACTCCTACCACCTTTCTTGAATATTGGTGTGACCTGTGCAACTTTCCAGTCTCTGGGTACGGATCTTTCGTCGAGCGAACGGTTGTATATGATAGTTAAATATGGAGCTAATGCATCAGCATACTCCGAAAGGAACCTAATTGGTATACTGTCTGGAGCAGAAGACTTGGTTTTAATAAGTGATTTAAGTTGCTTCACTACTCCGAGGATATTTACTTCTACGTTACTCATGTTGGTAGCTGTTCTCGATTCAAATTCTGGAATATTTACTTCGTCTTCTTTTGTGAAGGCATTTCGGAAGGCTGTGTTTAGTAACTCTGCTTTGGCAGCACTGCCTTCGATAGTATCTCCATTGCTATCGCGCAGAGAAGGCATTGATTGTTTCTTGCCGCTAACATACTTCACATACGACCAGAATCCCTTTGGTTTTTCTGCCAGGTTTCGCGACAAAGTTTCGTTGTGGAAACTGTTATAAGCATCTCACATTGAAGTCCACACTTAATTTCGAGATGCTGTAAAAGATCGCCAATCTTGGGGATTTTGCGTCTGTTTGAATTTGGCATATTTGTTTGTTGTTTCTGCAAGAGTGTTCTAACCCGTTTTGTGTACCAAGAACGATCAGCTCCGTCGTTTGTTAATTTATTTGGTATAAATCTCTCAATTGCTGCCGATACTATTTCTTTGAATTCAAGCCATATCTGGTCTACACTTATGTTATTAATTTGGAATGAGTAGAGATTCTCTCTCAGGAAGGCGTCAAGTGAATTTGTATTTGCTTTTATTTTATTTTTATCTGATTTTTTGAACAGGTATATTTTCGCTTATTTTTCGAGGATTTGGGGATTACAATATTCAATCTCGCTACGACAATCCTGTGTTCACTAATCCCTCAACCGGTTTTGATGCTCGTTATTAACTCAGTACTAAATGTACCCGTTACCACTTACCCGAAACATGGATTCTTGTTCGCTTTGAATGAATGTGGGCATAATAACAGTTGCATGCAACTAGGCAAATTCAGATGAAGTCCCTTGGTTTAGATTCAAGGTAGCAGCATGAGAAGTCAGTTTAAGGTTATTTTCGAAGCCAGATCTGGTAGCGTCAAGTTGGCGCGGCTCTGTGGTGCCAGAGGCGGCTGTGCTTTATCTACATTGACAGAAAAAAGTCGTAACACCAAAAAATAATTTCGTGAATACATTTGTGTAGGTAACATATTTAAGTGATTAACATTGCAAGATCACAGGTTAATGTAGGTTGGTTCAAATGGCTCTGAGCACTATGGGACTCAACTGCTGAGGTCATTAGTCCCCTAGAACTTAGAACTAGTTAAACCTAACTAACCTAAGGACATCACAAACATCCATGCCCGAGGCAGGATTCGAACCTGCGACCGTAGCGGTCTTGCGGTTCCAGACTGCAGCGCCTTTAACCGCACGGCCACTTCGGCCGGCGTTAATGTAGGTGCGAGATAAGTCATTGCAAATGTGAAATGCTGGTACATTAATAATCGGTGTACCCATCATGAATACAAGAATGCAAACGTGCATGGTTTGTGTTTGTGCAGGTGCCGGATGTCAGCTTGTGGGATGGAGTGCCTTGGTCAGTCAGTACAGGGACGGATAATGCTGTTTGTGGATGACGCTGGAGCCCTCAGGCCCGAATAAATAATGTTAACTGCAGTGTTTGTGCACAGTTGGCGCTCAGCTACGCAAACTCCTTGTGATAAGGACAAGTGAACCTCTGTTATCCGAAATGCGGCCACTTTTAACGTGACACGTGATACAGGTGGAACCTTTTTGCGAGCAAAATGCGAACATCGCACTTTATTGCTGAGTCTCTTGCAGTTTCTCTGGAGCTAACATCTGGGTTATGGACGAGAACATCCGTTCGACTCGCTCCGCTCGTTGCAGGCACGTTCCGATAGCAATCTTTTGCAAGTTAGCTGAATTGTCGTTCTTGTTGGACACCGCTTGATGGAGTATTTGTGCGTACAACTTAACTGCTATCTTTAAGTCCCTTCTCAATTCTCCATAAAGAAGCATTTTTTCTTATTTTGTGAACCACATTTATTTTTTTTAGAGACCAACCAGCACTCGATACACGTGAATGACATGGACAGATTTAACATTAATTTCCTCTGTGCCCCATTCAAACTGGTATCTCAGCCCTGCAACACTCCGCTTCCTCCTTCCTTATCTGGATATGAAATCACGAATTTCCGCATAAGGAAGCGATCGATTTCATATTCAGAAGAGGTAAATATATTACAAATATCTTAATTTCTTGTCGCTTCCCACGCCCGGGTTCCCGGGTTCGATTCCCGGCGGGGTCAGGGATTTTCTCTGCCTCGTGATGGCTGGGTGTTGTGTGATGTCCTTAGGTTAGTTAGGTTTAAGTAGTTCTAAGTTCTAGGGGACTGATGACCATAGATGTTAAGTCCCATAGTGCTCAGAGCCATCTGAGCCATCTTAATTTCTTCGAAGCTGGCCATCGCATGTCGAAGAGTGAACTGTCGCTGCATTCGCCTATTTTAGAACTGTGATACTTGCAATGGAAAGTACTATAGGTGGATTTGAAAACACCGAATTGATAACAATATCTCTGTGATTTACATGGCTGTGAAAAGAGACCATTCGTCGTTCACTGAACACTTTTTTACATCTTCACAACTCATCGGAGTAAAAACAGAATTTCAAAAATCTTAAACGCTCCCGGAAATCGTTACAAAGGGCAAGCACTGCAACAAACGTGTCTGAAAAGGAAGCAGCAAGCAAAATCACATTTGGTGGGTGGGTGGGGATAGGGGGTGCTTGGTGCTTCCTGTTTGAGTTAGGAACATGAGGTAGAAAGTTTTTGGACTAGCCCGGACCAGCGGCCATTTGTACAGCTACTCGAACATGTCTTATTGCAGTTGTGGCTCATCGTACAGAGAACCGGAGCCCGGCGTCCAGCAATATTGTCCGAATCGATTAATTCCTTTTGTAAAAGATTTCAATTAGGCTAAAATTAATGTTCAACTAATGGCACCATCTTTACGTGCACCGTTCGGATTTTAAGTGCAAAAACAGCCATCCTTAAATAACTCCGGACTGGAGCGAGACCGATAGTTTAAATTTGGTCCATCGGTGCAGCAGACCTTAGTCTAAGAGAAATTTTAAACGTTTGAAAAGAAATCTTGCTTCGCTTGGATTTTGCGTGCAAAAAACACATTTTCCTGGGAGGTCTTTGAAGCACGCCACTTCTATACTTTAAACTTGTACGAATCGGTTCAAACGTTCCAGGAAATTAGATAAATGGATACAGTCGAAAAGAATTTTTTTATCGAATAGTCTTTATCTATTAACGAAATATGATGGTTTATAGTTGACGATACGTTGCACGTAAAATTCGTTCTTAACTGAACTCAATGAGCGGAAAGGTTTTAACGGAAATAAGATCAATTGAACGGTTTGCATATACAGTTGAAAACAGTTTATAGGACGTACATCAACAAAAGTGAAACAAGGGTAATAGAATGTAGTTGAATTAAAGCAGATGTTGCTAGATGACTTAATTTAGGTGAGGAAATAAAAGTAGTTAATGAATTTTAATACCTGGGCAGCAAAATTACTGGTAATGGCCGAAGTAGAAAGGATATGAAGTTTGGACTACCTATAACATAAAAGCATTTGTGAAAAAGAAGAATTTTTTAACATCTAACATAAATGTAAGTCATCAGTGATAAGAACCGCTACAATTGTAAAGAAAAATCTAGACCAGGTTACCTGTAGAAAGCTATCGAGAATAATATAATGGTGCAAGATATTCGAACTTCTGAGGAAAATAGGGGTAAATTATAGGGAGAGGTGGGTAATATACAATATGTACAAGAGCCAAGAGGGAATAATAAGAGTGGACGACAAAGAAAGAAGCGCTCGTATTAAAACGGGTGTAAGACAGGGATGCAGTCTTTCCCCTCTAGTGTTCAATCTATACATCGAAGGAGCTATGATGGAAATAAAAGAAAGATTGAGGAGTGGAATTAAAATTCAAATTGAAATTATATCAATGATGCGATTCGCGAGTGACACTGCTAACCTGAGTGAAAGTGAAAAAAAATTACATGATATGCTGAATGGAATGAACAATCTAATGAGTACAGAATATGGATTGAGAGTAAATCGAAAAAAGACGAAAGAAGTGTAAAATAGCAGAAAAGAGAACAGCGAGATTCTTAACGTCAGGATTGATGGTCAAATGGCTCTGAGCACTATGGGACTTAACAGCTGAGGCCATCAGTCCCCTAGAACTTAGAGCTACTTAAACCTAACTAACCTAAGGACATCACATACATCCATGCCCGAGGCAGGATTCCAACCTGCGACCGTAGCGGTTCCAGATTGTAGTGCCTAGAACCGCTCGGTCACAGCGGTCGGCGATAAGTAAAACAAAATGCAATAAGATAACATTGAAAACTCGCTTCATTCTGATTTTACATGCAAAAAACACAAATTTTGTGAGTGTTTTTATGTACGCCGTTTCTATTTTTCAAACTTGTGCGAATTGGTTCAAATTTCGTAATAATGTAGACAAACAGATGCAATTAATGATCGTCCTGTTCTTTGAGAGAGATTCATCCGTTGCCACGATATAAGAAACATGGTTCGCAGGTGATACCTGAGACATTCTATAGTCGGCGTAAGAAGTTCCCTGGCAACTAGCAGTGACTGTTGCCAGCTTTCCACCGAGAAGTGCTAACAGCTGCAGGAGAACCAGTAGTCATCTTAGACCAGCGACAACGCTGAGGTGTTACCACAAACACATATATAAATTGGCTTTCCTAGCGTGTTTTATTTTCAAAATGTCCTGCGTTTAGTGCTTCGTTCGAAGCAAGTCACTTTGACAGTTAAAGCAACATTTTATGTGTAAAATGGTTAGGCCTTGAAGAGAGGAACTTTTTGACCTTTTGCCTTCCTAGCGTCCTTTGTTCTCGAAATGTCCTAAATTTAGTAACTGATTGCAAAAAAGAGTTTTGACAGTTAAACATCACACCAAGCAACTTTTTGTTTGCAATAAATCCAACATTTCACGTCCGTCAATCTGATAATATGTATATTTAAAAAGATCAATTGGCAGCGAGGACTTAATGGCTTTAACAAGGGAAGTTCCGCAGTTCGAACGGTTGAAACAGAATACAAATGATTCTAAAATACGGAGATGTGTGAGATGTATCTACATTAACACTCGTCACTGTTGTTTATCTGTTACACTCAGCACTTGTGTACAATCGGTTTAAAGCTTAGCGAATATGAACACTATACAAACACGCGTTGCTGAAGAAACAATACCACGTTAGACAATTGTGACCGATAAGTTCACGAGAGTCATAAAAGAGGTGTTATTTGCCAAGACGCTAAACATTTGCTGCAAAGAATATGTGATAACTCAGGCAGTACTAAGTAAATCATATTTATGAAAATATAAGCTGCTGTGTTGAACGTTCCTGCCTTGTTCGTCATAGAAGTGCAAATGTTGATTTACAAAGAAGTGATTAAAACGCAGTGGAATGGAACAATATACACACTAAAAAAGGGTAACATTTTACGGTGAATCCGCAACCTGGTAGTTCACTATCGAATCCGATAGCTGTCACATGATCTAAACCATAGCATGAGCTGTTCAGTTCCGACCTATTTCAATCACTTAACTTAAAGCTGAACATTTGCACTTCGATGACGAATAGAAGAATAAACAAGAACACGACAACTTCTGTTTTGGAAAATATAGTTCTGTAAGTACAACGTACAGTTCAAAGAAAAGGAAACCTACAATTATAGCATTTTTAGATTTAGAAAAAGTTTTTGACAATGTTGGGTGGACTACAATCTTTGAAGTAATGAAGGTAGCGAGGATAAAATACAAGGAACGAAAGATTATTTACAACTGATACAGAAACCAGGTTCCAAATATAAAGTCGATGGCCATAATAGGGAAGCAGTGATTGAGAAGAGACTGAGAGTGGATTTTAGCCTATCCCACGTGTTATTCAATCTGTACATTGAGCAAGTAGTAAAGGAAAACCAAAGAAAAATTTGCAATCAGAATTAAAGTCCAGGTAGAACAAGAAAAAACCTTGTGATTTGCCACCGATAATGTAATTCTTTCAGAGACTGCAAGGGACACGAAATATCAATTGAACGGTGTGCATACACAGTTGAAAACAGGTTCTAAGACGTACATCAACAAAAGTGAAACAAGGGTAATAGAATGTAGTTGAATTAAAACACATGATGCTACATGACTCAATTTAAGAAACGAGGCAATAAAAGTAATTAATGAGTTTTACTACTTGGGCAGCAAAATTACTGGTAATGGCCGCAGTAGAAAGGATATGAAGTTTGGACTAGCTATAACATAAAATCATTTGTGAAAAAGAAGAATTTTTTAACATCTAACATAAATGTAAGTCATCAGTGAAAAGATCCGCTACAATCGTAAAGAAAAATCTAGACCAGGTTACCTGTAGAAAGCATTCGAGAATAATATAATGGTGCAAGATATTCGAACTTCTGAGGAAAATAGGGGTAAATTATAGGGAGGGGCGGGTAATATACAATATGTACAAGAGACAAGAGGGAATAATAAGAGTGGACGACAAAGAAAGAAGCGCTCGTATTAAATCGGGTGTAAGACAGGGATGCAGTCTTTCCCCTCTAGTGTTCAATCTATACATCGAAGGAGCAATGATGGAAATAAAAGAAAGATTGAGGAGTGGAATTAAAATTCAAAGTGAAATGATATCAATGATACGATTTGCGAATAAATATGCCAACCTGAGTGAAAGTGAAAAGAATTGCATGATATGCTGAATGGAATGAACAATCTAATGAGTACGGAATATGGATTGAGAGTAAATCGAAAAAAACGAAAGTAGTGTAAAATAGCAGAAAAGAGAACAGCGAGAATCTTAACGTCAGGATTGATGGTCAAAAAATTGATGCAGTTAAAGAATTCTGTTACCTAGCAGCAAAATAACCAATGACCGACGGAGCAAGGAGGACATCAAAAGCAGACTAGCTCTGGCAAAAAGGGCATTCCTGGCCAAGAGAAGACTGCTAGTATCAAACATAGGCCTTAATTTGAGGAAGAAATTAGCAGGAATGAAACATGGACTGTGGGAAAACAGAAACAGAAGAGAATCGAAGCATTTGAGATGTGGTGCTACAAGCGATTGTTAAAATTAAGTGGACTGATAAGTTAAGGAATGAGGAGATTCTGCGCAGACTGGGAGAGGAAAGGAATATGTGGAAATACCTGATAAGGAGAGGAGACAGGATGGTAGGACATTTATTAAGACACGAGGAAATGACTTGCGTGGTACTAGAGGGACCTGTAGAGGGCGAAAACTATAGAGGAAGACGGAGATTGAAATACATCCGGCACATAATTGAGGACGTTCGTTGCAAGTGCTGATCTCAGATGAAGAAGTTGGCACAGGAGAGGAATTCGTGGCGCCCCCCCCCCCTTCCAAAAAAAAGACCAGTTGTAAGTTTCTTTATTTCCTAAAAGGAAAGTACAACCCGGCTTCGACATTGGCTCAGTAACTGCGCGGGCAGTGTGGTGGATTGATAAGCAAAGGGCCTAGGTTTGATTCCCGACCGTGTCGGAGACTTTCACCGTTCGGGGAATGGATGTTGTACTTTCCTTACGTTCATATCGTCATAATTGACATTTCTCTATTGCGACAACTGAATGGGACGTCCCGAAAGCCAATTAAAAAAAAAGGAGAAAGAAAACAAGAAACGTTTTCGGGACCTGTGTCCCATCTTCAGGTGCCGCCTATGCCAATTATCCCAATTGTGAGCATTAAAAAAAGTAAACCGAACTTATAGTAAAATTCTTAAGAGAAAACCCCATGTTCGTACACAAAATGTGGTTCCATAAAAGTCGAATAACTGAAAGTTAAACTAAGTTAAAATAGCGTATCTCTGGTACATGGCATAAAATTGAACAGCTGTAGCGAATCTTATTGTTGATGATAAATATCGACAGTTGTGAAACATAGATAAATGTAAGCATGGGGAATTCTTCTCTGAAGATACTTGTGTAGAGTGTAGTCTTCTACGAAAGTGGACGATTAGCAGTTCAAGCAAAAAGATAATAGACTTTTTTGAAATGTGTTGCTATAGAAAAATGGTGAAGATTAGATGAATAGAGGAGGCACTTAATAGAACTGCAGAAAAAAGAAAACTACGGCACAACTTGACCAAAGACGAAATAGATCGATAGGACACAGCTTGATATATGAAAAGAATCGCCAATTAAGTAATGGTGAGGAGGAGGGGAGAGGCAGCCGGGGTAAAATTGTGGAGGGAAACCAAGGATCAATACAGTAGGAAGGTTAAAATTAACTTAGATTGCAGTAGTTATTCGGGGATGAAGAGGCTGCACAGAGTAGCATAGCGTAGAGAGCTGCATTAAACCAGTCCTCGGGCTGAAGACAGCAATAACTGCAACAACAAGTACTGTCTACAATACACTATTTAAACCCGATGTTTAATTTTTTGTTAAACAATGCCTCAGCTTTTGACTCTTGTGCATCGGCTAGTCATAAGCGTCCGGTACACGCTGTTGTTTCTCCAACAACATGTGTTCTGAAATCTCTAGACTCATTAATCGTCTAACGTCGAATGCTCCCAAATGCAGAACATTACAGCTAAATGATCTTGATGGAAGGCAGAACAAACACATCTCCGTATTTTAAAATCATTTTTCTTCCGTTTTAGTCATTCGAGGTGGTGTGGTTCGTAAAGAATAACAGCATGCTATCCCCTGACTGATTCTGACGGTTCATCTCGAGCAGTCAGTGCCAGATGTGGACACCCACTCACCTTGAGTCCCGCCTGGAGGAGGTGCCTGACCATCTCGAGGCCGATGCCTGAAGCTCCCCCCGTAACGATGGCCACCTTGCCCTGCAGCTCCATGTCGGTGTTCTGCTGCTGTGCCTAAGGTGGCGGCTGCCTGTCGTTACCGCTAATATTTGTCGATTCCAGCCACAGGCGCTGTTATGTAACACGTAATCTTACAACTATCAGTATGCACGTGTTGTTCATTTGTATAGCTGATATGGGCTGTTAGGTGCTGCGTAGTTGCAAGTTAAAGCGTCATTACGCCGACAAAACACGGTGACTTTTTATGCAGTCGTCTATTTTCGTCTCTTCCATTACTAATCTAATCATCACTCCGCTCTCACCACATCCAAAGGTATCTGTAAACAGCAGTAAACACCGAGCTTTCGCCTTTGTTCGTTTTATTCCTTACATCGGTCTCGACTGACAACCTAGCTGGCTTTTCACGATGTCATATAGGGTTACTATAAATGATTCATTCGTTTTCAAAGCTCTAATTTTTCCGAAGTATTTCATATACAAATATGACTGAGGCCCGAAGAGAACTATAAGTCAGCAATTTTACATACTACACACTACAAATGTTCTACGACTGCCACTCTGGCCACACGACACATGTCCAAGCTGTGATAAATTTCGTTCCGTACCTGAAGCATTTTGCATTCTCTGAGTTGTTCCATTTATGTACTCTCAAAGGAAAAAGTCACAAGGCATTAAGTCAGACGACCAGTATGGCCAAGGGAACAGTCACCTTCACCAGTACGATCAATCCAGTGATATGGAAGTTCCTCTTTTAGATGACAAACGTCGATGTTCCAACAAGGGGGTGATCGTCTTACTGCAAAATCTCCTACACATTTTTCTGCGGCATACCAAGCCTATGGCTTGCACAGACAGCTGATGTTTTGGACTACGTTCAAAATTTCCCGTCACTCTCTCTAGAGTTACATCTTGTACACTTGGTAGACCGGTATTTTTCTGTTAACAGAGGCAACCAGTGCACCTAAATTGTTGATACCAACGCACAACTCTCTGACAACTGTTATTTTCTATAATTCCTTATAATGCACGCTGTGATGTTGTAACAGACAGGCATCTCGCATACTCCGACATATAAAAACTCTTTTTTTATTTTTTTTAACTTTATCTCCATTTCGTAGAGCTGCAGCACGCTTTTAAATTACTAAAAAAACTGGTAGTACAAGTTGCATGATTGACAAAGTGGTAGGACAGTAATTCTGGATATTGGTGGGACTGGCAGTTAGGTTGGAAATCAAATCGGGAGACTGGCAAATTGGCTGTATAATTGACAAAATGGCGTCGCGACGGCCTACATATGGCATACGCCACAGTTGCTCCACATAAACCACAACTGTGCCATAGTTACGCGACGCCACAAAGACGCCACATTTACACCATACATACTCCACACATACACCATACATATGTCGTGCGGACACCATGGTAAGGTATTTTGCTAGTATAAAATAACGATGTCATAGCATCATCTATAAAAATGTTAGACGAGTAGCTCTAAATCTGGAAATTGGTAAACTGACAATTTGATAGGGCCCCCCAAATATGAAAACTGGTAAAATTAGCTATAAAAGTGGTAAACTGATAGGACAGCAAATCTGGAAACTGGTAAAACTGGTAGAATGCACCAAAACATTGAACAGTTCATGTGGGTGTGTATCCCAAATGGTTCAAATGGTTCTAAGCACTATGGGACTTAACATTTGAGGTCATCAGTCCCCTAAACTTAGAACTACGTAAACCTAACTAACCTGAGGACATCACACACATCCATGCCGAGGCACGATTCGAACCTGCGATCATAGCAGCCTCATGGTTCCGGACCGAAGCGCCTAGAACCACTCGGCCACCGCGGCCGGCCAAGGCAGTAGACGGACTGTTTCTTTTGACAAGCTGGGGCTTGCAGAAGTACCTACTCAGTACGCTTAGGGACCACCAACTCGATAAAAATGAATGTTGGTACAGACAGAAAAATTCCTAGTTGCCTAATAAAGATATTACTTCGAACAAATACCATACGCTATCGCTAATGCATATTCAAGACATCCAAATATTTAATGAAACTGCATTACTTATCTCAATAATTGTTGAGTGCTTACAGAAAATCTCCAGTATTTGCTGCTAGGTATAGAAGGCAATAATGGTGCTATTATTGGTTACTATTTTTAGGTTTAGTCTCTCTCTCTCTCTCTCTCTCTCTCTCTCTCTCTTTTCGCCTAGAGGATTAACATTCTTGTAGGGTTCACACACACCGTAATGCCAAAGTATCTATCGTTAATATTTACCGCCATTTTGGGGGAATGTGCTATGACGTCACACACTACGTTGCCAAAGTAACTTACTTCATCATTTTTTAAACTCTATCCCTCCCTACAGGGACTGAATTAGAATAACAATCATAAATTCATTTCTTGTAATAAATACCCACACCCCAATCCTTTTACTACAGAGCCCAGACCTAGAAAGGAGACCTAATTGCCAAAGAGCAGTGAAGCCCTACAGCTTTGCGATTTATTAGTGGAAGACTAATAAATAATGCAGGCTGTTCGAATACTTTCAAGTACGGGCTACATCATGACAGCCACTGTGATTAACTGTTGCTTGCTTGATGCTGGAAGTAGACCCACACTTAACGTCAGGCAGCTAATTACGTATACTGCATGCATATTTTTCTGCAAGAATCAATGGATTTACACAGTAGGCAGATACATATCCGCATAAAGTTTTCAATTTTTTTGGTTTATCCTACAGGTAATTTCATCAATTTACAGAGGTGGCATCCTACCAAATAGTCAATTTACTTGTTTCCACATTTAGCGCGTTTCGGCTAACATTTGTACAGACTATGCTATGACATCGTTATTTCATACTGCCAATGTATCTTCCCCTAGCATATGGATTATGTATGTATGGCGTATGTGTATGTACAACGTATTTAGGACGTAAACTTGAAGCGTCTGTTGCCTAATTGAGATGTGTGCGTTGCGGAATTGTGATATATTTGAGATATATATGTGATGAAATTGCGGCGTATGTGATGTACGTACGTCGTGACACCATTTTTACCAATTTCCGGTTTTGACATCCTACCAAACTGAGAGTTTCCAGTTTTAGTGTTCTACCACTTTATCAATTGTGCAACCAATACTACTGAATTCCTATCAATTTAAATGTGCGATACAGATGACAGTTACCAGACTCCACTACTGCTGCAAGTTTAACTGCTAGCACTTTATAAACTGCAAGTGTATGTGTTGTTACTGATTAATAGGGTTTAAAAATAAGAATAATTTTATAGGATATCTGCCAGCATTGGATCAGGGCGCTTTGGACTGCGCACATTTGCTGCTGTCTCTGTGCCACTGCGTAGTCGAATGACAACAGGTCTGATAGGTCGGGAAGGCATCCTGTGGACAGAGGCTGCTGCTGCTAATGAGTCGGGAGTACATCGCAGGGCACAACCATATCCTGATCCAGCGCTAGTCCAGACTCTGTAGCAATAGCAACAAATCCTTAGCATAAACCACTAAATATATAGTGCCTCTGGAGAACGAGTAAGAAACTCTAGCAAAGCCTCCGCGTGGTACTCGAAACAATTTTGTCATCACGTACGCCCACTCACATGTTGCAGCGTTGTTTCGCGTATACGGCAGAAGTTTCGCTGGGAAGGTCTTAAACATCTTCCATGCAGTCCTGATGCCTCTTCATCCGTTTTACATGGTTTTGGAGTCCTGAAGAAAGGCATCAGTGACTGTCAATTTGTTTCGGACGAAAAGGTGCATGCCTGGGTACAATGATCTTTCTGTACATAACCGCATTTCCATGAAACCGTCTTGCCTCACAGTGGAATAAATGTATTACCAGTTATAGCGATTACTTTTGATATAATAACAAGTTTTCTTATTTTTTCCGTATCTGCCTCGTTCTCGTTTAACTGACCCTTAGGCCTATGGACGCACACCCAATGACACACAGGGAGTACCAATAAGAACGAAATTACAGTTCAGAACATTCACACTCTTTTCTCTTAGACATTATAAGAGGGAACCATTCAACATAATATAACAAATGCATAGAATTGGTCACCTCTAAATAAGAACACCCCCCCCCAGGGGGTACAAAACTCTTTGTGGATACGCGTGTGGCGAACACAGGACTCTGAGTTCGTGCAGCTCTCTTTCCTTTCCGCGCTGCATAACTTCCCTTTCCATATCCTTCCCTGTCCCTGATCCTCCCCCCCCCCTCTTCTTCCCTTCCCCATCTCCCTCTCTTTGGGAGTATTTCTTTCGCCTCTGTCCAGAGATGGACACTTGTGAACGAACGAAGTGGTTTCTCTTCTCTTATCTCTACAATGTAAAGTATCTATCCTTACTTTGCCTTCTTCTCCATTGCAGCGTTTGAGAATTCTTCTCTTCTTTTCATTTCTTTCAAAAAATGGCTCTGAGCACTATGGGACTTAACATCTATGATCATCAGTTCCCTAGAACTTAGAATTACGTAAACCTAACTAACCTAAGGACAACACACAACACCCAGCCATCACGAGGCAGAGAAAATCCCTGACCCCTCCGGGAATCGAACCCGGGAACCCGGGCGTGGGAAGCGAGAACGCTACCGCACGACCACGAGATGCGGGCTCTTTTCATTTCTTTGTTCCTCCCTTTTTCCTTCTTTTCTCCCTGTGCGTGTCTGAAGGCCAACCATGTGTAAGCGTGACGGGGGCAACGCGTAATTCCCCGCCCCGGGTAGACAAGTAGGACAGGTACGTACCCCCTGGTAAAGGCCAGGCCCAGGGAGGGGTAATTACCCTAGCTGGTACCTTCTGAACATGCTGATTGGTCCCTCCTTCCGTTTCTCGGGAGGTGTGACCTGAGGTGTGGACAATCACTTAAGGCGAGAGTGCCCTCAGAGAGGGCCCCCACTAGGAAGAAGCACTCCATCAGAGACACCGCTAATCATGTGGGATTCTTTCACAATGGTTTCATCTACTTTTACAACTTCTGGCCACAAGAGAAAGCTAGATGAGTCTCAGCCACAGAAAATTCTTCCATCAGTGGAAAAGTTCTTAGTTGATTCTCCTTCTGACAATGGTTGAGACTTCTCAAAAATCAACCCTTCCGTTATTCAGAAAGGTGTCGACGCAACTGCAGGTTCTGTGAAGTCTTGTCCCTGGTACGAAATGACACCGTGTTGTTAGAAACAGACAGTGCCTCCAGGCACAAAAATTGCTTAGAACTTCACTGCTACACACCTTCCCTGTCTGGGTGGAAGTACACCATACTTTAAACTCATTGTACGAGGTGGTTCACACAAGATCACTCAACGGATTATCAAATGAGAACGTTCAAAATTACCTCTCTGATCAGGGAGTAACGGCCGTACATCGATTAATGAAAAGTTTTGAAAAGGAATAGGTTCCGACCCGCACTCCCTTCTTCTTGACATTTGGTAGAATTCAACTTCCATCGAATGTTAAAGTGGGATTAAGGTAATTTCAATTCGCCCTTACATGCCCAACCCTAAGCGTGGCTATCAGTGTCAGAGGTTTAATCATACCATATGGCCAAATGAAATACCTATGGCAGGGATACCCACAAGGGTGATTGTCCACCCCCATCCCCTCGTTGCATCAACTGAATGGACGACCACGCTGCTTCCTCTAGAGATTGCCCCATTTTTTAAGATGAACGAATAATTCAGGAAATCTGAGAGAATAAAAAGGTGTCTACCTTTGCTGCTTCGTAAGTTATTCACCAGTAGAAAGGGCACAGTGCTCCCCATGGGTAAATATGGCACTGTCCTCACCTCTCAGCAACCAACTAAGGAGGTAGCCATGCAGACTTGCGATCTCACCTTTAGCGACAAGTCGTCAGATGGGCCAGCCCAAAGATCGCCCTTTCAACCTCCGCACTATCACCCACTCACTCTAAGGCTCAAGTTTCATCGGGTGCTTCTAAATTATGGGTCCCAAAATTGGATGCCTGGACTTAAAAAAAAAAAAAAAAAGCCTGCTCATGAAGATTTTTTATGTACCCAGACCTCACAACTATCAACTCCTCCCTCATCTGATCGTCCTGTTTCCAAGAAGGCTCACAAGGAAAACAGTTTCTCTCCTCCACCATGGCGTGCCTCTTCTACAGCGCCACCCAGCAGTAACCACCCTCGGCTGTCTCACACGTCATCAAGATGCACTGCTGGTGGCTGATCAACTATCCGAACGCTGGTGGCAGGAGCGGCCCTGAACAACCTATGGATCAGGATCTTCTGTCTCTAGCTGAATGCCATTGTACGCCGTTGGCCACGATCTCTCAGCTGTCGCTGAGTTGACAGCAACTGTGGTGAGATTTCTCCTTTTTTCGTCCATCCTATGTCAATTATCCATTGGAATATCCACGAAATTCGCTCCAATCGGGATGAACTGTCGATCCCCTTACTGTCCTTCTCCCTGGTCATCTTCTGTCTTCAGGAAACAAAGGTTCGCTTTGTCTTCACTCATTTCCAATCAGTCCAGTGTGATCTCCACCTGTTGGTGGCGTTCCGGCACACAGGCGACTTATGATTCTTCTCTGTGATACATTCCATTATCACCAAATCCACTTACACAATCCCTTCCAAGCTGTCACTGTATATCTTCCCTTTTCTGGATTCACTTCTCTTTGTACCATACACATTACATCGTCAACACCAATTGCAAGACCCGATCTCCTTCATCTTCTTGGTCAGCTTCCACCTCCCTGTTTGCTGGTTATGGACTTCAACGACCACCACCTGCTTTGGGGGTTTCGGCGTCCTTGTCCGAGAGGCTCCCTATTGCTTGACCTCCTCCACCAAAAAGATTTTGTTTGTGTCAACACTGGAAAACCTACATTTTTGTCTGCCTCCACGTCAGCCTACTCTCATTAGGTCCTACTGGTCGGTGCTGTTCAGCTAGCTCGGTGCTTTCAATGGTATGCTCTTGCTAATACACACTCGAGTGACTATTTTCCATGTGTCCATCGATTGCAGCCACAACTGCCATCTATGCACTGAAGACGCTGGAAGTTTCTCCAAGCCGATTGGACACTTTTCTCCTCACTAGCAACGTTTGATGACCGTCAATTTCCTTGCATCGATGATCACGTCACTCATGTTACGGAAGTTGTTCTTACAGCCGCCGAACGTTCAATACCTCGTACCTCCCCTTTATCCTGACGTCCCCAGTTCCTTGGTGGAACGAGGCGTGCCGTAACGCAATACATGAGCGGAAACGTCCTCTTCGCGTTTTCCGCCATCATCCTACGTTGGTCAACTGTATTCGTTATAAGCAATTACGTGCGCGGTGCCGTCGGATCATACGCGATAGCAAGAAGGCAAGCTGGGATTTCTTTACCAGCTCCTTTAAGGCCCCTTTCACTCTGGCACACTGGTGACGGTTGCCAGTGATGGTCACTGGTGACTGTGGTGAACACTCTCGGGTCACTGGTGTCTGCCACCGCAGGTATTTCCAACTAATTAATTAGTGAAATGGGCTCGTACAGGGGTAGCAACTAAATATCGCTAGCCTTTGGTGTTTCGAAAAATAAGGTATTACATTTTATAAAAGAACATACAACTTACCAATTTTGTTTTTGTTATCCATGTTCTTCTCATTGAAATCAGGCACAAACTTCGTTATAATTTCTTGCCACGCACTCGTTTCCATCAGTTTGTTGCTATAGTCATCGCTTTTCACACCCCAAATAGCAGGAAGGCTTTCTACTTCACTTACAAAATCTACCGTGTTAATCAAATCTAAATTCATGAGTACAGTGTGTACAGTAAATGTTCAGTGAATATTTCGCGCCACTGTCTCAGAAATGATTGCCTGCCGGTTGGCAAATCTGCAGCGCTGCGTCTGTGATCAGTGTTCCAATGTGAACACTCCAATTCAAAGTAATGCATGTACAGCGGAACTGCTGTCAACACAGTGACCTTATCCATCACATGTGGCGGGCCTGAGTCACTGCTGGGTCACGGTGGCTCGGTGAGGCAGTGTAGCGTTCCAGTGTGAACGCTCCAGTTCACACGAATGTATCTCTGTCGGTGACCGAGGCTGGTGACCGTCACCTGTGTCCCAATGTGAATCGGGCCTAATACCTTGCCTAATACCTTCAGTCCCTCATCAGTTGATTGGAGTCGAATCCGACAGATATCTGTCACATCCAGTTTTTCCTCAACTTCTAGGCTAACTGTCGCGCAGGATACCTTAGTGGACCCAGTCGCAATCTCTAACTCATTGGATCAACACTTTGCTGAGATTTCGAGCCCTTCTAATTACCCACCAGCTCTTCTCCCAAAATGACGGGCAGGAGAAGAGCGACCTCTTGCCTTTTCCTCTCAAAATCGCGAAAGCTATAATGCCGTTTTTTCTGTGTGGGAACTCAGACATGCAATCTCCGCCTCTAGCTCTTCTGCTCCTGGACCGGATGCTATCCGCGTCCAAATGTCGCTGCATTTATCATACCATAGTCTGTCCTACCTCCTTCGCCTTTATAATCGACTCTGGGTCGACAGTACCTTTTCCAGAAGATGGCGGGACGCTACCGTCATTCGTGTTCCGAAACCTGGAAAGGACAAACATCTCCCCTCCAGCTATCGCCCAACCTCTTTCACTTGTAGTGTTTGTAAGGTTTTGGAGTGTATAGCAAATTGCTATATAGGCTGGTGGCTTGAGTCCCGAAACCTTTTAACGACTGCCCAATGATCCATACTTGCAGAATGTTGTAAGCCCCTTTCTTACAGCAGAAAGGTGGCGCTGTTCCAACAACATGATGTTCACCCACGCACTGTCCTTGAAACTCAACGTGCTCTACAAGCAGTGAAGAAGCAACTTCCCTGGCCAGAACAATGTCCAGATTTGTCTTCAATCGAGCACGTATGGTATATGATGGGACGAGAAGTGTTTCGTGCCACTCATCAACCAGCAACTTTTACAGAGCTACGTGAACAGTCGAGCAGGCGTGAAACAACTTATCCCAGGACAGCGTTCGCCATCTGTACGATCGGCTGGATGCCAGAATGAGTGCCCGCATTGCCGCCCATGGAGGTTACAATACACAGTAAAGTGGGTGTTTCAGCGTGGGTCAATACCTGGTACCTCAGAACCTTGTGTGCTGTCGACATGTAAATGTAATCAGTTCGTGTTCTCCATGGGCATTACTGCAGTAATAAATCTTGAGGAATTTAAAGGATTGTCATAATTTTTTCCAGCAGTTTGTGACAACCTGGGAATTTGAGTTAGATTGGAAGCATGCTCAGATAGCTGAAGCAGTGGAGAACCTGGGTTTGTGTCCCGGGCTGGTACAAATTTACGCTTGTCACCACTGAACTTATTTCAGTGCTCGACTGCGGCTAACGTATGATTTTCAATTTCGTCATGTATATACACAGCTGCAGGATCAAAGACAAATGGTGTCGAATCTTTCAAATGGTTCAAATGACACTGAGCACTATGGGACTTAGCATCTGAGGTCATCAGTCTCCTAGACTTAGAACTACTTAAACATGACTAACCTAAGGACATCCCACACATCCATGCCCGAGACAGGATTCGAACCTGTGACAGTAGCAGCAGCGCGGTTCCGGACTGAACCGCCTAGAACCGCTCGGCCACAGCGGCCGGCTTGATTCTTTCAGACATGTCGGAAACAACAGACACCACTCACATAAATACAAGGGCAGTTCAATAAGTAATGCAACACTTTTTTTTTCTCGACCAATTTTGGTTTAAAAAACCGAAAATTTCTTGTGGAATACTTTCAAACATTCCCGCTTCGTCTCGTATAGTTTCATTGACTTCCGACAGGTGGCAGCGCTGTACGGAGCTGTTAAAATGGCGTCTGTAACGGATGTGCGTTGCAAACAACGGGCAGTGATCGAGTTTCTTTTGGCGGAAAACCAGGGCATCTCAGATATTCATAGGCGCTTGCAGAATGGCTACGGTGATCTGGCAGTGGACAAAAGCACGGTGAGTCGTTGGGCAAAGCGTGTGTCATCATCGCCGCAAGGTCAAGCAAGACTGTCTGATCTCCCGCGTGCGGGCCGGCCGTGCACAGCTGTGACTCCTGCAATGGCGGAGCATGCGAACACACTCGTTCGAGATCATCGACGGATCACCATCAAACAACTCAGTGCTCAACTTGACATCTCTGTTGGTAGTGCTGTCACAATTGTTCACCAGTTGGGATATTCAAAGGTTTGTTCCCGCTGGGTCCTTCGTTGTCTAACCGAACACCATAAAGAGCAAAGGAGAACCATCTGTGCGGAATTGCTTGCTCGTCATGTGGCTGAGGGTGACAATTTCTTGCCAAAGATTGTTACAGGCGATGAAACATGGGTTCATCACTTCGAACCTCAAACAAAACGGCCATCAATGGAGTGGCGCCACACCCACTCCCCTACCAAGAAAAAGTTTAAAGCCATACCCTCAGCCGGTAAAGTCATGGTTACAGTCTTCTGGGACGCTGAAGGGGTTATTCTGATCGATGTCCTTCCCCATGGTCAAACGATCAACTCTGGAGTGTATTGTGCTACTCCTCAGAAATTGAAGAAACGACTTCAGCGTGTTCGTAGGCACAAAAATCTGAACGAACTTCTCCTTCTTCATGACAACGCAAGACCTCACACAAGTCTTCGCACCCTAGAGGAGCTCACAAAACTTCAGTGGACTGTTCTTCCTCATGCACCCTACAGCCCCGATCTCGCACCGTCGGATTTCCATATGTTTGGCCCAATGAAGGACGCAATCCGTGGGAGGCACTACGCGGATGATGAAGAAGTTATTGATGCAGTACGACGTTGGCTCCAACATCGACCAGTGGAATGGTACCGTGCAGGCATACAGGCCCTCATTTCAAGGTGGCGTAAGGCCGTAGCATTGAATGGAGATTACGTTGAAAAATAGTGTTGTGTAGCTAAAAGATTGGGGAATAACCTGGTGTATTTCAATGCTGAATAAAACAACCCCTGTTTCAGAAAAAAAATGTGTTGCATTACTTATTGAACTGCCCTCGTATATGCGCCCTGATGGCAATTAATGATCTTGCAGGACTCGGCAAGAGGCGAAGAGTGATGAGGTTGATGGGCAGGGGATGATAAAGATGTAGCGTGCAACACATTGGGCATTTGTGTTGGTCAGGAAGCGCACCTAGCCGAAGCGGTTAAGGTGACTGCTTGTGTACAGTGGGAAATCCAGGTTAGTGCCCTCGTCCGGCACAAAGTTCCACTTTTCGCCACCTAATTTACTTCAGTGCCTGACTGTGGCTAATGTTTGGATTTCAGTTTAATCATGTGCAAATGGTTACGGGATCGAAAACAAATGGTGTTGTTCTTTCGGACATGTCCAGGCACCATTCATATAAATATGAGTATTCTGAGATAAGAAACCAACTGGTCACACATGAATGTTACACGCAGTATTAGGTCTTGAATGAAAAATGCGTTTGAGATACGTGTTTATAAAATGTTTGGATTCAAAGACATCAGTGGCACTTCCTTGACCTACATTCATATACAGAGTAGGTAACGCAAGATTGACCCCGAAAATATTTTCAATAAGACTGACTCAGGAATGACCCTTGTTAACGAACATCACAGCAGACACTGAAATGGCCGCCGTTGATAGCGATCCATCATTGTGATTAGTCTATGAAACAGTGAGACACGCGTACGCCTCTGCCTGAGGAATAGCAGCAATACCATTTTCAGTGTCCTGATGTATCTTCTTCAGTTTGTGAACATCGTCTGAGTATATCTGACCCTTCGGGTTGGCCCACAGAGAGATCAGGCGATCAAGATGGCCAGGAGATTGCACTACCTCTCCAGATTGTCCCCTTCTCACTGTACACCTAATACACTCGTGAAAAGATTCTCAAAATGGTATCTGCTTTTGGTCAGTGTTTCTAAAATATTGACATAGCCGTTTATATTTTGTGAGTTGATCGACATATGGGTTAAACTGATTCTGAACATATCGGTTAGCAGTAATAGTTTGGTGAAAGAATCGTTTTACGGTGTGGGCACAAACCACTGTGCACTAAACACCAATCTTTACATTATGCAAAGGCCCTTCTAGGTACAGACAGTCATTCTCTGATGCATAATGGATCATATTCTGTGTGTTCAAGATCCCTTACAAGTGGATCAGGCCTCATCTGAAGAAGGGAAAAACTGAGGATCTAAAAGTATTGATTCTGCTTATCTCTCAATCATTCAATTAGTATCGATTGTGTCCTCAAAGATGAACCGTTTGTCATTTTGGAATGACAGAGAGACTTTCAGCTGCAATACATTGTATAAGACATGGTTTCACGATCTAAAGCATACTTGCTGTTCCTTATGCTGAGGTTGAGATGGAGCATCGCCAACACTGTTGAGCAGGCACTACTTGTAATCATGGTCATGAGAGCCACTGAGGCCGCATGATGCACATTCTTAGCCTGCCGTGGGGTGACACGTGAATCTCTACCATATGTGTACATTCATCTTATCCCCACAAACTTCACAGTTGTGTCACATTCACCTCGTCTTTCATGCTCTTGTTTTGACATGTTATGCGATAAGGATATCCATACGTCTAGACATCCCAAATGCTTTATATGGCACCTTATTACTTTATATGGATTGCAGCCATTCATCCGGCTCATTAAACTGCCTTTACTCATATAAAGTAACTTTGTATCAGCGAAGTTGTGTTTCACAGACTCATAGTGAACTCAGTACTTGTGGAGTTTGCAGATCAGTATACACGTATTGACATGGACAGGCTTTGTGAAATTGTACCTCCAGAGCGACAATCCCTTTACCAAAGATAGTGGCCCACTTAAAATTTGGCTTAGAGAGATAACATCTTGTGCCTTAACGCCCATCCCAGTTTAAATGATGTGAATTTCTCGGTGGTTTCTTAAATTTTCACCAAGTGGGGTGGCGCAGTGCGTAGCACATTGGGCTTACATTAGGAACGACGACAGTTCAAACCCGTTCCCAGCCATCCCGATGTAGATTTTCCTCGATTTTCCTAAATCGCTTCAGAAAACTGCTGGGATGAAAAGACAAGGCTGATTTCCTCTCCCACTCTTGAAACAAACCAAGTTTGTATTCTGTCTCTAATGACCTCATATTCAACAGGACAATTTTCCACACTCTTTTAGAAAATTGAATTATTCACTAATTTGGCAAAAAAAAAAACCTTTCAAAGTCAGATTGCGAGCGCCCTCTTTTCGTTATTGACATCAATGTACTCCTTCAACCAGCATGACCGACTGAAGGTTTCTGCAGCGTATAATGTACATCTTTGTATCCCCCAGCGTTATTGTCACCTTGGGGATAGAATAATTGTGTGGAACTGATTGCTGCATACATAGATTACAGTCAGTGAGGGAGTAGGGGGACTACCCACTCTGCACTGTTGCCACATGTATCCGAGATAGCAGTGATGACGTCATCCAAGATGGCGTCGTGTAGACTTGGCAACAGCGCATGACGTCATTCAAGAAAAAAATTGGCAGGAAGTTCAAATTCCATCAGGATAATGCGTCACTCCTAAGAATCTCGCTGGAAATTAAGGCACTTGAGGTTTCGCTGCTAATCTAAGAAAATTGCTCGAAGACAGTCAATCGGGCTACCTCCACTAACCTAAGTCACCCGACTGCCACTTCCTCGTACAAACTGGCGCCAAGTTGGAATTTATGTAGTAAACAAAGCTCACTTGGGTTTTCGCTACCAACCTAAGAAAATTGTTGCAAACGAAGCTCACCTCCACTAACCTAAGTCACCAGAGCGCCACCTCTTCCTAGGGGTTACTGGTAAAAGGACAGCCTGCACTAGGGTGATGGAGAGAGAAATGAGCGTACTTTATTTATTTGGGGGGCAATTTACTTACGGCTGAAGTATATGTGTCACAGAACACACGCTCTGACATGCCCCACAGCATACAGACCTGCAAACTACTCCTGCATAACTCATGTATAAGGCTCTACCCACATGCTTGCTAATTGTAAACCGTCAAAAATAACACATTGCGCGACCTACAGACATGCGAACCACTCTTAAATAATGCAATGCACTACTTCCAGATAGCCAAACAACTCCTAAATTGTCAAAATAATAATCTATCTAAAAGACTTTTCTTGCTAATCATCAACTGTCGAAATCATACACAAGCCTTTATTTAAAGAATTAGAGGCAGCACCACCACCCAGTACATTCGCCACCGAGTCCAGAGCCCAACTGACTTAGTTCACACCAATGCCACTAGAGGACGCTGTAGTGATGTCAGGTGATGATGCAAGAACCGTAATCTAAGATGGCGCCACCTAGTGTGTTGACCACGAGCTCCAGACTCCAACTGTCTTAGTACATTTCGTCGCCGCTAGTGGAAACCTCCGTGACACCAGCTGATGATGCAAGTACAGTTACCCACGATGGAGGCAAACAGTGTGTTCTCCACGAGTTCTAGAACTCAGTACCACCAGCAGAGGATGCTGTCGTCCTTTTCGTGACATAAACCCAGATGGTGAGGGAAAATGGTGGGTAAATGACTCAGCCTGCTCAAGGTTGCTGGGGAGAGTAAGGGTGGAGTGCACTCTATCTATTTTCAAACAACTTATTTAAGGATAGAGTACATCTGACACACTGATACAAAACATCCTCCCTGATGTGCCTGGGGTCATGTTGCACAGCCCACAGACACGCAACCAACTCGTAATTTCAGTACACAATAGCAAACTGCTCCTAAATAATTCTTCACACTGATGTGTAGACACGCTGAGAACTCGTAAACTGTGCAAATAGCGCATAGAAGGGCCTACAGAGCCGCTCGCGTAATAGTGCAATCAATGCACACAAGCACAGTCCACCACCCCATGTCCAGTAGAGTACACAGTAGGTAATGATAAGTGGTGCATCCGTCAGATGTCAAACCGCACACAGCCCCTGCTCGACTTCTGCAAGCATGAGGTATATGTAACTCATGAGAATTTCCTATCAGCTATACACCAATGATGACACGATCGCACATACAGTCGACGCAGCTGTCAGCTGTCAAACCACGCTTAGGCCCCACGCCAGTGTCCCGAAAGTATGAGGTGGCGTCACCCCCATTCATACGTAACACCTGAGAAATTCCTATGCAAATATGTGTTCACCATACGCACATTCTGATGTGATTGGGTGTGAGCACAACCGTGAGCTGCAGCCAAACGCAGGCCAAAGTTGTATGTAGGCTCCGTTAATGACTGGTGGCTTACTTACAGAGCACGCACTCACACTCCAAGCAGATCCGGCAGCCCGGTGAAGATGCTGCAGAATTCTGTTCCACAATATCAGAACCTGCTTTCTCCTTAGCGATTCTAACGTACCATATGTCACTCACGCTTCGCCACGGGTACCTACATACCATCGCAAACGCATCTAGCAACGTTATCAATTTTATACTCAAGTCACATTGCTATCTAAAATAATAAAAAAGTCTAACTCTACAAAATTACATAGCACCTCAGAAATAGTTAACACTCGTTTTCTTGTTGTCTCAGCTTTTACACGCCAAAATTCCTGCCCTAACAGAACTTGTTTACCAAAATATCGCCGAATCCAGTCTTCCTCCCTGACATAACGTGATAACCTTCCTGCTCTCAACATACAGAACTGTTCTCACCGCTCCTATATCCCACCACAATCAATTTAGCATTTTCTTTCTGGGGCTTTCTGTCGTTATTTTGCAAAAATTGCTAAATTGCACCGACACTTCCCTCAATCTACACACCCACAACCTGTTCTTTCTCTCTACAGACGCTACACTCAGTGTTAATAAACTATTTTACACTGATCACCATTTTGCACCGACAATTAAACATCGCAAAGTTGTCTGCAGGACATCAAATACATACGATACTCGCAAGAATATTGGAGAATCGAACCGATCTCCAACCAGGGAATATATCACCGTCTTGAACTAGTGAACATGCAATTCATATCCCCCACCACACCAAATCACCCCCTTTACATCAGCGAACCGAAGTCACCCTCTCAGAACTAATGTGAAAGACAGGCTCGTTTCCCCCTGGCACAAACACGTTACTGTTTCCACTTTCTTGCTCGCTTTTCTACAGACATCCCCAGACTCGTCGATTAAAAGAACAACCATATTTTCGCCATAATATTATACAATTTTCGCCGATATCAAGCACACAGCAGTAGCCTCCCGATCACTAAAGCAACGTAATGCACAACATATATACTGTAAATTATTTCTCCACAAACACCAAACTTTATCGAGGTGCAGCGTGCTGTAAACCATTGGCTAACCAGAAACAAATGAGTAAAATGATATTTGCACTATCGAATACCGATGTCGGTGATTTAACAGATTCCAGATGATCAATATTGTTTACAAACCAACTAGGGTCTTTCCCACATCTAGAGAACAGGCAAACACGTGTCCAACACACCACAATCGATATTCCCTCAACTAAATAAAGGCACCAAATTCTTCTATGATTATACTTACAATTAAATCTTACGATCGAGGTCTGAAATGAACAGTATTCGGCAATGAGCGAAGTATCGTAAATACACTCTGTTGACCGCTGCGGCTCTGGAAATACCTGTACCTTCCTTACCACTAGTCATAGTCTTACCTTCGCTATCACAGTACTCCAAGTCAAATCCATAACCTATCTACAACAGCACATAGACATTTCCTTTACACAAACAGATATACTTTATAAACATGATGCTCAAATGCGAACATATCACACACCCAGCACTAATACTAAGTATAATATTACCTCCTCAATAACTGGATGCATACGACACCAAGTAATACTGAATGAAAATCAATGATGGGTGCGCATGTCTCTTATGTTCTTCATGTGAGTCATACCACCATGTCATAGACGTAATCGAGCACATGTTAAAGAAAAAAATCCCGATCCCAACAACTACTGCATGTTACTCTCACAAGCGCTCTTCGTTCTATAGGTGCACCCAACTATCCATGTTAAAACCTATAACCGCTCTACAAATCGAGGTACAACATTACCTCTGAATGAGGTGGTGTTTTCCGGACAAATACCGTGACGGTGATCGTAGAAATGTGTGTATTAATAGCCAACGATGCAACCTTGTGATAAACTCAATGAACTTTGAAAGTCATTGGGCTAAGGAACGTGGTATGCAAGCGCTATTTGCGACTCCATCACACCGCATGCAACTACATAATTCATTAGTTTTTGCTATGCATTCTGTCTTGAGGCCATATCAGACGTTCCGCAATATATCTGCTGAGTTATAGGCGATAACAGACAGTAGTAGTAGTAGACGATGTGCTGATTGAGGTCCTAAGAAAAAAAAAATACACTAACTTCTCAGATCTCTAGCCTTACGCTATATATTAGAAAGTATGTCCATTCAAACACATACTTGCATAGGCTCCCACCCATAAGTCAATCATATTTCACGCACTCTCATATCTCTAAATGAGTCACCTTCCTCGAATATATGTGCTACAGTAAAATTACAACCTCCTATTAAATACACCCTACGTGTCCTCCAGTCGCACCCATTTGTACAGCTTTCGACAAGTGCTAGCTCCAATTTAAGTAAGAAAAAGACATATCCAACACCTACTCCAACCTGTGTAGAAACAGATCGAGCTGAGTTATTGCAACAGGACCGTGTTCTGAGCATTCGGCGGAAATGCGCGCTGTGCACACCCAAACTAGATATAAGTACTACAGGTCCCCAACATGCTATCTTCTTTATTCTATACCCACCAAAACCTAGAAAAATTACGAAGTATAAAAGCTCATCCTGTTTACAAGTCACCTAGGCGTCGATGCGGGCGCAATGACGTGTAGCTACGGTAGGCCTCCAGCACGAAGAAAGACATTTCACAATACTTCCCCAGAATAGCATAGCGTGCAGCCATCCAGGCATTCCTAACGGTTCATCAAGTCCGACACCTCAAACCGCAACTAGCTATGTGGTGACGATCATATTAAATATACAAACACCGCAAAGATCACTTTAAACTTTCATCACCTATACTCTAAGATAAATTATCATATGAGACGTTCCCTCTGGTCCTGATTGAAACACTGTTTTCTAATACGATTTTGTACATTGCCAAACATTTCGTTTTCTGCCACGACTTCGAGGTCTGTGTCAGATTCTAAACTGACATTAACATGCTCTGACCCATGACCTCTCACAGAAAACTAGACATCACGCGGGGTAAATCATATTCTTAGGACAGATAGCATAACACTGGATGATTTTTAAATAAAACGCACTTACAACATAAGGAAACTAGAAGATTTTGGCAACATTGTGGAAAGTTTCCAACCTACCGCCCGAAAGTGACTCATAACCTCTACATTTAAATTCAATGTCACCATGATGGAATAGATGATGGCTCAGCGTTCCATTTCGAGTTATTCCTAATTTTGCACTCATGTAAACGATCGCTGTTTAGCTGCTAGCAACCAAAAATGGTTCAAATGGCTCTGAGCACTACGGGACTTAACTTCTGAGGTCATCAGTTCCCTAGAACTTAGAACTACTTAAACCTAACTAACCTAAGGACATCACACACACCCATGACCGAGGCAGGATTCGAACATGTGACCGTAGCGGTCGCACGGTTCCAGAATGTAGTGCCTAGAACCACTCGGCCACCCGGGCCGGCTGGTTGCAACCTCCAGAAGCTGTCACCCATCCACAAAACTTCTTCCCCAACTCAAACAAGCGATGTTATTATGCGGTAACCAATGCGCGGATGTGATGGAAAAGACACCATCGATGTACTGTAATATTAACAACCGACTTGATAGCGCGAAGAATTTTACACCAAGTTCAGCACCGACCAATGATGTGGCGGCATGTTTCCCAAATTTCAGTATCATAGCTAAACCATGCCCTCTCCAAATTCAGGGTATCATTGCGAACATCGATAGATGACTGAGCAGTATGTCCATTAACTCTTAATTCTCAAACACATAAATCGTCAAAGTATATGAGACAGTGATCTACATATTTCTATCACCTCGAGCATAGTGTTTAATTTACGATCTATCTCTCAGCGTATGGGAGTCACAGTGCATTCTCGCCGTCTTAGGGTAAAAGACCATCCTCAAACTGTCATTTACCAATCAGCCCTGCAGCACAGTTAGCAAATTAATCTGCAACCGACCATAAAAAGACCTCTACACTCCAAGTCTCATGAATGAATTGAGCTTTCTGAGTCCTAACCCATCCAAGTGCATGAGACTTCTCGAGATGCGACCTTGTCGATGAGCTTAGCACCCCTTATTGATGTATAGTAACAGATTTCAAAGTGCATTCATATAATAGCAGACAGTTAAGAAGAACAACAAAGGATTGATTTTTGTACATGATGGAGCCCCAGATGGATGGAGCTCAACGCATTTTTACGTAAATCAACCAAGCTGTCAACTCTAAAGTATTGTTCTAGAGTCTAGGATCCGCACCTGGATGGTATTCATAAGAGAGATAACATAAACACACGCACTCTTAAAACTACAACGTTCTACTCTTAAAAATTGGTTATAATATTAGACCGCATACGTTTCCGACCTATCAGACACACACTCTTTTTCCCCATTTCTCTACACTGAACTATCTAATCGAATCGTGAAACATTCGTCTTGCATGATACGAGCACAATATAGCTTTGCGGAGACATATAGTGCCACTGTTCACATCTGATCATGGTTCAGAAATTATACAATACCAACATCAGGCCTATATATAAAATGATAGTTAGTAGCAGGAGATACATCGTACAAGGAAACAGATAAACACATAGCAGCAGCGACCGACATATGAAAATTACAAGTAATTCCGTTACTAACTCTGTAAACAGCCCATAAGTTGGGCAAATCTGTACACAGGGATTGCAGCGCATCACAAGCTATTACCGCTAGGTTACTTATGACCCTGAAGTCTCGATTTTACACCCAAGATGCGACAGGAGGATCGCATAAAATCAAAATTCGTTTAGAGGAGTGCATCAAGTTTCATCACACATGAAATGGAAGTCCTCTGATGATCGAGAGGTTTCCCGTTAACGATCGCAAGTAGACACTGCTTTAAACCACATACGGAACACATAACTGTAAACAAGTAGAACACAGGCTATGTCACGCGACTGATGCACCAGGATAGAACACTGGAGGAAAAAAAATTGACCTGCACCAATTTCTTCTCTCGAATGAATTAATCAACCTTTAAGTCGTACCTCGTTACAGTTCTTTCTCAATCGATCAACCCCTCAACTCTCTTTTATCCTGTAACGCAAATGCAAGTAAGTTTAGAGGTGAAACGATCTCTGTACTCCTCAAAAGCACGAAATACAGTAGTCAGCTCGCGTGTATCACTGATACCTCAATAGACATACTGTATAATACTGACTCAACGGGAAAAAATTGACAACCTCCCTGATTCCGCTTCGTTTCGATGTCAACGTTTTCTCGCATTCCCCTTGTTGGCGCATACTTGATCCCATGTACAAACTGTTCGGAGCTAACCAGAACATATACAAGTACTTCCTCAATTTCCCCACATTTCGGTGTATATTCGATCAATTTATACCTATTCCCTAGGCATTTTTCGCAATTCTATCGATTTTATGTCAGATCTATCCATGCGATCACGACGTAATCGCTCGTTCTGGGTTCTAAAATTGCCTGTAAATTTAACTCAGTTGCCAACACCTAGTTCAAATGCACTAATTGGGCGGCGTAATACAGCACTGTATTCGAATGTATCCAGTCACCTCCACATTCGGGGAGCGTTTGCTCTGTTTTCTGCATGTCTGCGTATATTTACTGCCTAAATTCAAACTTGGCGGCAATTCGTAGGAGGTCGGGTGACTTAGGTTAGTGGAGGTAGCCCAATTGACCGTCTTCGCGCGATTTTCGTAGATTAGCAGTGAAACCTCAAGTGCCTCATCTTCCAGCGATTTTATTAGGAATGACACATTATCCTGTTGGAATTTGAACTTCCTGCCAATTTTTTTCTGGAGGATTAGGTTAGTGGAGGTAGCCCAACTGAACTATCTTCCCGCCAAAATCCACCATCTTGAATGATGTCATGCACTGTTGTCAAGTCTACATGATGCTATCTTGGATGACATCATCGCCGCCATCTTGGCTACATCTGGAAACAATGCAGAGTGGGGTGACACACCTGTAGTCCCCATACTCGAGTGAGTGCCATGTAAGTTAACAAGGTGAGCCTGTTCTGCTTCCACAAGATACCTTACAACAGAATCCGTTCCCACAGCTTGGAACTCATCCAATCTAATGTTTTCCGTATCAGACAGCAGAGATTATTGCATATGTCCATATAAGTTGCTTACATCCAAGTACACAATGAAACTCAAATTGTCCGTTTCTTTGTTCTCCTTCTCACTCATTCACAAATTACTTGCCTCGGCGTACCTATGCGCACACTGGCAAAGTTTCTCATGAACTCCTGGTTTGAAAAAGAGCAGTATATCAACTTCGATCAATATTTTGATGTTGACAAGCGTCGTTTTTAATATTGCATCCCACAAGAGCCCCAGTGGAGTGTACTGAAATGCAGAGACAGTATGTTTGTGACCATGCACACACTCAGTCGATGAGTAGGTCCGATAATCGATATTCCTAAATATTCAGGACTCGCTCACAACGGTTGTTATAGCCGAGCCAATTGACCGACAAAACGCCGACACGGACGGTTGGTAGAGAACGTAATTCTGAAGTTTGGGATCCCCACAGTTTCACTGAGTGACGTGGGGAGTAATTTTATAAGTGATACTGTGGAGGATAGATAAGGTACAGGCGACAGCTTACCATCCACAGCCAAATGGTTCGCTGGAGAGTACACACCGTACGCTAATTGAAATGTTACGGCACTACATTAGCCGAGATCAAGACGATTGGGATCATTAGATTTCTTTCGCGACATTTGTGTAAAACACGACTCCGCACCGTACAACCGGGTACACACCTTTCTAATTGTTTTTCGGGAGGAAGTGTAATCTACCCGGATGGTTACAGAGATAACCCGCAAACGTAGTTCATAACTACGAGGATTACGTGACTGAGGTCCGACTACGGATCCTACTGCTGCATCAAGAGGCCCGCGTGGCGACGCAGGAAAGCAAGGAGAGAAATAAGGTTAATTATGACCGGACGCAAAACCCAAAAGAATTTAGAAGGCATGGCCGCGTGGTGTTGTGTGATGGAAGCGTGCAAAGAGGACGCAGTAAGAAGCTGGACAGTCAATGGCGAGGGCCATACACTGTAGTGGACGTAAAAGGACCAAATGTAAGAATTCGATTAAAAGGAAATAAATATGTAAAAGTACATGCCAATTGGTTGAAAGAATTTTTCTGAGTAATATAAGATAATTAAGATAGTGCATATCAGAGTGAATTGATGTCAGGAAAAGAAGTAAGGGGTCGTGCAAATGACAACGGAAGGCTGAGAAAAGCCGTTTCTGTTACAGATGAATATGGTGCAGACACTGTGGGCGACAACTACGGTGGAGAGTATGATGTTGACCGTCCTCGGTGAACGAGAAGCGCCGCCAATGGACATACGAGTACAGCAGTTTAAGTCAGCACCAGGGATTTATTACGACGACCATGGTATAGTTAACCTGTAAAGCACAACTTGGAGACTAGTGAGTTATTTTCAATTAAAGGAACTACATGAAAAAACCGAGCAGACGGAAGCGTTGGCCGATAGAGGAGTAGCGCATTGTCCCATCAAGTTGCACGTTGGACGTTGAGGAGCGTCAGAACGTTCAAAAGACAGTAGCATGGCATTTGGGAAAAATTACAGAATTAAGGGCGTTAATTGAGCATTTAGCCCAGTGTGAGACACCAAGAACTAAACGGGGTGTATTAAACTTCATTCGGGAGACTAGTAAGATACTATTTAGCACGATAGACGAAGATGATATGGCATTTTTCAAGGCAAAAATAGATGTATTAGGGGAGCAACAGAGAGAGCTGTTGCGACTGTCCAAGGAGCAAGTGACGATATAGTCAGGGCATCATTGACACTGATTAATCAGACACTAAACACGGTGAGTAAGAATCCTCAAATAATTTCAGATGGAATCGCGAAACTAAGTGCGCACGTAGAAGACTACGAGAACATCACCAATAGGACGGTACAACTGGCCTTGATTATGATAACCATCACGGAACAGCTAGTGTTTAATGAATTACAGCGCGAGCATGACTTGTTGATTTCCACCACTGTGGACGCGCAGAAAAGTCTCCTAGAACCACATTTGATAAATCCTGAGCAAGTAGTTAAGTATTTGGAACTAATCAAAGGAGAACTGAAGGACAAAAAAGTTCCCCGTGGAAATCACAAAGGACCAAGGATATCTGTTATTGCGAATAGTAGATTTATACACTCCTGGAAATGGAAAAAAGAACACATTGACACCGGTGTGTCAGACCCACCATACTTGCTCCGGACACTGCGAGAGGGCTGTACAAGCAATGATCACACGCACGGCACAGCGAACACACCAGGAACCGCGGTGTTGGCCGTCGAATGGCGCTAGCTGCGCAGCATTTGTGCACCGCCGCCGTCAGTGTCAGCCTGTTTGCCGTGGCATACGGAGCTCCATCGCAGTCTTTAACACTGGTAGCATGCCGCGACAGCGTGGACGTCAACCGTATGTGCAGTTGACGGACTTTGAGCGAGGGCGTATAGTGGGCATGCGGGAGGCCGGGTGGACGTACCGCCGAATTGCTCAACACGTGGGGTGTGAGGTCTCCACAGTACATCGATGTTGTCGCCAGTGGTCGGCGGAAGGTGCACGTGCCCGTCGACCTGGGACCGGACCGCAGCGACGCACGGATGCACGCCAAGACCGTAGGATCCTACGCAGTGCCGTAGGGGACCGCACCGCCACTTCCCAGCAAATAAGGGACACTGTTGCTCCTGGGGTATCGGCGAGGACCATTCGCAACCGTCTCCATGAAGCTGGGCTACGGTCCCGCACACCGTTAGGCCGTCTTCCGCTCACGCCCCCAACATCGTGCAGCCCGCCTCCAGTGGTGTCGCGACAGGCGTGAATGGAGGGACGAATGGAGACGTGTCGTCTTCAGCGATGAGAGTCGCTTCTGCCTTGGTGCCAATGATGGTCGTATGCGTGTTTGGCGCCGTGCAGGTGAGCGCCACAGTCAGGACTGCATACGACCGAGGCACACAGGGCCAACACCCGGCATCATGGTGTGGGGAGCGATCTCCTACACTGGCCGTACACCACTGGTGATCGTCGAGGGGACACTGAATAGTGCACGGTACATCCAAACCGTCATCGAACCCATCGTTCTACCATTCCTAGACCGGCAAGGGAACTTGCTGTTCCAACAGGACAATGCACGTCCGCATGTATCCCGTGCCACCCAATGTGCTCTAGAAGGTGTAAGTCAACTACCCTGGCCAGCAAGATCTCCGGATCTGTCCCCCATTGAGCATGTTTGGGACTGGATGAAGCGTCGTCTCACGCGGTCTGCACGTCCAGCACGAACGCTGGTCCAACTGAGGCGCCAGGTGGAAATGGCATGGCAAGCCGTTCCACAGGACTACATCCAGCATCTCTACGATCGTCTGCATGGGACAATAGCAGCCTGCATTGCTGCGAAAGGTGGATATACACTGTACTAATGCCGACATGGTGCATGCTCTGTTGCCTGTGTCTATGTGCCTGTGGTTCTGTCAGTGTGATCATGTGATGTATCTGACCCCAGGAATGTGTCAATAAAGTTTCCCCTTCCTGGGGCAATGAATTCACGGTGTTCTTATTTCAATTTCCAGGAGTGTACGTATTTTAGCAGGAGACACCTAAAGTTATGTATTAAAAAAATTGTTCTCTTATATAGCGGCACAGGAGGAATTCCTCATAATAGATGAAGCGAAGCGACACTATGCGCAACTGTCTAGTGACCTGTTACTTTGTAAAACGGTCACGATGAGAAAACAGATCTGTAAACAGAAATTCGTCCTAATGTTCACTTACGATGACGAGAGATGCGAAGCTCGCATGTTACAACCAGTCCAAGAGGTTCCCAAAGATTGCAGTCTTAAATACATCATTGTAAACGAAACTATCTGGACGCAGATACCCGCCAACCTATGGTTGTATGTAGCCCCAAAAGACAAAGGGGTTGACGATACTATGGTAATGATTTGCCACCCAGCGACGTCATTGTGCGGGGCACTGGTAGATTAAGTTTCTTAAGAAAATGTAAGTGTTATGGTGCACAGATAATATTGCAAGCTGACCATGTCATTCGCACCAACATATATAAAGTAGACATATTTCCTAAGCTAAATATAGGTATGGATAGTTGTATAATGGGCGAGAAACAGCAAAACATGACGCAAATCCTCATACTACTACCATCACAGGATATAGTTGGTCATCTAGACGATTTAAAGATAGCAGGTCGCAAAATGGACGACTTGCAAGGTGAAACAGAGTACCAGCAGGTTGGCCGAATAGTATGTATTCCATGTGGGGATACGGGAATTCAGTGTTGCTATGTATAGTACTTGTAACTTGTTGTATGTGTGTTTACTGTAACTGTTGTAGAAAATATGGAAGACGGCTTTGTGAAGTAGGAGGACAATGTTGTAACAAAGTGTGTGAAACAGACAGTTCTAACTGACTGTAATCGTAGAAGTATGGTAAGGTACACTTCCTCGCAATAGACTGTACAGTGCGTAGAGGAGGAAGAGATAGTAGAGCATGAAATGAGGGCTGAACCACGTACCCCTCACCCTGCCAGAGTGTCATGGGGAGAGCGTAGTAGATGCCGAAACCCACCAGAAAGGTGGACGTAAACACGCCTATGTGGGAGTCGCCAAAGCTGCGTGCTGACAAAAGAAAACCTAACTCAAAGCCTTAGATATAAATACCGCAAATAATGTAGGGAAAATATGTGTAAACTCATCCGAGTTTTTGAGACTTATATGGTGGAAAGTATATTAAATTTTTGATACAATGGAAACAAAATGTGAGTGTTATAACCATTCCAAAAAGACAGAATGACTGGAGGTATGTTACCTCGAATAACGGATTTTTATGAATTGTAACTTATGTGACAACCGACATTGCAAATTCTGTTAATGAACTAAGTACTCTCACAGAACATGTCATGCAATAAAGAATCTTTAATTTTTGTGATGTGCAAAGACAAAGTTGACAATAAAAACTGGCAATGTCCACTGGCACACGATATTAGTTGACGAAAATTTTGCAACCTCGGAGATCCGAGCTTACAAAATTTTCCTCGGGGGGGGGGGGGGGGGGGAGGGGGATGGGAGGTGTCGTATATAGTAAAATATTCAGTCCTAAGCATAGTAAAATGGCTAAACGGAAAGTATTCAGATTTTGTAAGAAAGACAGTTTAGAAACCGCTGCTGAGCGAGAGGCCTGTGAAATATTTGTCTGACACTCCGGAAGCCGCTATGCAAAGCTTGTTCTGATAACAAGGAGCGGTCCCTGGAGCATTACGAGGTTTGTAGCAAGCACAGCCGCCTGACCCTTGGACGACAGAGGCACCAGCACAAGGAGAACACACAAGACGTCGAGCAATATCACGTGCTAGCAGCAAGAAGTGACATGTTAGCCTCATGACGGACACGAATGAAACAGCCTTCATGGAACGTTCCAGAGTGGGTGGCGTTGTGTGCAGCCACCCCTTATAAGTCGGCGACCCGCCGGCTGGAGGGGGAGCGCAGTTGGGTAGACGTCAGGGACGCTACTTCTGTGACGGAGCAGGACTTGTCATAAGCCGTAGCAGAAATTACTTAGAAAAACCCCACTCGATTCCGCGCAGCAGACAGGATGTTGAAGTTCCATACTTATAATACTTGTTCCTAGTAACTTGTATATAGTTAGGGAATGTGCCAGGGGGGTACTTCCAGGGACAGTAACTACTTGTCTACGAGTAGGGGACTTACATCCTCTAACCGACCAGACTGCTACCGAGTTCCACACTCTACACTAGTCAGTAGTCTACTTTTGAGCCGAGGTCGGGGCTACAGTAGGCGGCCCACAAGCAGTGTCCCATCGGAATCACTGACTGAGTTAAGTTCCTCTGTCTCGCGAAGCGAGTGTCCGTCTTACTCCCTCTCAGGACACGACACATGGTAATTTTTGTCAGCCAGTTCGTGTCCGATATATCCGAACGAACATTAATTACCCACAAGAGGGTTATTGTCTATTGGGAATGATCATACTCCAGAGACACAGGAAATTTCTGACTTAATGGAAATGAAAGTTAAAGAACCTCAGTACATAAGCCCGGCGCAGCAAGATGAATTATCACACCTTTTGAAACAACGTGAACCTGTATTCCCGGAGAAATCAGGCGTTGTTCGGGGTTATACAGGGTGTTACAAAAAGGTACGGCCAAACTTCCAGGAAACATTCCTCACACACAAATAAAGAAAAGATGTTATGTGGACATGTGTCCGGAAACGCTTAATTTCCATGTTAGAGCTCATTTTAGTTTCGTCAGTATGTACTGTACTTCCTCGATTCACCGCCAGTTGGCCCAATTGAAGGAAGGTAATGTTGACTTCGGTGCTTGTGTTGACATGCGACTCATTGCTCTACAGTACTAGCATCAAGTACATCAGTACGTAGCATCAACAGGTTAGTGTTCATCACGAACGTGGTTTTGCAGTCAGTGCAATGTTTACAAATGCGGAGTTGACAGATGCTCATTTGATGTATGGATTAGCACGGGGCAATAGCCGTGGCGCGGTACGTTTGTATCGAGACAGATTTCCAAAACGATAGTGTCCCGACAGGAAGACGTTTGAAGCAATTGATCGGCGTCTTAGGGAGCACGGAACATTCCAGCCTATGATTCGCGACTGGGGAAGACCTAGAACGACGAGGACACCTGCAATGGACGAGGCAATTCTTCTTGCAGTTGACGATAACCCTAATGTCAGCGTCAGAGAAGTTGCTGGCGTACAAGGTAACGTTGACCACGTCACTGCATGGAGAGTGCTACGGGAGAACCAGTTGTTTCCGTACCATGTACATCGTGTGCAGGCACTATCAGCAGCTGATTGGCCTCCACGGGTACACTTCTGCGAATGGTTCATCCAACACTGTGTCAATCCTCATTTCAGTGCAAATGTTCTCTTTACGGATGAGGCTTCATTCCAACGTGATCAAATTGTAAATTTTCATAATCAACATGTGTGGGCTGTGTAGTGGGACGAAATTAAGCGACACCTATCCACCAAAGTCAGCCCAGTTTGCAGGTGACTATAAGTTTAATTTAGTTTTTGTTTATGTGTTTTCTTATTATTTGTAATAAATGTGAATTATCTAAAAGTTTTGTATTTTTTTTATGTGTTTCATGTACGGAGAGATCGGCGCAACGAACGGGGACAGCATCTTCGTTGCCGCGACCAGAGAGGAAATTGCTGGCCGCTATACGTCGCGGGTCGACAGCCAAGGAGCAACAGAAGATCCTGGAACCGAGTTGTTGCGTCGTGTTTCTAAAAAATTAAAAATGAATTTTTATACTCTTTTTGTACAACAATGACGTCATAATGATCTTAACCTTATTGAAAAGTTAGTCACTGTCTGTCAACGCTCAAGTTCACATCTGTATGTGTAGGAAGCTAATAAAATAGTGTATGCTACTAAAGTTTAAACACGTGTCTTGAAGATTTATTTATGAAGAGTTATGTGAACAGATTAATAATATATTTGACAAGATTATTGATTCAGACAGCGTTGGCCGAAACTTTGAATCTAAAAAGTTTATTTAATGTGTGATTCTGATATCGATTAGATCAAGATAACGTGTGTCGATATAATTTTCTGAGGAGAAACAAACGAAATTTAAATTCGAAAAAGTTACGAAAACCAATTGGCCCAAGTGATGTAATTCTCTGCACCCGACTCAACTGATGTTTTACAGTTTCGTTCAAGAACCATTCTATGACAATTTAAAAAGAATATGAATCATTTTTGAAGTGGGTTGTAACTGACGTAGGTGACGAAGTCTGCACATGGTCATATATCAAACGCAAACCTAAATACGTCGTTACACCGCACCGTGGCGACCTTAGAAACAGGACTTGTGTGCAACTAAGGCACACAGGTACGAAACAAAACATCAAGAGTCCTTCGGAAGTCAACGCGAGTTTTCGTGGAGCCTTCACCAGCCAGCGGCGACTTCGCGGGTGTGGGCATCTGACGGAGCCGCAGCCAAGCAGTACGGTCACGCAGTTGTTCCACGAGAAGGCGCGTCTGTTGGGCAGCAGCTGAACGCTGCAAACCCCGACAACCTTTTTTCTCCCTAAACTAATAGGCCCAGTACGTCAGCTGCGGGGCGTTCCTCCGGCTGGTATTAGAGGTGTTGCTGAGGGCTTCGCCTGTCTACGGCGGTGCCGGGCGTGGTTGCAGCCAGCGACGTTTCCGGTGTTCGACTCAGCGTCCTGCCGGTTGCGGAAACGGGGTCGCAGCATCTCAGCGGCTGCATCGACGGCTGTTACATCTGCAGCCCATAGCAGCACACTGATCATCGAGAACTACAAATTACAATATTAAGTGTCCGGTGAGTTTGTTTCAAGTTGGAAGTGGAGTGTTGTATATAGGGAGTGTGCTTTTACAGGATTGTTGATTACAAGTCTGCGTGTGTAGATAGTTAATATCTTACAATAATGTCGGGAAGTGAAATGTCAGACGAAGAGCAGTCCATGTCCGATAGGAGCATGAGATCCCTTTTTAGGGCGATCGCTAAATTAAAACAATCTAACGGGGATTTCCTAGCTGAATTAAAACAGTCTAACGAAGAATCTACTGCTAGATTAAAACAGTCTAACGAAGAATCTATGGCTAAATTGAAACAATCTAACGAAGAATCTACTGCTAGATTAAAAGAGGAATTAAAACAGTCTAACGAAGAATCTATGGCTAAATTAAAACAGTCTAACAACGAATCGACGGCTAGATTAAAAGAGGAACTTAAAGGGGAGCTAACAAAATCGACAGACAGGTTACAGGAACATCTTAATGAAACCAGTCGAGAATTAAGTGATAAAATAGAGGCTTCTAAAGTTGAAATGCAGGAAAAACTAGTAGGACTTAGTAATAAGATTGCTGATAATTGTAAAAGGTTAGAAGAACATATCCAGGAATCGCGCGAGGAAAAAGCTCGCATGCGAAACGATATCACTGACTTAACCGAGAGACTAGATAGTGTCAATATCTTAGTTGTAAATGAAATACAGGAAAATAACGATATGTTACGAGATGAATTTTCTATGCAAACAGAAACTGTTCGCAGAGAATTATTGAAATCTATTAAAGAGGTCTCTACCAAACCTGTAGAGATTTCTTCAATAGATAATGTAGAATTAGAGACATTAACTCATCAAGTAGAAAAGGACCATACCGAAATCGAAAACATGAAATTTTTAATTACTGAGATATGCAGTAATCTTGAGACTGCCAAAGATAATAATATTGACGAAGGTACAGAGCGTTCACATCGTGAACACAGTGAAGAATCGATATTAGCTAATCGCGTATCCAATACAGAAATGCGGATACAGGAAATTACTAAACGGTTATCGGAATTAGATAATAACGAGAACATTTCAGGTAGCAGAGGTAATAACATAATCAGAGACAACAGTCGCATCGAATTTGCTAGCACGGACGACAACAATATGAATAAGGCAATCACGGCAAGCCAATCCGATGCAACTCCGTCTCTGCAAGCTAAACAAAATCCGACTATTTCTCTCGCAGAATGTCTGGATGACATAACAACAAATTCAAATGTAGCAAGTCGATTTCCTGTATTCAAACCAGGAGGCGAACTTCACCCTATAATCTTTATAAAAGCTTTTGAAACCTCATTATCTCCTAAATGGAGTAATGAAAAACGCATTCAATTTGTAATAGGACATTTAGAAGCAGAAGCTGCGGAATGGGCAGTACTGCATAGAAATGAATTCAGGGATTGGGATGATTTTGTTAAGCAGTTTAAACAAAATTATTGGTCAAGAGGAAAACAACAACACTTAACTTTAGAGTTGTTAGACCCTCCTCCATATTCTAAACGGTGGGGAGGTTATAGGAATTATTTTGAATGGCATTTAAACCGTGCTAAATTAATTGAAGAACCAATTATTGAAAGTCATTTAATACGAGTCCTAATTAGTAGGTTACCGTATTACGTAAAGGAAAGAATGATAGAAAGAGAATGGTCACAGCCGTGCGAATTGTTAGGATATTTAGAGCAGTTAGATATACTTAATAGAGAAAGAGAAGACGAGAAGTTTAGATTTGGTAGAAATGACAATCCTCGAAACAATAATAATAATTCAGAACCACGAAAAGCTAATAACAACAATCATAGTCGGTTCTGTTATATAAAACGTCAATCTAAAGATAAAGAGAGCCAACAAAATCGTGGTAATAACTCTAAAGTGCGGAAATTACACAATAACGATCATGAGATAAATCATCCTCAAGTAATTAAGGAAGGTCAAGTGGTAGGTGACGTCCTCATAGAACGTTCGGAAAACTAGTAAAGTCCTTTAGTACGGGTCAACTAAAGGGAACTATTGGTCAAGATTATCCAAGACCCAATTGCAATTTATCATTAAGCTGCCAAAAGGACGGTGACTGGCAACAAGATTTACTTCAGGAAGACAATCAGATAAGGGAGAATGTAACTTATAAACCCGTTATTAAAGGTTATATTAAAGATACCGAAGTAAATATTATAGTTGATTCGGGTAGTGAAGTAAGTATTTTATCCAAAGAATTATTTCAGCTTAAAAGAAAATATTGGAATTTCCCGACTTTACCTGTAACTGGGGTGAAAATTGTAGGAGTTACTGGTAAAAGAAGTCAAAATATTACTGAGGAAGTTTATGTAACTTTTGAAATTGCTAAACAATTAATTGCTCACTCTGTACTCGTCGTAGCCCATTTAAATGTGGCCATAATTTTAGGTATAGATTGGCTGTGTAAATATAAAGCTATATTAGATTTTAAAGATTCTTCCTTAATCATCCATAAGGAGGCATGTACTTTTAAAGTGAGGTTCTCTAATAGTCAAGTACCTGAAAATTGCTACGAATCCTTACAGATTAAGTACGCACCGACCGTGAATCTATTAACAGATTTTAGTGATCTTGGGTATGCAGTATACCAATGTCAGGCTAGTAATAGTATCGAAACCGAAGTGAAAGAAAAATGTTTATCTACGAATTGTCTATCCGAGCAAGAAAAGGAAGAGTTGGAATCTTTGATGTTAGAATTTAGAGCCGTCTTCTCAGATGAACCGGGGAGAATTAAAGATTACGTTTGTAAACTTAAGATTAAAGATAAGAAACCATTCTTTAAGAAACCTTATCCTATTCCAGTACAATTCAAAGAACCGGCTAGTAGAGAAATAAGTAAGATGCTAGAACAAAACATTATCGAACGATCATGTAGCGCTTTTAACAGTCCGTTGTGGGTAGTTAAGAAAGCTACTGGTGGGGTACGACTGGTTCTGGATGCCCGTGAATTAAATAAAATTATAGAGATGGAAAGAGACAGACCTATTCCTATGGAGGACGTACTTCTTAAGATCGCTGGTTCTCGTTATATGAGTACAATGGATCTAACCTCTGGCTACCATCAAGTAACATTACACCCGGATTCACGGCAATATACGGCTTTTCTTTTTGAAGGCAGATCATATCAGTTCCAAGTTTTACCTTTTGGACTTAATATATCAGTGTCAACTTTCATTAGGGCATTAGATTCTGCTTTGGGTCAGCAATTGTTACAAAAGATTATTTTATATGTAGATGATATTTTGGTAGCTACTAAAACGTGGGAAGAACACGTAACGATATTACGGGAATTGTTTAACCGTTTAATTGACAGAGGAATTACTTTAAAATTATCTAAGTCTTACTTCGGAAAGGAGGAAGTGAGATTTTTGGGGCATATAGTGGACAGTAAAGGTATTAGGCCAGACCCAGCACGTATTGAAGCTATTGCTCGATGCCCGAGTCCTAGAAATCGGAAACAATTGAAATCATTCTTAGGAATGGTAGGATTTCTGAGAAGATTTCTTCCAGGGCAGGATATTGTTAATCCTACATTACTAGATTTATTGAAAGAGAAGTCAGTATGGCTCTGGGGACAAAAGGAAGAGGAAGTTTTTAATAAGATAAAAGGAGCGTTAACCAAAGCCAAAATGTTATACCACCCAGATTTCGATCAGGACTTTGGTATGTGTACGGATGCCTCTGATTATGGTGTGTCTTGTGTAATATTCCAAGGTGATCTGACCAATGAAGAGGGATTATATCGGCCTATTGGATTCGCTAGTCGAACTTTAAATAAACATGAAAGAAATTATTTTGTATCCGAGAAGGAAGCTCTCGCAGTGGTATGGGGGTTTTCAACGATTTAGAGGATTATTAATGGGAAGAAAAACAATTGTATATACTGATCATCAGGCTTTAATCTTTTTGAACAATTGCCGGTTACTTCACCGTAGGCTATTACGTTGGGTATTATACTTGCAAGAATTTCAGTACGAAATTAGGTATATAAAAGGATCTCAGAATGTAATTTCAGATGCTCTGTCAAGGCTTCCCGTAGGAATGGAGAATATTAATATTGCAGAAGAACCAGGAACAAATTATCATGTTTACTTCCTTTTGACTAAGGAGAACGAACGTAAGGTTAAACGGATAGTAACTGCTGTTAGATGCAATCAAAGAAATGACGATCAATATAGGGACCTTATACAAAACCTTAATAATGGGGACGAAACAGTTAACACCCGGGGTGTGTGGTTATATTTTAACGACTTGTTGTATTGGAAAGCACAGAGGGAACACCAGAGATGGAAAATCTGCATTCCGGAAACTGTTGTGGACGAGTTAATTACTTATATTCATGAAGGTTACGGGCATTTCGGAATTCATAAATGTATTAAACATCTAATGAAGTATTATTATTTCAAAAATATGTCCCGTATTGTGAGAAGTATTATTAGGGCTTGTGAAACCTGTCAAAAGGTTAAAGTTAATAACAAATCCAAGCGTTATAAATTATATGCTGTAATTCCTCGAGGTTTGTGGGATCTACTGTCATTAGATTTTTTCGGCCCTCTGCCTCGGAGTTCAGGAGGATTAACATATGTGTTTGTTGTAATGGAATGTTGGTCCAAACATGTGAAACTGTATACTTTGAAACGAGAGAATACAGCAAGCGTTATACGCTGCCTCACCCGAAATTACTTTGTTAACTGGGGCATTCCTAAACGACTTATGTCTGACAACGGTAGTGCCTTTATTAGTCAAAGATTTCAAGATATGATAAGACAATATGGAATCAAACATATCTTAATTTCGAAATATCACCCTCAAAGTAATTTAGTAGAAAGAGTCATGAAAGAATTAGGACGATTATGTAGAACTTATTGTGCACATAAACATACTCGGTGGGCCAAACTAATGCCTGAATTCGAAAAGATATTAAATGAATTGCCTCACCTAACGACGGGATTATCACCTATAGAAATTTTAGGCAAACGAATTATAGGTGAGCCTTTACTAGCTGCTTTACCTTGGCCACCAGTAAATGAGATACAACAAGATATTCCAGACGAAAAAGTTTGCGAACAGATTGTAAAAAATGCCGAACGGAGAATTAAAAGTTATAATCAACAGGCTGTAGAACCCTCATTTCAGGTAGGAGATCTTGTGTTAGTACGATCTCATCCTAAAAGTTCTAAGATCGATAAGGAATGTAGAAAATTCTTCTTTATCTTTGAAGGTCCATATGTTGTACATAAGATTGTACATCCCAAAGCATTACTTCTTATGGAACCTTCATCAGGTGTAATTAAAGGATTATATAGTGTTGATCAAATGAAACTCTTCATTCCTAAATAAGTTAATATTTAGTATATGTTACATACGGAAGAGCGTTCCTAGTTTATTCATGTGAAGTTTTTCGTGATAGTTACGTATTATTTTAAAGAATAGAACAGAAAGCTTAAACAAGTGTTCTGCAATAATCTACTGGTACTTCAAAAAGAGAAAGATAACCAAAAAGGGGGATTTATATGGAGGAAACTTTGCTCTTAGGTCAAAAGGAATTTTGCATAGTTTAAATTTACTCGGATAGTAGGAACCAAAGGGGATGGTTAATAGTTTTAGGGACCATGGGCGTCCAGAGCTATATGGCTCACGAGAACATAGCAGAGTGCCTTTAATAGAGGTTTGCAATAGTGTTAATATAGAACACACCAAACGGGGCTCTCTCGCTTGTTTCTCCTAAATAAATGGCCATTACCCAACAAGGTGTCCGAAGGTAAAGAAAGCCGTGCCGAGATTCTAAAGAGAGTTTTGCTGGATTTCTGCTTGACCTCAGGCATAAATAAGGCATTAGGGAAGAGAATGACGTAAAGTAAATAGTACTATTAGTTATTGTGAGAAACTTATTAGTAATATACATTCTTGAAAAGAATAACTCTAGTAAATAAATGAAACTGAAACTAATCTATCACAATTTGAACGCTCTGTCCTAATGTACAACGTTAAAGAACGTACTAAATTAGTATTGATTAGCAACTATTAACTGAAGAGGAGCAATCTCCCTATGTTCGGTTACGAATTACCATAAGAGCACAATTAAGAGTAAATGACAAATAGTCACAACGATATCGTATTAAAAGGATTAAATCTATCTAATAGTAAGGACTTTAGGTTACATAAAATGTGAGGAAAATATATTAACAGTTAAATATTGTATATTGAACAGTTTTAATTCCGGTTAAAACCTGACAAACTGAGCTTGTGGGTGGGGTATGTAGTGGGACGAAATTAAGCGACACCTATCCACCAAAGTCAGCCCAGTTTGCAGGTGACTATAAGTTTAATTTAGTTTTTGTTTATGTGTTTTCTTATTATTTGTAATAAATGTGAATTATCTAAAAGTTTTGTATTTTTTTTATGTGTTTCATGTACGGAGAGATCGGCGCAACGAACGGGGACAGCATCTTCGTTGCCGCGACCAGAGAGGAAATTGCTGGCCGCTATACGTCGCGGGTCGACAGCCAAGGAGCAACAGAAGATCCTGGAACCGAGTTGTTGCGTCGTGTTTCTAAAAAATTAAAAATGAATTTTTATACTCTTTTTGTACAACAATGACGTCATAATGATCTTAACCTTATTGAAAAGTTAGTCACTGTCTGTCAACGCTCAAGTTCACATCTGTATGTGTAGGAAGCTAATAAAATAGTGTATGCTACTAAAGTTTAAACACGTGTCTTGAAGATTTATTTATGAAGAGTTATGTGAACAGATTAATAATATATTTGACAAGATTATTGATTCAGACAGCGTTGGCCGAAACTTTGAATCTAAAAAGTTTATTTAATGTGTGATTCTGATATCGATTAGATCAAGATAACGTGTGTCGATATAATTTTCTGAGGAGAAACAAACGAAATTTAAATTCGAAAAAGTTACGAAAACCAATTGGCCCAAGTGATGTAATTCTCTGCACCCGACTCAACTGATGTTTTACAGTTTCGTTCAAGAACCATTCTATGACAATTTAAAAAGAATATGAATCATTTTTGAAGTGGGTTGTAACTGACGTAGGTGACGAAGTCTGCACATGGTCATATATCAAACGCAAACCTAAATACGTCGTTACACCACAGCTGACGAGAGTCCGCACGCAATTGTGCAATCACGTCATCAACACAGATTTTCTGTGAACGTTTGGTCAGGCATTGTTCGTGATGTCTTGATTGGGCCCCATGTTCTTCCACCTACGCTCAATGGAGCACGTTATCATGATTTCATACGGGATACTCTAACTCTGCTGCTAGAACATGTGCCTTTACAAGTACGATACAACATGTTGTTCATGCACGATGGAGCTCCTGCACATTTCAGTCGAAGTGTTCGTACGCTTCTCAACAACAGATTCGGTGACCGATGGATTGATAGAGGCGGGCCAGTTCCATGGCCTCTACGCTCTCCTGACCTCAACCCTCCTGACTTTCATTGATTGGGGCATTTGAAAGCTCTTGTCTACGCAACCCCGGTACTAAATGTAGAGACTCTTCGTGCTCGTATTGTGGACGGCTGTGATACAATACGTCATTCTCGAGGGCTGCATCAGCGCATCAGGGATTCCACGCGACGGAGGGTGGATGCATATATCCTCGCTAACGGAGGACATTTTGAACATTTCCTGTAACAAAGTGTTTGAAGTCTCGCTGGTACGTTCTGTTGCTGTGTGTTTCCATTCCATGATTAATGTGATTTGAAGAGAAGTAATAAAATGAGCTCTAACATGGAAAGTAAGCGTTTCCGGACACATGTCCACATAACGTATTTTCTTTCTTTGTGTGTGAGGAATGTTTCCTGAAAGTTTGGCCGTACCTTTTTGTAACAGCCTGTATATATGACATGCAAGTTTTCGAGCATCAAATGTACTGCCGAGCTGCCTACTCGGTGCCGTGGACCCTAAAAGAAGCTGTCACGAAGGAGATAAAAAAGATGCTGGTTTGAGGTATAATAGAGCCGTCATTTTCCCCATACAGTAGCCCGTTACTGGCTTTTATGAAGTTAGATAAGGCTTCTAGCCACGCGTTGACATTAAAAAGTTTTATACTTAAATTGAATCATTCTTCTGAAGCAGAAATTAAATACTTTCCTTTGTACCTAGTAAACGTCAAGTATTCTTTTTTGTGTTACTTTGTATGTAGATGTTTAGTGATTGGTGTAGGATTACTTTCGTGTTTCCGGCAGAACACTAAGTACAACTAATGAGAGCCACATTTTTGAATTTGCCCTGAGATGTCACATTTGAAGTGAGAACAAATACTCACTTTTTGTTAATTATTGCAAGATTTTATTCTTTCTACATAAATCTTTATTTAATGTGTAATTATGTATGTATATATGTGATGTCACATTTAAATTGTGTAACATGTACTCTTGTAACAAAGCTATTAAGCTAAGAAAGTTTAACATTAAAAACCGGTTAAGATACTTGCTTGCTAGTAGGCTAACTGATACTCCCACTTAATTAGACCGAATTTTAATTTCATATATGAGGACGTTTTGAGTCCAATTTTTGCTGTGAGTATTTTTTGGGCACTGTAAGACTGCGATTTCTGCGGTGTTATCTTAAGCTAAGGCGACGATACATGCATACAGGTCCTCATTCAGATCATATATAACCTAAATAACAGAATGAATGAAAATGAATGAAACATCCATATAAAACTTACACTGCAGCTGTAGTCTGGTAATGGTCAATTGACAAGAACTCAAGGGAGTCTGCTATTTTGCAGAAAGACTGCATAAGTCAATCCTTGGAAGCAATACATCTACATTGGGAATTTCCTAAGATGTATAAAGCGGAATGATCAAACCAATGAAATGAACTGGCTAAAATATTCGCATATATGTACTGTTCGCAGATTGAAGCACGAACACTGAAGTGTACTTCAAATTATGTGGTATTCAGTGCAGTGCAAATCATTATCATTTGTGTACAAGAAAACAGTGACCGATTAACAACATTGCATGATGTGTATCAGTGAACTTAAAGATGCTCTTGGAGCGCTGAAAACTTTACGTAGAACGAAAGGACGCTCTCCATATAGTAGCTTAAAGATCTAGTAATAATAATACGGAGACTCTTTCCAAAAGAACTGTGAACAGTATCAGAGTGTACCTAGTGCAGCAAGTTGCGAAACTGACTGTACCTACACAACGCTTAGTGTCCACATGCATGGTGCAGCGACTGAATAGCAAGCGTAAACGAGTTGATGACTATTTATTGCAGAACACAACACGATCATAAACAGTGATACCTACCAATTATGTGCGAGTGGAATTTGAATGGGTACAAGACTAACTTTTCCCTTGCACAAAAAAAAAAACAGTGTAAATTAGGTCAACTAATACAACCCGTTGTTTTCGTGACCTACCTACGAGATGCTGTTTCGGGGAGTCCTGTAGTCCGGACAACGCGTACAGCGGAGCAGCGCAATTCAACCCATGACCATCTCGCAGCTACGTCGTCGCACTGTTTCGCCGACCTTCGGGTTTCAGCCGAGCGACGACTGCCACTTGCTGTACACAAAAATAAGGTATCAAGAACGAAGACTGTAAAATTGTTTAAAGAAAAAACAAATCGATATAAATTGCAAATATTTAATAGTGGAGAACACATGAATGTCAATATGAAAAACCAACATTTTTAAGCCACCTGTCATAATGTACTAGAGTAAATTATTTTTAATTGTAATGTATGTCTGTAAATTGCCAATTTCACCTTATATGTGGACTACTTTAACTGTTGGCAAACCAAAGTGACCCGAAAGTACATAAGACGAAGCGAAGCAGATGTTGCAGTTTGGATGCCCTATGCTGGTTTTATTCCCAGTTTTCCGTAGGCTTTGAACCCAAAAGGGGTGCAAATTTTAAACAATTTCCGGGACGTATCCGAAGTCTTTTCCAAACTGCACTCATGCTGACAAACACACACACACACACACACACACACACACACACACACACACACAGTAAAATACACCACCGATAACTACAGGATGACACAACTGTTTCTGCAATCACAAATTTTGTATAGTTTTAAATAATACGTGACGATCAGAGCTAGTCAATGAAAACTAACGACTAACACTGGCATAACGTCAAATCAGTTTTGTTTTGTGCACATGTGTTTGTGAAAAGTGCTTATTGGAACTTGACTATATGAAACTATAATTTGCAAGTAAACAACGTGGAACCTTTAGACCCATGAAAATGACTTTTAAGGACAAACGTTTCCAGAGGACCTTGTATTGTCGCCTGTAAATGGTAAAAGTGCTAAATAAATACTTTCCTGCGTGTCAAAAGACACGAAGGGACAAAAGAACAAAATCCAATAAAATACGATAATAATCCTATCTGTGATGCAACAAAATCAAAGAAAATGTTCATTGTTAACACTAATTGTGTAAAGACTGTGATACTAGTAAAACTTACTGTTAGAGCTAACGTTTTATTACGTCCATGGAAAGGTCTATGCTGTGATACTTTGTGTTTTAGCTCAGGATATAATTGTTGATTGTTAATGTTCGCTAACATAAAATAATTTATTTAATGTTCTTGTGTGTGTAAAGCACCTTTCCTCCGAGTTATTGCCATTTTAAGCGTAGCAGATGTACGTTAAGTTTTAGCTCCCGTTGCTGCAACGTTCTATAATTCACCTAAAACTGGGCGCAGGGCAGCAACAAATTCCATGTCGGCTAATTTTGCTATGTGATCGATCTCATACGGTTTTTGCCTCGCAGCTGCAGTTTCTAAATTACTAAATTTTAGTGATATATTCGCTATCGTTGTTATGTTAAATCCGTGTTTGTTGTTGTAGCGTTCTTTCCAGAGACTGGTTTGATGCAGCTCTCCATGCTACTCCATCCCGTGCAAGCTTCTTCATTTCCAAGTAATTACAGCACCCTACATCCTCCTGAATCTCCTTAGTGTATTCATCTCTTGGTCTCCCTCTACGAGTTTTACCCTCCACACTGCCCTCCAGTACTAAGTTGGCGATGCCTTGATGCCTCAGAAAATGTCCTACCAACCGATCCCTTCTTCTAAACAAGTTGTGCAACAAATTCCTCTTCTCCCCAATGCTGTTCACTACCTCCTGATTAGTTACGTGATCTACTCATCTAATCTCCAACATTCTTCTGTAGCACCACACTTCGAAAGCTTCAATTCTCTTCTTGTCTAAACCATTTATCGTCCACGTTTCACATCCATACATGGCTTCACTCCGTACAAATACTTTGAGAAAAGTCTTCCTGACAATTAAATCTATACTCGATGTTAACAAATTTCTCTTCTTCATAAACGCTTTTCTTGCAATTGCCAGTCAACATTTTATATCCTCTCTACTTCGACCATCATCAATTATTTTGCTCCCCAAATATCAAAATTCATCTACTACTTCAAGTGTCTCATTTCCTGATCTAATTCACTCAGCATCACCTGATTTATTAGACTACATTCCATTATCCTCGTTTTGCTTTTGTTGATGTTCATCTTATAGCCTCCTTTCAAGACACTGTCCATTCCGTTCAACTGCTCTTCCAGGTCCTTTGCTGTCTCTGACAGAATTACAATGTCGTCGCCAAACGTCAAAATTTTTTTATTACTTTTCCATGGATTTTAATTCCTACTCCGAATTTTTCTTTCGTTTCCTTTACTGCTTGCTCATTGTATAGATTGAATAACATGGGGAATAGGCTATGACCCTGTCTCACTCCATTCCCACCCACTGCTTCCCTTTCATGCGCCTTGACTCATATAACTGCCATCTGGTTTTTGTAAAAATTGTAAATAGCCTTTCGCTCCCTGTATTTGAACCCTGCCACCTTTGGAATTTGAAAGAGAGTATTCCAGTCAACAATGTCAAAAGCTTTCTCTAAGTCTACAATTGTTAAAAACGTAAGTTTGCCTTTCCTTAGTCTATCTTCTAAGATAGACGTTTCACATCCATCTGAATAATTTATTTAATGTCATCATACATTTCTTCAGTCTCTTTGTCGCTGCGGAACTATTTGGCATATAAACTAGTACTACGGTGGTAGGCGTGGGCTTCGTGTCTATCTTGGCTACAATAATGCGTTCACTATGCTGTTCGCAGTAGCTTACCCGCCCTCCTATTTTATATTTATTATTAAACCTACTCCTGCATTACCTCTGTTTGATTTTGTATTTATAACCCTGTATTCACCTGACCAGAAGTCTTATTCCTCCTGCCACCGAACTTCACTAATTCCCACTATATCTAACTTTAACCTATCCATCGCCCTTTTTTAAATTTTCTAACTCACCTGCCCGATTAAGGGACTTGACATTCCACCCCCCCCCCCCCCCCCCCCCCCCCATGTATCGTATAAAAAACTAAATACACGATTTGTATCATTGTATAATACAAATATTATTGTGTACAAAAATAAAGGAGAAAGTCATCAGTGACACTAACTAACAGCATCTGAAGCTTCTACTTTCTTGAATATATTTTGGAACATTCCGTTTTTAAACTTCCGTAGTAGTCTGTTTCATGTGCGTAATACATCTTTCTCGGTAACAGTTTTCCACAGTTTTAATATCCCCGTGAAATCGTTCACCTTGTTCTTCACTGATGTCTCCCAAATCTCCAGGGAAACTTTCGAAGTGGCTTTGTACATAGTAATACTTAAGTTCCATGAGGTTTGAAATTGTTAATCATCTCGCTTCCCACTTCAACAGTTCTCAGCTTCGCGTTTGCCCACAAAATTTTGGCAGTTGCAACAAATGAAGCCCAGACTTTTCACAAAGACTCATTTTTCGAATTTACGAAGGTAGGAGTCTTAATGAATTGTCTCATTTGATGGCTGTAAAATATTCCTGCTTTAATTCTTTCTGTATTCAGTTTAAGCATTTTTCCCTGTGTATGCAAAATTTTTATTAAGAGGTACTTAAAGCCCAGCTTGTAACGCAGTGGAAGAAAAATTATTTGCTGTCCTTCAACTAGCAGGCCGTGAATTACGTTATTTTTCCCAACGTCCATGTTTTCTGTCTTAAGTCATTTTCTTCTAACTCAGTGATGTGTTTCGTGTCTGCTATCACAGAGGCACAAGAAGCACAGATATTTGATCCATCAGCTTTGATTTACCCAAGCTTTTAGTTTCAATCATGCAGAGGATAGTTTCGTGAAGTATAAATTGTACATGAACAGTATACATATCAATAAGAGGAGGAAGTTTCAGTTTTTTAATGTATATTACAGACATCAAAAAAAGTTTTGCATCACCTCAGTTCCCAGAACTCCTGAAGATAGACGTTGACTGTGGATAATGTTTCACAGACACAGTCCCTTTGACTGTTCAGAGATGTCACTAAATCCGCTGAAAGATGTAAACAACCATGCATGAGCAGCGCCTATTAGATGTAGGGGGCCCGACAGCCTATCAGTTTCAGACATTCCAACAGGAAGGAGGTCCACGGCTCGTGTTGTCTGTAGTTCAACCATGCCTAGACGGTCAATACCGCGATTCAGTCGCGTTCGCATTGTTACTTTGTGTCAGGAAGGGCTCTCAACAACGGAAGTGTCCAGGCGTCTCGGAGTGAACCAAAGCGATGCTGTTCGGACATGGAGGAGACACAGAGAGACAGGAACTGTCGATGACATGCATCGCTCAGGCCGCAGTGGATGACCGCTACCCACGGATTATGGTTAGGAGGAACCCTGACAGCAACGCCACCATGTTGAATAATGCTTTTCGTGCAGCCACAGGACGCCGTGTTACGACACAAAGTGTGCACAATAGTCTGCATGATGCGCAGCTTCACTCCCGACGTCCATGGTGAGGTCCATCTTTGCAACCACATCATGCAGCCCGGTGCAGATGGGCCCAACAACATGCCGAATGGGCTGCGCAGGATTGTCATCACGTTCTTTTCACCGATGAGCGTCGCACATGCCTTGAACCAGACAATCATCGGAGACGTGTTTGGAGGCAACCCGGTCAGGCTGAACGCCTTAGACGCACTGTTCAGCGAGTGCATCTATGTGGAGGTTCCCTGCTGTTTTGGGGTGGCATTATCTGGAGCCGATGTACGCCGCTGGTGGTCACGGAAGACGCCGTGACGGCTGTACGATACGTGAATGCCATCCTCCGACCGATAGTGTAATCATATCGGCAGCATATTAGCGAGGCATTCGTCTTCATGAACAATTCGCGCCCTCATCGTGCACATCTTGTGAATGACTTCCTTCTGGATAACGACATCGCTCGACTAGAGTGACCAGCTTGTTCTTCAGAGATGAACCCTACCTAAATTGCCTGGGATTGAGGCTGGACCAACAGTGCCTTGATGAACTTGTGGATAGTATGCCACGACGAATACAGGCATGCATCAATGCAAGAGGACATGCTGCTGGGTATTACAGGCACTGGTGTACACAGCAGTCTGGACCACCACCTCTGAAGGTCTCGCTGTATAGTGGTACAACATGCAATGTGTGGTTTTCATGAGCTATAAACAGTGCGGAAATGATGTTTATGTTGATTTATATTCCAATTTTCTGTGCAGGTTTCGGAACTCTCGGAACGGAGATGATGAAAAACTTCTTTTGATTTGTGTATAAATGTTCAGTGTGCCCGCCTCTGCTGCACGGCAGACATCTAAACGGTAACCAAACTCGTCCCACACGATGGAAACAGCCTCCTTAACGTAGCCCCACCAGAAAAAGTCACAGGACGTGATGTCAGGAGATCTCGGTGGCAAGGACTATAGGGCCGGGTCTTGAGTTCACATGTGATCTATCCGTAGCCGAGGAAGAGATTGATATAAAATTCCTAGGACATGGCCGTGCCGACGGGACGGAGCTCCATCCTATTGGAAAATGAAGCCTTGTGAATCTTCAGTAAGCTGGAGAAAAAGCCATGGTCCAACATATCTGGGTATGTTATTCCACATACAGTGCTTTTTGCAATAAAGAATAGTCCATAAACTTCTGTCTGTTGTAAGACACAGAAAACGTTTAGCTTCGCTGTCTCTCTAATGCTGCGACGTTGTGCGGGGATTTTGCAGACCCCACACTTTGTCATTTTCAAGGAGAGCCGGCACAAGTTGTGAGCAGTACGGCTTGTTACAGCAACGGCGTCTCATTATTCGCCATGCAGTTATTGAGGTATTCCTAGTTCCATACAAGCTATATTGGTTGACTTATGTGGACTACGAACAAAACTGTCTTGTTTTCGTTATCCTCTGACACAAGTGGTCGGCCCAGGCTTTTACATTTTCAGAGACATCCAATTTTTTGATATTACTTAAACTAGCGGTTTCCTATTTGGTGATTCAGTACCGAAGCGGAGACAAATTTCCACCTGCACTATAACTGCCCACTCACCTCTTACAAACTCAAGAATCCAGAAACCCTTCTGCTGCATCCTAGCCATATTATTAACAACTACCTAGTGAAACGAGTACCCTAGCGGCCGTTTACGCAGCTATGACCGCCCTATCGGCCGTTAACGCCACAAGTGGTTAACAAAGCAAAACTTCGGTGGCCGTCCTCTTTCCTTCTGTACGGAGGCTGTTGCTGTCCCCTTTATATGTGAAATGCAAAATTAATTACAGTGCATAAATCACTATACATAAAAAACTCTTCTTTTTCTTGTGGCTTTGTGTCGTATCGGTTCCGGACTGTCATGGCTAATAACGGATTTGGCATGGTTAATTTAAAGGGTCATTCCTGTCGCCATCCCTTAACCCCCAGAACGGAATATGGGTACCTTGACTGTCTGCGCGTAGTGTTATTTATTTGAGAGTGAGTGTAAGTTTTTTGAATGTTTGCTAGTCGTGTAACGGAGGCGGGAGTTGGGTATCAGCACGGTATTCATCTAGTGGGGTGTGGGAAACCGCCTAAAAGCAGTATGCAGTCTGGCCAGCACACCAACCCTCGTCGTTAACCCGCCGAGCAGATTCGATCCGGGGCGGCGCGCCTCCCCATTCCGGAAGCGAAGCCTGAAGACGCTCTCCTATCCGGACGGGTATATGTAAGAAAACGGATCTGAGGATAATTACTTGAATGGTCAGCATGTTGCCATATTTTTTTAATTACAGGGTGGCGCACGAAATGTGTTACCATTTTGTTTCTGAATATAAACTTTATTGTCAATACAATCTGAAAGGAACATATACTACAATGAAGAGCCGTCCATGGAGATTTGATCTAAGTCAGCACATGCTCAATATGTCCACCATTTCGTTTCCTAACTTCCTTCAAACGAACACTGAAGTTAGTGATTACCCTACGGCACATGTCTTCCGTAAATTCACTGCAAGCTTGAAGAATAAGTCTTCTGAGCACCATCAAATCACGTGGACGTTTCGGGAAAATTTTTTCCTTTAGGTACCCTCAAAGAAAAAAGTCACATGGATTGAGATCTGGACCATTGAGGGGGGCCAATTTTGTCCGTCATTCAAGCGACCTGGAAACCTGAGTGAAATGATCCGCATGTCAAAATGCTCGTGTAAAAACTCCAACACAGTGTTTGCAGTATGTGGCCTTGCTCCATCTAGCATGAACCACTGCTTGTTGAAGGGCAAGGCAGTAGCAAGAAGCTGTGTAATGAAGCTATTGCGAAGCATGCTCAAAAAACGCTCGCTGTTCACAGTTTCTTCAAAGAAAAAGAGTCCAATAAATCCGTGACTGGAAATTGCTGCCCACGCTGTAATCCTCGGGGCATAAAGTTGTCGTTCTTGAAGCACTTGTGGGTTTTCAATGGCCCAAAAGCATACATTTTGTTTGTTAACCACACTGTCTAAATGAAAATGCGCCTCGTCTGAAAACCAAACGTTGTTGAGCGTTTCTTCCCTATCCTCCGCCCACTGAGTAAACAGTAGTCTCTGCTGCTTGTGTTCTTCAGTGAGCTTCTGTGCACATGTCATCTTGTATGGGTACATATGGAGGTTACTTTTAAGAATGCGTTGAACGGAGCGTCTGGATATTCCCAGTTGCACTGCTGCCTTTCTACACGATTTCCTGGGACTTCTCTGTGCAGCAACTCGTACCGGTTGAATATTCTCCGGCGAACAAACAGGCTTAGGCCGAGGTCGCTTCGCTTCCAATACTGTTCCTTACTGTACAAATTTATCGTACAACCTGTGGATGGTCTTCTTGCAAGGGACCCATCGTGTGTTAAACTGTTGTCGAAAACGCCTCTGAGTCACAACAAGGCTTTTCGTTTCATGACAAAGTAACACAATTGCCGATCTTTGCTGTTTCGTCGGTCTTCCATTGTCAGCCATTGCTGCTTACTAGTCTCCTTGCGGCAGTATCGTCAATTACACGTCATTTAGTAACTCATTTGTTTTCCCAAGGTGTGCTAGTACTGCTGTAGAGATCCCAGCGGGATATCTAATATACGTCGTAAATTGTGAAAGAAGCAATTGGTAACACATTTCGTGCGCCACCCTGTATAAGGTATATTATAATCGTACAGTGACTCATTCCAAGTCATGCTGAATGATTTCAGTTATGATCGATGGAATATGCAACGAACTATGTCAGGAGTCGCGTGGTTCTGGGTCAAGCAAGCCGAGACAGCTGCATTTGTGCCGCCGCTCCATCTCACTAGACGACGACGAAGCTTTATTGGAGACGGCCCTACACGTGCTGAACTGCTGCAGCCTCGAGCTGTGGCTGTAAACGCAGCTGTGCGATCCGTTACGGCCGTATGGGCGAGATGGGGTCGTTCCGCGCCGTAGTCACCCAGCGTGACCCAGTACTCGCTCGCCGCTGCGTGAGACCCTTTCTACGCACTGGTTCCACACACTCCTCGCTGCCCCAGTAGTGTGTCCAATGCTCAATGTTATGGTATGACAAACTCATTTCTCAGAGACTGATGACTGTGCCCCTTTTCAACTTAGTCGACTGCTGGTGTTGTGCCATCTAGTGTCTAGATTTGCTGTAGCTGGAGTTGGTGTAAATTCTGATTTAGTGAAGAATACAACTACGAGGGCAGAGACTATGCCAAATGCGGTACTGGTGCCTAAGCTTTGAGACGAGAAACATCAGTGCTCCAGACGACTTAAGATTTCTTCTTGTTTTGATCCATCTACCATCTCTTAACCAGGAAAAGCAAAGAGCTTGCAGTATTACAGATTTGTTTCGCAGTATCGAACTCTAAATATAGATAAATGTAAATTAATGCAGATGAATAGGAAAAAGAATCCCATAATGTTTGAATACTCCATTAGTAGTGTAGCGCTTGACACAGCCACGTCGATTAAATATTTGGGCGTAACATTGCAGAGCGGTATGAAGTGGGATAAGGATGGCAGTTGTGGGGAAGGCGGATAGTCGTCTTCGGTTCATTGGTAGAATTTTGTGAAGATATGGTTCATCTGTAAAGGAGACCGCCTATAAAACACTAATACGACCTATTTTTGAGTACTGCTCGAGCGTTTGGGATCCCTATCAGGTCGGATTGAGGGAGGACATAGAAGCAATTCAGAGGCGGGCTGCTAGATTTGTTACTGGTAGGTTTGATCATCACGCGAGTGTTACGGAAATGCTTCAGGAAATCGGGTGGGAGTCTCTGGAGGAAAGGAGGGGTTCTTTTCGTGAATCGCTACTGAGGAAATTTAGAGAACCAGCATTTGAGGCTGACTGCAGTACAATTTTACTGCCGCCAACTTATATTTCGTGGAAAGACCACAAAGATAAGATAATAGAGATTAGGGCTCGTACGGAGGCATATAGGCAGTCATTTTTCCCTCGTTCTGTTTGGGAGTGGAACAGGGAGAGAAGATGCTAGTTGTGGTACGAGGTACCCTCCGCCACGCACCGTATGGTGGATTGCGGAGTATGTATGTAGATGTAGATGTAGAAATACTCATAGCTCTTATGTTAAGTGTTTTAGAGCCCAGATATTCTTGATTTCTTTGCTTCCAAAAATCGTTCCTGTAATGCGCCTGAATATTGACCGTTCCTCCTAGGACACCCTGTATTTCAACTATAATTTAAAATCATGTAATGCCGTAATAATTGAATTTTTCTAGCAGATTAAAACTTTGTGACAGATCGATCCGAACTGGAAAACTTTGCCTTTTGCGAGCAAGTGCTCAAGCGACTGAGCAACCCAAGCACGACTCAGGGACCCGCCCTCACAATTATAATTCCGCCAGTACCTCATCTCCTGCATTCCAAACTTGGCAAATGTTGACTTATAGGCTCCATTCGTAGCGGGCAAATGTGCTTGCTCAAAAAAAAAAAAAAAAAAAAAAAAAAAAACTTAAACCTAACTAACCTAAGGACATCACACACATCCATCCCCCATCCCGAGGCAGGATTCGAACCTGCGGCCGTAGACAGACTGTAGCGCCTAGAACCGCTCGGCCACCCCGGCCGGCAAATGTACTTGCTGTTTGTTATCGTATCACCTCAAGATAACTAAGCAGTGAAATGTATGGGACCTGAAAATTATTAAGTTGCCACTTCACGCTGCAACTCAAAAGCTGCGTAATGCATTACCTGATTGCCGAAGAATATTTGATTGAATAAACCACATGGCCATACGGGAAGAAAATGAAAATTCTTTACTTCAATAAACAAGTGAATGAAGAATCTGAGAAAATGGATAATTAACGCTGGAAAAAATAACACAAAATTTGTAGTCCCACATAAGCAGTGTAGTATATATTAAGTAGATAAAAATATCTATAACGAACTTTATAAAATATTTCCAACCGGTTTTACAAAACAAAAGAAGTTATGTCTGAAGTATTTTCTACTCGCAGATGAAAAACTTACAACTCGACATCAGTAACAACATGTGCGCGTGTACTCTAATATCTCGCAAAAGAAATCACATAGTCCAGCAGCAAATCGCCATACACGCGGTTCGAGAAATTATTTTGAATAGACTTTATTCGAAATAAATGCTTAGACACGAAAACCATGAACGAATGGCGAATTCAAAACGCGCTTCACGCATGTAATAATCTGAGTCGTACCCAAACAGTGATCCGAAACAACGAAATACCACCATGATTACATCGAACAGAACCCGGCACCAAGTGTGTGTGACGTCCTTGTTCAGATCTCGTCCGAAAAGCAAAATCTGCTAGCCTGTCTTCTCATTGGGTCACGATGCCGTAAAGCTCTTCCAAGTTCGTCTACTGACATTTGAGGCCCATTAATGGGAACACCACTGAAACGGCCTAAAAAGAAGCTTTTTCTTGAGACTTTTTTTTGGTGGTAGGAAAGACGATAGAGACACAATATTTGGCGTATTTATTGAGACTGTATTTAAAAGTATTAAGAAAAACATTGTCGAAAAATATCTCAAAACGGCGACACTGCAGCTATTCTCCCGAGGCATATTGAGTCTGAGGCGATCTGCGGCATGCGCTATATCTGGTGCCAGTTTGAATCTGGAAAAAAGAAAAAAAATCTATGTAATCTGCATGAGTGTAACTAGTGAATCACATAGCCGATTTCTGAAATATTTATTTTTGTGTAATTAGCTAGGGTTTGAATAAAGTCTTCAATTTTCATCAAAAATGGTCATTCGTTTGTTTATAAATATTGCTTAAGTTAACTAATCGAAAATCCCCTACGTGGTTCACCATGAAATTTAATTTTGAAATAAAAAGATTGAAAATTGTTGGAATCATGCTGCGTGCCGTTTTGAAAAATCGTATTCCGATAAAAGCGCGTTTGAAGTTTTGAAATATACTATACACATGAAAAAATGAAAACTTCTACTATTAGAAAAGTCTTACCATTAATCTATCCCAGGATTGACCTGTCGTACTGTTGCCGTTACCACTGAAATCATATCCACTAACTTATCATAGAACGATTGAAATATCGGTCGTTACAGTTCCATGAACGCACAATACTTCTCAATTCCGTTTAGCTCAACTCCAGGCAGGCACATTGCAAGGACAATTTGACGGTTGATTTCATGTCCATTCCGTATAAACTTACTACTTGGTGTAACTGCTTCTGGGCAGTTTGAACAAGCAATAATTATTGGGAAGCCTAAGACTCGAGGACTTCGTTCTTGCAACACGATATCTGCATTTCACGTTCTACATTTCACGTGTTGAGGAGTAACAGAGAAAACGACAAGAGAATTTATAACCCTATACGCAATCCGTAATTCAAATCAAAATCCTGTCACTGTCCTCCGATTTTTTAGCTGAGGCACTGACTCCTTTCCAACTGCCCTCAGCCCATATCTATTCTTTTGAAGAATTTGAAGTCATTTTCACTATTTTTTCGATCGTGGTTGTCTCAAGGAACATGTAAAGGTTTTAAACTACCACTAACAGTCACAAAATTTGTTAACTAATGTATCATTTATTTATTTTGTGACATGTTTCGAGGGAATACCTCATCTTTAGGCTATATGGCATTACAAAAACAATTTCACAGTAAGATCGTACAGATGTTAAACAGTCTTTCCATAAATTCTGTACTTATCCTGCGGAAGAAGAGAAAACAGGATACCAACAGCAACGGTTCTCTTAGATTTTTGGTAGTGTCGTTTGTCTCGTGTTTCTTTCCTCATTCTTGTCAATGTGGTCGACCATGGCACTGCTTGATTTTGTGTGATTTGGATTGTAGGAATTCCTAGCATCTGCGCTTGTGCTACAATGTCTGCTCGGTAATCAGTACTGCCTTGAATAGTATTTAGAGGCGAGTTCTCAATTATCTGTTAAAGTTTATTCCCGTCTGCTTTGTTTAAGACTAGTCTTTTCTCTAGTATGCTGTGTATGCTTGTGTTACTAGTTCCCGTGCGTAATACTATTGCATTGTGGTTACTCTGTGTCACGTTGACTAAAAGTTTCGAGACTGTAATGTGTCTAAGCAGTTGGACGGAATGGACAGTGACCTGAAAGGAGGATATAAGATGAACATCAACAAAAGCAAAACGAGGATAATGGAATGTAGTCAAATTAAATCGGGTGATGCTGAGGGGATTAGATTAGGAAATGAGACACTTAAAGTAGTAAAGGAGTTTTGCTATTTAGGGAGTAAAATAACTGACGATGGTCGAAGTAGAGAGGATATAAAATGTAGACTGGCAATGGCAAGGAAATCGTTTCTGAAGAAGAGAAATTTGTTAACATCGAGTATAGATTTAAGTGTCAGGAAGTCGTTTCTGAAAGTATTTGTATGGAGTACAGCCATGTATGGAAGTGAAACATGGACGATAGCCAGTTTGAACAAGAAGAGAATAGAAGCTTTCGAAATGTGGTGCTACAGAAGAATGCTGAAGATAAGGTGGGTAGATCATGTAACTAATGAGGAGGTATTGAATAGGATTGGGGAGAAGAGAAGTTTGTGGCACAACTTGACTACAAGAAGGGATCGGTTGGTAGGACATGTTTTGAGGCATCAAGGGATCACAAATTTAGCATTGGAGGGCAGCGTGGAAGGTAAAAATCGTAGAGGGAGACCAAGAGATCAATACACTAAGCAGATTCAGAAGGATGCAGGTTGCAGTAGGTACTGGGAGATGAAGAAGCTTGCACAGGATAGAGTAGCATGGAGAGCTGCGTCAAACCAGTCTCAGGACTGAAGACCACAACAACAACAAATGTGTGTAATTGTCATAGTGTTTACAAGTGAGATTTCTGTGTTACTTTTATTTCCCACGTTATTGCAAAAGGTCGGCGGTTAACCAGGTTTATTTAGAACAAACAGATTGTATTCATTTATTACGTTCGCTACTATGTGTAAATTTTCGTCCTCTCTATCTACGTGCCAGAGACCTGAGCGTGCATTGACGTCTTCTAGAATCATAAGTCTTTTTCCAGCTGCAAATCGTGCTATGTCTTTTATTCCGTATGCGAAGGGTTCTACGTCAAACGAGTATTGTGCATACATTGATGAGATCATCGTAGTATCGTTGCGTAGTGTTATCTCAGCTGTTGCAATATATTCCGAAGTAACTGTGTGATTAGCTTAGCTGAGTTAAATACTATGATTATTGCCTTGCTGTCTGGTCTTTCGTTTATCGTCAAACAATGCCCTTGAAGGTAAGCTACTCTGCCATTGCGTAAGTATGGTTCTTGCAGGCACATTATGTTGGCATCTATTTCTTCCACAAGCTTCAAAAGCCCTTTAACTACTATGCCATTTCTCATACAATTTAATTGTAAGAAAGTCACTACGGCAGTCTAGTTAATACAAAACATCTAGCACCAGTTTGCGTGTGGTCAAAGTATACTCGTAAATGTGCCCTTACAAGGTCTTTGCGTATCTTGTCCAAGTTAACGGGAGGTTTACTATCATTGGCCCCAAAAAAGCATGTTCTTTGAGAATTGTTTTCTCGGGATGTGTTATAGATATCAATGTCAGATTTGGTCAAAATGTTTGTTGATATTTCCTCTACAAACTGGCATTTTTTTGATCGGAAATATCGAAGAGCAAAGGTGAAAGTGCGGTCGGAACGAAACAAAATTGCGATGTAGACCTCCAAGCGCGGTATGTCACAGATCAGCCGGCTCGTCTGAAATCAAAATTAAGTTGACGTTAGCGCAGGCTATAAGATTCTTTAGGAGCTATACCTCGCTGAAGTTATTTGGACCATAGGAAACAAAATGGCAGCCATTTGAAAAAAAGTAGGTTTTTTTCACCGATTTTTCGCCTTCGTCGGCCAAGTAAAAATATTTACAGTTGATGGATCGGAATAAAAATGGTACAACTCCTAGACAATTTAGTTAGCTTCGTCAGAAACAAAGAATCATGCCAATCGGTTCAGTAGATTTAAAGGTACCATACCGCGTGATAAAAAAAAAAAGTCATTACGAGCAAAACGCGTTTGAAGTTTTAACGGCATATAAATGCAATATTATGCAACTGACGTTCAATCTGCTATTCCGGGTCTATATCTAGTCCTTGATCCTCCTCATAGAGGGCGTTCTGCTCGATCTGGGCCATCCTGCGCTGTTCCAGAGCCGCTCGTACGGCCGGTGACACCCGGTTTTCGGCCCCTTGAATCCGGTGGTCGTCCGAATGCTTGGCGAATTGCGTCGAATAGAGTCCCAGGATGACGTCCATCGTTATCATGGTCTTCAGAATTGCTGAATACCCTTCCCCTTCGTTGAAGCTGCTCACTGCCAACAAAAAAAAAAAAAGAAGAAATTGTTCAAATGACTCTGAGCACAATGGGACTTAACATCGGAGGTCATCAGTCCTCTAGACTTAGAACTACTTAAACCTAACTAACCTAAGCACATCACACACATCCATGCCCGAGGCAGGATTCGAACGTGCGAGCATAGCGGTCGCGCGATTCCAGACTGAAGCGCCTAGAACCGCTCGGCCACTGCAGCCGGCAGCTCACTGCCAGGAAAGTCGCAACTCCACAGTCTTCGCACCAGAATGCAAATTGTTGGGGACTAACTTCCAAACACACACGTTCTAGCTTTCATTAGAATTTTGTGTGTTTCCTTCCAAGTACCGGTACAATAACTCGTCCTCCCAAAAGAAGAAAACTGGTGGGTGAAAATGGCCGATTTCAGGCAGGTGCATTTTTTTGTTCAACAGCGAATAACAAACATTTCCTTTCCGTATTCGCAAAAACCGTTTCAGGGATGGATTCTAAACACTTTAATGGATTCGAAAACGGAATTTTAAAAAATCGATTTTTTGAACCAAAAGATAGTAAACCTCCCCTTAATTCCTCCTTTTTCCAGACTAGCTCGATTTTGCATGGGCTCCAGAAGTCGTTGGAAGTTCCCTCCAGAAATACTGAACCATGCTACCTCCATAGCCGTTCATAATTGCGAAAGTGTTGCCGGTGCAGGATTTTTCGCACGAAGTGACCTCTCGACTACGCCCCGTAAGTGTTCCATGAGATTCATGTCAGGCGATGTACGTGGCCAAATCATTCGCTCGCGAAGTTCACAATATTCTTCACACTAATCACGAATAACTGGGGCCCGGTACATGGCGCACTGTCATCCATGAAAATTCCGTAATTGCCTGGGAAGATGAAGTCCATGAATGGCTGGAAATGGTCTCCAGATAGCCGAACATAACCGTTTCCTGTCAATGATCAGCTCAACTAGACCAATAATCCAGTCCATTCCATGTAAACAGAGCCTACACTACTGTGGAGCCTCCAACAGCTCGCACAGTGCCTTGTTGAAAACTTCGGTCCATGGCTTCGTAGGGCCTCCATCACACTCGAACCCTACCATCAGCACATACCTACCGAAATCGGAACTCACATGACCAGGTCACAATTTTCCAGTCGTCTACGGTCCAACCGCTATGGCCACAAGCCCAGGCGAGGCGCTAGAGGCGATGTCGTGCTGTTAGCAAAGGCTACTGCCATAGCCCGTCAACGCCAAATTTCGCTCAATTCCCTAACAGATACATTCGTCAAACGTCCCACATTGATTTCTGTGGTTATTTCACGCAGTGTTGCTTTTCTGTTTGCGCTGACACCTCGATGCAAACGCCGCTGGTCTCCGTCGTTAAATGAAGGCCCTCAGCCACTGTGTTGTCCATGGTAGGAGGTAATACCTGAAATTTGATATTCTTGGAACTGCGTTGACACTGTGGATTTAGGAATATTGAATTTCCTAACGATTTCTGAAATGAAATGTTCCATGAGTTAACTCCAACTACCATTCTGCTTTCAGAGTCTGTTAATTCTCGTCGTGCGGCCATAATCACGTCGGAAAAATATTCACGTGAATCGCCTGAGTACAAACGACAGCTGCGCCAATGCACTGCCCTTTTATAGCTTTGTATGCGATACTACCACCATCCGTATATCCGCACATCGCTATCGCATGACTTTGTCACCTCAGTGCTTACTCTGCCAACTACTGTGAAGAACATGGCAGAAACAACTTTCCATTGCACCACTTATTGGGATTTCTTCTCATTCCATTCGCGTACGGAACGTGGGCAAAATTATTGCTTAAAAGCCTCTGTGCGTGCTTTAATTGGTCTAATTTTGTCCTGCCCATTCCTACATCACCGATACGTAGGGGGTAGCAGTTTATTTCTAATTTACTCACTAATAGCGGGCGCTTTAAACTTTTGAAATAAACTTGTACGGGACAGTTGGCTTCTATCTTCAAGTGTCTGCCAGTTCAAGGTTTTCAGCATCTCCGTGACACTCTCCTGTGTGTCCCACAAACGTGTAAACATTTGTGCTGCTGTTCTTCAAATACCTTTAACATGCGTGACAGTGGTGTGGGTTCTACACACTTAAACAATATTCCAAGGATGAGATGCGTGAGTGTTTTGTTAGTGGTCTACTTAGTAGACTAAAGTACTGTTGATCGGATGTTGCATCTGGATTGTACACTCCCCATCGCAAGAGCCAGGCAAGGGTGCCTGCGACGGATATCTGCTGGGCACGGCACAGCGCAAAGGCAGTGTGGCAGAGCGGAGCAGTGAGGCCAGGGGCCCGCACCTTCTCCTGTCAGATTCGAATGCTCCGTACATGATGCCAGTTCTGCTCGGAGGTAGACTCGTATTGTTCATGTTTCTGTACATGCAGTGATAACTGCTGTAGGTACAGAAAAGAATGATACATCCTGTCAAAGAGGAAGTAAAGACCATTCTGTTGACATGCAGATGTGTTCCAGAGATAATATGTGTTGGAGCATATGGTCTGTGTGGGAGCAGATAGTCCTGAGCTGATTTCTTTAACTGACACCCACTACATAATTAAATACCAAATATTGTTTGACATCAAAATAAAAGGACAAGATAACGACGTAATAAGAGATATTTACAGGTATATGAGACACTATCGGAATTCGTACGATGATTTGAAATTGGTGAAGGTCAATTTGACAATGCCTAAGCCGTCAATGTGAAAGCTTCTTATAAAATATAGAAAAGTTTGTTGTATATACAAACATAAGTTAAGCTAGGAATATGGAGTGGCTATTGCCTATAACAGTTTCTGAATGAAGAGAGAGATTATTTTCATTTGGCATATGACAGTCGTGGAGAAATTGCTGAAGTGTATAAAGTTTAATAATCTAATAAAGAAGGTATCACAGATGATTGAATCCTGAGATACTTTGCAAATCATTAGATAAAACAACAGTTTGGATATAATGGCCTTAGATATTTTAGGATCATTACCAAAGATCTTGGATAAATTTTCATACATTTTAATAGTAGTGGAGCTTATTTTCTAAATTTATAAAGCAGTATCCGCTGAGGAAAGTGACTGCCAGAGCAGTACATGATGAAATGGCCCTGGACTATTTTGCGAACATAGGAAGGCCAAAGAGAGTGTTCTCCGATAATTCTACTCTATATTGATCAAAGTCATGGAAAGACAATATAACAGACAACCAAGTACAGGTTTTGTACATATCTACTTACCACCCACCAAACTATACAGATGAGAGATATATGCGAGAGACTGAGTGATTATGTTGACCTTACTGTCATGAAAACTTCAGAGATCGGAGCAATATGTAAAACAGAGTATGAACATATAATGAACATGTTAAACCACGAAAATATAGGTATTACTCCAGAAGAAATATTTAAAAGGAAGGAATCAAAAAGTTTAGTGGAAGATCTCTAGACTTTTCCTCTTTGAAAGGAAAACACGATAGATGAGGCAAGAGAACTCCTTAGAAACAAGATGCAAAAACAAGCTTAAGGCAGGATCTGTCATCATGACAAGATCTGAAATTCACATGTTTCACAGTGCTTGATTTAGTCCTTGTGAAGACCCATGAGAGATCGAGTGAACTTAAGCATGAGATTGGCACGCTCACATTCGTTTACAATGGATCATACAAAATCGTAACTACACCTCAAGCAAATTATTGCTTCTTGGATTTTACAATACCCGAAAGGAGTCTAGGCATAAGAAAAACAGTAGATTAAAAAAAATGAATCTAGAGTTCAAAATAATAGCTTAGAGATGTAAAAAATGTATGTAGTGGTCTTCAGTCATGAGACTGGTTTGATGCAGCTCTCCATGCTACTCTATCCTGTGCAAGCTTCTTCATCTCCCAGTACATACTCCCACCTACATCCATCTGAATCTGCTTAGTGTATTCGTCTCTTGGTCTCCCTCGACGATTTTTACCCTCCACGCTGCCCTCCACTACTAAATTGGTGATCCCTTGATGTCTGAGAACATGTCCTACCAACCGATCCCTTATTCTAATCAAGCTGTGCCACAAACTTCTCTTCTCCCCAATCCTATTTAATACCTCCGCATTAGTTATGTGATCCACCCATCTAATCTTCAGCATTCTTCTGTAGCACCACATTTCGAAAGCTTCTATTCTCTTCTTGTCTAAACTATTTATCGTCCACGTTTCACTTACATACATGGCTACACTCCATACAAATACTTTCAGAAACGACTTCCTGACACTTAAATCTATACTCGATGTTAACAAATTTCTCTTCTTCAGAAACGCTTTCCTTGCCATTGCGTCTACATTTTATATCCTCTCTACTTCGACCATCATCAGTTGTTTTGCTCCCCAAATAGCAAAACTCCTTTGCTGCTTTAAGTGTCTCATTTTCTAATCTAATTAACTCAGCATCACCCGACTTAATTCGAGTACATTCCATTATTCTCGTTTTGCTTTTGTTGATGTTCGTCTTATACTCTCCTTTCAAGACACTATCCATTCCGTTCAGGTGCTCTTCCAGGTCCTTTGCTTCTGACAGAATTACAATCTCATCTGCGAACCTCAAACTTTTTATTTCTTCTCAATGGATTTTTTCTTTTGTTTCCTCTACTGCTTGCTCAATATACAGATTGAATAACATCGGGGATTGGCTACAACCCTGTCTCACTCCCTTCCCAACCACTGCTTCCCTTACATGCCCCTGAACTGTTATAACTGCCATCTGGTTTCTGTACAATTTGCAAATAGCCTTTTACTCCCTGTATTTTATCCCTGCTACCTTCAGAATTTGAAAGAGAGTATTCCAGTCAACATTGTCAAAAGCTGTCTCTAAGTCTACAAATGCTAGAAACGTAGGTTTTCCTTTCCTTAATCTATCTTCTAAGATAAGTCGTAGGGTCAGTATTGTCTCACGTGTTCCGATATTTCTACGGAATCCAAACTGATCTTCCCCGAGGTCAGCTTCTACCAGTTTTTCCATTCTTCTGTAAAGAATTCGCGTTAGTATTTTGCAGCCGTGACTTATTAAACTGATAGTTCGGTAATTTTCACATCCGTTAACATCTACTTTCTTTGGGATTCGAATTATTATATTCTTCTTGAAGTCTGAGGGTATTTCGTCTGTCTCATACATCTTCCTCATCAGATGGTAGAGTTTTGTCAGGACTGGCTCTCCCAAGGCTGTCAGTAGCTCTAATGGAATGGTGTCTACTCCCGGGGCCTTGTTTCGACTTACGTCTTTCTGTGCTCTGTCAAACTCTTCACGCAGTATCATATCTCCCATTTCATTTTCATCTACATCCTCTTCCATTTCCACAATATTGTCCTCAAGTACATCGCCCTTGTATAGACCCTCTATATACTCCTTCCACCTTTCTGCTTTCCCTTCTTTGCTTAGAACTGGGTTTCCATCTGAGCTCTTGATATTCATACAAGTGGTTCTCTTTTCTCCAAAGATCTCTTTAATTTTCCTGTAGGCAGTATCTATCTTACTCCTAGTGAGATAAGCCTCTACATCCTTACATTTATCCTCTAGCCATTTTGCACTTCCCGTCGATCTCATTTTTGAGACCTTTATATTCCTCTTTGCCTGCTTCACTTACTGCATTTTTATATTTTCTGCTTTCATCAATTAAATTCAGTATTTCTTATGTTACCCAAATATTTCTACTAGCCCTCGTCTTTTTACCTACTTGATCCTCTGCTGCCTTCACTACTTCATCCCTCAAAGCTACCCATTCTTCTTCTACTGTATTTCTTTCCCCCATTCCTGTCAATTGTTCCCTTATCCTATCCCTGAAACTCTGTATAACCTCTGGTTTAGTTAGTTTATGCAGGTCCCATCTCCTTAAATTCTAACCTTTTTGCAGTTTCTTCAGTTTTAATCTACAGTTCATAACCAATAGATTGTGGTCAGAGTCCACATCTGCCCCAGGGAAATGTCTTACAATTTAAAATCTGGTTCCTAAATTTCTATCTTACCATTATATAATCTATGTGAAACCTGCCACTATCTCCAGGCTTCTTCCATGTATACAACCTTCTTTTATGATTCTTGAACCAAGTGTTAGCTATGACTAATTTTTACTCTGTGCAAAATTCGACCAGGCGGCTTCCTCTTTCATTTCTTACCCCCAGTCCATACTCACCTACTACGTTTCCTTCTCTCCCTTTTCCTACTACCGAATTCCAGTCACCCATGACTACCAAATTTTCGTCTCCCTTTACTATCTGAATAATTTTTTTTATCTCATTATACATTTCTTCAATTTCTTCGTCATCTGCAGAGCTAGTTGGCATATAAACATGTACTACTGTAGTAGGCGTGGGCTTCGTGTCAGTGATGCGTTCACTATGCTGTTTGTAGTAGCTTACCCACACTCCTATTTTCCTATTCATTATTAAACCTACTGCTGCATTGGCCCTATTTAATTTTGTATTTATAACCCTGTATTCACCTGACCAAAAGTGTTGTTCCTCCTGCCACCGAACTTCACTAATTCCCACTATATCTAACTTTAACCTATCCATTTCCCTTTTTAAATTTTCTAACCTACCTGCCCGATTAAGGGATCTGAAATTCCACGCTCCGATCCATAGAACGCCAGTTTTCTTTCTCCTGATATTAAAAAATAGTCTGATATAAATTTGCATTTAAATTACGTTAGATTCAAAATAGAACGGGAAATAACAAGAATTTTGACGTGTTGTATAATTGGCGCTTTTGCCAGTTGTTCTTGCATGACATTTCGATGTTATGACAATCTCAGGGAGCAGGAGACAGCAAGTCACACCATCGAAATATGTTTCAAGAACAACACAGACAACGTGCAGAACACCAAATTATTCAAAATATCAACATATCGTTGGGAAAGTATAAAGAATTAAGGCAGTATTTATATTAATTTGTGTTTCATATAATTCATTAAATTTTGTTTTATGTGTGTTATATTTTGTATATATACGTGTTAGTGATAAAGGAAATTGTCTAAATATGATGCGATATTGCAGTGCCTGTGTTATTCTAATGATGATGCAATGCGGTGACCACAGCCGTTAAGAAACGCATCAGATGAATCCTCAGTTGCTAATAATAATTACCATCAGCTGTACAATGGAATGACGACAGTCAAAATTTGTACCCGAGCGGGACTCGAACACAGATTTCCAACCGATCGCGACCCTTCGCCTTACCATTTGGCTGTCCGTGCACGACTCACGGCCCCACCCAAACTTTCACATGTCGTCAACCATACGTCAACGATCTGTACTCGCACATCGATTATGCGTATTCCCGCACAGATGAAACGTTGTACCTGAAAGTCGCATTCCCCCTATAGGCAGATAAATACGATATTGCGTAATGGATGCACGAATACATATTGTAGACGTATGGCTGACGACATATGGAAGTTTGGGTCTGGCTATGAGTCTTGCACCGATAGCCAAATGGTTTGCCGGCACGATAGCTCAGCGTGTTCGGTCAGGGAGCTGTGTGGCCTCTGTAATAAAAAAACTGAGTGAGAAGATCAACAACGAACTTCAACGGATGTTATCTGACGTCCTCAACGACGAAATACAACGAACCATAACGAACAAATGCAAAAAACAAAGGTTGGTAAGGCGACCGCTCGCGATAATCGGGGAATCCAGGTTCGAGTCCCGCTCGGGTACAAATTTTGACTGTCGTCATTCCATTATACAGCTGATGGTAATCATTATTCGCAATTGCGAATTCACCTGATGCTGTCTAAATATGGTTTTTCAAGTTTCAGAAAAACTAGTATCATATAAAATGTAAGTAAGATTACTGTGCTTTAGAGAAACAGCCTTGAAATAATGGACTCACAAAATAGCGAGAAACTGGATGTCGCTGAGAGTGAGAAAAGACTTACTGATTTATGATAAGTGAAAGCACAAATAAAATGAAGCGTGAGGAAGGGGCACTCTAGGGCACACTGCCCTCTTTTCCACTTAAAAAATTATCTAAATAGTATTTTCTTTAGCAAATGATTTTGTTTAGGTATAGGCAAAAAGAATATGCGCGTAATAGTTCAGTCGGTAGATTTTGAAACTAAAAGTAATGAGGGACATTTCATTTAGTACACAATGAATGGTTTCTATTTGAATGCTACATTGTGTAATGATAAATAAATGTGCAACTCTGAAGAAACTTATTAACTAATAAGTTTTTAATCCATGTTTTTGATTTGAGAAATATTGATCTATGTATGTTATATTGTTGGAAAATGGAATAATATTTGAAGTAATCAATAATTCAGCTAGAGTCACTGTTTTGGTGATGTATGTCCTTGATGTCATCCTAATTGGATAATTGAACGAAATGTGGGGCATAAGTAATATAACGACTTAAAGTTGACTTAAAGACTTATTAAAGAACTGTAGCCATTAAAACCGATCATGAGATATCTATTTTACAAACAATGTTAAATGTCTCTGACTCTTATTAAAAGAAACTGAATGAATAATTATTTGTTAAAGTTACTAAGAGCATAGTAATGAACGTATTGTAGTAGTTATAACGACTACAGTATTTGGAGATTATTTGGAAATAACTTTTAAGTGAGCTAATAAGAAAAGCAGAGGTCCACCATGACCATGAAATTTCAATCCGTTTTTTGTGGATGACCTTGGCGAGGAGGAAAGAAAGAAAAGATGACAGTAGCAGGCATGGCGGCCTTGAGTGCAGATATAGCTGTGTCATGTCTGTCAGTGTTAAGTTTTTGTGAGTGCAAAAACTGTGTAAAATCGAGATCTTCCGCGTTTCACAACACCCACGAACAAGCTTCCGCTACCTTTGCAAGAAACGCTATTCATAACCTTTCTACATCATACTGTTATATGTGCTTGTTTTGGATCGTTTCTCACTGGCTGCTCTTTGGTCTCCTCATTAGCGTAAGAAGCTCAGGCCCCGTCACCAGTCAGTATTCTGTTCAGTAGGCCTTCTGCCACCAAGTCGTAACGAAAATGAAAGTCTAGAGAAGCAGTAATTGTTTGAATTTTGTGATTGTTTGAAAGGAGGTTCGAAACCCAAGTAGTACAAAACTTGTGGCATCCTCATTTTTTACCCACTATCTTATGCAATGCACCCGCGACATCTGTTGATGGTTTCCACGAATTTTTTCAGTTTACTGTGCCAGTTCGTTGCTAGCTAGAGATGGACATCAACTTCTATCACTATCACGGACATTCGTCCAGCCATCCTTTAACAAACGACATCATTGGCACTTAACACCTTCACTTGTTATCTTCTGGCTGCATACTGAATTAATTATGTAATTCGCAATGCAGAACGAATTTCTCATTTTTCGGGATTTTAAACTGCATACGCTCATTTACAACGGTTGCTATTATCGAAAGAGAAACAATGTGGATTTCTTGCTACCACAGCTCCAAGTAAATTCAGAGGAGCGACTGTATTGGACACCCCACTATTTCCAATGCTATATGACAACGGAAGTTACCTAGGTAGCCCTAAGTACGAGGGCTATTCGGATAGTAAGGAATGATAGGTCACGAAATGGAAACCACAGTGAAAATCAAAACCGTTTTATTGGCAACAGTTAGCTACAACTTTTAGCTACTTATCTCCATAGTCACCGATCCGACTTAGATGTTTGTCGTAGCGTTGTACTAACTTTCCAATACCCTCGTTAAAAAAGGCAGCCGCCATTGCTTTGCGCCAATTCTCTACGCTGGCCTACAGCTCGTTGTCTGTGCCAAAATGTTGTTTTCATATCCAGCAGTTCATGTGAGCGTAGATGAAACTCAGAGGGAGACAATTACGAGCTGTATTATGGATAATCAAACATTTCCAATTGAAAGCGATGCAGGAGCATCTTCATTGCCCCTGCAGAATGTGGCTGAGAATTGTCTTGAAGAAGAAACCGCATTACAGTTATTTAATGTTGGCTCCATAGCTTCAGGCGAAATTTCTCCCCAGGCCCTCATACTTGGCGGGAGACACTATTGTTCTGGGTATCTTTATGTGCTCCCTGTGTGCTCAGAACTAAAAAGAACGACGTAACGCCATCGACGAGCATACTAGAGACACTGCCCAACACATGTGTGCAAAACTTCATCGGATTTTCACTGTGCTTTCCATTTCGCGACCGATCGTTCCTTACCTTCCAAATAACCCTCGTATAATTACTTGAAAGCCATGTTACTCCCATCCTCTAAACCTGATACTCACATGCCACACATGAACAGTTATTCAACAAAGGGCCACTAGACGTACACTTTATATATAATCTCCTGGTTAGTGCTGTTGCTACTTTACGGGGACAAATAGGTTAATTAAGGGAGTAAAGCATCCTTAAATTCCTCTAAATCTAAAATTCTTATGACAGTGCGATTATGGATTTATGAACGACTGCTACTAGTGTGTTTCTCAGCATAAAGCATCAACTTAAGATTGTTCATTTATGTCCTATATGCTTTAGCTGGGAAGTAATTCTAATTACTAGTGGGAAGTATCACTATGATTGCATACATCTGTCTCTCATATTAGAATGTGACGTTGAACAGTTAGAGTATGCTGAAGACATTTTAGTAGGTAAATAAACTCTCTGGAAGTGAACTACCACTGTGTTTATTGAAAATTATTACGCACGTGGTCACTCTACAAATTTCAATTAATCTTTGCACAGATATTAATGTCGTATTCTTGCGGCACTCAGAGCGATGCTGATAACCTCATTTGCAACTCCACAACTCATGGCGTTGTAATCAATAATTGATAAAGGGGTGAGATGTGGTTTTTGGCATCAACGCAGTCTTCTATTTCAGTCATGACTGACCGTAACCGATTTAATGAAAGATGAATTATAACTGAGGGGCCATCAGAATATCTCCAAAAAAACTGTGTGATTGTGGTTATAGTCCTGCGGTGACAAACAATTCCTATTCTCTCTCTCTCTCTCTCTCTCTCTCTCTCTCTCTCTTAGTCCAACACCGGTATTGTTTGACTGGTCGTCATAACTCCTTCAGAGTGCGTCACTTGGCTTGCGCTAGAGGACATCTGCAACTCCACGAAGATAAGAGCCAGGTTGGTTGCCTATTTAACTCTTGGCAGGCGTTGCCTCTCCTCAAAGCGCCGGCCAACTCCAGTAAGAGGAAAGTCACGCCAGACGCGGATTGGTAACGCTGTCAAAATGAAACTCATTCTCCAGTTTTATTTGGTTGTCACTAATCTTTGTTTTATTTCCACAGTATACGTCGTCAGGCCGTATTTACATTATAGAATGTAATGCGTAATTTGACTGTTTCGCAGAAGAAATGAGAGACATGGTTCACTGAATTTAGCGTTGTGACTCACCTTGAAAATGGACAGACGCTCCAGAACCCAAATAACAGTTAATGGATTCCTAAATATCAGGCACATTTCTCTAACTTTAACGAATATCTCACTCGTAGGAAATATTTAGAGATTCAAGTTGTTCGCATTGTTTGGGACAGAATGTCTGCTTACTTTGCACGATGTGACAAATTCTACGTCTGAGATGTCCGCACTATGTTGTTGACCCATATTCACCGTTGTGATTAGTTATGGGCTTGGGCCGTCGGCATAATTAGTGCCAGAGATTATTTAACCTGCTAAGACACACTGGGTTAGGTGGCCAACTTACGCCAACTGTGTACCTATTTGCAAAATAGTTTCAAAATGACGTTTCATTATTAAAAACAAGGAAGATTTTTAAAAATGCTCTTGTGGAAACTTTGACAGTTTCACAGCGCAGTAAATAATGAAATAAACGAATATGAGCACAGATGAACTACAGAGGGGCCGAACGGCGACACCTCTGCATGAAGTCAGGATAGCAGTTGGGTGCCTGTGAAGCGTCTCTGAAGCTTGTAAAACACTGCCAAAGTTCAGTTGTTTATTAACCATATTTGCAGTCCTCTTGTCCCACACCGGACTTGTAGCCGATGCCTTGGTTTCTCGTTGACGGCTGCCGAGTCAGTTCGTCGTATGCAAGCCCTGCAGGCCCTGACGAAGAGTGAGTGACCTCGTACCGCGGAGAGCTGCTGGCGCGGCTATGGTCCAGCACGAGTGATCTCGTACTAGCTGCTGGAGTGTACTCGATCCCACTCCGAATTCTATGTGTGGTATCGTAAGTCGTGTGGTCGATCGATCTCCTGGCCGATAGGTTTCAGCACACGGAGGCACCTAAGTGTTAAACAGAAACATGGAACTCACGAGGCCCTGCTGCAGGTTTCCGCGCTTAAGTTCGGTGCTGTCAGCACTCCACGATGTGCTTCATTATTCCCTTTTACCCCAGGCAAATTAGGAAAAATTGGGATAATAATTTATAAATTTTTGAAACTTTGACACAACACTCATATGGGATGTAGTAGTAAGAAACAGAAAAGTTCCCTTCCCTAGAGGTGAGAATTTAATATTCATGACACTGCCGAGGTGCACAGAAAATCACCTCGCGGGATGTGCATGATAGCATAAAGATACGTGACCATCTACATCGCCAGGATTTCCTTCCAGTGAGCCATGTAACTACTAACTACAAGCCTCCATTTATTTCTGTACTGGTGTAGATTTTCTCTCTCCATTACATCCCACGTTACACCTTTCCTCTTGAGGTCGTCATTAACATGGTCTGTCTATCTCGTCCTAGGTTGCCCAAGGTCTCTCCTTACATATATTGGTAGAGCTAACCTAAAAAAAACTTCATTTCACATGCTTGTATTTTACTCTTTCCTCTTGTTTATAACATAGGACTCAAGACTATACGTCATACATGGTCTGTTAAGCTCTTAGAAGGACTCGGTTGTCACAGTTTCGGTTTCGTACTTGGTGGATGAAGCTGGATCTTGTTAACGCTGTTTACAACTTCTAGTTTTGCAATTCCCTCGCTTCATGTTACATTTCCCAGATAATTGAAACTATTCACACATCCAACCTCCTCCACTCCAGTATGATGTTACAGGGAGTGGGTGTTCTACTCATGTTCATTGCTACTGTCCTTATTTTACAGTCAACTTGAATTCTTTAAGTTTTTTTGGTCCAGTAATCCAGTCTCCTGATGACAAAAATGTTCAAATGTATGTGAAATCTTATGGGACTTAACTGCTAAGGTCAACAGTCCCTAAGCTTACACACTACTTAACCTAAATTATCCTAAGGACAAACACACACACCCATGTCCGAGGGAGGACTCGAACCTCCGCCGGGACCAGCCGCACAGTCCATGACTGCAGCGCCCTAGACCGCTCGGCTAATCCCGTGCGGCTCCTGATGACAGTTTGATTATTTTTGAAATAGGGAGTGAAAGTCTCGAAGCTCGTGGAGAGGACATTCAGCTTATTACGAAAGGTTGGGCATCAAACATGCACTCTGGAGCAATTATAGCTCTCGGATTCGGCAGTCAGAGCCTCATGAAATCTGGGTGAAAGTAGATGATAGAGGCCTTAGTTAGCGGTATTCATAATGCAAAACCAGCAACCATTCCCAACAAATGTCTCGTCTGGCTACCTAAAATCGCATGTAGTGCTAAGCTGGGAGAACTCAGAATAACGATGAGACTAATGCCTTCGCAGCAGTCTGTGGGCCCACTGTAACAGATGCGACTACAACAATATCTGGCAGCGAAACAGCAATATAAGGATTTAATATTCCGGACAGAAACTGAATACTGAGGTCGGTATGTACAAAATAAATTGCAATTAAACATATGGGGCATGTCCTACAAAATTGTAAGGAAAATGTTTTATCACCTGTGAATCTATCAGCCATTAAGAACAGCGAAAACTCCACGACAATTAGAAGGATTCTGCCTACCACCTCCTTGACACGCTACTCCCAAAAGATTCAGCAGACAAATTTAAGGGCAATACTGAACACACCCTACGCTGGAGAGGCTTATCAGTATATGTATTTACATATATTGGTTAGAATGATACTCCCTTAATGAGTTAGCAATTCTACCGTGATGGCGTGCTTATCACTTAGATGCCTAATTCTCGTAACAGTATAGCGCTTGTTGAGAGTTTATTGCTGCTTGTACGTTTTTATCACATGTTATCACAGGGTTTCCAAATTACTCCAGGCACATTAGTAAGAAATACCAGCAGTTGGTGGAAATAATTTTTTATGTTTTGAAACTTCGCGAAAACATACATATCGGATGTAATTGTAACATTGTAAACATCAAAGCCTCGTATTCCCATCTCCCGCCCCCCCCCCCCCCCCCCCTACCCAACAAAGGTCAATTTCTTCCATTTTTAAATTTTTGCACAAAACGAAAAGTTTCATTTATTACAAGAGAACTATAATTACAAATAATATTCCTCGTGTCGCTTCCCAGAAATGAGTGGTGTTGTGGCTGAGCGACAGTTGCTCGCTAGGAGTGAATTAGCCGATTGGCCTATGTGAGAGGGAGTCTTGACTAGCTATTCCTCCTTGTTAATTGGGATGAGGACTGGAAGGTAACTCAAATGATCTCCACAATAACTGCGTTACAATTCGTAGTTTATTTCTTAAAATGGCACCTCTTCTACTACTATTATTAGTTGGGCTTGGTACTCATTAAGAGAACAAGTCCTTACACAGAGGTGGTGATTCGATGGGCGGTCCTTCTATACTGAATATGACTGTTAGCTAGTATTGAAAAAACGCTGCGACAAACAGAGATCTTGACTGTCAGACTCTGTATTTCCCTACCTCTCCACCGCCCTCAGACGCTGCTACTCTCTTGACGAACGCCCCTTCATCTCTGTCTGTCTCCGACATGATGTGATGCTGAAGACGTGTTTGCTTCTCATAGGTCCTAATCTGCTCAAGAGAAAGTGCCTGCAGCAACATCTCAACATGAGGAAGGCAAAGCACCTGGTCCTAACATATTCGTTTACGTGTTACACAAAGTAAAACCACCACATTTTTCAGTTTGATGAAATGAATGTCTCATGTATCGACGGATACTTAATATGTGGAAACGTTCTCATGTTTCAGTTATGAAAAAGGCGTCGACCATGATTACGCCGCTGCAAAGTCATATCGACCTGTTTGTTTGTTGAGCAGTTAAGGTAAAGTTCCAGAAAACCTTCAATTTAACAGATTACGAAGTAATAGGGAACTGTATGAACTTAGTGAATGCAATTTGGTTTTAGCAAATGTAAGTCCATAGATGATGCGATTAATTATGCCAAGGCTGTTATTGACAACACAGAGGAATAGTAAGTGGTTGGGATCCTGATTTAGCCAGAGCATTCGATGACTTATGCAGGCGTGTTCTGTCCACAGGGCAGAGGGAAATGAATGTTAATAGCTCCCTCTACTGAGGTTTATGCACTAGTGTCCAGGCAGAGTAGTAGAGTGGGAAACAACAGTAAATAAAATTATAAGCAGAATTACGAAAATAGGTTGACAGGGCTCACGTGGGGCCCATTTTTTATTAATGTTATGATGGAACCACTGGTAAAGGTACTTCAAGAGAATCCATTCATTGGCTGTTGCGATGGTGGACGGCTAATACTTTGGGTTGAAAATGTTCGTTTAAATTATCTGTTCTTCTTGCTGCTCGCTTAATGAAAAAGAAAAGGACCAGTGGTGAAGTTATTAACTGTTGCTTCCACCAAAGTTCGACTTCTGAATAAAAAATTAAACAATGCAAGAGATACAATATTCGTAGTGTTTCCCAGTGCATGGTTGGATTTCAAACTACTGGATTCGTCACTGACCAGAGGCCAACCAATGCATCAGTCGTATTTAACACTAAATGAAAGCAGTCCCAAGTCTGTTGAAATTGCAGGCAAGAACTTCCAGTCACATAGTGTGCACTTTTTATTGCAGGTAAAACAAACGAAGTTCCCTTTCTCATTATCCACAACATTTTATTATTAAAATAATAGTTGTCATTGCGAGAACCTAAGTAAGTCGACCAGCGTGACCTGTTCGTTTAACACCTGCAAAATCGAAGAAAATTGTTCAGAATAATTTAGCACACTTCTAAGATGAAGTTTCTGTAATCGAGAACTGACGATATCTTCAACTACAGATTACCGTCAAGGTTAACTGAAGAACAATTCATAAATGTTTAGGGTCAGTCGCCTACCTGAAATTATTCAGAGTTCCACAAGCTGAACAATGTTTCATACTTCTTGCAATTGACACTCGTGAATTATTTATAAGTCCCAACGCACCATCCACGTGACGTGAATTTATTCCAAGGCAACAACAAGCTACAACTATTTCAGAGTTCCTCGCAATAATCGTTTTACAAGTCAGACTGAACACTCATAAAATATACCGATTACACGCACGAGACGACTTCCAGTCAGTCGCACACATTGCAATATCCCGCGCTGTGTGAGACTGTGAAACCTATCAGAGTAATGGACCTACCCAGACTCCGTCACATTCCCCTTATGACACCGTCTTAACTGTAAATTATGCGACGGAATTGCTGTCTTGAACTACGCTTACTCGGAATCATAAGGTGGGAAATTGCAATAATCCTACTATATAACTATCCGGTCACCCAATAGAATAAATCAGTGAATTGAAGATAACTAGGTGCTCCTTCAAATAAAAATATACCGATTATTTATTATACTAAATTTATTATATCATTATTATACAAAATATTGTCTTCAACATTCTACGAAAAATAAAGTTAACTACTGACAACAACTAACAATATAGGCAAGTGGACGGATGGTTACCGTATCCTAGCTGCACATTAAATCGTTAAACCACTACAATCCAACAATTCATTTAAAAACTACAGTGGTCGATTGAATACCATATCAAACGATATTTAGGCATGAGCCAAGTTTAGTGGAGCAGTGGCAATGGTACACATCCTATCTTAACATTAACCCCCATCTAATAAGCCATGCTGCTGATTACTCTCACCAATCTGCTTTGGCGGTAAATCAGAGGACCTTGATTGTAGTGGAGAATCAGAATCTCGCTCGTCCGTACTTGGACACCTCCATGTGCCGCGACGTCTCGAACCAGCCACCTGTATCCATCCACCGTCAAAATAATAGTGTCCCTTTTTCTTCCACCAGCTCCTGACTCGGCAGTTTTCATCAATCTGGTCACAAATGCCAAACAGGAAAAATGTTACTATTTTCCTCCAATAGAGAGTCAGTGCCACGTTTAACAAATTCTCACCCCGGAATGTCGTCAGTCACAGGCCAATCAGAGCACATCTTCCTCGCTATTTTGTCCTAGAAATTCCTATGCACCGTTGGCAGCGATAGGAGAATCAGAGCGAATTTTAATAGTTCTGACTTCCCCGCGACCAAACCACATTCCCAGATTTGTACTTCTCCATAAATTGTTGTGTTCCAGCAAGTGCTTGAAACTGCTGCCCTCGGCCATCTCAAGAGGCGAGTAGTGCCACAAGCCGCTAACGCAGAAAATGACATGTGGGTTCTGTGAGCTTCCATCGGTGGCCAATTGACATGAGCAAAATAGCACAAGGCTTTGAGTGCCCACGACACACCTGCCGTATTCAGAGCAGTATGCGGACTGTGCATTTCTCACGTGTTCACAGTCTGGAACTATTAGCCCCTTAACTGATGATCACTGAACTTTTATAAAATACAATTCCCCACAGTAAATCAACGCAATGAGACTTTAAGTAGATACATCTAAAGTGCCCTGTCTATAGCCATTCGTGGAAGAGGGAAGATAAATTTAGTATAAATGGAAAGAGGCAAGCCAGATGGCTTGTAACCTTCCATAACCTCCCTCTCCCATTATAATTTTGAGCGGGAATTGACCTACTGAAGCATCTCCTATCAAGACTGGCCGTGGGACCCATGTAAAACACTGAAATGTGCAGCATGGAATGGTATAACAGGGATGGACGCAGAATAAACACTCCACGTTCAACCACAGGTTATCGCTCTCCTGCACACAGTTCGAATAAGTATAATCTGGCCTAATGTTGATGGTACACAGTATCTGCGCCAGCATACTTAACTAGCACAACAATACTAACGTAACAAGGAATGGCTGCCAGTACAGTTACTAGTTGCTTAGAGTTACAGTTTGATACAAAATTATCAGCTAGGACTCTGGTCTTATTGCATGTTTAGTGCTTTGCAAATATGTGTATACTACATAAAGATGGTAGACGATCTATTCTTGTTCAATCAAATTACAGTTTCTGCCTCTTTCAAGTAGAAGAGCGACCGAAAAATTTTGTGATATGCTGTAAGACCTATTTCTTTCAGAAAGACGTGGTACATATAATCTCATGGCATTGGAATGATAGGCGTAAAGAATGAGTTAGTCGTTAGACTAGTTACTCAGACAGGATGAACAATAAGTCTTGGAAATGATGTCAGAGGTGAACAAAATGGGTTTGCGTGAAGCGCATTACTGAGGAAAGTGTGATACAGGTTATATCATGTTAAGTTGTGGGCGTACAAATTACGTTATGCAAATTATGTAGCATGTAATACTGAGATATTCCAAGTGTGACTGTGATGTCGACTGGCGTAGCGCGCATGATATGATTTAGGTAAACGAGACATTATTAAACTAATATTGCAAATACATCTTAGTTTACATCAAAACATACAGAGAACAGAACCATGCTAATGCAGATTTTGTTGTACAATATGGATATGAAATGTTCACACAGTACCGATCAGGTCCATTTGTCAGAGATGATTTTAACAAGATTCTTGTTACAGACATGAGCATTTTCATGTTCTAATGTGTTAGATATACAGGGTGTTACAAAAAGGTACGGCCAAACTTTCAGGAAACATTCCTCACACACAAATAAAGAAAAGATTTTATGCGAAAATGTGTCCGGAAATGCTTAATTTCCATGTTGGAGCTCATTTTAGTTTCGTCAGTAAGTACTGTACTTCCTCGATTCACCGCCATGATTTCATACGGGATACTTTACCTGTGCTGCTAGAATATGTGCCTTTACAAGTACGGCACAACATGTGGTTCATGCACGATGGAGCTCCTGCGCGTTTCAGTCGAAGTGTTCGTACGCTTCTCAACAACAGATTCGGTGACCGATGGATTGGTAGAGGCGGACCAATTCCATAGCCTCCACGCTCTCCTGACGTCAACCCTCTTGACTTTCATTTATGGGGGCATTTGAAAGCTCTTGTCTACCAACCCCGGTACCAAATGTACAGACTCTTCGTGCTCGTATTGTGGACGGCTGTGATACAATACGCCATTCTCCAGGGCTGCATCAGCGCATCAGGGATTCCATGCGACGGAGGGTGGATGCATGTATCCTCGCTAACGGAGGACATTTTGAATATTTCCTGTACCAAAGTGTTTGAAGTCACGCTGGTACGTTCTGTTGCTGTCTGTTTCCATTCCATGATAAATGTGATTTGAAGAGAAGTAATAAAATGAGCTCTACCATGGAAAGTAAGCGTTTCCAGACACATGTCCACATAACATATTTTCTTTCTTTGTGCGTGAGGACTGTTTCCTGTAAGTTTGGCCGTACCTTTTTGTAACACCCCGTATGAATAATATTCCGGAATGGATTTTAGTACTCTTAATAAAGGGGATATCATATAGTTGTTCAGAGGCTACTGTAAAGAAAATAACGAAAGTACGAAGGTTTCCCAGAAATTAATGCAGCGAGTTTGTTTCTCTGCTGAAACGTTATGTATGTATTATTTGAAGTCTACTGAGTGAGCGCGCCAAGTTTCCGCCACTTCCGACGGATAAAACAGCTGCTGAAACGTTATGTATGTATTATTTGAAGTCTACTGAGTGAGCGCGCCAAGTTTCCGCCACTTCCGACGGATAAAACAGCTGCAGGACAGTTTCAAAATGGCGTCTGTAGGTGATGTACGTTACAAGCAAAGTGTCGTCATTGAATTTCTCACTGCAGAGAAAGAAAGTGTGGGGAATATTCACAAACGCTTGTGGGAAGTCGATGGAGCATCTGCTGTCGACAGAAGTACAGTTAGTCGCTGGGCACGGAGGGTGAGGTCATCGAAAAGCGGTTCGGCTGAGCTCCACGAGTTGCAGTGATCGGGGACACCATTCACAGTTGTCACACCCGACATGTTGCAGCGATCTCAGGTCGTCATTAGCAAGGACAGGCGCATCACGACTCGGCAGTTGGCGCTGCATCTGTCAATCAAAGGAAGTGTGGATGCAATCATCCGCACCCTCGGATATTCAAAATTGTGTGCAAGGTCGGTCCCGCGGTGTCTTAACGGATCACAAATCGCACAGAAAAAACATTTGTCTTGATTTGTTGCAATGTTTTGAAGCTGAGGGGGAGGCCTTCTTGACCCGGATTGTGACAGGTGATGAGACCTGGGTTTACCATTTTGAGCCCGAAACAAAACGAAAGTCGCTGGTACGGCGCCATTCCCGCTCCCCACAGAAAAAAAAATTCAAACCAACTATTTCCACCGGTAAGGTCACGATCACCGTGCTCTGGGACTGTGAAGGTGTGATTCTCTTTTATGTGACGCCAAGAGGCGGTACCATTAATTCAGAAGCATATGTCAACACATTAACGAAACTCAAGACGCGCTTCCGGTGACTTCGGTGCCACAGCAACCCAGGAGATATTTTGCTGCAACACGATAACGCTCGGCCCTACGCAGGTCTGAGGACTGCTGAACATATCGCAAGACGGGGTCGGACAGTGTTTCCCCATCCACCCTACAGTCCTGACCTAGTCCCCTCGGACTTCCACTTGATTGGGCCATTAAAGGATGTCATTCGTAGAAGACATTTTGAGGACGAAGAGGAGGTGATTCACACGGTGAAGCACTGACTCCGCCACCAGGAAGACAATTGGTACCGACAGTGCATAAACACCCTTCTATCGCACACGAAGAAGGCCATAGAACGGCATGGGGATAACGTGGAAAAATATGATGTGTAGATAAAACACCATTCTTTCGTGTTTGTAATTCTCATTATGTTCAGGTGCACTACTTTCTGGGCAACCCTCATACTAATGTACACTGAGATTAGAGAAACGTGTTACTGTCACAGGATCACACGAAAGGGTGTGGTTGACTACGCTTAGGCCGGCGTGTCTTTCACAGAGTGTGGTGAGTCAGAGGGCTGCTGAAGGAGGCGTTGGAGCGAGGCCAATAGTCTCTGTTGCTGTTGCATTACGCGCAAAGTGCTGGTCAGCCGTGAGCATATCCTATGCCAGCGCTATCAATGGCAGCTGTAGCAATTGCGTAACTGCGTCCGTCCGTCGTGGCAGCAGACATGGACAACAGGGTTATCATCTGGTCGCTGTCCTCATGGTGCGTTGACTCTCGCACAGTTCGGCAATACCTATGCGGTTAATTCTTCTGGAATGAGACAGAGAATTGCTGAGAGCTCATGGCCAATAATATATAAAATGAAGTAGATTATTGGCCACATTTGTGTACCCTTTCTAAGGTACTGTCATTGAAAGTAATCATCGCAGTGGGTCTCGTACAGACAAATAAGAGAATTTTCGGGAAGCCGCAACCTGGTTATTATGATGCCCTCCAAAAGGAGAAAGACAATGCAATCGTAGAGTCACGCCTCAACGCCTGCGAATTGAGACGCGCTGCCCTTGACACCAAGCAGCATGTCGGGTGGCTTGGATTAGTCGGCCGCCGAAGGCGTTAGTCCTTTCCGTCACTCGTGTTTACGCTTGGCCTCCTCTACCGTGAACAACCCGGATCAGCGCAGCTTCCAGACTGCTGCCATTTCCGCAGTGCTGTCTGGCGAAACCTGCACAATACTACAGCTACGACTTCAGATTCTGCACGGCTGGAAAACAAGACTCAAGAACTAACATAAACAACATCATTATTACTAATTCTACACCTACGTCCTTAATTAAGCCACGGTGACCTAAGAAATGTACTTGTCCACATATGCAACACAGTCACATCGTCAGAATATTTAAGGAAACTTTGCGACTACCTGTTTAACAGCGAAATTAAAATTGCAACTTTTCTCTGTAAATGATAGTTATGCGGTTCAAGACGGAAAAAATGCACGTCTTCTTCTTCTACTTTGTTAGCGCCTTGTCATTATTTCAGACTTTATTGTTGGGGAACCTAAAGAGAACATGTGTTAAAAATCTCATTAGTAAATTTATTAACCTAAGCTGTTGAGCAAAAGGGTGAACTTTTCCTGCAATTGAAGCAGAAGTAAACACGGGCGTATTGTTCCCTCTAGTAGGCCACGCCTCCACACTTACAATACTGCGTACTGTCTCCACCTACAACAGAGATTAATACCATTTCCATTATTGATGATAAGTGCCAATGCTTCCTGCCATCACACTACGTAAAACAAAACATGTCCACTCTCCAGATATGAGTCCACGCAGCAGTGGCATGGATTCTTCCCACAACTTCTTGAGAACACGTTACAAGGAAAGACGTCCAGAACAAATTACAACAAAATGAAAACCTACGGTTTAGCGAAGTTCCCATTTGCTGTAGACACAACACTTTCATCAGTGTTACCTGCAGGAATGAGATGATTCACCCCTCCCTCACAGCCATCTCAATGATAGATGTTTTACAATCGTTGTAATAGCAAGTAAAGATAACGAAACCGTCAGACAGCGCGTCTTTTTTCCTCCATCATTCTTTATAGCCAACACTCGCGTTCCTTCCCGGCGCTTTCTAACGAGGAGACACATTCCTGGGGGCCCCCACATTTTACTAGTCACTGCCACACAAGTTCTATTTACGTGGGTTGTAAGCGTATATCAGTATTCAACTGACACAATATTTGTAATATAGATTGGAAGGAAAAATCTCATAAAATTACCTGCGTAACATAACTGTAGTCCGTACTATGGATTTCTACGATATAATAGGAGGCATATTCCGAAAGTAGGGTCCGATCGGTCGTTAAATGGAAATCACAGCGAAAACCAAAAGTGTTTTCTTTGCAATAGTTTGCCACATCTTCCAGCAACGTCTCCACATAGCGACAGATCCGTCTGAGACTTCTGTCGTAGCGTTGTACCAACTTTCCAATACCCTCGTCATAGAAGGCAGCAGCCTGATCTCTTCGCCGATTCTCTGCGCTGATCTGCAGTTCGTTGTCAGTGACAAAACGTTAACCTCATAGCCAGTGGTGTCCTCATTGCCCCTGCAGAGTGCGGCCATGAACTGTCATGAGGAAGGAAATGCATGACACTCATGTTATTTGGGCTGCATCAAATCAGGCGAAATCTCTCACGGGCACTAATGCTTGGCGGGAGGCACTGTTTTCTAGACATATTTACGTGCTCATTGTGCGTTCTGAACTGAAAAGACAGACGTGACGCGATCAACGGACATACTAGAGACACTGCCCGACACACCTATGCGAAGCTTTATCGGATTTTCACTGTGGTTTCCATTTCACGCCCGATCGGACCTTACTTTCGGAATACGCCTAGTAGTATAACAATCAATGAATGGTTTCAGGTAACTGATGTGAATGCTCACGTATTTCTCTGTTGATGACTGCTGTTAAAGTTAGGTGGACGACGTTCGACGGCATTCCCTTGTGTTCCAGCTTCTTCAGGAGCGAACACGTTGAGCCTCAACTATCTCCTTTTATCATTTTGGCGTTAGTGCTGGTTGGTCCTGCCTCCTATTTGCCGTAGGTGGTTGCTGTTGTGTCTATTGACACCTGAGGTTCTATCTCTGTTTGCATGACCTTCTTTGGAATTGTTTCTCTTCTGAGAGGTGTTGTATCGGTGATGAGGCCCACGTCTTCTTTCAATCGTGCTCTGTTCACCCAGCGTGTAACTTAATTCTCACATGCTATTTTTAAGGGATTCAATATCATTACCACATTTTCCAATCGATATTTGTTGGTGGAGTGGAGGTTGCTCCATACGGCAGAAGCAGATTGCTTCGGCATCGCTACGTGGGTCATCTAGTAACTGGTTCTTTTTGACTAGCGCCTCCAAGAATTTCACAGGGCCCTTAAATTCTGAGGCGACCAGATCCTTGCTAAACTGATCTCATATTTAATGTGTTCATGCAGCTTCGTCAACCAGTAGCTCGCTAAGAAGGCATCCCTAAATTCCTTGTACGATGAGCATGTTGCCGCGATCGTACGCTTTTTTTCTGTGGCATTTCCCTTGACGTGCCCACAACAAAATTTAATTTGTACTCGAATAACAGGTAGTGAGAGGACAGACTGAGAAATGAAGGTGTCCCGGTCTAGGGCATTCCAGTTGTTTCCGTAGTTCTGGAATTTTCTGTAGGATATAAAGTGTTCAAAGGCGAACTTGTCGTCCTAATGGTGTTCCTGGCTGACTGTCTGATACTGCTCCGAACACATAATGCCAGCGTCGCTTAGTATTGGACTCGCCACATTGCTGAGATGCTAGTCAGTTCTGAGTAGTGGTGTGTAGCTGCTTATACCACTTGTCATCCTATCGTCTCGTGATACTTCTTTCGTGCGCTCCCGTAATTTGGCAGAATCATTCGCAATTTTGTCTCAACTAATGATGCATTTCGCGTTCGTCGTATCTGTTTCTTGCTTTACTTCGCGACCCTGCTCTTTTAACGTCTTGATTGCCGTGTGAGCATTCTTCGCCTCTCTGACTGCTGTTGCTGCTAACTGTTTTGCTTCTTCTGCTTCCCTCAAGGCACTCACAGCTGGTGTTCGGGTCTTTTTGCCTTCGTCTATCACTTCCGATTTAATCTTCTCGATCACTATTCGTGTCTTCTCTTCACTGCCTTGCCATCTGCTTCTTTTGCCCTTTTTTTGCTCTTTCGTCTGCGTCTTTTACCTCGTTTTTTAGTATTTTTTTGAATTCTTGTTCCCTCTCTACTGCCCTTGCTTCCATTTTCTTTAAGAACGTGAACAAATCGTCTCCGGTTTGTTCGTTTGCCACCCTCCTGTTGCGTGAGAATGTGCGTGAATTTGATCGTGAGATTGGTAGGCTAGGCATGCTGAAACTTGCTTTGATCTGGGCCTCGCCGTCCGGTCTGTCTTCTACATCATTCTAGTGTCATTATGCGACATCATCATTATCCTCGTCTACGCTATCATAGCTGTGGTGGGCATCAGCCGTACCTTGGCTCTGATCCCCCTCAGTTGCGTGATCGACACCCCCATTTCGCAAGCACTGAACATCCGACAAAATATGTCTTGTAAGAATGCAGTGCTTCACTGCCTCCGACCCCTTTTAAAATCAGAGCGGACCTCGTCATTTTATTTCATTATTTACGTCACTGAGGCTCAAAAAATTATGTAGATCCCCAGGAACTTAAGCAACCAAGTCGAAACATGTACACAAAACATCTCGTTTATCGTTAAAACCCCTTCACGTCTGTTCCTCTTCTTTCGACATCCCCCTCGGCTTGTTCAGTGCCTTCTCTATTCACGTCTACCTGATCTGACCCTTCACGCATGACCAAATCCTCCATGCTAACGTCTGCCTATGCATGCACAAACGCTCTTACGCGCTTGATGTTTGTTTTACTGTATTCTATATTGACTACTGTGTCAACTTATACTAATGCTTTATGTTCGTGGGGCTTACTACGCGTGATCATACACACCAAATACTAATATATACGATTACAAAATTCGCTGCATGACACCATACATGAATAGAGAACGATCACAATATCCTTCCAAATCACAACGACGGTAAAAAATGCCGACAAACGACATAGAGACATGGTACAGAACCCAGGGAACCAAACAACTTTTTTTATTTTTTTTTATTTTTATTTTTTTTAGTCATTAGTCTTGTGACGGGTTTGATGCGGTCCGCCACAAATTCATCTCCTGTGCCAACCTCTCCATCTCAGAGTAGCACTTGCAACCTACGTCCTCAAGTATTTGTTGTATAAATTCCAATCTCTGTCTTCCGCTACAGTTTTTGCCCTCTGCAGCTCCATCTAGTATCATGGAAGTCACTCCCTGATGTCTTCACAGATTACCTATCATCCTGTCTCTTCTCCTTGTCAGTGTTTTCCACATATTCCATTCGTCTCCGATTCTGTGCAGAGCCTCCTCATTCCTTGCCTTAAAGTCCACTTAATTTTCAACGTTCGTCTGTAGCATCACATCTCAAATGCTTCATTTCTCTTCTGTTCCGGTTTTTCCAATGTCCATGTTTCGCTACCATACAATGCTGTGCTCCAAACGTACATTCTCGGGAATTTCTTCCTCAAATTAAGGCCTACATTTGATACTAGTAAACACCTCTTGGCCAGGAATGCCATTTTTGCCAGTGTTAGTCTGCTTTTGATGTCCTCCTTGCTCCGTGCGCCATAGGTTATTTTGCTGTATAGGTAGTAGAATTTCTTAACTTCATTTATTTCGTGACCATCAGTCATGATGTTAAGTTTCTCGCTGTTCTCATTATTTCTTTCGTCTCTCTTCAATTTACTCTCAGTCCATATTATGTACTCATTAGACTGTTCATTCCATTCAGAAAATGGATGTGAAATCTTATGGGACTTAACTGCTAAGGTCATCAGTCCCTAACTTACACACTATTTAACCTAAATTATCCTAAGGACAAACACACACACCCATGCCCGAGGGAGGACTCGAACCTCCGCCGGGACCAGCCGCTCATTCCATTCAGCAGATCATGTAATTCTTCTTCACTGTCACTCAGGATAGCAATGTCATCAGCGAATCGTATCATCGATATCCTTTCTCCTTCAATTTTAATCCCACTCCTGAACGTTCCTTTTATTTCCATCATTGCTTCTTCGATGTACAGATTAAACAATAGGGGCTAAAGACTACATCCCTCCCTTGCACCCTTTTTCATCCATGCACTTCGTTTTTGGTCGGCCAGTCTTATTATTCCCTATTCGCTCTTGTACATTTTGTATACTACCCGTATTCCCTAATAGCTTGCCCCCATTTTTGTCAGGTTATAGTTTACCCCTATTTTTCTCAGGCTTATCTAACAGCAGCGCGGATCTAATAAAGTTTACCACAGTTGGTCGCAAAATAGAAATAACAAAATGAACCGTACACTTGATCTACTTACTAAGTAAATGATATATAACAAGAGAAAACGTTAGTTTGTCCACAGAATCTCCCAAGGAGTGAAGACTGAGCAGGGTTCGACAAATTATGCAATATCCCTTACGCCCCCATCTTAACAGTAAATTATGTAATGGAATCGATGTCTTGAAACGCCCTAACGTTGAATCGTAAGTTGGGAAGTTGCAATAATCCTACTATGTGAATGCTCGTTCAGTCGATAGAATAAATTGCTGAATTGAAGGGCACTATGGGCTCCTTCACTCTAAACTAGTGGAGAATTAGAATCTCGCTCGTCAGGACTCGAACACCTCGAAGCGCCACGACGTCTGGAACCAGCCAACTGTTTCCATACACAGTCAAAACAAGAGTGTCCCTTTTTCTTCCACCAGCTCTCGACACGGCAATTTTCACCAATCTGGCCATAAACACCTATCAGGAACAATGTTACTCTTTACCGCCAACAGCTTGACAATACTACTGCTACTACTCCTCGGCTCTACAGCCCTTGGAGGGCCTTGGCCTGCATCACAATATGCTGCCATTCTATCCGATCCATGGCTTTCCGTCTCCATCTTCTGACACCCAGCTTTTTCATGTCTTCTTTAACTCCATCCACCCATCTCTTTCTGGGACGTCCCCTCCGCCGTCTGCCTCCATCCTTGCCATCAAAAATCCTCTTACATGCTGTGTCTTCTTTCATTCTGACCACGTGACCTGCCCACCGCAGTCTTCTTATTTTAATGGTAGTAACAATGTCAGGTTCTTCAAAAAGGTGTTGTAGTTCTGCATTCGCACAAATGCGCCAACACTCTTGCTCATATACTGGGTCATATATTTTGCGTAGCACCTTTCTCTCCCATATGCTGAGGATCCTTTCTTCATTTACAGTCATGGTCCACGTTTCGGCACCATACATAACAACTGGTCTTATAATTGTTTTGTAAATGAGGATTTTGGATTTACGTGATAGAAGCGAACTCCTAAGTTTGGGTAATGCGGCAAAGTAGCATCTGTTACCTGCTGCTATTCTGGCTTTCACCTCACTGCCAATGTCATTTGTCTCAGTGATAGTCGACCCAAGGTACTTGAAGTCTCTCACCCTTTCAAACTCCCTGTCGGTTATCCTGAGATTTGGTAGGTTTTGTTGGTTGGTCATTGCCATATACTTGGTCTTTTCGATGTTGACTGTCAGGCCAAGTTCCCTTGCACCTTTCTCCAGTTGTTGATGAGCTTCGCCTAGCACAGCAGTGCTTCGTGCGAGTAATGCCACATCGTCAGCATAGGCTAGGTACTGCAGTGAACGATTTAAGAAGGTTCCTCCTTTATTTAACTCTATCTGACTTATGACTTTTTCTAGACAAAGGTTGAATAGCAAAGAGGAGATATTGTCACCCTGTCTAAGTCCCTTCTTCACTTCCACTTCTCTGGAGATTTCGCCCTGTATTTTTACTTTACAGTTGGTTTCGCTGAGGGTCATCATAGAAAGTTTAATGAGCTTCTTAGGTATTCCAGCCTCTTCCATTACACTCTTCAATGCCACTCTTGAGATGCTATCATAGGCTTGTTTAAAGTCGATATAAAGCTGGTGTATGTTAATTCGATGTTCGTAACATTTTTCAAGTACCGGGTGATCAAAAAGTCAGTATAAATTTGAAAACTGAAAAATCACGGAATAATGTATATAGAGAGGTACAAATTGAGACACATGCTTGGAATGACATGGGGTGGGTTTATTAGAACCAAAAAAATACAAAAGTTCAAAAAAGGTCCGACAGATGGCGCTTCATCTGATCAGAATATCAATAATTAGCATAACAAAGTAAGACCAAGCAAAGATGATGTTCTTTACAGGAAATGCTCAATATGTCCACCATCATACCTCAACAATAGCTGTAGTCGAGGAATAATGTTGTGAACAGCACTGTAAAGCATGTCCGGAGTTATGATGAGACATTGACGTCGGATGTTGTCTTTCAGCATCCCTAGAGATGTCGGTCGATCACGATACACTTGCGACTTCAGGTAACCCCAAAGCCAATAATCACACGGACTGAGGTCTGTGGACCTGGGAGGCCAAGCATGACGAAAGTGGCGGCTGAGCAAACGATCATCACAAAACGACGCACATCTGTCGGACATTTTGTGAACTTTTTTTTTTGTTCTAATAAAACCCCATGTCATTCCAAGCACGTGTGTCAATTTTTACCTCTCTATCTACATTATTCCGTGGTTTATTTAACGACTTCTCTTCTCCTAGCTGTTCAATTTCTTCCAGTTTTTTCTTCTCTAGTGCTCTTTTCTTCTGTCTGCAGACCCTCTTTGCTATACGGCGCTTTGCATTATATTCATTCCGATTTGCTCGAGTTGTTCTCTGCAATAATTTCATTCGTGCTATATTACGTTCCTCAATTCTTCTCATACATTCTTCGTCAAACCAACCTTCCTTTCTTTGAGCCCGTTCATGTCCTAAAACCTCTCCAGCTGGCTCGAGGATTGCAGTCTTACATCGTTTCCACATTACTTCTATATGTTCATTTGATGTGTCGCTCTCATTCTTAATCTTCGCTTCTATTTTCATCTGATATGCCCTCCGTATTTCTTCTACAGCTTGACAATGCTTCATGTAATAATGGGATATCATCAGTCACGGGCCAGTCAGAGCACATCTCCCTTGCTAGTTTGTCCTAGAAATTCCCGTATGATATTAGCGTTTCCCGAGGCCAAACCGCATTCTCGGACTTGTACTTGTCCGCCATATATTGTGGTGTCCCAGCAAGTGCTTGAAACCGTTGCCCTCGGCCATCTCAAGAGGTGTGTCGTGCCACCGGTAGATTCTGTGAGCTTCCGCCGGTTGCCACTTGACACGCGCAAGCCAGCACAAAGCTTTGAATGCCCACGACACAGCTGCCGCATTAGGAGCACTGTACAGGCCGTGCATTTCCCACTTATTCACTAACTTGAACTATGAGGTTAATTCCGATGAAACCTGGTCAGGGGGTCAGCCTTTGCCTTACATGTAAGATGGCACCACGTAACTGCGGGTATAGTGGCGCCATCTATTGGTAGAGAGACTGACGCGTGAGTACCCTTTAATGTTGCATAGTGTGGTTTTACGCCAAAGAGAAGGCGTTCACACAAGTTATCGTCCACCACCGAACATGCAGGTGAGTAAGCATGAACAACGAGGTGTGAATCGATTTTCGGCGACGGAGGGACTTGGAGGCCGTGAAATGTATCGGCGGATGAAGGCTGCGTGCGGTGAGTACAGTCTGAGTCGTTTAAGTGTTGTGGAATGGCGCAAACGATTCCTTGAGGGGCGCGAATCACTGGACAACGATGCTCGTCCTCGACAGGCTCATCGTGTCATCATACTGGAAATGGTTGCGGAAGTGAATGATTTAGTCTTGGACAACCGCAGAATCATCGCGGACGAGATCCACCGGTTACTAGGGGTTAGAGTGGGCACCGCCCACACCATAATGAATCAACGCTTGAACTTTCGGATAACCTGTGCGCAATGGGTTCCCCAGCAACTGACCGCCGAACAGCGCAATACTCGAACGGCGCTGTCGTTGAGTCAGTTTGCAATTATATAATGAGGAGGAATACGTCTTTCTGTCACGTATTGTCACAGGTGACAAAACATGGTGTTACCATTTTGAACTGGAAAGCAAGCGTCAGAGCAAGCAGTGGAAACATGCGACTTCACCATCTCCAAAGAAATCAAAGGCCATGCACACCAGTTCTGTAAAGATCATGATGTCCTTTATTGACCACGAGGATCCACTGCTTGTCGAGTTCCTGAAACGGGGAACCACCATCAGTGCCCAGCGCTACCAAGCCACTTCACAGAACTTTAGACGAGCCATCAAGTCGAAACGCCGAGGCATGTTGTCCAATGGCCTTATCCTCCTGCATGATAATGCCTCCCCACTCACGGCCAATGTGGTGAAGATGACATTGCAGCAGTTTCGGAGGGAAACACTGGAACATCCACCTTACAGTCCCGACCTTTCACCGTGTGACTTTCATGTGTCTGGACCTCTAAAAGAAGCTATTCGCGGACATCAATTCGCAACGGACGACGAAGTGTGTGACTGGGTCCAGGCCTGGATCCGACTGCAGCCTACTAGCTTCTTCAACGATAGAATCGACCGGCTAGTGTCACAATGGGGTAAATGTGCCAACAGTTCTGGCGACTATTTTTGAGTATGTGTACTGTGTATTACTACATTTTTGAGTTAATAAAATCGTTACCGTTTCTTTACACTAGTGACAGGGTTTCATTTGAATGCGCCTTACATTAGCCCCTTTACTGACGACCACATACATTTTATAAGAACAATTCCCCGTTGTAAATCAACGTGATGACAGTTTAAAAAGATGCAACTTAAGTGTCCTACCTATCGCTAGTCGTGACATGGGGCACATAGGTTTAGGATAAATGGAAGGAGGCAAGCCAGACGGCTTGTAATCTTCCAGTATGAGCTGTCTGTATGCGAGCTTCGTTCCAACTGCCTCCCGAAACGTGTAAATACCACATCAAATACTGACGAATCGATTCCACAGACCGAACGTGAGGAGAGGGGCTAGTGTAATTGGTAATACAAACCACAAAAAAATGCACGGAAGTATGTTTTTTAGCACAAACCTACGTTATTTTAAATGGAACCCCGTTAGTTGTGTTAGCACATCTGAACATATAAACAAATACGCAATCAGTGCCGTTTGTTGCATTGTAAAATGTTAATTACATTCGGAGATATTGTAACCTAAAGTTGACGCTTGAGTACCACTCCTCCGCTGTTCGATCGTGTGTATCGGAGAGCACCGAATTACGTAGGGATCCAAAGGGAACGGTGATGGACCTTAGGTACAGAAGAGACTGGAACAGCACATTACGTCCACATGCTAACACCTTTTTATTGGTCTTTTTCACTGACGCACATGTACATTACCATGAGGAGTGAGGTACACGTACACACGTGGTTTCCGTTTTCAATTACGAAGTGGAATAGAGTGTGTCCCACTGGAAACGCGTCGACGTATGTGGTATCAGCATCATGGTTCACCTGTACATTCCGCAATTAACACTAGGCTGACTCTTGACAGGATGTTCGACGGGCGTTTCATAGGACGTGTAGGACGCATAAATTGGCCAGCCCGTTCTCCTGATCTTACACCTCTCGACTTCTTTCTGTGGGGTGCGTTAAAGGAGAATGTGTACCGTGATGTGCCTACAACCCCAGAGGATATGAAACAACGTACTGTGGCAGCCTGCGACGACATTACACCAGATGTACTGCGGCGTGTACGACATTCATTACGCCAGAGATTGCAATTGTGTGCAGCAAATGATGGCCACCACATTGAACATCTATTGGCCTGACATGTCGGGACACACTCTATTCCACTCCGTAATTGAAAACAGAAACCACGTGTGTACGTGTACCTCACCCCTCATGGTAATGTACATGTGCGTCAGTGAAAAAGACCAATAAAAAGGTAATAGCATGTGGACGTAATGTGCTGTTCCAGTCTCTTCTGTACCTAAGGTCCATCACCGTTCCCTTTGGATCCCTACGTAATTCGGTGCTCTCCGATACACACGATCGAACAGCGGAGGAGTGGTACTCAAGCGTCAACTTTAGGTTACAGTATCTCCGGATGTAATTAACATTTTACAATGCAACAAACGGCACTGATTACGTATTTGTTTATATGTTCAGATGTGCTAACAAAACTAACGGGGTTCCATTAAAAAAAAACGTAGGTTTGTGTTAAAAAACATACTTCCGTGCATTTTTTTACGGTTTGTATTAACCAATTACAGTAGCCCCTCTCCTCACGTTCGGTCTGTGGAATCGATTCGTCAGTATTTGATGTGGTTTACGAAATATATCCAGCGGTAACGTTAGGTGACTCACCCTGTATAGAGTGGTCCATTGATAGTGACCGGGTCAAATATCTCAAAGAAAGAAACTTGTCTAGCTTGAAGGGAGAAAACAAATGGCGTTATGGTTGGCCCGCTAGATGGCGCTGCCATAGGTCAAACGGATATCAACTGCGTTGTTTAAAATTGGACCCCCATTTTTACTACATATTCGTGTAGTACGTAAAGATATATGAATGTTTTAGTTGGACCACTGTTTTCGCTTTGTGATAGATGGCGCTGTAATAGTCACAAGCATGTGGCTCACAATTTTAGACAAACAGTTGGTAGCAGGTAGGTTTTTTAAATTAAAATACAGAACGTAGGTACGTTTGAACATTTTGTTTCGATTGTTCCAATGTGATACATGTCCTTTGTGAACTTATCATTTCTGAGAACGCATGCTGTTACAGCGTGATTACCTGTAAATACCACATTAATGCAATAAATGCTCAAAATGATGTCCGTCAACCTCAATGCATTTGGCAATACGTGTAACGACATTCCTCTCAACAGCGAGTAGTTCGCCTTCCGTAATGTTCGCACATGCATTGATAATGGGCTGACGCATGTTGTCAGGCTTTGTCGGTGGATCACGATAGAAAATATCCTTCAACTTTCCCCACAGAAAGAAATCCGGGGACGTCACATCCGGTGAATGTGCGGGCCATGGTATGGTGCTTCGACGACAAATCCACCTGTCACGAAATATGCTATTCAATACCGCTTCAACCGCACGCGAGCTATGTGCCGGACATCCATCATGTTGGAAGTACATCGCCATTCTGTCATGCAGTGAAACATCGTGTAGTAACATCGGTAGAACATTACGTAGGAAATCAGCATACATTGCACCATTTAGATTGCCATCGATAAAATGGGGGCCAATTATCCTTCCTCCCATAATGCCGCACCATACATTAACCCGCCAAGGTCGCTGATGTTCCACCTGTCGCAGCCATCGTGGATTTTCCGTTGCCTAATAGTGCATATTATGCCGGTTTACGTTACCGCTGTTGGTGAATGACGCTTCGTCGCTAAATAGAACGCGTGCAAAAAATCTGTCATCGTTGCGCAATTTCTCTTGAGCCCAGTGGCAGAACTGTACATGACGTTCAAAGTCGTCGCTAAGCAATTCCTGGGGCATAGAAATACGGTACGGGTGCAATCGATGTTGATGTAGCATTCTTAACACCGACGTTTTTGAGATTCCCGATTCTCGCGCAATTTGTCTGCTACTGATGTGCGGATTAGCCGCGACAGCAGCTAAAACACCTACTTGGGCATCATCATTTGTTGCAGATCGTGGTTGACGTTTCACATGTGGCTGAACACTTCCTGTTTCCTTAAATAACGTAACTATCCGGCGAACGGTCCAGACACTTGGATGATGTCGTCCAGGATACAGAGCAGCATGCATGGCACACGCCCGTTGGGCATTTTGATCGCAATAGCCATACATCAACACGATGTCCACCATTTCCGCAATTGGCAAACGGTCCGTTTTAACACGTGTAATATATCACGAAGAAAATACCGTCCGCACTGGCGAAATGTTGCGTGATACCACATACTTATACGTTTGCGACTATTGCAGTTCCATCTATCACAAAGCGAAAAAAGTGGTCCAACTAAAACATTCATATTTCTTTACGTACTACAGGAATATGTAATAAAAAATGGGGGTTCCTATTTAAAAAAACGCAGTTCATATCCGTTTGAGCTACGGCAGCGCCATCTAGCGGGCCATAGCGCCATCTGGTTTCCCCCCTCCAGCTAGACGAGTTTCGTTCTTTGTAGTTTTTTTCGTTTGATGCTTATTTCGTGAGATATTTGACCCGGTCACTATCAATGGACTACCCTGTATATAGGGTTACATAGACATATTATACATGAATTGCCGGCCGGAGTGACCGAGAGGTTCTAGCGCTACAGTGTGGAGCCGCGCGACTCCTACGGTCGCAGGTTCGAATCCGGCCTCGGGCATGGATGTGTGTGATGTCCTTAGGTTAGTTAGGTTTAAGTGGTTCTAAGTTCTAGGGGACTGATGACCTCGGAAGTTAAGTCCCATAGTGCTCAGAGCCATTTGAATCATATACATGAATTAGGACGTAAATTTCATTTTCTTTTCAGTGCTGGGTTAGGTTTTGTGTAACTATAATAGTTTTCACACAAACAGTGTTTCTGCTCATATGTACGCAATTTTGCTTCGTTATATCACTAATAAATATTGAACAGTAAAGCTAAGTCATACATCTCTAATTACCTCCGTTTACTAACGCTGTCACTATTTCAAGTTTTATTTTCTATAATGTACAAATTTTCATGGACAGAAAATACATTCCCAACTGTAATTTGAAATACGAAATATGCACAGAAAATCTATTAGTTATGTTCACTGAGCTCTATCCATTGATGTTATGTTTGTCTGAGTCGCGTAAGGTGTTAGTGAATAAATATATTATAAAGATAACTTTCTATTCAAAACATTTAACATTTTATAACCTTTAAAGTAAATCTCCTAGCGAGGTCGCGTCTTTATCACTCTTCTAATTTTTGACTTTAAATTCATGTGACTGGTTTCTCTGTCACTAGTTTCGTTAGTTTTTATTTAGAGTTTCCCTAATTTCATATTTTCTTAATTCAGTTACTTTGTCCATGGCAGGTACCTTCACTGGACAACTCAAACCGTCGCGTTTTCGTCACTGCGTGTTCTGAGAGCCCGGCTAGCTGACCTGCAGTCAGGATTTCTCACACTTCGAGCTCCATCATTCATTGTGCATCAAAAGTGCTACCACCTGACCACGCCACAAAGCTCGTCTTGCCTTGCATGGCCCACAGCTATCAAACTGCGTTCTCCTGCCGTCGCAACATCCACCGAATCGGCTACCAGTGTTATAATAAGACTCACGTTCATGGCCGTTTCTGCTGTTAAATTTTTCATAGGCAATTTCGCGATGTACCGTTCACGGTGTTTAGCATTGCTAACGACATTATGTTGATCGTATGTAAGTGGAAGCATAAGCGGCCAAGGACAGTTCTAGCTAGGGCATAACCACCTATGGCGAGCCAACATACACTCACAAGCGACAACATCGACAAGCCCCTACAGATCAGCAGCATTGACTGAATATGCCAGCTGCTATTAAAGCCAACCAACAGGCTACAGCAGGGAAGCCGACAAGCTCGCACACTACCGCACAAACAAACCGCCAACACTACCCTACACTGTGAATCCGATATATGACCTATCGGACATTAAAAGATGACGAACCCAACTGTTACAGTCATGCTGATGCTGATCGAGAAGCCAAGGCCGGTACTCAGCTGCAGCCGTCGAGTAACACCGCTGCACAACGTCAAAGTTATGCGCCAGCATGATACCCACTACTAACAAAGCCTATCCTTGCCAGACCTGTCGAAGGCAACAAAAAAGAAAACGCTACTACTAATACAAGCCGACCCAACTATCGCAGAGGTTTTTTGCCTTGACTCTTGCCTTGGCACTTTTTTTCCTCTGCTCTTCAAACCGCTACACTTCTTTCAACTTTCGACCAAATCTGTCGCCAGGTGAGCGCGTACTAATGGTTAATCATAACCAGACGTACGCAAACATCGCAGTACCCATGTACTGCGAGACCTCACTTAGTGAAAACTAACCAATATGCAGAGATGGCAGTAGACTTTCTGCGTTGGCCATAATGCCGGTGTGGGCGTGGCGGGGCTCCATCCTATTTTTAAAAAATAAAAAAAACTCAAAGTGATACAATCGTAATATTTTGTTTTAAGGGGTTGGCTGCTAGATTCTCAGGTTAATTCACGCTAGCTGTAGAACATTTGTTCAACACTGAATTATTATTGTAGGAATGGATGCTTAATCATTTGTGCAATTACAATCTGCATTAGGTAACGAGGCTGCATGTTTGTTTTGTTAACAGCAATAAACAAATATATTTTAATAAACAGACAAGGGCATAGTGACGGTTTTGGACAAAGATCTCAATTTGATCTGTATCTAAAGCACAATCAGTAACATCCTTTTATCATTATCAACGATAGCGAGTCAATTAATGGAATTTCGATTGCGTTTACTGAGTGTACAATACCAGCCGCGTAAGCAATTGCCTGATGGGGTCACTTTCCGTAATATCCAGGAATAACTGTAACAGATGGTATTTACGCGCACACAAAGCTGTTATCATTGTGCGACAGACATCAATACGAAGACTGGTTCCATGCATCTCTGCACCCTTGTCTGCCTTCACAGATGTTTAAACAGCTGCATAACTTTTTCAGCTCATATCCATTAGATCATGCTAACTTATCCAAGATTTGGCGTCATTTTACAATTTTTATACTTTCCTTTCCCTTCACCCTCCCCTCCCGGCTCATTTCCCTTCATCGCAAAATTAACTACTTTCACGAAGTGACCTACCAACATTACACTTATTTTTGTCGAGCGTTTGACCTCTTTCCTCTCCCACTCTATTCAGTACCACTTCATTAGTTACCCGATCTCCTTACCTAACCTTCAGCATTCTTCCGTACTGCGATATTTAAGAAAACTTCCATTCTCCTCTTGCCTGTTTCGTTTTTGGCCCACGTTTCACTTCCTTGTGAAGCTAAATACACTCCTGAAAATGGAAAAAAGAACACATTGACACCGGTGTGTCAGACCCACCATACTTGCTCCGGACACTGCGAGAGGGCTGTACAAGCAATGATCACACGCACGGCACAGCGGACACACCAGGAACCGCGGTGTTGGCCGTCGAATGGCGCTAGCTGCGCAGCATTTGTGCACCGCCGCCGTCAGTGTCAGCCAGTTTGCCGTGGCATACGGAGCTCCATCGCAGTCTTTAACACTGGTAGCATGCCGCGACAGCGTGGACGTGAACCGTATGTGCAGTTGACGGACTTTGAGCGAGGGCGTATAGTGGGCATGCGGGAGGCCGGGTGGACGTACCGCCGAATTGCTCAACACGTGGGGCGTGAGGTCTCCACAGTACATCGATGTTGTCGCCAGTGGTCGGCGGAAGGTGCACGTGCCCGTCGACCTGGGACCGGACCGCAGCGACGCACGGATGCACGCCAAGACCGTAGGATCCTACGCAGTGCCGTAGGGGACCGCACCGCCACTTCCCAGCAAATTAGGGACACTGTTGCTCCTGGGGTATCGGCGAGGACCATTCGCAACCGTCTCCATGAAGCTGGGCTACGGTCCCGCACACCGTTAGGCCGTCTTCCACTCATGCCCCAACATCGTGCAGCCCGCCTCCAGTGGTGTCGCGACAGGCGTGAATGGAGGGACGAATGGAGAGGTGTCGTCTTCAGCGATGAGAGTCGCTTCTGCCTTGGTGCCAATGATGGTCGTATGCGTGTTTGGCGCCGTGCAGGTGAGCGCCACAATCAGGACTGCATACGACCGAGGCACACAGGGCCAACACCCGGCATCATGGTGTGGGGAGCGATCTCCTACACTGGCCGTACACCACTGGTGATCGTCGAGGGGACACTGAATAGTGCACGGTACGTCCAAACCGTCATCGAACCCATCGTTCTACCATTCCTAGACCGGCAAGGGAACTTGCTGTTCCAACAGGACAATGCACGTCCGCATGTATCCCGTACCACCCAACGTGCTCTAGAAGGTGTAAGTCAACTACCCTGGCCAGCAAGATCTCCGGATCTGTCCCCCATTGAGCATGTTTGGGACTGGATGAAGCGTCGTCTCACGCGGGGAGAATAGCAGCCTGCATTGCTGCGAAAGGTGGATATACACTGTACTAGTGCCGACATTGTGCATGCTCTGTTGCCTGTGTCTATGTGCCTGTGGTTCTGTCAGTGTGATCATGTGATGTATCTGACCCCAGGAATGTGTCAATAAAGTTTCCCCTTCCTGGGACAATGAATTCACGGTGTTCTTATTTCAATTTCCAGGAGTGTACTTTCATAAAAGACTTTCTAACACTTAAATTTGTGTTAGATGTTTATTCCTCTTTCTTAGGAAAACTTTTTGTACATCTATATCTACATCTACAGCTGCACGCCGCAAGCCACCTTACGGTGTCTGACGGAGGGTACTTTGTGTATTAGTGTAACTTCCCGCTTTCCTGTTAAAGTCGAGCATGATTCGCGGGAAGAACAACAGCTGGTAAGCCTCCGTGTGGGTTCGAATATCTCTAATTTTATCTTCTTGGTCTTTTCACGAGATAGACGTAGGAGGAAGCAATATATTGGTTGACTCTTTTAGGAGTGTACGCTATCGAAACTTAAACAGTACACCATAACGTGATGCAGGACGCGTCTTGCAACATCTCTCACTCGAGTTGGCTCAGCATCTCCGTGACGCTTTCGCGCTTACTACATGAATCTGTAACGAAACTTGGTACTCTTATTAGGACAGTACTGGTCGAACTGGTGTTTTTTAAGATACTTCCTTTGTTGGACTACAGTTCCTGAGGACCCTTCCAGTCATAATGTCTGCCATCTGCCTTACTCGTGATAATGCAGTCGTTATACTTCAGATCGCACCGTACGCATATTCCTAGATACACACTAAGGCACAAAAAGACGCAGCACGATTAATTATCCGAATGGGAAGGAAATCGGTAGATGTGATGTACATGTAACGACATATCATTACAATTTCAGAAAAGTGGATGAATTAACGCGTCGGTCCACCTCTGTTCCTTATTCAAGCAGTTAATTGTCTTAGTATTAATTGACGGAGTTGCTGGATGACCTCCTGATGGATATCGTGCCAAATTCTGTCCAGTTGTCGCGTTAGATCGTCAAAATCGCGAGCTGGTAGGACGGCGCTGCCCATAATGCTCCAAACGTTCTCAACTGGGGAGAGATCCGGCAACCTTTATGGGCGATGTAGGATTTGTCAAGCACGAAGATAAGCAGTAGAAAATCGCGGTGTGCGGGCGGGCATTCTATTGCTGAAGTGTAATCCCAGGATGGACTGCCACGAAGGGCAACAAAACGAGGGCCTGGAATACTGTCGACGTATCGGTATTTTAATGAAAAAAAAATATATATATATATATAAATATTTATTATGTAAAATGAATGGATGAAAATGGGGAAGAAATGGCTTTAAATATTTATTATGTAAAATGAATGGATGAAAATTGGGAAGAAATGGCTTTAAATATTTTTGTTATTTACTTTTTCAGTACGAACTTTGTTGTAGAACCCTTTTTTTTACGTGTGGTAATAAAAATTCATTTAGACAGAATTAAGCACATTTAAAATTACGTAAACTTTAGCAACCCTCTCATGCTGATAAATTCAAACTAACTGACTAATAACATTTATGACGTTGAAAATTATTTAAATTAAATTTTTTTACGCATTTCGGCCTTGGCACACATTTTCTAAATGCAGTGGGTTTTTAAATATTTACTGAATTCTTTCCCGGCGTTAGCTATGGAACACAAGACTGTCTCTGTTAGTATAAAATGGTTAAATATTGCCAAGCCGACCTGCACGTTTAATCATCATTGACAAAACACACTTCACTATACGTTTAAGTTATTTGCTTTAGAAATTGAAAGCACCAACAGGTTAACAACTTCAACGTTAATTATCCGCCTATGAATGCACAAATGTAAAACCAGTAATAAATTCAGTCAGCCTCAGGATCGCTGTGAAAGAAAAATATTTCGTAATTCACTGCTAATTTTACCTGCTCCCGATTTACGGGTTTGGTTAATTTTATACCGGAACAATTTTTTAAATGTGCCGCCGCTGCAAATCGTTCGGTCGCGGCGCAGCCCAGCAACACCAACGATAATCGCCAAAAGTGCTGAAAATTCCTTAAAGAAATATTATAGATGACATGGGCAAGCTAATTTACATTAATAATACACAATTTTGATAAATTGTAATGTATTTAGACCACAACAATAATTAAAATTACACACCTTTATAATTTCTCCTCTAATGGCGGCTAAAGACAGATACAGACAAAAAAAGTCTACTCATGCATAAAATGCTACGTCACAGGTTCCTTTCTCTCTCAGTTCTCGAGGAAGACGACAAAGAATGCACATTATGTAGTGCTATTTATACAATTGCTGATTATTAATATATCTTTGTAATCTTACAACATTTCCTCTGTGGCTATATTTTACATTTTTTCATAGCAGATATTAACATATTTCGTAATTACATTATGAGTATAGAAATATTACAATCATAAATTCATCGAGAATATTATTACAGAAAATATTACAATAATAACCAACGTCCTTTATACAAAATAAAAAAATATTTTTTGTTAAACAATTACAGTACATACGAATTGCTTCATAGCGGCGTGCATAGTGCAATTAAACGTCATTTCAGTTTATTAACAGTGTGTGTGCTGCCAGGGAACGTTACAGTATGCTTTAAACGTGCCGCGGATGACAACTAAAGGGGTCCTACCACAACATGAAATGGCGCCGCAGATCGTATCTCTTCTCAACCGAGAACGTTTGAAGCATCCTGGGCAGGGCCCTCCAAACAGCTCAGGATTATGACGTTCTAACGTAATAGTCGGACAAAATTTGGTACAATATCCATCGGGAGGACATCCAATAACTCTACCAATCAATGCCAAGCTGAATAATGGCTTGCACAAGGGCGCCTAGGTGGTCCACCGCGTTGTTAACTTTCTCAGTTTGTGACGCTCCTTCTCTTGAAGATATCATACCGTTTTTTCCGAATTTGTAACGCTTTGTTTATCTGTACACGTACATCACATCAGTTTATGTCCCATTCAGATAATTACTTTTATTTTGACTTATAGTGTATTTTATGGAGTTAACTGTTTCCACTGAAGGTTCCGTAATTTTGTAATCATACAATAAAGGGTGTTTCTGTATTTATACTCGCAATATGTTTCATTTGTTTATGTTGAGGGTCAATTGTCACTGCCCACACTAAGTGCGATGCTCTGCAGGTTTTCATGCATTTCGCCACAGTTTTCAATCGTCACAACTTCTCTGTATACAACGTCGTCATCCGCGAAAAGCCTCATACACTTCTGACGATATCTACTGGGTCATTTATATGTATTGTGAAAAATAATAGTCCTATAAGACTATGTGCGGCACTCCTGAGGCTACTTTTAAGTATGAAGACTTCTCTCCGTTCAGATTGTCTGGCTGTGTTTTGTTTGCTAGAAACTCTTCAGTCGAGTCGTTGGTCCTATACTTTATACGCTCACATTTTGTTCATTAGGTGGCAGTGCGGAGCTGTATCGAATGCCTTTCGGAACTCAAGCAACACTGTATCTACCTAGGGCATCTGTATGTACTGCTTGCTCTTTCCATCCCCAACTTTACTTCTGCCGTCGTCAGTTATTCCATTGCACGGATAGAAAAGCTCTTCTACTACTTTTAGCATTTCGCTTCCTAATGCAATTGACCCAGAGTCATTATTACACTGGCTTGATATATATATATATATATATATATATATATATATATATATATATATATATATATATATAGCGCGCCATAATCTTAATCTACTTGATGAATCGGCATATCGCAAGAATGAGAAGGGGTCTCACATGTGTGTATTCCTTATCCCTCCCACTGGGCATCGTAAATTGGTTGCCGTCTCGTGCTTCTGTGCCTCCCAAACTACTGATTACTCTGGGGCATTCCGTTTATCGGACACTCGCCGTTATGGACCCTGTGCATGTAAGCCCAGCTACTGCCATCAATCTCCGTCAGCTGTGAGCGTGCTCAGAAATGATTTGTGTGTCGTTTCTGAAGTTGAGGACCTGCAGAATGAGCTACTTTCGGAAGCGTCCACATGTAGGTTTTCTAGACAAGTCACGAAATATCGAAGACAAGAAAATGTTACTTTCAAAAATTTTCCCGTAGCAGGATTTGTTACGTGATTTGTACAAGGCCAATCATTCAATGATTAAGAAGCAAAGGGGGTTTCATTAAATGAAAGAAAATATAAAGTTAAGGTGCCAGTATGCTAATTACTATTTTGATTGAACTAGATACTCGGAAGGCCATTAAAATAATTATAACTCAAAAGATACGTCAAATAATATACAACTTAACAAAACTGTAGAATATATGACGCGGAGTGTCTAAAGTATGCACACAGTTTCAGATAAAATGTCAGTTTAGTATTACAAGATGTTAAGCCTGTACCCTATGAAGTTAATACCAGCAGCAATATAGCATCATCATCATCACAATCATCAAGTTTGTCTGTCGGCCTCTTCCTTTTAGGGGAAATTTTCCTCCCATGTTGTGAGGGATCTTTCTACATTCCGTCGTCCTACTGGCTCATACTCCAGTAAAATATTTTAAATCTCTTATTGGCCATTATTTGAATATGTTCTTTCCATTTTAGTTTATTTTCCGTGCTCTATCGTTTACATTGTAAACGTTGAGATCTTACCATAAATCATTACTGGTTTCTTATCTGCCACCGATTTTACAAAATTCATTTCAGCAGCTTCTAATTTCTCTTTTTCTGATGTGTTTTATGTCCAGTTCTCGGCATCATATTTTGACGCGGGGGCTGCCATAAATTATACAACTTTGTATTGACTTTTGGGTTTACTTCGTCAATGTTCTGTTCAAAAAATGTTCAAATGTCCTTGAATTCCTAAGAAACCAAACTTCTAAAGTCAACGGCCCTTTGACTTGCACACTACTTAAACTGACTTCGCTAAGGACAACACACACACCCATGCCGGAGGGAGGACTCGAACCTCCGGCGAGAGGGGCTCCGCAGTTCGTGACACGGCGCTTCTAACCGCGCGGCAACTCTACGCGGCTGATGTTCTGTTAGTTTAGCACATTCTTTGATTTGGTTACTTCAGTGGTAATCTTCATACTGTCGCAGTAAGATACGTTATGCCCAAACTAGTTGAAACCGTATACTTGTTCTATAATTCTGTCGTTTATAACTATTTTGCTTCTCAAATGTTATTTCTCTTGGCAGCCCATCGGCTTGACTTTTGTTAATGATATTTTCAACGTGCAAAATTTGGATGTATCTCAACTTATTCGCCGTAAAATGCAAGTCGTCTTCTTAATATTTAAAAATAAATTTGTCATTAGCAAATGAAAGGGTATTTAAATACAAGTTATCCACTTAAAATGAGCGTCAAATTTTCGTGCATCACTAATAAGACCAGCTAAAGTCAAATTGAATTCGCAATTTGCGAATAAATTTCGTAATTATAAAAGTGGTTCCTAAGTCAGTTTTCAGAGGAAATTAGTTCTAACTATTTTTGTGTTTTAGTAAACTGGAGTGGGTAGGGCGAATAGTTGCCCCATGATTGTTGTCTTTGCTTTATTAGTTTCCAGGAACTATAGATTACACCATGTCGAGAAAGTGCTAACGTGGAATTGTGGGATGAGTATGGTCGGTTGGTCGGCGTAAAGAAGCAGGTGGACTGACGGAGGCTAATGACACGTTAGAGGCAATGGATATACACCGTCCGTCCAAGAATGACGTTATTCCTGTCGTATAAGCGACTTCAGCGCAGTAACTACGGCGGCAGCTTGAAGTAACTACTGTAGACAGACGATGCTTGGATTAGATTAGTTTAGATTAGATTAATTATTCATTCCATAAAAGAGGGAATCCTCTTGGGTGTGGAACATGTCAGATAAACACATTACAAAAATGTAATTAGAAAAACTTGAGTTTCATTAATTTCAATGATCCTCAGTTAATAAACAGTAAAAATATGTACACGAATTAAATTTAAACTTCTAATATTTACAGTTTTAATACTTACATCTGCTTTCATTAAATCCATCATTCAGACATTTGCTAGTTTCTTGGCTATTACAACCAACTATTGTTGTTGTTGTTGTGGTCTTCAGTCCTGAGACTGGTTTGATGCAGCTCTCCATGCTACTCTATCCTGTGCAAGCTGCTTCATCTCCCAGTACCTACTGAAGCCTACATCCTTCTGAATCTGCTTAGTGTATTCATCTCTTGGTCTCCCTCTACAATTTTTACCCTCCACGCTGCCCTCCAGTACCAAATTGGTGATCCCTTGACGCCTCAGAATATGTCCTACCAACCGATCCTTTCTTCTAGTCAAGTTGTGCCACAAACTCCTCTTCTCCCCAATTCTTTTCAATACCTCCTCGTTAGTTATGTGATCTACCCATCTAATCTTCAGTATTCTTCTATAGCACCACATTTCGAAAGCTTCTATTCTCTTCTTGTCTAAACTATTTATCGTCCATGTTTCACTTCCATACATGGCTACACTGCATACAAATACTTTCAGAAATGACTTCCTGACACTCAAATCAATACTCGATGTTAACAAATTTCTTCAGAAACGCTTTCCTTGCCATTGCCAGTCTACATTTTATATCCTCTCTTCTTCGACCATCATCAGTTATTTTGCTCCCCAAATAGCAAAACTCCTTTACTACTTTAAGTGTCTCATTTCCTAATCTAATTCCCTCAGCATCACCCGACTTAATTCGACTACATTCCATTATCCTCGTTTTTCTTTTGTTGATGTTCATCTTATACCCTCCTTTCAAGACACGGTCCATTCCGTTCAGCTTCTGTTCCAAGTCCTTTGCTGTCTCTGACAGAATTACAATGTCATCGGCGAACCTCAAAGTATTTATTTCTTCTCCATGGATTTTAATAACTGCTCCGAACTTTTCTTTAGATTCCTTTATTGCTTGCTCAGTACACAGACAAATGCTAGAAACGTAGGTTTGCCTTTCCTTAATCTTTTTTCTATGATCAGTCGGAGGGTCAGTATTGCCTCACGTGTTCCAACATTTCTACGGAATCCAAACTGATGGCTCTGAGCACTATGGGACTCAACTGCTGTGGTCGTAAGTCCCCTAGAACTTAGAACTACTTAAACCTAATTAACCTAAGGACAGCACACAACACCCAGCCATCACGAGGCAGAGAAAATCCCTGACCCCGCCGGGAATCGAACCCGGGAACCCGGGCGTGGGAAGCGAGAACGCTACCGCACGACCACGAGATGCGGGCGTCCAAACTGATCTTCCCCCAGGTCGGCGTCTACCAGTTTTTCCATTCGTCTGTAAAGAATTTGCGTTAGTACTTAGCAGCTGTGACTTATTAAACTGATGGTTCGGTAATTTTCACATCTGTCAACACCTGCTTTCTTTGGGATTGGAATTATTATGTTCTTCTTGAAGTCTGAGGGTATTTCGCCTGTCTCATACATCTTGCTCACCAGACGGTAGAGTTTTGTCAGGACTGGCTCTCCCAAGGCTGTCAGTTGTTCTAATGGAATGTTGTCTACTCCGGGGGCCTTGTTTCGACTCAGGTCTTTCAGTGCTCTGTCAAACTCTTCACGCAGTATCATATCTCCCATTTCATGTTCATGTACATCCTCTTCCATTTCCATAATATTGTCATCAAGCACATCGCCCTTGTATAGACCCTCTATATACTCCTCCCACCTTTCTGTTTTCCCTTCTTTGCTTAGAACCTGGTTTCGATCTGAGCTCTTGATGTTCATACAAGTGTTCTCCTTTCTCCAAAGGTCTCTGTAATTTTCCTGTAGGCAGTATCTATCTTACCCCTAGTGAGATAAGGCTCTACATCCTTACATTTGTCCTCTAGCCATCCCTACTTAGCCATTTTGCAACTTCCTGACGATATCATTTTTGAGACGTTTGTATTCCTTTTTGCCTGCTTCATTTACTGCATTTTTATATTTTCTCCATTCACCAATTAAATTCAACATTTCTCCTGTTACCGAAGGGTTTCTACTAGCCCTCGTTTTTTTACCTATTCGATCCTCTGGTGCCTTCGCTATTTCATCCCTCAAAGCTACCCATTCTTCTTCTACTGTATTTCTTTCTCCCATTCATGTCAGTTGTTCCCTTATGCTCTCCCTGAAACTCTGTACAACCTCTGGTTCTTTCAGTTTATCCAAGTCCCATCTCCTTAAATTCCCACCTTTTTGCAGTTTATTTAGTTTTAATCTACAGTTCATAACCAATAGATTGTGGTCATAGTCCACATCTGCCCCTGGAAATGTCTTAGTTGTTGCTATCGTTACTATTACTATAATAAAGCAACTTTTTTCAGCTGTTGGGAAACCACGGTAAAAATTCTATGAGTTGTGGCCGTGTGAGGTTTTACTAACGTGATCTCCAAAGAATGAAAACGCCCTAAAAGAAACTGTAAGTTGCGAAAAACAGGAAAATCGCGAAGGGTGAAATTTCAACCAAGTTTTTTGACTACTGGTTCTGCTACCAACGAGGGAAACTATCTATTTCAAACCACGCACAAAGTAGAAATAAGCACCAGCCATTACATACGATGCTTTGAAAATAAAAGCGAAACGCTACAGGCAAACTTCGGTATGGTTAAAACAGAAAAACAACAAATAATAACTGTAAATAATTTTTGATTCTAGTCCCTATTATTACCCACTGGGCGTAGTGTACTACCTTGAACGCACAGTGCTCTGCAGAGGGTAAGTAGGTTTCTGACATCTGCAAAGGCAAATGATGGTGTCGCCCTTCTCCCTGGTTTTCCAGATGCGCTTACTGTTTCCCTCGTATCAACAGCTGCCGGAAGTCTGAGTCGTTCCTGTTTCTTTTGCAGTGACAGACGTGACTGACGCGATTTCTGAAAGCTTCCGCAAAGTTCTCTGACGGCTCTTCTAGCTACTGCTGACTACGTGTCTGTGCAGCTGATAATGGCATCACAGCCGAAACCGATCACGAGTTTCAGTGAAGTAATATCTGAGCAGTACATCGATTTCTGGAATTTAATGTTGCAGGCTGTTCCTTGCATTGGATAGAATGTGTACAAAATCAATGAATCCATCAGCGTTCCTCTTCGGTAAATTTACAAGTAGACAGCGCAATGCTTAATGCACTGAGAAGAATTGCAAGTTATCGTGACGTTATTGTGAATTAAGAAAATTTTGAGAAATCGACAGTATAACTAGCTTCAATATACACTCCTGGAAATTGAAATAAGAACACCGTGAATTCATTGTCCCAGGAAGGGGAAACTTTATTGACACATTCCTGGGGTCAGATACATCACATGATCACACTGACAGAACCACAGGCACATAGACACAGGCAACAGAGCATGCACAATGTATGCACTAGTACAGTGTATATCCACCTTTCGCAGCAATGCAGGCTGCTATTCTTTCATGAAGACGATCGTAGAGATGCTGGATGTAGTCCTGTGGAACGGCTTGCCATGCCATTTCCACCTGGCGCCTCAGTTGGACCAGCGTTCGTGCTGGACGTGCAGACAGCGTGAGACGACGCTTCATCCAGTCCCAAACATGCTCAATGGGGGACAGATCCGGAGATCTTGCTGGCCAGGGTAGTTGACTTACACCTTCTAGAGCACGTTGGGTGGCACGGGATACATGCGGACGTGCATTGTCCTGTTGGAACAGCAAGTTCCCTTGCCGGTCTAGGAATGGTAGAACGATGGGTTCGATGACGGTTTGGACGTAACGTGCACTATTCAGTGTCCCCTCGACGATCACCAGTGGTGTACGGCCAGTGTAGGAGATCGCTCCCCACACCATGATGCTGGGTGTTGGCCCTGTGTGCCTCGGTCGTATGCAGTCCTGATTGTGGCGCTCACCTGCACGGCGCCAAACACGCATACGACCATCATTGGCACCAAGGCAGAAGCGACTCTCATCGCTGAAGACGACACGTCTCCATTCGTCCCTCCATTCACGCCTGTCGCGACACCACTGGAGGCGGGCTGCACGATGTTGGGGCGTGAGTGGAAGACGGCCTAACGGTGTGCGGGACCGTAGCCCAGCTTCATGTAGACGGTTGCGAATGGTCCTCGCCGATACCCCAGGAGCAACAGTGTCCCTAATTTGCTGGGAAGTGGCGGTGCGGTCCCCTACGGCACTGCGTAGGATCCTACGGTCTTGGCGTGCATCCGTGCGTCCCTGCGGTCCGGTCCCAGGTCGACGGGCACGTGCACCTTCCGCCGACCACTGGCGACAACATCGATGTACTGTGGAGACCTCACGCCCCACGTGTTGAGCAATTCGGCGGTACGTCCACCCGGCCTCCCGCATGCCCACTATACGCCCTCGCTCAAAGTCCGTCAACTGCACATACGGTTCACGTCCACGCTGTCGCGGCATGCTACCAGTGTTAAAGACTGCGATGGAGCTCCGTATGCCACGGCAAACTGGCCGACACTGACGGCGGCGGTGCACAAATGCTGCGCAGCTAGCGCCATTCGTCGGCCAACACCGCGGTTCCTGGTGTGTCCGCTGTGCCGTGCGTGTGATCATTGCTTGTACAGCCCTCTCGCAGTGTCCGAAGCAAGTATGGTGGGTCTGACACACCGGTGTCAATGTGTTCTTTTTTCCATTTCCAGGAGTGTAGTATGCAATATATGACGCCTCATTGTAACATGGCCTCATTTGACTCCCTATTGTTGCGGAAAAATTCCAGATATTTTCATAAATTCGTTTAATTAAATACAACATATAGTTCTAAATTACAGAACATGTTAAGAATATGACAGCTGTATTGAATTGACATGTGGTCATTATCGACTTCTTCGTTCTTCGTGAATGGAATGGAATGTACGAGATCTAACGTCAGCAGACAAAAATTTACTCCGTCCGAACAGGCCTTGAAAGGCGCAAAGATACTGCCTTTTCATCCTCAGTCCACAGGCGCCACTGGATGCGGGTATGGAGGGCCATATGTTCAGCACACCGCTCTCCCGGCCGTATGTTAGTTTACGAGACCCGAGCCGCTTCTTCTCCATCAAATAGCTCCTCAGTTTGCCTCACAAGGGCTGAGTGTACCCCACTTGCCACCAGCGCTCGGCAGAACGGAGGATCACCCATCGAAATGCTAACCCAGCCCAACAGAGCTTAACTTCGGTAATCTGACGGGAACCGGTGTTACCACTGTGGGAAGGCCGTTGGGAGACAAAAATTTAGATCGGGCACTATTCTATCCTCAAACCTGCGGGGCACCGATTTTAAATAGTTCACAAAATTTTAATATCCGGGATTGTGTATGAAATATTTGCAGACATCCATATGAGAACAACGAAAATCGTGCTGACACTGGTCTCGGTTCTCTTATCAGCGCAGATTTCTAGCGAGGGCAGTGGCTATGTATACGCCGCTGGCATCGGTGACAGGGTTTCTCGGTGGTAAATACTAGAGGCGTTAAATACGTATTGCAACACAATTTTGTTAATTCAAGATTCCAATAAAACATTTTATTCCCCACTCTTTTGGCAACAAAGCCCTATTTTTGAACGTAATCTCCGTGTAATACGACGGCCTTACGCACCCTACTGGTCGCTGTCGGAGCCAATGTCTTGCTGCATCAATAAACTCATCATCCATGTACTGCTTCCCAAGAAATGGGTCATTCATTGGGCCAGACAGACGGAAATGTCGTGTGGCTAGGGCCTCCCGTCGAGTAGACCGTTCGCCTGGTGCAAGTCTCTCGTGTTGACGCCACTTCGGCGACTTGCGTGTCGATGGTGATGAAATGATGATGATAAGGACAACACAACACCCAGTCCCTGAGCGGAGAAAATCTCCGACCCAGCAGGGAATTGAACACGGGCCGTTAGGTATGACATTCCGTCGCGCTGACCACTCAGCTACCAGGGGCGGACTGGGCCAGACAGGCCGAAGTTGTGATGTGCATGATCCTGGCTGTAGTGTTGATCAGGAAGAACAGTGAGCTCCTCTCGCTTGTGCAGACTTGAGTGAGGCCCTCCCTTGTCGTGGAGAAGAAGAAGTTCCTTCGCATTTTTGTGGCGATGAACACACGGAAGTCGTTTCTTCAGTTTCATGAGGGTAGCCCTTTGCACCTCAGAGATGATGGTTGCGGCTTCAGAGTCCCCGAAGACCGTCGCTATGACTCTACCGGCTGACGGTGCGGCTTTGAGCTTTTTCTTCGGAGGAGAGGTGGTGTGGCGTCACTCCATGGGTTGCCATGTTCGACAAAACATTGGCACTATCAGCCTCGTAATGCACAAGCATTTCCCCAGAAATGCTCCTTCGTTGCTCTTTACGGTCTTCTGTTAGGTGGCGAGGAACCTAGTCGGATCACATCTTTGAGTATCTTAACCGGTAGACGAGTTTGTCAGCACTACAACATAGACGTCCAGTTGTGCGGAAGGATGTTGACTGTGATCCGTGGATCACCTGGAATGGTAGTGCCGGTACGCTCCAGTTCCAGTACCCAATACTGCATGAGTAATAGCTGTGTATGGCAACCTGGTACGCGAGAGATCGGACAGGTTTGTGTGGCCTTGTTGCGAAAATGACAGACGCCTCACCCAACGACTCACCCTGCCTTTGTTCACTACCAGGTCTCCCTAGACATTCTTAAAGCCCCTATGAATATCTGCGATGGTTTGGTTTTTCGCCAAAAGAAACTCAATGACAGCTCTCTGCTTGGAATGCTCCTCCGTTACAGATGGTATTCTGAAGGCCACGCAGAACGCCGCCACCTATCGGAAATTCATGGAAATAGTAGCTGCAGTGGTAATATTCCACGATGTCCGACAACAACGGAAGTTGACCTAGAAATAAATGCGTTGCATCATATTTTGAATGCCCCTCGTAATTAATAATAATTGTTGGTTTAAGTCTGTACTATTAATCATTTGGACATACTATACTACGTTCAATACACAGTGCTCTACAAAGGGTAAGAGGAGTTGTGAAATCTGCAAGGGCCAATGATGGGATATGCCCTCTTTCCTGGGCTTATGAACGCATTTCCTGTTTCCGTCGTATCAACAGCTGCCTCCTGTTTCACTTGCAGTGACAGAGGTGATTTAAGCGATTACCGAAAGCTACCACAAAGTTCCCTCAAAGCTCTCCTAGTAAATACTGACAACACGTCCACGTTTCGCTTCTGTACTCGTTAGACCTGATGATGGCATCAAAGCCGAAACCGATCACGAGTTTTAATGAACAAATATCTGACCAAGACATTTACTTCGATTATTTAATGTGTTAGGCAGTTCCATTCATTGGAAACTTCGCTTCATAATCTTACTCCTATTCCTCTGTTACAAACGGCAGAAATAACGTTCTTTGCAAAATCAGTGGATCCGTCAGCGTTCCTCTTCGATGTCTTTGGAAGTAGACAGCACAATGCTTATTCCACTGAGAAGTTGTCAAGTTATCGTGATCTGATGTTATTGTGAAGAGAGAAAAATTTCGGATATCGACAGTATAATAACTAGCTTCAAACTAGTACGCAATATGTGTCGCCTTAGTGCAACATGGCTTCGTTTAACGTCCTATTGTTGCGGAAATGTTCCACAAAAATTTCATGAATTCGTTATTATTCAATACGATGGATAGTTCTAACTCATGGAACACGCTAAGAATGTGACAACTATGTTGGATTCAATTGTAGTCATTATCTACTTCTACGTCCTACATCAACGGAATGTAATTTACGAGATCCAACGTCAGCAGACAAAAATTTAAGTCAGACACAATACTACCGTCAAAGCTCTAGCGCATCGAAATAAATGAATCACAAAACATCCGCGAAATACTTGCAGACATGGATATAACACCGACGAAAATGGTTCTGACACAGATATCAGTTCTCTTATCAGCGCATATTTCAAGCGACGGCAGTGGCTATGTAGACGGCGCCGGCATCGATGATAAGAGATTCTCGGTTGTAAACACCACAGTGCTGATGGCGATAAAGCAGCGGAGCAGGGTCTCTTCGGTCGGCAGCAACATCAGCCGTCGACCCTGGTAATTTTATTGACTTAACCATCTCTTATGACCGATTTATATATTGGTGTGCAACTAAGAAAATGGCTCACAGTGGGTCAGAATCATGAAAAAGCGGCCATAAATAAATAAAAAAGTTTGGAGTTAAATAGTTTCGTTTAATAGTTTGGCTAGAATAAGGAGGGCAGTATTCAACCCCGATCTTAGAAGCGGCAGCTCTTTCTTCCCAACGTTGAATTTCAGGTCCAACGCGACATTCATTTGTGAGCCGCGCTCTGAGCTAGCCAGGCTGCGAAAGCACTGCGTCGTTAGAATGAAACATTTTTGTTCAGCGGAATCAGACTGAAGTTTTTTTTAACTGGAGGCTGTTCCACAAGAAATACTTAATTAAGACCAATTATTTCGTTGTTTAATCATTATTAACAACTGCAAACAGAAAAATTGTAAAATTCGAGCGAAAAAAATGTAGGCTTTAGATTCCTCGACATTCTACCTACTGTTTCACCCCGTCTTAAACATGTACTATTATCTTCGCGAATCAGCCTTAAAATCCAGCTACCAACCGCGACTACGACTTTGAGCCATTTTTCAAGCGACAGTTGCAAAATACCGTTATTTACTCTGAGGAAAAAGAACTAAAAATTTTAATAAACTACGAATAAAACACATACGCACGTACAATTGTTATTTACATAATTTCGCCAATAACCTGCTACAACACAGCGATATACTTACTAAAATTATACGAGTCGGGAAGCTGTCAGGGTACACGTAGGAATCAACAAAGAAGTTAATAAAGCAGTATTGTCTGAACATGGACCGAAGTCTTCTCACGTGAAAAATTTGCAGGATCTGTTTCAGAGTCGTTTAGCAACAGTCGATCCCTATGTTTGTTCTTTACGGTAACGACATACAGGGAAAGTGAAAACTTCACTGTCTGAAGCTCTTGCTCTCCTGGTACCTACTACGAGGAATCAGATGCTCAGGTAGATGAAGAGGCTACAAATGTTGGTGAACAAGAAGGTGAAGAAGTAAATGAAGACTAAGAAAACTTATTAATCTTTCAATTTTTGTTACTAACACGTATTTTCTGCAATAAAGACAGTAATAACTGCAGTTTTGTAATAAATTTTAAGATTAAAATTATAAATGTTCACCTTAAACATTATTGTTGCTGTTGTGGTCTTCAGTCCAGAGACTAGTTTGATGCTGGTTTCCACGCTACTCTATCCTGTACAGGCTTTTTCGTCTGCCGAGCCTTGGTTGGAACGATGGCGTGTTAAAGTAAACGTTGACAAGTGCGAAGCAGTTCTGTATACACGCAGACCGAAACTACTGCGTAAACATCAACACAGTACACAGATAACACTACATACACGCCCAATACTTTTCCGAGAGAAAGTCAGATATCTCGGTGGCTGGCTGGACCAGAAACTTACATGGGGGGCCCACATCGAATACGTTGCCAACAGAGCGTATGCGAGGCTCAAACAACTCTACCCAATGCTCAACTGGGAAAGCACACTGAATAGGATGGTGTCGAGGTCCATATATATGACACTGATTAGACCTCTGATGACATACGCAGCTCCCGTCTGGGGATATGCAGCTCCTAAACGCCTTCCTTACTATGGGAAACTATGATTACAACCATAGGTGGAAGCATAAGTAGCCAAAGACACTACTAGCTAGGGCATAACCACCTACGCCAAGCTAACATACACCAACAAGCTACAACCGTCGGCAAGCCCCTGAATATCAGCAACGTTGACTGGATATACCAGCTGCTATTAAAGCCGACCAACAGGCTACAGCAGGGACACCGGCGAGCTCGCCCACTGACGCACAAACAAATCGCCAACATCACCCTACACTGTGCATCTGATATCTGACCTATCGGACACAAAACGATGATGAGCCTAACTGTTACAGGCTTGCTGACGCTGACCGAGAGATCAACACCGGCACCCAGCGACAGCCGCCGAGTAACAGCACCGCACAACGTCAAAGGTATGGACATGCATGATACCCACTACTAACAAAGCCTATCATTGCATGACCTGTCGCAGGCAGCAAGACATCCGCTAATGCTCTTACTATCCGACCTAACTATCGCAGAGGTTTTTCTCCCTTGGCTTTTGCCTTGGAATTTTTTTTCCTCTGCCCTTCAAACCACTACACTTAGTTTGACTTTCGACTCAATCTGTCTCCAGATGAGCGCGTATTAATGGTTAACCTTAACCAGACGTGCGCAAACATCGCAGTACCCACATCCTGTGACACCTCACTTTAGTGAAAAATAACCCTTATGCAGAGATGGCAATAGACCTTTTGAGTTGGCCATTATGTCGGTGTGGGCATGGAGGGGCTGCACCTCTAAAAAACAAAAAATCTGTACAAACTGTAAATAGCCTTTCACTCCCTGTATTTTACCCCTACCACCTACAGAATTTGAGAGAGAGCATTCCAGTCAATATTGTCAAAAGCTTTCCCTAAGTCTACAAATGCTAGAAACGTAGGTTTACCCTTCCTTAATCTATCTGCTAAGATAAGTCGTAGGTACACTATTGCCTCGCCTGTTCCAGCATTTCTACGGAATCCAAACTGATCTTCCCCAAGGTCAGCTTCTAGTAGTTTTTCCATTCGCGTCTAAAGAATTCGTGTTAGTATTTTGCAGCCATGACCAATTAAACTGATTGCTCGCTAGTTTTCACTCCTGCCTACATCTGCTTTCTTTGGGATTTGAATTATTATATTCTTCTTGAAGTGTGATGGTATTTGGCGTGTCTCGTACATCTTCCTCACCATATAGTGGAGTTTTGTCAGGGCTGGCTCTCCCAAGACCATGAGTGGTTCTAATGGAATGGAATTTTGTCTACTCCCAGGGCCTTGTTTCGATTCAGGTCTTTCAGTGCTCTGTCAAACTCTTCACGCAGTATCACATCTCCCATTTCATCTTCATCTACGTCCTCTTCCATTTCCATTATGTTGCCCTCAAGTACGTCGTCGTTGTACAGCCCTCTATATACTGCTTCCACCTTTTTGCTTTCCCTTGTTTGGTTAGGACTGATTTTCCATCTGAGCTCTTGATATTCATACAGGTGGTTCTCATTTCTCGAAATGTCTCTTAATTTTCCTGTAGTCAGTATCTATCTTACCCCTAGTGATATACGCCTCTATGTCCTTACATTTGGTCTCTAGCCATTCTTGCTTACCCATTTTGCACTTCCCGTCGATCTCATTTTTGAGACGTTTGTATTCCTTTTCGCCTGCTTCATATACTGCATTTTTGTATTTTCTCCTTTCATCGACTAAATTAAATATCTCTTGTGTTACCCAAGGCTTTCTACTAGCCCTCGACTTTTTACTTACTTGATCCTCTGCTGCTTTCAATATTTCATTTGTTAAAGCTACCCATTCTTCTTCTACTGTATTCCTTTCCCCTGTTTTTGTCAATCGTTTTCTAATGCTCTCTCTGAAACCCCCTACAACCTTGGTTCTTTCAGTTTATTCAGATCCCATCTCCTTAAATTACCACATTTTCGCAGTTTCTTTCAGTTTTAATCTACAGTTCATAATCAATAAATTGTGGTCAGACTCCATGTCTGCTCCTGGAAATGTCTTACAATTTAAAACCTGGTTCCTAAATCTCTGTCTAACCGTTATATAAGCTTCCAGTGTCTGCAGGCCTCATCCACGTATACAGCCTTCTTTCATTTAAGCCCCATTAATTTTTTCCATATTCTTCTCGCCATACTGGATCCGCCGTTATGAATTTTCAGTTTTCATATATAAGTCGTTAGCAGAAGCCCATTTTTTGTCATATTGGAGCAGGTTTCTTAAATTTCGGCCAGGTTTTCGGGATTCTGTCCACCTGTGCGGCCGCATGCTCTTTCAGAGCAGAGAGGGATGAAAATACCTTACGGAGGCGCCGCCGCTCTCTCTGACTCTGCGGAGCGCCACAAGCTCCAGCCGTTGCCTACTCTGATAACTGGCGACGCTGCGGTCAACGCCACGTTGGCCCACGCTTTCTTTTTCCGACTGTTTCTAGAACAGGATATGTGTACTCGAAAAATAGTAGCTGTCGCTTCTTAGAGTAATACTTCAAGTGTTTGCTTTAGGCTACGCATATTGAACACGTGTGTAAGGACTCTCACCACTCCCAAACTGACGCAAAACTCAATGGTAAATGTCCACGTTTTGGTCAGACGCTGTTGACTGTAGCGTCAACTGCCCCTTGGTATTGCCCATGACCCCAATACTCCGCTTCTTACGTGCACGCCACTACATTTACATCTACAGCAATACTCCGCAAGCCACCTGACGGTGTGTGATGGAGGGTACTTCTGGTACGACTAACTGATCTCTCCATCCGTGTTCTATTCATGAATGGCGTCAGCTCTAATTTCTCGATTTTTTTTTTCTCGTTGTGGTTGTTCTGGGAGACATATTTGGGAGGAAGTAACATGTTGTCCGACTCTTCCCAGAAAGTGACTTCTCGAAATTTGAATAGTAAATCTCTCCGTGATGCACAACGCCTCTCTTGTAGTGTCTGCCACTGGAGTTCCAACATCTTTGTAAAGCTCTCGCGCCAACTGAATTACCCCGTGAAAAAACCCAACATTCTTCTTTAGGTCTTCTCTATCTCTTCTGTTATCCCTCCATGGTAAAAGTCCGAAATTGATGAACAGTACTCAAGAATCGGTCGAACAAACACCTTTTAAGACACCTCTTTATTGGATGAGTTACATTTCCTCACGATTCTTCCTATGAACCTGTCTGGCATCTGCTTTGGTTGTATGTGGCCATTCCACGTAGAGTCGCACCGGATAGTTACTTCTCGATATTTCAAGGTAGGTACTGTTTCCAGCAATTTGCCATCAATAGTGTAGTTGTAAAGTAGTGGATTTATTTTCCTATGTACACGCAATATGTTACATTTGTTTACGTTGAGGGTCAACTAAAAAAGCCTGCACTATTCGTCAAACCTCTGCACGCCGTTCTGAAAATCGATACTATATTCTGGCATTGCTACTTTCTTATAGACAACCCCATCATCTGCTAACAGTTGAAAAGAGCTTCCGAAGCCTTCTATTAGATGATTTATACACACTGTAAACAGTAGCGGTCTTATCACACTTCCTTGGGATCCTCCGGAAATTACCATAACATCTGATGCCTCATTAAGAGCGGCGTGTTGATTTCTAACTGCAAAGAGGTTTTGAAACCAGTTGAAAATCTGATCCGATACCTTATAAGCTCGTATTTCTTTCAGTAAGCGGCAGTGTGAGACGACGTCAAATGCGTTCTGAAGTCAAGGAACGCGCCGTCAACCTTGGCGCCGCTCTCTACAGAGCTATGGAGGAACAGAGCGCGCTGAGTTTCGTAAGATCGCTGTTTTCAGAATTTTGATTTTTATAGAGGCGATTTCCTTTCTCCAATAACCTCATAATTCTTGAGTATAAAAAATGTTCCATAACTCTACAACAGATGGACGTCAACAGTGCAGCCTGTAATTATGTGCACATCTCTCACGACTCTTCTTGAAAACGTGAATGACCTACCCTTTTTTCCAGTCTCTAGGTACCCTTCGTTGCTCCAGCGAACCACGATAAACTGCTGCTAGAAGCGATGCAAGTTCTTCTGCGCTCTTTATGGAATCATACAGGTATCTCATCTGATCCTGATACCTTTTGACTACAAAATTATTGCAGTTGTTGTATTCCGCTATCAGTTGTCTCAATATTTTCCATTTACAAGTTCGTCCGGTGATTGAAATGAGGGATCATGTTTCGATCTTCCGTGGTGGAACAGTTTCAGAATATCGAATTCAGTATTGCGCCTTTTCTGTGCCCTGTCTCCGTCTCGGTGCCATAATGGAGACTGAGTACAGAATAGATTATTTCGAACCGCTCATTGATATTACTAGAGGTAATAGGGGTAATAGAGTAATAGAGTAATAGAGGTAATAGAGTAATTAGGAGATACTAGAAGGTATCAGATAGATTATATAATGGTAAGACAGAGATTTAGGAACCAGGTTTTAAACTGTAAGACATTTCCAGAGGCTGATGTGGACCACAATCTATTGGTTATGAACTGTAGATTAATACTGAAGAAACTGTAAAAAGGTGGGAATTTAAGGAGATAGGACCTTGATAAACTGACTAAACCAGAGGCTGTACAGAGTTTCAGGGAGAGCATAAGGGAAAAATTGACAGGAATGGGGAAAAGAAATACAGTAGAAGAAGAATGGGTAGCTTTGAGGGATGAAATGCAAATGAGATCGAGAGGAAATGCAAAATGGCGAAGCAGGGATGGTTAGACGACAAATGTAAGGATGTAGAGGCTTATTTCACTAGGGGTAAGATAGATACTGCCTACAGAAAAATTAAGGAGACCTTCGGAGAAAAGAGAACTATCTGTATGAATATCAAGATGGCAACCCAGTTCTAAGCAAAGAAGTGAAAGCAGAAAGGTGGAAGGAGTATATAGAGGGTCTATACAAGGGCGTAGTACTTGAGGACAATAGTATGGAAATGGAAGAGGAGGTAGATGGAGATGAAATGGGAGATATGATACTGCGTGAAGAGGTTGAAAGAGCACTGAAAGAAAAGACCTGAGCGAAACAAGACCCCGGGAGTAGACAACATTCCAGTACAACTACTGACAGCCTTGGGAGAGCCATTCCTGACAAAACTCTACCATCTGGTGAGCAATATGCATGAGACGGGCGAAATACTCTCAGACTTCAAGAAAAATATAATAATTCCAATCCCAAGGAAAGTAAGTGTTGAGCCGCGCGGGATTAGCCGAGCGGTCTAGGGGGCTGCAGTCTTGGACTGTGCGGCTGGTCCCGGCGGAGATTCGAGTCCTCCCTCGCGCATGTGTGTGTGTGTTTGTCCTTAGGATAATTTAGGTTAAGTAGTGTGTAAGCTTAGAGACTGATGACCTTAGCAGTTAAGTCCCATAAGATTTCACACACATTTGAACGAAACAGGTGTTGAAAGATGTGAAAATTACCGAACTATCAGTTTAATAAGCCACGGCTGCAAAATACTAAAACGAATTCTTTACAGACGAATGGAAAAACTGGTAGAAGCCGACCTCGGCGAAGATCAGTTTGGATTCCGTAGAAATATGGAACACGTGAGGCAATACTGACCCTACAACTCACCTTAGAAGATAGATTAAGGCAAACCTACGTTTCTAGCATTTGTAGCCTTAGAGAAAGTTTTTGACAATGTTGATTAGAATACTCTCTTTCAAATTCTGAAGGTGGCAGGAGTAAAATACAGGGACCGAAAGGCTATTTGCAATTTGTACAGAAACCAGATGGCAGTTATAAGAGTCGATGGACATGAAAGGGAAGCAGTGGTTGGGATGGGAGTGAGACAGGTTTGTAGCCTATTCCCGATGTTATTCAATCAGTATATTGAGCAAGCAGTTAAGGAAACAAAAGAAAAATTCGGAGTAGGTATTAAAAACTTTGAGGTTCGCCGATGACATTCTGATTCTCTCATAGACAGCAAAGGACTTGGAAGAGCAGATGAACGGAATGGACAATGTCTTGAAAGGACGATATAAGATGAACATCAACAAAAGCAAAACAAGGATAATGGAATGTAGTCGAATTAAGTCGGGTGATACTGAGGGAATTAGATTAGGAAAAGAGACACTTAAAGTAGTAAAGGAGTTTTGCTATTTGGGGAAGAAAATAACTGATGATGGTTGAAGTAGAGAGGATGTAAAATGAATACTGGCAATGGCAAGGAAAGTGTTTCTGAAGGAGAGAAATTTGTTAACGTCGAGTATAGATTTAAGTGTCAGGAAGTCGTTTCTGATAATATTTGCATGGAGTGTAGCCATGTATGGAACTGAAACATGGACGATAAATAGTTTGGACAAGAAGAGAATAGAAGCTTTCGAAATGTGGTGCTATAGAAGAATGCTGAAGATTAGATGGGTAGATCACATAGCTAATGAGGAGGTATTGAATAGAATTGCGGAGAAGAGGAGTTTGTGGCACAACTTGGCAATAAGATGGGATTGGTTGGTACGACATGTTCTGAGACATAAAGAGATCACAAATTTAGCATTGGAGGGCAGCGTGGAAGGTAAATATCGTAGAGGGAGACCAAGAGATGAATACACTAAGCAGATTCAGAAGGATGTAGGTTGCAGTAGGTACTGGGAGATGAAGAACCTTGCACAGGATAGAGGAGAATGGAGAGCTGCATCAAACCAGTCTTAGGACTGAAGACCACAACAAAAACAACATTGATATTACGTAAGACTCAAACCTCTTAGAGCTATTAATCAGATTGTTTGACAAAATTTTACTTCCAAAATCATTGAAAGCTCGTCTCATTGTTTTCCTTATGCTCATTTTCGTTTTATTCAGCCTTTATTTGTCAGCTCGGTTTTGACTTCTCTATAATCTGTGATGGAACTTCCTTTGTTTACGTGCTGTTACACCACAGTGGGTCTCTCCACCCTTTAAGATCTTACTCGGTACATAATTGTTTATGGTGTACTGAAAGATGCTTTTGAATTTTTCCATTTGCGCTCTACATGCTCCTCCCCAGGAATAAGTATTTTTGTTAAAAAAAAATTCCTTCCTGTCTTGACATTCTTGTAATATCCGTAATCGCACATGCTATCACAACGTTATGATCACTAATACCACCTATACGTTAAGTGATTTGAGATGTTCAGGCCTGTTTGTTGCTGGGAATCTAAGACTTCACCTTCACGAGTTGGTTCTCTAACTACCATCTCGAACTAATTTCGGATAAGAGATGCACAACAACGTCACATGAATGCCTGCCTCCGGCACCAGTTTGATTACATGACTCCTCCAGTCTACAACTGGCAAGTTGAAGTTACCCCCTACTACAACGGAATGTTGAGGAAACTCATTGATGATATTCTGCAAGTTCTCTCTGAAGCGTACTACCATTATACCTCCTGATGTGGTCTATAAAAGCAACCGATTACCATTTTTGCCTTATCTGTGATGCATAGCTTCAACCAGATTGATTCGCATCCGGAATCGCTAGATATTACCGGTATCTTTATTGCAACGAACACAGCGCCACCATTGGTGACTAATCTATCCCTACGATAAATATTCCAATCCGAATTTAGGATTTCGTTGCTATTCATCTCCGGTTTCAAATAGCTTTCTGTTCCTAATACTATCTGGGCCTTAAACATTCAATAAGTGATACTATTTCTGAGCCTTACCATGCCCGCCCCTTCGGTTTCCTAATACCATATTAATATTTTCTATTCCCGATCTGCAGGACGAGCATTCTCTGAGAATGATGTGCCTGATGCATCTTCGGCAGCCAATCCATCTCTGATCGAAAGGGAGGAAAGGAGGGTGGGTAGTACATCTAACCTAAAAAACAGTAGCTGGCTTTTTATTGACTGTCCTCGGTCCAGAGGCGCTACATTCATACAGCTGATGCCATAGGCCCTGCACTGTCAATGGACCCGCAGCAGCACTCCCCATTTTTTTTGGAGTAAAATATATGGAGTTACTGAAATCTTATACTACATTACTTCCACCACTTTTTTCAACTAACGTGCCTTTACATTAGGTTTGTCTATCATCTTCGAACACATTTCTGTAAATTTTACAAGCGCTCTTCAACATCTAGCCTGTTCAGATAATGCAAGGAGTTGTTTCTCACCCGCCAAAATCCAAAAATCGTAGCCGCATTGTGGCCGCTAGTCACCGTCATCACAACTCCACTGCAGGGTAGCCTTCCCTCCAACAACATAGGTTGTACGGCACAGTCTGATTGCCAGGCGCAACCGAACCATTTGCAATTTGAGGGCCCGCAATGAAAGTCGACAGTATAACCCGAACTATATAGCAAGTCAGCAGTCATGTGTGACAAGTGGTGCTCACTTTCTTTTCACTGCCCAAACAAGGATATAATCTGCATTCCGCGGTTCCAATTCCATCGAACTCAGCAGTTAGAAAGCAGATCACTCCCCGAGGAGCTTCGATCTATTCGCCAAAGAAATCGCGCCATCCACGGACGACGACTCCTGCGAGAAATCAGCAGTCCAGCGACAACGGAAGAAATCGCCACTGAGTGGTGCTTATACCGGAGAGAATATAGCCGTATTCACTCATTAGCATTTATTCTCTGCACGGGACAATGCACAGCCTAGGAATACACTGAGGTCATGGGATAGCAATATGTACACATACAGATGGCAGTAATATCGCGTACACAAGGTATAAAAGGGCAGTGCATTGGTGGAGTTTTCATTTGTACTCAGTTGATAGTAATAAAAGATGTTCGACGTGAATATGGCCGGACGTCGGGAATTACCAGACTTTGAAGACGGACTGATAGTTGTAGCTAGACCCGTGTGATATTCCGTTTCGGAAATAGTTCGAGAATTCAATATTTCGAGATCCACAGTGGACTAGTAGTTGGAGCTAGAACCATGTGACATTCCGTTTCGAAAATAGTTAGAGAATTCAATGTTTCGAGTTCCACAGTGTCAAGAGTGTTCCGAGAATACCAAATTTCACACGTTATCTCTCACCACGGACAACGCGGTGGCCGACGGCCTTCTGTTAACAATCGAGACCAGCACCGTCTGCGTAGAGTTGTCAGTGCTAACAGACAAGGAGCACTGCATGAAGTAACCGCAGAAATCATTGTGGGACGCACGAGGAACTTTCCGTTAAGAAATTTGACGTTATTGGGTTATGGCAGCAGACGACCGATGTGAGTGTCTTTGCTAACAGCAGGACATCACCTGCAGCGCCTCTCGTGGTCTCGTGACCTTATCGGTTGGACCCTAGACGACTGAAAATCGTGGCCTAATCAGACAACTCCGGATTTCAGTTGGTAGAAGCTAGTGGTAGGGTTCGAGTATTCCGGAGACCCCACGAAGCTGTGGACCCAATTTATCAACAAGATACAGCGCAAGTTGGTAATGGGTCCTTAATGATGTGGTTTGTGTTTACATGGAATGGACGGGTCTTCTGATCCAAATGAAACAATCATTGACTGGAAATGGTTACATGGACCCCATGCAGCAGCCATTAATGCACTTCATGTTCCCAAACAACGATGGAATTTTAGGGATGACACTGTGCCATGTCACTGGGCAACAATTGTTCGCGATTGGTTTCAAGAAAATTCTAGATAATTCGTGCGACTCATTTCGCCACGCAGATCGTCCGACATGAATCCCAGTGAACATTTATGGGACATAATCGAGTGGTTTGTTTACGCACAAAATCCTGCACCTCTGTCTTTGCGCAATTGTCAACAGCTATGGATCAATATTTCTGCAGGGGACATCTAAAGAAGTGTCGAGTCCATACTACTTCAAGTTGCTGCTCTTTACCGGGCAAAAGGATGTTCGACATGATATTAGGAGGTATCCAGTGACTGTTGTCAATTGAGTGTATGTGTACAACGATCATATGAGAGTTGAGTATTTTTGTAACTGATAAAAATTAGTATTTTGGGCATAAAGATTTGTAAGTAATTGAGAAGTTGTAATATTTATGTTACGTGCGACCGACAGGGTTTGTTATTGAGTGGTGTCCCGTTTGCACAGACAATCAAAAAATGTTCAAATGTGTGTGAAATCTTATGGGACTTAACTGCTAAGGTCATCAGTCCCTAAGCTTACACACTACTTAACCTAAATTATCCTAAGGAGAAACACACACACCCATGCCCAAGGGAGAACTCGAACCTCCTCCGGGACCAGCCGTGCAGTCCATGACTGCAGCACCTAAGACCGCTCGGCTAATCCCGCGCGGCTTGCACAAACAAATCAGCGAAATCCTGTATGTCGTTCTCAATGTATTGAAGTTACAGTAGCCACATCGATTGCCGCCGAAGTGAAGTTGCAACGCGTAGGTTTACAGTTTACACTAACAGTCTTCACGATAACAGATTTTTGAAAATAAAATAACACGTGTTCTCAACTAACTTTTTATGCTGACTTCAAAACTGTGGTTAGATTCCATCCATCACGTAAAGTTTTTGTATAAGAAAATTAGTTTATTTCATTTTTAGTTATGAAAGCTTTTTGGATAGCGAACTGGGTGCACGAGAATTAATTATTTTTAATGTGAGTGGGGAAACGAGGCAATAAAGACCATTAGAGTGTAAAGATTTTGACAAATCGAAGACATTTTATGTCTGGAACTGAAAACATCTAGCATGAACTGCTTGTAGACGACAAAGAACTTCGGAGTAAGAATTGTAATTCTGTCAGACACAGCAAAGAACCTGGAAGAGCAGCTGAACGGAATGGACAAGGTCTTGAAAGGAGGCTATAAGATGAACATCAACAAAAGTAAAACGAGGATAATGGAATGTAGTCGAATTAAATCGGGTGTTGCTGACGGTATTAGATTAGGAAATGAGACACTTAAAGTAGTAAAGGAGTTTTGCTATTTGGGGAGGAAAATAACTGATGATGGTCGAAGTAGAGAAGATATAAAATGTAGAGTGGCAATGGCAAGGAAATAGTTTCTGAAGAAGAGAAATTTGTTAACATCGAGTATAGATTTTAGTGTCAGGAAGTCGTTTCTGAAAGTATTTGTATGGAGTGTAGCCATGTATGGAAGTGAAACATGGACAATAAATAGTTTGGACAAGAAGAGAATAGAAGCTTTCGAAATGTGGTGCTACAGAAGAATGCTGAAGATTAAATGGGTAGATCACATAACTAATGATGAAGTATTGAATAGAATTGGGGAGAAGAGGAGTTTGTGGCACAACTTGACAAGAAGAAGGGACCGATTAGTAGGACATGTTCTGAGGCATCAAGGGATCACAAATTGGAGGGCAGCGTGGAGGGTAAAAATCGTAGAGGGAGAGCAAGAGATGAATATACTAAACAGGTTCAGAAGGATGTAGGTTGCAGTAGGTACTGGGAGATGAAGAAGCTTGCACAAGATAGAGTAGCATGGAGAGCTGCATCAAACCGGTCTCTGGACTGAAGACAACAATAACAACATTTCGCCCCCTTAGGGATTGATTTTGCAAAAGCAGTGATATGAGTATTTATTTCTATTACAGGAGCCAAATATTAATTTTCAGCTTCAAAACAGGTTGCATAACGAAATATTTCGAAAAACCATTTCATCCCCTCTGCTCTTCCGCCATAGGGGTGTATTTCCAAAAAAAATGAAACACATATTTTTTTATTTATAACCGAGAAGTCAAAAACCAATTTTCACAGATCTCGCTTTAAACATAAATTAGTAGTTCTTTAATAATGATTTATTTTCAAACATTTTTTTCACCCACTATTTTACCTTCATAGGGGTTAAATTTCCAAACATGCTGAAACATGCATTTCTTCATTTCTGATCGAGAAACCAAATACCAATTTTTTTGTAGTTCTAGCTTCAAAACTGCTTTAATAGTGACATATTTTCTCAAAGCCTTTGATTCCCTGTTTCTACCCCTTAGGGATGTAATATAGAAAAATTTCTTCTTTAAATACTCTCCGCAAATTTCAAGTTCCTATCTTTAGTGGTTTGGGCTGGGCGATAGTGATTCAGTGAGTGAGTCAATCAGTCAGGACATTGCCTTATACATGTATAAAGATAAATTGCTTCTGTCACTAAGGCGGGTCGGACATTTTTCTTGTCCGCATCTCGTGGTCTAGTGGCTAGCGTTGCTGCCTCTAGTTCACGGGCTTCTGAGTTCGGTTCCCTGCCGGATTGGGGATTTCCTTTGCCTGGGGACTGGGTGTTTGTGTTGTCCTCATCATTATCATTCGGGACAGTGGCGAGATTGTACAGTGTAAAAATTGGACTGTGTCAAAATTGGGACTTTGTACGGGTGCTGATTATCCCGCATCTGAGCGCCCCACAAACCAATTATCATCATCATCATCATCGGAAATTTTCTGAAATGTCAACCTGAGAACGGCTATAAAGCCGAAATCATAATTTTCTGAAAAATACGAATAGTAATTTACAGTTTAATGGGGAAATTTCTTTCAAAACGTTTGCGTATGTTGCGGGAATGCCGCCAGTCCACTGTAACACCTGCGAACTCGTGTTCTCGTCCTCTTTTTCTGAGCTTGTCGAGTGCACTTGTATCTGACAACAGACTCAGGTGAAGAAAGGGCTGCAGGAGAGACTAGCGAGTCAAGTCTATGGGCACAGGGAGACGTCGAGTACGGAGATAACGTCACAGGACTCGCTGGCGAGTTTAAAGCGAGTATACGGAGCTCATATCTGATCTATACCGCCTTCCCAGGGACGCGGCACAATATGCATCGTTCCTACTCTTTTCGCTGGAGGCCATTATCCAGAGAGATATAATGCTTGCGGCCAAGGCACCAGGTTTCCCACATTCCCACTTCAGCCAAAGAATGACAGTATGGCATTTACTGATATCTTCAGATTAAAGCCTCATTAAATGAGCCGTCACAGATTTTTTTATACTGAGATAACGACAGAAACCTACTGCGTGCTACATCATCTCCATCTTTACTCAGAAAAGCTTTACAACAGAAAACAGCGATAGCCAGTTGATTAAAGGCGATACATTTCAAATACCATATACGGGGTGTGTGTTGAAACTAAGTACCGTTTTGGAATTCCGTCGCTGCATCGCCGCGAACGGCACTTGGCGCATGCACGCTGTGTACTGCACTCTGTTGGAAATCCACAGGCGCCATTACAGAGTAATTCGGTGTGTTTACGTTTGTTTGCGAGTATTTAAGATGCCTCCTTCGACTGAGCTGCCAGCCGACACTGAAATACCCGCTGTGATTCGTTTTCTTAGGGCTAAAGGCGTGAAAAAGACTGAATTAAGTCGGACCTGTGATGTGAATGGAGAAAACATTATGAGGGCTGGTATAGCACGGAAGTGGGCGATAGCTTGTAAAGATAGCAGTACAAATTTGTATGATGAGGAACTAAGTGAGCGACCTACAGTCATTACTGCCTAATTGGTGCAAAAATTGATGAAAAAGTGAGATAGATCAGACGTTTTACTATTTCGACCTTATGTGGTTAGTTTCCTCGGGTGTCAAGAAGTATGCTCTATGCAGTTGTTATAGAATGCTAAAATTATCGGAAGTTATGTACACAGTGAGTACCAAAAGTGCTAACAGAGGTGCGCAATAGCCAGTTCTTAGACTTTCCTACAGCGGTACAGTGAGGAAGGTGACCAGTTTTTAACCTATATTGTCATAGGCAGCGAAACATGGGTGTCTTACGTTACATCAGAATCTAAGCAGCAATCCTTGGAATCGCGGCATTCAACAGTATTCAAGAAAGTGAAATTCAGACAAATAATTACAGCCCAGAAAATCATGTGTACGATTTTTAGGGACAGTAAGGGGTTGTTGCGTGTAGATTTTTTGCCTCGTGGAGAGACCATCAGTTCTGTTACTTACCATGAGACCTTAAAAAACTGCACCATGCAATCCAAAACAAAAGGCGTAGAATGCTGAGTAAGAGGATAATTTTGCTTCATGACAATGCCCGTCCACACACGACCAATGGGATTCAAGAGCTAATCGGATCATTTGGCTGAGAACAACTTGATCACCCTCCATTCAACTCCGATCTACATCACCCAGTGACTACCACATGTTGTTGCACTTGAAGAAGCATCTAGGCGGTCAGTACCATAATGACGATGACAATATCAAAATGACTGTGTTGCAATGGTTGTCTCATCACGCAGCATATTTCTGCAAGGGAAGTATTCAAAAGCTGTTGTACGATACGGTAAGTGCCTTAATATTGGTGGGAATTATGCAGAAATGTAGGTTAATCTACAGGCTATCATGCAAAAATAAAATTGCCAATTAAAATCCACTTCTTTTATTTTTATTTCAAAACGATATATACTTAAAAAAACACAGTTCAAAATAAATGTTCAGGTGAAATTTCTAGAGGTAACTGACACCAGTCGCTCCAAGTGTTTTAAGTACTCACACCACAGTTCTCAGAAGAAAGTAGCCAGTTGAAGACTTGCTCAAGTAAGCAGTGAAAATACCGGTGTTTTCAAGTTCTTCAGAAATAGTCATATAGCTGTGAATAAGGTTCTTTGGAATTACTATTGCCTTGGAAACAATAGTTTTTCAGGAAAAGTTTAGCCAACTTAAAACCTGTTTCTTAATTAAAACCTTTCGATTTTGATTTTTGAAAGTAACTGGACTGGAATTTAGTAATTAGTGTTATTTGGCAATGTGTCTTAGTACAGTTGCTGCCCAGTTACACTTTAATGTTAACTTTATAGCATAAGCGCTTGTCTGTTGAAAAGTAAGTTGATTTGGTCTATGTAATTAACTTCGGGTAGCTACTGTATTTATTTCGTACTTACTGTGTTTATATTAGATAAATAAAGCCTCAGCGAATGCGGGCTGGTTCCCCTTATTCCGCCTCAGTTACACTATGTCGGCGATTGCTGTGCAAACAAGTTCTCCACGTACACGTACACCACCATTACTCTACCACGCAAACATAGGGGTTACACTCGTCTGGTGTGAGACGTTTCCTGGGGGGTCCACCGGGGGCCGAACCGCACAATAACCCTGGGTTCGGTGCGGGGCGGCGGAAGGGTGAAGTGGATTGCTGTAGTCGTCGTGGGGTTGCGGACCACTGTGGCTGCGGCGGGGATGGAGCCTCTCTGTAGTTTCTAGGTTCACGGTTAACATACAATACAATACAATATAAAGTAACTGAAATACATGGGCCACTCAAAAAATGTAATTTTAAACACGTAAAAATTGTAATCTCTCAGGTTTTCTCTGCGCAGTTGCTTACTAGTATGCTTCCGAGTGTTTTGTCTAGTTGTTGTTTCAATTTCATGCACAATATCTCGACTACTGACGGAGCCCTGTGAGAGATTGCTGGGCACTCTCACTTTTGATACGGTGTCATGCTGCTTAGTGTTCATAAGGAAGGTGTTCTTTATTACTTGGTTTCTACATTTGATACGATCTGATTTCATTCATGTGATGGAATGTTTGGCAATAGTTAACGCTCTTGCTTGTGTGCTCTAGAGAAGGCATAGCGTAGGCTTTACCTGCGTACGAAGGACGAGGGTGCCAAGTTAATTGACAGTAGTAAAGGCGTACGGCAGCTGAGAGCCGAGGGGAGTCTTTTTTCTGAAGAACAGACGGGCATACCTGGGGGAAACATTTGCCAACAGCCAAATCTCCTGGTCTTATCGTGCAGACACATGGGATGGCGCCGGTCGGTCGGCGGCAGTGTCGAGGGCCAAGGAGTCGCTGCAGCTTTCACCCGCGTATTGTATAAAACTGCTTTGTGGTAGTATTTTGTATCACCAAACTAGTTCTGGGGGTGTCCATCATCAGCAATATATTTCTTATAGTAAAGTACTTACAGTGTATGTTATAGAGTTTCCCCAATGACAATATTTCACAGTGTTCATGTAATAATACGACCAATTGAAAAATGCTCCTATCAGATCACAAAAAATGCGAATGTATTCCAGTTTATTTAAAAGACTGACTGAAAAGTGGGGTACCAGCTGCTTCCTTCTACTTTCCTAACCACCTTTAAAAATTTTCCCAAAAATCTTGGCACACAAAAATATTAGCACTTTTTTAACAAGCAATTCACCACAAACTCCCATAACCTCCTTTAACTGTAACTTACGCACACCCACTAGTCCATCACTGAAAGTTTTTCATACCCATCCACTCCCAGTTGCATTCTCTCACTCACTCATTCAGCTGCATGCATTGTCACCATCTCTGTATATTTCTGTTATTGTCTCTTGCATCACAGACACAGTTGCTTCATTCTGTCCTGTTTCTATCCTCTCCTCTCACTGTCACTACCTCCCTCTTCCACATTGTCATTGTCATATGCTCTGTCTCTTATTATCACTGACTGTCACCTATTTCCACTCCCTTTTCCTTTTTATTACCCCCCTCCGAACACTGACTCTTTTTTCCTAGCACCGTTCTGTCACAGTCAGCTATGTTCCACTTCACTATCTCTCTGTTGCTCTCACAGTGCCACTTCGACTGTCTTCCAGTATATATATATATATATATATATATATATATATATATATATATATATATATATATATATATATATATATTCTTTTGGACATCTCCACACACACACACAAACACACACACACACACACACACACACACACACACACACTGTAAGGCGTCAGGCAACTCCAACACCTTCCATGAAAACCCCGACATGATAAGCAAATCCAGTAGTATGTCACATAGCTCCGAATAAATCGTGACATTAAATTAACTAAAGTAATATGAGTAACGAATGAGAAAATGGAATACCACAGACTAACACAAGAATGCTTAAATGCATGTCATACCTTCCCACCGTGAGACAGACGCAGTTCCGAGGGGAGAAACGAGAACAGAAGCCGAGAGCAGAACCGTGTTAAGCGAGAAGGCCCTACGATAAGGGATGGACACCCACGTCGCCAGCTAACCCCTATGACTACACCACCCGCAAGTTTTTAGCGTGAGACTTTTTCGCGTCTCTGTTACGTTAGGACCACCCCCAGCCCATGTTAAAAGCTAGAGCCCTCCAGAAGAACACTATAGATCTTACGATAACACAAAAAGGACTACATCACCCACAGGTTTTAGCATGAGACTTTTTCGCGTCTCTGTTACGTTGCAAACTTTAAAAAAACATTGCCCCACCATGAAAAGTATAACGTTTCTCATTGGATAGACAGAATTTTTGTAGGTGGAGCTTAAGGTTTACATTGAGACCCTGATTGGTCAGATGAAAACACAGCCAGATAGTTTTTTTTTTAAACCAACTTCGGTAAATTGTAGTAAGGAGAAGTTAAGAGAGAGTTGCTTCCGAGAGGGCGAGCTGGATGGAGCTGCGCCGGCCGCCGCCCCCTGACGAACACCGACAAGGTAATGAACGCACGCGATGCCGCATAACAGTGCATAAAGCTTCACTCAGAACTGCAGAAGTCTCATCTGTTACATCCCCTTTTTGCGTAATACTAGTGTCGATCGTCAATTAAAGCTCATGGTATTCACATTTGCCACTTGAAGTAAACATCTGAAACGCGATGATTTTTCTGTTATATAGTTATTGAGAAGCCACATCACCCACTGTAATTTATGACAAGTTAGATAAGTAATTAAAGATAATTGAGGGTCACTGTAGACCATTTTGATAATTTGCTTTTTTGTGAAACTTAATTTAAACCTAGATTATAGATTTGATATGGCATAGGTCATCCTTCGATCCATTGTAGAACTTGGAAACCCATTCAGGGAATATTCGTTCACATTTTTGTTGAACGCAGTTGGTTTTTACCATCGTGTATTAAAACATTTCCATTTATCAATAGTGCAATTTATAAACGATGTTTTGCGAGTAGAATAAAATTTCCAATGGTAAACTTAACTGCTTTTTCGACGTTATTTTACCAGCTAACTAAAAATAGGAAAGCCTTGAACCCCTTCCACTAAATTTAGTTAGTAATAAGATTCCTTTACAGGGAGTGCAGTGGAGCTGACGCTGAAATCATTAAGTATTTGGTTATATCATCGCTAGTCTCACTCAACTCTTCTGTATTCTACATGTCATGTGTGGTCTGACGTTTCCTTACCAGCAACAGGTCCCAGTTTCAAACTAGTCAATTCCCTAAAAAAAACACGCTCAGAGCGTCGTTGCGCGAAAGTGGTAGGGAGATACGGTATAGAACAACCACACACCATGCAGAATGTTTAGAAAATGGCGACCCTGCCAGGATGGTAAAATACCATGATTGAAGGTCGACCACATGCCTAACTAGGTCAGAAAAATATCTTGCTGAAAAATTTTCGTAGCAAAAAAATTTTTTCCTAAAGTTTTAAATACTCGAAAACAGTAGCTGCAGCCATAGATAAAAAGAAAGTGTCAGAGACAATAGCATAATTAAGTTGTGAATTTTAATATTGTTAGAATTAAGCTCTCTCTTCAATGCAAGAACACAGGTGGCGGGTACATCGTTGACAAGTTGGTTCTGACCCAACAAGTAAGTGAATGGTTTGTCAAGTCGTGTGAACAAAAAGTTCATGAAACGCGTGAGATCGTATGAGCGCATGTTGACTCGAAGTAGGGCGCGAGAATTGCTTTTAAAACAGAAAATAAGGGATTCGGAAAGATTAGCAATGGCAGATCGAGACCTTGACCGAATTGAGGTAGAGACCCAGCATGAAAATGGACAGAGAATAGAGGACAGTACGACAGACGATGCAGTATCGCGAGAAATAGGACAGATAACGCACCATAACGGGGATAATGTACGCCAAGGCACAGAAAACGTAGGTCAGCATACGACAGAGGAGCAGGAAGGTAGAGAGACAGTCGATGAGGATTCTAACTTGCATCTTGAATACGTAGAACCCATAGTACAAGTAATCAGAGCTCCCTCACCACAGAGTACAAGGAATGCGAGCAGAAACGTGTCACAGCACAGTTCAATGCAATCGGTTGCGAACCAACACTTGGGCGAAAACACAGAGCGTAGGACGTCGGAAGAAAACGCAATAGGACCCAACAATCTGGCAGAATTATTACAATTAATTACGGAAACCATGACAAGGCAAAATAAAGACATAGCGAACCAAATTCAAATTCAAATTGCAGAAACCACGAGACAAATGCGTGAGATTAAAGAACAAAACAAAAAAAATTCAGTTACACCTAAGTCATACTGAAGACGAGGCAAAAGAATCTCGAGAAGTGATAGGAAACTTAATAACAGGTCACAATCAATTGAGAACAGACATTGACAAGGTACAAGCGGACGTACAAACATTGCGAGATGACACTCAGGACGAGATCAAAACATTACGTAACAACACCCACGGAGAAGTCAAGAAACTAGAGAAACAGATAAACGTAATTACTAGACAAGCAGCAGGTACAGCGCGTGAAGTTGTTGAAAACAGTGTGTTACACAAACGTATCACAAAAGCAGCGCTGAAAAGATATGATAACCGCATAGTCAAAATAGAAGCGCAAACGAAGCGACAATTTCAGAAATTGCGAACAGAGTTGTTGCAAACCATTGAAGAGCGTAGTGAACAGGATCGAACAAGCACAGAGTCTGCAACCACATCCGTATCTGTAACAGCACCGAAAAACAAGCAATTAACGAAGATATCATGCATTTGCGATTCCAATCACAGGCAGAAAGTAACATACGTGACAATGGAAAGCCAGGTCGCGAAGAGTACAGTGCAATGCATTCAGCTACACGTTCACAACCGATGGAAGAAAATTATTGCGTACCACTCCAACGATACTACACAAGGGTAGGCGAAAGTTACAGTGGACAATATCCAATTGATCTACCACAACCGGAAAGAACGACGGGAGAAATGATCAGAATCAAAAGTGGCGAAGAATCGCGAATTTCATATGGAACTATGACGAAGTACGACAACGATCATTTCCTCACAGTCAGAAAATTTCAACACTTTCGAGAAGGAAACTCATTACATCCACGAACTTTTATTGATCAATTCCGAGTAGGATTACCAGAACACTGGACGCCAGCACACAAACTAGACTTTATATGTGCACACATGTCAGGAACAGTCGCAGAAACCATGCAGAATGTTGCAGCGACATGCCGATCGCACGAAGATTTCAGAGAGGAGTTTCTCTCACGATATTGGTCCAGCGAAGCACAGAATTGAGTGAAGTACGAATTATTACTGAACCCATATTTTGAAAATTCAGGAGAGAAGAGTCCCGTGAAATTTTTCGAATTAATGGCAAAGAAAAATCAATGCTTTGATGTGCCATACAGTGACGGAGAGTTGTTTAAATTATGCGCGATGAAGCTACCATTAAAATACCAGCAATCATTAGTAGGTCGCGGAGGCAATGACGTTGAAGCATTTAAAGGCATTCTAAGGGAACTAGAGTTCATATTTTCGGAAGATGACGCAAGAAAAAGACGAAGCGCACGTGAAAACGAAAGCAAAAAGCAGTGGAATCCACAAGACACAGTACGAAGAAACAATAATTACGAACCACGTGATAACTTCGCACCAGGAAACGACAATAGGTTTCAACAAAGAACCAGTTATGGATTTAGAAGAAAATATGGCAACAACTATATTTCACCCAGGTACGGCAACAACTATTACAGAGGGAATAACGACAACCGGAACGGGTACTGGAGAACCAATAGACCGACAAATTATCAACAAAGAAACCACTATCAACAAGCTGAACAAGAAAAGAGAATACAGATAGAAGAGGTGGAGGTAAGACCACCAAACCCCGATAAACGTTCGAATTGACAGCTAAGCGCCCATGCCAAAGAGAATGATGCACCGACCCAGGACAGTTGCAGCACCTTGAACGGAGAAGTAAATACCTAATCACGAGAAGAGAAGAAGGAAGAAATAAATCCGCAGGGACCAGATGAAAACGAAGACAAGAAAATAACAATATCGTGTTGGGACGAAATTAATTGGGAGAATACAGACGAGGAAGATGAATTACCAGAGGCATGCACAACAAATGTAGGAGGAAAGGATGAAGTAATGAGTATTGCAGAGCTATTTGAGATGGAAACCAGGAAAAGCGAATTCAATGAGGATAATGCGCAGCCGACAGAAGTTGAAAATAAGTTACGAGTGGGCACACAACCCAACGTATATAATGAAGTTATGAAGCGATAATTAGAGCATTTAGATGCGATTATGTGGAAGTAGCGACGAAGAAGGAGAAGATAGACGAAGATGAGGAAAAAGTAGAGGATGTTGAAGAAAGCGTAAATGAAGGAAGAAACAGAGAAGAGGAAATAAAAGAGAGAGGAGTAGCAGTCGAAGCTTATCCTACAGAAAGTTCGAATTCACAAGGGAAATTCCTAAAAAGACTGATGTATGATTCAGTGGAGGATTCGTTGATGCAAGAAGAAGAAGAACCCTATCAAATTCAACCAATTGTGAAGGCCATGGTAAAGCATATCCCAGTCAATATTGTAATTGATAGCGGAAGTGAACCGACTGCGATCTCAGAAAATTTATTCATACAGTGTAATGCCAATGAGGAATTGCCAGTTCTGAAAACACGTAAGATTAAAGTAAGAGGTCCTATTAAAAACAATGCTGCGGAAGTTACGAGACAAACAAGGTTAACTCTTTCGTGCCAAGGTCAAAAGATCGAAGCCAACTTCGTGATTATACCTAAACTAACTGTAGATTTGATTATAGGTGCAGATTTTTTAAATGAGAGACGAGCAATAATAGATATGGGGAAAGGTAACATTCGGGGATGTCACACTTCTCTTTGAGCAAAAGCTAAAATTAGAAGAAATACCAGTTATAAACAAACAATTAAGAATGATGCGAGATAAAGAGGATGAAGAATTAGAATGGTATCCACAAAAGGGGGAATCGCCTCAACTCATGTTAGAAGTCTATAAAGAAATCGACGAGAAATTGCAAGAAGTTCAAGGTATTTCGGAACACAGTAAAAGAGAATTAGAGGGTATTTTACGAGATAAAGCAGAGGTATTTTCACCTAAGACTGGCAGTATTAAGCACTTTCAGTACAAGTTTGAAGCAAAACAGCACAAACCATTTAGAGTGCCACCCTATACAATCCCATTAAGCTACAGGAATAAAGTATTCCAGGAGATATCTAAAATGTTAGATGACGATATTATTGAACCAGCTACCTCCACATATAACAGCCCGCTCCATATTGTACAAAAACGAGATGGGAGCATCAGGTTAGTGCTTGATTCCAGACAGATCAACACAATCATAATCACTGAGATAGATCGCCCAGAAAAATTAGAGGAATTGATACAAAACTTCCACGGTGCTAAAATATTTTCATCAATTGATTTACGGAGTAGTTTCTGGCAAATAGAATTGGCCTCAGAATGTAGAAAATTTACAGCATTTATCGTATTCGGTAGATGTTACCAGTTTAAACGATTGCCATTTGGTTTAAACATATCATCAGCAGCGTTTATTAGGGGATTTAATACTATACTCAGTCCTGAAATTTTCCAAAAAATTACTTGTTATGTTGATGATGTGATTATAGGAGAACCCTCTTGGGAACATCACAACGACACATTCAATCAGTTTTTACAAATCATGAAAGAGCATGGGGTCACAATAAATATAACAAAATCCAAATTTGCAAGGCGAGAGGTCAAATTTCTAGGCCTCATAATTTCAGAGAAAAGGGTAATGCCCGACCCAATCAAAGAATTCTGTACCCCATATAATAAGAAAACTCTCAGAGGATTTCTAGGTCTCACCGGATTCTATAAAAAATTTATTTGGATCGAATCTCTCGCAACACCACGCCTATGTGCATTAACTGGAAGAAACACGCCATGGGTATGGGATCAACAAGCCAATGAAGAATTTTTAAAAGTGAAAAACGCACTAACAACAGCACCGATTTTGGCACATCCTGATCTAACACAAAATTTTTGTATGGCCACTGATAGCGCTAAAACAGGTTTAGGAGTTGTTTTATTCCAAGAATACGAACAGGCAGGGCTAAAATCATGTAGAACAATTGCATTTGCCAGTCGGGTACTCACAAAAAGCGAGAAAAACTATTCAGTCACGGAGCTGGAAGCATTGGCCATTGTATGGGGCATCCAACGTTTTCGATACTTCCTATTCGGAAGAAAAACAAAAGTATACACTGACCACAAAGCATTAGAATTTCTGTTATCCGCCAAACTAACTCATGGGGGGTTAGCCAGATGGATGTTAATACTACAAGAATTTGACTTCACTATTACACACATACCAGGACCAGCGAATCTATTAGCAGATGCTTTATCACGATGTCCACAGGGTGCATCCCATAACATAGGTTTGGAAGCAGCAGAAGACCAGTTTATGATGTACTATATGAAACAAGTACCTTTCGAAAACTACATTACGACAGCATTGAAAAACATAGGCAAAGAACAGGACAAGGATCCCGAAATACTAGGAATCAAACACAAGTGGAGAAGTAAGGATTTTCCAGACATTCGACAGCACTATCTCGTAAAAAGCAATGTTTTATTTTTTAGACGAAATGTTGCAACGAATGAATGGTTAATTTATGTCCCAGATGAAGTAATTAATAAGTACATATGGTATACACATTTAAGTAATGGCCACTTTGGACCAAAGAAATGCTTTTTAAAAATAAAACAAACAAGCCATTTTTCTAATATGGAAAGACGAATTAAAACAGTATTAGTCCAATGCAAAAAATGTATGAGGGCTAAACACGTCACTTTCCAAACCAAACCACCTATGTTTCCAATAATCCCTAAAAGATTAAAACAAATAGCTGCAACAGATTTGATGGGGCCCCTCCCACGCACAAAAATGGATATATTTTCATATTTGCCATTTTGGAACTTACTTCTAAATATGTTACCTTGACACCATTACAACGGGCAACAGGTCTTACTATAAGTAAAGCATTTAGACAAGATTTTCTCAGACAAGTAGGTGGAGTGGGACGAATAATTTCGGATAATGGCCCACAATACAAATCAGTGCAATGGCAGAACACGTTAAAACAACACAAAATAAAACCCATCTACATATCTAAGTACAAACCTAGCGTAAATCTAGCAGAACTATCTATGAAGGACATAGGCACTTTATGCCGATTATGTGCAGGCAAAAGACACAAGACTTGGGATATATACCTTAAAGATTTTCAAGAAGTAATAAATGAAATGCCACATAGCACTACACTACTACCTACAGTTACTGCACTTAAAAATACTGAACCGCCAAACATAACCAGAGAAAATGTTAGATTTCCTATTTTACCACATAGACAGCACAAACAAATCATAGCAACAGCACTCTCCAACATCAGAAAGGCAGCCGTTAAAAGAAAAGAAAGAGGAGATAGAACAGCAATTAAAAGAACATTCTCAGTAGGCCAGAAAGTATTTGTAAAAACACACCATCTCTCCAGCAAACAGAACACAAAATACATAAGTTTTACACTGCATACAAAGGACCTGTCATAATTAGCCGAATTGCTCATGATAATGCTGTGGAACTAAGAACCCAAAAACAGGCAAAACCTTAGGACTTCACCATGTGAGCCATATCAAAAAGTTTGAAGATTAATTTTATTATTGGTAAATAATCAGCACAATATTTCAAGATTATGTTACAGATAAGATCGTCAGGAGAAAGAAGAATGAAGAGAGAGGAAGGTGGGAAAAAGAAAGTAGTTTCAATAAAAACAAAAACAAAAATAACACCAATAGTACCATAGATTAAGGTGAAGGGATAAGATTTAGATAGTCTAACAGCATGAAATACTAAATTGTGATACACCACGACACTACACAACAATAAAAAACGAATTTGAGGTTTCTTGTAGACGTTAAGACTCAAAATATCTTATAATTGTAACATGGAAAGGATGCCAAAATTTGTAAAGCTTTTTAAGAATGTGTAAAATAATGTAGGTACTAGACATATGTCAGATGATTATAAGTAAAACTTTTTGTAAGAACCATTGTAAAAACTCCAGCAATGACCAGATGCAAGGACCCACAAGTTGCAACACGAGAAGTATCAAGAGGATGTAATAAGCAAGACACGATTCCTACAAGGCAGAAGCATCGAGAGAAGGGAAAGGACAGCGAGACCAACAGAAGGTCCTTGTTGCTAAAGTAGGCTGTATATCTGCTGGGACAGAACACGGAACCCTGCAGAGATGCGACGGGATGCAACGCCAAACACCGGAAAGGTCTCCGAGTGCCTCCACTCAGCGGAGTGAGCAAAAAACGGCCCGACGAGAAGACCGCTTGGGCAAGCCACCACTGGCAAAAAATATGTGTAAAAGTCACACTACCGCTATTAAACAGCATGCTGATCCACGAAACTGAAGAAAACGTCCACAAGGCAAAAATGACATGCCCAAACAATTTATCAAACTGTTACTAAGAGGAGAACTTCAAAGCGACTAGTTATCAATAAATATTTCCATATCCTGCCCAGAGAAGAACCAAGAATCAAGTAAGAAGCAGAGAAAAAGCAGGAAGAACAGAAGTTGAAGATTCGCAAGATGGAGACCAAGAAAGAAGATGGGTGAAGAATAGACGACATACCTTCCCAAATCCCTATCCTATTGTAAACTAGTCGTCTGCGAAATATTACAACGAAAAACGACCGCTTTCAGCGACACATAACGATGACTTTCACGCATACAAAAGCCAGTAAACCACGAGATTCTGCACTCACAGCTCCATTCCATTATGGGACCTCCACAACAGCAACACACACTTTCAAAGCCAACAAGGAACGACGAACGAAGCTGTACATCAAATACTTGCCCACATCCATCTCGCTCAAGTCCATCACCTTTGTACAAAAACATTCGCCAACCTCATGCTTGAACACTCATAGGATTGTGTGAAATCAAATTATGTGATGTAGGAATTATGCAAAAGAAACGTGTGAAAAACTAAATAAGTTAAGCTCACCAGACAGCTAATAAACTACAAAATAACAGTCATTGACTATGGACTTCAGTAAAAAATAGACTATCGATAAAAATAAGTCATTAGTTCTGAAATGGACAGTATATAAAGAACAAAAGTAAGGCATAATGAACACTAAAACTATATGCCACTTATTTTCTCCTCATAAAAATAAAAGGGCAACTATATTTTACTTATTGTCTTCTTATAAAAACAAAGAATAATAAATTATCTTGTTGGATGTTTTCCTTTTTTTTAACATTTGTACCATTTGTTAGGATAATATCTTAATACTTGTGTATGTATATTTCTTTGTCAAAGCAATTCTTGGAAATAATTCTTATTTGGCTGGCTCAAATGGTTCAAAAATGGTTCAAATGGCTCTGAGCACTATGGGACTCAACTTCTGAGGTCATCAGTCCCCTAGAACTTAGAACTACTTAAACCTAACTAACCTAAGGACATCACACACATCCATGCCCGCGGCAGGATTCGAACCTGCGACCGTAGCAGTCTCGCGGTTCCAGACCGTAGCGCCTAGAACTGCACAGCCACTCCGGCCTCCTATTTGTTAGTGTAACAACGTTGAAATGAGTGTCTAGAAACAAAAACATTTTACTTGTACATGATATTTAGAAAATGTGTTAGGAATAGATTTTATTTAATTACTACATTTGTAAAAACAATATTTCTAAGAAAATCGATGTGAAAGACTCCTCACTTTCGATAACAAACTTCTTAAAAAACAAACTTCACATTTAAATAAAGAAAGAAAATAATTAAAAATTAATAATAGCATAAAAAGTTTCTTCTCTTGTCATTTTTAATTATAATGTGGAAGAAAATAAAAAAATTTAAATTAGTAATACTAACTAGCATAGAACAGAATAACGTGGCTGAACAGTAGGCAACAAAATTTAGACAACAGAATAATTTTTGACTGAACTTAGACAATGATTCAATCATTGCCTAAATTCAGTGCAAAAATTAAGTTCGAACGGTGGTGATATGTAAGGTGTCAGGCAAATCCAACACCTTCCATGAAAACCCTGACATGATAAGCAAAACCAGTAGTATGTCACATAGCTCCGAATAAATCGTGACATTAAATTAACCAAAGTAATACAAGTAACGAATGAGAAAATGGAATACCACAGACTAACACAAGAATGCCTAAATGCATGTCATACCTTCCCACCATGAGACAGACGCAATTCCGAGGGGAGAAACGAGAACAGAAGCCGAGAGCAGAACCGTGTTAAGCGAGAAGGCCCTACCATAAGGGACGGACACCCACGTCGCCAGCTAACCGCTACGACTACACCACCTACAAGTTTTTCGCGTGAGACTTTTTCGCGTCTCTGTTACATTAGGACCACCCCCAGCCCATGTTAAAAGCTAGAGCCCTCCAGAAGAACACTATAGATCTTACGATAACACAAAAAAGGATACACCACCTGCAGGTTTTAGCATGAGACTTTTTCGCGTCTCTGTTACGTTAGGACCACCCCACAGCCCATGTTAAAAGCTAGAGCCCTACAGAAGAACAGTATAGATCTTACGATAACGCTAAAAGGACCACACCAGCTGCAAGTTTTAGCGTGAGACTTTTTCGCATCTCTGTTACGTTGCAAACTTTAAAAAAACATTGCCCCACCATGAAAAGTATAACGTTTCTCATTGGATAGACAGAATTTTTGTAGGTGTAGGTAAGGTTTACATTGAGACCCTGATTGGTCAGATGAAAACACAGCCAGATAGTTTTTTTTTTTAAACCAACTTCGGTAAATTGTAGTAAGGAGAAGTTAAGAGAGAGTTGCTTCCGAGAGGGCGAGCTGGATGGAGCTGCGCCGGCCGCCGCCCCCTGACGAACACCGACAAGGTAATGAACGCACGCGATGGCGCATAACAGCGCATAAAGCTTCACTCAGAACTGCAGAAGTCTCATCTGTTACATCCCTTTTTGCGTAATACTAGTGTCGATCGTCAATTAAAGCTCATGGTGTTCACATTTGCCACTTGAAGTAAACATCTGAAACGCGATGATTTTTCTGTTATATAGTTATTGAGAAGCCACATCACCCACTGTAATTTATGACAAGTTAGATAAGTAATTAAAGATAATTGAGGGTCACTGTAGACCATTTTGATAATTTGCTTTTTTGTGAAACTTAATTTAAACCTAGATTATAGATGTGATATGGCATAGGTCATCCTTCGATCCATTGTAGAACTTGGAAACCCATTCAGGGAATATTCGTTCACATTTTTGTTGAACGCAGTTGGTTTTTACCATCGTGTATTAAAACATTTCCTTTTATCAATAGTGCAATTTATAAACGATGTTTTGCGAGTAGAATAAAATTTCCAATGGTAAACTTAACTGCTTTTTCGACGTTATTTTACCAGCTAACTAAAAATAGGAAAGCCTTGAACCCCTTCCACTAAATTTAGTTAGTAATAAGATTCCTTTACAGGGAGTGCAGTGGGGCTGACGCTGAAATCATTAAGTATTTGGTTATATCATCGCTAGTCTCACTGAACTCTTCTGTATTCTACATGTCATGTGTGGTCTGACGTCTCCTTACCAGCAACAGGTCCCAGGTTCAAACTAGTCAATTCCCTAAAAAAAAAAAAAACGCTCAGAGCGTCGTTGCGCGAAAGTGGTAGGGAGACACGATATAGAACAAACAGACACCACGCAGAATGTTTAGAACACACATACATATAATTAAGGCGAGACGTCCAATGATATGTTCAGTGCAGATGCACACGCAGCTTGAACTGTTACGAGAATCAGCGAAATAAAATGCCATAAATAATGACGATAATGGGCAAGAGGCACTACAACGATAGTTTGTGGTTAAGTTGACAATTTGGAATTTTTGCAGTTGCAGTGATCTCTGTGTCTGGATGGCACAGTATTCAGGCTATCTCTCTAGGAAGCAGGAGACCCAGGTCCGAACCCCAGTCTGACGCAAATTTCCATCTTGCCCCGTTGATTTCAATCAATGCCCACTCACATCCAATTTCTTTGTTTCTCTATTCCCATATGTATTACTTTTCCATTTCTTTGCTATTGCCACTGTCTTCTTCTCTCTCAGTATAGAAAACCACGATTATGTTCTCATGCCAACACTTTTGGGAAACAATGGAGACAATTTACGGCAAATTTCTCTGGGCCACATCACTTTGCAAACTACATTTTCCTGTCAAAAAGGGTTTTACGTACGTATTTTACGTGTACAAGTAGGGTAATTTTAAACTTCTGTATCTTGAAAATTGATAAAGATATCATGAAAATTTTCAAGCTTGTTAGAGATGGGGATCTTACATCTGCATCGTAAAAATTACAACTAGTTGCTGTGCATAGCCATCTTGGAATCCTCGGCTGGGTTTTGGTGTGCTAGTGACGGCGAAAATATAGTAGAAAACTTTTTTCTTGTGATTTTCCGAGTAACCGCCAGTGAATAACGGTGCCATCGTAAGTCCTATCAAGACCACCGTGGACCACATCAAATCCAGAAAGAACCCACACATCCATTTGCCTAAACAAGAAGAAATGTGTAATATTCATATTTTGACTCTGTACTGAAGGATAGTGACACTATGATGATCCTTCCATTGTACATACAAATGTTCCCTAGCCCAGGGGTTATCCAAAATATTTGACCCTACCTCTTCGTCACCAATAGAACGTCAGGTATGAGCACCAGAAAATCCCACTTGCATATTGATTGCATGTTTTATGAACACACATATGTAATCATTACACGGATTTTTTTATGAAATGTATGCAGTTGTCATCAGCAATTCCTGTATGTGCGAAGATTATTTTTGGTATGCATCAAAAATATATAGGCGAAGGTGGGACAAGACGGGGAGGTGGGGTAAGACTGGGAAGGGCTATAAGCTATAGTTAGAGTGCTGCCATCTGTGGATAGCTATGTCAACATCATCAATAAACAGGTCCCAGTGTGTTGACATTGCTGAATCTTAGTTACGCGGCGGTTTCTGTGAGATTTGCAAGGTACGTAAAATTGTTATACTGATTTGCAATGTTTTACACCTTTCGAGGTCCTAAAACATGTGTTTCGTGAACATTTGTCCATACTGTATATATAGCATTGAATAGTTCGTCTTATTAACAGTAAACTGCTGGTCAGTAGTCAATGTTCACTAAATAGTGTTCATGTAGGCGTAACATAACTGACAGCATGGTGGGGGGCAAGGCGGGGTGGGGAAAGATGGGGAGCTTCCCCATCTTGCCCTTACTATTTGTCCAACCATTACGTTCTTATCGTCTCATGTGTTTACCTCGCTGCGGGTTTTGAACACGTACATTATACGTTGAATACAATTGTAAATAGAATGGTATTCGTTATTCCAACGTTTCCTAATTAATTACAATATGCAAAACCTGCAAAGACAGTATTCTTGCTATGCTTGAACGACTGACTATTGGAAATATGATATTTACTATATAATATAGATTACCCGGAATGATCTGACTCAATACTACGTTCCACGTGTTTTATTTCAGATGGTTTGCAAGTATCGGCGACAAACGTCTAGGCAAGATTGGTCATTGGAGTCAATGGAAGGGGCTGTAAATGTTGTTATAGAAGGTCATATGGGTTCTTTCAGGACTGCTCGACAGTTCAACGTGTCACAGACAACAATTGAACGACATGTAGCAAAGAAACGTGCTAATCTTGGCTATACAGTTGTGAAAAGGTTAGGACCAATCACTAGTGTGTTTACCCCAGAACAAGAGGCAGAACTTAAAGGCTACGTAACACAGATGGAAGGACAGTATTTTGGCCTAACACTTAATGAACTTTCTGAAGTTGCTTTTCGGCTAGCCGAACGAAACATCAAACATCCATTTAATACTGCACACAAATCTGCTGGAAGAGATTGTTTAAATACGAAAACCAGAGGCCACATCAATCGCACGAGCAATGGGGTTTAATCGAGTTGCTGTAGATAGGTTTATCGATCTGTTAGAAAGTCAATTAGACACTTTCAAGTTTACGGGAGACAGAATTTTCAATTGCGATGAGACTGGTTTAACAGTCATTCCAAAAGGTCAAACAAAGGTGGTTGCTTTGAAGGGGCGCAGACAGGTGGGAGCAGTTACTTCAGCAGAAAGAGGCCAGACTGTAACTGCAGAAATCTGTGTTTCAGCGGCGGGGTGCTAAGTACCACCTATGTTAATTTATCCTCGAAAAGGAATGCAACAAGCGTTTGAGACCGGCCTGCCCCCTGGTGCCTGGACATAAGTATTTTTGACTTGGTTTCAGAAATTTATTGCATTTACTGGAGCGTCAAAGGAAAGACCAATACTTCTCATATTGGACGGCCACAAAACGCACACCAAGAATTTAGAACTGATAGATGTGGCCCGCGAAAATGGGGTTGTCTTGCTGTGTTTGCCACCAAACTGCTCACACCGTCTTCAACCACTAGATGTACCATTTAAGAAACCTCTCAGTAAATTTTACGAAGATGAAGTAAGATCGTGGCTTCGCACCCATTCTGGGACACTTGTTACGCTGCATCAGATCGCAAGTTTATTCGACAATGCCTTCATTCATTCAACTACAATGTCCACAGCAGTGAACGGGTTTCGTAAAACAGGTATTTGGCCTGTAAACAGAAATGTGTTTCAAGAAAGTCATTACCTTCTCTGTTCAACTACAGACATTCATCGACCTCACACATCTGAAGTTACAGAAACGGAAGACCAAATATTAGAGATGTTGTCAAGACGTAAAACACCTGAACAATTAACTACTGACGATCAAGCCTCTGTTTCGTCTAACTTTCAGGTTACCAGCTCTGAAATTATGTTAGCTATTCCAAAGGTGGATAAAAAAACCAAAAGGAAACCATCTAACAAGCGTGGAAAACCCGTTGTTTTAACCGAATGTCCTTATAGGAGTGAACTATCTGAAGAAATTAAACGAAAAGGAGTCCCCAAACGTGCTGCATGTAAACGAAATCTCTTCTCAAAGACGTTTAATAAATCTGGGGTACCACCAAAAGGACATGATGACAAAAAGAAACTGACGATCGTTACTGACGTCTTAACCACCCCTTCATGGTCAAGGGATATTAAACTGAGGTCAAATGACAACGAGGAAGAGAGTGAAGAATGTTTATACTGCTATGACTTCTCTGAAGGAGGCTGGATACGGTGTATTAGCTGCGGTCGCTAGGCCCACGACACTTGTGCAGGGATAGAAAGTGATGATGACGAGGCTGTCCACACTTGTGCACTATGTGAAAGTAAGAGGCCTAAATGAAACGTAATACCTGATTCTACAATTCGCAGAACCACGTTTCGAAACCTTATCGTCACATGATTTCGTTATTCCCTTCTTTATTTAAGCTTTAGAGACGAATTCATCCTAGTTCCCCTTCTTACCCCGCATACGGGGCAAGACGGGGAATTGGTAGTTTATGTTTCAAATCGAGATATTTCTAACTAAATGTAACAAGTTTGCAGGTTTCTTTGCATGCTATTGTAATTCAATGGTTAAGTTAACAAACGATAATCAAACCTACTTGAATTTGTTTATTTTTGTCCCTTTTGTAAGGGTTTAAAATTAGCTTCTCCATCTTGCCCCACCTTCCCCTATACTACTTCTAATTTGTATTATCTCCGTTGGCAGAACAAAGAAATGTGTTTTCGTTAAAGCTTACTAACGAAATTTTCGATGCATTTTTGTTTTTTGGATCGTTATGTTGGTTTAAACTATCAGGGTACTTCATTATACGTGAGAAAATTTCTGTGTGTTAGTAAACTGCCTTTTCAGCATTATGAAAGAGAGATAGGTGTTGCGTCATGTCGCTGCCTCTGTTGTTTTGTTCTTTCAAGTGTGTACTTACCGAAGAAAGATTCGAGCCAGTTAAGATCAGATGTTTCTTAGATCTTGTTTTCAGATATCGCCCAGTTTATCCTATGTAAATTGTGTCACAATTGTCGCAATTTACCTATAAACACCTGAACGTGCAGACTTAAAGGGTTGTTCTATAGTACGACAAATTTATGACCACAATGTGTTCTGTGTTCTGAAGCCTATGTTTAGGTTGTTTTTATGGAGTGCAACACTGATTTTATCGGAAATATTTTCTTCAGTGTGGTAAGACAGTTAGTTTCATAGGTTTGCTATCATTTGTGCTTGTTAAGGTAATGCTGTCTTTTATTTTATTTTCATTTGTTTGTAGCTTTCTGCTACAAATTTTTTCGATTATGTTGGGTACGCAATTATTATTTTTTGGTATTCTTCCTAGTATCTTTAATTCTGGTGTTATGGTTTCTCAATACAGTTTCGAAAATATGCTTCTTTGTGTGATTTTGGACGACAGTAAACTGAAAAATCAGGTACATAAAATATACAATGTACACCGTAAGTAGCTTACTACAAGAAATATGTGTTTTTTGTGTAATACAGTTATCACTGATGATGGGTAATGTTGTAATCTCTTTTGGCGCTTTAATGTCGTTTCGTTGTCTCTGTAGAGCTGTACCATTATAAGCAAGGACAGGATGTTGGCTGGTGGCCCGTATCCTCGTTCTATAACACAAACTGCAATCAATTAATAATGGGTTCTTTATTCATAAAGAAAGAGCTATTTCCATGTGCTGTGGTACAAGCTCTCTTCTGTATAGTCCGCGTAGTCTCAACACTGTTGAAGTAGAAGCCCACTGTGTCCACTATAAGGTTACTATGTGCTGCCTGTCTCTTTGCTAGAGGCTAAGTCTGCGATTTCATTTCGGTGACACGCTGGAACTCCACGGCATACAGACTCAAACTAACTGGCTAAACTGTCCCTCCAGTCCGAGGTGGAGATCCTAAATACTGGCGGATGAGAGGGCGTTGGTGGCATATTTCCAGTCAGTCTTGCCATTGGTCTCTGTCGATACTCTTGTACTCTTTACGCCACATTGTGTGCTGGCGCCAGAGTACACCAGCACAGGTAATGCCCAAAGCTAGTCCAGTGAAATAAAATACTACCACAAAACATCTTTTGTCGAACAACTAATTAATAAGATAAGTATTTAAGACGACAGTAAACTATTGGATTCCCGAAGTCCATACGCTCTTTTGTTTTTCAGAGCTCGTGCTGATATTCTGTGAAACGCAAATTCTCTCAGCGTTTTCCAAATCTGGTGCATGTGATGGCCATCGAGATTCAATACAGTGAGTGCCAGACCTCAAGCGTTATTTATAAATGGCTGCATGGAATCCAATGTATTTTATTTTGCTTCCTTCAACTATGATAAAAAGTTTTCCTTGTAATGTAGCAGGATGTGAATCACATTCCAAGCGAATTTGGCATGTCTTAAAGGGAGAACGGGTGCTGGGGAGGCGAGGGGGTAAACTATCACAACAGTCGAGGGGAGAAACAACGATCATCAGCGACATACCCCATTAAAACAACCAAGCAAATCAGCTATCTCCAAGCACTGAGCACTGCCTCGAATATGATCATCAAATAAAATATGGTGCGACCAGTATTGTGGTGCAAACAGCAAGGTTCTGCGACAGAAAAAATCAAATACAGTGTTGTTGGTTGTGAAAAGTATAAGTCCTTCCCGATCTTGTCCCAGTGCTACATCGAAAAAAAAGTATCTATGTGATTTATTTCGTGCAACGATCAGGTTTTGGCTATTACAACATTCACTGAGGCGGGATGCTAAAGAAAACTCAGAACCACAGCTGCATTACTAGACTTTAAGACAGCGTACGTCACAGTTTAGAGGCGGGGTATAATTTACAGTTTTGTACGTATTACCCCACGAAAAAGGCTGCAAAGTCGATAAATAAAATGCTGACCGACAGACATTCCATTTTGGTACGGAACATAGAACAAGCAAACGATGTAAAACTCAATAATGGCCTTCCACAGGGTTCAAATATTGGCGCCGCAGCTGTTTAGCATACACATCGCTGACATACCTGAAACAACGTCTTCAAAATCTGGTTGTGCTATCGACTGGGTACCCACCGTTAGTAACTACTTTTGGTACTGGAGGCTATTCCTAAGCCCAGCAAAGACAGAAGTTACATGTTTTCACGTGAATAATATAACTGCAAATAAAGACCTAGCTGTTTATGTTAACAGCTATTTACTCTTCCATAATATGACACCAAGTATCTGGGAGTCACCTTGGATAAGACCCTCAGTTACAGACAGCACGTGACAATAACAGCGGCTGAACTCCAAACCAGAAACAACGTAATTCAAAAGCTGTGATACAACTTGGGGCTCTATTGCATCTACTCTATGTGCATCTGCTCTGGAATTGGTCTAATCGGTGCGTCAATAGTGCTCACACGAGAAAAATCGACATGGAAATGAACAGAATCATGAGAAAGTTGTCTGGGTAACAACACGTATACCTGTCCATTGGCTACCGATAGTTATTCGTATTCCACTCAGTCATATTCCACCCCGAACTTGCGTAGATACAATGCATTAGTCAGAGTGTACAGAAAAATATAAAATAACACTCAGCTCCCTATTCATTCTTTCTCTGAAGATGTAAACATCAGCAGACTTCATGTATAAGCGGCAGATCCTTACTTCTCCTGAGTGTGACTGAGGGCAGAGAAACAAAAGATTCAACACAACACCGAGGAATGTCCTATTAGGAAATACTATGGCCAGACTGCTGAGTTCCTGAAAGCAACCGAAGAGAACTTCGATTATACGAGTAATCTGGAGATATGTTTGTGATGTGCGTATTTTTCTTTGCATATTTGTGGTCTATCTTTAACTTTTATTTTGATTATTCTTGCGCATTTACGAATTTATGGACTTCAGGTGTCCTCCATTATTTGAGATTTCTGCTACACGCTAAATATGTCGTGTGGCTAGGGCCTCCCGTCGGGTAGACCGTTCGCCTGGTGCAGGTCTTTCGAGTTGACGCCACTTCGGTGACCTGCGCGTCGATGGGGATGAAATGATGATGATTAGGACAAGACAACACCCAATTCCTGAGCGGAGAAAATCTCCGACCCAGCCGGGAATCGAACCCGGGCCCTTAGGATTGACAGTCTGTCACTCTGACTACTCAGCTACCGGGGGCAGACACACGCTAAATAAATAAACAAATTGAAAAAAATATATCGCTCTATTGTCATGAAATACAATTACCGATAGTGTAGTGTATATTAGTGTATTACAGCACGTTACAGCCACATTCTAGTTCAAAATTATTGGAAATAAGTAGAACTTGTCTTTATTTCTCCAAGACATGCTGAAACTGCAATAAACAGCTTTCGTTAAGCAAGTGCCGCCACCTGCTGGAACATGCAGAAACGAAAACAAGCGATAGCCTGAAAACAAGCGGTGTAAAGTATATGCTACATTGAAGCACAGCGAATTTACTTTATTCCCTGAGCTATAAAAAATGGGTGCAGTATATATGCTTCATGAGTACTAACGACGTTTAGTGTAACCCCCTACCAAATTATAACGTAATATAAAGGGCTATAAATTGCTGAAAGAGTAAGACATCTTTTGACGAAGCGACAGATGATTAGTCACAACCTTCTGTCTGGAGTGATTTAAAGGTGCAATGGGAATGACCACATAAATTCAGCCCTAGGGAATTGAGGCGCAGGGCTCAGATTTATTGGTAAAATTATAATAACATATAACTCACGCCCAAATGAGGTCTCTTACAAAACTACTGTTTGACAAATTTGAAAATCTTTCATCCATCTGGGACATTTAGCTACTTATATTAACGAAATATATAGAAAGGCACAATGCGGAATTCGTGATCGATTTATTTAGACTACGTGAGAAGGTTCCAGAAATGTTCAACGAACTGTTGTGGGAGACGTTGCAGTACGTCAAGGTACGACCACGACCCCAAAATTAGTGATATTCGGGTTCATACAGAGGGGTGGCGACAGTTTGTCTTCCGGTGTATCACACGCTATTAAATTATGAAAGCAGGAAAGTGATATTGCAGGAGCAAGGGAAGGGTGAGAATTAATTATCACTCAGTCAGCCAAACAACTCATCCTTCAAGCTCCTGACATATAATACGCAGAAGAATGGAAGAGAAATATGGAACCTGTTACGAGTCTGTTAGTGAGCCGTTCGTGGCTCGTGTTCCTGCCATATCTCATTTGACATCCAGTTTTTACTGTACTACCACCTCGCTATGTTAATTTCAATTACTGGTGTCACTGAGTTACCGCCTTGCCTGCCCGTGAGCAGCAGCAGCGGCACTTATCGATATAAGCCCTGGCGTATTATCTTTGCTGACTGCTATTACTTCCCGGTCGTCAAGTATTCGGAGTGACCTCGGATCTGCCAGTGAGTTAGGAGGCGCTAGCAGTGCAGTTTGGACCTAGCAGTGTTTGACATAGGACGCGGTAGAAGTTCAGTCGGGACGCGGCTGCAGTGAGGTTCGCACCGCCATGACTCGCCCGATTGTTGCCGACACATATCACTTGAGTACGGACCACCTTGCTTGGTCGTCGGTCGCTTGTCTTGTCGGCTGACATTTATGTTGGCCGGTGTACACTTATGGGTTGCCTGCGTGTGCCGACTCGTGATTCGTTCTTTTTATTGCACAGTCGCTGCCATTAGTATTGTCTAGTCCTTCGTGCAAGTGTTCGTGAAACTGTTTGAAGCTTATGATGTCGACTGCTCAGTTATTTCAGTGCTGATGTGTGGCAGTCGGTCGGTTGGAGTGGAGCAGTGAGAAAATCTCCGTGGGGCGTAGTTTGGCCGGGCCCTCTGGTGGTATCTACACAGTGTCGGAGTGTGTGGGGCCGTTCCCACTGGTAGGAGGTCCGTGGCTCACCGATCCTGGACACAAAAGTTGAGTTTGGATTTAATTTATCAGCAAGACAAGGCTGTTCACATTGTTCCATCTGGTTCTCATTGTTCGCCGTTGGGACATTCCCCCGAGCAACAACGTGTGTGCTCGAGGTGGCAAAGGTTTAGCCGCCATCCGGTGGAGTCTATCTGTATTTGGTTACTTGCAATTGAAGTGCATCAGCGGAATTTTCTGCCTTGTGGCCGTTAATGTTCTGGTTACCTGCCCTGGCAGTGTCCTTCCTCAGCGTGTTGTCGCTGTCCAGCACGGTGTGTAGTTTGACAGCTTACTGTATGCTTGGTTGTGGGCGTCCTTGCCTTTTACGTTTTGCATTGAACTGCCGGTTGTGTGCTGGTCGAGTGAATCGCAAGTTACCTTGTCGGTGGATTCGTTGACTGTCTGTTGGTTGGGTTGTCGTCGGATCGAAAATCGTTGGGCCGACTGCCTATTTCACCTAAGTGATCGTTAGTATTTCAAGTGCTGGCCGACCCCCGAAACTTCTGAGCGCCGTTAGCTGCACTGCCTCTACTCATTTTCTGTTGTGTGTATTTGTATGGCTCATAGCCGATGGTTTTGAATTAATGTTGAATTGTTTTTAGTGGTGTTTTAAGTCATGGGCCTTCAGCCACTTTAAAATTAAGATTCCTTGCTTGTCAAGTATTAGATTGTTTTAGGCCTTCAGCCTAATTTAAGATAAAGCTTAGTTGTTTAAATTTATTTTATTTTGAGTTTTAAGTCATGGGGCATTCAGCCGTTTTTAAATTAAGGATCTTTGTCTTTCGAGCATCCGACTGTTTTGGGCCTTCAGCCTATTTGAATATACGGCCTTCTGCCTTGTGCTTTTTTATTTAATTTTAGCCTAAGTCTTAAATCATGGGCATTCAGTCGTCTTTGAATTAAGGTTCCTGCTTTTCAAGGTTAGATTTTGGGCCTTCAGCCAAATTGTAGAACTTACTTAACGTGAGGCCTTCTGCACTCTAAATATTCTCTTTGGCGTCTGAATTTTGAGTTAATGGCTTTTAGCCTTTTTTTAAGTTGCAGTGGTTGTGAGCTTAAGGCATTAGATAGTGTGGCTTATTCAGCCGATAACTAAGTTCAAGAATTTGTACTGTAATGTTTGATCAAATAAAGAAAGTTATATGTGTTAGAGTGTAACTGACAACCGCTCATTATAGTCCCTTTCCACAATTCCAACTACCTGTCCTGTCCTGCGGGTTTAAAAGGGCGTTTCAGTTAGTTTGGCTGTAGCTAAAGTGAAGATACCAGAGAAGCAGCTCTAACGTTTCGCTTGATAGTTGATGGAAGATTTAAGAAAAATCAAGACACTTTTATAACGTTTGTCGACCTAGAAAAAGCATACTACATTGAAAAACCTCCCCCGTGAACCATGGACAATGCCGTTGGTGGGAAGGCTTGCGTGCCTCAGCGATACAGATAGCCGTACCGTAGGTGCAACCACAACGGAGGGGTATCTGTTGAGAGGCCAGGCAAACGCGTGGTTCCTGAAGAGGGGCAGCAGCCTTTTCAGTAGTTGCAGGGGCAAAAGTCTGGATGATTGACTGATCTGGCCTTCTAACACTAACCAAAACGGCCTTGCTGTGCTGGTACTGCGAACGACTGAAAGAAAGGGGAAACTACAGCCGTAATTTTTCCCGAGGGCATGCAGCTTTACTGTACGGTTAAATAATGATGGCGTCCTCTTGGGTAAAATATTCGGGAGGTAAAATAGTCCCCCCATTCGGATCTCCGGGCGGGGACTACTCAAGAGGACGTCGTTATCAGGAGAAAGAAAACTTGCGTTCAACGGATCGGAGCGTGGAATGTCAGATCCCTTAATCGGGCAGGTAGGTTAGAAAATTTAAAAAGGGGAATGGATAGGTTAAAGTTTGATATAGTGGGAATTAGTGATGTTCGGTGGCAGGAGGAACAAGACTTTTGGTCAGGCGAATACAGGATCATAAATACAAAATCAAATAGGGGTAATGCAGTAGTAGGTTTAATAATAAATAGGAAAATAGGAGTGCGGGTAAGCTACTACAAACAGCACAGTGAACGCATTATTGTGACCAAGATAGAGACACGAAGCCGACGCCTACTACGGTAGTACAAGTTTATATGCCAACTAGCTCTGCAGATGACGAAGAAATTGAAGAAATGTATGATGAAATAAAAGAAATTATTCAGATAGTGAAGGGAGACGAAAATTTAATAGGGATGGGTGACTGGATTTCGGTAGTAGGAAAAGGGAGAGAAGGACACATAGTAGGTGAATATGGATTGGGGCTAAGAAACGCAAGAGGAAGCCGCCTGGTAGAATTTTGCACAGAGCATAACTTAATCATAGCTAACACTTGGTTCAAGAATCATGAAAGAAGGTTGTATACGTGGAAGAACCCTGGAGATACTAGAAGGTTTCAGACAGATTATATAATGGTAAGACAGAGATTTAGGAACCAGATTTTAAATTGTAAGACATTTCCAGGGGCAGATGTGTACTCTGACCACAATCTATGGTTATGAACTGTAGATTAAAACTGAAGAAACTGCAAAAAGGTGGGAATTTAAGGAGATGGGGCCTGGATAAACTGACTAAACCAGAGGTTATACAGAGTTTCAGGGAGAGCATAAGGGAACAATTGACAGGAATGGGGGAAAGAAATACAGGAGAAGAAGAATGGGTAGCTTTTAGGGATGAAGTAGTGATGGCAGCAGAGGATCAAGTAGGTAAAAAGACAAGGTGTAGTAGAACTCCTTAGGTAACAGAAGAAATATTGAATTTAATTGATGAAAGGAGAAAATATAAAAATGCAGTAAATGAAGCAGGCAAAAAGGAATGCAAACGTCTCAAAAATGAGATTGACAGGAAGTGCAAAATGGCTAAGCAGGGATGGCTAGAGGACAAATGTAAGGATGTAGAGGCTTATCTCACTAGAGGGAAGATAGATACTACCTACTGGAAAATTAAAGAGATCTTTGGAGAAAAGAGAACCACTTGTATGAATATCAAGAGCTCAGATGGGAACCAAGTTCGTACCAAAGAAGGGAAAACAGAAAGGTGAATGGAGTATATAGAGGGTCTATACAAGAGCGATGTACTTGAGGACAATATTATGAAAATCGAAGAGGATGTAGATGATGATGAAATGGGAGATATAATACTGCGTGAAGAGTCTGACAGAGCAGTGAAAGATCTGAGTCGAAACAAGGCCCCGAGAGTAGACAACATTCCATTAGAACTACTGACGGCCTTAGGAGAGCCAGTACTGACGAAACTCTACCATCTGGGGAGCAAGATGTATGAGACAGGCGAAATACCCTCAGACTTCAAGATGAATATAATAATTCCAATCCCAAAGAAAGCAGGTCTTGACAGATGTGAAAATTACCGAACAATCAGTTTAATAAGCCACAGCTGCAAAATACTAACGCGAATTCTTTACAGAAGAATGGAAAAACTAGTAGAAGCCGACCTCGGGGTAGATCAGTTTGGATTCCGTAGAAATGTTGGAACACGTGAGGCAATACTGACCCTACGACTTATCTTAGAAGCTAGATTAAGGAAAGGCAAACCTACGTTTCTAGCATTTGTAGACTTAGAGAAAGCCTTTGACAATGTTGACTGGGATACTCTATTTAGAATTCTGAAGGTGGCAGGGGTAAAATACATGGAGCGAAAGGCTATTTACAATTTGTACAGAAACTAGATGGCAGTTATAAGAGTCGAGGGACATTTAAGGGAAGCAGTGGTTGGGAAGGGAGTGAGAGAGGGTTGCAGCCTATCCCCGATGTTATTCAATCTTTATATTGAGCAATCAGTGAAGGAAACAAAAGAAAAATTCGGAGTAGGTATTAAAACCCATGGAGAAGAAATAAAAACTTTGAGATTCGCCGATGACATTGTAATTCTGTCAGAGACAGCAAAGGACTTGGAAGAGCAGTTGAACGGAATGGATAGTGTTTTGAAAGGAGGATATAAGATGAACACCAACAAAAGCAAAACGAGGATAATGGAATGTAGTCGAATTAAGTCGGATGATGTTGAGGGTATTAGATTAGGAAATGAGACACTTAAAGTAGTAAAGGAATTTTGATATTTGGGGAGCAAAATAACTGATGATGGTCGAAGTAGAGAGGATATAAAATGTAGACTGGCAATGGCAAGGAAAGTGTTTCTGAAGAAGAGAAATTTGTTAACATCCAGTATTGATTTAAGTGTCAGGAAGTCGTTTCTGAAAGTATTTGTATGGAGTGTGGCCATGTATGGAAGTGAAACATGGACGATTAGTAGTTTGGACAAGAAGAGAATAGAAGCTTTCGAAATGTGGTGCTACAGAAGAATGCTGAAGATTAGACGGGTAGATCACATAACTAATGAGGAGGTATTGAATAGGATTGGGGAGAAGAGATGTTTGTGGCACAACTTGACTAGAAGAAGGGATCGGTTGGTAGGACATGTTCTGAGGCATCAAGGGATCACCAATTTAGTATTGGAGGGCAGCGTGGGAGGTAAAAATCGTAGAGGGAGACCAAGAGATGAATACACTAAGCAGATCAAAATGATGTAGGTTGCAGTAGGTACTGGGAGATGAAGAAGCTTGCATAGGATAGAGTAGCATGGAGAGCTGCATCAAACCAGTCTCAGGGCTGAAGACCACAACGACAACAACATTGAAAAAGGTTTATTATCTTTGAAATACTCAGAAAAATAGGTATAAAAAAGTAGAGTACCATACACCGATGAGCCAAAACATTACGACCACCTGTTGAATTGTGTGATGTCCCACTTTTCAAACACAGTGCAAGAGGTTTTCTGTTTGGCATGGATTCTAAAAGTACTTGACAGGACTTCACAAGTATGCGGCACCAGATGTCTACGTACAGGTCAAGCTATTCTCACAAATTACGGGATGATGGTTTACGAGCACGCAGCTGACGCCCTATATGTTTTCCATTGGGTACAGATTAAGCACATTTGCTGGCGAGACACCAATGTGAGTTCACCATAATGCTCCTCAAACCACTGTAGCACGATTCTGATCTTGTAACACGGACAATTTTCACAGCAGGGAGGGGCTTCAAGCACGACGCGATGCAGGTGTTTCGGAATAACGTTCACGTAGTTCACTGCTGCCACGATGCCTTCGATTACCACCACAGATCTCATTGAAGCCTAACTCAATGTATCCCACAGCATAATTCTGCTCTTATCAGACTGCAACTGCAGCGCGGTGCATGTTTTGTGCAGCCATTCGCCTGGATTACGCTGCGTACATCTACATCTGCATATATACTCCGCTAGCCACCAATCGGTGTGTGGCGGAGGGCACAATTCGCTCCAAACTCATAATTCTCCCCCTCCGTTCCACTTGCGGATCGTGCGACGGATAAACGACTGTCTGAACGCCTCAGTACGAGCTCTAATTTCCCTTATCTTTGAATAATGAGTATTGCGCGATTTGAAAGTTGGTGGTAATAATACATGCTCTACATCCTCGGTGAAGATCGGATTTCGGATTTCGGAATTTAGTGAGTAGCCCCTTCCGTTTAGCGCGCCGTCTATCTGCAAGTGTGTCCCACTTCAAACTTTCTATGAGATTTGTAACGCTCTCGAAATGGCTAAATATACCAGCCACGAATCTTGCCGCTCTTCTTTGGACCTTCTCAATCAGACACAACTGGTAAGTGTCCCATACAGACGAACAATAGTCTAAAACTGGACGAACTTACGTATTGTAAGCTATTTCCTTTGTTGAAGGACTGCATCGCTTCAGGATTCTACCAATAACCCGCAATCTAGAGTTCACCTTACCCGTTACTTGTGTAATCTGATGACTCAATTTGAGATCATTTCGAATAGTCCCACCCAGATACTTGACGGATGTTACCGCTTCCATAGACTGGGCATTTATTTTGTACTCGTACATTAATGGGGATTTTCGCACTTTTATACGCAGTAGGTTACACTTACTAATATAGAGAGATAACTGCCAGTCATTACAAGACGCATTAATTTTCTGGAAATCCTCATTGATTTGTTCACAACTTTCGTGTGTTACTACTTTCCTGTAGACTACAGCATCATCGGAAAACAGTCATATGCCGCTGTCGATACCATTAACCAGATCGTTTATGTAAATCGTAAAAAGCAGCGGACCTATTACGCTGCCCTGGGGCACACCTGAAGTTACGCTTGTTTCTGTTGAAGTTACCCCGTTCAGGACGTCATATTGCTCCCTGTCTGTTAGAAAACTTTCTATCCAACCGCATATGTCATCGGATAGACCGTAAGTGCGCCTACTACGGTAGTACAAGTTTATATGCCAACTAGCTCTGCAGATGACGAAGAAATTGGTGAAATGTATGATGAGATAAAAGAAATTATTCAGATAGTGAAGGGAGACGAAAATTTAATAGTCATGGGTGACTGGAATTCGAGAGTAGGAAAAGGGAGAGAAGGAAACATAGTAGGTGAATATGGGTTGGGGCTAAGAAATGAATTTGCGCAGAGCATAACTTAATCATAGCTAACACTTGGTTCAAGAATCATGAAAGAAGGTTGTATACATGGAAGAACCCTGGAGATACTATATGTATCAGATAGGTTATATAATGGTAAGACAGAGATTTAGGAACCAGGTTTTAAATTGTAAGACATTTCCAGGGTGGATTCTGACCACAATCTATTGGTTATGAATTGTAGATTAAAACTGAAGAAACTGCAAAAAGGTGGGAATTTAAGGAGATGGGACCTGGATAAACTGAAAGAATCAGAGGTTGTACATGGTTTCAGGGAGAGCATAAGGGAAAGAAATGAATATTAGAAGCAGACTAACGCAGACAAAGGCAACAATCCTCGCCAAAAACATCTACTGTCATGAAAGAAATTCCTTTGAAAGTACGCCTGTAGCACTGCACTTTATGACAGTGAATCACTGATTGCGGGAAAACCACGAGAGAAAAGAATGACTCTGTTTTAGATGTTGGTTTACAGAAAGATCCTGATAATTAAGTACACTGATAAGATAAGAAATGCGGAGGTTGTCCACAGAATCGACAAGCAAAAGACTAGAGAGCTCCGGCTAGAAGACATAAGGTGAAGGGACGTGTGTTAAGACGCTATGAAATAACGCTCATGGAACCAGAAAGAGCCGTAGAGGGTAATAACTCCACGGGACCACTGAGATTAATTGATGACGTTGGCCACATGTGCTGTTATGCGGCGACCGCTTCACCTCAGGAGAGAAATTCTTGGCAGGTCGCATCGAAGCAGACAAAGGACTAATAAGGTGCTCCTTCCATACACACCGCACGGAGCTTACGAAGCGCAAAGGTAGCTACACATGTGGATGTTGTATATTATTTTCGTAGAACTTTCCTGTCAGTATAAGTATCGTCGGGTTGTAACCTAAATTTCTGGTCATTTGGGAAAGAGGAGGGAAGGGTGCAGAAGGGGGGGAGGAGATGGAATAATAGGGCAGGCGCCGAAACTAGCGTGAAGGGAAGAGGACTGGACGTGTAGATGGGGAGTGAAAATGAGAAATTGATGGAATAAATCGTTAGTGTTCCTAAAGGAACACGAAATGAAAGTGCTAGTTGTAAATTGTCAATCACTCGTCACACTTTAATGAAGTTCCGTTTTTGTTCGTTTTCCACACGTTTCTTTAACTATTACTTTTTGTTTTGACAATTCTCTTCACGAATTAAGAGCTGCGAAGTGACGTATTTTTCTTTTTTGTTTGGGTGATGCTTTTGCTGCTAGAAACGGTCAGTGAATTTGAAGAGTCTAATGGCGTAAGGTCACGTTCTTAATTTTTCCTTTCATGTGAGTTTCAGCTTTTACTTTTCCAGCATCATAGCAGCTATTGTATTGTTCTCCTTCCTTTATAGAAGGTATGAACATTTTGTAATTTATCTCCTGTAGCGATCCATATATTACGTTGTCTATAATGTTTATCAGGTGTACACACGGTGTTTCAAAAAGATTAATGCAGTTTCACATGGCTACTTCACGTAAAATGTATTCCTACACACGAGACAGAACTAATTGGCGATTACACTTCTGTGGACAGTGACGTCACCCACAACTGGGGAATGCTACGTGTATCTGTTCTACGGGTTGCTTTGTTTTAGCCGGGAAAATTCTGAGACGCTGAAACACGGGGAAAACGGAGAAACTTTATCTCACAAACCGCGTGAAAACAATTAGTTACACAATATGACACGTGGTGAATGTAATGAGCAGGTCCCGAACGCTGTTGCTTATCTGGTCGCTTCTCAGCCCTCAGTGATAACGGTGCCACGGCTGTTTCTTATGATACTGATAGGCGGTTCTCTGGAGTTGCTGTCTTCGAACCTGAAGGTCATACATGCGAATAACATGTTCAAAAATACGTCTTATTACGTACTGAGATAAGCATATCAAGCAAGCACTTCACTGTCACTCACGGACTCTATCGGCAGATCTCTATTTGCTTTCTTTTTTACGTCTACAGTCGCAGTTTCAATAGATAACACACTGAACATGAAGCTTTGCTGGTGTTCAAGGTAATAATTTTATGAATAAAGCACAAGTGATTAAATCTATAATTGGTCATAGTAAGTACAATTTTGCCTACTAATTTATGTGCGCAGTTGATATTACTTGCTTCATCAATGAACTTACAACAAAACAAGACAAACTACAAACAAACATAAAAACACTGCAATCCAAGTAAATTCCCACTTATGAAAAAAAAACTAAGTTCACAGCGCATAGGAACAAAAACAAGTAAATATTCTTGACATGTCCATCACACAACAAGCCAATCAACAGACATTTCACCATTTTCATAAAGCTGAAGCAACACACAAAAATACATAAAACCAAGTAGATTCACAGGATCAAAAGCGTCAGTAAGAGAGGCTTACATGTTCCACAACACCACGAAGAAGCATTGCTATATTAAAAAAATAGTATACACAACTGGCAATATAGCATGAAACAATGTTGTTCGCTAGGCGATTCTGATTACAAAACTGAGGAATGAAATTCAAAAAAACATAAACAAAGTTTTGGCCACGAAGCAAAATCAAGAATCCACGATGGTCAAGTAACCACGGAAATGGCAGCAGTATACATAAGATCAAGATGCGACATCCTGACAAACTGGCTCAAATTTGGTAACAAGTGAAGATACTAGGTTTCACTCCGCTAGCTGCATCTTACAGATACTCTTCAAGAAAGATGGACCGATCGAGGCGATCCTAGGCTCTGGCAGAACTGCTGTATCTGCACTTTCCCATTTCTCCTTTTCCACTAGCCACTACACGCTATACTATTGTGAATTGATCCTCTTTGTCTCCCACTGTCCCGCAGAACAGCTCCGATTTGCATTTTTTTGGCCACAGATTTGTAACAAATTTTTATAATATCGTAAGTAAGCTTCATAAAAATGATGTATTTTTGTTTTAAAGTCTTAGCTAAATGAACAACAGGTTGTTTCAAAAAGTTTCATTCAATATCACAAGACTATATCTTCCCTGTGAACGAAGATGAATACTTTGGACTAATTTTAAACCACACATAGAGTTACAAAGCTTTTACTTTCAAAAGAACCATCCAATTTTCAAAGGTACATCTTTCACCTACATTCACCTGCAGCTTTTGCTCCTTTCTCTTGCTAGATTTAGGATCAGAGTTTTCATTTAATTCTCTTAAATGCGCAACGTGTCGAGTTGCACATACCAAAACTACGGTTCGGTGATTTTGGTACATTACATAAATGACGCAAAAATTACCGGTACTGTTGGTAGGGACAGAAACATAAAAGAATATCTTAGAGAGAAACTGAAAGCTGACGACATCTCTTTGTTCTTTTGTTTGTTTAGTATGCACATAGGCAAAGTAGAACTGCGTAACATTCAATGTTAGTCCATTATGTACATTATATAGTTATATAATGTAAATCGCATTTCATAAAAAAAAGTAGCTGATCGCGTGTCTTCTGCGCTTTTGTGTAACCAAAGAATTACATTTGATGCAAGTACAGTTAACATATACAATCATAAAAAATGGTATAATTAGTATTATTTTGTACTCAAAAGTACGTTCATCATGATCAAAGACGCAAGATTCCTGCTTTTACCGATATATACGAAAGTTGTTTAGGAATATCAGAAACACTACATACATATGTTCGAAAAAGTATTGAAACAATGTTTGATATGTTTTTGTTTTGGAATTTTTTTTATTCTATCTTTTTGTTGAGTAAGTTGCGTTTTTTAGCATTATATGATAAATATGTATTGTTTTCTTTGCTTTTACTGCAACAACCCTGTGGTTCATATTACAAATCAACATTTTCCGAGGAAAACCTGAATTACAAATTGACAATTTCAGTAAATAAACAATAAATATTGCTTACTTTTAAGTAACAGATAGGAAGATAACTATGCAGAATGAAATTGTTCGGTAGGTTACCTGGCCCTTTACGTTTCCTCACTCAATTTCTAGACGGTTCACCGCTTCCGGTTTTTAGGGGAATCTATTAAGACAACGATCGAATACACAAAGTAAACGCCCGATAGGTAAGCAACACTCGTAACGTACAGGTAATGCGGGTACGACCGTAACTGACCAAAGATACAGGGAAAACTACCATAGTCCACGCTTACTGATGACAGTCTACAGCAGCCTAAGGTAGTTTTACAACACTAGCAATGAGCCATCCATCGGACGGAGAAGAAACATTCAGACGGCAGTCAAATTCATCTCGCACTTTTGCGAGCTTGTCTGGAGTAGCTGCAAGCGTTAGTCTCGCTGTTCGGCGTCGTAGTTCATCCTTATTTGTTGGAAGTTGAGGTACCGCACATAGAAAAGGTCTTTCACAAAACAGTCACATACCGTGAGACCAGGCAGCCCCGGATGCCGCTGTTAGAATCTGAGATCCGTATGGCTCTTACAATGAATCCATTGTTCCAATGGCAGCCAGTTATTATGTGCTAATGTGCTACAGCATATTGTAAATATCGCACTAAAATTACGACATTTCTCTTTATACACAAGCCGGAAGTCGCATTAAAATGACGCCATTTCTCTTCGACTGCATGCTTGTATGCAAATAAAACGAATGAAAGCAAGTTCTGTTGCGTTCCGTCTGCAATAACTAGAAACCAGTGTTGTGCTGATGCACGTAGTCTGATGAGACGTCATACCTTCCGGCCTGTGAGTGCTACGTTGCTCACAGCACCAGGTCAGTATTATTCTTTGAAAGGTCGTGTAATGTACTGTGCAAGCATACAGTATGAGAGGTTTTTGACAGACAGTTGACGTAACGCCAGCGTGGTCGCAGGCGAATAGAAATGAACAAACTGAATAAAAGTTAATTTGGAAAGTTTCTACAGGTATCCACAGATCTGACAGTCCATCACCAATGGATATACATTAAAAGCTGATGATATTTTTCAAGAACAGACCCCGATGAAACAAAGTAAATGTTTTCTCACAACCACCCATACTTAACACTCAAGTGTGCATGTTACGATGTGTCCTTATCCACAAACTGATTATTTTGTTCATGTGTTACTGTGATGTGTGTAACGTTGTATTGTTAAATAAACTTTTGAGAAAAGAAAAAAAGGTGGTCAAGCGCACTGACTACAAATTTGTCAGCTTGAGTTCGATTCCTGCTGCTACTTTCTTTTTCATAAATTTTATTTTATTTCTCACAATGTTAAACAGTTCAATTTATATACAAAAAATTAAAAAATTCAGTTTAGTTAGGTTTACTACCCTTGTAAGTCAAAAGGCTGTAGACCACCACATTGATCAATTTTTGAACGAGCTGCTACTGCATTGTTAGGCACCTCGTCGTTGACAAATCTTTCTAAATTCGGTGTCAGTGCAATGGTGTCCCATCCTGTCGAAAAATCAAAGTCTCGGTATGGTCTCGCATTTGTGGAGAAAACTGGATCTTCAGCTGTATTTGAGCACGTGTGCGAGCTGGCAGCAGAAGGGGAATACCTTGCGGGAACCACATGAGCCTTCATATTACAACTGGCTCCAAGATAAGCTCTCGGTTTCGGTGCTTAAGTTAATACGTATTTCAAAGTTTCTAACTTTATACATGAAGAACATGTAATTTTGTGAAATCAGATGAATCTTTTTAAAAACTCCTTCTCTTGACATCGCTGCCTAGAACTCTTGCTATCTGACATCATGTGAAGCAGGGAGAATCTTGTCAAACTTGAGAAAAGTTTTGAGAGACAATATCAAAGTATTTACTACAGTAAATCTGAAAAAAGTATTTAGTAATTAACTGTAAGAGATATCAGTAACAATTATCGTCAATATGAAATTATTGCTGTTGATGTTGGAAACTGCTCGTAAGGAATTTGAGTCTGTTAAAATTACTATTTTGTATTGTTTCGCTTCTTTTCAGTCAGTGGTTGATGTTTCTTTAAACCTACATTTTTCATACAACTGTGCATTTTTGCATACTTGGTTATTTTTATTGAAAATAAATCCACACTCTACTGATAATCAATAAAAATGAGCCTATGACAGGATCCGTTCAGTTTTCCAACAGCGTCACTTTGTGTCGATGAAGTGTGGCGCACTATGTTCTGTGTGTCTCTCTCAGTTACTATACAGCGTGGTCAGTACAGCATTATAAGCTTGTGAGGGTTTTGCAAGGTAGGTTGTGCTGAGAAATAATTCAGAAAAAAATCGATGCGTTGTGCCGTTTAAGAGTTAATTTGCAGTGAAGTTAGCCAATCAGGTCGGTGCGTGCGCAGGTTCCATCGGCCCGCTAGAGATGGTGTCGCCATCCGTGTTCTTCGTTTGGTTTCCTAAAACCGAATGAAACAGCGATAAAAAAATGTACATGGGACGGTAGTAAGGATCGGATCCGGGCCAAAGGCTAAGCAGTCTTGTGCGTTATTTATTTATTGGCTTTTAGGACGTGCCCATACAGCCATCAGAATAGTGGAATGTTAACTACGACGACATGAACGCGAGAACAAACACCACCTAGATGCCGATTGCATGGGGGCTTAATTAAAAAGAAAGGACTAATATTAATGAATAAATACAATAATTTTAGTAGCTGTGTGACCCGTTACGAAGTCTCGTAACCGGTTGGCCCTGACTAGTATTAGCACGCAATCTGACTGCATAAAATAAAAATAAAGAATGGCAAGGAATTTCCATTAACACAATTGATTAATTAAGTCCCCTGCAACGATAAAAGCTACAAATCAACAAAGCACAAGTGTAACTGTTCTGTCTGTGGTAGTGTGACTCAACGTACATGTATCTGGCTCGGTTCTTTCTCAATACGACAAAATATTTTAAACGCCATTTACAGTGAACTAATTGAAAACCATAAATACTATAATTGCACATAGAAACCAGAATTACAAGTCTAATAAATGAACACGAGCCAGATGCCTTGTTGACTGTACCTGTGAGCAAGAGGCATTGTCATTAAAGAAAACTGTAATACCTTTTTACTTCATTATATATTAACGAAAATTTTCCATTACACCAGCATCATAAATCAAAAGCCCATCTCCTTTCTTAAATACACTCTGACAATTCCAACTTCTTCTATCTATACATTACACCAACCGAACAGCATCTACTCTCTCGCCCAACAGAACAACAACTGCCATCGACACCCTCTGAACTAGTACTGCACCAGTGGAGGAGGCGGAATAATACTCTTTGGCGCAATCTCTGCCGCTGTGACTCAGTGTAGCCACCTTTTATATGCCCCTCCTCCACGGGCTAGAATTTGATGGTATTTTTGGCAGCATTGGTGGTGAAAATACCACCAAATTCGTACAAAAAACACAGACAAAAATAAAAGATGATATTAATAAGTAAATATCACATAACTAAATAAATTTTGGCCTTGGACTGACCCTTCAATGACGTAATATATAAAAATACAGTAAGGAATACAAATGCTTGCATACATGTGATTTTACATAATAGTTTACGCAAGTATCATTTCTCAGAGTAGTTAAACAGTTCAATCAATGGCACCAGCAATGACAAATAGGTGCAGATAAGAGTCTCATAGGATTTCATAAACAGTAAATACACAATAAATCAGTTTACACAAATATTCACATAAAATCTTTTCACTAAAATGGCTCAAATGGCTCTGAGCACTATGGGACTTAACATCTGTGGTCATCAGTCCCCTAGAACTTAGAACTACTTAAATCTAACTAACCTAAGGACATCACACACATCCATGCCCGAGGCAGGATTCGAACCTGCGACCGTAGCGATCGCGCGGTACCAGACTGAAGCGCCTAGAACTGCTCGGCCACTATGGTCGGCTCTTTTCAGTAGTTCAACAAACAAGTAGCACTCCTCAGAGTAGTTGACAGTTCCAACAGTAGCACCCATCAATGGTAAACAGGTACAAATAGCAGTCCCATAACATTTCATCAGCAGTATTTGAACAGCTCGAACAGAGGCACCCAGCAATGGCGAGCAGGTGCAGACAGCAACAAGTGACATCTCATCAGTGGTTGAGCAGTTCTAACAGTGGCACCCAGCAATGTTGAACAAGTGCAGGTAACAGTCCATAATATTCACCAGCAATAATTAAACAGTTCATCAGATTTCATCAACAGAAATGAAACATTTCCAAGTGGCACCCACCAATGATAATAGGTGTAAGCACGAACAACAGTTTGAATGCACACACAATTTCTTTTACAAAATTATTATCAATGCCCTTACACTAAACATACAAATTATAATAAACACACAAATGATATCAGATAATTGTCATATTAACTATTGAAAATACACAAATATCAGTAAACCTATAATATTTATGGATGTCAATGCAAGCCACAACAAATAAGTAAAATAATATTTAGGAAGAAGGTCGGTACCTGTGATCCATTATCTGATATAACTTTATCAACATGACCCACTTCTTTAAGAAAATGTTTGATGAAAGCATTAGATACTGAACGAGCTGTTGCTTTGCGTAAAGGTGTAAAATACACATATTTTGATGTCAATTCCACTACTACCATAATGTACGCAAAACCATTAGTAGAACGAACCACTGGACCGAACAAATCGACTGCAGCCATCTCCTTTAATCTCGCTGGAATGATAGGAAACAACGGTGCTCTGTGAGAAATAGTTGGCGGCTTAGCCTTTTGACATAATTTGCAATTAGCAAGAACAAATCGAATACGTTCTTCCATATTACTGAAGTAGCAATTTTCTCGTAATTTATGAAAGCATTTTCTGGGACCAAAGTGTGCATAGCTGAAATGTGTATACCAGAGCAATTTATTAACCCCCTCATCAGGAATGCAAACTAACCAAACAGTGCTGTGAACCGATTTTCGTGTAAAAAGAATAGCATTGCGAACTAAATAATACTGTCTAATCGCTACGCTTTCCTTTCTCCTCCACTTCTCCTTAATGTCCTTCCAGATTGAATCCTTGTTTTGCTCCTTAGCGATGTCCTGGAGCGAAGACGAAATGAAATTTTCAAACGCAACACCTTGAATATACATCAAACAATAATTGTTTTCTTTGCAGTCCTCCTCAGCACTTTGTTTCAAACCCATAGGTGCACGTGATAAAGCATCAGCAATAATATTAGAAGAACCCTGGATGTAAACAATACTAAAATCAAATTCTTGTAGATACAGTGCCCATCGAGATAATCTTCCATGTGTTAATTTTGTTGACATGAGAAATTCCAGAGCTCGATGATCGGTGTAAACCTTAGTATGTCTGCCATACAAAAAGATGCGAAATTTTGTGAAAGCCCAAACAACAGCCAAAGCTTCAAGTTCCGTAATCGAATAATTCTTTTCTAATTTAGAGAGAACACGACTTCCAAATCCAATAGTTTTCTGTACTACAACGCCGTTTACTTCTATCTCTTGAAGTAAGTGTGCACCTAGGCCTTTGTATGATGAGTCCGTCGCCAAACAAAAATCTTTAGATAAATCAGGATGTGATAGAATTGGAAAAGCAACTAAAGCAACACGAAGTTGTTCAAATTCTAATTGAGCTTCCTAATCCCAACACAAACTAGAATTCTTTCCAGAAAGTTCACATAAACGAGGTGTGGCCAAATCGTCCAATCTAACAAAGCGTCTAAGAAAATTACAGACACCAAGGAAACTACGATCATCACGTTTAGTAGTAGGAACACCATAATTACGAATAGCGTCCACTTTCTCTAAATCAGGAAGAATACCTTCTGTAGAAATAATATGACCAAGAAATTTCATCTGAGAACGACCAAATTCAGATTTTTCCAAGTTCACTGTAATGTCAACTCTTGCAAAAGTACGTAATAATGAATCCAAAATTCTGTTATGCTCACTCCAAGGACGTTTAGCAATAAGAATATCGTCAACATATGAAGTAATATTGTTACGAAGATAAACAGGTAAAATTTCATTTAAACCACGAATGAATGCTGCTGAAGATACAGTAAGTCCAAACGGTAATTTCTGAAATTGATAACAGTTACCAAAGGCTAAAAAGGCAGTGTATTTCCTACAATCAGGGTGGAGTACAATTTGCCAAAAACTTGCGCGCATATCAATTGTGGATAAAACTTTAATTTCATGGAAATGTTGAAAAAGCTCATCTAAATTTTGTCGACGGTCAGTTTCAGGAATGAGGATATTATTTATCTGTCTGGAATCCAGAACCAAATGAATTGACCTATCCTTTTTATGAACGAGATGTAATGGGCTGATATAAGGACTGACTGCTGGCTCAATAATGCCTTGATCTAACATGTATTGAAGTTCACTCTTAACCTTGTCTCTATAAGCCAAAGGAATAGCGTACGTTTTTCCCCGGAATGGTGTGTGTATTCTTTTACTTTAAATAAATATTGTAAGCCTTGTATAGCTCCTGTGTGATGACTAAATACTGTAGCATGTGAAGTCAAAATTTGGTGCAATTCTTCTCTTGCAACGTCATCTGTCACTTCAGCTTTGTTAACCTTGTTGGTGTTGTGGTCTTCAGTCCTGAGACTGGTTTGATGCAGCTCTCCATGCTACTCTATCCTGTGCAAGCTTCTTCATCTCCCAGTACCTACTGCAACCTACATCCTTCTGAATCTGCTTAGTGTATTGATCTCTTGGTCTCTCTCTACGATTTTTACCCTCCACGCTGCCCTCCAATGCTAAATTTGTGATCCCTTGATGCCTCAAAACATGTCCTACCAACCGATCCCTTCTTCTAGTCAAGTTGTGCCACAAACTTCTCTTCTCCCCAATCATATTCAATACCTCCTCATTAGTTACGTGATCTACCCACCTTATCTTCAGCATTCCTCTGTAGCACCACATTTCGAAAGCTTCTATTCCCTTCTTGTCCAAACTGGTTATCGCCCATGTTTCACTTCCATACATGGCTACACTCCATACAAATACTTTCAGAAACGACTTCCTGACACTTAAATCTATACTCGATGTTAACAAATTTCTCTTCTTCAGAAACGATTTCCTTGCCATTGCCAGTCTACACTTTATATCCTCTCTACTTCGACTATCCTCAGTTATTTTGCTCCCTAAATAGCTAAACTCCTTTACTACTTTAAGTGTCTCATTTCCTAATCTAATCCCCTCAGCATCACCCGATTTAACCTTTACATTAATTAATTCTTCACTATTAATCATATCATCCATCGCGTCGCTGTATCTATTGTCGTTGTCACGAATGAGCACATTGTCGTCATAATACTCAGCGAAAACATCAGAAGGAAGAAACCTTAAACAATTTGTGTCTGATTCAGATTTCGTTACACACTTGAAAATTTTCAAATATCTCGGCATTCCGGCAACAACCAAGTTCACACTTCCTTCCTTAAATTTTAAAATTGCCTTATATGTATTACGAAACTCCCATACCTAATACAATTTGTGTACTGAGTAATGTAACAATAATAAAATTACCAGAAAATTCATATCCTTGACAAACGAAATTTAAGTTGGTCTGTTGTTTGACTTCCACACTTTTTCCAGAAATAGCTCCTCGAATTGTCGTTTTAGAAACAGGTAACACACGACAAGCAATCGTTCTTACACATATACGTAAAACTGATTCACTAATAACATTCAATGGGCTCCCAGAATCTAAACCGCAGTGAACTTATTCTTACTCACACATACTTCAATAACAGGATGAAAAAATGCGTCTATATTATTTTCCTTTTCGTCTAGCAAAATTTCTCTCATATCTTCCAAGCGTACGTAGTGCAAAGTCGTAGTGTCATTACTTTCTGAACCGTCTGTATTGCTGCCAGAAGCCGAAGCTACAAGTCATTGTCGATTGTTTGCGTCACGTCTTTGATTATTCGCGTCATTTAGCGGATCAATTTCTACGATTTGCACTTGTCTCTCTGAATTTCTGTCACGTGGAGGATGCCAATTAGGTCCCTACTGCCTGTTAGATGTAAATTCTTGGTTGTGTCTGTTATTAAAATTTCTATTTTCCTGGTTATTTCATGACTACTTCTTGTGTAATTTCGACTGTCACTTCTGAAATTATTGTTAGGTCTGTTACCCTGGTTATTTCTGTAGTAAGAATTTCTATTATTGTATGAATAATTTTTGTTTTGATGATACCGATTACTGTTTCCGTATGATTGATCATCCAGAATTTCTGTTATTATAATTGTTTGTGTAATTTCTGTTAGAACGTCTGTTATTGTCATAAGGCTGGTATCTTTGTCCTGTATGTTTCGTCTGTCATTTTCAAAATTACCGTCATAACGTCCGTTCCGATCATTATCCTTTTTTCTCTGAAAATCTATTGTGATTACCGTTACTGAAAAAATTACAAGAAGTTCCGTCGTCGTTGTCATACTCAAGATCTTGTAGCAAAGTCTTAAAAGTTTCAATGCCGTCTTTACATCTTCCGGCTAAAGCAATGTGTCTTATCGTATGTGGCAGCTTAGTTACACAAATACGAATTAATTCAGTCGGGCTATAAGGGTTGGAAAGGAATTGATTCTTTCGAATCGTGTCTTCAAAGTATTCTGCCGGCGTGCGGAACTCAGACTGTTTAAAATTACGCTGCTTAATAAGACTATGTTTGGCTCTGTATTGCGTGTTTTCGGATCAATATGCCGATAGAAATGCATAATAAAAATCATTTAAATTATTACAATCTCTAATAGGTCCGCGCATGCGCGTCGCCGGTTCGTTTTCTAAATATCCACACATAAATTCCAGTTTGTGACTTAGTGGCCACTTTGGCGGAAGTACGTACATAAATTGATCTAACCATGAACATAGATATATGTCATTATTAGAATTGCGAAAGATCTTAAATTTCCGAGCAGTTAAAAAGTGTTTATAGTCAAAGTTTTCGCCTCGTAGCGACAAAGACCTACTGCGTCTGTCCCAGTCCGAATGTCGATTATTATCAAGTTCGCGCGCCTGGCGCTCTCTTGTTGCATCTCGTAAATGAAATAAATTACTTTCTTTAAAACCCCCGCTATCGGCGATTCTAAATTTCTTCTACTGTCTTTTCCTACGATTTCGCTTTCAATTTGTCTAACTTGCTTTCGTAAAGCCTCATATTCCCTTTTAACGCGTTCATTAAACTTTCCCTGATTTTCAACATGTTTATTTATATTCTGGTACTCTTCTGTTTCTGCAAATGGCAATGGAGCTGTATCATCTGAACCTCTGTCCCCATTTAAACTAAGACTTGTCAATTTATCTGAAATCTCCTCAACTCTTTCCGATAAATCACCTATTTGTTCTTTCTGTTTATTTACGTCTTCCGTAAGTGTCGCGACTCGGGTTTCAGTATTAACACATTTGGTAGTTAACTGTTCATACTGTTGTGTTAGGTTATTTATTCTGTCATTTGGTACGGATTCCTCGATTCTTTCAAATATTTCTTCTTTGTCGTGTGCACGTTATAAATTTAGCTCTGAAAATTTCTGTACTATCACGCGATCTCTTTCTTCCTGTTCTCTATCCTGTTCCTTTTGTCTAATTTCTATTGAAGTTAATCTATTATTGTCAGCATTCAAAATCGGTTGTACTTCTTCTCTAATTTCTTTCTTTAATTCATCTTTCATGTTTTCAAAACATATCCCTATTCGTGAGTCTAACCTTGTTTCCATTGTTCCCATTTGTGATCCCAAATTTAATATTGCACTCATCAACTGCTCCATATTAACTGGTTCGAAATTCTTTTCGCCCCTAACATTCCCGTGAAACTAACTTCCTTCGTCATAGCCGTAAAGCTATCTGTGTTTGATACTATTCCAGAATCTTCTATCGTTAATCTCGTATTCTGAAAATTTTTCAATTGTGACATGTTTTGAACTGGTTCCGGACTATTTTCCTGGCTTATTAAATTGTTTTCTACTTCATTATTCACCATACTGTTCTCCTGTATTGGCGAGTTCGCCATGTCAACAATTTCGTTGTTCTGGCTATCCATCATTCTTGCCTTTTTCATAGATCGAGTAATCATTTACAAAACATACAAAACTCGTCACTATACGAAAATTACACACAATATAACACTTTATCACCAACAATACCATTCACACGAAATTCTTCCCGACAAACACGATTAACGAACAATTAAAACCTTCACAATTGCACAAAATTGTCAAACCCGTATATGACACATCAAAAACTAAATTCTACAAAAATTCCATCAGAAGAATGACAAGACAACTACAAATGTTCACTTACAAAATCTACACGTGCAATATAGGCTACAATCACTAAACTACAAAATACTACAACAATACTACTGTCTAGTATTTTTACTATCAAAAGAATTCCAAGGGACGATCGTGGCAGGGTCGCCACGTGCATGAGGGCTTAATTAAAAATAAAGGACTAATATTAATGAATAAATACAATAATTTTAGTAGCTGTGTGACCCGTTACGAAGTCTCGTAACCGGTTGGCCCTGACTAGTATTAGCACGCAATCTGACTGCATAAAATAAAAATAAAGAATGACAAGGAATTTCCATTAACACAATTGATTAATTAAGTCCCCTGCAACTATAAAAGCTACGAAACAACAAAGCACAAGTGTAACTGTTCTGTGTGTGGTAGTGTGACTCAACGTACATGTATCTGGCTCGGTTCTTCCTCAATACGACAAAATATTTTAAACACCATTTACAATGAACTAATTGAAAAACCAGAAATACTATAACTGCACATAGAAATCAGAATTACAAGTCTAATAAATGAACACGAGCCAGATGCCTTGTTGACTGTACCTGTGAGCAAGAGGCATTGACATTAAAGAAAACTGTAATACCTTTTTACCTCATTATATATTAACGAAAATTTTCCATTACACCAGCATCATAAATCAAAATCCCATCTCCTTTCTCAAATACACTCTGACAATTCCAACTTCTTCCATCTATACATTACACCAACCGAACAGCATCTGTCCGCAGCTCGTGGTCGTGCGGTAGCGTTCTCGCTTCCCACGCCCGGGTTCCCGGGTTCGATTCCCGGCGGGGTCAGGGATTTTCTCTGCCTCGTGGTGACTGGGTGTTGTGTGATGTCCTTAGGTTAGTTAGGTTTAAGTCGTCCTAAGTTCTCGGGGACTGATGACCATAGATGTTAAGTCCCATAGTGCTCAGAGCCATTTTTGAACAGCATCTACTCTCTCGCCCAACAGAACAACTACTGCCCTCGACATGCTCTGAATTACTACTGCACCAGTGGAGGCGGCGCAATAATAATCTTTGGCGCAATCTCTGGCGCTGTGACTCAGTGCAGCCACCTTTCACGAACTCAGAAAAATCGACCCGATAGCGAGTCGAACCCGGCCCCCTTCAGTTAGAAATCTGTGATGCTATCATTTACGCTGTGAGAATAACAGCTGACACTAATTATATCTGCTGGGCCGCTTGGATTTGGGTGCGAAACGTCCTGACTGGCTATCTTCGATGCTAATTGACGCGGAAAAGGGGCAACGTATTGAGTTTTTTTCCTTCGCAATTATTTCTCAGCACAGCCTACCCTGCAACACCCTTACAAGCTTATCAGACCGTTTCTGAACGCCCTGTATAAGTGCAGAACCTCATCGAACAGATGATTGTCTCTAAGGGCACACGAGTAGTAAACAAAATCCTAGAGAGAACTGCAAGAATTTCTATCACTAAACGACTCAGCTGGTTCATGGTTCATGGTTCATGACGCACGATCCCAGTCAGAGGTTATTTACTTAACGACTGCCAAGAGCTACAAAAATTTATGTTCAGTATTTCTCGTAATTTCTTGACAGAATTTAAAAATCTGAATCGTTCTCGTAATCTACTCATTAAGAAGTACAATCAGACGTTAAAGATTTAACAAATGGTTCAAATGGCTCTGAGCACTATGGGACTCAACTGCTGTGGTCATCAGTCCCCCAGAACTTAGAACTACTTAATCCTAACTAACCTAAGGACATCACACACATCCATGCCCGAGGCAGGATTCGAACCTGCGACCGTAGCAGTCGCACGGTTCCGGACTGCGCGCCTAGAACCGCGAGACCACCGCGGCCGGCAAAAGATTTAACACAGTAAGACAAGTTTTCCAGTTAGAAACTATGTTGAGCATAACTCACGGCGTGCATGTACCCAGCTTATATCCATCCAATAACTGGAAAGGAAAGTATTTAGTGACAGGCAACGAATTTTACATACAATTTCAAACCTTAACGAAACATTTTGTCTCCACAGAATGATGTAAGGTAAAAAGTTTATCCCTTACTACATTTTCGCAATTCGTGCAGTAGACTTGCCTCATCATTACTGCCATACTGCTAACTCTATCCGCAACATATTTTGCAGACAGTATTCACATGCACTACTGAATGCACCTGTACGACACGTAATTCAGGAGATATAACACCATAAATTCGGAGCTGCGTGAAAAACTAGCTTTTTCTTAAAACGAATCGCAAACATTTTCTCACTTCCGAGCCTAAAGCCAAATATTTATCACATTAACTCATTTGTAAAATAATCAGAAGTGTGCAGCTGTTTTCCACACGGGAGTTCTATTACTTACAGAATCCGCTGTTTTCTGGCTATTGCTAGAATCTACCATAGAAATTAATCCATAACGTTTTAACATGTGTCAAATCAACAACCCCTTCTTCTGATTAGTGTATTTCACACATTCCATACCTTGCCGTTTCTACGGATAACTTTCTTGTTTCTTAGCTTAGTAGTCCACTTAACTTTCAACATAAATTTCAAAATAGCAATGCCACAGTGAATATTGTCCATTTACCACTAATCTTAATACTTCTGGAAGTTCCTTTTATTGGACTGGTGCATAAGTTCGTAGTGTTTTTCTCTAAGTTTAATAAACACAACAGATACACTAACAGAGACCTTAGTCACCATAGATATATGCTCCTTCACAATTTACAACAGTCTGCCAACGCAGTCCGCAACTGTAGAAATCACGTGGTCTTGAGGCCAAGAACTCGTCGAGCCTTGTTCGGAGTGTATTTTCATGCGGAAAGGAAGTTCCTTGGAGGTTATTCAATAGAGAGCGCAACACGTGAAAATCTGAGTTTGGCGCGGAATAACTTTCCAACCCAACATCTGCATAGTAGTTTCTCTCAGTTTAGCAGAACACAGGCGGGCGTTGTCGTGGAATAGCACCACTTTACTCAGTTTTCCTGATCGCTGTTCTGGGATTGCTTCTGCAAGATGTTTCAGTTATTGTCAGCACATGTCAGCGCTTGTGGTTACACCTCTGGGAACCAAGTCATAGTTCACTACACCTTCGCTGTTCCACCAGATACGTAATGTTATCTTTTGTGGTTGCGCGCAGGTTTTTGTACGGGGAGTTGCTTCTTTGTCTGGGCTCAACCATTCGTTTCCTCTCCTTATGTTAGCATAAAGACACCATTTTTCGTCACCAGTAACGATACAGGATACCAATGGTCGGTGTTGTTCAAGAGGCAATGGATGATGAGTAAGCAAAGACGCACGTATGGCTGCCGGCTGAGTTTTGTGATTTTGGCTTAGAGCATGCGATACCCATACACCCGAGTTTTGAACTTTCCCCACTGCATGCAAATGTTGCATTGTTGGAAATGTTCCGATTTCTCCACTTGGCTCGCCATTTTCTAGCGTTCACAGCTCCGTTTCACTACCTCCAAAAATGGTTCAAATGGCTCTAAGCATTATGAGACTTAAGATCTGAGGTCATCAGACGTTAAAGATTTAACAAATGGTTCAAATGGCTCTGAGCACTATGGGACTCAACTGCTGTGGTCATCAGTCCCCCAGAACTTAGGACTACTTAAACCTAACTAACCTAAGGACATCACACACATCCATGCCCGAGGTAGGATTCGAACATGCGACCGTAGCAGCAGCGGACTGAAGCGCCTAGAACCGCGCGGTCGCAGCGGCCGACCTCACTACCTCCAAATGACAAAATGACAAAAAGTAAACTCAAATAGCAACAGTGAACCACAAGTAAAAAATGACAATCGATAACTAAACCCATAGCAATCGGAATATCGACAAGTGAAACGAAAACACCACGAACGGATGGACCTACCTAATATTTGCTTCATCACTTCTTCGATGTCCGCCCCTGGTAGCTAAGTCAGCGCGACGGAGTGTCATACCTAACGGCCCGGATTCGATTCCCGGCTGGGTCGGAGATTTTCTCCGCTCAGGGACTGGGTGTTGTGTTGTCCTTATCATCATCATTTCATCCCCATCGACACGCAAGTCGCCGAAGTGGCGTCAGTTCGAAAGACTTGCACCAGGAGAACGTTCTACCCGACGGAGGCCCTAGCCACACGGCATTTCCATTTCCATTTACTTCTTCGATACACAGGTTGAAGAAAAGAAGAGAAAAACTGCACACATGCCTCACACCCTTTCTAATCCAGGTACTTCACTCGTGGTCTTTCTTTCCTATTGTTTCCCTCTTGGTTCTTGCGTACTCAAGTTCACAAAAAAAAAACAGAACACCATGAACGACTAAAGATAGGACGTTCATATTCACAGGACATGAACATTACTATGTCCTGCAGAAATGATTAGCATTTCAGTCACCCCGGTTCAGCGTGTGTCCTGTAGCCTAGTAGGCGCAGGGTCCACCATGGGCGCTGACAATTTGTTCCATGCGTGATGGCATCGAAGCGTATAAGGCGCGAAAGGCGTCGTGTGGTATAGGCATCCATGCTGCATTCACCTGGTTCCAAAGTTCACCTGCGCTGGTTGACATTGAGTCACATCACTGCATCCGTTGTTTCACCATATCCCACACATTTTCGATTGGCGACAGGTTTCGTCATCAGGCGGGCCAGGACGAAAGTCTGATATCCTGTGACACCAAGTGTTCGTGCTGCAACATAAGGTCTTGCATTATCTTGCTGAAAAATGGCGTCTGGGGTGTTTTGTAGGAAAGGCATGGCTTCGGGTCACAGGATATCATTCACATAGGTCACACTGGTCACAGTGCCCTGGACGCGCACCAACTGTTACCCAACTCTACCCAACAGCACCCCACACTATACGGCCTTGAGCTGGCGCTGTATGTTTGCGCAAATGCAGTCACTGAGTGCTGCTCGCCCTGTCCATGGCGAACCAAAATGCGGCCATAAATTTCAAACAAACAGAACTTGTATTCGTCCGAAAACACTATCTGTTGCCGTTCCTGTCCCCAGTGATGTTCCCTACAACATTTCCGTCTGGCATGTTTCTGCACGTTTCTCGAAGATAAGCGGAGAAGTGAACGACGCGCACGTAACCCGTGCCGTAATAAACGACGAGGGACTGTCCCCCTAATAGTGTACAATGTGTTCACTGTTCCATTTTTGCACCAGAGACGAGGAGAACGCAGATCTGTCTTGCAATGCCATTCGGATGAGGTGTCCATCTTCTCGGAGAGTAGTCTGGGTGATGCTACCTGACCCATCTCGTCTTGTTCTATGGCCTTCCATGAGACATTCTAGACACACCCGTTGCACTGCCGAAACACACGAGCGGCATTTCCCACATGGATGCATCACGTTCTCTCATGCCAACAATGCTCCCTCTTTTAGACATTGATTTGACGGTACGGTTCGTACATACATCTACTTGGCATCCTCCATATATGCTATAGCGACACTGATTCATTACCTTCGGTTTATAGTGACAAAGAGAGCCGCAGGCACAGTTTACAGGTAGGTGGTTCTGCGCCGCGATATCGATGTTGAGTTTGAACCCGTTGGCCGACATGGGTCAAGTGCTAATAATTTCTGCAGAACATACTAACGTACATGTCCTATGGATGTGAACGTCCTACCTCTAGTCGTTCACGGTGTTCGGTTTTTCTGAACATGAATGTACGTTCTGTATATTACCCATCTTTCCCTGTAGCTTATACTTATCGGTTTGAGCACTTTAGATATCTTGCACAACTTTACGCTTTCGAACGCTTTTCTAGCTTGATAGACGCAATAAATTAGTTATTGCAAAAGATTTTGATATCAGATGTGGGAAGGGGACGGAGGGGCGGGAACTCGGCCCAGTGAAATGACGAAAGATACCACTACTGTAAGATTTCGAGGCTACATCATTATCCTCTTTATCGCGTGTAGTGGAAGGAAGCAAAAACAAGGTTTTTACGCAGTTGTGATGGATTCCACTGAGAGATATAGCACCAGACTGGAATCAAGCGCCGGCCGCTGTAGCCGAGCGGTTCTAGGCACTACAGTCTGGAACCGCGCGACTGCTACGGTCGCAGGTTCGAATCCTGCCTCGGGCATGGATGTGTGTGATGTCCTTAGGTTAGTTAGGTTTAAGTAGCTCCAAGTTCTAGGGGACTGATGACCTCAGATGTTAAGTCGCATACTGCTCAGAGCCATTTGAACCATTTGGAATCAAGCAAGGTAGTACAGTGGAAAGCCATTGGAGTGGCATTCGAGAGGACGACGTGTCAGATCTCTGTCTGGCCGTCCAGATTTAGGTTTCCTGTAGTTTACCGAAACCGAATACAAATAAAACTGTTTCCCGGGTCAGTCAGTCAAAAATGGTTCAAATGGCTCTGAGCACTATAGGACTTAACTTCTGAGGTCATCAGTCCCCTAGAACTTAGAACTACTTAAACCTAACTAACCTAAGGACATCACACACATCCATGCTCGAGGCAGGATTCGAACCTGCGACCGTAGCGGTCGCACGGTTCCAGACTGTAGCGCCTAGAACTGCTCGGCCACTCCGGTCAGTCAGTCACTTGTTTATTTTGCCGCTACGCGTTTAGATGGCTCACACCGTCATCTTCTGGCAGAGAATTGGTTATTCACATAGCTGGTGTTGGTGAAGAGTACAGACGTCTTTTCACAGTGTCAGACCAATAGCAGTGTAGGTTATTTTACATCCTCTGAGGGGCGGCGGAATCGGAAAGTTGGCGTACTGCTGCTGTTGTATGTCCTCTACACTGTACGCTGTCACTTCAATGTGAGAAAACCTCTGTACCCTTGACCAACACCGTCTATGTCAATGAACAATTCTCCACCAGAAAATGATGTGAACCATCGAAACGTGTAATGGCAAAATAAACAAGTGGCGCAAAGAACCAGTTTATTAATATTTGCCAGCAGTCGCAGCCATCATAATAACGTCATTTATGGACGAAATACTTCCGAAGTCGCTTAATGCGAATCCTGGCATGGCTTCTTTGAAAAGTACACGGCCGATTTCTTTCACTGTCCTTTCCCGATCGGGCCTCGAGCTCCGTCTTTACTGACCTTACCGTCGACAGGATGTTTAACCTCCTCCACCTTCCTTCCTTACAAGATGTGGATGGGTAGGAAAGGAAATCAGAAACCATCTCCACATTCAATTTGAGTTATGCAGAAAAAATCAAGGAAAACCTGGATCGCAAGGCGTGAATTTAAAACCCGTTTTTGAACTGTACTCCAGCAGCTTCATATTCATTCTGTCACCTTCCTTAGCATCCTGAAAAGTTTAGTAGCGTATTAAGTCTTGATAATTTGTATCAGTTTACTGTTATTTGGACTGTTACCAAAAGTGTGCCACCACCTTCCACTACGGCTTGAATTACGTGAAAGCTCTTCTTTTTTCACGTTGTTTATAAATGAATCACAATATTCCTACACCTCTCTTGGATAATGTGTATCACCTACTCTCTTAAGAGTGAATAACATTCATTTAATTAAACCTCTTTCTTTTGCTAATACTGTAAATTTCATTATGAAACAAAGCAGAGCGAGTGGCACTTATTCCAAAATTAAGCTCTTTCTACAAATAAGGGACCTGTGATCTTAGCAAAGGGTGACGTCATACTGGTGTTTCTAGAAGTAGACTATCATCAATAAATGTGAAGCGTCTTATTAATTAATCAAATGGAAAAAAAATTTGTTTTTGCGGAATCACTTCTTCAAACCGATGTGTTAACTCGATGAGATTTCCAACTGGAAACCCCAGAGCCTTTTATCAGCAGCGTACTCCGAGACTGCATTCACAGCACGTACGTATGATTTCATCGAGACAAGGTTAGTGTCTACGAAATCATGTTTCAGAATTCTTCATTGACTGCCACACCATAGAGAATACTTATTTGCCTAAATTAAGTTGCTACGTGTAACAGTTCTTCTTGTCATCGCACTTTCTTTTCTTCAGTAGTTATCAAAGGAACAGAGATAAGCGCATTCGAGTCTTTTACGCAGCGGACGCAGTGACAGTGAGGCGTACGTGACTTAAGATGAGACAAAAAGCCTGTCATTGGCAGAAAACCTGAGAGACAAGTTCAAACAGAGACACTTTGTTATGCTGATTAAACTCTTATATTTCTATATCTAATACTTAATAACATTGTAATGTCTTATTTTAGACAAAGAAAAAACCATTAAATCCTTGTACTAATCTGAACCACGCAAAGATCTAAATTTTTAGCTTAATAAAAAAAAAATGGCTCTGAGCACTATGGGACTTAACATCGGAGGTCATCAGTCCCCTAGAACTTAGATCTACTTAAACCTAACTAACCTAAGGACATCACACACATCCACGCCCGAAGCAGGATTCGAACCTGCGAGAGTAGCGGTCGCGCGGTTCCAGACTGAAGCGCCTAGAACTGCTCGACCACCACGGCCGGCTTAGCTTAACAAAATAGACTGAAGAACGACCAGTGAGAGTATTTCTTGATGATGGTAGCAGTGTGGTAGAAGACTCACGAGTGTGGGTGCTTCGTGACAGAAGCAGTCAGAAGTTTGCCAGATGCGGAAGAAGCAGATCATTGTGTGTGGACAACATAGGGGACAGCAGCAGAGCAGCAACCACTCTTTGGACATCAACCTACCAAGCCAATACTGAAGTCCAGGAAGAGTTTCCTAACAACTTCACGGCCCTTAGAAGGATCATCCGCGGCTACCCGACTCAACAAGTGGAAAGAAAGATGCCAGCACCTGTCAAACTGGATGACACCACAAGAAGCCGTGCCGCCTGGACACATGGAGAAGTGGGTCATCTGGAAGTCCTTGAACAGACTACGGACCAGAGTCGCGAGATCGAGGGACAATCTCCTTAAATAGAACTTCCAACTGCCAAATTCCAACACAACACTGTGCGAATGCAGTGAACTGCTGACAACCCGACATCTCTTCTGATGTAACTTATGCCCAACCAGCTGTAGCATGAAGGACTTAACATCTGCAGCACCCAATTCTATCAAAGTTGCCCAATTCTGGGTGAATACTGTATAGTTTTCTTTGTATGTATTGTATGTGTGTTCATTTTAGTGTACCTCTGATACAAATAAAGAAAGAAGCAGCTCCCAGAGGGGCGCCGAGGTATTCCGCCGAGAATGGCGTGGCACCCGGAACCGCTTGACACAGCAGCTGCCGTTTTGGAGGCAACATTCAGAATTACGTTCTAATTCAGCTCGTAACTCCTAGGCTACAAGGGTTAGATGAACACCAGTCTCTAAAGTACAAATCGCAGCCGGAAGGGAGCAGCACCATCTCGTAAAACGACCCCTGCAGCTTCAATGACTTAGTGAAAGCACATTTTGCTAACTATTCTTAACGCTGTAGAGATGGTTTAGTTTCATTTATAAAAGTTGACATGGATCGTAAAAGATATTTGAACCTTTGAGTTAGTGTCTCCACAAATCAACTAATTGCTCACTGCGCCCAACCTCATCGCAAACTTTTTTCCGCAAAATTTAGTGTGAAATGATATAGGAACGATAGGAAGCTGCCTGGCAATATCTCGCCGAACTCAGTATTGTTAAGTAAACTTTGCGACTTTACAACTACTCTCTCTTTGGGGCTTTAGAAATAAATGTAGTACCTAGGAGGTCCAGAGAGGAGAGATGAGCTTTCACTTCAGTGCCCAGCTAATTCTAGCCATCAAAAATTTGAAATAGCTACGCTTTTTTATTAAAAATTAAGTTACAGGGTTCATTAAACAAAACAGTAAATGAAAATCACTCCACTTACGAGTTCCTCAGCACAGTAGCATAATGAGGTTCTCTATGTACTTTCAGTGGCCATTGATCAACATTCTCTTTGTTGCCTCAGCCCCACTTCATATGAAAATATTCAAAGTCCAACTTCGTACTTAAAATCTAGAGTAGCCTATAAAAAATCGAAGTCTCAACGAGACTGCAGAATTCTAAACTGCGCTATTGTTACAAATAATTCAAAGCCCTACGACAACCGAAAATATTTCAGAGTTCAACAGCGCTAGAAATATTCCCAGTTTAACTACAGTTGAAATATATCTAAGCCCGACGACCGACCAACTATTGGAATTTCTCCAAGTCCAAAGACTGCTGAAATATGGCAATATCATCCGAAATATTTCTAAGTCCCTCAACTCAGTAGTCTAGCAGAATATCCTAGGTCCCCTCGCGAGTGTCTGACCACGCATCTCCTTACACTCACTAGCATGACCGTCCGCAAACGAGCCCAGCGAAAGACTACTTGAACAGACGCTTCTGTCCACTATCTATAGCCGAAATGACTGTTTCTCAATGCCATTCAATTTACATGATGCTTCGGCATATAAAATTCCTTCAAGTTACGTCAATGTTATGCATATCAGTTTAAGCCTCTTTCCATAGTACACCTCGTGAGGTGTTTACAAGCTTTGTGTCATTAATGTTTTACCATAATCTGGACAATGTTGAATTCACGTTCTGCAGTTTAAAGCGTTAGCACAAAGGCAAGCCACTTAGTATTAGCACGAGGCTAACATTTTATCATATTTATATATCATTTGTAGGAAATGACCAGCCTTTTAGGTGGGTGTTTATTGTGGAGTGGTTACTATTTTGGGCAACCGTTTTTTTATGATACTTAATGCCAATTTCTCGAATCATATTGAGTGTACTTTAAGTTTTGACATCTCAATGACTCCTCTTTATCTCCACTTTACCATGCGACTACAGGTTTCTAATTTGTGATTAATATAAACAATATTTTTAAGAAAATGAATCGCAAAATTTGTGAAAATGCTAACAACCCTAAACATATGTGTAAATTACTAATTTTTTATACCGGACCAGCATTCTACCTTACATTATAATTCTTTTAAGCCATCCCTAATCTAATAAAAGTCATTGGTTTCCTTAGATTATGATAATACGTGTTAGGCTCCGGGTTTGTACCCCACCACCCTAAAATTTTGAATAAAAACCATCAGCAATGGCGGTTGAAAACTTCTGACATAAGAAATCACTCTCATTCAATCAACGCCCTTGTCAAAGAGGGCGGAAGAGCGGACAGAGTTTCGTGACAATCTCTTGCCAGTGAGGTGGGAATCTGTCCCTAAATGCGGAAGGATCAGCAATGATCAAAGGCATGAGGATGTAGGAGGCAATGGAAACCACTGCATTAATGTAACATTATGTGCATCCACAGGATATGTGTCCTGTGACTGAAAAGGTGTCATGATGATCTCTCTATTGGCAAAATATTCCGGAATAGCATCGAATTCGGATTTACGGGAGGTGACCGTGAAAAAAGACTGAATAACCAAGGAAAGGATAACGTTCTACGACTCGGGGCGAGGACGATCAGAAGTCTGAACGTTGTGGGGAAGCTAGAAAATCGAAAAAGAGATATGCTTAGGCTGAATCTAGATATAGTGAGGGTCAGTGAAGTGAAATGGAAAGAAGATTTCTGGTCAGATGAGTATACGGTAATATGAGCAGCAGCAGAAAATCTTATAACAGGAGTAGGATTCGTTATGAATAGAAAGGAAGGGCAGAGAGTGAGCTACTGTGAATAGCTCAGCGATAGGATTGCTCTCATCAGAATCGACAGCACACTAACACAGACAACGATAGTTCTGTATACATGCCGACACCGCAAGCAGAAGACGAAGAGACAGAGAAAATATATGAGAATATTGAGTGGGTGATTCAGTACGTAAAGGGAGATGAAAATCTAACAGTCTCGGAAGACTATAAAGCGGCTGTACGAAAGGAGTTGAAGAAAGCGTTACAGGAAAATATGGAGTTGGTACTAGAGAGAGGAGAAAGACGAACTGAGTTCTGCAATAAATTTCAGCTAATGGTATTGAATACTCTGTTTGAGAATCACAAGAGAAGGAGGTGCACTTGGAAAAGGCCAAGAGATACGGGAAGATATCAGATTACATCATGGTCACGCAGAAGTTCCGAAATTATATAGTGGATTGTGAGGCGTGCACAGGAGTTCAAATAGACTCAGGTCCCAATTTAGTAGTGATGAAGAGAATGCTGAAGTTTAAGAGACTAGTGAGAAGGAATCAGCCCCCAAATAAGTGAGATGCGGAAGTGCTAAAGAATGAAGAGATACGCTTGAGGTTCTCTAAGGCTACGGACACTGCAATAAAGCATCGACCGAATATTTTCGGTCAGATTCTGCTACCTCCTGCTCTCTCACCTTAACAAATATGTCTGCCAGCAAAAGGCTTTGGACAGGCACGCTACGAATACCACCGTCGGTAGGCTAAACAGTGACCTGCCTCCTTGCTTCTTATGTCTGCCGGCCAGGATTTGCCTAGCACGCGCTGGCGATCACACCGATTCAGCTGTCCGAACTCCTTGAGTGCGTTTATGTGCATAATGCAGATCTATGCCCATAGGGCGTGCTGTCACAACAGGCCACAGAGAACTGTGATGAGCATAATTTCAAAAACGGAAATAACTTCTCTAATTACCTTTTGTTGGATTAGCTCTGTCACTGTTGTAATTCGTTGCTGGAATGCATAGTTCACTATTAGGTAGTTTTTTCTCATTAATATTCCAGCAGAAAAATTAATAAAAAATTTTAATATCTCATCTTATTCCTGTTTGAGCTCAGCTTCTTTCGCGGAGCCGAGTTCCCCTTTCGCCATTGTAGGCTAAAGCACTGTGTTCGCCTTTCAGGTTGATGTGGAGCAGTGATACTTTCTGCTACCTTCCAATAGTTATTACTTTTCCTCTCTTTACCGTTGCCACTGTCTCCTTCTCTCTCAGCACAAAAAAGAACGAATTTTTGGAAAATATTTTAAAGATACTGAGGAAGGTCTATTGAGTGAGGCAACTGGCAACCCATTTTTCAACCAGAGTCTTTTAAGAAGGAGGAGCATATTCGCCTTTTTTGTGCTCCGATAATAGCATTTTTCCGCTGCTTGAATTATTTTCCCTGCTACAGCAGGGCACATCTGTCAAATGAAAAAAACTTAATTGGTCTGTAAAATTTTGATAGTTTACTTGAAATCGAAAGAACACAAAACTAGTTTTACACCTCAGATGAGATTTTATGAGCGCAAAAGTTTTGCATGTACTTCAGTATTATAATATAGGTTTCCCAGAATCCTTCTGGTGTTAGCGGAGACACTTTATAGCATATTTTTCCGTGCGATGTCAGTACAAAGTGACTATGTTTTTGCCTGACACTGGGCAGTACATGCGTTTTTCACGTGTACATGTAGGGTAAATTGGAACCTCTGTGTCTCAAAAACAGTTAAAGATAGCAAGGAAATTTTCAAAGTTGTTCGAGACCGATATCTTGGGAATATATTGCAAAAGTTCAACCATTTGCCGTGCATAGCCTTCTTGGAATCCGCGACTCAGTTTTGGTACCGAAAACCTATGTTTTCTCAGGAACCGCTGATGAAGTAAACGGTAAATCCATAAACTCCTTAAGGTGCATCGTAGACCACATCTAATGCAAAAGGAACCATCCGATTTGCTGCATTTGCGTAAGCAGGAGGAAGTGTGTAATATTCAATCTTTGACTCTGTACTGTGGATTGTTATAGCAAGATGATCCTTCTGTTGGGTATACAAATGGTCCCTAGCTTAAGGGCTTTACAAAACTCTTGACCCTACACAGCACGCGAGGTATAAGCCCCGGAAAGATCCCGTTTTATTGCGCGGTGTTTGGGAACATATAAGGTATTGCATGCTGTCGTATGTGTACCGCTATTACACGGGAACACAAATAAAAAGGAAAACTACAGAATATTCACAGATAACAGAGAAATAAATACGCTAATAGATATGGTAAAGAAAACACTTGCATCATACATTAAATGCAGATGAGTCGGCCGCATCGAAATGGTAAAGACAAGAATGAAAGCAGCCCTGAGGATCTCGGTCTTTGCATTCACTGGTGGTCCAGAAACAACTGCATGGGTCGTGTTATCTGTACGGGATGGTAATCGGACGTGCAAGTAATTAACGGCATGCGCTTGGCACTGCTTGAGAAACCTTGCGAGAAGGTGGACGAGATTTACCAAGTTGATGCCCACTTGCGAATCGGCCAGGAGAAGTAGTAACCTCCCCACTATATTTATTCTGTATGGTATTTAGCCCAACTTTACATCCCACTCCATTAAAGTCTACGTATTACAAAAGCTATGTCCTTACAAACTGTTATCCAACTTAAACTCGTATGCTAACCTTTGACCAAACAGAACTTAATCTGAACTGAACTGTAACTGCTCTGCCGGCCGCGGTGGTCTCGCGGTTCTAGGCGCGCAGTCCGGAACCGTGCGACTGCTACGGTCGCAGGTTCGAATCCTGCCTCGGGCATGGACGTGTGTGATGTCCTTAGGTTAGTTAGGTTTAAGTAGTTCTAAGTTCTAGGGGACTAATGACCACAGCAGTTGAGTCCCATAGTGCTCAGAGCCATTTGAACCATTTTTGTAACTGATCTGAATGCGACTTGTTTTGTATTAAATGCACAACTGAAGTAAAACAATTATCAAGCCCTAATCAAAATTTTCCACTTACCTGGAAACATTGTTGCAAATTTCTCGGAAGCACAGCACCAAACAGCTAGCAGGCAGCGGATGAGCTAGATTTCTATTTCTAAATAAAATTTCCAGCTTTCGCATACCACATGTGATAATGCTTAATGATAAACAGTGGGGAGAGTAACTATTCATATGAAATGATATTCCAAGACAACGATTTTAGAATGAATTCTATATTCAAAAAGACACAGTAAAACTTCGCGTGATCTTCACACATAAAATAGGTCTACACAATACAACGCTTAACAAAGTGAACAATGATTTAAGAAAGGTATAATATTAACAGAGAATTTCTATAAAATAAAGCAGCTTAATCAATTAACATGTTAATGCGTGACTCAGGGAAGTGGGGTGGTCTTTCAATTTTGAGCAAGTGAACCAAGTTACCTACCTACCAATAACCATGCCTACAAATTAGGCGTGCAGTGCTGCAGTATTACCTCAAACTTCTTCTGTTCAAGAAAGAGTTAACATTATTCAAAATTTATATCCCTTTCACTTTCCAATACATACATCGCATTCATCCTTGTTGTCATTTTACGATAAATCTTTCTGTATCTAACAGATGCAATCACAAGTCAACACAGACCTACTAAATACGTCCATCACCTACCACACTTCAACTAAGAATGTATAAGACTGCGCACAGGCAAAGACCGTGCCACGACAAGACCAAAGATTGTTTAACAGTATCGTAACTTGCTCTCTCTCTCTCTGACATGCACATCGATAACGTACAAAAACCAAAATGACATGATCACTTTTCTCTTAAATGAGGGAATCATTAGCGCGGAACTGAATAAATATCGCGTCACCGAAAAAAAAATTTAAAAAAAAAGACACACACACACACACAGCTCTGGTATCGTGTCTGGTCTTGAGAGCGGGATATCAACAGCCCCCTCTACCATTTCCCGGATCCCAATCATATCAAGATACAGAGTCACAGGAATTATTGAATGAGTGTCATCAAACCTCTCCATTGATCGCACCGATCTTATTTGGTCATAAATGTGGGAAGTTGGAAGTGGACTGCAGCAGCGCCAGCCACAGGCAAGTAAGAGTGTTATGCTTATCAAAATATAGCACAGCCTTTGTATTGTCGTAAGCGAGATAGCCAGGCTGTGTGTGGAAAAACCTGACGCCCTGACGCAGCATTACCTAAGCAGTAACGGCCCTGAGACTTCCCACACTGGCATCCACCTAAACGTTTAGTGAAAGGAGGGATGGGGGACTTTGGCGCAGCTAATAAAATGACGCATGTCATTATATCTCTAACTGTGAGAGCTAGTCTTTTCCGACTGGTGTCGCTCATTGACACAACTAACCATACAGAACACGGGAATCATTATTCGCCAGTTATCGGTTCAAGAACGTAGAGTGTGATTTGTCTCTGCTTCTTCTAATATTTAATCTCTAGTTTCTAAGAAGTAAGCATTTCTTGTTACGCTAGACCAGAAGTTTTTGCTGTTATGCCTATCTCTGCACATTAACACTAATGATTAAGTAAGTATTATTTATCTTAAGCAAAGCGGGAGTGTGGACCTATAGTTTCATGTAGACCATGCCTTTTGGGGTTATTTGACGCACAGAGGCTGTGCGCATCATTTTATCCCATTTCAATTTTACACCAATGAAAGTAGGTAGGTAAACATAATATAATTAATGAAGGTCAAAGTAACATAGTGCATTATGTTTATAAGAATTGCTTCCCTGTTCGGATGTTGAGGACCTACACCCGTAAAACAGAGAGAGCTTCTTGGAAGGCGAAGAAATGCCATCAGTGCTGTTCACGGAACTTCCATTGGACAGAACGCCAACCAGTACACAGGCCAGAGGCAAAGATGTGTCTGTAGTATGTGATGAATTCGGCGGAGACGTGAAGGAACGGTACCGGTATATTTCTTGCACTTTTTCGTGCCATTCTGAATGTAAAGGCTGGGATAGTCCTGAAAACTATTAACCGTGGCTCCCGTCTGAAGAATGGTTTTTTGCTTTACAGATATACAAGAGACCAATTACTGAATACCGTTATACTCGTGTGTTCTTCACTTTTGTTACTATTTTAAAAGAAATGTATTATGATTGTTTTGTACCTATCCAATAGTTAATTCAGCTGATATTTTCTCTATTTTCTTTTCGTTAACTATGTTGTTCAGTATTCTGTTTAATAAAAGTAATGTTCTATTAGTATACTTTGTATTATACGATGTGTGGAATTAAATACCTTATGCCACTTCTTGCGCTAGTTTACCTCACTTACTGCATCATTTTACCTGCTATGACGGATAAAATGAGAGCCGGCCACGGTGGTGACTCATGACCATAGATGTTAAGTCCCATAGTGCTCAGAGCCATTTGCACTCAGAGCCAGGGTGGCCGAGCGGTTCTAGGCGCTTCAGTCCGGAACCGCGCGACTGCTACGGCCGCAGGTTCGAATCCTGCCTCGGGCAGGGATGTGTCTGATGTCCTTAGGTTAGTTAGGTTTAAGTAGTTCTAAGTTCTAAGGGACTGATGACCTGAGATGTTAAGTCCCATAGTGCTCAGAGCCATTTGAACCTGATAAAATGAGGCCATACAATGATGTCATAATTATCGGTTTTTTCCTAAAATGTGTAGCTGTATATATTTAGTTTTAAGATGTGCTAGAGTAAATACACGTGGCTAATGCTATACAAAAATTGGATGATCGTGATGTTGGTTTGTGGGACTCTCACCATCGAGGTCATCAGCGCCCGTACAAGTTCCCAGTATGTCCAGTTCCAATCTCGCCACTTCCCAAATGATGATGAGACAACACAAAAACGCAATCCTCGGGTGGAGATAATCCCAGACACGGCCGGGAATCGAATCTGGGAGCCCGTGAGCAAGAGGTTGCAACGCTAGCCACTAGTCACGATCTGCGGACACGAATATTGGTGCCTCTAGGTATTATAGAATAAAGGTTATAGTCAAAATGCCTTAGGTCCGCCGAATTCCCGTAGATTCCCTTACATGACGCACGGCATAGCAAAGCCCAAACAAGCGCAGATCGAAAGTATATAAATACCTAGACATTTATACTAGACACTTCTATTAGTATCGCAGCTCATCACTCTAGGGCAGCATCCCTTGACCGCTCTGGGGGGGGGGGGGGGGGGATCACAGATCGACTCTGCATCAGGACAGTCCGCCCTGAGCCCAAGGGACCTGGAGCAGCTAGAGCCGCCGTCATAACGGGCCAGCACTGGCCATGAGAAACAGCTCGCCGGCCATCGATTTGCTGGCAGTAGCTCACTGCGAATGTATCACTGGCCTGCCGCCTTCTGGGCGATGTGGGCTGTGTGAGCCATGCCACAAAGCGTAACGCATGCAGTCACAATTAGCCGAGGCTGCCCTGAGCTGCACTCTTTAACGTTACGTACGTTATCCTCAAGATATACACTCATGCTCATAAATTAAGAATAATTGTGGAATTTGAGGCCACACAACGTGGCACTACACAAAACTGGCGCTAATAGCATAGGCACGTAGGGAACACACACGACACAGATCTGTAAGTCCACGGTATTGGTGATAGGCTGAGAAAACCGTCCCGAAACATATGTGCTACAAAACGCCACTGTTCCCTGCGCATGTACTCCTACATCAATATGGGATATGATCACCATGCACACGTACACAGGCCGCACAACGAGTTGGCATACTCTGGATCAGATGGTCGAGCAGCTGCTGGGGTATAGCCTCCCATTCCTGCACCAATGTCAGTCGGAGATCCTGAAGTGTCGTAGGGGTTTGAAAACGTGCAGTGATACGTCGACCGAGAGCGTCCCAGACGTGCTCGATGGAGTTTAGGTCTGGAGAACAGGCAGGCCACTCCATTCGCATGATATCTTCTGTTTCAAAGTACTCCTCCACAATGGCAGCTCGGTGAGGCCGTGCGCTATTACCCATCAGGAGGAAGGTGGGACCCACTGCACACCTGAAAAGGTGGACATACTGGTGCAAAACGACGTCTCGATGCATCTAACCTGTTACAGTTCCTCTGTCAAAGACATGCAAGGGTGCACATGTGCCGGCCGGGGTGGCGGTTCTAGGCGCTACAGTCTGGAACCGCGCGCCCGCTACGGGTCACAGTTTCGAATCCTGCCTCGGGCATGGATGTGTGTGATGTCCTTAGGTTAGTTAGGTTTAAGTAGTTCTAAGTTCTAGGGGACTGATGACCTCAGAAGTTAAGTCCCCTAATGCTCAGAGCCATTTGAACCATTTTTGGTGCACATGTACCAATCATAATCCCACCCCACACCATCAAACCAGGACCTCTATACAGGTCTCTCTCAAGGACATTAAGGGGTTGGTATCTGGTTCCCGGTTCACGCCAGATGAAAACCCGGCTAGAATCACTGTTGAGACTATACCTGGACTTGTCCGTGAACATAAACTGGAACCACTGTTCCAATGACCATGACCGTGTTCTTGACACCAGGCTTTACGGGCTCTCCTGCGACCAGGAGTCAGTGGAATGCACCTTGCAGGTCTCCGGGCGAATAAACCATGTCTGTTCAGTCGTCTGTATACTGTGTGTCTGGAGACAACTGTTCCAGTGGCTGCGGTAAGGTCCCGACCAAGGCTACCTGCGAGCACTGATGGTGAGATATCGGTCTTCTTGTGGTGTTGTACACTGTCGACGTCCCGTACTGTAGCGCCTAGACACGTTTCCTGTCCGCTGGAATCGTTGCCATAATCTTGAGATCACACTTTGTGGCATACGGAGGGCCTGTGCTACGACCTGCTGTGTTTGACCAGCCTCCAGTCGCCCTAGTATTCTACCCCTAATAACGTCATCAATATGTGTTCTTTAAGCCATTTTCAGCACACAGTCACCATTAACAAGTCTGAAAACGTCTGCACACTTATTCGCTGCACCGTACTCTGACATGCACCAACACATCTCTGCGTATGTGGACTGATGCCAGCGTCACCGTGCGACGACCGCATGTCAGATGCACCACATAGTCATACCCCGAGGTGATTTAAACCGAAAACCGCCCACCAGAGCATTGTTTCACCATGTATCAGCATTATTCCTAATTTATGAGCATGAGTGAATTTATATAACCCACATGTGTCACGTTAACGAATAAATCATAAAATAAATGTATACTGATAAAAAGTATGTTAATGCTGTAATGAATGTGAGTTTCCATATCATACTGTGTGCGAAATACTTTATGTCATTAAATTCAAAAGGTACGAGGCCACTCGGGAAGTACGGTCCAATCGACTGCAAAATGGAAACGACAGTGAAAATCCGATGAACCTTTGCACAGATGTGTGTCTCTAATATGCCCGTCGATCGCGTCACGTCGCTCTTTTCAGTTTCGAGCTCACAGTGAGCACGTTAAGATGCAGAGAAAAAAGTGTCTCCCGCCAAGTGTGAGGGTCTGCTGAGAGATGTCGCCTAAAGCTATTCAGCCCACGTCACATGATTGTCATGCGAATCCTTCTGCATGACAGTTCTCCCCCGCGCTCTGCAGGGGCTATCAACATGCTCCTGCAACGTATTCGATGGGAGTGATTACCAACAATACAGCCCACAATTGGCTCCCATTGAGTTTTGTTTCTGCTCACATGAACCGCTGGCTATGAAGATAACATTTTCGTACAGACAACGAGCTCTAGATCAAATTAGAGATTTGGCGGAAGGCACAGGCGGCTGCCTTCTATGACGAGGGCATTGTAAAGCTTGTACAACGGTGCGACAAATGTCTAAGTCTGAGTGGCCACTGTGTAGAGACGTAAATGGAAGGTGTAGCCAACTGTATCAAATAAAACATTTTTGAATTTCACAGTGGTTTCCATTTCGCGACCAATCGGACCTTACTTGCCGAATAGCCCTTGACCATAGATTTAAAGAACGAGCCAAGATTCCTGAAAGGACCAAAATCTTTATAACCTTTTCTAAAAGCAACCGAAAAAGCTTACTTCAATTATACTTGCCATGTTAAAGCGCTTTTTATCGATTTGTGACATAAAAGTCCATGTATCTATGCACCTAATTCTGACTTAAATAGAACGTATTGTCATAACTGTGTGGATGAAATTCATTGAAAATGTTATACCTGATTATCTCCAATGTTAATAACCATAATTTTGTACGAGGTTTTGGATTGTTGTCTCAGAGGTCCTAAGGAAAGTCTTGGTGACGAATTGTTCGAAGGTATAACGATGGAACACATGTCACCTTCTTTTGTTATTCATGTTGTATCGAGATCACAATCATTTCGCTCAGTTACTTGCGTATACGCTACTGGCCATTAAAATTGCTACACCAAGAAGAAATGCAGATGATAAACGGGTATCCATTGGACAAATATATTATACTAGAACTGACATGTGATTACATTTCAGCGCAGTTTGGGTGCATAGATCCTGAGAAATCAGTACCCAGAACAACCACCTCTGGCCGTAATAACGGCCTTGATACGCCTGGACATTGAGTCAAACAGAGCTTGGATGGCGTGTACAGGTACAGCTGCCCACACAGCTTCAACATGATAACACAGTTCATCAATAGTAGTGACTGGCGTATTGTGACGAACCAGTTGCTCGGCCACCATTGACCAGACGTTTTCAATTGATGAGAGATCTGGAGAATGTGCTGGTCAGGGCAGCAGTCGAACATTTTCTGTATCTAGAAAGGCTCGTACAGGACCTGCAACATGCGGTTGTGCATTATCCTGCTGAAATGTACGGTTTCGCAGGGATCGAATGGAGGGTAGAACCACGGGTCGTAACACATCTGAAATGTAACGTCCACTGTTCAAAGTGCCGTCAATGCGAACTAGAGGTGACCGAGACGTGTAACGAATGGCACCCGATACCATCACGCCGGGTGATACGCCAGTATGGCGATGACGAATACACGCTTCCAATGTGCGTTCACCGCGATGTCGCCAAACACGGATGCGAATATCATGATGCTGTAAACAGAACCTGGATTCATCCAAAAAATGACGTTTTGCCATTCGTGCACCCAGGTTCGTCGCTGAGTACACCATCGCAGGCGCTCCTGTCTGTCATGCAGCGTCAAGGGTAACCGCAGCCATGGTCTCCGAGCTGATAGTCCATGCTGCTGCAAACGTCGTCGAACTGTTCGTGCAGATGGTTGTTGTCTTGCAAACTTCCCCATTTGTTGACTCAGGGATCGAGACGTGGCTGCACGATCCGTTACAGCCATGCGGATAAGATGCCTGTCATCTCGACTGCTAGTGATACGAGGCCGTTGGGATCCAGCACGGCGTTCCGTATTACCCTCCTGAACCCACCGATTCCATATTCTGCTGACAGTCATTGGATCTCGACCAACGCGAGCAGCAATGTCACGATATGATAAACCGCTATCGCGATAGGCTCCAATCCGACCTTTATCAAAGTCGGAAACGTGATGGTACGCATTTCTCCTCCTTACACGAGGCATAACAACAACGTTTCACCAGGCAACGCCGGTCAATTGCTGTTTGTGTACGAGAAATCGGTTGGAAGCTTTCCTCAGGTCAACACGTCGTAGGTGTCGCCACCGGCGCCAACCTTGTGTGAATGCTCTGAAAAGTTAATCATTTGCATATCACAGCATCTTCTTCCTGTCGGTTAAATTTCGAGTCTGTAGCACGTCATCTTCGTGGTGTAGCAATTTTAATTGCCAGTAGTGTATTTTTTACCTAAGCATTTTGTTAATTGCTTGGTCAACTGCGTTTCAACAAAGGCCTCGGATATCTCTTGTATTTGGCCTCGCCAAAATCAACATGCCACAACCTGAAATATTACGTGGATGCTTAATTATCATCTTTTAATAGCAATCACTAATTCTGTTTATCTAGAATTTTGGATCAGGTTTGCCGTCTTTGGACGTTTCTCTCACTCGTCACCGTGTTAGATTATAATCAGTATTTTAATACATTGTATTCTTGCCATGACTCATTGAGAAAGCTTTCATCTTTAAAAAATCTCAGGATTTTTCATGTTGTAAATTTAAGAGGGAAATGTTTCAAGTCACCGCTGACGGAAGTTGTATCACTGGCCACTGTTGGGCGTACACTGCGCTCCGTCAGCGTTGCGTGGCGACAACAAGCAAGAGAGTGCCGAATGCTGTTGCCAAGCTGCCGCTTCCTGTACTGAGCTACAGCTGGAGGCCGTAATGAAGCATTAGTTGTTGCTGCATGGCGCCCCCCCCCCCCCCCCCCTAATTCCCACCAGACACCATATGGATCTCCCGAGACCTGTCAAAATAAAAACATCATTTTTATTATGATTAAGCCATGGTGATTATTGTAAAGTAAATCAATTTGACGTCTTCCAAAGTACGAACCCCTTCCACGTTCGCGGGAGACGGGCAACATGATGAAAGTAGAGGAGTGCCTATAGAGGTGTAGCACAGTGGGGACATGGTGGACCCCAAGGCTGCTACGGTAGCTGTGAAGATTCTGCAGAAACCCTGAAAAGGTTCTGGTGAAGACTCAGTGGCGACACTGGCGAAGGAGATGGATTCCGACTCGGCGACACTGACGGAAGGATCTATTTGGTTTAAAGATAAAGGATAGTTTACGTCCTTGAGTCTAGGAAGATAATGTGGTGGATGGAAACCACGAATGAAAATAGACCTGGTCCTCCAAGTTGGGAGTTGGTAGTGTCGGACTTGCATTCCGGAATCTGTAATAAGTAAAAACCGCTAAATTTCCCACCCAAACCTCGGAAATTGACCAAAAATAAGATGAAATCTTACATTGAAAAGAACAATACTCAGCGTAACACTGAATGTACAGGGGATCTCTGTTAATCAAATGAAGTGTTCAGACAACTTAACCAGTTAAATGTAGACATGATTGGTCTACTAGAAACCAAAGAGCCAGGTAGTGGGACCGAGGGAAAGGACAGATACATCCACGTTTGTTCAGGAGCAAGTGAAGAAGAATGAGCTCGTAGTGGAGTGTCATTAGTCATTAAAAAAGAGGAACACTTATTTCATAAGAGAGTGAAATGTTCGAATACTTCAAGCCCATCTGTAAATTATAGGTTGTCATACAGTTATATTTGTTGTTCACGCCCCCAGTGACGTTGTCACTGTGGCAGAAAACGATTTATTTTATGATGAGTTGGCAAAAGATGTAGAAGCTGCCTGTAATCGTAAGGAAAGTATAATTTGTGACCTAAAGGCAAGTACGGACTACAAAATCCCATTGTTGGACGATTTGTTGCAATAACAATGGCAATACCAGTAAGCACAGCCTCAAAATAGGATGCGGATGGCTCAAATAAAAAGGTAACTATCTTCTGATCTCAAAAGTTTTTCTAGAATCTGGGAAGGCGCTAAAGAGCAATTCAGAACAGCAATCAAACGTAATATAATTTGGACTGCCTACGAGTTGATCCCATCAAGGTTCCTTTATCAACTCAGACTCGCAAGTAGGTTGTGCAATATATGAGACAACTCTACACGTAATACGCATGATGAAAGCAAAGTAGCAACCAGTCCAATAGCATATACAATAATGACTCGTCGCTAATAACAGATTTTGAGTGTTCCATAGCAAAGTTGCATTCAATCAAAACTCTATTAAACGTTTCGGGCGTGGCCTCTCATCAGACAATCTGTTAAAAAATACATGCTTTATGAGCACAAAAATATTTCATGACCCACACAGTAAGACAAAGTAAGTGACAGGTATTTACAGAGTGCACACCAGCGTACATAATAAAGAAAGTTACGTGAGCACTGATATATAGTGCACGAAATTTCACAGAGAAAAAGTGCAACGGTTAAACATGAAAACTAAATTGAACAAATCACGCCAACCAGAGCGAAATAAACTAAAAGATTACCAGATGCCAGATGGCGTACAGAATTTAGCGCTCCAAACAATGTCAAAAAAAAAAAGTGCGGAAAGAAACAAAAAGGCTACCATTAGTAGTGTGTGACAAAGAATGTCATCAAATTTCATAGAGTTAATGGGAACAATCAATACAGCATAGTACAATGCATTAAAATATATATGTATTAAATGGCAACAACAAATCATAACAGTAGCTTATGCAGCCTACGTGATTCAAACTATAGTCAGGGATACAAGATACGGAGGGAAGAGGATATTTTGCAAAAAATTATTTTAACACAAGTACAGGGATTCGATTTGAAGTCATATAATAAAACCATAGGAATAAACCATAAAACCATTAGTAAAAAAGGTGCCTCAAGCTGCTATACAACAGCATTATGCACTCAGGACGGCGCGGACACAGTCCAGTCCTGACATTCATTTTTAGAATGGATACTAAAATATATTTCACACAATACTAGAAACTGATGAAAGTAAATAGGCAAATAGTAATCCCAGTGGGGCATCCTTCCGTATAAAATCAGTGTGAACAAAAATTACGAGAACAGTAACTGAAAATTATGAGAAAATCACCAAATCTTTGCTAAAAATACCCACAAAACTGTCGCAAGAGGTGCATGACGCACTCATCCGTTACATCTGTACATTATAACAAGGCCCGCCGCAGTGGCCATGCGGTTCTAGGCGCTCAGTCCGGAACGCGTGACTGCTGCGGTCGCGGGCGCAGGTTCGAATCCTGCCTCGGGCATGGATGTGTGTGATGTCATTAGGTTAGTTAGGTTTAAGTAGTTCTACGTTCTAAGGGACTGATGACCACAGATATTAAGTCCCATAGTGCTCAGAGCCATTTGAACCATTATAACACGAGACAATTATCAAGCAACAAAACTCCAAATCCTGGACGAACTAGGAAAACCAGACACACTGTTTTTCAAAGGGGCGCACAAGTCCCCCCCCCCCCCCCCCCCCAAACCCGGTATCCATTCATACAGAAACGAATCAATGAAACAAGCAGAAACGAGAGCTGTGAATGCAGCAGACCTAAATGAGATCACTAAATCTACACATCATGAAAGATATTAAAAAAACCAGTTCCTGTTGCTCGCAAACTACTCCTTAATTAGTGGTGTACATACACTTAGAATTCCTCTGGGACATCAAGATCCCTACCCTTACGCTTGATGTGAAGGATTCATTCACATTCCCCGAGGATCAACAATGGCCCTTCGTCTTTAAATGGCAGCCGAGTACACTATTATTACTTCTGTACGTGTGTTCTTTAAACCTTTTTTTGAAATCCTTCCCAGTATCAACCACGTAGATACCGTCACAGGAATCACAAACAATTTTATAAACCCCTAAATTTTTAATTTTGTTACCTCCAGTATCAGGATCGCGTCGCAAAACAAGCCCAAGTTTTTCCCTGCGCGGAAACCTACTCCTACCTTTGCCTTTCTAAAAGTTTGCGCTATTTTATCGCACCAGGTACCGAAATAGGACAAGGATATATGCTACAACCTGTCTTTAGACATAGGTACCAGGGGATTGTACTTTGGTAAGGATTCCGTAGCCAATATTCCGTTATTTTTTTCAGGAAAACCATTGGGCAGGCCCACCTGCGTAATGATAGTAATCTCTTTATTAACCACATCGTCGTCTAAACCAAATCTAGTGAGCCTGTGAAACATAGACGAAAAGAATGCACGCTTATGTGCTACCGTGTGACAGGAATGTTAAACATGAATGACATCAGATGCAGTAGGTTTCCGAAAGATATCCATAATTTACTTACAGCCTGTCCTGGAAATCCGAAGATCAAGAAAATTCAAACTACCATCAACTTCGTGTTCCACCGTGGACTCTATGTTTCCACGCATTGCGTTAAAAACTTGTGCGAATGAGTCTACCGTGGACGTACTGCCCTGGAAAATGACAAAAATATCATCCACATATCTGTCGTGCCCAATAATTTTCTTTTTTAAATCAAGATAAGAGTTACAGAATCTATTTTCAAGATAGTTCACAAAAACATCGAGAAGGATCCCAGGAAGAGTACATACCACGTCGAGACGGTCGCTTTGATGATAAATGCGTCCGTTCATTTTAAATCAATTAAAAGACAAGGATATGTGCGTGAGTTCTAAAAAAAATTATTGTGTACAGCAGATATGTGGACGATATATTTGCCATATCGCAACTCGCTCCTGTTTTCCCATGTAGATCCACATTGCTGATTTCGTTTCTAATTTCCAATATATTCCAATAATTCTTGTAAACAAGGATAATGCTTGCAACAGAAGTAGGTAGGTAGATTAAATTGTTAAATTAATCATATCTACCACATAGGCGTATTTATCTCCTTTAACAGCTCTGCTGTCAAAAGGTTCTCCTTTTCTAATATGTGCCCAAACCCCTTGTTGATGCATCTCTTTTCTTTATTTATGCAAATCCTTAGTTTACACCTTGTAATATCTCTTTATATTCTACTAATTATCCTGTAAGTAGGCTGTAGGCTGTTTATGTTTTTTTTTTTTTTTTTGGTAACGCCACGTAGCGCTCTGTATGAAAATCACTGGCTGTGCTGCGTGCAGTCTGTGGCTGGTTTGCATTGTTGTTTGCTATTGTAGTGTTGGGCAGTTGGCTGTTAACAGCGCGTAGCGTTACGCAGTTGGAAGTGAGCCGCCAGCAGTGGTGGGTGTGGGGAGAGAAATGGCGGGGTTTTGAGAGCAGATGATCTGGACGTGTGTCCATCAGAGACAGTAACTTTGTAAGACTGGATGTCATGAACTGCTATATATATTATGACTTTTGAATACTATTAAGGTAAATACATTGTTTGTTCTCTATCAAAATCTTTCATTTGCTAACTATGCCTATCAGCAGTTAGTACCTTCACTAGTTAGAATCTTTTATTTAGCTGGCAGTATTGGCGCTCACTGTATTGCAGTAGTTCGAGTAACGAAGATTTTTCTGAGGTAAGAATTCATGAAAGGTATAGGTTATTGTTAGTCGGGGCCATTCTTTTGTAGGGATTACTGAAAGTCAGATTGCGTTGCGCTAAAAATATTGTGTGTCACTTTAGTGAATGTCTGAGTATGTTCAGTTTTGCTCAGCTGTTTGAAAATCAAGTAACGTAGGGGTTTATCAGTACAGTAATTCATTAATTTTTCTAAGGGGACGTTACAATCCCTACACAATTCTATGAGTGAATTACGTTACCTACTTGACCAACTATATTCGCAGAATCGATGCGCAAAGTAATACATCACTATTACTATTCCATGAGCGCATAATTGCTCTTTGTAATATTCTCTTTGGGGTGTGTTGAGAGGACTTCTGGGATCTTCTCCGTGCCGAATAGCCGCATTCAATAATTGTAATTTTGCAGTCGAGATTACTGGAAGAAAGAGATTGGAAATATATTGTATGCTAGCCAAGAGAATATATACTGAGCATTTACATAACAGGTGTGAAAGGAATTTCATTATATATGTATTCTCTAATTGGAAATTTGCACGGAGGTGTCGTTTCGTTGGTAATCAGAAGGGAACTTCCGATGAATTGGAAACGAACGTGCAATTATTAGATCCAAGAGCTCCATCATTTCATCGGATAATTCCGCTTGATGTGAGGTTTCCCGACTGACTACGCAACGCAAGAAAACCAAAACATTTTATTTACACAGGATTACAGATCGCTTCGAATCATCGAGACTGCGGACAAGGAGAGTCATCGTCCGATTCTGATTAAACAAGTAAAGCTTAATTATAACTTTCTTGGGCGACTGTGATGACTGTGATACGGCTGCTTATGAATGAGATCATTAATAAAATACTAATAACTAACTTTCCTCTTCACCAGCAACCAGTATAAACACAATTTTGATTAAAATTATAACCCCAAATATCAATGCTCCCATCGAGCTTCCACAAAAAAAAAGAACTTTCAGCACTCAAATTATAAGATACAGATATCCTTTCAAGATGGACTCACATACATCATCACACATCAAATTCTATCCTTTCATTTCAAAACTAACAAACATTTCAGGACTTATAGATGGAAATCACACATAATACGAGAATACCTCATTCAGCAAATCTATGATGGATGCACCTTAGGAAAAAAACTACAATTATCATGTTGAGTCCTAGTGCCTCAATTCTACAAACTGAACCTTATTCTAGAAATGGCTTAACATTTGACACACAAATTACTCAGGATTTCCCTGACTTTCTTGTCCCAAATTCTGCTGAATTTTCATGGACGAATTTCTTTATTCACAACGGACCTGAGCAGACAGAAAAAAACATGTTGCAGACTGCCTCCTCTTTGTTAGAAAGGCAATGATATTTTTGTCCAAGATAGAGTTTCCACATCGGGAGTTTTGTCACTGGTTTTTCCGCCCAGCAACCACGGTACCATGATTTGTGTCATCCATCCTCTTCACAGATGAGGCCATCTTTACGTTAGTGGTATATTCAACTTTCGTAACAGTCGTCTGTGGTATAATATGCAGAACACTCATTGTATGATGGCAGCGAATCATCAACGTCGATGCAGCAGGAGTGTGTGGTCTGAGATAATTGGCGGCCGTATTTTGGGACCAGTCTTCCTTCCACATCGCCTAACAGGCCGGAACTATCGACGTTTCTTGCGAGTGACTTTGCCGCCACTGCTGGAAGAAGTCCCGTTGATGATTCGAAGGAAATTTGGAAATTTTTGGTAAGTTAGTAAGGGACCAAACTGCTGAGGTCATCGGTCCTTAGGCTTACACACTACTTAAGTCAACTTAAACTAACTTACGCTAAGGATAACACAGACACCCGTGCCCGAGGGAGGACTCGTACCTCCGACGGGGGGAGCCGCGCGAACCGTGGCAAGGCGCCCTAGACAGCATGGCTACCCCACGCGGTGATGATTCGAAGTGTTACGTGGCTGCTGCATGATGGTGCTCCAGCCCACTTCGCAACGTCCGGACGCATCTCAGTCGTGTCTTCCCTCGTCGATAGATCGGCTGAGGGGGTCCAGTTGCGTGTCTTGCTCGTTCATCGGATCTCAGCCAGTGGGGTTTCTGATTATAGGACCATCTCGAAAGTACCGTGTATGCAGAGCCCATTCCAAGTGTGGAAACACTGGAGCAGCGTATTCATGATGCCTTTGACACTATTCGCATGCAGCCTGGGCGATGTGAACGTGTGAGATAGAACATGCTACGGCGCGTACTCCGGTGTGTTGAAGCACATGGAAACCATTTCTAATGCGTACTGTAACTGTGGCTGCATGGTACAGCGCATGCTAGACCGCAGTCACTGTAACAAAGTATGATTGAATAAATGGGCTCTAGCATCGAAACCATGCATTTCCGGATGTAAATTCATCACACCTTTTTTGTTCCGTTTCCTCTCATTAATCAGTCCCTAGAGTCAGTACACGGTGGAAAAAATCTGTATGCACTAACTCGATATGTTTGCTGGTAGCTTAATAATGACCATGGAGATGAAGTAAGCTTATACCACCAGAAAATGACATCTAAATACAAAGTCTTCGACTGTAGCAGCGTTTTGGGCTTATTATCCATAAAGGACGACTATAATTAAAGTTTCACTTTCAAAAGTTGCAGTTCAATAACAGAACCACTGCCCAGAATTACGTAAAATTTGAACAGCATATTCTTAAAATTGGCCAATAGATGGCTCTGAAAGCGTCAGAACGTGCACTCCAACAGACACGAGGCACATGGCTGATTCTTAGTTTGCATCAGTTTCTCCATGAAGCATCGAGTGCTGTCGGTAAAGCTCTTTTAAAAGAACTGTGACTGCACGCCAGTAGCCCTGCAGAAGCTCTGGATATTCAGGTGTATGTAAAAAGGACTTGGTCCGATGTCGGCCAAGAATCTGGAGAAAATGATTACAAAATTCGAAAATACAGGCTCTTTCCAAGAGCAATGTGGCAGAAGGAGGAAAGCAGTTTATCTGACGTCCGATGATTGTCTCCTGAGTCGTGATTTCCGATAACACTCTGAACGGACGATTTATATGCTTCAACTTAGCCATTTCAAGCACTCAGAAATCCCTCATGACCCATTCCCGTATCTGAATCTTGGTCCGTTTACGAACTCATTCTGAAGTCGCGTTTGCTTCGTTTCACTCCAGAATTTGTTCAGGAAACTATTGTCTATCACTTCAATGGCAGTAAATGAAGCACTCAATAAATTTGTCCGTGATTGTGCCGTTGCCCTCAAGATGCCTTTTCCCGAATTTAATTTTATGCCTCTTTCGACATAACTCGCACAAAACCGTATACACACGCAATAGTTAAGTCAACTGGATCGTATTTTCCATCATTTGCAAAACACTTTGTGGATCCTTAGCTAACTCGTGGGACACCTATCACATTGATAGCCTGATACAAATCTAAGGAATTTGATTTTGCCCCTACAACTTGAATCTGCCTTGCATGCTGCACAGATTCGTTATTTATTCCTGATTCAGACTGCTGCCTATATTCAACCACTCTTTATCACACTCCACCACTCAACCCTACAAATTGTTAACAGACTTAGTGAGCATTTCCTCATCGTATTTTGTCTCAGCACACAATTGTTATCACCAACCAGCCCGTCGTGTATCTTTTCCAACTTGTCCCCAAAATATTTTCCTACTGCATCGACGCTGGTGTTGACCAGGCCAACCTCCTCAGAAATTTTGTCCATGTCTGCCCTTATAACCTATAAATTTGTATCAAACATCGATGCAGAATCCGACTGAATCGTTTCCACCCCAGATTTTACACTTTCTACATTTGTCTCTACATTATCAATTTTTGCCCCTACTGGGCTAGTTCTTTTTTTTACTGAACCTGGCTCTCTTTTTACTGAACCTAGGGCAGTACCCAGTGCCCTCATACTACATCGTATTTGGCCGGCCGAAGTGGCCGTGCGGTTAAAGGCGCAGCAGTCTGGAACCGCAAGACCGCTACGGTCGCAGGTTCGAATCCTGCCTCGGGCATGGATGTTTGTGATGTCCTTAGGTTAGTTAGGTTTAACTAGTTCTAAGTTCTAGGGGACTAATGACCTAAGCAGTTGAGTCCCATAGTGCTCAGAGCCTACATCGTATTTCTATCAAAACTTGCACTAATTGTGACGATGTATTGTCTGAAAGCTTACTTCCCCTCTCTGATTTTCGACTAAATGCGCCATCAGTAAGTTCCTTTACGGCACTACCACGCTCAGATTAGGATTAACTGGTCTACTAGTATTATCTGAACTACTCAGACTGGATGGTTGCTCATTCGTTGTAGGCTCCATCACTGATGGTAATTCCGCAGGTTCACACATAATAACACTACTATCGGCACATCTACTCATCTTATCGGTCATGCGTGCTACTGCTGTGGTGTTGCTGCCGAAAGTGTAGATGTTGCCAGTGCCGCTATCGATGCCGATGCCGCTGTTGAAGCTGATGAAGTCGCCGGCATTGGTCCGTTGCTGCTCACCGCCATGGAAGTAACTGCCGTTGAAAATCCCAACTGCTACTTTATCTGATGAAATATTCTGATGGAGTTAATCACCAAGCAGCGTGCCGTACGAGCAAACCAACTGCGACTTTACCTTAAGTTTCTCGCACCTTAGGTAATTGGAATACGTACGGCACTGTTTAAAAAAATTAGCACTATAAGGTAGCAGGATCGTGCCGCAAACATTTACTTTCTTGCCCAGCAGCTAACTTGCTGCAAAAATAGCCTATGCATTGCCTATAACTGCGAATTAATAAACAGAAATATGAAATAAAATATAAATGAATAATTACTGAAAATGATTCTGTTGTTGACTAATGTTTATTTAAGAAAGTAAATCTCAAATATTCGGGCAGTTGTTCTACGATAACCAGTAACAACAGACAGAAAATGACCTTATTAAATGCAGCAAAGTTGCATAGAGAGCGTTACCAGAATGGCGTCAGAATCCCTGACAGTGCGTGAAAAGTTAAGTCAGTTTCATGAACACAGTATACGAAATATTTGCCAACTCAGAATACTACAGACAGTATGGTAATTTAGGCAATAGCACATCAGAGATGACGAGTAGGAACTCGTACTCTGTCTGTCCTCAATTCCGTAATGCAAACGGAGTAGCACTTGCAACTGCGTCGGCAATTATATATTGCGGGTACTCTGATCTGTGTCTTCCTCTACAATTTTAGCCTCTACAACTCCTTCTAGTACCATGGAATTTATTCCCTGGTGTTTAACTCGTGTTCCACCATCCTGTCCCTTCTTATTGTCAGTGTTTCCAATACATTCCTTTCCTCGCCGATTCTGCAGAGAACCTCCACATTCCTTATCTTATCTTATCAGTCCACCTAATTATCAAGATTCTTCAGTAGCACCACATCTCAAACGCTTCGAGTCTCTTCTTTTTTGGTTTTCCCACAGTCCATGTTTCACTACCACACAATTCTGTTCTCCAAGCGGGTGCACTCAGCCCCTGCGAGGCAAACTGAGGAGCTACTTGATTGAGAAGCAGTGGCTCCGGTCTCGTAAACTGACATGCGGCCGGGAGATTGGTGTGCTGACCACATCCCCCTCCATGTCCGCATCTAGTGACGCCTGTGGTTGAGGATGACACGGCGGCTGGTCGGTACCGTGTGGTCGTCATGGCCTGTTCTAATAGAGAGAGAGAGAGAGAGAGAGAGAGAGAGAGAGAGAGGGAGAGTGAGTGAGAGAGACTGCTCATTCCATTCAGCAGATCCTGTAATTCTTACTCACCACGACAGAGAATAACAATGTCATCAGCGAATCTTATCACCTTGAATTTTAATTCCACTCTTGAACCCGTCTCGTTTCCGTAATTGCTTATTCGCCCCTACTGAACAGTAAGGACGAAATATTACGTCCCTCTCTTACACCCTTCGTAATCCGAGCACTTTGTCCTTTGTCTACCAATCTCATTATTCCCTCTTGGCTATTGTACATATTGTATATTACCCGTCTCTCCCTATATGTTGCCCCTATTTGCCTCAGAATTTCGAAGATATTGCACCATTTGACATTGTCGAACGCTTTTCCATGTCGACAAATCCTGTGAACGTGTCTTGATTTTTCTTTAATCTTGCTTCCATTATCAACCGCAACGTCATACGAGTAATTGGCTCTCTGGTGCCTCTACGTTCCTAAAGCCATACAGATCGTCATCTAATACAACCTCAATTCTCTTTTCCATTCTTCTGTATATTATTCTGGTCAGCAACTTGGATTGTTGATTGTGCGATAATTCTCACACTTGTCGGCTCTTTCAATCTTCGGAATTGTGTGGATGATATTTTCCCGAAAGTCAAGTGGTATACTGCCAAACCCGTACATTCTACACACCAACTTGAATAGTCGTCTTGTTGCCACTTCTCCCAATGGTTTTAGAAATACTGATGGAATGTTATCTATCCCTCTTCCCTGATTTGTTTTTAAGTCTTCCAGAGCTGTTTCAAATTCTGATTCTAATACTGGATCCCCCATCTCTTCTATATCGACTTCTGTTTCCACTTCTACCACGTCATCAGACAAGTTTTCCCCCTCATTGAGGTCTTCAATGTATCCTTTCCACTTATCCGCTCTCTCCTCTGCATTTAGCAGTGGCATTCCCACTGTACTCTTAATGTTATCGCACGTGCTTTTAATTTCAGGCTGTTTTGACTTTCCTATATACTGAGTCAGTCCTTCCGACAGTCATTTCGCTTATGATTTCTTCCCATTTTTTCAGGAAAACCATTTAGCCTTAGGTTCCCTGAACTTCCTATTAATTTTATTCCTCAGCAACTTATATTTCTGTATTCCTGAATTTCCCTGGATATTTTTGTACTTCCTTCTTTCATCGATCAAATGAAGTATTTCTTCTGTTAGCCTTGGTTTCTTCACTGTTACCTTCTTTGTCCCGACGGTTTTCTTTCCAGCTTCCGTGAATGCCATTCCTCTTCAACTGAACTGCCTACTGAGCTATTCCTTATCACAGTTTCTATAGCCTTAGAGAACTTCAAGCGTGTCTCTTCCTTACTTGGTGCTGCCATATCCTGTTTCTTTGTGCATTGATGCATTCTGCCTAGTCTCTTAAACTTGAACCTACTCTTCATCACTACTAAATTACGATCTGAGTCTATATCAGCTACAATCCAATATCTGATTACGGAATCTCTGCCTGACCATAAGATAAACTAATTGAAATCTTTCCGTTTCTCCCGGCCTCTTCCAAGTGTACCACCTCCTCATGTGATTCTAGAACACAGTTTTCGCCTACAGACGATGATATTCGTTACGTGCCTGTCCAAAGCGTTTTGCTGACAGACATATTTATTAAGGTGGGAGAGCAGGAGGTAGCAGAATTTGATCGAAAACATTCGGTCGGTGTGTTATTGCAATATCCGTAACTTTAGAGAACCCCAAGCATATCTCTTCATTCCTTAGTACTTCCGCATCTCACTTATTTGCGCACTGATTCCTTCTCACTGGTCTCTTAAACTTCAGGCTACTCTTAAGCATACGTTCAGTCAGGTTCTGGACGATTTCTTGGGGAATGGTAGTCCATTCTTCACGGAGAGCTGCACTGAGGACAGGTATCGATGTCGGTCGGTGAGGCCTGTCACGAATTCGGTGTTCCAAAACATCCCAAAGGTGTTCTATAGCATTTAGGTTAGGACTCTGTGCAGGCCACTCCATTACAGGGATGTTATTGTCGTGTAACGACTCCACCACAGGTCCTGCATTATGAACAGGTGTTGAAAGATGCAATCGCCATCCCCGAATCGCTCTTCAACAGTGGGAAGCAAGAAGGTGCTTAAAACATCAGTGTAGGTCTGTGCTGTGATATTGCCACGCAAAACAACAAGGGGTGCAAGCCCCCTCCATGAAAAACACGATCACACAATAACACCACCGCCTCCGAATTTTACTGTTGGCACTACACACGCTTGCAGATGACGTTCACCGTGCATTCACCATATCCACACCCTGCCATCGGATCGCCACATTGTGTACCGTGATTCGTCACTCCACACAACGTTTTTCCGCCGTTCAATTGTCCAATGTTTACGCTCCTTACACCTAGCGAGGCGTCGTTTGGCATTTATCGGCGTGATGTGTGGCTTATGAGCAGCCGTTCGACCGTGAAAGCCAAGTTTTCTCACGTCCCGTCTAACTGTCATAGTACTTGCAGTAGATCCTGATGCAATTTGGAATTCCTGTGTTATGGTCTGGATAGATGTCTGCCTCTTACACATTACGACCCTCTTCAGCTGTCGGTGGTCTCTGTCAGTCAACAGACGAGGTCGGCCTGTTCGTTTTTGTGCTGTAAGTGTCCCTTCACCTTTCGACTTCACCATCACATCGGATACAGTGGACCTAGGGATGTTTAGGAGTGTGGAAATCTCGCGCACAGACGTATGACACAAGTGACACCCAATCACCTGACCACGTTCGAAGTCCGAGAGTTCCGCGGAGCGCCCCATTCTGCTCTCTCACGATGCCTAATGACTACTGAGGTCGCTGATATGGAGTACCTGGCAGTAGGTGGCAGCACAATGCACGTAATATGAAAAGCGTATGTTTTAGGGGTGTGCGGATACTTTTGATCACATAGTGCACTTTTATTGAACGCTGCACTACACATCAAAGTGACAAAGGTACACGAATTGTTTTCCAACATGGTCACTAACTATCTATAACTTACGATTGGAACAGTTTACCAATCGTTCGATTTCTCGACAAGAGAAATCCGCTTCTTGGTCATGAATCCATTCGAGAACCACGATGTGAACGTCCTCATCATTGTAAACTGTGTTTCTTCTGAAATGTTTTTTCAGGTTGCCGAAAAGACTGCTGGATGAGGTCGTCTCTGGTCGATGGCGATGGTCTTCCTTTTCTATCGGTATCACCCACAGCTGTGCGGCCTCGATCAAATTGTTGGCACCATTTCACTATCGTTGAACGCGACTTTGCATTTGGTCCCTACACCGTCAGAATTTCACGTTGAATCTATGTGCAGTTTCGACGTTTTGCTGCAATAGTCGTACTGTCCCATATATTTCAGTTTTTGATTACGTTTCCTGTAGCCACGTCATTTCACTCACAGCCTATGATGCACTTGTTATCCGTATCGCAGCAGAACCGTATCTGCAGAAGCCCTGAAATACTCTCTTCTAGTAATGCACCATTCGTGTTGCGCAATGCTCTTAGCGTCGGAAGACATTTGTAACTTACTTTCTGAAGTACTCACTTGCAGTAGTGTGCAGATTAATTGGGACACTAACCGTGCACATTATTACTATATGTATAATGCAGTTAGTAGTTTTTTGCTTTAAAGATCTTCTAAACACGCTGTGGCTTAGATTCGACTAAGTCAGAGCAACCTTTCTTGAACAATCCATTTTATCACGACGCCTTTTCACAATACTCCACAAATTCTCAATGGGATTGAGCTCTGGCGAATTACCAGGCCACTGAAGCATGTTAATGCTACTTTACTCCATGGAAGTCTTGACTACTTTAGAAGTGAGACGTGGGGTCAGATTATGTTGAAATATTGCTCCACCATCTGCAAAGGTATGTAGGAATGGCACAATTTGCCCCTAAGATCTTCCACGTATTTGGTTGAATTCATCATTCCATCAACTAGAACTAGTGCCGGGGGCCACATGCAGTGAAGAAAGCGCAAAATATTTTTTTGGGAAGGTATTCTGCAGTCTGTTCGAAATGCTCAGCTCTCACTGCTTCATGGGTGCTTCGTCCGAGAACGTTAGCTCTGTATCACTGAACTATACAATGTCACTCTTCACTGAAAATTCCACGTTTCTAGTCATTGGAGGTCCAAGATTTATGTATTTTGGCCCATGTCAACCATTTTTTCTTCGTGGCAGATGTCAAAAACTCTTTCTTTAGTGGCTTTGGTGCCACCCTCCGACACTCAAGAAGTCTACACCGTACTCCAGTAGCCAATAAATTTCTCTGAAGGCCGTTACTTGTCTTGTGAGGTTTAATTCTAATGTTTCTAAGTAATTCTATGGGTGGTTTAGCGTTATCGTCCCCATCTGTTTTTTCTCTTTGGAGGCAATGAGGTAGTACTACTACATGCCCTAATAAGTCCTGAAACAAAATGCAATATTTTCCCACACGAACGACAGAGGCAATGTCTCTTATAGCTGTAGACGTGTCTTCGTGAAGATCAACTATTTTTGACCTCCTCTTAGATGTAATGTCTATTTTAACACAAACACAAAGTTTTCCTGTTAATAACACAGATATAACACCCGCTGTTGCAACACATACAAGCACTCAACTGTACTGGAGGGCACCTATAATTGTTGTTCGTAGTCGAGGCAACAACAGTCCGCGAAGAGACCAACAACTGCGCGGATAAAGGTAATTGCAGCTAATCAACTTCTATTCCTTGTAAAATAAGAGCTTATTCCAATTAACTTGCACACTACTGTGGCGCTACCTAATTCTTTTTTGTTACAGCGTGATCGTCATGGAACCCGAAGTATCTCTTGGGTTGAACACAAAGATCACTTCTACTACAATCAGATTTAGGACACGCTATTAAATTCTAGAGAACGCCGTAGTTGGTTGGTTGGTTTGGGGTAGGAGACCAGACAGCGAGGTAATTGGTCTCATCGGATTAGAGAAGGACGGGGAAGGAAGTCGGCCGTGCCCTTTGAAAGGAACCATCCCGGCATTTGCCTGGAGCGATTTAGGGAAATCACGGAAAACCTAAATCAGGATGGCACGGACGCGGGATTGAACCGTCGTCCTCCCGAATGCGAGTCCAGTGTCTAACCACTGCGCCACCTCGCTCGGTAACGCCATAGTAGAAAGGAATGTGTACACAGGAAATGGCCAGGAAAGCTATGTAATACCAATAGGGGTAAGGAAGTTCGTTGAAATTATTCGCCCTTGTCACTGTTCTTCGCTTCGTTGTAACCAACCGAGGCTAGACCGCCACCTGGGAAGAAATCAGCTGAAGACTCGCACCTGGAAGCTTCTCTGCAAACGTGTGAGCGGCTGCTTTTGCGCTAGTCTTCCTCACACATCACACTTTCCGTAGTGTTTATAGCTGAATAAAAGGCATCAGGAGCACTGAATTGCTTGTGTGAGTGGGTGATACCCGCCCAGATTTAGCATTTCTTACTTTTTTCTGATAGAACTGTTTCCAAATTCGCTTGACAGTAAATCATTGACAGAACAGCCTGACCAATGTGTAAGAACACTATTTTCAATATCCTACGTACCTTTCACACTTCACAGCTCACTGAGATGGTCTCCAATCGGATTCTAGGGATGGGAAAAACCGACCGTTGGAAACCGATCCTATATTACAGTTTTAATTAACAATTATTTTTCGATATTTGTTTGGTCTCGGTTATAACAGATTCTATTTATTTTTTACTGATAACCGGGCATATTTATTTATTTATTTAGCGTATGGCTAGAGATACAACATCTATCATGATTGAAATTTACACTTGTATGTCTAGATTCGAATGTAGTCTATAGTTTGGGGAGTCGCGAGTGCAAAGGCACTAGCACTGCCATTATACTTTCTTGTCCTGCATTCGGTGATGATGTGCTGGATCGTCTGTCGTGTAGCACCACAGTCACACTCCGGCGTTGAAGTTATGTTCCACAATTCCAATGATTGGTTCGGATTCTATTTAGTGTGGACCTCCGTCTGCGAGGCATGTTGAAACCAGGTGGCAGCGTCTTCTTCACAGGCAGCATTGTTGGGCAGCATTTGTCGTTAAGTCTCTTCTGCCAATCAATGGTAGTTTGGTAGTTGCCGTTCCTCAAGTTCATGCCATTTCTTGTTGGTGGTTTTCTCGAACGCAGGCGATTAGCATTTGCGTTGCTGATGTCAGAATGTATCGGTAGTTCTGAATTGTCCTTTATTTTGTTGAGTTCTCGTAAGAGAACGTCATTACGTCTGAGATTTAGCGGGCGGATATGATTTAGTACTGGTAGCCTTTGTATGGGAGTAGATTTGACTGTGCCAGTGATAAGACGCATTGTGGTATTTAGTTGGGTATCAACGATATGTGTATGGGCACTATTGAGCCAGACAGCAGCACAGTATTCAGCAGTGGAGTACACCAACCCTAGAGCTGAGCATCTCAGAGTTGCGGCTGTAGATCCCCAAGTTGTTCTACATAGTTTATGAATTATGTTGTTGCGAGTTCTCATTTTTGCAGCAACATTTTGGAGATGATGTTTGAAAAACAGCGGTCTATCCAATGTGACCCCTAGGAATTTATGGTATCTGTTGTGTCTCAATTGCTGGTTGTCCATGCACATATTTAACTCCCTATTAGCCATTTTGTTGTTTAAATGAAAGCAACAAACTTCAGTTTTATTGGTGTTTGGCCTGAGTCCCCACTTTTTGAAGTACTGCGTCAGCTTCTTGAGGTCTTCTGTCAGGATCTCTTCCGTTTGTTCAATGGTTTGTTTTCCGATAGTAAATGCCCAGTCATCTGCATATCCGAATTTCCTTGAAAGCGTCTCTGGCATGTCTGAAAAGTACAGACAAAACAACAAGGGAGCAAGAACCGACCCTTGAGGTAGCCTGTTGTTCAATGATCTTTTATTGCTTACATCTTTCCCCTTTATACACACGGAATTGTCTTTTAACTATATATGACCATGCAGCTTTGCTAGAAATGAAATGATAATTAAATGGACACCCTAGCTGCAAGCAGACGTTGATACACTTCGTTGGGGACATGTTGAAAATGTGTGCCCCGACCGGGACTCGAACCCGGGATCTCCTGCTTACATGGCAGACGCTCCATCCATCTGAGCCACCGCGGGCACAGAGGATAGTGCGTCTGCAGGGACTTATCCCTTGCATGCTCCCCGTGAGATCCACATTCCCAACATGTCCACAACACTACATTCGTAGTGCGCCTAATAGATGTTTGCCCATCATACTCATTACTCGTGGCAGATTAATCTACCAAGTCCCGTACGAGTTCGGGCATAGCATGTGCGTTCGCACAAGAAGGTCAAAGGCCGGGAACCCATATTTTTTAACTATATACGACCATGCAGCTTTGCTAGAAATGAAATGATAATTAAATGCCCGCGGTGGCTCAGATGGATAGAGCGTCTGCCATGTAAGCAGGAGATCCCGGGTTCGAGTCCCGCTTGCGAACGCGGGACCGAGGATTTTTTCATTACTAATCAAAGCCACTACCCCTAGGTCAAAAGACTCTATCAGCACATTATAGAACGATTATTTATGAAAAGATAGGACAAGAAACATTGACCACGAGATTAATTCATTATCTACATTTATTTATTATTTATTTATTTATTTATTTATTGTTCCGTGGGACCAAATTAAGGAGACGTCTCCATGGTCATGGAACGAGTCAATACTTGAAATAATAACACGATATTAGAAACAGATAAAATGAAATATAAAAAAACATATTCAGGTGACAAGTCGTAAGTCTAAATAAAGAAAATCAACAATGTAACACTGGAATTTGCTTAAGTTTTTAGCTCTTCCAGGAGCTCCTCGACAGAGTAGAAGGAGTGAGCCATGAGGAAACTCTTCAGTTTAGACTTAAAAGAGTTTTGGCTACTGCTAAGATTTTTGAGTTCTTGTGGTAGCTTATTGAAAATGGATGCAGCAGAATACTGCACTCCTTTCTGCACAAGAGTCAAGGGAGTGCATTCCACATGCAGATTGGATTTCTGCCTAGTATTAACTGAGTCAAAGCTGCTAACTCTTGGGAATAGGCTAATATTGCTAACAACAAACGACATTAAAGAAAATATATACTGTGAGGGCAATGTCAGAATTCCCAGACTATTGAACAGGGGTCGACAAGAGGTTCTCGAACTTACACCACATATAGCTCGAACAGCCCGTTTTTGAGCCAAAAATACCCTTTTTGAATCAGAAGAATTAGCCCAAAAAAAATACCATACGACATAAGCGCATGAAAGTATGCGAAGTAAACTACTTTTCGTGCTGAAGTGTCACTTATTTCAGATACTGTTCTAATGGTAAATAAAGCAGCATTTAGTTTTCCACAAGCCACGAACTTATTTTATGAACTACATTATTTGATACTGTTTCAATATTACACACAAGATCCTTCACTATCAAGCTGGTGTCATCAGCAAACAGAAATATTTTTGAATCACCTGTAATACTAGAAGGCATATCATTTATATAAATAAGAAACAGCAGTGGCCCCAGCACCGAACCTTGGAGAACGCCCCACTTAACAGTGCCCCATTGGGACTGAATATCACTACAACTCTCAACATTGCGGAGAATTACCTTCTACTGCCTGTTCTTAAAGTAAGAGGCAAACCAATTGTAAGCTAATCCCCTTACCCCATAATGGTCCAACTTCTGCAGTAATATTTTGTGGTCAACACAGTCAAAAGCCTTCGTTAAATCAAAGAAAACACCTAGCGTTCGCAACCTTTTATTTAATCCGTCAAAAACGTCACAGAGAAAAGAGAATATAGCATTTTCAGTTGTTAAACCATTTCTAAAACCAAACTGAACATTTGACAGCAAATTATGTGAACTAAAATGCTCCAGTAACCTTGTATATACAACCTTCTCGATAACTTTAGCAAACACCGATGGCATAGAAATAGGTCTAAAATTGTCAGCATTATCAATGTCTCCCTTTTTATAAAATGGCTTCACTACAGAGTACTTTAATCGGTCAGGAAACCGACCACTCCTAAAGGAAAAGTTACAGATATGGCTAAGTACTGGGTTAACATACATAGAACAATACTTCAGTATTCTGCTAGATACCCCGTCATATCCATGAGAGTTCTTGGTCTCTAGTGATTTAATTATTAACTCAATCTCGCTCTTGTCAGTATCATGGAGGAGCATTTAAGGTAACAGTCTCGGAACACTTTTTTCTAAGAGCGCTATATGATTCCCTGTTGGGACTAGGTTTCTATTTAGTTCACCTGCTATACTCAGAAAGTGATTATTAAATACCGTACATATATGCGACTTATCAGTAACACGGACATTCCCACTACGCACTGACTCTATATCCTCGACCTGTCTCTGCAGACCAGCCACTTCCTTTACGACTGACCATATGGTTTTAATTTTATCCTGAGACTTAGCTATTCTATCTGCATACCACATACTTTTTGCCTTCCTAATAACATTTTTAAGCACCTTACAATACTGTTTGTAATGGGCTGCTGCATTTAGATTTTGACTGTTTCTAACGTTTTGATATAATTGCCACTTTGTTCTACAAGATATTCTTATCCCTCTAGCCAGCCACCCAGGCTTCCTGTTTGTGCTAGTACCCTGTTTTGAACGTTCTAACGGAAAGCAACTTTCAAAGAGCACGAGAAAAGTCTTGAGAAAAGCATTATATTTATCGTCTACTGTATCAGCGCTATAAACATCTTGCCACTCTTGTTCCTTGATAAGGTTTACAGAGGACTCTACAGCAGCTGGATCAGCTTTCGTAAACAGCTGATGACTATATTTAACACGTGTTGCAGCACAAAAATCTTTTAGAGTTAAAATTTGTGCATCATGATCTGAAAGGCCATTCACCTTTTTGCTAACAGAATGCCCTTCTAGTAATGAGGAATGAACAAAAATGTTGTCTATGGTTGTTCTACTGTTCCCTTGCACTCTCTTTGGAAACAATACGGTTTGCATAAGATTATATGAATTAAGGAGGTCTACCAGCATCCCCGTCCTTGCACAATCACTTATACAATTAATATTGAAGTCACCACATATAACTAACTGTTTGTATTTCCTATAAAGTGAACCAAGAACCTCCTCTAGCTTTAGCAAAAATGTTGTGAAATCGGAGTCTGGGGATCTACAAATAACAACAGTTAGAAGTTTAGCTCCGTTAAATTTAACCACACCTGCACAACATTCAAACACCTTTTCAATGCAGTACTTTGAAACATCAATTGACTCAAATGGGATGCCGTTTTTCACATACGTGGCTACTCCCCCACACCGCAAAGAGCTCCTCGAAAAGCTGCCAGCCAACCTGTATCCTGGTAAAGGAAGCCTCTGAATTATCTCCTTATTTATGAAGTGTTCAGATATACCAATAATTTCAGAGTCAACATCTATAAGCAGTTCACTAACTTTATCTCTAATACATTGTATATTTTGATGAAATATACTAATTCCCTCATTACTCGGATACCTAAGCTTTGTCAAAAGTGGTTCCTTTGTTAGAGAGACTTCCCTTAAGCAGGAATACCTGTCAGCTGACTTCAATCTAAAAAAGGTGCAGCTCTAACACCCACTACTGCAGGAATTTTCCCATGAGTGATCCCACCCACCCCACCTATGCTGTTACCTATGAGCTTAGCCGAACTCCCCTTCCCATACCTGTTAAGGTGCAGACCATGTCTAGTGAAACCCGTCCTGCTGATAGACTCCACCGACACCACTGAAATGTGATCCATGCTTTCTGTCATCAGCGCACACCCAAGGCTCATGTTAATACGCCTGACGGCTGTATTAAGATGAGGCCGATCGTGACGCTGAAACAGTTCCACGAAATGCACATTCGTGTTGCCAGTCTGAGTGGCTATCTTTTCCAGGTCACCATCTATGTCATACTCCCCATCCCTATCAATACTATTACCAGCCCCACCCACAATCACTACCTGATCCTCTTTAGTAAAATCCCTACATAACCCCCCTATGCTAACAGTCGCCTGAGCCAATCCTGCATTAGGCTTCACAATGCTGGTGACCTGGTACTTACTCCCCAGCACTTCCTGCAACTGCTGGCCTACACCTCTGCCATGAGAACTACCTAACAGCAGAACCTTCTTCTTCCTCTTCGACTTGGCAACTGTTGAAGCCACCGTAACTACTGAGGTCTGCTGCATACTTCCTACATCTACAGCTACTAGAGATTCCTCTCCACTAGACTCTGACAGTTGGTCATATCTATTGTAAACACCAATAGTAAAGCTATCTGAAAATCTTCTCCTAACAGATCTCTTGCCAACAGCCAGCTCCCATTCCCCAACCCCCTTCTCCCTCCTCATCCTATCTAGCTCCTCCTGTGCGTTTTTCAACTGAACCTGAAGGGCATAGATCTTATGCTCCTGCTCCTCTATCAACTTACTCTTGCTACATAACCTGCAGTTCCAGGAGAGGATCTCACCAGAATGCCCACTGGGAGATTACAATATAATTGAATTCACAAGCATACGCAGTGCGAATTATATAAAACTATCAGGTACTCAGATCACAAAAAGAACTGTGGAAAAATGCTTAAAATGTCTTCGAAAGAACAGCTACAGCAACCTTTAAAAAGTCTTATGTACAAGTCCTGTGGCATTTTTAAAATTTTGTTCCCTAATTTACATCTAAAAGTAGTTCAAGCAACACATCAACATCCAATAGTGAATATGTCCAGCAAGAAGAAGTTAAAGCCAGCTCGTGCCGTGGATATGAATATTGACCAATATTGCTCCTTATTTTATTATTTGTTTATTTCATTTACAAAAATTAATCCTTTCATTAATGTAACAGTTTGAAGAATGGTTTGATAGTTACTGGCTTTGATCAACTTCTTTATACCACTGTAATTCATTGTGTTTTAGCACAATAAAAGAATTTAGGGGAAAATGGGGTTAGCGTTTCAGTTTCTCGATCATGGGCTTTCGGGCTCAATTCCCACGCCGGATGGTTTTTCTTTTCTGCTCACGACTGGATGTGTGCGTTGTCATCACCATTTTATCATCATCGACGTGCAAGTCACCGAAGTTAAGTCAAGGAAAAAGGCTTGCACCAAGTTCCCGAACATCCCAACCATGGTTTCCCGGCCAATAAAGTAATACGCACATTTCATTTCATTTTACTGATACGCGAGTACAGCTGTGGGTTACAACTACAATAAAGTGCTTATACAATTCTCATCGTGTTTAATCCATGCCAGATCATATTTCCATAGTAATATTATAAACGTGAAAGTAACTCTGTATATCACGTTTTCAGGACTAAACCACTGAACCGACATCCATGAAATTTGCCGTGAGAAAGTTTGAACCCTGGTGAAAAAGATAGACTACTTTATAAAGTGGGTGTTACCGACATTTATCGATTTGAAGAATATTACGCAACTTAAACAAAAATATTTACTCCCTGAAAAAGCTATTTACTCTTTCACTTTTGATCTTCATCATATTTGTCAAAATGCTTTTATTGATTGATATGTTCTACGTAATATGATTCAAAGTAATGAAAACACGGTTTATTCAATTTTCAACGTGTGTAATCCGTAGTTCCATACTAATACCAGTATTATTAATTAAGAAAGTAACTCACTCTGTTACGTTTTCACGACTCTACAGCTGAACCGTTTCCGATGCTATTTGGTATGCAGATAGCTTCAACTTAGGCTACTTTAGAAAGTTGTAGTTTTTGAGTATTAGTAACATTTTTAAATATTATGTGCCTGAATAGCATGCAGACGATGCTGGCGTTATGGTCGGCGACTCTTAGTGTTTATAGATTATTTCGCGGCAGTGCAAATCCAATGTTATTATGCGCGTGGTTTATGATACTGAGTTCCTACACCATCTGACATAGTTGGAGAGTTTTGGTGGCGATACAACAATAAAATCGCAACATATTTTAAACTATCAGTATAAGCCACTGAAATGTAAGTCTGATTCAGCATATAGTTCTAAGAAAACTCAAGGTGTATAGTTACTCGAATCCAGCAAACCTCAGAGCACTCTCACATCCTCCAGAACTTGGATACGGAACGTCAGGCGGCCCCAAGAGCTACAGAGACAGCAGAAGCGCCACAACCCCGTCGCATTTTAGACTCTGAGCGCCACGTGTCTCTTACAGTTTTCAAGACACTTGAAGACACAACGGTGGCGTAATTCAAGGGCTGTACGACAAACAGAGAATCGTACCTTCACATATGGAACGTTGGAGACTTTTGGTAAGGCTGCATTTGATTACGATAGATTAAATAGCTATGTTGATTATAAATTAGTCATCATAGTGGTATGATCAAAAATGTAGGCGCCATAATCCTTTAAAATGGAAGGGAGAAATGGTTGGTATGTGTTGCTCTGGTGGCAACTTTTCACAACCTGCACTAGGTGAGCCAGAGAAACCACAAAGAACTCTACTTCTGCACGTATGTAATGAATAGAGGCATTTTTGGATATAATTAGAGATTATAATACATGCTTTTAGGTTCGACATAAAAAGCAAGGTAATAGAAACACATTCATTATGTACTTGCATACCGAAACAGCATACATTTATACAAATGTCTTCACACTACTATTTAGACAGACAATCTTAAAATCACTAGCCTGCTTACTCACCATCGCTCATCATAAAAGAACTTCTGATATGCGAGCGAAGCAGCGAGTGACAGGTCGTAAAGATATATATTTGACCTAAAAATGGGTTTTAATTGGAAGTAATGAAAAGCTTATTATTTGTCTGACATGTCTGTAAAATAATAAAAGAGATAGGAAGTTATGACAACAGTAATAAATTAAAAACAATTCATTCGTAGTTTATAATACAAATAGGAAATACTTGGTCTGCTGCTTGTGCCTAGATACTGTGCCTAGATTTGCTTGTAGTAGTTTGAAATGGATAACATCGCACGAAAAAAGTTCTCCAACCACCGTTTCCACCATTTAGCACTGAACAGTCATAATGCCCGCTTATAGAAGCTACGCTGTCGCATATCTCTAGAAATCTCTACCGTGAAGTGCGGTTGACGATACTGGAATCACCCGCATTTCAAGGGCAGGTCTTATCGAACAAGTATAGGAAAACACAAGACAGGAGCGCCACGTCAGCATGGGCGAGCGAATATCACAGCTTTCAAAGCTGAAGACCCTCTCAGTCAGCTGACATTGCTGTTTGTGGCTCTTACACAATTTGTGTTAATTAGTTGTTCGTAACCAAAGAGAACTGTGCTGTGGGAGAAAGACCGCTGAAGAAGGGGCGACTAATTTCAGTGCATTCGGTCTCTAACGGTTTTACGGGTACGTGGCCTCCATAACGATATGGTTTCCATTAGTGTAACACTGGTTTTATACACAAAGCGGACTCTTACACGATCCAGTCACGTTAATGTGACCACAAGTTATGTTCGACGTCAACGTGCAATAACCATTCACAGACGGCAAGAAGCAGCACTAGCTAGGGGTGTATATAAAGCGTGTCAGGGCATGCGGAAACAGTGCAGTCGTTATAGTAATTGGGAAATGGAGCGATTTATCTGACGTCCAATACGTCATGGTCATTGGCTTTCGGTCTAAGCATTGGAAACCTTTCCAAAACTGTTAAGTTTGTAAACTGTTCACCTGCCGCCGTGGTTAAAGTATCGTCCATGGCAAAGTGGCATTATCCAAAACTGGCACCGAGGTGACAGTGATGCACCACGGGCCACAGATGACAGTGACGAAGACGGCTGCAGAAATGTGTGCTGGCGAATAGACGAGCAACTGTTGAACAACTGCCCGTCCAGATGAACCGAGGGGGCTATCAACAGTATCTCCTCAGTGACAAGGCTATCAACAGTATCTCCACAGTGACCGTTCAGCGAACGCTGCTGCGTATGGGCCTTCGCAGCAGGCACCTGGTTCGTGCATTCATGCTGACTGCTGGAATTTGCACACCAGTACCAGAACTGGGTCCGCAGCTCGTGGTCTTGCGGCAGCGTTCTTGCTTCAAGCGCACGGGGTCCCAGGTACGATTCCCGGCGGGGCCAGGGATTTTTCCTGCCTCGTGATGACTGGGTGTTGTATCGTCTTCATCATCATCATCCACCCCCATTACGATCGGAGGAAGGCAACGGCAAACCACCTTCACTAGGACCTTGCCTAGTATGGCGGCGCGGGTTTCCCGCATCGTCTCCTATGCTCCTCGGAGAATGGGACCTCATCATCATCATCATCGACATCATCACCAGAACTCGATGTCAGCTGAGTGGCGAAAGATGGCTTCTTCAGATTAATCACGTTGTATTCTCCATTGGAAAGATGGCCGTTGGCGCGTGCGGCGTGAAACGTCTGAAAGTAAACACCCTGCAACAATCGTCGGAAGAATCTGGGCCGGAGGCATTCCATGATTGATCTCGCCATTCTGGAAGGCACAATGGAGCAACACAAGTGTGCATATAACCTTGGGAACCATGTCCACTCCTACATGCAGTTTGTTTTTCCTCGATACGATGGAACTGACCACCAGCAGGACAATACAGCGTGTGCCACAGCTCGCACGGTGCATACGCAGTTTTAAGAGCACCAGGATGAGTTTACCTACTCCCCTGGCCACCAAACTCCACGGATTAAAACCCGATCGGGCTGGTGGCGCCATGGATTCTCAACCGAGAAACCATGCGCATTTGACCACGGCAGTGGAGTCGGAATGGCTCCACATCTCTGTTGGCAGCTTTCAGAACCTTAACGACTGTCTTCCTGCCCATCTCACAGCGGTGTGCTCTGTAAAAGGTGGTCACTCAGGCTTTTGACAGGGAATCACATTAACATCGTTACTCTGGTAGAAAACACAGGCCGGCCGATGTGGCCGAGCGGTTCTAGGCGCTTCAGTCTGGAACCGCGTGACAGCTACGGTCACAGGTTCGAATCCTGCCTCGGGTATGGATGTGTGTGATGTCCTTAGGTTAGTTAAGTTTAATTAGTTCTAAGTTCTAGGCGACTGATGACCTCAGAAGTTAAGTCGCATAGTGCTCAGAGCCATTTGAACCAAGAAAACACAGCTGCCTGCTAATATTTGTGTATATCGAGGTTGGCGCCTGGACCCAAAGGCCGACACGCAACGAGAAGAAGCCGGCTGGAAGTACGACGACTTCATTAATATTCATAATTACGACAAGAGTGTGAACGGTCCATTAAAACGTATTGTCTGTTGACTTTTGTCCCTAGATCTACGGTTGACATTTGTTTGAAGATTTTTCTGATTTTTCGCCAGCACGAGTGGCTCTGAGCACTATGGGACTGAACTTCTGTGGTCATCAGTCCCCTAGAACTTAGAACTACTTAAACCTAACTAACCTAAGGACATCACACACATCCATGCCCGAGGCAGGATTCGAACCTGCGACCGTAGCAGTCGCGCGGTTCCGGACTGAGCGCCTTAACCGCGAGACCACCGCGGCCGGCCAAGAACCGCCCTCCCCCCCCCCCCCCCCCATTCTGGTGGTCACAAGCAATTATAAATTTAATAATTACAATTTTATTTTATAGTAGGTCAGTTTAACAGCTTCTCGGGAAAAGTATAAATTCGAGCCACAAGAACACGTATCCATACGATATTTCCAGTTAAATAAAACTTATACTTTGCAAGAACTAAAATATACGAGGGTTATACGGAAATTATATTGAGCAAGCAGTAAAGGAAACAAAAGAAAAATTCGGAGTAGGAATTAAAATCCATGGAGAAGAAATAAAAACTTTGAGGTTCGCCGACGACATTGTAATTCTCCCAGAGACAGCAAAGGACCTGGAAGAGCAGCTGAACGGAATGGAGTGTCTTGAAAGGAGGATATAAGATGAACACCAACAAAAGCAACACGAGGATAATAGAATGTAGTCGAATTAAATCGGGTGATGCAGAAGGAATTAGATTAGGAAATGAGACTCTTAAAGTAGTAAATGAGTTTTGCTATTTGGGGAGCAAAATAACTAATGAAGGTCGAAGTAGAGAGGATATAGAATGTAGACAGGCAACGGCAAGGAGAGCGTTTCTGAAGAAGAGAAATTTGTTAACATCGAGTATAGATTTAAGGGTCAGGAAGTCTTTTCTGAAAGTATTTGTATGGAGTGTAGCCATGTATGGAAGTGAAACATGGACGATAAATAGTTTAGACAAGAAGAGAATAGAAGCTTTCGAAATGTGGTGCTACGGAAGAATGCTGAAGATTAGATGGGTGGATCACATAACTAATGAGGAGGTACTGAATAGAATTAAGGAGAAGAGAAATTTGTGGCACAACTTGACAAGAAGAAGGGATCGGTTGGTAGGACATATTCTGAGGCATCAAGGGATCACCAATTTAGTATTGGAGGGCAGCATGGTGGGTAAAAATCGTAGAGGGAGACCAAGAGATGAATACACTAAGCAGATTCAGAAGGATGTAGGTTGCAGTAGGTACTGGGAGATGAAGAAGCTTCCACAGGATAGAGTAGCATGGAGAGCTGCATCAAACCAGTCTCAGGACTGAAGACCACAACAACAACAACAACGGAAAGTAAGGAACGATCGGTCGCGAAATGGAAACCACAGTGAAAATCCGATGAAGTTTTGCACAGGTTTGTTGGGCAGTGTGATCGCGTTACTTCGATCTTTTTAGTTCTGAGCACACTAGGAGCACATAAATATTGCTAGAACAATAGTGTCTCCCGCCAAGAATGAGGCTCTGGTGAGAAATTTCGCCTGAAGCTATGCAGACAACATTACATAACTGTCGTGAGCTGTCTTCTTCAAGACAATCCTCGGCCGCATTCTGCAGGGGCAATGAAGTTGCTCCTGCATCGTTTTCAATTGGAAATGTTTGATTACCCACAATACAGCCCGTAATTCTGTCCCTCTGGGTTTCATCTCTGCTCACATGAACCGCTGGCTATGAATTCTGGCACACACAACGAGCTGTAAGCCAGCTTAGAGAATTTGCGGAAAGCGCTGGCGGCTGCCTTCTATAACGACGGTATTGGAAAGCTGGTATAACGCTACGACAAACGTCTAAGTCGGATCGGCGACTATGGAGATAAGTAGCTGGAAGTTGTAGCTAACTGCTGCAAATAAAACAGTTTTGATTTTCACTGTCTTTTCGATTTCGCGACCTCTCGTTCCTTACTTTCCGAATAGCCCTCGTAAAACACATCTACAGGGTGTTACAAAAAGGTACGGCCAAACTTTCAGGAAGCATTCCTCACACACAAAGAAAGAAAATATGTTATGTGGACATATGTCCGGAAACGCTTACTTTCCATGTTAGAGCTTATTTTATTACTTCTCTTCAAATCACATTAATCATGGAATGGAAACACACAGCAACAGAACGTACCAGCGTGACTTCAAACACTTTGTTACAGGAAATGTTCAAAATGTCCTCCGTTAGCGAGGATACATGCATCCACCCTCCGTCGCATGGAATCCCTGATGCGCTGATGCAGCCCTAGAGAATGGCGTATTGTATCACAGCCGTCCACAATACGAGTACGAAGAGTCTCCACATTTGGTACCGGGGTTGCGTAGACAAGAGCTTTCAAATGCCCCCATAAATGAAAGTCAAGAGGGTTGAGGTCAGGAGAGCGTGGAGGCCATGGAATTGATCCGCCTCTACCAATCCATCGGTCACCGAATCTGTTGTTGAGAAGCGTACGAACACTTCGACTGAAACGTGCAGGAGCTCCATCGTGCATGAACCACATGTTGTGTCGTACTTGTAAAGGCACATGTTCTAGCGGCACAGGTAGAGTATCCCGTATGAAATCATGATAACGTGCTCCATTGAGCGTAGATGGAAGAACATGAGGCCCAATCAAGAGATCGCCAACAATGCCTGCCCGAAAGTTCACAGAAAATCTGTGTTACTGACGTGATTGCACAATTGCTTACGGATTGACGTCAGCCACACATGTTGATTGTGAAAATTTACAATTTGATCACGTTGGAATGAAGCCTTATCCGTAAAGAGAACATTTGCACTGAAATGAGGATTGACACATTGTTGGATGAACCATTCGCAGATGTGTACCCGTGGAGACCAATCAGCTGCTGATAGTGCCTGCACACGCTGTACATGGTACGGAAACAACTGGTTCTCCCGTAGCACTCTTCATACAGTGACGTGGTCAACGTTACCTTGTACAGCAGCAACTTCTCTGACGCTGACATTAGGGATATCGTCAACTGCAAGAAGAACTGCCTCGTCAATTGCAGGTGTCCTCGTCGTTCTAGGTCTTCCCCAGTCGCGAGTCATAGGCTGGAATGTTCCGTGCTCCCTAAGACGCCGATCAATTGCTTCGAACGTCTTCCTGTCGGGACACCTTCGTTCTGGAAATCTGTCTCGATACAAACGTACCCCGCGACGGCTATTGCCCCGTGCTAATCGATACATCAAATAGGCGTCTACCAACTCCGCATTTGTAAACATTGCACTGAGTGCAAAACCACGTTCGTGATGGTCACTAACCTGTTGATGCTACGTACTGATGTGCTTGATGCTAGTACTGTAGAGCAATGAGTCGCATGTCAACACAAGCACGGAAGTCAACATTACCTTCCTTCAATTGGGTGAATCGAGGAAGTACAGTACATACTGACGAAACTGAAATGAGCTCTAACATGGAAATTAAGCGTTTCCGGACACATGGCCACATAACATCTTTTCTTTATTTGTGTGTGAGGAATGTTTCCTGAAAGTTTGGTAGTACCTTTTTGTAACACCCTGTATAAGCGTTTCATCACAGTTAAAAGAAAATAATATACTTCATCGTGTTGTAATCTGAACTTGGTATCCACAGTAAGGAAGTGCGCTGAAAGAATGCCGTATTGTTGTGACTTCATGCTGCTTGATGTAACTCTTAGTCTATGAAGCTCATCTATTTTGTTGTTGAAGCTCCAGCGGGTTCGGGTTTTATCTCGTCGTTGAGTGCTTCCGCACTTGCCCTCACTAACAGGAAACAAGGTTTCCTTCGGCGCATGGTACTAGAGCTACTTTTCTGCTGCCAGCTGAAAAAGACGGAGAATGTCCTTGCCTTAATCACCCGTCAGTTCCGTTTCTGCAGCATTCTTCACTGTGCGTGAACATCGCACGTGCTGCGTAGAAGTCAGTGAAGACATATTTGGTCAATCTGTCTACTGGACTGAAACATGAAAATGCATTGATTTTGTTTCACTCTTATTCAAGGTTCCTCATTTGGATTGTTGAGAGACCAAGTCCTGCATTTCTATTATTGTTCATCTACTACTGCAGCACTTCTATAAGAAGTTCGTAAAAGAAGGAATTCAGAATCAGTGAAGTTTATTTTGTCGATGATGATTCTCGCCCAAGAAACATAGCTTAGTAGACTGCTGGTAATACTAAAATTATTCAATTCTGCTACGTCTCAATTCTACGAAATTTCTCTTGGCTTGCACAATAACTCTTTAAATGAATGTTATTGTCAAGATTACAGTGAAAAAGACGCCACTGTTCGTTCCATTCCGGACTCTTGCGATGTATATTCCCAAAATGTCTGAACAACAGAGGCTTTCTGATCTGCCGGCCGTTGTGGTCGAGCGGATCTAGGCACTTCAGTGTGGAACTGCGCGACCGCTACGGTCGCAGGTTCGAATCCTGACTCGGGCATGAATGTGTGTGATGTCCTTAGGTTAGTTACGTTTAAGTAGTTCTAAGTTCTAGGGACTGATGACCTCTGATATTAAGTCCCATAGTGCTCAGAGCCATTTGAACCATTTGAACATTCTGATCTGGACTACAACGAGTTGCTCACAAATTCGAATTTGAAGAACGATAAATGATTCACGTAAGACTAGACACATTTTCACCACATATAGTTCAACTCGTGATTCTGAAAAAGAAAAAATTTCTTCAGATTTAACAAAAAAGCTCCGAACACGTAGTATTTACTGACGTTCGCCAGTAACAGCACTTGTCAGGCTTATTTCGCTGTTAAGTCGGCGAGTTGTCCCCTCATCCCCTCCCTCTCCTCTTAATCATTCTGACTTGACGAGCTCTATTTCTCAGTATATAAATGTCCTGGATTACAGTACATAGATACGGGAGGTCCAACTACAGTCAAAATCTCGCATTTTCAACTATAGAATCACAGAAGACTCAATTTTTCAGACTGGCGATAAATCAGACTTCCCTAATCTGCTCCCCTAAAAGAAAAATTTTTACACCTACATGTTTTTAGTCTGCCCCTAAACTCGTTACATATTCTTGACCAAGACTATATAGGGACCAGTGTGTGTGTGTGTGTGTGTGTGTGTGTGTGTGTGTGTGTGTGTGTGTGTGTGTGTGTGTGTCTGAAAATAAGAGTAGAAGTTTCCATAATGAAAGCGTTGGGTTCAATTTAACAACTATTTTGCTTAACATCAAAATAGAAACACACTTTGAATAAAACGAAATATTTATGTAGCCCGTAAAGGTCCTTAAACAGGGTTCCAACAATCAAAAGAACGAACTGTCTTCCAAAAATAAAAGAATTACTATTCAATCTTGGTCCTAACATGCACAACCAGACAACAAAACTAAAAAATTGTAATGCTTTGCACCCGATCATAACCAGTAATTATCTGAAACAACTTCACAAGTGAAACATAAGATGGAGAAACAACTGATAGACTGAACTAGAATTATACGACACAACTACACGTTAGTCTACTACTACTAGTGTCGTCAGATAGCTACTACTACAAGTTACACACAGCGCTCTACCAGACTACCTACGCTGATGTCTTGATACATTCTTATACAATAATACGAACTGTTGATTAGACACGTACAAGAAGTAACAATCTCAGCAGTCCCGCTCAAGGTGTACTTGAAAGAAAACATTTACGCTTAATCACACTCATAGCGCTTAGTTAACACATAGAACTGCTCTAGTTCGCAGCACACGCATCTGCACTCCTTTGTGCCATCAGTAAACAACCACAACCTACACATGAGAACCACAGACTACAGTACAGAGTTTATGACTATCAAACACATCGAATGCACCGCTCGTATACCACACAGTGCGCTGTGTCAACCATAAGACTACCAGCTTGTAACTGTCAGCTCCAAAAGCACACAGGCAATGCCCATTTTGATACACAGAAGCCCCTTTCTTTGCCTCCGAAGGATCGTTGCTCGTCCGGCCGTGAAAAGACACCAACAGCTCCACCAGGCTGTAGTGTCCACACAGTGTCCACAGAGTGGCCACGCCCCGCACAGACCGCAATGAGGTTCGGCTGAGAGAACCGGAGCACATCAGATTCTCGAGGATCTCGCGCACGGATCTGTCCACAACTCGCTCGTCCGTCTCCGTGCACCAGACAACCCCCGCCGGTACGGACACCACGGCCTCCGCGCCAATCCAACCTCTGGCTACAGTCCATAAGCTTGTTTCACTTCAACCGCGGCGACGGCGCTGGCGTCCAGATGATGATGCTGGTTCCACTTGCTACCCCTGACTGGTCACACTGGCCTCCGTGCTTGTGTCCAACTCGGCAAAGGCAGCACTCATGTATCCGCGCCGTCTGCCCCCTTGCACCTCGAACTGACCCTCCACACAAAATAGCTCTTGGGAGGAAGGGAAATCAGTACGGCACAAGACGTTTAAATCTGTTTTCTGAATGAGAGTTAAGGACTCAAGGGATCACTGGTCTCTTAGAATCCAGCAGCTAACTATCTTGGTCCATTTCCATGGTTAAGTTTCTCATCCACCTCCGTTTAGCTTTCACTAAAGCCATAATTGGCCCGCCCCGTTGGCCGAGCAGTTTAACCCACGGCTTTCCGGAGTGGGAAGGAGCGCCTGTTCCCCGGCACGAATCCTCCCGGCGGTCTTGTGTCCAGGTCCGGTGAGCTGGCCAGTCTGTGCATGGTTTTTAGGCGGTTTTCCATCGGTCTCGGCGAATGCGGGTTGGTTCCTCTTTTTCTGCCTCAGCTATACTATGTCGGCGATTGCTGTCCAAACAAGTTTTGCACGTACGCTTACGCCACGATTACTCTATAAAACATAGGGGTTACACTCGTCTGGTGTGAGACGTTCCCTGGGGAGTCCACCGGGGACCGAACAGCACAATAACCCTGAAAGAGTGGTTCGGTGTGGGGCGACGGAGGGCTGAAGTGGACTGCAGTAGTTGTCGTGGGGTTGTGGACCACTGCGGCTGCGGCGGGGACGGAGCCTCTCCGTCGTTTCTAGGTCCCCAGTTAACATACCAATACAATACAATATGGCCGTAATTGAGGGGCTGAGAGTATAAGTGGTACAAGTGCTTGCTGAAGCAAATTGAGTAAATGACCGCCGAAGTTAAAGGACTATTTATAAATTATGTAAGTTACTATCAAGACATGAGAAATTGTTTCCTAATGGTCAGTTAGTCAAAACTGGTTCAAATGGCTCTAAGCACTACGGGACTTAACATCTGAAGTCGTCAGTCCCCTAGACTTAGAACTTCTTAAACCTAACTAACCTAAGGACATCACACACATCCATGCCCGAGGCAGGATTCGAACCGCGACCGTAGCAGGAGCGCGTTTCCGGACTGAAGCGCCTAGAACCGCTCGGCCACAGCGGCCGGCGTCAGTTAGTCCCTATAGAGTTGTAGGTATTTTATTATAAAATGAAAATACCTATACCAGCTGCGCCTTTAAATTTTTTAAGGTAAAACTGGTACAAGTGCAAAAACATTTTATTCACTGCGTTATATGTTGAAAATTTTTTTTTCGACACACGCGATATACATGGCTCAATACACTGAAGTGACAAAACTCAAACGATAGCGATCGTACATATACACATTGTGGTAATATCGCGTACACAAGATGATAAAGTATTAAAGGGCAGTACATTGGTGGAGCTGTCATTCGTACTCAGGTGAGTCATGTGAAAGGGTTCCCGGCGTGATCATGGCCGCACGACGGGAACTAACAGTCTTTGAGCGCGGAAATGGAAGTTGGAGCCAGTCGCACGAGATAATCTATTTCGGAAAGCCTAAAGACTTAATATTCCGGGATCCAAAATGTCAAGAGTGTGCCGAGAATACCAAATTTCAGGCATTATCTCTGACCACGGACAACGAAGTGGCCCACCGAGAGCAGCTGCGTAGCGTAATGTTATCATTGCTAACAGAGAAGTAACACTGCGTGAAATAACAGCATAAATTAATGTGGGACGTACGACGAACGTATCCTTTAGGACAGATCGGCGAAATCTGACGTTAATTGGTTATGGCAGCAGACGACCGAGGCGAGTGCCTTTGCTAACAGCACGAGGTCGCCTGCAGCGCCTCTCTGGGTTCGTGACCATATCAGTTGGACCTAAGATTACTGTAGAACCGTGGCCTGGTTCAGATGAGTCTTGATTGCAGCTGGTAAGAGCTGATGGTTGGTTTCGAGTGTGGCGCAGACCCCGCGAAACCATAGACCCAAGTTGTCAACAAATTTATACGGAATTGACAGGGTCCTCTGGTCAAACTGTAACGGTAATGAAACTTGCTGACAGATAGTACTGTGTGCCGGGCCGAGACTCGAACTCGGGACCTTTGCCTTTCGCGGGCAAATGCTCTACCACTGAGCTACCCAAGCACGACTCACGCCCCGTCCTCACAGCTTTACTTCTGCCAGTACCTCAACTCCTACCTTCCAAACTTTACAGAAGCTCTCCTGCGAACCTTGCAGAACTAGCACTCCTGAAAGAAAGGATATTGCGGAGACATGGATTAGCCACAGCCTAGGGGATGTTTCCAGAATGAGATTTTCACTCTGCAGCGTAGTGTGCGCTAATATGAAACTTCGTGACAGATTAAAACTCTGTGCCGGGCCGAGACTCGAACTCGGTACCTTTGCCTTTCGCGGGCAAGTGCTCTCTCTGTAATGTTTGGAAGGTAGGAGTTGAAAGGTAGGAGACGAAATACTGGCAGAAGTAAAGCTCTGAGGACGTGGCGTGAGTCGCGCTTGGGTAGCTCAGTTGGTAGAGCACTTGCTCGCGAAAGGCAAAGGTCCCGAGTTCGAGTCTCGGCCCAGTACACAGTTTTAATCTGTCAGGAAGTTTCATATCAGCGCACACTTCGCTGCAGAGTGAAAATCTCATTCTGTAACGGTTATGTTCGTCTACTTGAAGACCATTTGCAGCCGTTCATGGACTTTATGTTCCCGAACACGATGTCATGTCACCAAGTCACAACTGTTCGATACTGGTTTGAAGAACACTGTCGATGATTCGGGGGATAGATTTGGCCACCCAGATCGACAGACATGAATCCCATCGAAAATTTATGCGACATAATCGCATGTACCGGCAACACTTTCACAATTATGGACGGCTATAGAGGCAACATGGCTCAATATTTCTGCAAGGAACTTCCGACGATTTCTCGAGTCCAAGCCATGTCGAATTTCTGCACACGCCGGGCAAACGGAGATATTAGGAGGTAGCCACGACTTTCATCACCTCTGTGTACACGTTCATTATAAAACAGAGATATGTGAGATATTACAGCAAAATTAATACCAGAAAGTGAAAAACAATAGGTAAATGGCAATAAAAATAAAAGCACCAAAACGGAAATGTATTGGCGTGGCTCCAACACATAAGATAGATTATTCATAGTCAGTTTCTATAATCCTCTCACAGTGTCTATAGTGTCAGAACCACTTCATTTTGTAGTATCTCTTGAAGAATGTCCTTTCTGGGGTACCGCTTGTGATGCTGTACCGCTGACTCACACGCCTGTAAGTCTTTCTCGTTCCCTTCTTTGACCGAGTTCTCTTCTCTCTCCACTCACTCTTCTTACACCCACAGTAACTTCTGTCTGGGATTGGGAAACATTGTTATATAACTCTTGATAATGTGGAGAATAGTAGTGCTTTACCTCATGAAGATTTTACTGCTTCTCAAATTTTACGTCAAACATATCTTGACGCAATGGCTGTAAAAGAGGTACAGATGAGGGACCATTACTGGGCCTCCTACACTCAGCTCCTATTAACTCAAGATCACCGGTTAGTGAATACCTGAACAGCATTGTTAAAGGAGTTTTTGCTGATTCAGATCCACCCTATATTCTTTATTGTGATTTGTTTTGCACTGTGTCTTTTCCTTTGATATTTCGCCATTTACACTACGAAAACTTTCTGCTGATCTTCTTCACTGCTTCTGTTCTATCTTGGGGAACAATACATTTTGAAGCGTAACTTTGCCTTGACAGAGACACCAGAATATTTTTCACTTTCTGTGCAAGTACTATCAGATTGAAGGATCTTGCGACCTACTGTGTCAAAATGTTCATTTTGCCTCAAGATGTACATCCATATTTAGAAATTTGGCCTATTTAAACATGCATTAACTATTACTATAAACACTCTTAAAAGTACACACTTTAGGCTATTGCTGCACTTTCAGAACAAAGCATAACTGAAATTTCATTAAAGATAGCAGCACTTCTCCTTCTGCCTGCCATTTCACTTGTACTAGTTGGAGTCCAAATGCAATCCAGGCATTGGCGTAGAGCATAAATTTCAGCATCACGTAGTGCAGCACTGTGCAGTAAATCCCTTGTACTTCTTTCACTCTGAAGAGTTACATACTCTAGCCTACCAAATGTACATTTAGGTTGTATTCTTGCCGGCCGGGGTGGCCGAGCGGTTATAGCCGCTACATTCTGGAACCGCGCGACCGCTACGGTCGCGGGTTCGAATCCTGCCTCGGGTATGGATGTGTGTAATGTCCTTAGGTTAGTTAGGTTTAAGTAGTTCTAAGTTCTAGGGTACTGATGACCTCAGAAGTTAAGTCCCATAGAGAAAGAAAACAGAAAGAAGTTGTTTTCTTGTGAAATATCGCTTATACCACTTACAATCTCAGCCCCACACTCATGTGTTCTACTCCACTTTGTCCCTCAATCCATTGATATGTTTTCCTTTCCTCCCAGTAATTCCCAAAAGACATCTCTACATTACAAGCTGAGCTGACTTTATCTTTTAATAGTCTTCGTATTAAAAATACATGGCGCGCAGCGGTAATTCGAAACTAGAAATACACAAAGAATATAAACTTTCCTTTTCACACACGTCAATATATTCTTTTTGAATACCCTGCTTTGTTTACCACAACGCTCCAGGACAATTTTTTTTATCCTTTAATTTCTTTTCCTGTGCATCCAATCGTTATTCTCATTTGTATTATTTATAACAACTCATTAACTAGTTGTATGGCTTCATTGTTAATTTCTATTTTCTATATTTTCCTTTATGCTATGTCGATTATTTTATTTTAGTGTTATCATAATTGATTTTACGCCTGTTTCATAATCAGTGTATTTGATGACAGCAAAAGGTGGCTGAGATATTGTCCATTATCAGGTACATATTCCTTCTTGGTTTTCCCAATTCAGCGATATAATATCTTGATCTAGAACTAATCAGAATACTTTTGATGGTGTACAGTCTTCTTGAAACTAAAAAGAAATTAAGAGGAAATTATTATGTAGGGAATTACATTATGTTTTATAGTGGTGTTGAACAACATAAAAGAGCAAGCAAAGATATAGCATTACTCCTGCATAAACGTGGGAAAAAGACATTGAAGGTTGTACATACGTAAGTGAAAGAATACTTATAGTCAGGTTGAAACCGATAAGGGGTAACGCCACCTTTATAAGTGTATACGCAGCTGAAGAAGGGAAAAAAGATGTGTCTGAAAGCTTCTATGAAGAACTACAGAAAACTGTGAGTAAATACAGTGCTACTGATCAGATTATTATGATGGGTGATTTCAATGCCAGAATAGAAAATATCCTTGTAATAAACGTTATAGGCCGATTTTGGGGAACCAATATGTAATGAAAATGAAAAGCTATTATGAGATTTTGCCACTTACAACAGTTTAAAAATCACAAATTCACTTTTTAAGAAAAAGAATATACACAAGTATACTTGGGCCAGCAGAAGTCTTAGATCAATAACCGGCTACCGAGCGAGGTGGCGCAGTGGTTAGACACTGGACTCGCATTCGGGAGGACGACGATTCAATCCCGCGTCCGGCCATCCTGATTTGGGTTTTCCGTGATTTCCCTAAATCGCTCCAGGCCAATGCCGGGATGGTTCCTTTGAAAGGGCACGGCCGACTTCCTTCCCCACCCTTCCCTAATTCGATGAGACCGATGACCTCGCTGTCTGGTCTCCTTCCCCAGACAACCCAACCAAACCCCCCCAAAATGGCGGTCTGGCTGGTAATAATTGGCTACATCTTAGAAAATGATAAGGTAGCGGGCCAAATAAGGGATACAACAGTTTATAGAGGACAAGATATAGGATCAGATCATTTCTTACTAATCTCCAGAATAGATCTTTTTTACAAAATGGAAGAAAATAACTAAACAAGTAACAAACCAACAAGATCAAAGCGTTTATACGGTATGCTTGCTAGAAGAGGACAGTATCAGACACCTTTACCAAAGGAGATTAAATGAAGAACTAGCAAACTTACAAACTAAAGACAAAATAGAAGAAGAATGGTAAACTCTGAAGAATACTGTATGTAGAGTAGCAGGAGAAGCTCTCGGTAAAGAGAAAAGAATACGGAAAAGAAAAGGCCTAAAAATTTGGAATGAGGATATAATGAAAGCTGTCAAAGGAAAACAGGACGCATATATAAAATACTTAAGCAACCTCACTATTGAGAACAAACAAAACTATAAGGAGAAAAGAAATAACGCTAAATACATAGTAAGGAAAGCACTATCAGAACGTCTTATGCTATAAGAAGCGATCTAAAAGTTTCCAGTCGAAGGCTTTAGAATGTGGAATCGGTGTGCCAACTAGGCAAAATTGCTGTGACCGCTGAGGCAATCATCCCACCAACGCACCAATTTGAAGATACCCGTTTGGTAAAACACAGCGTCCTGTTGGGTGAAGAAGTCCATAACAGCTTGCTGCACATCTTTGGCGGAATCGTCGAACCTTCAAGGCCTTTTTTGATGGACCGAAGGACTGATAATGGCTTAGGCTGATGCTCGAGTGTCTCTCACTTGACCGTAATGGGTGACGCCGACCTCCCGGATCGACCGACGTCTTGTCGAACTGCGATCAGCACGGAACTTGGCGCACCATTCCACAACGGTGGTTATCATCAGACATGCTGCCCCATAGAAGTTTTCCATTCTCCGATGGATCTCTATCGGTGTTTGTCCTTTGGAACCAAGAACAGAATCACACCTCATTGGTTTTGTTTGGACGTTATCAATATGGACATACTTCAGGTTTCCGAATTTACCACACGCACGTCGGAAAGACGCGAACGCCATACTAATCGCTTGGCTTCGTATCCACATTGAAGTCGTGCTGTTTTGTATATACCCTGCAGCAACGTCCTCAGGCGCAAACTTTTTGATCGGCCCTTATACAGGGTGTTACAAAAAGGTACGGCCAAACTTTCAGGAAACATTCCTCACACACAAAGAAAGAAAATATATTATGTGGACATGTGTCCGGAAACGCTTACTTTCCATGTTAGAGCTCATTTTATTATTTCTCTTCAAATCACATTAATCATGGAATGGAAACACACAGCAACAGAACGTACCAGCGTGACTTCAAACACTTTGTTATAGGAAATGTTCAAAATGTCCTCCGTTAGCGAGGATACATGCATCCAGCCTCCGTCGCATGGAATCCCTGATGCGCTGATGCAGCCCTGGAGAATGGCGTATTGTATCATAGCCGCCCACAATACGAGCACGAAGAGTCTCTACATTTGGTACCGGGGTTGCGTAGACAAGAGCTTTCAAATGCCCCCATAAATGAAAGTCAAAAGGGTTGAGGTCAGGAGAGCGTGGAGGCCATGGAATTGGTCCGCCTCTACCAATCCATCGGTCACCGAATCCGGTGTTGAGAAGCGTACGAATCTAGCAGCACAGGTAGAATAGCCCGTATGAAATCATGATAACGTACTCCGTTGAGCGTAGGTGGAAGAACATGGGTCCCAATCAAGAGATCACCAACAATGCCTGCCCAAACGTTCACAGAAAATCTGTGTTGACGACGTGATTGCACAATTGCGTGCGGATTCTCGCCAGCCCACACATGTTGATTGTGAAAATTGACAATTTGACCAAACTAAAATGATCTCTAACATGGAAATTAAGCGTTTCCGAACACATGTCCACATAACATACTTTCTTTATTTGTGTGTGAGGAATGTTTCCTGTAAGTTTGGCCGTACCTTTTTGTAACACCCTGTATAACGTTTCCAAACAGTTGAAAAAAAACCTCGAAAATCTGTGAGGTAAGCAAAATAGCCGCTATGCAACCTGCATCGCTTCCACGTCTTTCAAATAATACTTGAAGATTTTATCACACCACATATACCACACGAATGTTGCGTCACAGTAAATTCAGGGCTATTAAGAATCACCATCTCTGCTTATGCGGTCGACACATTCTAAATTAAAGTACACTGTTCAGCCAGAACGTCGTGACCACCTACCTAATAGCCGGTATGTCCACCTTTGGGAGGACAACAGCGGCGAAACATCGTGCCATGGAAGATAGCGCTAGAGAGAGTTGGCACCACATCTGCAAACGTAGGTTACCTGAATTCCGTAAAATCCTGGGAGGCGGGCGATGTGCTCTGACGCCACGTTCAATCACATCCCAGATGTGTTCGATCGGGTTCAGATCTGGCGAGTTGGGGGGCCACCACATCAATTGGAACTCGCCACTGTGTTCCTCGAATCACTCCGTCACACTCCTCGCCATGTGACATGGTACCTTATCTTACTGAAAAATGCAACTGTCGTCGGGAAACAAGGTCGTCAAGAAGGGGTGTACGCGGTCTACAAGCAGTATACGATACTTCTTGGCCGTCATGCTGCCTTCTAAGAGCTCATCTGGACCCATGCATGACCACGTGGGTGTTCCCCAGAGCATAATGGAACCGCTGCCAGCTTGTCTCTGTCCTGCAGCATAGGTGTCAAGGAGCTGTTCCCCCAGCAGATGACGGATTCCCGCTCTCCCATCTGCATGATGAAGAAGGTATCGCAATTCATCTGAACTTGCAACGCTCTGCCACTGGGATAACGTCCAGTGGCGGTGGTCATCTGCCCATTCCAGTCGTAGTTTCCGACTCGTGGCGATAACATATTAGACCTTCTGGTGACAAATAGACCCGAACTATTTGAAAGAGTTAACGCAGAACAGGGAATCAGCGATCATAAAGCGGTAACGGCATCGATGATTTCAGCAGTAAATAGATATATTAAAAAAGGTAGGAAGATTTTTCTGTTTAGCAAAAGTGACAAAAAGCAGATTACAGAGTACCTGACGGCTCAACACAAAAGTTTTGTCTCAAGTACAGATAGTGTTGAGGATCAGTGGACAAAGTTCAAAACCATCGTACAATATGCGTTAGATGAGTATGTGCCAAGCAAGATCGTAAGAAATGGAAAAGAGCCACCGTGGTACAACAACCGAGTTAGAAAACTGCTGCGGAAGCAAAGGGAACTTCACAGCAAACATAAACATAGCCAAAGCCTTGCAGACAAACAAAAATTACGCGAAGCGAAATGTAGTGTGATGAGGGCTATGCGAGAGGCGTTCAATGAATTTGAAAGTAAAGTTCTATGTATTGACTTGACAAAAAATCCTAAGAAATTTTGGCCTTATATCAAAGCGGTAGGTGAATCAAAACAAAATGTCCAGACACTCTGTGACCAAAATGGTACTGAAACAGAGGATTACAGCCTAAAGGCCGAAATACTAAATGTCTTTTCCCAAAGCTATTTCACAGAGGAAGACTGCACTGTAGTTCCTTCTCTAGATTGTCGTACAGATGACAAAATGGTAGATATCGAAATAGACGACAGAGGGATAGAGAAACAATTAAAACCGCTCAGAAGAGGAAAGGCCGCTGGACCTGATGGGATACCAGTTCGATTTTACACAGAGTACGCGAAGGAACTTGCCCCCCTTCTTGCAGCGGTGTACCGTAGGTCTCTAGAAGAGCGTAGCGTTCCAAAGGATTGGAAAAGGGCACAGGTCATCCCCATTTTCAAGAACGGACGTCGAACAGATGTGCAGAACTATAGACCTATATCTCTAACGTCGATCAGTTGTAGAATTTTGGAATACGTATTCTGTTCGAGTATAATGACTTTTCTGGAGACTAGAAATCTACTCTGTAGGAATCAGCATGGGTTTCGAAAAAGACGGTCGTGTGAAACCCAGCTCGCGCTATTCGTCCACGAGACTCAGAGGGCCATAGACACGGGTTGACAGATAGATGCCGTGTTTCTTGACTTCCGCAAGGCGTTCGATACAGTTCCTCACAGTCGTTTAATGAACAAAGTAAGAGCATATGGACTATCAGACCAATTGTGTGATTCGATTGAAGAGTTCCTAGATAACAGAACGCAGCATGTCATTCTCAATGGAGAGAAGTCATCCGAAGTAAGAGTGATTTCAGGTGTGCCGCAGGGGAGTGTCATAGGACCGTTGCTATCCACAATATACATAAATGACCTTGTGGATGACATCGGAAGTTCACTGAGGCTTTTTGCGGATGATGCAGTGGTATATCGAGAGGTTGTAACAATGGAAAATTGTACTGAAATGCAGGAGGATCTGTAGCGAATTCACGCATGGTGCAGGGAATGGCAATTGAATCTCAATGTAGACAAGTGTAATGTGCTGCGAATACATAGAAAGATAGATCCCTTATCACTTAGCTACAAAATAGCAGGTCAGCAACTGGAAGCAGTTAATTCCATAAATTATCTGGGAGTACGCATTAGGAGTGATTTAAAATGGAATGACCATATAAAGTTGATCGTTGGTAATGCAGATGCCAGACTGAGATTCATTGGAAGAATCCTAAGGAAATGCAATCCGAAAACAAAGGAAGTACGTTACAGTACGCTTGTTCGCCCACTCCTTGAATACTGCTCAGCAGTGTGGGATCCGTGCCAGACAGGGTTGATAGAAGAGATAGAGAAGATCCAACGGAGAGCAGCGCGCTTCGTTACAGTGTCATTTAGTAATCGCGAAAGCGTTACGGAGATGATAGATAAATTCCAGTGGAAGACTCTGCAGGAGAGACGCTCAGTAGCTCGGTACGGGCTTTTGTTAAAGTTTCGAGAACATACCTTCACCGAAGAGTCAAGCAGTATATTGCTCCCTCCTACGTATATCTCGCGAAGAGACCATGAGGATAAAATCAGAGAGATTAGAGCCCACACAGAAGCATACCGACAATCCTTCTTTCCACTAACAATACGAGACTGGAATAGAAGGGAGAACCGATAGAGGTACTCAAAGTACCCTCCGCCACACACCGTCAGGTGGCTTGCGGAGTATAGATGTAGATGTAGATGTTAATATTAGCACATGGATGTGTCTTCGGCAGCGGAGGCATTTCGTTAGGAGTGTTCGGTACACTGTGTGTTCAGACACACTTGTACTCTGCCCAGCGTTAAAGTCTGATGTTAGTTCTGCCACAGTTCGCCACCTGTCCTGTTTTACCAGTCTACCCAGCCTACAACGACCTACATCTCTAACGAGGAGTGCCGCCCAACCCAATGACGTCTGGACGTGGTTTCGCCACGTGTTGAAGACTCGTAACAGCGCTCCTAGAATGCCCAACAAGTCGTGCAGGTTCCTAAATGCTCGTTCCGAACCTCTGGGCGATCAAAATCTTCCCTCGGTCAAACTCAGATGACCTACCTGCGCCTTTCCCATTATACTCATGGACAACACGCGTGCCGGCCGTGGTGGCCGAGCGGTTCTAGGCGCTTCAGTCCTGAACCGCGCGACTGCTACGGTCACAGGTTCGAATCCTGCCTCGGGCACGGCTGTGTGTGATGTCCTTAAGTTAGTTAGGTTTAAGTAGTTCTAAGTTCTAGGGGACTGATGACCTCAGATGTTAAGTCCCATAGTGCTCAGAGCCATTTGAACCAATTTTTGACAGCACTCTCACTGATACTACATGCACTGTGCGGGTGTTTGACTAGCAGTTGTTCCACGCCAGTTGACGCTGCTATCGCATGGATGGGTTTATATCGAGGTGCCGGTAGTTACAAAGTTCTGGCTGATCAGTGTAAATCCACAATACCAGATTTTGATAATCCGTGCAAGTCAGTCATATCCTCCAGGCCAAGCACCTCTAAGACAGGGTTTCTTGTATCAATCTTGTTTCAGTCATTACGTTAAATCACTGTATTAAAGACCGATCTGGTTAGCGAAAGTGGTAGCTCATTCCTACAAAAAGCAGAGATTTGAGTCTTGAGTTCCACTTTAGCGCCTAGTCTTAGTTTGTCACAAATGTTCATCAAATATTATAGATCGCTAAGTAATAATGATACGTTATCGCCGGCGAATAGTTTGTCACTCAGAACCACACAAGGACGTCTTATCGCCGCACGAGCATGTGTATATGACTCAAAGTGGAAATTCAAGTTTTAATGAACACCTGGCAGCTTATCTACCGCGCATGATACACTTTAACTCTTTGATTGACTATTTCAAGGTCTAAAGCCCGTCGGGAGCACATGACTGGAGCGGAGATCAGAATGGTTTTTTATGCGCTATTTTAGTCTTATCTATAGTCTAATTATTCTACAAGCTACAGTAATGAAAGGTCTAAAACTGAATGAACCATCCCATTTTTAACTGTTATCATTTCTTAACAGAACAGGGGTGGTTACAATTTAGCTATCGACTGATATCGAATTATTAAAAAAAAACGACAGACATAAGTTGCCAATAACTTATATAAAAACTGATTCTTAAGAGGTCAAAACCTGATAATCTATTCATAAGATCCATTCAATAAGATAACTGTTTACAAGGAAAAAGCGTAGGATGACGTTCCATCAGAAGCACTGAATACTTCACAACCTCGTTGTTCCACATTGTTGATATCCATGTAAGTTTCCAAGTTATTGGTATTTTAATTGACAGTGGTACAGTGGTCGTGGTGAATTTTACAATGTCTGATTTATCGAAGCAGTCACGCAATGTGAATTCTTGACTGAAATTAGAGAAAATATATACAGAAGTACCTTAATTTTTAAAACTATGGGTCAGCACAGTGTTAGGAATCGTTCTCCTGATTTAAAATGGTGGTGATGCCGATCAACATTCGCCTGTCAGAAAACTTGTAAAATACGTTGCAGTCCCAATTAGTTGTTCACAGGAGATTTAATCCGGAAGACTGCAGGAAAGCTCGTTCCTCGTTCAAGTAATATCGAGTAAACGTCTGTTTGGGGGTCTTCGAACAAGCTGACAATAATGAAACATTCGTGCAAAGCATCATCAAAGAAGACAAATGCTGAATTTAGAGTACAACCCTGGCAAATGACTTCGCGCCTAAAAAGTAACGACACGATGAGTTCAATTTTTTTCGATTTTGCAGGAAATGTGTGTTTTAAACAGTCAACCTAGATCAAACAGTCAACCTCCATTACAATGCAGGAGTTCTGAAGTGTCTTCTTGCAAAAATTTGCAAAAGAGAGAGTACAATTGTGGCAAGACAACTCGTGGTTTCTTCTACCTTAAAACATGTCTGCCCATTGAGCTTTGTCAGCCCGCGATTTTTTCCCAAAAACCTCGTGCCACAGACCTCGCTACATGCGACTCTTTAGTGTTTCTAAAATTAAAATCAGTTCCTATAGGTCACTATTTCGACATTGTTTATGGAACTAAGGAAAATTCGCCATGGGCAGTGAAGAACGCTCCAAATGAAACTTTCCGGCACTACATAGCAAAGTGGAAAAGCCGCTGGAACACCTGTGTTTTTGGAGGAGGGAAGTAATTTGAGGGAGACAAGGATAAAATATCTGTTCTCCTTTAACAACCTCATCTGGACTACAGAAAAATTTAATCAGTTTATGTTTTAATTTTTTTTTTTTACTTTTCTTTTGCACCAAGATGAAATTTTAAAGACGTTGTAAACAAATTACCAGTTATTAGATGAAATACTTTCACTTTGTAATAAACTACCGCATAACAAAGAAATCATGCGATAATTATTGTTGTTATTGACGTTTTTTGAAACAATCTCTTATTGACAACTGTTTACACAACCAAGAAGCTAATTCCTTTGTGGCTTATAATCTCTTCTTTCTTTGAGTTGTTAGTAATAAAATACATGTTTCTTGACAATGACAAAAATATACATATCGTGGGGCTTCACGTGATTTACTGGGAGTTCCTCCAGTAATGGGAAAACGCCTTCTTTTGTTTGATTACTAGTGTAGCAGTGGCAATAATTTAACAAAGTTTTTGCAATGATTATAAGTTGTGAAGAAAAACATAGATACTGAGAATGTAACTACAAAGAAACCCTGGATTACACAAGAAATACTTCAGGTGATAGATGACAGAAGGAAATACAAAAATTATCAAGGAAATTTAGGAATACGTAAACACAAGGCACTTAGGAATGAAATAAACAGGAAAAGCCGAAATGGTTGCATGAAAAATGTGATGAAATCCAAGAAGAAATGATTGTCGGAGGGACCGATTCAGCATACAGAAAAGTCAAACCAACTTTCGGTGAAATTAAAAGCAACGGCAGTAACATTAAGCGAGCAGTGGGAATTCCACTATTAAATGCTGTGGAGAGACCGAATAGCTGGAAAGAGTACATCGAATGCCTCTTTGAGGGTGAAGAATTGTGTGTGGACATGATGGAAGCAGAAACAGGAGTCGATAGGGAAGAGTTAGGGGATCCAGTATTAGAATAAAAATTTACAATAGGTTTGGAATACTTAAGATGAAATAAGGAATAAGGGATGGATAAAATTCCATCGAAATTTCTAAAATCATTGGGAGAAGTGCCAGCAAAACGTCGGGTTGCAGAATGTATGAGACCGGCGATATTCCATCAGACTCCGAAAAGCATCATCCATACAAATCCAAATACAGTAAGAGCCGATAAATGCGACAATTATCGCACAATCAGCTTAACAGCTCATGCATAAAAGTTACTGACGAGAATAATAGAAAAGAAAGTTGAGAATCTATAGAAGGAAGTTCAATTTGTTTTAGGAAAGGGAAAGGCAACAGACAGGTAATACTTACATTGCGGTTGAATCAAAAAATCAAGACACGTTCATAGGATTTGTCGACATGGAAAAAGCGTTCAGCAATGTCAAATGATGCAAAATGTTCGAAATTTTGAGAAAAATAGGGTTACGCTGTAGGAAAAGACAAGAAATATACAGTATGTACAAGAACAAAAAGGAAAAAATAAGTGTGGTAGACAAAGAAGGAAGTGCTCGGATTAAGAAGGGTGTAAAACACGGATGTAGTCTTCCTCTCCTGCTGTTCCGTCCGTACATCGAACAAGCATACATCGAGATTGAAATTCAAGGTGAGAGGATATCAACGATGAGAGGAATATAACCCATGATGGGCGGAGCGAGGAGGACAGAAATTGCAGAATAGCTCTGGCAAAAAGAGCGTTCTGCTAGTGTCAAGAAGGGGTCTTAATTTGAGGAAGAAGTTTCTAAGAATGTACACTTGGTGTATAACATTGTATGGTAGTGAGACGTGGGCTATGGGAAACCGGAACAGAAGAAAATTGAAGCATTTCAGATATGATGCTACAGATGAATGTTCAAAATTAGGTGGACTGATAAGGTAAGGAATGAGGAGGTTCTCTGCAGAACTGGCGAGGAAAAGAATATGTGGAAAACATTGAGAAGAAGAAGGGACCGGATGATAGGACACTGTTAAGATTTTTTCTTCTTCGGCTTGTGCCTTGTCCTGCAGGTTTCGCAGGGTCGGCAGTGTTACAATCCGATTTGGTATGGATAATTTAAAGGGGTGGCTGGATGCCCTTCCTGCCGCCACCCCCTACCCCCCAGGACCAAATCAGTGTATCCCAGCTGTCTGCGTCTAGTGTAAACCATGAAAAAGTGCGAACATGTTTCAGATGTCTGCGAGTCGTGTAACTGAGTCGGGATGTAAGGACCAGCCCGGTATTCACCTCATGGGATGTGGAAAACAGCCTGAAAACCACATCCAGGCTGGCTAGCACACTGGCCCACTTCGTCAATCCGCCAGACGGATTCGATCCGGGGCCGACGCGCCTACCCGAGTCCACAAAGCAGCGCATTAGCGCTCTCGGCTAACCTGGCGGTAGGACAGCTGTTAAGATATTAAGGAAAACTTCCTTGGTACTAGAGGGGACTGTAGATGGTAAAAACTGTAGAGAAAGACGGAGATTTGTATACACCTAGGCTATTATTGAGGACGTAGGTGGCTACTTTGATATGAAAAGGAGGAACAGGAGAGAAATTTGTGGCTGGCCACATCAAACCAAACAGCAGGCTGATGACTCAAAAAAAATTTTTTTTTCTCATCCTGTTGTACGATTTTGGATACATATGAACAGCTACATTAAACTCTTTCGAGGACTGACGAGAGTACGTGCCAGTCAGAGGAAGCACAATTTGCTAAAAAGGTTGGTTTGTTGACTTGGGTGAGGGGTCAAAACTGCTAGGTCATCGGCCCCATCGGATTAGGGAAGGATGGGGAAGGAAGTCAGCCGTGCCCCTTCAAAGGAACCATCTCGGCATTTGCCGGCCGCGGTGGTCTAGCGGTTCTAGGCGCTCAGTCCGGAACCGCGCGACTGCTACGGTCGCAGGTTCGAATCCTGCCTCGGGCATGGATGTGTGTGACGTCCTTAGGTTAGGTAGGTTTAAGTAGTTCTAAGTTCTAGGGGACTGATGACCACAGATGTTAAGTCCCATAGTGCTCAGAGCCATTTTGAACCATCTCGGCATTTTCCTGGAACGATTTAAGGAAATCGCAGAAAACCTAAATCAGGACGACCGGACGCGGGTTTGAACCGTCGTCCGTCTGAATGGGAGTTGCTAAATAGTATTGATGGTCCATAACTTCTTTCTAGAAAAATTTTGGTTCTGGCTTGACAAAGTCACCTTTATTGGCAGAGTCACTGTCAGGCAATTTTTTTTTCGTTATACATTCGAAGTTTGTTCAAACGACTTACGTACTAATTGGCAGTTAATGTTTTATATTTTAAAAGATAATCAATAAGAAAAATCCTTTTGTAACCCTTTGACTGTCACTTTTTCCAGAGTTAAAGACATTAATGAGTGGTAATTTTAATTATTTCCATATTCAGAAGTAGCAATATGAAAAAATATGTCTCACAGTTTAATTTGCAAGCCGAGAATGTTTGTGACGTACAGAGTTATTCGTAAGTACCTCCGGGGTTTGAGAAGGCGACTCCGCTAAAACCACAAGACACGGAAAACAGACACACATCCGTCAACGGACAGAGCACCTCTTCACGTTGTTAACACACACAACAGATGCTCACTATGGGCACCATTAGTGACGCGGCATACGTCATTAAGTGCGTCCAATGTATTGACTTGAGCTGTCCGTTAGTGTCCGCTTGTCCGCTTCAGTAGCTGAGGGGTTTTTCGCTGCCAATTGTATGCGATGGGCCCGTTTTCGATTCCCGGCTGCGTTGGACGTTTTCTCCACTTGGGAACTGGTTTTCTACTGTCCTTAAGTTCGTATTTTCGCAACTGATAAGCAAATCGTCACCAATACATTGTCGTATGTCTTTCCATTACTACGATGACTGAGTGGGCACGAATTGAAAGACGATGAACTGAAACGAAAACAAAAAAGGAGTCTGTCCACCAAGGCGTGACAGCTGCACTTTTTGCGAATCTAATCATTAGGTTGCCTATCTGTACGTACAAAATAATTCGATCTATAATACAGAACAGATTTTTAAGAAAAAACATAAAGGTAGCACAACCTACAGGTGCAATCTGCAGTTATTAGTATTCCGTAAACCATTAGCAGGTTTCCCTTTCCCATGCAGCAAATGCCCACTGATTCTCTGATAACTTATAGTGGGCACATATGTCCCAATAGTAGTCAAAGGTTTAAACCAGAAAAAAATGGTAACACACATTGATCCCCATGAAATCGGCACGACCTTTATCGCTGGAAAGCCACAGGCCTCGAGCCACTGCTGAAAAGCTATTTCGTAAGAAAAGTCTTTCCTGCGTGAAATATGCTCTACACAACAAAATAAAGAAACACGTTTCCAAAACGGCGCAATTGTCACCAGTTGTGACGAATGTTTGGAACTAGGCTCAAAGATGCCTACAACGTTCCTCTGTAATGGTGCAAAAGCATGGCGCCATGCGACGTCACCCTCGAGCTCGGCACCGCAGCAAGGTGTCGACACGTGTGTAGAAAAGGCCACAAGTCAGAAGCTCATTTGAGTTGTAAGTTGGGTTAATGTCACGTTGGCAACAAATTTGACCACAATTCTGTCACCGTGGACGTGACATACGATCGGAATGCCGTTTCACCCCTTCTCTTGACGCTGCTGCGATGGAGATCAGAACCGCGACGCCCAGTGTTGAAATCATACGGTTGTCTTACGAGGGGCCGAGGAAAACATTTCAGACACACCGCCGTTCAGAATCGATACGAAAGGACCTCAGACTGTGGCACAGAGGCTGCCAATGAAACCACCCCCTACCTTGGGTAGTTGATTCACGCACATTTTGCGGTCGAGAACAATAGTCGGTAGTGTGATGAGCAACAGGAAGACGTTCTTGACTACCTTCGACACTGCTAGCACCCTCGGACGTTTCGACTGTTCGCTTAGGACGCTGTGTGCACTACATCATCACTGAATTTGATGGTATCCCTTTGGGGTGCGTCGCTACTGATGCAGTATCGTCAAGACCGCACCGTGGCGCACAGCGTTTCGTGGCCAGGAATTAGAGATGGGCAAACTCGTTCATGCATGTGAAATAGTTCACTCGTGATCGCTCTTTTTTGGGAAATGTTAATTTTTACTCGTTCACCGTTCGTTCGTCCCTGGAGTACAGAGTTTTTGTTCGTTACAGAAGTCTCATACACTTGTAGAAATACTTTTCGTGACTCTACAAAACATCTCGTTTAGCCAACTGTAGCGTTATGTGGCTGATTGCAGTGAAATAATAAAAGGTGGTGCACGAAAAACCCGTCCCAAGTACAGACTGCTCACCAATTACGCACAATTTGTTGACCGCTACGAGGAGAGTGGTGAGAAGAATGATTGTCGGTGAGCCTCTGTATTGCCTCTAATTTCTCGAATTTTCTCCTCGTGGTCAATACGTGAGATGTATGTGGGGGGAAGTAATATGTTGTCTGACTCCTCCTGGAAAGTGCTGTCCCGAAATTTCAGTAGTAAATCTCTCCGTGATGCACAACGCCTCTCTTGTAACGTCCGCCAGTGGAGTCTGTTTAGCATCTCCGTAACGCTCTCTCGCCAACTAAACGATCCCGTGACGAGACGCGCCGCTCTTCGTTTGATCTTCTCCATCTCCTCTATCAGTCCTACCTAAAAGCGATCCCAAATAGATGAACAATACTCAAGAATCGGGCGAACATGCGCCCTATAAGTGACTTCTTTCGTGGATGAGTTACATTTCTTTAAGATTCTTCCGATAAATCTGTCTGGTGTCTGCTTTTCCCATTATCTGTTGTATATGATCATTCCATTTAATGTCGCTCTGGATAGTTACGTCTAGATATTTTTACGGCAGACGCTGCCTCCAGCTGTTTGTCATCAATAGTGTAGCTGTACAGTAGTGGATTTTGCGCAATATGCTACTTTTATTTACGTTCTGGGTCAACTGCCAGAGTCTGCACTATTCATCAATTCTCTTCAGGTCGTTCGGCAAATTCTTATTATCTTCTGGCGTTTCTACTTCGGTATAAACAATTGCATCATCAGCGAATAGCCTTAAGGAGCATCCGACGCTTTCTACTAGATCACTTATATACATTGTAAACAGCAACGGTCGTATCACACTCCTGATATTACCTTTACATCTGCCTATTTAGTTCCGTTAAGAGCGACATGTTCAGTCCTATCTTTAAGAAAGTCTTGAACCTAATCGCAGGTCTGCTCCGATACTCCGTAAGCTCGCAATTTTTCATTAAACGCCAATGCGGGACGATGTCAAATGTCTTAGTGAAATCAAGGAACACCGCATCAACCTGAACTGTGGATCTCATGGGGGAACAGAGCAAGCCGTGTTTCGCAGGATCTTTGTTTGCGGAATCCATGTTGATTTTTATAGAGTAACTGTTCATTTTCCAATAACGTCATAATTCTTGAGCATAAAACATGTTCCATAATCTGTGCGCTGCGTCGCGCGCCCTTCGTGGTGAAAGCTGGCATTATCGATAGTAGATCGATTAGCTTCGCACGGCATAAGAGCGATGTTTTATTGAGGCGCTCATCGTATCGCAAACTCGATAAGGGTCCTACCAATCGAGTGATGCGAAAAACAGTAGAACTTCTATCTAACAGTTCTCTACCAAAGGGGGTCATTAAGAGACAGACGAAACAGCTCAGTTCCACCTAGGCTGTATGGACTGTCCAAGGTCCACAAAGAAGGCGTGCCTTTAGGTCCTGTAGTACGCAAAATTGGAGCTGCCACCTACGATTTGGCCAAATACTTCGCGTCTTTACTGAAATACTTTGTAGGCAACAGTTCTCTACCAAAGGGGGTCATTAAGAGACAGACGAAACAGCTCAGTTCCACCTAGGCTGTATGGACTGTCCAAGGTCCACAAAGAAGGCGTGCCTTTAGGTCCTGTAGTACGCAAAATTGGAGCAGCCACCTACGATTTGGCCAAATACTTCGCGTCTTTACTGAAATACTTTGTAGGCAAGTGTCCAGTTAATACGAGAAGTTCTAGTGATTTTATCAGCGGACTTCAGTCATTTATGCTCGAAAGCAACGACTTGGTCAGTTTCGATGTAGCTTCGCTTTTTAAAACTGTACCTCTGGTGGGCTCACTACTCCTCATCGGTAATGGGTTTGGGGGTGACATTACACCTTATTTCGAACACAGTCTCTCCTCGACGTACTTTTTATTTAACAACGAGGTTTTTGAATAATTTGACGATGTCATCATGGGGAGCCCCTTGTCTCCCCTGGTGGCCAATCTTTTTATGGAAGATATTGAGGAGCGAGCACCAGCCTCAGCTACTCTAAAACCAACAGTATTTTGGCGGTACCTTGATGACACTTTTATAGTTTGACTTCATGGTTTGAACAGTCTCCGAGAGATTCTGCAACATCTGAATTCCGTACGTGAAACCATAAAATTTACTATGGAGATGAAGAAAAATGGTTGCTTGCCGTTTTTAGATGTCTTGGCGCGACGGAAGAGAGATGGCACACTTGGGTATTCGATATTTCGAAAGCAATCTACTAATTGCCATGTACTGGCGCAAAAGATGGGCGTTCTAAAGACTTTAATCCACCGTGCTCATACCATATCGGATGCCAACAATCTGCAAACGGAACTGGACCACCTGAAAATTGTGTTCCAAAAGAATGGATACTCGTCCCAGCAAATACAGGGAGCGCTGCTGAGATACAAACGACAAGACAAACAAGAGGATGGGGCCTTCAAAGCGACTGCTTATTTGCCACATATTGGATATATTTCAGCCAAAAGAGACAGAATATTAAGAAGACATTCTAAAATCTCGGCTTTATTGGGATCTATTAAACACGACTTAGAGTTGCGCAAGGCAGGTGGGTCTTAAATATGTAAGCTCAGTGCGTTTCCTGTCAATATTCACCTGAAGATGGGCAGAAGACTCTGCGCTGAAAAATCGTGGCAACCAAGTTGCAGACATTCGGCAGTTCGCCCGACATTTTATGGAATAGTCTTTACGCCGGGAAAGTTTTAAATCTCACGTATAAGAACACTGTCAAAACCACTTCGGAAAATTTCAAGAATTTGTGCTGTAACATCAGTGTAAAAATCCACTCCCTACGCTCATATACTAACTAATTCTCTGAAAATCTTTGGCACTGTAGTGAAAACCAAGGAGAACCCTTCCTCCAGGACATTAAAAGGAGAAGAGGTATCTGGGAAGATGGAACGATAGTGTTAAATAAACGAAGCACGTTTTTAGCCTAGTTTCACAAATTTTATCAGTATCTGTCAAATGTGGAAGTCAATCTGCACTAGGCTTAGGCTCAGAGAGCACAACAGATGTTGAAGACGAAGGAAGCCAGATTCATTCAAACATTGGATAAAGGTAGGTCAAAAATGCATCATAGTTACCGAAATCCTGCACATAGAGGGAAAGGATGCAAAGCTCACTCAGTCAGAAGTTTTGGAAATTAAGAAACAGAGGAGTATATCGCCACATGTATAGCTGAATGAGCCAACTTAGTTCAATTATTCACCACTTTTAGACAATATTGCAACCTATAAATAGAAGAAGAATCTTGGTGCCTACATTCACATCAATTCCATTTCAGAGCAATCCCTACCTCAACGCATGCTTAGTCACAGTCATTGTAAATGCTGCCATAATGAATTTTGTAAATCTGTGTACAATTTTGTCAAAATTGTCAGCAGAGATAATTTTTACAGTTAAGTCAAGAATCGATAGCTTAGAGAGTTGATATGCTTATCTTTGCTTAGTTCTCATCTTTGGAGTCAGTTATGCACTAAAAAATGGGCTTTTTACACGAAACCTTGGTCGAACAGTAATAATAAAAATTTGTGAAACAGGCTACAAAGTGTTTCATTTAGTTATTACAGTATACAATGTTTCACCGAGAACCAACGTTTGATTCAGTAATAAGGAACTGGGATGATAGTACGACGGTCGACTCTTACTGGATGTTGAAGAGGGAGAGGAAAGACGAAGGTTCTGCGAGAAAATAAAAAAAAGAGAATGTTTGAGAACTATATGTAACAGAGTATTCATATTATTACTAAGACAATTGTTTCTAGTAGTTTTGGTCTAAGTCTAAAAAATTAAATACTAATAAAAATATAGAGTTTGACTGAAATTTTATTTTAAAATTTGTGTTTCAATTACTTAAATCTTTGAAATATGAGATTTGTGAAAAATCCTGACGAGATTGAGGACAACGAAAGTAATTTTCAGAACCAAAATTGTTCAAATGTGTATGAAATCTTATGGGACTTAACTGCTAAGGTCATCAGTCCCTAAGCTTACACACTACTTAACCTAAATTATCCTAAGGACCAACACACACATCCATGCCCGAGGGAGGATCTGAACCTCCTCCGGGACCAGCCGCACAGTCCATGACTGCAGCGCCCCAGACCGCTCGGCTAATCCCACGCGGATTTTCAGAACCAGTGTTAATTGATTCTAGCACATTTGTTATTGTGAAATCATTTGATAACATTTTTGTAAAGATAGCTTGTGTAATCAAATGCACCAGATGGTCATCTCTTTGTTCGTCCGGAGTTCAGATACACTTCCCGTGCTTGACAGAGAATAGTCAAGAAGAGGGGGTGGGGGGAGGGGGGGGGGATATCTGGAGATAGCAATGCACCACTCGAGAAGTGATCCACCTGTTCGTTCCTTGATCGACTGGTTATCGCTGTGAAGAAACGCGACGCGTTCGTCATTAATAGCCATCATATCTTTGACTGCTGATATCATCGCTTGAAGTGCGAGGTTTAAGTGGAGGGCCCCACGAGGCGTGCACTGGTGTGGGATATATAAGGGGCCGACCGGTGGGGCAGAGACACGCCATCGCCATGACGACTCTCAGCCTGCACCTCCTGGTCCTGGCCGCCACAGTCATCGCAGCTCAGGTGAGGAACTCTGTCTCAGTTTGCTCAACTCCAACACTAGCCATGTGATGCTGCTGCCGTTTGTTGCGCTGTCCCGCGTGGTGAGACGCCAGACTCCTTTGCACCAAATGTTCGCATGACTGGACGACTTCGATTCTCCACACTGTTGTGACCAGACGAAACTATTGGGTTAGTGCATAAGTTCGGAGCGTTTTTCGGTGAGTTTAACAAACAAAACAGATACACATAACAGAAACTTTAGTCATCGATCGTACACTACTGGCCATTAAAATTGTTACTCCACGAAGATGACGTGCTACAGACGCGAAATTTAGCCGACAGGAAGAAGGTGCTGTGATATGCAAATGATTAGCTTTTCAGAGCATTCACACAAGGTTGGCGCCGGTGGCGACACCTACAACGTGCTGACATTAGGAAAGTTTCCAACCGATTTCTCATACACAAACAGCAGTTGCCCGGAGTTGCCTGGTGAAGCGTTGTTGTGATGCCTCGTGTAAGGAGGAGAAATGCGTACCATCACGTTTCCGACTCTGATAAAGGTCGGATTGTAGCTGGAATCGGTGGGTTCAGGAGGGTAATACGGAACGCCATGCTGGATCCCAACGGCCTCGTATCACTAGCAGTCGAGATGACAGGCATCTTATCCGCATGGCTGTAACGGATCGTGTAGCCACGTCTCGATCCCTGAGTCAACAGATGGGGACGTTTCCAAGACAACAACCATCTGCACGATCAGTTCGACGACGTTTGTAGCAGCATGGACTATCAGCTCAGACACCATGGCTGCGGTTACACTTGACGCTGCATCACGGACAGGCCTGCGATGGTGTACTCATGAGGAACCTGGGTGCACGAATGGCAAAACGTCATTATTTTGGATGAATCCAGGTTCAGCATCATGATGGTCGCATCCGTATTTGGCGACATCGCGGTGAACGCACATTGGAAGCCTGTATTCGTCATCGCCATACTGGCGTATCACTTGGCGCGATGGTATGGGGTGCCATTGGTTACACGTCTCGGTCACCTCTTGTTCGCATTGACGGCACTTTGAACAGTGGACGTTACATTTCAGATGTGTTACGACCCGTGGCTCTACCCTTCATTCGATCCCTGCGAAACCCTACATTTGCACTACCGCCTGTTGCAGGTCATGTAGGGCCTTTCTGGATACAGAAAACGTTCGACTGCTGCCCTGGCCAGCGCATTCTCCAGATCTCTCACCAACTGAAATCGTCTGGTCAATGGTGGCCGAGCAACTGGCTCGTCACAATACGCCACTCACTACTCTTGATGAACTGTGGTATCGTGTTGAAGCTGCATGGACAGCTGTACCTGTACACGCCATCCAAGCTCTGTTTGACTCAATACCCAGGCGTATCAAGGCCGTTATTACGACCAGAGGTAGTTGTTCTGGGTACTGATTTCTCAGGATCTATGCACCCAAATTGCGTGAAAATGTAATCACATGCCAGTTCTAGTATAATATATTTGTCCAATGAATACCCGTTTATCATCTGCATTTCGTCTTGGTGTAGCAATTTTAATGGCCAGTAGTGTATATTCTCCTTCACAACCTGCAACGGTCTTCCAACACTGGGTTAGCTTTTCGATTCCGTGACCGTAGAATTCTCGTGGTTCTGAGACGTAGAACTCGTCGAACCACTTTCGCATTTCATTTTCATCCGGAAGGGAAGTTCCCTGAAGTTGTCCGTTAGAGATCGGAAAAGGAAAAAATCTGAGGAAGCAACGTGAGTAAAGTTGATGCGAAATGACCTACCAACCAACTCCTCTTTAGCCTTTCTTGTCAGTCTACCATGTTACGAGCGTGCCTTATCGTGGAGTAGCATCACTTTGCGCAGACTTCCTGGTCGTTGTTCCTGAATTGAGTCTGCAAGACGTCTCAGTTGTTGACAATAAATGTCAGTAGAGATGACTACCCCTCGTGGAAGCAATTAGTAGTACACCACACTGTCATTATTCCACCAGATGAATAATATTACATTTGTGGATGCATCCACGTCTTCCTGCTTTGTTTGGGCTTAATCATCCCTTTCTTTTACTTAGCATGAAGACACCATTTCTCGTCACCACCAGAAACGATACAGGACAGGAATGTTCGGAGTTTTTCATGAACTAGTTGACGAGCAAGCACAGGTGCACGTATGGCTACCCTCTGACTTTTCTGATTTTGAGATTCAGATCTCCTCCATTGCATGAAAATGTTTGACGATGGTGGAATGATCACACTTCATCACATCTGACAGTTCTCAAGTACACTGATGTGGATTGTTGTGGAATAATGCGTTTAAGCGATCTTCATCAAATCCCGAAGATCTTCCTGAACGTGGAAAGTAACTGATGTCAAAACTGTTCTGCTTAAAACGAGAAAAGCCGCGCGGGATTAGCCGAGCGGTCCCGGGCGCTGCAGTCATGGACTGTGCGACTGATCCCGGCGGAGGTTTGAGTCCTCCCTCGGGCATGGGTGTATGTGTTTGTCCTTAGGATAATTTAGGTTAAGTAGTGTGTAATCTTAGGCACTGTTGACCTTAGCAGTTAAGTCCCATAAGATTTCACACACATTTTAACATTTTTTTTTTTTTATATAACGAGAAAAACATTTTCCTGCCTTGCTCTGTCCAACGGCATTATCCCTATACAAGGCGCAAATTTTATTAGCTGCCTCCGCTGCTGTCACCCCTCTATACAGCTCAAATAGAAGAATATGTCGGAAATGTTCTGGGGTCTCCATTTGGCACTCCATTTTCTAGCGTCCACATCTCCACTCACTGTCTCCAAATGAAAAAATGACAATATATAAACCAAAATGGCAACAGTGAACTACAAATAAAAAATGAAAATCGTTAAATAAACCCATATCAGCCGGAATACTAACATGAAAAGCAAAAACGTTATCAACTTATGCGCCAAATAAATACAATCGTCCGTCCACAGCTGCGGGTTCTTTGATTGCTCTGTGAGGAGGCTCATAACACTACAACACATGAAGTATTTGTTCACTTTATCACATAAAATATTTGCCACACAAGTACTGAATAATCTACAATTGTGATGGTTGAAATGGCTCTGAGCACTATGGGACTCAACTGCTGAGGTCATTAGACCCCTAGAACTTAGAACTAGTTAAATCTAACTAACCTAAGGACATCACAAACATCCATGCCCGAGGCAGGATTCGAACCTGCGACCGTAGCGGTCTTGCGGTTCCAGACTGCAGCGCCTTTAACCGCACGGCCACTTCGGCCGGCTGCAATTGTGATGGACTAACAAAAAATCACTTCATGCAATCTATCACAAACTGTGCTCCTGAAGTACAACGTTCAGCCATGACAAAAGTGTATCTCCATCTGAAACATCACAAACGCTGACTGCTGAAGCTGAGGTCTCTACTGGTACTGAGTTCTTGGATGCTCAACACTATTTTGACTACAGTGTGAGGGCGCTGCGGTATTGGGGGAGAGTCGTGGTCTTTAGGAGTGCCTCCTATCGGTAGTTGCGAATTGTAGCGAGCCCCTGTATATATCGGTGGCATCGATTCATGTTGCTGACTTTGCTGTGGTACCGCGATCTCTGGACGATACCACACACATCGTCTTTAAGAACGCAGTATTTCATACCTAGTTTACAAGTTCAGAGTGAATAATAGTGGCGAAATTACACAGTACATACAGTCTATTTTATAATACGTATAGTATCAGTTACCACGCTATTCAGTCTGTACACCGGACAAGTTGTGAAGAAACCAAGGGAAATTAGGAAAAGGAATTAATGTCCAGGGACAAGAAATTCTGTTTGAGGTCTACCGATCGCATTGTAATTCCGTCAGAGTGGGTAATAGAATGGATAGAGTCTTGAAAAGACGATGTAAAATAAACATCAACAAAGGTGACGAGGATAGTGGAATGTAGGCAAATTAAATAAGGCAATTGTGATCGAACTTTATAAGGGCATGAGACACTGAAAGTAGTAGAGGAGTTTTTCTATTTGGGCAGCAAAATAACTGGTAATGGGTGGTGTAGAAAGAACAAAAAGTGCAAATTCGTAAAAGTAAGGAAAACAGTTCTGAAGAAGGAGAGATCTATTAACGACGAATAAGAATTTGAGTTAAGGTTTTTGTGTGAAGTATAATCCTGCATGGAAATGAAATGTGGACGATAAGCAGTTCAAACAGCAAAGGATTAGAAGCGTTTGAAATGTGCTGCTACAGGAAATGGCTGAGGAATAGATGGGTAGATCGAAAGACTAACAAAACGATACTGCATCTAAATGGGGGAAAAAGAAATTTAGTGCACAATTTGTCTAAAAGAGGGGATTGGGTGATAGGACACATCCCGACACGTAAAAGAATCATCAATTCGGTAATGGAGATAATTTCTGGGAGTAAAATTGTAGAGAAAGTCTGGGGCTAGACTACAGTAAGCAGTTTAAAATGGTTGTAGCTTGCTATAGCTACACAGGGATGAAGAAGGTCGCACAAGATAGACTAGATTCAAGAGCTGCATCAAACCAGTCTTCATACTGAGGACCTCAACAAGAATAACAGCTACCACGTACTAAGTTGACGACTCATTTTGCAAATATTTTATGATTTTTGAGAACTATTGGTTACGAACATTTTTTCTTTATCAGATGGCTGTATTGCTGTTATCAGCTGTTGAATGTTTACTGTGACATGGTGCCCTTGTGTGGAGAACAGTTTTGAGCTGTGAAATACTACAGATGGAAATAAAAATAAAAAATACACTCAAGTAAAAAACAACAAGAAAAATATATGGCCCGAGTACTTACAGTGAACTGTCCCAATTATCCCTGAAAACTAGCAGTTTCCGAATAGAGCCATGGATGTCGTTGATACCCTTATCGCAATTTAACTGACATCTCTTCCCAGCTGTGCCTGATGCCCAAAGTAAGTAATGAACGTATTTACTCTGTAGCGTCTCTCTGTGCTGTCAGTGCATGTTAGAACACTCCTTGCTAGTGTGAGAACAGGTCGTTCAGTAATCATGTGATACTGGTGGCCCGCCGTCTCGGAACGTTCGTGGTTCTGTTGGCAAGAGCACTCACTAATGTGATAATTGTATCAACGGCATTACCGAGAGGTATAACGCAGTGGTTGACACTCTGAACTGGCATTCGGGGGACGACGGTTAAAATCCGCTTCCGGTTGTCCTGATTTAGGTTTCCTGTGATTTCCCTAAATCGCTTAAGGCAAATTGTTCCTTCGAAATGGCACGGCCGGTGTCCTTCCCCATTCACCCATAATTCGAACGTGTGCTCCGTCTCTAATGACCTCATTGTCGACGGTACGTTAAAAGTGTCCTCCTCCTCTTCCATCAACGGGATTTTTTGCGATACACGGAAAACAGGGGACATTATACTGGACCATACATTTATCCTGCGCTTTTAACGCTCGTTTCTCCTTGAGTTTTATTTTCATTTCGCATACTTCTGAAGTCAAAATTTTTTTTCACTGTGGCATGTCGTAGCACTGTAAAATTTCAAGAGCTGATTCGTAGGTCCCCATGCAAATGCAATGCAACGATCTGATTACTAACATAATTGTGGTAACTGGTAGCGGTAAGAAACAAAAACGTGTCATCAACTCTGTAGTTGAAAGCTGCTATAAGATCTATTTTACTGTACAAGCACGGTACTTTCAACATGTTACTTACTAAGAAAATAAATCTTGTGTATTTTGTTTACACGTGCGTTTCGGCTACTTTTGGCCAAGCCTCAGTAGCAAATATCTGTTGCATTACATCTCTTTATTCATCCGTCCTTAATGCTATATGAACTATCTTATTAAAAGTATCCGGACACGCGTACGTACAGCGGAACTGAGCACAAGATGTCTAGAGAGGTGGACCAGGAAGTGTAAAAAGAAGCAGGGAGTATTCTGTTGTCAGTAGAGAAACAGTAACAGCACATTGAGTCGGTCAGGAGAGCTCAGTGGGTTCGAACGTGGACTGGTCACTGGATGTTACCCCAGCAAAAGTTTCATCAGGGTCATTTAGACCCTTCTGAAGCTGCCCAAGTAAACTTTTGACGACGTGATTGTGAAGCGGAAACGCGTAGGACGACTACAGCTTGATTAAGACTAGGTAGGCCTCATGTACTCATGGACAGGGAGCGTCGAGCACTGTAGAGACTGGCTACAAAAAACCACATGACATCAGCGGAAGTATTCATTCGTGGAGTAATGTACTACCAGTAGTCCAGACAGCAAAATGTGTGCAAGGAGTTAAAATTAATCAGGACGGAAGGTCGAGCAGTTCCTCAGAAGCCACACATTTCTGTAGTCAATGGTAAGCGATGCCTGAGATGATATAAAGAGCGTCATCACTGGACAGTGGATGACTGGAAACGAGGGATTTGGAGTGATGAATCGTGCTGTACGCTGTGGTAATCCGATGGAAGGGTTTGAGTTTGGGGGATCCTTCGAGAACGTTTCCTGCCATCATGTGTAGTACCAGCTGTGAAGTAAGGAAGAGATGGTGTTACAGAATGACGGTATCGGGGTGTTTTTCGTGTTTTAGGTATGAGCGTCGTCTTTCGCTTAAGAAAACGCTAAATGCTGAAGGATATGGACACTTTTTACGCCACTGTGAACTGTGTACATTAGAGGAGCAATTCGGAGGCGGTGACTGTATCAGCGTGGTAATATTTCTTTTTTTTTTATTTATTTATTTACACGTCAAGTTCCGTAGGACCAAATTGAGGAGCAAATCTCCAAGGTCATGGAACGTGTCAGTACATGAAATTACAACATAAAAGTAATAATAGATAAAAATAAATGTTCATGAACCTGAAAAAAGTCAGTCTATAAGTTTAAGTAAACGCTATCAGCAATACAATAAGAATCAGCTTAAGTTTTCAAGGAACTCCTCGACAGAATAGAAGGAGTGACCCATGAGGAAACTCTTCAGTTTCGATTTGAAAGCGCGTGGATTACTGCTAAGATTTTCGAATTCGAGTGGTAGCTTATTGAAAATGGATGCAGCACTATACTGCACACCTTTTTGCACAAGAGTTAAGGAAGTCCGATCCAAATGCAGGTTTGATTTCTGCCGAGTATTAACCGAGTGAAAGCTGCTTATTATTGGGAATAAACTAATATTGGTAACAAGAAACGACAATAAGGAATATACATATTGAGAGGCCAATGTCAAAATACCGAGATTCGTGAACAGAGGTCGACAAGAGGTTTGTGAACTCACACCACTTATTGCCCGAACCGCCCGTTTCTGAACCAAAAATATCCTTTTAGAATGGGAAGAGGTACCCCAAAATATAATACCATACAACGTAAGCGAATGAAAGTCAGCAAAGTAGACTAATTTTCGTGTCGAATGATCACTCACTTCTGATACTGTTCGAATAGTAAAAATGGCAGTATTAAGTCTTTGAACAAGATCCTGAATGTAGGCTTTCCACAACAGCTTAGTATCTCTCTGAAAGCCTAGAAATTTGAACTGTTCAGTTTCACTAATTGCTGAATAGGTTTCCAGATATGTAAGTGTCTTGAAGATTTCTTAAGTAATAGGACACAGTACGTGTTCATTAGAGGCATAGGTATCGTCAGGAGTGCCGCAGGGAAGTGTGGTAGGACTGCCATTATTCTCTGTATATATAAATGGTCTGAGGGACAGGGTGAGCAGCAATCTCCTGCTGTTTCCTGATGATGTATGGGAAGTGACTGTAGGATACAAGACCACTTAGACCAAAATTTTATGTGGTGTTACGAATGGCAGCTACCTCTCAATGTAGGAAAATGGAGGTTAACGCAGGTGAGCAGGAAAAATAATCCCTAACGTTCGAATACAGCATTTTTAATGTGCTACTTGACATAGTCACGTTGATAAAATATCTAGGCGTAACGTTGCAAAGCGACATGAAATGTAACGAGCGTGGATGGATTGTAGTGGAAAATGGCTACCTACGGTTTATTGTGAGAGTTTTAGGAGAGTGTGGTTCATCTGTAAAGGAGACCACGTATGGCACACTAGTGCGATCCGTTCGAGTGTTTAGGATCCCCACGAGATCGGATCGAAGGAAGAGATCAAAGCTATTCAGTAGTGAGGTGCTACTTGTAGATTGGTTCTGGTAAGTTCGATCAGCACGCAAGTATTACAAAGGTGCTTTGGGAACTGAAATGGGAATCCATGGAGGGAAGAAGACGTTCTTTTAGAGAAATTCTATTGAGAAAATTCAGACAACCGGAATGTGAAGCTGACTGCAGAATGATCCTACTGCCGCCATCGCACGCTTCGCTTAAGAACCACGAAGATAAGAGAAATTAGCGCTCGTACGAAAGCATGTAGTCAGTCGTTTTCCTCCTCTCTGTTTGCGAGTGGAACTGGAAAGGAAATGATTAGTAGTGATAAAACGTATCACTCGCCAAGTACCGTATGGTGGCTTGCGGAATATGTATGTAGATGTAATGGTCCCTTTCGTAAAGCAGCATCTGCGAGTCAATAGTTTGTGGACAATAACATTTCTGAAATGGACTCGCCTGCCCATAATCCGAACCCGAACCCAGTGGAAAACCTTTGAAATGAGTTACGACGTCGACTTCGCTCCAGATCCCAGTGTCCAAGATCACTACCTCTGGTTTCAGCTCTTGAGGAAGATTCGGGTGCCATGCACAGTTTGAGCCTTCATAAAGGCGAAGGGTGCACACAGACCATATTAATGTCCACTAAAATGTATATAGATACTTTGGGACAGATAGTGTACGTCGAAAACGAACCGGATGCTGTTAGTTAAATGCCGGCCTTGGTGGCCGAGCGGTTCTAGGCACCTCAGTCCGGAACCGCGCGACTGCTACGGTTGCAGGCTCGAATCCTGCCTCGGGCATGGATGTGTGTGATGTCCTTAGGTTAGTTAGGTTTAAGTAGTTCTAAGTTCTAGGGGACTGATGACCTCAGATGTTAAGTCCCATAGTGCTCAGAGCCATTTGAACCATTTTTGTTAGTTAAAGAAACAGGGAAGATTAGGATTTAATCCCCCGTCGACGATGAACTCGTTGGTGACAAAGGTGGTTCAAAATGGTTCAAATCGCTCTAAGCACTATGGGACTTAACATCTGAGGTCATCAGTCCACTAGACATAGAACTACTTAAACCTAACTAACCTAAGGACAACACACACATCCATGCCCGAGGCAGAATTCGAACCTGCGACCGTAGCAGCAGCGCGGTTCCGGACTTAAGCCCCCTAGAACCACTCGGCCACAGCGGCGGTAGTACAAGCTCACGTTGAGGAAGTAAATCAGCCGAATCCTTTCCAAAGCAACCATTCTGGTAGTTGGATTAAGCCATTTCGGGATGCTATTGAAAGCCTAAATCTGTATGAATAGACGAGTATTTGAAAGGCCGTCTTCGCTAATGCTGATCTGGTGCCTCATCACTGCACCACCTCTCTCGCTCCTTCAGTGTAAAGAACGTTGTGTTCATACAGTTGTTCCCATATAAACACTTCTGGAATGTTGCGAAACCTTATTCACATAGATAATTTTGCTTCTAATGTCGTCTAGTCTGAATATTGTCGGGTGAGGCCATTCCTTATGGCCCAATCCACATATTAAGAATAGTGCTACGTGTTTATCACTTAGCTGTATTCACCCTGTGTCATATTATTTTGTGCTGCTTATTGTTAACAAAGCACTTTTTTCATACAAACTGCCAACACTAACCGACGTCTTCTTGTCTCTTGCAGGCTGCGGTGAACTGGAGTGACGTCAAGCCTATGAGGCAGCACGTTTCAGTGCCCGTCAAAGTCCTCAAGGGTGGTAAGTACAGAACACTGTGTTACACTAGATTGTAAACTCGCGCCTTATACTGGGGGAAGACGAAAGACTTTCTGAAATGGAGACGAGATTGTTCACTTGCTCATAGTCCATGACATGTACTTATACCACTTCACAAAACTGTATGCAGCAAGCAGGGGAGTAGGACCACGGTTTGAACTGAGGTCGGTGCTAGTACGATGCCAGCATATCTTTTAAAGACGATGCGTCATCCAAATTGGGTTCACATTAGACAATCGTGGTTTCAGTAGAAAAATGGGACAGAACCACTATTTGACGTGCATAACAATTGAAGGGCTGGCTAATGAGATAGACCCACATCAAAGCCGCATCCAAGGTTAACAAATGTGATTCAGTACAGCCCTGGCCAACATTTGCGCTGCGGCAGCACAGTCAAGTCAGCTAAGCGCTCCAGCTTCCCCCAACAGTGCCCTTTTCGAGCAGCTGTGAGTAACAGGGCTATATGTTGAAGTCTACACACACAGATATCAAAAATTACCGGCCAGTATCCTTCCTTACAGCATTTTCAAAAATCATCGAGAATACTCAAGAGTGGTTACCGATCTCAACAGTAACGGAATATTTAGTAAATCACAGTGTGGATTTCAAAAATGCTGTTCCAATGAGACAGCAATATACAATTTCACCGCAAACATAATAGAGTCTTTAACTAGTGAAATGTCACCAATAGGTATTTTCTGTTACTTATCCAAAGCGTTCGATTGTGGAAACCATGACATTATACTGCAGAAATTACAATTCTGTGATATAAATGGAATATAATATGAGTCGTTTAAGTCATATCTACAGAACAGGAAGCAAAATCTTTCTTTATACGGTTTAAGTGATTTAAGGAAGTTTCCCACTTCATCTAACTGGGGTGAAATTTGATTAGGTGTTCCACACGGTTCGATCATCGGTACCCTTCCGTACTCGATATATGTGAATGACCTCCCTTCTTATCTGAAACAAGAATCTAAACTGGCACTGTTTGCTGATGATACAAGCATCATTATTAATCCAGTAAAGAATAACACAAATAATGTCTTTGGAAAAGTTATAGATTGGTTTTCTGCGAATGGGCTTGCTCTGAACCTTGAAAAAACACGGTACATCCAAATTTCTAGTGCAAGGAGTCCAGTTCCTTCAAGAGATATAAAATATCAACAGAAGTCGGTAGGCAGGGTAGAGCATACTAAGTTTTTGGGTGTACATATAGATGGGAATGTTAATTGGAAAATTCATATTTTGGATCTCCTAAAGCGACTAGATTCAGCAACTTTTGCAATCAGAATAATACCTAATTTTGAGGATATAGAAATTAGCAAGCTAACACACTTTGCATACTTTCACTCTCTGATGTCTTAGGCAAAATGTATTCATTGCTCAAAAGAAAGTGGTTAGAATAATGTGTGCGGCTCTTAGTCGCACGTCTTTTAGGAATCTGTTTAAAAGTTAAGGAATTGTTACAACAGCCTCGCAGTAAATTTACTAGGTAATAAAATTTGTTTTCAACAACACGGACCAGTTTGAAAACAACAGTGACAGTCATGATTATAATACCAGAAGAAAGAAAGACTTACACTATCTTCTACTTAACCTGTTTGGCACAGAAAGGGGTAAAGTATGCTGCTGTAAAACTTTTCGATAAATTACCACAGGAAATAAAATGTCTGAGAGACAGCAGTAATGGTTTTAAAAATAAACTGAAACCATATCTTCTTGACAACTTCTTCTGTGCCATAGATGAATTCTTGAATAGGAATACATAAATCTATAGGTACAATATATGCATTTTGTGCCAGATGGGGCAGATAATAAAAATTTTAACCTTTAAAAAAAACTTGATTGGTGTGTGCATTTCTTATGCACTTGACACGTTCCACATGATAACGGTTACCGTGAGATTGAGCAATGGAACATGTAACTAACTGTCTAAGAGGAAATGTAGGAAGACGTGTTTGCGGCACAGTGCAGTTACTTCTAACGGATCAATACTGCAGCATACTTTAATAAGCAGAAGCTTATGATGTGTGCCTACTTTCAACTTTCCATTTTTCTGCCAGAGCAATAACTTCTATTACTTGATTAAATAAATACATTATACAGTGTTAGTACGGTGAGCAGAACCACAAAAGGCATTACATACAGGCATTTAAAGTTACACTGTGATGTTTATAGACTTATACACATTTCTGTTTTAGAACTGTATACATCTGAAACTATGGTCCATGTTACACGACGTTCAAAGTCGTCGCCATGCAATTCCTGGTGCATAGAAATATGGTACTGGTGCAATCGATGTTGATGTAGCATTTTCAGCACCGACGTTTTGAGATTCCCGATTCTCGCCCAGTTTGTCTGCTACTGATGTGCACCATCTGGTTTCCCCTTTCAAGCTAGACGAGTTTCGTTCTTTGTATTTTTTTCGTTTGATGCTTATTTCGTGAGATATTTGGCCCGGTCACTATCAATGGACCACCCTGCATAGAAGACAAAAGATATTGATAACCATGTAGACGTGTTTTTACCCTTTGGCAAGTGAATGAAAGCTATCGCAAAATTTCTAAATTAGGCCTACCATTCACCCCCCCCCCCCCAAAAGAAATATATTGTGACAAAAAAGTAGAGAAGAAACACGCAGGCCTTCGAACTTCGACGAAATGTTTTTTTCTTGGTGAAGATGTTTTTCTTTTTGTTTTTTTTCTGGGTTTTATTCTTCACTAAATGTGCTTGTTTTTAGGGAAAGCGACGAAAAATTTACCGGAAGTATTCTGAAATTTTCGCTGAAATATCCCCCCCCCCCTCTCCATCTCTATCGCCCCCTATCTCTCTCTAAAAAAGAAACCATAGTCAACGTGCATCGGCTAGTATTCTTTACAGAACTAGTGAAATGAACACTGCACGGAAACCATTTTCCTGGTCCCACATATTTTCTGCCCTATATGCAATGAAAAGCGAAGTTGATTTACATTCGTTAAAACACCTCCCTTGGTGTTTAATTTAGACGCTAACGATGCATATGTTAAGCAACAATCTATATCAGTTTCGTGACAGTTTTAATTTTCCTGCCAGAGAGTAGAAAAGTTTCAAGAAGTACCAATCGAACCCAAAAGTACTATGATACGAAAGTGGGCCTTATACCATTTGACCAACGACCGCCTTGGCAATGTCTTTTCTCTCCAAATGAATCTGCAACAGACTGCAATCATCAATTCTTTGTTTTCCTAGGAAATATTAGATTGTGGGTGTGATACTTAAAAATAAGATTTTCGTGTTTTCGACTGTTCTAACGATTCTGTTTGGTCCGAAACGAATCCTGTGCCTCGACGTTTGACGTTGATTTTACCGTAATTGGAAGAGTAGTGGCGTGGCCACGTCCTCAAGAGCCACTATCGAGTGGCCCCCCACTAACATGCTGAGGTTCGTCAAATCGCTGGGTCGAAGGATCTGCCTCTCCTTGTAAGAAAACATTAGCTTTAGTGCGTACCAAGGACGAGTTTGTAAGCATGTGCATGTGTTATCACTGTATGTGTGGTGTGTGATTGGATTTCTTTTCCGTGCAGCTGGACGCATCACCAACGGCGAGGTTGCCACTCTGGGCCAGTTCCCGTACCAAGCTGGTCTCATCATCACTGTGTCTGAGGGACAGGCTTTCTGTGGTGGCTCCATCATCAGTGACACCTGGATTCTCACCGCTGCTCACTGCGCTGACCCGTGAGTATCATCACTATACAATTACTTCCAGCCACAGCCATTCTCAACTAACTGGCCCAGTAGCTTTTTTTATTTTCTTTTTTTATTAAGGAAACCCATAATGTATAGATACACCGACTGTTGCTATGTGAATTGCTTTTATTTTACTAACAGTTTCGGTCTTTCAGACCATCTTAAGGTACCTAAACATTAACACATATCGAAACAGACTTAATGCACCAACATGGAAGAAATTATGATCAAGAATAGGAAAAAACATGAGATGTTTAGAAATCCATCACAACATTGTACACACGTTCACAATATGATTTCCAGTGTACAAAAGATTTGCATAGTTTTCAGTAATTCTTGTTTTGTCCTCTTGAAGGTCATTACTAGGAAGATCCCAGTTTGCTTTCCACAAAAGACTGGCACATGGCAAATAACAGTATTCGGTCTAAGGATTCACGTAACTAATAAAGTATTGTGATCGGGACTCTATATTTACTGATGTAGATGACAATGTTCTTTGAAAAATATCGAAGAAATTAAGTAAATATTTAGCTGCCAATAGGAGAGAAACAGGAGTTATTTAATTTAATTGAGGAAGCGAAAGTACGATCACATAGGATACCAACCGTAATTTAAACGGATAGAGGATTTATTGATGGGGATGATGCAACATATTATCTTGGATGGAGAACCATCCATAGACGTAACTTCAGACATGTCCCTGGGAAGTGTCTTGAGACCCATGCTGTTCATCTTGTATGTTAACGATCCGGTAAAGAATATTGATGGTAACCTCGTACTTTTTATAGATGATCCAGTTATCTGTGCTAGAGTACTACCTGAAAAAAAATTGCACAAGTATCCAGTCTGAGGCTGATGAGCTTTTAAATGGTGCAAGGATTGGCAACTAACTTTAAATGTTCATAAATATAAAACGGTGGAGTTCACGAACAATAGTAACCTATGGCTATAATATAGGATACTGGGAAAACTGTTGCACATTCGATTGAAAAAATAACGCACAAATGACGACAGGCAAAAGTTGTTAGGAATGCGTGCCTCTGTAAAAAGATCGGTTCGCAAGGCGTACAGCAAATGATCTTGCCGACAAACCAAGAAAAGATTCTGGTCCTACATAAATCGCTAAGCGAGTCGAAGGCTTCTATTCACTCGCTCCTTTACCAGTCTGGTATGGCAATAGAAGACAGCAAAGGAAAGCGGAAGTTTTAAATATCGCGTTTAAGAATTCATACCTGAAGGAGATCCAAGTATGGAGAACATAGTAATAGGCGTCCATGGCGTAGAGAAGCAGCTGAAAGAATTGAAAACAAACAAGTCGCCAAGTGCGTGTGGAATCCCAATTCGGTTTTACAGAGAGTGCTCTACGCCTGGGTTTCACAAAAATGCTATATTCCAAGGAACACCAGTGTTCCATGGGAAGTGAATATGAGCTCCGCAAAAAAACAAATAAAAACATGACGTTTTTTCGACATTTTGAAGATGTTAATTATTTCTTTTTAATTTTATTATGATTTCCGTATTATTAGTTACGATTTCAAATTGAACTAATCACTAAATAAAACTAGTTTTTTTTTCATTTTTTAATTTTTTTTAACCTTCAAAATAAACAAGGTGCTCCATCAAAGTACCAGGATTCTCAAAGTGTTCTGTCAGGGGAAAGGTTTTGGAACACCTGCTATACACGAAATGGGAAACAACAAATATTTCAGGAATGCATCCCACTTACTGGTATAGCGTGAGTCACATGTGTAATCTATAATACTGAACATCTAAAACGGTGCACAGGTCTTATTGCAGGTAGCCTAACTAACAGCTTCCAGGAGCAATAAAATTTGATTGATAGTATTCCATACAATCACTGACCGAATTTTGAAATTTCAAATGTTTAAGAGGTATAATCTTGTTTTAAAGTTTAACAGAATATCACAACTATTGAAGTTAGAAACTGTGTTTATGTCTTGAGGCAACTCTAGGCGCGCAAATTACCCTGACTACAGTCATCCAGTATTTGATGATCAGACCACTTAGTGACTTCCAATGTATTTTACACATAATTCCAAATCTCTACGGAACTTTTTCTCGCTAGTACGTGCCACAAAAGAATGGAAAGAAAACGCTGTATCGCTTACTACATTTTCGCTGAACGCACAGTAGAGCTTCAACATCAGGGATGACAATTTTATTCATTACTTCTTCACTGCAAACTCAGTTCGCAAACATTTTGCAGACAACATCCACATATAACATTGAATGTATATGCAATATTATATCAATATAAAACGCATAATTCAAAAGCGTTCAGGAGACTGGTGACGTAAGTATTGAGAGATGTGAAGAACTAGCTTTTCTTAAAACAGCTGTATTAACGCTATTTTATACATGCGAGCTCGATTCTTTAAAGAATCGGCTGTGGACGTGAGCTACTGGTGATGTATCCTAAACGCAAATATTTGTTCTGATTATAACAGTACCAGTAAACCCCAGGTTCTTAAAAGAATTGAAGTCTTTTATGAAACAGCTTCAAATGTTTGATTACTGTGTTAAATATTTTACATCAAGACTATAAGCGAGAAAAAGTTTACAATAGGCTTTAAATTACGTTTAAATTTTTTGTAATTATTAAGTGCTCCCAAACACTGGATCGGTGTACTTTTGGTAATTTGCGTCCGTCTGAAGCAAAAGCTAGTTTTTCACGCATCTAATGATCTATGTTTCGTACAATGATGGAATTTTGCGAGTATATTCAGTGGTGTAGATGGATACTGGTTGCAAAACATGTTCCGAGTAGAGCTAGTAGTGAAGAAGTAATAAAGTAAAACGTCATGACTGATGCTGGAGTCTTACTGCAAGAACAGGGGAAGTATGGTAAGGGATAAACTCCTTTCCTTTCATCATTTTGTGGGGGCTGTCAGCGAGAAAATGTTTCACAAATCTTTGAAATTGTGGTTAAAGTTTGCTGGAAGACTAAGTGTTCACATTCTATACTGCAGGGTGAATATAATCGTGATAATTTGCGCATAGTGAACTATGCTGCCTCGAGACAATCGCAGTTTGTAGCACTTGACTAACTGTCTTAGATCTTTAACGTAAGATCATACCTCTTAATGAGTAAATTGTGATAACATTTCAAATTTTTTAATTCGGTTGATAATTACATGAATTGTTGAAAATTATATTTTTGCTGCCTCTGCAAGCAGTTAGATAGGCATCCTGCAACTGAAATTGTGAATCATGGACAATGAACTGTGAGCGATGAAACGGTTTAGTCAGTAATATATAAGGGGGGAGTGAAATGAAAGTCTAACACCCACCACAGCAGGATCATGGAGTGGTTCCATTCAAAAGTAATTAATGCATCTATCCCACTGGGAGAAGAGACCATCAATTCCTGTTTCGTAGAACGCAACCACTCTTGCACTTCCTCGTCCGACTGATGCCACATTCCACGCATGTCTTTCTTCAGCTAGCAAAAGACGTGAAAATCACTCGGTGAAAGATCCGGGCAATACGAAGGTAGTTGTAATGTTTCCCAACCAAATCACTGAAGCGTTCGTTGTCTTCGTGTGGCAGTGTGGAGGCGGCCGTTGACATGCAACAGGATGATTCTGTCCGACGGTATTCCTGGGAGCTTTGACTTCATGACACGTTTCTGCAAAGTGTCTTCGTAGCGCATTGATTGTGGTTCGACGCTCGAGGAACTCGACGAGCGGAGGGTAACTGCAATCGAAAGACGAAGTCATCATGACCTTACCGGAACTTGTGTGAACAGATTTGGATTTCTTTGGCAGGGGAGATGTGTGATGTTTCCACTGTTGGCTTTGCCGTTTGCCCTCGAATGATGTCGTATGGGATCAGCCTGTTGCATGATAACGCCCGCCTCCACATTGCGAATTGGACGAAGGCTACGATTCAGCAACTAGATTGAGAAACACTGCAACATCTTCCCTACAAACTGGATCTTTCGCCGTCGGATTTTCACATCTTTGGTGAACTGAAGTAAGGCATGCGTGGACTTGAATTTCAGTCGGATGAGGAAGTTCAAAAATGCATGAGGTTCTGGATCCTTCAGCGGCTAGCTGCATTCTGCGAAACAGGAACTGGTTCAAATGGCTCTGATCACTATGGGACTTAACATCTGAGGTCATCAGTCCCCTAGAACTTAGAACTAATTAAACCTAACTAACCTAAGGACATCACACACAACCATGCCCAAGGCAGGATTCGAACCTGCGACCGTAGCGGTCGCGCGGTTCCAGACTGAAGCACCTAGAACCGCTCGGTCACAACGGCTGGCTGCAACACGAACTGATCGTGGCGTTTCCCTGTGGGATAAATGTGTCAATACGAGCGGTGATCACTTTTGAATGGAACCATTCCACGGTCCTATTGTGGCGGGTGTTCAGTTTCCATTTAACTGCCCCTTATAGATACTTCAGGATTCGTTTTTAGTTTTTCAACAGTCGCCGAACTGTGCACGGATAATACACTAACAGGATAATCAGCGCCCTGGTATTCGAAAGCTTGTTGTACTGTAGAGTATAGTGATGGTTTAATGATAATACAGCGCATTGATTAAGTCTCTCTGTTTTTTCTGTCTTTTTTAGTGTACATGCCTGTTGCCCTTTATGGGATCTACAGAATATGACGAACGAATGACTGAATGAACAACCGGTTTTATAGCGGCCGCCACGCTTAATCCGCCTCTGGCGTACTGTGCTTGTTGACAAGCTCTCTGTGTTGTGTTGCAGGGGCACGCTGTTCGAGATTCACCTGGGCGCTCTGTACGTGCGCCAGGAGGAGGCCCAGCAGGTGGTGCTCTCGAGCACGACCAAGATCGTGCATAACAGATACATCGCTAGCCCGCCCTCCAACGACATTGCCCTCGTACAGCTGCCCAGCGCCGTCACCTTCAACGGTGAGCACTCCCACAGTGACAGCTGCCGTTGCGCTCCAGTTCAGACGCACGTCGGTCAACGCTATACGACTACAATGAATAGCATAGACAGTTGCTGCAAGAGGTCCGCAGTTTTAACTCTACAGTATAACCTAAAACTACGGACCTATTGCAGCGAGAGTCTCTGCCTAGTAAAACTGAATGATTAACCGTTTTCTTAGTGGACACTGTCCATCGACTTACCTGTTACAATCCATTTAGACAAAATTAATTTTGCAGTTAATTAGAACACAAATTATTGCTATGTGTTTTCACTTACAATGTTCTGCAGTTCTACAGCAATCTCATGCAGCAAAAGACACTGAGGTAGGAAAATTCATGGGGTACCTCGTGATAAAGTGTCGGACCTCCTCTTGCCTGGCATAGTGCAGCTGGTCGACATGGTATGGACTCAGCAAGTCGTTAGAAGTCGCCTGCAAGAATATTGAGCCATGCTGCCTCTATAGGTGTCCCTAAATGCGAAAGTGTTTCCGGTGCAGGATGCTGTGCAACAACTGATCTTTCGATTAAGTCTCATAAAGATTCGACGGAATTCATGTCGGGCGATCTGGATGGTCAGATCATTCGCTCGAATTTTCCAGAATGTTCCTCAAACTAAAGACGAACAATTGTGGCGCGGTGACATGGTGCATTCTCATCCACAAAATTCTATTGTTGTTTGGGAACATGACGTCCATGAATGGCTGCAAATGGTCTCCTAGAAGCCGAACAGAATCATTTCTAGTCATCGTTCGGTTCAGCTGGACCAAAAGACCCAGTCCGTTCCGTGTAAACACAGCCGACACCATTATGGAGGCACCACCAGCTTGCACAGTGCCTTGTTGACAGCTTTAAAGAAACTCCAATTGAAAATGATACAAGGGTTCAATCACGGGTCCCATTCAGTTCTTGATACATTTGAACGACCTCCCTTCTTATCTGAGACAAGAGGCTGAACTGACACTGTTTGCTGATGACACAAGCATCATTAGTAATCCAGTAAAAGAAACTCCAATTGAAAATGATACAAATAAGGTCTTTGGAACAGTCATTATCTGGTTTTCTTCAAATGGGCTTGCTCTAAACTTTGAAAAAACACAGTACATCAAATTTTCTGCTGCAAAAATTACAGTTCCTTCAATAAATATAACACATAATAGAAGCCAGTAGACAGGGTAGAGCATACTTTAACTGGAAAGTTCATGTTTTGGATCTTCTAAAGCGACAAGGTTCAGTAACTTTTGCAGTAAAAATAATTGTCAATTTTGAGGCTACAGAATTTAGTAAGCTAACATACTTTGCATACTTCCACTCTTTGATCTCATACGGAATAATGTTTTGGGGTAACTCAACACTTAGACAAAAAGTATTCACTGCTCAAAAGAAAGTGGTTAGAATAATGTGTGGGGTTCATAGTCACACATCTTGTAGGCATATTTTTAAAAGATTGGTAATTCTTACAACAGCCTCACTGTACGTTTACTCACTAATGAAATTTATTCTCAAGAACATGGACCGGTTTAAAAAAACAGTGACATTCATAATTATAATACTAGAAAAAAGAAAGCCTTACACTATCCTTTACTCAACCTATCTTTGGCACAGAAAGCGGTAAAATATGCTGCTATAAAAATTTTCGAGAAATTACCAGATGAAATAAAATGTCTAACAGACAGCAGTAATAACTTCAAAAATAAATTGAAATCATTTCTCCTTGACTACTACTTCTATACCATAGATGAATTCTTGAATAGGAATAAATATAATCTATAAATATAGTGCCCGCATCTCGTGGTCGTGCGGTAGCGTTCTCGTTTCCCACGCCCGGGTTCCCGGGTTCGATTCCTGGCGGGGTCAGGGATTTTCTCTGCCTCGTGATGGCTGGGTGTTGTGTGATGTCCTTAGGTTAGTTAGGTTTAAGTAGTTCTAAGTTCTAGGGGACTGATGACCATAGATGTTAAGTCCCATAGTGCTCAGAGCCATTTGAACCATATAAATATAGTATATGCATTTTGTGCCATTTAAGGGTATGGGGTAAATAATAGAAATATTAATATTTATCTCTGTAATATATATATATATATATATATATATATATATATATATGACAGCCCATTACGTTGCCTGTGGTGAGACGAATGCCTGAAATTTGGTATTCTTTGCACACTCTTGACGCTGTGTATCTCGGGATACTGAATTCCCTAACGATTTCCGAAATGGAATGTCCCATGTGCCTAGGCATATATATATATATATATATATATATATATATATACATATATATATATATATGCCTGTCCACTGGAATGGAGATGGTATTCCACATCATAACGGCTACCGTATCGTGCGACTCATCAATGGAACACGTAACCAACTAACTAACTAACTTGGATCCATGACTTCGTGGGGTCTGCGCCACACTCGAACCCTACCATCAGCTCTTACCAACTGAAATCGGGATTCGTCTGACCAGGCCACGGTTTTACAGTCGTCTAGGGTCCAACAAATACGGCCACGAGTGCAGGAGAGGCGCTGTAGGTGATGTCATGCTGTTAGTAAAGGCGTTCCAGTCGGTCGTTTGCTACTACATCCCACTAACGCCAAATTATGCAGCGGTGTCCTAGCGGATACGTTCGTCGTACATCTCACACTGATTTCCGAGGTTACTTCAGGCAGTGTCACTTGTTTGTTAGCACTGACGACTAAGCAAACGCCGCTGTTCTCGGTCGTTAAGAGAAGGCCGTCGGCCATTACGTTGCCTGTGGTGAGACGAATGCCTGAAATTTGGTATTCTTTGCACACTCTTGACGCTGTGTATCTCGGGATACTGAATTCCCTAACGATGTCCCATGTGTCTAGCTCCCCATTTCCCATTCAAGGTCTGTTAATTCCCGTCGTCAGACCATAATCACGCCGAGCATCGCCTGCCCTTTTGAATATTGTGTACGTGATAGTACCGCCATCTGTGTGTGTACATATCTCTGTCCCATGACTTTTACCACCTCAGTGCATAACTAGTATAGATCACATGATTTTCTTCCCTTGCCGTCCATTGTCAAAAGGAGAGTCGTTGCTGCTGTTGATCTCCTTTGGGAGGTGTGCTGCAATGTGAAACAAGGAGACTTCTCTCTGCCTACAGAATACATCCAGCCTGTGAACCTGCCCAGTAGCAGTGAGCTGAACAACAAGTTCGTCGGAGCTGAGACGACCGTCAGTGGATGGGGACTGGAGAGCGACTGTGAGTACTCCTCTGTTGGTAACATATATATACCTGTGTGTGTGTGTGTGTGTGTGTGTGTGTGTGTGTGTGTGTGTGGGCGCGCACGTATGCGCACGCGTGGATAAACGTGCGTGGTATGCAAGTATAATAATGTAAGCAAGACTTAGGGCTCTCCTTTGTTCTCGCGTTGCTTTGCTAATGAAACAGACTCCTGCTCCTCAATCAATATTTACAATCACATCACAATCTGGTCGCGCAAACGAACAATAAATGCTACCATCACATCTTGTAGTTTCTCAACAAAAATGGACTCAGATGTAATTAGATCGCCGATTCAAGCTCGCCGAGTGTGGTGAGATGGTTCCGGTAGATATTGTCTTACAAAGTGTCTCACAAAAAGTAGCCACAAGGAGTCAGATAGGGCGAATATTGGTGCCAATCCATCACTGCGCCAACAAATTGGCAGTAGACAAACACAATGACATTCCCGATGCGTTGATCTAGAAAGTGAAACATCTGTTTGGTGCGATGTGGTCTGGATCCATCTTGCGCAAATCACTCAGTACGTGGTTGATCCTCCAACGCTAGCGTCCTCTGCTGCATACCACAGCCCAAACAGTAACTCTCTGAGAATGCAATGGTTCCGCTTCACACAAATGGAGATTTTCGGTACCCCAAAATCACCATTTCTGTTTATTCACGACTCCGTTCAGGTGGAAGCGTGCCTCATCTGTGAACCAGATGCAGCCAACATGAAAATCTTAATTAGCAACCATTATGAAGATGTGGTTCGCAAAGGCAGCCCTATGTCGCACGGTTCAGGTACGGCCTGGTGGCTTTCAATCTTGAATGGACACATATATAGGCTCTGTCTCGGTATGTTCTGCGTGCTGGAACGGTTCAGACCAGTCTTTTCTACAGTCCTTCGGACGGATATCCCCGTGATGACATGTTCAGGAGCAACTACAGTTTGCCCGGGCCAAAAATCCCTCCTAGATGATGAGTCACACTGCCTGTCCACTGGAATCCGGCGAAGAGCTTGCGAATAGTTTTCGTATCGAATCATTTGGGAACATTAAATCCTGTTTGCAAACTGTGCCTTGTTGTCGTAGGGCTGTGTTCTAACCTATGGCATTCCAATACCAGAAAAAACGGAAGAGATGACTTCAACCTCTTCCTTCGCTACACTAACCTCCTTTCACGTTTCAACTGCAGAACTGATCGCTCTTAGCTGTGGTGCACTACTTATAACCACTACGTATTGCGATTACAACGCTATCTGTTAGCAGCTTTTCTGTATAAAGTTCCTACAGCTTTCACAACGAACATCCCGTTTGTTGCACTTGTCTATCGATCTTAGCTTTTGAGATATTTAATACTGAAATCAGGGACTCGTCCGCTGGACATCCTTAATTATTCTTTAAGTAATAATTCATATATTGCTGAAAAAATGAAAACAACTTTTTTTTCAACATCTACTGTTGGTATTCATCTTTACTTTTTCGGCATCTTTAGTAAAGATTATCGCAATATGTGTGCACTGATATTCTGTACAAATACTGACCATTTTATGTCTTTAACAGATCGATTGAAAATATTCGTTACAGGAGGAAAAAGCATTTTGGGAGGGTGCGGTTGCGGACGGCGACTAAAGTTTCAGCAACGGTTTAGTGTCTCCCGGTCCATAGGAAGTATTTTCTGCGCCACTAGACAACTATGCTTCTATCATCAGTTTTCGACCTCTATATATCATGCCTCACCCAACCCTCTTTCTTCGCTACATTCCTTTTTCTCTCATCGTCTCTGAATGACTCGCATACTCGCAGTCCATATGGTATTTAATAATATATTCCTTGTTGTATGTCGCAACAGCACTATTTGTTCCCAAGTGTAAATTGTAATACACTATGTCTATCTGTCTTTAACCTTTACATGGGTTATGTCCGAAGTGACCAGACTGTTGGTGCAAATGCAGCAGATACTAAGGACAGGGGCGTGTTTATAAAAGTAACCAGAGTCTGCTAAAAACTGTCGTGGACATGATGAAGCCGTCTTTAAGAGATTTATGTCCTACATAGTTCTAAAGAGAAGTCTTCATGATTGCACACAGAATCAGAATGAGATTATGAGGCAATATAGTTTTGACCGGAATTCTGGTCCTCATATACATGGAGCTTCTATGCACCGGATGTCGTAGTTGACGCCGCCTCCTCCCACACAGCGACTGCACTGCCAGTAGCAATGCCCCCATTTTCGCAAGAAACTGTCGTTATTCTATTTCTCATGTGCTTCCCTGGAGATTTCTTCTTTTTAAAAATTCGGTTACTGAATCATGCCATATTTGCACTGATCCAACAATAAAATTCACAAATAAACAACAAACGAGTTCGTTGTTCTTGATATTCGGAAGGGCGCTCGTACCCGGAGACAAGGGGGGCTGCGCCTCCCCCCACCCCCACCTAGCCCTCATGAAAAGGAAAAAAATACATAGTGTAGCCAGGTGATTTTGTTTCAAGAAAATTATTTAAAAGTCGGAATTATGCAGGTTTATAATAGGGTCAGAACAGGAATTTTTTTATGGGTGCTTGAAGTCATTATTCATCTGTGAAATTATTAAAAATACTCCATACCTCCAGACCTTGTCCCCCCACCCCCACCCCCCACCCCACCCCAAACTATCATATTGACGCTCTGGATATTCGCCTTCTGAAATGGAAACAACTGCCTGTAGTACCAGATTAGCGAACTGTGACTACACGTACTGCAGATGTATTATCTGCAAATTTTCTGAAAATTTAAATGACATATTTCGCCAGGGAATATTTCACGCCAAGCCTATATGAGCATTTTTAAAAAAATAAATTAAAAATGAATTAAGGTAAATGCAAAATATATATATCATGTTGAAATTTTAATATACTAAAAACGATATTCAGGGCATTTTCTTGGACCTAATCCACTGAACCCTTATCTTCGTTCCATCGTACTTTAGCTTCCTTCTCGCAAAAGGAAAAATCGTGATATAAAGTTCCTTCGCCACAAAAGTTATTTCAGGAAGTGAAGAAAGGGAGCTGCTTAAATCTCAAATGTAACATAAAATAGTGCCAATGACTCATGTAGATTGACCAAGGTACTGAGATTCAGCTGCAGTATTTATCTCACCTTCAGTTGTGGAACACGAATTACTTCGATAAATGTTAACATGCCTGGCCAAAAGCAATTTGCAAAATAACCGCCGGCCGGGCTGGCCGAGCGGTTCTAGGCGCTACTATCTGGAACCGCGCGACCGCTACGGTCGCAGGTTCGAATCCTGCCTCGGGCATGGATGTGTGTGATGTCCTTAGGTTAGTTAGGTTTAACTAGTTCTAAGTTCTAGGGGACTAATGACCTGAGAAGTTGAGTCCCATAGTGCTCAGAGCCACTTGCAAAATAACCAATGGCACATCCGGTGAATGTTCACCAAATGAAGGGGTTTCGAGCAAGTGTTCATTTCTTTTTATTTATTTGTTATTTTCTTTTAGTTTGTTGTCTATATACAAGAATAGACCGAATGCTGCGCACGAATTGGCATGAATACAGCAAATAATATTTTAACACAATTTCAGATGTGGTAGTAATAACTAAGCATTACGCCGTTTAAGGAGAAAAAATCTACACAGAATATCCACATAAAAAGAAAAATAATAATAATAAAAAGAAACGTCTACATACTACCATTTGGCCATCTGGCACACAGATATATGTTCATCCAGAATCTAGAAGGCATACAACACTGGTTTGCTACACTATGCATTATTGACAGATCACAAATTTTGTAATTTACAGTTCTGGACTATGCTACCATACAACACTACACTAAACAGCATTGCAGTAGGCAACATTACACTACTGTACTTGGTATCATAATCAAGCTGGATTTCTTATTTGTCTGGATGGATAGCCCAAGGCGAGCTGAGGTGCAAGTTGCAATTCACAGGGGCCGCTCTGCTGTTTCAGCCAAGGTGTACATCTACATCTACATCTGGATGGATACTCTGCAAATCACATTTAAGTGCCTGGCAGAGGGTTCGTCCAACCACCTTCACAATTCTCTGATATTCCAATGTCGTACAGCTCGCGGAAGAAACCAACACTTATATACTTTCAGTGAGATCTATCATTTACCTTTATCGTGATCATTTCTGCCTTTGTAGATCGGCGTCAACAAAATATTTTCCTATTTGGGGGAGAAATCTGGGGATAGAAAATTTGTGAAAAGATTCCGCCGCAACGGGAAACGCCTTTATTCGAATGATGTTCACCCCAAATCCTGTATCATTTCAATGACACTCTCTCCCCTATTTCACGATAATACGAAACGTGCAGACCTTCTTTGAACTTTTTCGATGGTACTCCGTCAATTCTATTTAGTAAGAAACCCAAACCGAGCAGAAGTATTCTAAAACAGGACGGACAAGCGTAGTGTAGGCAGTCTGTTTCGTAGATGTGTTACATTTTCTAAGTGCCCTGCCAATAAAACGCAGTCTTTGTTTATATTACCCAACAACATTTTCTCTGTGTTCTTTCCAGTTTAAGTTCTTCGTAACTGTAATTCCTAGGTATTAATTTGAATTTATAGCCTTTAGATTTGACTTATTTATCGCGTAACCGAAGTTTCACGGATTCAGTTTAGTGCTCATGTGGACGACCTCGCACTTTTCGTTATTTAGGGTCAACTGCCAATTTTCGCACCAAACACATCGTTTTGCAACTTGTTTTGATCTTCTGATGACTTTATCAGTCGATAAACGACAGCGTCATCTGAAAACAACCTAAGACGGCTGCTCAGATTCTCTCCCAAATCATTTGTATAGATAAGAAACAGCGAAGGGCTTATAACACTGCCTTGGGGAGTGCCAGAAATCATTTCTGTTTTACTCTATAAATTTCGGTCAAATACTTTGGGAGATGGCTATCAGGGTCTCAGGAAATCCTTCCTAGTCTCCCCGACGCTCGTTTCTTCACTGCTTCCAGAAGGTTATTGTTGGTGGGTATTCGACCGTGGCGCGTCTCGTTATGTTGATGTAAGACCTCTTCTTCTTGGTTCTCTCTCAGTCATGTAGGGTTGCAGTTCATAAGCTGATACTTCAGCAGTCGGCGGGTCCAGCTAATGCCGCAGTTCCTCATTCCTTATTGCATTACGCTCAGCGAGAGTACACAGTTGCCATTTTCGTGTTGCAGCATCTGAACAGATCAGCGAGGTTCTGCGCTACGCCGTGGCACCTGTCATCAGCCACCTGTCCTGCAACCTGCGCTACTTCTTCCAGATCGACGACGACATGCACATCTGCACGTCCGGCGACAACGGCGTCAGCACTTGCAACGTACGTATACACACACAACACACAGGGAGTAGAAAAAATACGTGTACAAAATTTTAGTGTTTAGATAAGGTAAAGAGAAACACTACATTTGTGTGGCACGACACAGATGCTTCTTTCTCCTGCTACGGGCCATTAGGGCTTTAATGTTGTTGACGGTCAGAGACAGTGTTCAGAGTGCTGTGTGATGAATACTGTTTCAGAGATATTGGTGAGGATGCCGCCCGTTTACATTAACGCACAACTGGTATCGGCGTTCTGGTGACTGTCTAACACGGTCGTAACAACCAGGTGTTTCGCGTAAACTGCCTGCAGCCTTAGCCGAATGGGCAACCCGTTCTTATGTGGTGTCTATCTGTGTGTTGTACAGCAAATTATTCTTCTTCGCCCACAAGAGAAAATCCAGAAGAGTGAGGCAACATCTCTAAAACAATATTCATCACACAGAAGTTTGAACATCGTCTCTGAGTATCACTAGAGTCAAAAATTCCATGAACTGCTAGCGGGGAAACAGATACATATGACATTTTTGTTACATGGAGAAGTGTTTCTTTTTATCTCTTCTACACACACAAAAATAGTATATACGCAGGTTTTTACATCCTTGCACGCGGACATACGCGTGTTTCTGCTGCTATAAACGAGATCGTGCAGAATCACTTGACTATCTATGTCCCAATGAGACACAGAGAAATTACCACAATCTGAGTAGTATACAGTTACTTCCCTTTGTAGTCATACATTTTTTTTTCATTTAACATTTACATTGCTCCTCTAGGGGATGCGGGCTGGCAGCTTCCATTTTGCCTTTGATTGAAAAACAATCACATCTACAGATAAGAACAAGAATAAAAGCAATATCACAGTCTTGAACAAGAATAAAAGCAATATCATAATCTTGATGGAACGGTTGTATGTACGATCTGATGACTTCTTAGGGTGATGGTGCTCTGCGTTCCTACTAACATTTCCTAGGTGATGAGTTTAGGCGTGTATAGAACTGAAGACTAGGTTATATGAGGAACGGTGTGGGTCGATTATCGGTAGGGATCAAGGGATGTGTGTCGGTACTAAGGGGCGGAAGGACTTCCGTTATGAATGGAAACGATAGCCTTGAGTCTTTATTTGAAAAGAAGGAATAAGTAGGTTCCGTACGATCGATACAATGGTAACGTCTCAAGAATGATGTCTTGGTCTTTGAGGGGAAGGTGCTTGAAGTTACCTAGGAAAAGTGCATGGAGTGTGTGAAGATTTAGGGAAGGTGGGACTGGTGAGAAAGGTGAGGCAGCCAAGTACGGTTCTCAATGGTGGAGTATATAGCAGGGTATAGGGGGTTTGATTTTGAGGGGAGGCATAGGACTGAAGATACTTCAGGTGTTTATGATTTGGTACGGGATACAGGTGGGAAGGGTAAAAGAACACGTAAATCGAGGCGGATTGTGCAACGCTCAAGGTCTCGGAAAGAGTGGTAAACATGGGAGAGGCAGAGAACCATGCAGAATTTGCATAGGGGAGGATGGAATCGATGAACGACTTTTAGGTATGTAAGACTGTAGACGGATTTAATCTCAATATTGTGTTAGATCAAGAGTACGGCTGGATGTATTTTGGACTGTTAGTAGGTTAACTTTTCATCGAAGATTAGGTCAAGATATTTGAGTGCTTTGGTTAGGTATTTGAATAGTTGTAGATTGTGAGGTAAAGGTCTAGTGCGTAAAGAGCCTGGGTGTTCTTTCCTATAATTATTCCCTGGATTTTCCAAGACTGATGAAGAAGTACTGCCAGCAGTTTCTGAATTCAAATAGAAGAGAATGGAAGGAGCAGTGACGAGATGGAACTTTGGCGAGTGGGTTTAGTTGATTCTTACACTGGATGGACAGTTAGAAAGTATGCCATAAGGCGGACATAACTGACTGGAAGCACATGTCTGTGGAGTTCGCACAAAATTCCATCTGTACACAGTCAGAGGCTCTTTAAATGTCTACAAATGGGAACGGCAGTGTCGGCTTTTCTTGTGTTGGTGCTGACTGAGATTGAATAGGTTCTCCACACACAAATGTACTATAATATATTTTATTCGTATCTCCGCCAATAAAGAATTATAAGCGCGCTCCCCTATACTTCTCTTCGAATCATTCAATACAAGTATCAGGCAATGTAACTCGAGTCCGTACTGTCATTTATATTCATTGGAAGTGAAATAACTTGCTGCACTCTGTTCGGTTCATTGTTCTAGGCATGATGAAGAGTTCCGCTGTTACCGTCAGCTGATGATGATTACATAGTTGCTGCTTCAGCTGTAGTCTAAGCACTCCAGCGAACTGTGACCCTCTGGTTAAGCTGCTGGAGGCTGTCCTTGCAGCAGCATTGTGTACACACGAGAGACTGCTATAGTACGAGGTGTTATCGACGATTAACAGACAAGACAATGAGTCGTCCCTAAGCTTACAACTACGATGCCTTTGTAATCCTCTCCATTTTCATTTATTCATTTAAATCTGGTCCGTAACGTAATCAAGGCGGAATTTTGAACATTTCATGTAACAACACGTTTCGTGCATTGCTGGAACGTCCTATATCTGTCTCTCTCCGAACCAATTTCCATACAACACATTTAATTCCTCTATGTGTGAAGAATGTTTCCTGAAAGTTTCGCCACACCTTCTTGTCGCACCCTGTATAAGTTAGATGCCTCCTGTACCTCATTACTACTACGCTCCGCGTGAACGTCTGCATTTTCCAGTCCTCTGGTAATCCCTCCGTCTGTGTGTACAGGGCGACAGTGGCGGCCCACTGGTGATCTACGAGGACGACGGATCGGCCACGCAGATCGGAATTGTGTCCTTCGGTATCATCTTTGGATGCGAGGTCGGCTGGCCACCAGTGTTCACCCGCGTCACCAACTACATGGACTGGATCAGCGAGAACAGTGGCATCGCCATCAGATCATAGATGCGCTTTGCTCGTGTATTCTGTGTGAATCAATAAAAGACCCAAAACAGCAGCATTGTATTTTCCTTTGTTAGCATAGATACGGAAATCACTAAGCTTCCACGTTTTATCTTACGATCAGGAAAGTGTCTCTTAGTACAGCTCTCTATTAAGCAGTACAAGGCAGACATTAAGTAACTGGATTCACTTTAGGAATTAATATGGCCACGAATAGACCTAGCCCATAAAATATCAGTATCAACAGTACCTTTGAGCACCCAGCTAATGATGAAAGTAAGTTCACTAGCTATTCCGCCCACAGTATTAAGAAATCACACATACAACACTAAATTGAGGCGTCCAGAAGCAAAATGCAGTGAGTGCACTAGAATATTTTTTTCAGGAAACGAAAAACACTTCTTACTTACTTCACATGGCAGATATTCGAAATTCCTTTTCATAATAGATTTATGCTTACCTAAGGAGTATATTTTTGACAATTCCTGAAATATTCAGCTTTTATTTTGTTAGTTATTACCTTAAATAATTTGGATTCATCGAGTTTTGCCTCTGTTCCCAGGGATCTACAGAGTTATGCTTCTGTAGATATCGATGTGCATATATTATCATTATATAAAAAAGAAACCTTAATACTGTTACAAAATATTTAAAGACTAAAACTGAATGTGATTACAAAGTATGTGACATTAAACAATAGTTTGAAAGTAGTTGACACAAAGTATGTGACATTAAACAATAGTTTGAAAGTCGTTGATACAAAGTATGTGACATTAAACAATAGTTTGAAGGTAGTTAATACGTCACAAGCTTTCAAGTCCTGACCCGTCCCCTCTTAATTACACTGGCAACTCATTCTCCTCTGGATGAATTTCAAAGTCTGAATCTTCATCTGCAATGTTCCCAGCTGTCTGACAATGGATTACATTCTAGTAGAAACCAAGATTTTCGTTTTCAAATGGCTCTGAGCACTATGGGACTTATCATCAGAGGTCATCAGTCCCCTAGAACTTAGAGCTACTTAAACCTAACTAACCTAAGGACATCACACACACCCATGCCCGAGGCAGGATTCGAACCTGCGACCGTAGCGGTCGCGCGGTTCCAGGCTGAAGCGCCTACAACCGCTCGGCCACTCCGGCCGGCATTTTTCGTTTTCTTCCCAAATTTGTCCAAAATGCTTATTGAGCAGGAAATCAGTATCCCTTACTTTAGCTTCCTTTAAGGCTCTTCCAATTCTGATAACGTTTGGCTGTATGGACGAGTAGGCTTTGCCTCGTCGGCATATCCCTCTTCCTTCACCAGCGTTCATTCTATAAGCCACTTCACTAGTGCGTTTCTTTGTTTAATTCTGGTGATCACAACCCGTTTTACGGGGGCAATACTGAAGTGCCATTGACTAGGTGGCTTAATGACATCAGTAACTGCATCCTACCAACACAGATTGTTGACATCTTCTCCTAATTGCAAAACTATTCCGTGATGCTCAAACACTTCATTATACTCACTCGGTGAGGTAATTGTAACTTTAGACCTGAGAACCTTTTCTATTCGGCCAAAAATTCTGCTGGGTGGTAGAAACGAATGTCCAACCATTGTATAGAATATCTTCACTCGTTTCGCGTTGACAGGAGCTTCTTGTGTTAGCCAATAGCACAGCATACCCAACATCGTCTGGTTTTTGTTTTGCCCTTCACAACTGTCTGACACCAGTCGGATGGTATGGATGTCAGTTAGGTCTTTAGATGTTAACCTGTGATGTACACAAGACACAATTTCATTGGATCCCTTTGCAAAGTATTTTTTGTTTCCATATGTATATAAATGAGTTCTCCTTGTTTTTCCGTGAACCAGATGGTCCTTGACAGATTGTAAAATTATACATGTACATTTGACATGTATAATAAGCACTTTGATTTTGAAGTTTAGGCAGTGGAAGGTTTTTCTGGTAGTCAAATGTCAGGGTTATTCCACCATTGCCCTCAACTTCCAGTACATCATAAAAAGCATTTGCCTTAGCTTTGTGTAAAGCAAGTTGTGCTGTCAATTCTTGTTTCTTCACCTCATCTCTAGTTGTTCGGGTTAATGGCTTCATTTGTTGTTCTAAACTGATGCACACTGCGCAACAGTCGGTTGCTGGGGAAGCGAAACTGATATCATAATCAGATGCAAAAGCAGATTTGAGAAACTCGTACGTAACCTTATCCACAGTTTTCTCTGGATCCGCATTAAAAATTTTCCAAAGCTTTGCAATCGATAATTCACAGGACATGAAGAGTCTACTGACGTTTTTTCCACGATAGTAATGCGATTGCACTGGTTTCAGCTTCTCAATAAACTCCTTAACCGAATCCCGTTTTCCTTGATAAATATTCGCCATTTGGTCTCCACCTTGTTTTTCAATTGGAACTTCTCCTGTTTGTAAGTACCGTCTACAGACTCTTTGTATTCTCGCTATTGATATGCCAAGAGCACTAGTAAACATCTTTTGGCACACGCGTAATTGCTGAGTTTGGTTTACCGCTTTCAGATAGGGAAAATAGTATCAGATTGAAGTATTTATGTTTTTCCTGGAATCTGCTGCTTCAATCCGATGTCTCCTCGGAGATTCGACTGATGTGTTTATAGTTATAAACACGTCCTGTTTTATTTTGTCTGCAACTTTATAAAAGGCCTGCTGTGATCTCCTTATATTCTGCATTGATACTCTTGCACACTGGTATACTGATGAAGCTGCATGCTTGCACTGGGGAAGAACTGGAAACCCACTTGCGGAATATCTACCAAAGAACAGTACTAATGAGGAGAAAGCTAGGATAATGCACTAAAAAATTATATGCTGTACTACGTTTCCTAAATAAACGATTATAAAATCAGTGATGCACTGTTCATTCAAGGGAATCGTTCCTGACTACAGCCATATGAAATGACCATAATTTATATTATCATAAACCTAAAACATCACAGTATAACTTACTGCTTACAGAAATGTTGGTAATGAAGTTCTTATTATTTCCATGCAGTGAAATAGCACAAAATACTAAGGTTGAGGAGTAAATCTTATCTCGTGCGTTTTGCTTTGTTCCTCTTCCAGTCAGAAGGATTGGCTGATTTTATACTGCCTTTTCCTTTTGGAACTGACTGTATAAATCTTCCATCAGTAACATCCATGGTTATGGAGGAAATGATAAAGCACTCTTCGTATGTTATCCATCAACAGTACCACAAACGCTCTCCATGCACTCACAAACAAGCCAAGACAAGAAAAACACGCCAATATGGCTAGGTAACAGTTGACGTGCTACTGTTTTTTGTTTCACACTAGTTAGCAGTAGGTACAACTTGAGAAATTGCCACCCATAGGCTCAAAAGTAAAGTTTATGAAGTATTAAGCTGGGAAGGCTATATTATTCGGACAAAATATATAATGTGTACAAAGCGAGTTTTGCATCTTCAAACCTTTTTAATAATGGCGTACGCTAAGGATACACCAAGTTCTGCTTCTTTATCATACAATGAATTCACTCAGTTTTGCTTTGCGAGCAGAAGTGGAAAGACAGTGTTTTGCATCTGCAGACGGTTTTCGAGGTACACTTTAGGGCAGAAAAAAGCTGTTTTGTTCGTGTTTTAAGAGGGTAATCGATAGATGGCAGCACAGAGAACAAAATGGTGGCACCAACTCATTTTGGAGAAAAAGTAGATTTACAGCAGTTTGCATCTGGACGCCTCAAATAACACAAATCATTACAGTAAATCTACTGACCTAGCTTCAGTATTTGCAAACTCCTTGACACTGTCATTCATAAAACTTTTTTCCGTTATGCAAGTGGAACACTGCGACTTTAACAAATAAAGGTTTTCAGAAATAACTGCAACAAATCACCTTTAGCGATGCTTTAGTTTTTCTTACACTCAAATCGCCTAGTGACTCATCTTCAGATGGTACTCACTTTGAGTGATTGTAGCACTGTGGGAGTCGTATAGCTATGACAAGAGAGAACAAGTGAAACAAGTAAGCATTAAATATGACGAGGTGTCACGAATTATTTACATCGTAAGTTCGGCTTGAAGCCTTTACTTACAGTTATCAGCAGAAATGGGTTTACCCCTGGTGTACACATCATTCTGGGAAACATAATTCATGTTTTCGAGTTATATCACATTACTACACAAGCTTTGTCACAAGCAACAACTCTCAGTTGCTCTACAGGATATAAACCAAGCAAAGAACGTAATTAAATTTGATGCCCAAAAAATTTGAGTTTGAGCAAAGAGTTCTTTTGTCAACACTCGCATTTTCGAAAGTTTTACATAAATTTATTGAATTAAACATTACAAGACACAACAACAGACATAAAGCCTAAAATTATAGGAAACTCGCCATATCAGATGTTATTTTAAACAACACACCATGCCATCCCAAATTACACAAACTAGCATTCTAACTTATACACAACAATTAAAGAACTTAACATTTTAAAAACAGTAGCTTACAATAATGCTCATGACCCATCCATAGTTGACAAATTAGATGCAAAAATGAAAACCGATTAAAGAGTCTCTAAAAACCAGGCCAAAGCAGCAGATGAAACTAAATATATCTCTATATCTTCTTAGTAACATCTTGTAGCAGTTCGCAAAACTGTCTAAACCACAAAACGTCAAAATATGTTTCTACAAAAACAACAGTATACAAAACAAAATAGTTTATAACATTAAATCAGCCGGCACACCTTTTCATAAATCTGTTATATATAAACTAACTTGAGATAGCTGCTCCAGTTACCACATAAGGCAAACAAGAACAAACTTTAAAATCCGGCATAAAGAGCACATTGACACAATCCATTTAAAAAAGAAGCTGAACAAATCCAGTTTTGCTTTCGATATAACACGAAATAGTCACTCCATTACAGATACAAAAACATGCTTCCATGTTCTGCATACTGTAGACAAGGAAATGAAGATGTACATTTGCAACAGTTAGAGACTTTCACCGATAACCATAAATCACCCAGCATCATTTAAATGAAGAAATTGATTTAGTAAACATCAAAATTTTTCAGAATTTTGAAGGATCTTTAACCTTGAACAACTAAACTGTTAATACGTAAGATCAACACACACATACCACGCACACACACGACACAAACACACACAAAACATCACCCACTACACGAACTATCGAAATGCCCAGGCGACTTACCATTATCATTAAATGAAGCCACCGACATGCGAAGCTCTTCTGTCTAGCTATTAATGAACGGGTAATAAACAAGAATAACTTTAAATGTAATTTCAATACCAAAAATTATAGAAGAAACATCGCCCTGTACTCTAAGCGTTAATTTTGAAATAATGAATACAGGTTACTTTTGTAATAATGAATGTAATTAAACCTGTATGTGTATTTGTTGTCATCAGCATGCAACATTAAAAATGGGAGTGTCGACCAAAGAAATATGTTCCAACGCAAATTCTTTGAACGCCTACTTTAGTCATGCTTATTGGTTTGTTTACATCAGGGACGTGAAACTCATTTACGGGCTTCTGGTAATGTGACCTTGGTTCGCCGCCAGGCCACATGGCGTGCTATAAGTTTATCAGTCCATCATTTTGCTTTCTTATTGATTCACTGAAAGTATTCAGTATTTGCTTTCATTTCGTGGTACACAGAAACTGCTTTCATGGTATTGTGTTCTTGTGTGTACTGCACCCTTTGAATTCCATTGTAAATGTGTTGCTCGTATTCTGCTTGAGTTTTGGTCGTGTCCGTAATATTCCATGGAGAAAATGATTCGATATTTGTTTCATATAAAAAATAAGCTGGTTTCATCGAATGGTGTACTATGGATTCACTTATATATGTTCCTTCTTATGAATCCTTGTGTGACCTGCTCGATTTAAACGGTTTATGAGTATATTCCTCGGTTCTACTTTGTTTTTGTTCACACCCGTAATTGTTGCTGTATAAATCCAAGTTCGTAGGTGTACCAATAAAGTTTTCCTTACACACACGTTTCTGTGTTAATGTCCTGTACATAATTTTAAAGTAGTGAGCAATTCACTTCCACCCGCTGACAATGATATTACAGTCTATACCTTTTTAGCGATCACGGTCGCGAGTTCATAGCTCTGGAGAAACCGGTGCCACGCGTCACAATCAGTATTAAGGTCTCTACTGCGAAAGTTAATGTTTTGTTGCTCATTAAGTTGCGTACGAGACAATAAATTCAAGTTACATTAGTTCGTGCAACTCAGTCACCTGAAAAACAGTTCGGTCCTAATCACGACAATCGCAGTCCATTTTTGTGAGCAATGTCACTACTGTTTATAGTACTCAATGAATCTTACAGTATTCACAGTCTACCATTTCGTTTCATAACGTCCATGTCGAAATTTAGTTTACACAGCGACCAAAAAATAAGAACATGGCCATAAACTTTCGTGTAATTTTGTCTAGCACGATTACACAACATAAACGGCGCGTGCCCCACGATACTGCACACATCCTGAATTTCATTCACTGTTCGACTGCAACTATCGGCATCACTGTCGCATCCCAGGTCATAAAACAGTGCTGGATATTACATTTAGTTTTACACATAAGCATTACAAAGAAAATGAAACATGCACTGAAACTTTTGCATACTCACTTAAAACGAGATTCAAGTAGGAATACAAATAAAGCAAAACAGTAAAGTTTCATGTTACAACAAGAAACAAAAAATATGTTTTCTAGGCCAACAAAGATCTACGTAACAGAGTAAAACAAAGCAGTAGATATGTAGGATGCTACGTTGGAATATCATTGAAACTTCACTGTTCCCATGCAGCAGTCAGCGGTTAGCAGTTTCGAATGCAAGAGGAAGCATGCACCTAGTACTTGACGCCTGGTATATAAATAAAATTATTGTCCCTGTTAGGAGCCAACCTGAAGTGCTGGAGGAGATCTTCAGAGATTTCATGGAGGAAACTAATTACCATCGAATCAAGATCGTCATACTGGCATGTGGTTTTGTTAGAGGGATCTAAAAAGGACATGGAGTTCATTTTCTCAGGACATTTGTATCATTTTAAAGTGTTACTGTTTGGGCTAAACATCAGTCCCACTGTGTTTGTTACTCCACTTGAGACAATTCTCAGGCCAGAGGTATTAGACAAAGTCACTTTTTATGTGGATAATCTGCTGATTACAACACCTGCACCGTGGTAGAATGTCCTTGTGAGAGAGTTAAAAAACCTTTTATACATAGGTATTCTGCCAACCTTGAAAAATCAAAGTTTTCCAGGAAACAGTTAAAAATCTTAGACCACATTATATCTCTTACTGGGATTGTTCTTGATCCAGATAAGATATAATCAATAGAAGTTACCTCCTCCTATCACAAAGAAATAATTGAAGGACTGTTACAGTTTGGTAGCATTCTTTCGAAAATTTGTTTCCAACCACCTCCTCAACATTCGAGAACTGTCAGACCCCTCGAAGAGGAACTCACCCTGGATATTGGTACCACAAAGCTTTTAACAAAACTGAATGAACTATGCTATGTTCACATATACACCAGACAGTTATGGAGAGAGACTTCTGTGTCACATCAGACGGGTCCTGTTCTGGACTGGGAGTCAGTCTGTTTCAAATATTGCAAAAGGATGGCAAAAGCAAAATTAACATGATCAGCTACGCAAATAAAGTGTTATCTAAAAGCAAAACGGCATACCCAGTGACAGAACTGGAGCTGGCCAGAGTGGCCGAGCGGTTCTAGGCGCTACATTCTGGAACCGCGCGACCGCTACGGTCGCCGGTTCGAATCCTGCCTCGGGCATGGATGTGTGTGATGTCCTTAGGTTAGTTAGGTTTAAGTAGTTCTAAGTTCTAGGGGACTTATGACCACAGCAGTTGAGTCCCATAGCGCTCAGAGCCATTTGAACCCTTTGAACAGAACTGGAGGCCCTGTTGTCGTCTGGTCTCTCAGAAAAATTATTGCGTTTACACTTTTCATATTAGAGTTTATTGTGGCCGTAAAGCAATGAGCTTTCTTCTTGCTACAACTAACTAGGTGGTGTATTTTCCTGTAAGACTACGATTCCGAAATCATATACACCAAGGTCAGTGAGAACATGATCGCTGATGCACTTTTCAGGTCACCCCAAGGGTTGCCTGAATGTGCTGAGTTTATTGGGCATGTGACCGATTATGTGATTCATCTGATGAAAAATCCGGCACATCATCCCTAATATCTCGATACGTCTAAGAATATGAGTACATTGCAAGATGCGGATCACAGGTGGTAGGGAGCCAAACAAATTAAACAGAAATTATCTTCACACAAGTTATCAAAATCCAAAAAATTATATAATGATATCTTGTTTCACCACAACGAGCCTGCAGCAGATTGGTTGGTTTGTGGGATTGAAGGGACCAGACTGCTAGGGCCATCAGTCCCTTTTTACACGAACGGGAAACACCCACAAAGAATAAAAACAAACATGGATTTCACAAGAGACGACACAGGACAAGAAAGACTCAGATAGAGACCAGACAAAAGGAATTGAAATCACACAGAGGGGGACAGTGGTTGGCCGACCATAAAGACCAAAAAAAAAAAAGGAAAAGCCAACCACCAAGAAATGCACTAAAAAAAGCAGTCTAAAATCGTAGGCCAAAGGCCAGACTCAACAAAAAAAAATACAAACACTTAGATCAAATGATAAAAGCCCCCTGCTCAAATACAACGCAAAACTAAGCCTGCCATGGCAGCGTCATCTGTTAAAAGTGCAGGGAGCATATCAGGCAGCGCAAACGTCTGCTTGAGCGCAGTTAAAAGGGTACAGGCCAACAAAATGTGGACTACCGTCAAAGCTGACCCGCAGTGACACAAAGGTGGGTCCTCACGGCGCAATAAGCTGTGGGTCATCCGGGTGTGGACAATGCACAGCTGGCAAAGAACACCACACTCCTTGTGGGTCCCCCGCACCGGTAGCCTCCTTGATGGAGCGAAGTTTGTTGGGTGAAGGAAGGTTAGGGTTAGGTTAGTGTTGTTTAACGTCCCGTCGACAACGAGGTCATTAGAGACGGAGCGCAAGCTCGGGTTAGGGAAAGATGGGGAAGGAAATCGGCCGTGCCCTTTCAAAGGAACAATGCCGGCATTTGCCTGAAACGATTTAGGGAAATCACGGAAAACCTAAATCAGGATGGCTGGAGACGGGATTGAACCGTCGTCCTCCCGAATGCGAGTCCAGTGTGCTAACCACTGCGCCACCCCGCTCGGTGTGAAGGAAGGGTGCGCCGTTCTTCACCCCAGGCGCGAAGTACCTTCTGCTGCAAAACGGACCTGAGGTACTCCCCGAAAGGCCAATCTCTAGGCTGGTGCACCGACAGCCTGTTTGGCCAGCGTATCAACACGTTCATTGCCCGGGATGCTGACATGGGTCCACACAAAGCCCACAGAGCGGCCGCAACGGGCAAGAGTATTGGAGGGTCTCCTGGATAGCCATCAGCAGACGAGAGTGAGGGAAAGACTGGTCGATAGCACGTAAACTGCTCAGGGAGTCACAACAGATAGCGAAGGACTCACCTGAGCAGGAGCGGATATACTCTAGGGCGCGAGAGATGACGAGCAGCTCAGCAGTGAAAACACTGCAGCCAGCCGACAATGAGTGTTGTTCATAATGATCGCCTAGAGTAAGAGCATAACCGACACGACCAGCGACCATCGAACCGTAGGTATAGACAACGTCAGAACCTTGAAACGCGGCAAGGATTGAAAGAAAGCGGCGTCGGAGAGCCTCAGGAGGGACTGAGTCCTTAGGGACCTGTGCCAAACCGAGCCAAAGGCATGGGCGGGGCACACGCCATGGAGGTGTGTGCAGAGGAGCCCGGAAAAGAGGTGGAAGGCGGAAAACCTCGAGCCCAGAGAGAAGAGTTCTGACGCGAACCGCTATCATACACCCTGACTGGGGCCGCTGTTCCGGAAGATGGACGACCGACTGAGGGAACAGGAGACGATAACTGGGATGCCTGGAAAAGCTACAAACGTGTGTAGCATAATCGGCCAGTAATCGTTGGCGCTGGAACCGCAGTGGAGGGACACATGGCTCCACAAGTATGCTGTTGACAGGGCTTGTCCGGAAAGCTCCAGTGGCGAGTCGGATCCCGCTGTTAAGGATGGGCTCCAGCAACCACAATGCAGAAGGGAAAGCCGAACCATAAGCCAGGCTCCCATAATCTAGACGGGACTGAATTAATGCCTGGTACAGCCGTAGAACGGTAGACAGACGGCACCCCAGCTGGTGTGGCTTAAGCAACGAAGAGTGTTAAGATGCAGCCATCATGTCTGTTTGAGCTGCCAAATATGAGGCAGCCAAGTCAACCGGGTATCGAAAACCAAACCCAAAAACTAAAGCATCTCCACCACAGCAAGAGGTTCGCCGTCAAGACAAAGCCGTGGCTCAGGGTGAACAGTGCGACGTCGGCAGAAATGCATAACGCAGGTCTTGGCAGCCGAAAACTGGAATCCATGCGCTACAGCCCAAGACTGCGCCTTGCGGATAGCGCCCTGCAGCTGCCGTTCAGTAGCTGCAATGCCAGTGGAGCTATAGTATAGGCAGAGGTCATCAGCATACAAGGAAGCTGAGACAGACGTTCCCACCGCCGCAGTGAGCCTATTAATTGCAATTAAAAAGAGACAGACACTTAAGACAGATCCTTGTGGTATCCCATTCTCCTGAACTCGGGAGGAATTATGGGAGGCCGCAACTTGCACACGGAAGGTACGAAGCGACAGAAAAGTTTGTATGAAAATCGGCAGTGGACCCCGAAGACGTCAACCATGAAGCGTAGAGAAGATGCGATGTCGCCATGTCGTATCGTATGCTTTCCGCATATCAAAAAAGACGGCGACCAGGTGCTGACGGCAGACAAAGGCCGTACGGATGGCAGACTCCAGGCACACCATATCATCGGCGACAGAGCGGCCCTTACGGAACTCACCCTGAAATGGAGCCAGAAGACCCCGAGATTCGAGTAGCCAACTCAACCGCCGGCTCACCATGCATTCGAGCAACTTGCAAAGAAAGTTGGTGAGGCTAATCGGATGGTAGTTGTCCACCTCCAGTTGGTTCTTGCCAGGTTTCAAAACGGGGATTACGATGCTTTCCCGCCATTGCGACGGGAACTCACCCTCTACACGCATACGATTGAAAAGGTCTAGGAGGCGATGTTGGCAGTCCATCGAGAGGTACTTGAGTATCTGAGAGTGGATGCGATCTGGCTTGGGAGCCGTATCAGGGCAAGCGGCTAGGGCACTTTGGAATTCCCACTCACTGAACGGAACATTGCAAGATTCAGGGTGGCGTGTGTGAAATGAAAGGCTCCGACGTTCCAACCGCTCTTACAGCGAGTGGAAGGCCAGTGGCGTAACTCTGAGCAAAATGCTCCTCGAAGTGGTTTGGAAGTGTGGCAGAGTCAGTACGGACTGCTCCATTCAGCGAAAGTGCAGGTACACTGACTGGTGTCCGATAGCCATAAATTCGCCTAATCTTGGCCCAAACCTGCGATGGAGAGGTACGGAGGCCAATGGCGGAGCTATATCTTTCCCAGCACTCCTGCTTGCATCGGCGAATGAGGCGGTGGGCTCGCGCACGTAGCCGTTTACAGGTGATGAGGTGTTCCAATGAGGGATGCTGCTTGTGACGCTGGAGGGCCCGCCTGCGATCTGTAATCGCCTCAGCGATCTCTGGCGACCACCAAGGCACAGTCCGCCGCCGAGGGGTCCCAGAAGAGCAGGGAATTGTAGAGTCTGCGGCAGTAATGATGCTGGTGTTGACCGTGTGAAGCACTGCATCAGTGGCGTCATTGGAAAGAGGCTCAATAGTGGCAATGGAGGTAAAAAAGTTCCAGTCAGCCTTACTCATAGCCCATCTACAGAGGCGCCCAGAAGAGTGACGCTGTGGCAGCGACAGAAAGATCGGAAAGTGGTCACTACCGCACAAGTCGTCGTGCACACCCCATTAGACAGATGGTAATAGGCTAGGGCTGCAGATCAAAAGGTCAATGGCAGAGTACGTGCCATGTGCCACACTGAAATGTGTGAAGGCACCATTATTTAAAAGAGAAAGGTCGAGTTCTGCCAACACTTGCTCAACAATGCGGCCTTGGCCTGTTGCCACTGATCCACCCCACAGAGAGTTATGGCCTTTGAAGTCGCCCAGTAACAGAAAAGGTGGCAGCAATAGGGCTATCAGCACAGCCAGGACATGCTGCGGGACATCACCATCCGGCGGAAGATAGAGACTGCAGACAGTAACAGCCTGAGGCATCCACACCCGATCACCGAGAGCCTCTAAAGGTGTTTGTAGAGGGACAGACTCGCTATGAAGAGAGTGAAGGACGTAGAGGCAGACGCCACCAGATACGCTCTCATAAGCTCTCCAGTTCTTATAATAACCCCGATAGCCACGGAGGGTGGGGGTTTGCAACTCTGGAAACCAAGTTTCCTGAAGAGCAATGCAGAGGAAAGGGTGAAGGCTGAGAAGTTGTTGGAGCTCAGCAAGATGGTGGAAGAAACCGCTGCAGTTCCATTGGAGGATGACATTGTCCGTGGTTGAGAAAGGCGTGAAGAGACTGAGAAGGCAGATTAGGCCGCTGGGATGCCTGCCGCCACCGATTGAGTACCCGTGCGAGTGACATCCATTGCGTCTGAGGGTCCGGCGCGATCTAGGTCCTCAGCGGACGCCAGAATCTCTACCTCATCCTCAGACGCTGAGCTTGTAGGGAGTGGTGGGATGGGTGCCACCGCAAAGTCTGGATTCTTAGGTGCCTTCTTCTTTTTCTGTTTTTCTCGCTGTGGCTTCGGTGGTTCTTGCTGGGAGGATTTCACTGGGTCAGTCTCAGGGACAGACGAGGACCTTTAAGCCCTATGACCAGCGACCTGTGGTTGCTTCAGTCACTGGTGGGGGTCCGCTTTTCCACTGGTCAGCACCTGGGAAGGGAGGGCCCCAAGGGACCCCTTCCTGGCGAAAGGAGCCGAAGAAGACTTACGCTTCTCCAGCTGGGAAGTGGGAACTGATGTCCCTGATGGTTGAGGAGGTGTTGCTCCTGAAGTAGATGGAGCAGGAGCAACAGGGAGTGAAGTGCCCCCCACCATCAAGGGAGCAGGTGGAGTCTGACGGATCAGAGAGCCAAATGTATGTGATGAAACAGGAGACAGTAGAACCATTGTCACAGCGGCAGTGTGGGTGGATGTCATTGACACAGGATGGAGTCTCTGATATTTCTGCTTAGCCTCAGTGTAGGTCAGTTGGTCCAGGGTCTTATATTCCATTATCTTTCGTTCTTTCTGGAAGATACTACAGTCCAGAGAGCTAGTGGAATGGTATTCTCTGCAGTTAACACAGATGGGAGGAGGTGCATATGGAGTATTGGGATGTGAAGGACGTTCACAATCTCGACACATGACGCCGGAAGTACATCAGGATGACATATACCAAAACACTGCATCGGGGGTGGGATATATGGCTTCACATCACAGCAGTAAATCATCACCTTGACCTTTCAGGGTAAGGCGTCACCCTCGAAGGACAAGATGAAGGCACCAGTGGCTACCTGATTATCCCTCGGACCCTGATGGACGCGCCAGACGAAGTGAACATCTAGTTGATCTAGGTTGGTGCGCAGTTCATCATCTGACTGCAGAAGAAGATCCCTGTGGAATATAATACCCTGGACCATATTTAAACTCTTATGGGGCGTGATGGTAACTGAAACATCCCCCAACTTGTCGCAAGTGAGCAACCTCCATGACTGGGCAGAGGATGCTATTTTGATCAGAACTGACCCAGAGCGCATTTTGGACAAGCCCTCCACCTCCCCAAACTTATCCTCTAAAAGCTCCGCAAAAAACTGAGGCTTCGTCAACATAAATGATTCTCCACCAACTCACTTACAGATGAGGTACTGGGGTGAATAAACTTCGTTGCCTTCTTTAGACATGCGTTCCTCCCATGGAATGGCCAGGGAGGGAACTGAATTCAGGTCGTATTTCTTGCCATTGAGGTTAGACCTCGATCGCTTAGAGACTGCTGGTGGAGGCCCACCAGCGAGAGATGATGTACCACACTTCATTGTTGGTCATCTGCCCTGATGCCACCCACTCCAACCAGGGGCTCTCCCCACAGGTGCCACCCAGCCACAGCAAAGACCACCTGACAGGATGGCCTTTGCTGGGAGTCCTGATGCCCCAGGGAGATAGGCATCTACCCATTGGCATACGTGGGGAGGTAGCAGCTCAGGCATCAGCAGTGCAATCCCTGTGTAGTCAGGGGCTACCAACTAGAGGGTACATGGCAACCCCACCACAACAGATTGGCTACCATGCTGTATTTCAGGTGTCGAATATCCATTGGTATCGTGAGGGCGAAGATGGAAGTGCACAATGGAGGGAATGTATGCTACCCAGAACACACTGCAGCTGAAGCGGCCGGAAGCTCGGTGCAAGTCCTACTCCTTGATAATATCAAGTGTGCCAGATCTTAGGGCGAGATGGATTTATGACGCAGCACATAAGGCGTCCTTCCTCAAATAGTATGCACAAACAGAAAATTTTGAAAAGTAAACCCCTTAGGGACCGTCACATTAAGGCCGAAACATTAAAGACTCCTTTTAGTCACCTCTTACGACAGGCAGGAATACCACGGGCCTATTCTTATCCCCGGACCTGCAGGGGGGTCTGCATCAGAATCATGGTATGTATGCGTACCTCATGCCCGTCAGGGTCTCTTGATTGGAACACACATATGGCGAGGGGGCACGTGGGGGTAGAAAAGTGTATGGCCAAAAATTGCATCCTATTGTTATCTCCACAACCTGCACAGATAGACATATATTTGCCACCAACCAAACTATCATGTCCATTATAATTATCCGGGCTGTTATGCCGTGGCCGGTTGATGAATTCTGAGGTGATTCCCAACGTTTCGTCTCCAACTGCGGGAGACATCTTCAAGGGGGTCCGTAGCTTGATGGAAGGTCCAACACACACACTGGCTCGCCACTGACTGCCGCTAAATTCCGTGTCCGCGTGCTCCCGCGCCGCGGCGTGACGTCACGTGTTTTGAAAACGTCAGTGCAATTGGCCGCTGTCCGTCGCCGTCGATCGCCGTTGCCATCACCCAGTAGTGGACGAGTGGTACATATCTTCTTTAACACCGGCATCCATAAACCGTTTAATTTGACGCCCTCCTCCTTTCGGTTGAAATTATTTGGGTGTTTAGCGATTTCGATTGCCTCAATGTAGAGCCTTTCGTAGCATCCGCTCGTGGCCGCTAGTACTTGCGTCTCCTCGAAACGAATACTGTGGTTCCCTGGCTGGAAAGCATGCTCCGCAACAGCTGATCGTTCCGTTTCTCCTCTTCTACAATTTCCCTTGTGCTCTTCCAAACGTTTAGAAACAGTTCTTTTGGTGGTACCCACATAAACATCACCACAGCTGCATGGGATCCTATACACTCCAGATTTTTCCAATGGTTTGCGAGCGTCCTTGGCAGGCCTAAGGTATTCCTGTATCTTCCTGGTGGGCTTGTAAATTACGGTAATATTCCGCTTCGTCAAGATCCTCCCTATTCTTTCCGTTACATTTTTAACAAACGGCAGGAAAACCTTACATTTTGCAGTAGCCTGTACGTCAGTATGATTTCTGCGTGGCTTCCTCAACGCACGTTTTATTTCGGCGGACGAATATCCGTTCTTCGTTAGTGCATTGTGGAGATGTTCCATCTCAGCGTCGAGCAACTCAGGTTCACAAATATTTCTAGCTCTGTCCGCTAACGTCTTGATAACACCCCGCTTCTGTTGTGGGTGGTGGTTCGAATCCCGGTGCAAATAACGGTCCGTGTGCGTGGGTTTGCGGTACACTGAGTGGCCCAAACTACCATTTTCGTTTCTAAACACAAGCACATCGAGGAAATGTAGTTTGCCGTCTACCTCCTCCTCCATAGTAAACTGAATTCTTGAGTTTATACTGTTCAGATGTTCGTGGAACCGGCTTAGTTCCTCCCTACCATGTCTCCACAACACAAACGTGTCATCCACGTATCGGAACCATACATTTGGTTTCTTGCTGGCAGTACCTAAGGCCTGTTCTTCGAATTTCTCCATAAAGAAGTTTGCAATTACGGGACTTAGGGAGCTTCCCATAGCCACGCCATCCGTTTGCTCATAAAACTGTTCATTCCACTTGAAGTATGTGGTCGTCTAACAACACTTAAACAGCTCTAAAATATCGGCAGGAAAAATTCGATCCAGCTGTTCCAACACATCATTAAGTGGAACCATGGTAAACAGCGATACCACATCGAAGCTGACCAATATGTCCTCCGGCTGGACCACTATGCCATTCAATCTGCTGATGAAATGTGTCGAATTCTTTATATACGAGTCCGAACGGCCCACATGTGGTTTTAACAGCGTAGTCAAAAACTTGGCTAACGAGTAGGTGGGCGAACCAATGGCACTTAGTATCGGTCTTAACGGAACATTTTCTTTATGAATTTTGGGCAATCCATAAAGCCTCGGTGGTAGCGCAACCGAACTGCAGAGACCTTTCTGTACACTCTCTTCAATGGAGGACTTTTTTATTAACCGCGACACAGTTCTGAGAACGCTGTTAGTGGGGTCCTTATTCAGCTTCCTATATGCTTGAGGATCCAGTAGATCCGTAATTTTTCTCTGATAGTCGGCCACATCCATAACCACCTTTGCGCTTCCTTTGTCAGCTGGGAGAACCAAAATACTATCGTCGTCATTCAGGAGTTTTTAGCGGCAGTCAGTAGCGAGCCAGTATGTGTGTTGGACCTTCCATCAAGCTACGGACCCCCTTGAAGATGTCTCCCGCAGTCGGAGACGAAACGTTGGGAATCACCTCAGAATTCATCAACCGACCACGGCATAACAGCCCGGATAATTATAATGGACATGATATTTCAGGCCGTGAAAGTTTACATTTTAGTACCAACCAAACTAGCCTTTCAGAGGGTGAAGTCGATAAATCTATCTATAAAGGTACCACTACACCTGATGCTAATGTCAGGACCAGGGGAAATAGCATCAACTCACAGTACGATATTTTCACTTTGCAGCAGAGAGTGCGCTGATGAGAAACTTACTGGCAGATAAAAAAAAAAGCAAGTGCTCTACGACCGAACTAACCGAACACGACTCGCTACTTGTCCTTACAGCTTCAGTTCTACCAGTACCTCGTCTCCTAACTTCCAAACTTCACAGACTCTCCTGCAAAACTTGAAGACTAGCACTATTGGAAGAAAGGATATTGCGGAGACATGGCTTGGCCCAGCAAGGGGGATGTTCCCAGAATGAATGATCGAGGAGAAGCAGAATATACTACCTAATCAGAGTTATACGGATGGTTATTAGTGGTTATTATTATGGGTTTAGCCCACTTTTCGCCTTTATGGTCTTCACTCCGCAGCGGAGTGTGCACTGATGTGAAACTTACTGGCAGATTAAAACTGTGTGCTGGACTGAGACTCGAACTCGTCCATGAAAGGCAAAGGTCTCGAGTTCTAGTCTCGGTCCAGAACACAGTTTTAATCTGCCAGTAAGTTTCATATCAGCGCACTCTCCGCTGAAGAGTGAAAATTGCTGTGGCCGCCCACTTCATACATCATAGCGCCTGCTGCATCGGCATCCCACTTCACACCAAACCAACACGGGATGCCTGCATCGCAGGTCGTATATTCACCAGGAAAACCTACATCATCTGTTTTGTCAAAACAAATACTTACCGGCGCCCACAACACAACACCAGCGGCCGCCAGGGACTGCTACCCGTTCGTGGAGCATGCAGCACAGCTTCACCAGAGGTCGCAGATAGCCCAGAAACTACTTTGATACGCCAGGCACGTGATCGCAAATAGTGCCGGCAGATACCTCCGCCAACGGGCTTTATAAGGCGGCGCACTGCCGGCAAAAGGCAGTTCGACACACCACTTGGAGGGATACAGAGCTGCCGCCCCTGCAGCCACAGCTAGACCCTCTTCTAGCTGGCCAGTCTCTTGTAGATGGTAGAGTCGACGAGCCTCTTAATATTGTACAATTGTTTATTGTGTTCTTGTGTTCACACCCCGTGAAGAGTCGGGTCTTTTCTATTATTATTATTAATATTATTTGGTCGATTATTATTATTTGTGTCGATCCGCAGTTGGGATCGAGTCTGTTGTTCTTTTAGAGATTGTTTTGTTGTTTCGTTTTGGTGAGTCCAATAAATTGTTTTCGGACTTGTGTTTTCTGCATTTCGATCCTTATAGCTCAGATACTTCAAGAATCTCATTCTGGAAATGTCCTCTAGGCTGTGGCTAAGCCATGACTCCACAATATCCTTTCTTCCAGGAGTGCTAGCTCTGCAAGTTTCATAGGAGAGTCCGTGAAGTTTGGAAGGTAGGAGACGAGGTACTGGCGGAAGTAAAGCTGTGAGGACAGGTCGTGAGTCGTGCTTGGGTAACTCATTTGGTAGAGCACTTGCCTGCGAAAGGCAAAAGTGCCGAGTCGAGTCTCGATCTGCCACACAGTTTTAATCTGCTAGGACGTTTCAGCATAACTCACGCTGCAGGCTACGGGCTGAATATGATATGTTGTGGCTATGCATGACTTACTTTCCAAACTTGTACATTTGTATGCAACCAAGTACACCAAAGCAAGATGTATTGTCAAAAGATTAAAGGAAAACAACTTCCCTCAATTAGGAATACGCAAAGCAATACTATCTGATAACGCCTCAAACTTTACTGGCAACACTAAGCAAACTTTCCTAAAGGAACACAAAATAAAGCCAATTTTTATTTCCTGTTTTCACATCAAAATAAATCCAACTGCGAAGATTTTCTGGGAATTTAATTGGTTTATCCGAACATATACACCGAACCAAGAACCTCGCTCTTTTCGCAGGTGATGAAAGGATTGCCACGCCTTTCCTCAGGAGGCTCTCCTGGTAAAATCGTACTAGGAAAGAAAGACACGAAAGACTGGGTAAAGCTGCTTCCTCAAGTACCTAGTAACAGCATTGCCTGGGAAGAAAAACTCGTCGAGTAATTGTGATAAAGAATGCATATGACAAGTGGATACGCTGCATACAAACATTTTCAGTAGCAGATTCAATCTTATTAAGTATTCATCCGTAATCTCCACCCCTGAAACGAAAAACAAGTGCCAACTTCTATATAATGGTCCTTTCAGAAGTGTGAAGATTCCTCATTAAGAACCCTATCTTTCATCCTATCTGATACCTCACAACAACGGTTGGTGCAATTTTAAGAAAAAACATGTGGAAGGTAGACTCACAGATTTCGTCATTTGTCATTTTGTGGAATACACTTCATTGCTTTACAACAATTATTATGATTAAAAATTGAAAACCTTATTAAAATGAATAACAGTGCTTACAACAATTTAAAGAACTGGAACAGGATCAATTCATTAATTAAAACTTTAACAATTTATACCATTAAGAACAGGGCTTAAAACCAGGAATGTACATAAATGCCTAAAGACAAGTAAGAAGTCACACCAACTAGGTTGGTTTAACAATCTGTGTTTTACCAGTAAAATGAATTACAAATGACTGCCACTAAGGTGCTAATAATCCCCAAGCATGAATAAAACTTTAAACAGATAGACAATGCCCATACAAAGTACAGAAAGGATAAGTCACGCCACTTTTGGAAAGCCCTTAATAATTTGTAAACCTCAATAAAATCCCTTAGGCAATAAAATACACAATCCCCTAAAATACAAGAAAAGCTGGAAGGGCACTCAATTTAGACTTGACTCCCAGCTGGTACACACGCCCATTAGAAACATCCTTAAACAAATTCGCAGTCTTCCAAAGTACAAGAAAAGCTGGGAAGTCATACACCAGCAGAAACACTAAAAATGACTCTTAAATAACTGTACAATCCCTCAAAATACGAGAACGGTGACAAATTACAGCAACCAGTTATCACAACAACCACACAAGTTTCACAATGAATGGCGTCAGCTAATGATAGAGGATAAAAAAACTCATCAGTTCATACGCAAAAGTAGAAGCCTTTAAAACTTACCATGCTCCATAACTAGCAAAATAAAGCCTGCAAGATTTAAACTGGTTATTAAAGAGCAAACATAGTCACAAGGAACTTCGGACTTGCAGAACACACCTTAAGGCTTATGAACTTGCTCAACTCTCAGCTTTTGAATACATCAATGGTTCCGGAATTAATTGGGCGACACACCACCGCGGCACTTACAAAAACGATCTAATTTACTTGACTTGAACTAACACGAGACAGTCGATAGAGGCGCCTGGCTGCGGGCAAACCTAGACGTCGTGCGGAGTCAGTTATACTGGCCGGTGACCATCCACACAATCACTCGGAGGTGTAATGTCAAGACGAGTCCAATTCAACATTAACACAGACGTGGGCTTACGATAACAAGTACCAGTAAAAGATCAACCCTGAACTCCAGTCAGGTGCGAAGGAGCCGTGGCTTCCAGGATTCCAAGCAGGGGGGCTATTGCCTCCAATCCGGCAGGTGATCTATGTTTTGCCTTCAGAGTTAGCCCCCATGCTTGCTGACCAGGTTGCACGCTGTGTCAGCTGCTCTTACCGCAACTCGCTGCTATCAGTGCTTAATCCAGCCAGAAAACTTTGGCTGCGACCAACTTAACAACTCACAGTTTCATGAGCTCCACGCCTGGGCAGCAGGAGTGCCACAAAAACCAACTCGCCAGTCACGTGGCCTCCCGCCAACTTTCAGTACCACAACCCACCAAACCCAACAACACACTCATCGACCAAAGACCTCTAGCCCTGGCACATAACCAGGTCAGATATCGGCTGCACAACAAGTTAGTGGCGTCAGTAGAGTCGCTGCCCGCCAAAATTAAAGCCACCTTATCTTACTATCCTAATTCTGATAAGGTTAAAGGCCTTATCACCATAGAGAATTGAAAAGATACATACAGTAAGAAAGTTGTAAGCCGACAAGCAATGCCTTAAGGATGACATTTTGTAAGTTTTATTGCATGACTGTATGCAGGGTGAGTCACTAACTATTGCCATCAAGAATAACTCCGAAAGTACGATAGGAGCTCAGAAGTTTGTCGGACAAAAGTTGCTTGGGAGAACGGAAGCCATAATATGACGTTGGTTTTTTGTTTCTATATGGGGTCGCGTCAGAGATGTGAAGGTCAACTTTGTTTCTTTTTAAGTGGGATGCTATAGTTTGGTAATTATTTTCTGATGGCGGCTATCGAGACGAATCCAGTGATGTGTAAAGTAAGGTCTTCGAAGGTCAACGAAGGTCAAAAAGGTGTTCGAAGTGATGACCATTGGTCTCAAGGCAATGCTTCAGTCTTGTCGTGGATTGAATGGTAATTCTCTCTCGCATATCTTCAGGTGTATTTGGAACGTCTTTATAAACAATGTCTTTTACGAATCCCCACAAGAAAAAAACCAGAGGCGTCAAGTCTGGCGAACGAGCCGGCCACGACACATCTCCTCCGCGTCAAATCCAACGATTTGGGAATTGTCTCTGCAACTCATTTCTAGTCATCAGCGAAAAATGTGCCGAACACCCATCGTGTTGGTACCACATTATGTTTCTTGTTCCTAAAGGTATTTCTTCCAATAACAGACCTAATGTTTGTTGCAGGAATGTGTACTTCGTACCATTACGATTTCCTTCGATGAAATAGGGACATATAATTCTGTCCTCAAGAATCCCACACCGTACATTCACCAACCACGGTCTTTGGTGTGCAACTTGCCGCAGCCAACATGGATTTTCAGTTGCCCAATAATGCATGTTATGCAAATGAACACTTCCACGGTTCGTCGGTTCGTAAATGTAGCTTCGTTAGTAAATAAAATCAGATTAATAAATGTGTCATCCCTCCGAATCTGAAGTTGAGCCCATCCGCAGAATTCAATGCGACGCATGCAATCCGTACCAGTTAACTCTTGGTGGAGACTGATATGGTAAGGATGATATTTACTGCGATGCAGAACACTAACAACAATACTCTGGCTCATGCCAGATTCCCTTGCGATTTGACGCTAACTAACACAAGGATCTCGAACCAGAGCGACGAGAGTATTTCCTTTTTCGGATATGGTTCTGATGCGTTAAATATCCAGTTGTTCTCAATTTATCATACAAATATTTAAATGTACGACGAGTAGGGTGAGTATGTTGACGATATCTTTCAGTGTATAAGTCTCTACCTCTCATTGAATTTCGTTGGCCTTCTCCGAAAATTTGAAACTTATCGACTTGTTCTTCGAAGGAATACATCATTCACATTTGCTTGATTCGACGATACTAGTCTTACCGTGCCTTTTCGTGTCGTATTGCGAAACCATCGAATGGTGTTTACATGTCAATGGCACGGTAGATGGATACGCCGTATTAAGCTAATATTTACTATTAGCAGGATATACGAGAGAGAGAATTGTCAGAGCATGTGCTTCGTTAAGTGCCGAAGTGATAAGGTGGTGGTGGTTGTTGGGATGTTTAAGGGGGACTAAACAGCTAAGGTCATCAGTCCCCCAGAAGTGATAAGGAATACCACTAAATCCATGATAAGAAGATTGCAGCACTGCATTGATACCAATGGTCATCACTTCGAACACCTTCTGTAAATGGACGTTCATGCCACCTTTTTGACCTTCGTTTAACTTCAAAGACCTTACTGTTGCACATAATTGGATTCGTCTCAATAGCCGCTATCAGAAAATAAGTACGAAACTATAGCATCCTATTTTTTTAAAAATGTTGACCATATCTCTGACGCGACCCCGTCTAGCAACAAAAAACCAACGTCATATTATGGCCCCCGTTGACCCATGCAACGTTTGTCTCACAAACTTTTGAGCTACTATCATACTTTCGGAGTTAATTGTTGGTGACTCACTCTGTATACGTAGATATTGTTCTGTGGTGTGATGTGCTATTTTTGTTTTGCAGTGAACTATGAGGGGATACTTCCCAACGTGAAACTTCATAAATTCCATGGAAATCTAATGTATAGACAAATGTATCGCGTTATTTAATATAAATATCAATATTGATTAGTATGATTTAAAATACTTTATATTAACATGAAAATCTGTTGATTACTCTAAAAGGTTGAGTGAACACAGCCACGAGGGTAGAATCCAAGCCGTGACCTAATTTAGTCGTGTAATAAAAAATGCACGTAGTTAGTAGGCCATGTAGTGGTATTTTTGCGAATCTCTATGTCCAAAAGACCGATTTAGAACGTAGATTTTTCTTATTACTTAACAGTGAAAGTATTTGATCAACGGAAGCCTAACAAGGAAGAAAATTTAAGACACATATGCTGTCAAGTACCATAATCGATTGGTTATACAAAGACTTCATACCAACCGCTGCATAGAATGAAAATCTTCTGCCACTAGCAGGCTACTGTGCCTACACTGAAATACGTAGTGTAAAATTACGCACAGTAACATTCCTTATTTTAATGATCAAGCCAAAGGAAATTATTACTTATCGTTGATTGTTACATTGTGTTTTTACTAATCCACCTTAGCTTCCAATAAAGGGTTGTCTTGTTCTTGTATATTGTTTCAATTATTTTGTTTGTACTTGAATTGTGATAGTGCCAAAAGGCAAAGTGATCCATGGGCTGTTTTGGTAAAAGTTTGAGAACACATAGTAATTAGAGAATTTCTTTTATTTCCTGATCGTCTGTGTCATTCGTCTTCTTAGCAATTTGTTATTTTATATTTCATTCCGAAAGGTTCAGTATCTCAAATCACGTCTTGTGCGGGTTTAGAAAGCCTGGCGTCCTAACCCTTTCCCTATTATTATTTCTGTTGTTTAGAGTACTGGGCCAAGATGTAAGTGTCTGACCATAGTTGGAAACAGCCAGAGAACAACGGTATCTACACTTAAAAATCTACGTGTACCCAATCACTCTGTATTGTAAAAGAAGAGTACGTATAACGTGAAAGTACAGCATGAAGAACAATTATCAGGATCCGTGGAATGGAACAAGATAAATGCTAGTTTTGTGAAGAAAACGACGAATGCGCAGATGCACGAACACTTTGTTTCAAATTAACACCTTCTGTGAACGAAATTGGCATGCAGTAACGCTGTGTGCCTGAAACTGTCTCACCGACGCAAAATAAAGAGTGCTGGTGAAAAGTACGAATGTGCGTAGTGAAAAGGTACTTACCTCTGCCCAGCTGCAAGTTAAGCGGAGACTAGTGATGACTTCGATGAAAACACTGAATCCTGTGATGCTACAGGACTCCAATATCACATACACTTGTAAACATACACACACACACGCACACACACACACACCACTACTCTGAGTAGCTCGAAGATCTTGTAAAAATAACTAGACTCCCCGACAGCGATACAGTTGCGGGATATTTTGAACCTTCGCCATAGTGGTGGCAAGAGTGAAGTGTGGATTTTAAGGACACGGATCAAACTGTACATACTTATCAGGGGATGCATACTGTGTTTCTTAATCATAATTGTACTGTACACACATTTCAGTTTACGTCAAAAAAGTTTCTGAAGGTTTGAGCAGCATATAATTGCAGAAATAAATTCGATAAAGGGGCTAATACAGGATGACAATTATTGAACTGTATGAAATAAAGTCGTCGTAGCTTCTGAACGGTTTGCGTTAGGACGTTCAAACTAGACGGTTGTCCGCGGAGCATGATGGGAATTAGTATACTCATGCTTGGTTTGGATTAGCGACGAAGCCAACTTTCATCTGGATGCGGTCGTCAATAAGCAAAATTGGTTCATATGGGTGACTGAGAATCAGCATTTCGCGATTAAGAAGTCTCTTCGCCCTCAACGGGTCACTGTGTGGTGTGCAATGTCCAGTCACGGAATAATCGGTGCGATATTCCTTGATGGCACAGTGACTACCGACCGGTACGTGAAGGTTTTGGAAGATTATTTCATCCCCATTATCCAAAGCGACCCTGTTTTCGACAAGATGTGGATCATACAAGACAGCGATCGACCCCATCGACGCAGGAGAGTGTTTGATGTCCTGAAGGAGCCCTTTGGGGCCGCGTTCTGGCTCTGGGATACCGAGAGGCCACTAGTATAGGCCTCGATTGGCCGCCACATTCTCCAGATCTGAACATATGTGACTCCTTTTTGTGGGCTACATTACAGTCAAGGTGTACAGAAATAAATCCGAATATCTGTAATGACGATTACATGTTGAAATAAAGTGTGCACACACCGTAGTTCGTAAATAGTTTACAGTTTTTCATATAGTTCAATAATTATCGCCCTGTATTACCTTTTATAGTTTCATGAATGTTTTGTATGTTGATGAACTTGCCTGATAAACGTGTCTGCGACATGATAGTATAACAAATGTGCATTTAATTGCAGGTTTCCTGTTTGAAACCCACAGCTTTTAGAAAATGATTAACTGCTGTCAGATGGTGTGATATCCGATTGGCAGAAAACCATTTTCTATGTTTGGAACATTTGGAGGGAAGTTGTTTCCTTGTGAACTATGTAAATTGCTGAAGGCTGAAAATTGTGCTGTTCGATCTATTTTTCGTTTTCCGAACCATATACAACAGAATGTAAATTATTTTTGTGAACCGTAGGCCTTAACACATTTTATTTTAACTATGTAGCTTTAATGACACTACATTGCAAGCTAGAGAAGATTTTGCTCATAAGATTACTAGCACAATGGCTACTATTCATTTCGTCCCCTGTTCACCACTGACCACTCACGGGATAGAGGGGCCTTGGTGTAGCATTTCCATGAAGAGTCTGGTGTGAAGAAAGGCAGCCGACAACATTGGGTTCGGGTACGGAGTGAGCTTCCTGTTGAGTGTGCGTATCAGTTTGAACTCCTCGCTCTGCGTGGGTTATACTCAACTGCTATGAAAGGACATTCTTGTAGTGCGAGTAACGAAGTATATAGAGTAATTGTAGGAATTCGGGACTATATTTCAGCAGGAGTAAAATAAATCAGTTTATCATTGCTATCAGTAATTTGTAAAGACAGCAAACATAAATCCTATTACCAACATAAAACCAGTGAATAATACAAGACCGTATAGTTGCGGATCGCGACTGCATAAAGCAGATTTCACACAGGATAGGGTGGGCGGTGCGCAATGGCCAATTTTCGTCCAAAGCACTGGGCGAGCTCATTCGTTTGTTCGGCGCGGGACGCCAACATTGTCCACTTTCGGCCAGTCAGCAATGCACTGCAATAGCAGAACAGAGGCGCACTCCCAGCAATCTCACTCACGCGATTTTACAGAAACTATTCGATAAAAAAATTGTTTTTACGTTACTTACAGCTTTTGATGCCAGCTTCGTGACGACGTGCCCATCATTTCGTTAACAATTGTGATATTTGCATTTATGTAAGACACGGTGAGCAATTCGTAAAAGTTTACATTGAAAAATAGGGATCGCTATGATTCTGAGTTTGGTGAATGTTATATAATATGTTGTTGCATATGAAATTAAGGTAACATATTGAAGTTCTCTTTAGACTTCAGTGGAGGTTTCTATCAGCCATCAACTTGAGATAGCTGATGTGATATAGCACACTCATTTTCAATTGCTTGAGCCAGCGATAAAGCCAGAATGAAATATCCACAGCATTCATCATATCTCATAAACAGTTTGAGATATGGAAATGAGATTTTGGCAAATGATAGCATACAAAAAAGGAGAGTATTTTTCTATATGATTATTAGGCAAAACTTCATTATCTACAGTGTTATTCCACTGACCACAGACTTATCATTGAAAGAATGTAATTTTTAAGGGCCTTTGATAGCTGGTGAAACGATAAATACTGTGGGTTTTGGAACAACATAAGTGAAGACATTAGACATTCATTTTTGTACTTAGGATGCGTATTCATAAGCTACTGACATTACTTTACCTCAGTTACTCACTTAATAATTTTTTTTATAAACCACTGTTTTAGAATTCCTTCGAAATTCCGTCTGCATATGTTAGTGAGGTGGCATTGTGTAAAGTCCACTGTGATTTGGCAAAAGAAGCAAATTTTACCATGACAACCACATAAATGTAGGTTTACTCAACATTCGCCACTCATGACAGTTCTCTGAAAGTTAAAAAAGGTTAAAAAGCCTACGAAAATAAATTGCTATTTTTATTGCATTTTCAGTGGAATTCTTTCTATATACCAACCAAAGCAGAGGCGACAGGAGAGCTTTTGGATGGAAACCATGCAAGTGTGGGCAATGAGGGGCTCCGCTTAATATTTACAAGAAATGTGAGCATGGACTTCAGGTTAGAATGACACTTCCATTCCAGCAATTGCCACTTCCCCTACTGCGCCTGCCCACAGCCCCACCAGTACCACTCTCCCCAGGCTTGGCCTGCCCACTGCGCATCTAACGGTCATGTTATTTTGCACATGCTGTAACTGAATGTTCTGTTTAACGACAATACGCGATTTGAGCAGGGATGTAGACAATGGAAACTTTGCTCCCTCGAGCCTCTAACATATATCGATACTTCCTTTCTCACTTTATTTCGTATTAACCATCACGTACTGATGAGGAGCATTGGCAGCACTAGCACCAGGTTGTCTGTCTGCATGCGACCACCAGCTGTCTATGTAGGCTGCTGCAACTGAACTGACATGTGCTGCCACTTATCTGACGCCAACATCTACGGTGCTTAGCCCAGCCTCCTTCCGCTCGTTGATCCCGATGCCAGTGATTACATGAAACCAATGAGTCTGCTTTGCGTTGGGGCGGCTCCCCCCGTCGGAGGTTCGAGTCCTCCCTCGGGCATGGGTGTGACTGTTGTCCTTAGCGTAAGTTAGTTTAAGTTAGGTTAAGTCGTATGTAGGCTTAGGGACCGATGACCTCAGCACTTTGGTCCCTTAAGAATTCACACACATTTGAACATTTTTTGCTTTGCGTTGTATACAGAAAACACTTCCTAAATTTATCTACCGTCGCTTCTCCATCTGAAGACATCCAGTCTGCTTTGCATTGCACTCAGAAAAAAATTTTCTAAATTCATCTACCGTCGCCTGTCCATCTGAAGACATCGAGTCTACTTTGCACTGAATTCAGCAAAAATGTCCTAAATTCATCTGCCGTCACCTCGGCATCAGTGGACATCGAGCCTACTTTCTATTATATTTAGTACGTTTATTTTCAATTCAACTACTGTCACCAACCCACCCGAAGGTACCAACTCTGTCTAGTATTATATAAAATCAAGATATTAATTCTTTATTATCGAAATGGAGAAATTTCTTAAAACTACTTAATCCCAGAAAAAGAGAACTGTAGTCTAAATTACCTGCATAATATTTGGAAAAATCTCTAAAGCTAATTACAAGTGCTTCAATATTAACAATGAGGCCTACTCACTTTGATATGAAACTTAATTCAGTAATTACCTGTTTTAAAGCTAGGCTGAGATAGTTAGCAAAGAAAGGTACCTCCTTATCCTGAATCACCACTTACTACTGTTGAACTTTTTGATATTTCTGAAAGAAAGGAATAAATGATATTTTGTTTGGTCACATGTACTCCTGCGAATATGAATTTTCCCGTGTTATAATTGTGCTTATGTCTTTTTTAAAAGGAAGGTTACTGTGTACCTTTATAATGAGCATAATGTATGCATTTTCTACTGAGAATTATAACTAGAAATTTACGTTCTGACAAATTCAAATTTATCAAGTCTTTTGATTTTTTTCGTTCGAAGTCATAAAGCCTATTCATCTTGTAGAATAGCTCCGAGCCTTCGAAACGGCAATAAAGTATTACTTCATGTAAAGGTCCCATTTTTCTTTAACATTCAGTAGGAATCTCTTCCTCACACGTGTGTGAACTTTATTTTATTTGGATACATGAAGATTTTTCGTAAAATCTCTGTAACTCAAAAACTATTTAGCGTAAAAATAATCCCAAAGAAAATCGGCGATATGAAATCAGCCTGTGCCTGAAACAATCTTTCATTTGTCTTGTGGTAGATACGTAGCTCTGCATATTTGTCTTACGTCTTCATTCGCAGCCTGCCTTAGCAGCCGCATTTTCTAAGTCCATTCGATGTTTTCTGGATTTATTCTCAGAATCAAGTATAAAAAAGTACCCTTTTGTTATTATTCTTATCATAAGTTCTCCCAGTGAGGATTTTTACTTGTTTGAATAAACCGGCTTCAGATCGTTTCCGGCTGCAATAGCGAAGTAGGTAGACCATTATGAAGACACGTAATGGCAGAACGAGCATTGCTTTCAGTCGTTAATTAGCAAATGGCAACCCTGAGATTAGATGCCAATTATTTTAATGTGTCTTGTGGTTGTTACGTGCAAGAAACTATAGCTAATGATTCGATTATTCGTCTCTGATCATTGATTCAGTCGGGCTCCGATCCAACTAACTAATGGCCCCAGTAAACAATATCGATGGGTGGTGGTTGACATAAACTGGCTCTGGTATTTGTTGGTAACATATCTACAGCTTTAGATGGGCATACAACGCGGTCGTACCATGCACGATATAGGTGCGTCATCAAGACCACATTACCACAATCTAAAGGATGTATTACTCTGCCTCCTTCTGGTGACAGCTGCATTACTGTTGAAGAATTCAATTTATTTCAGTTACCGTAAAATTAGACTTGTAGCCACATTTACGAAGTTCACGTTCTGTCAAAGCTATAACTAAATTTCCATAGAAGAGCAACGCATCATTGTATGTTTTCTCAACCTGATATGCTGCGCTGTTGGCTGCTTTGTTTGACCGTTTAGTAGGCAATCATTTTTGTGCCTTTCGTGCTGTTCCAGTAGCTACAATGGATATGCAAGCAAATAGATACGTATAATTATTGTTCGCATATTTGTATGAGCACCCAAAAAATAAATTTCCTATTAAAAATAAATTTTCCCGTCCCGCCCTCTGAAGCGTATGATGCTGTCATTACATAGAAAGCTGTATGTTGTCAACAAATGTAAAATGATGTTATGATACTAAGCTTACAAGTTACTATCGTTGGAACGTACTATCTCTGGCAAGGACAAAAAAAACTAGAACTGTGAATGTATTTTTGCGCCAATTGCCTCATTTCACAAGTAAGCAGTGTGTAAGAACACACGGTTTATTTTGTTTTGTTTCAAGGATGTTAGCAATGACAATGATTCATGTAATATACATCATTTCATGATGTACGCAGCTTCGCGCTCATTTAGTCTTTCTGTATTATTATAGTGTAAACGCTCAGTTCTGATGGTGACGTGTATACATGTCGAAAGATATTAAAGTTTGACGTGTTCTGAAAAAAGATGTAAGTGATGTGTTATTTTTGCAATGTACTGCTGTACTGACAGCATAAGTTGGGGATCACGCTTGACGAAGCATACAGACAATTCGCAAGTCTTCCAAGCTACGCCAAATGCGTGGCAAAAAAGTTGCATAAGACGAGTGGAAGCGCAGGTGCTTCTTCATTCACTGGGTTTGCAGTTGATGCTTTGAGTATCGCACCGTCTCGAGACGTACCTGAAGCAGGAATTGACAGTGTAAACAGGGTCTTTGCTGATGAACAAGAATATAATAAAAATTATATTATTATTCCAAATATCTGTTAATGCTAACTTTCAGTCCTTCTACCAAAAACATTGCAGTAAATGCTTCAGGTACCATGCGGGTTATTGAATAATAGTGCACTTTGAAGAGGCAGGCTAAGTCAAACTTCTATGCGAATTACCAGTAACTAAAAACCAAAGTGTGTTTCCGAACCGTGTTGTAAATCGTATAGTTTTTCATGCTTCTACTACTTTTACAATTCTCGGATCAATATCTTTGACGATATATTCGGATCCGTATTCGACGCACTAGTAAAATTCTGACACAGGTACGTATCCGGCATCAATTCACGAGTTAAACTGTCTGAATCGTTCCGCCTACTTAAGAATGGACGCATCCATAAACTTGAATCTCTTGTTCTTCTTTCTAATAACTTTTTTACGTGTGTGATTTAAAAGCAGTAAAGCCTATCTAACTCGTGTTCGTCCAATCTGTGTAAATAGTGTGCAAACACATGTCACTGGCCTGGAAATGTACTGCCGTAAACACCGTCGAGCGATACTGGCTGGTGTGTAATCGTATGTGTGGCTGCAATTCGTGTGGACGTAATGTCGTCAAACAACGCCGTAGGGAGAAATTGTCGGCAATATGCAATTTTTATGACCCATCTAAACGTATCTTTCTCCATCCTTCCTGGCAAGTCATTCAAATTAAATGGCAGTAGAGACAGACACACATAATCCTTGATATGGCCTCATAAAAAGAAATCACAAGGTGTTCGTTCCCGAACTATCTACGCCTGTAACAGCTGCAGCCGGTATGGTTTTATATGCAGACGTTTTCCACAGAATGCGCCACATAACTGACTGCACCATGTGCACTTCTCTGCGCTTAAATACTGCCGATCTTTTCGATTGGTTGGTTGGTTTAAAAGGGCCGGGGAGGGACCAAACTGCGAGGTCATCGGTCCCTTGTTCCCAGTAGAACAATTACTTAAGGGAAAGAAGAAAATAAAGAAGACATATGGCACAATAACAGGAGGAAGGAATAACCAGAAGAAGGACAGAAGGACAACGAACACTACAATGGACCAAATTGGATAAGAAAACCACAGAGACGCAAGAAACAGGGAGAAGAGATTAAAAACAAGAAAGCAGATTACCATGGCTGGTGACCATGAGAATAAAAAAGCAGAAGCCAGCCACTTTGCAACACATTAAAACCTCCACCCTAAAAGCCCTAGGATGGAGGACACACAGGGACAAAGGACAAGCGCTAAAACTGAGATCAAATGATAAAATCCAACTTCACGAATAAAACGTAAAACTAAAGCTGCTGTTGAGGCACTGTCGCCCAACACCGAAGGTAGGGTGCTGAGAAAGTTAAAGTCCGCCGCAGAGCGGCTAAAGTGGGCAGTCAAGCAAGAAGTGGACGACTGTCATTTGGGAACCACAGAAACACTGAGGTGGGACCTCGCGACGGAGGACGTAGCTATTTGTAAGCCACGTATGGTCAATGCGGAGTCGACAAAGGACAACTGATTCCCTGCCATAAGCCCACAGGGAAGACTTCCACACATTCACAGTCTCATTAATGACACGCAGTTTGTTTTGCATACTATTATGCCACTCCGTCTCCCAAAGCCGAAAAACTTTGCGGCGCAAGACAGAATGAAGGTCAGTTTCAGAGATACCCGTGTCCAGGAGCGGTTTCCGCATAGCCTGTTTGGCCAGCCCGTCATCAAGTATGTTGCCCTGGATTCCGACGTGTCCTGGGGTCCACACACTACAGAGCGACTGGACCGCTCCAGGGCCGAGATAGACTCCTGGATGTTCGCTGCCAAGGCTTGGCTAGGGTGGCACTGGTCGATAGCGCATAAGCTGCTCAAGCAGTCAGAACAGAGAGGAAACGACTCACCAGAACGGGAACGGATGTAGTGAAGTGCACGAGATATGGCCACAAACTCTGCAGTGAATACACTGCAGCCATCAGGCAAGGAAAGCTGTTCGATATGACCTCTGTCGACATAGTCGAAGCCAACATTACCTTCAGCCATCGAGGCGTCGGGGTAAAGAACTTCAGAGCCCTGGAACAAATCAAGAATCGAGAGGAAGTGACAGCAGAGAGCACCGGGGATAACAGAGTCCTAAGGGCCATGCAAAAGGTGCAGACGAAGTTTCAGCCGAGGTGTACACTTGGAGGTGTACGTGAATGGACCTCAAGTAGAGATGGTAAAGGGAAGTACTCCAGTTCAGAGAGAAGGGATCACACGCGAACTGCATTCGTGAACCCTGACTTGGGCCGCCGATGTGGGACGTGAACTGCCACTGGTGGGAAAAGGAGACGGTGATTCGGATGCTCAGGAGAACTGCGAAAGCGTGCAACATGACTGGTGAACAGTTTTGGACGTCGGATCTGCAATGGAGGGTTCTGGCCTCCACCAGGACACTGGGCACCGTAGTCGTTCTAAAAGCTCCCGTCGCTGGGAGAACGCCACAGTGGTGCACTGAATCGATTAAACTCAACGCTGAGGGCGCCACCGAACCGTAAACCAGACTCCCATACCCAAGGTGGGATTGAACAAGGGCTCTGTAGAGCTGCAGCAGCATAGAGCGATCTGCACCCCAGTTGCTGTTGCTCAGGGAGCAGAGGGCATTGAGGCGCAGCCAGCACTCCAGCTTAAGCTGATGAAGGTGAGGTAGCCAAGTCAAACGGGTGTTTGACGCCAGTCCTAAGTCTCCACTACAGTGAGTGGATCGTCACTAAGGTAAAGTTCTGGTTCCGGATGAATGGTGCGACGCCAACAGTAGAGCATGACACACGACTTCACAGCTGAAACTATGGCCTAGAGACCATGACTGCGTCTTGTGGATGGCTCCCTGTAGGCGCCACTCCAGAACACCAGTACTGGAGGAGCATTACGTAACGCACAAGTCATCCACATACAGAGAAGAAGAGACCCACGGCCCTACAGCTGCTGCTAGGCCGTTAATGGCCACAAAAATAGAGATACGCTCAATACAGAGCCCTACGGAACGCCATTCTCCTGAATATGGGGGGAACTATGGGAAGCACCAACTTCGACATGGAAAGTATGGAGTGAGAGAAAGTTTTGGATAAAAATTGGAAGCAGGCCACGGAGAGCCCACTCATACCATGTGGCAAGGATATGATGTATCCAGGTCATGTCATATGCTTTATGTTAGTCAATAAAGATTGCAACTAGGTGTTGGCGTCTGGAAAAGGCTGTTTGGATGGCAGACTCGAGCAACACAAGATTATCAGTGGTACAGTGATCCTGGCGGAAGCCGCCCTGACATGGACCAAGTAGGCCATGTGACTCCAGGAACCCCAACCCAATCATCGACACACCATACGTTCCATCAGCTTACAGAGAACGTCGTTGAGGCAGGAGCTGTGTCAAGGCAATGTGCAAGGGCACTGAGGAGCTCCCACTCTGTAAATGAGGCGTTATAGGGTTCGCTACGGCATGTAGAGAACGAGAGGACTTCCCTTTCCATCTGCTGTTTGAGGGTGCGAAAGGCTGAGGGCTAGTTCTCCGACGCAGAGGCTTGAGCATAGTGTTCGTCAAAGCGCTCGGCACTCGCTTATGCGTCAGTAGAGAGCACGCCATTGATATTGACGCCAGGCACACCTGCTGGGATCTGGTACCCAAAAAGACGTGTGATCTTCGTCCAGACTTGGAAAGGTGACGTATGGCACCCAATTGTCGACATGTACCTCTCCCAACACTCCTTTTTCCGTCGCTTTATAAGTACGTGAACGCGGGCACAGAACTGCTTGAAGGCTATGAGGTGCTCTAGGGAGGGGTGCCACTTATGTTGGTGTAGAGCTCGCTGACGCTCTCTAATTGCCTCAGCGACTTCCGGCGACCACCAAGGGACTGTCTTTCGCCGGGGCACCCTAGAAAACGAGGGATCGCGATTTCCACCACAGAGATTATCGTTGTAGTGACCTGCTCAATCACAACAAGATGGGGAAGTGGTCACTACCACACAGGTTGTCATGTGCACTCTAGTGGATAGATGGGAGAAGTCCTGGGCTGCAAATTGATAAATCAATAGCCGAGTAACTACCATGAGCCACACAGAAATGTGTGGTGGCCCCAGCATTTAAGACGCAGAGGTCGAGTTGGGACAGTAAATTCTCGACATCTCTGCCACAACCTGTAAGCATGGGTTATGGATGTTAAAATCTCCCAAAAGTAGGTAAGGTGTAGGGAGTTGACTAATCAGTGCAGTCAATACATTCAGAGGTACCACACCATCTGGAAGGAGGCATATGTTGCAATCATTTCCTGCATTGTCCATATCCTGACAGCCACAGTTTCAAGAGGAGTTTGAAGGGGCACAGATTCACCACATACCGAGTTCAGGACATAAACGCAAACTCCACCTGACACACTGTTATATTCACTGTGGTTCTTGCAAATATCCCCTGTAGCCATGAAGAGCCACGAACCAGGCTTCCTGGAGGGCAATGCAGAAAGCAGGTGTAAAGCTTAACAGTTGCCGAAGCTCAGCCAGAGGGGAGAAAAAACCACCGTAATTCCACTGGAGGATGGCGTGATCGTGAGACTGGGAAGGCAGGAAACACTCAATGAGGCAGTCTACGCCTCAGTGTCACCTGCTGCCACTGACTTATTTTCTGGACAGGCTATACCCATTGTGTCTGAGGGTCTGGCGAGATCTAGGTCTTCAGTGGAAGCCAGAATCTTCACCTCAGACGCAGAGCTTGTAGGTAGCGGTGGTGTGGGTGCCACTGCAATTCTCTTGGTCTTGGGGGTCTTCTTTCTGGATTTCTCTCACTGATCCTTGGGTTTCTCTGGCTGGAAGGGCTTCACTGATTCAGTCTCTGTGACAGGATGGTCCTGAAGCCCTATGACCAGCTGCTTTTGGGCACTTCAGCCACTGGCGGGTGTCATCTTTCCCACAAGTGGAAACCTGGGAAGGGAGTGACCCAAGGGACCCCTTCCTAGCAAGAGGAGCCGAAGAAGCCTTACGCTTCTCTGGCTGATGGTTGGGGTGTTTTACTCCTGAAGTAGGTGGTGCAGGAGCAACAGGGTGGGAAATGCCCCCCACCATCAAGGGAGCAGGTGTAGTCTCCCAGTTCTGAGAGGTTACAGGAATTCGAGGAACTGATGGTGCAACAACTGTTCTCATAGTGGTTGCATAAGAAGAGGTCATAGCCACAGGATGTAGGCGCTAAGATTTCCTCTTGGGCTCAGTGTAGGTTTGTCCAGGGTCTTGTATTCCAAGATTTTGCTTTCTGTTCACTATAATACCCTGGACCATATTTAAGGTCTTATGAGGCGTGATGGTCACGGAAACATCCTCCAGCTTTTCGCAAGCGAGAAATTCTCATGACTGGGCAGAGGATGCTGCTTCTATCAAGACTGACCCTGACCGCATTTTCGATAAACCCTCCACCTCCCCAAACTTATCCTCTAAATGCTCTACAAAAAACTGAGGCCTCATCGAGCCAAAGGAATTCCCATCGACCCTCATACACATGAGGTACCGGGGCGAATAAGGTTCACTGCCACTCTTAGCCTGGCGTTCCTCCAGTTCCTACCATGGTGTGGCCTGGGGGGAACGAGTTATGGTCATACTTCCTTGCGTTCTACAGAGACTTGGATCACTTAGAGATGCTGGCTTTTGATCACCAGCAAGTGATTACATGGTATGCTTCATCATGTGTCATCCGCCCTGATGCCACCCACTCCAACCAGGGGCCCTCCCCACAGGCACCACCCATCTGCAGCAAAGGCCTCCTGTCAGGATGGCCACTGCTGAGAGTCCCGATGACCCAGAGTGATGGGCATCTACTCCTTGGCATTCATCGAGAGTTAACAGCACAGGCATCAGCAGAGCAATCCCTGTGTAGTCAGGTGGTTGCAACCAACGGGGTACATGGCTGCTGCACCACAATGAACTGGCTACCATGTTGGATATGAGGTGCAAAAAATACCATGGTCATTGTTGGCGCAGAAAATGACACAGCATAGTGGATGGAGGAAAACCCACGCAGGAAGGTGTCCTCGTTCAAGAGATGGAGGATGAGCAGGACTGCAATGCCACGATGAGAAAGGGGGCTAAAGATCTCAATGCACGATGTACACGATGCACCATGTAAGGCGCCCTTCCACAATTGGCTTGCTCTTCAGGAAAATTTTGAAAAATGGACGTCAAACCCTACAGGGGACCATCACATAAAGGCTGAAAGGTAAGAGACTCCTTTTAGTCACCTGTTACGACAGGCAGGAATAGCTCAGGCCTATTCTAACCCATGGGCCCGCAGGGGGGATCTCGCTGGGTTCCCAACGAGTGACGCCACACACGCTACAGCTTATCTGCTGATGGTCCCAACTGGTTGTTTCCTTCACACAACATATGCAGACAGTCCCACAACAAGTGTTGTACCACCAGTGGATTCTTTGTGCACAGGAACTTTTATCTCACATTTTGTGCCAAATCTTCGCTGAACCATCGCTGTTGACTCACATTTAGCGAATTTGAGGACACAAAACGCACGCATCGCTTCATTATACGTCTTGTTCAGACTCGCCTATCACGAATCGAAAGTTTCTATCCACTGATGTGTGTCAATCTCCTGTGTGACTTGTAGCTTCCTTACAGTATTTTTGTGAAACGCCGGAGGTACTAATAGCAACCTTGTAGTGATTCGATATACTCGTCTTCCACGTCTCAGGCATTCTTACCAGAGTTTCCTGTTGTGACTAATTTACAATGAGCACAGTTGTTTGGAGCTATGCATAATCTGGAGGTAGTCAGTTAGGTGGACACTTATAAACCTTACCTGCAGGTCATAACTTCTCAGTATTTGTAGACTTTCTACGGATTGACTGGCGGCGCAGTACCACTCTACAGAATATGTCCTGACAGCACTTGTCTCGTGAACACAGGACCAAACACGTTTTCATGTGTGTGGCTGTGTCTTGAAAGGAGGATATAAGATGAACATCAACAAAAGTGAATGAGGGAATTAGATTAGGAAATCAGACATCTAAAGTAGTAGATGAGTTTTGGTATTTGTGGAGCAAAATAACTTTCCATGCGTCACAGCGCCACCGTCCAGTTCCAATTATCGCCACCAGGTGCCGTCATCAGTTGCCGTGATTCATAGTGTAACACACCTGACCAGTCGCAGTGCATTTGTTGACATGTGAACACGAGCTTGGACAAAAGGAGCAGGGCATTATTGATGAAGCTGTGTTATCAAAACAACAGCAATGCTGCAGCTGCACTTCGAGAATATTGCCGGATGAAAGAATTACGGAAGGTTCCTCTTTCTCCGCCTGCTGTGAGGATCATGATGAAGCAGTTCGAATCAACTGGAGAAACGGGCGTCGCTTCAGGAAGAGGCCGACGACCGGCTACACCACAGGTGGCTGATGAAATTGCTGTTGCTCCGGCAGATAAAGCTGTGCGCTATTCCCGATCGTCAGGCAGAGCGCGTGCTGTGTCACGAAAATTGAACATCCCGTGGTCCACTGTACAGAAAGTGTTTTGAACCATTCTCAGATGGTATCCATAGAAAATCCATATTGTACAGCAGCTTGCACCACAGGAACACACAACGACGCGTTGAGTTCGCTCTCCACTTTCTCGCAAGGATTGAAGTTGACGAGGGCTGGCCCTGGACCATCGTACGTACAGCCGAAAGAATTGCCGATTGTGGGGATCTTCACCTCCAGTCACTGTGCATGAAGTTCCTCTGTATGGTGAATGTGTCATCGTATGATGTGCTTTCACGGCTACATTCATCATTGGTCAATTCTTTTTTCAACAGTTTGGCACTCATGGACGAAAGACAAGCAGTGTGACTGGCCAGCGTTACTGCGATATGTTTCGCCAGTATGTCAAAGCCGCCCTACAGGAGAGAGACGCACTGGACCCAACAATTTTCATGCAAGATGGGGCCCCACCATACGTCGCTCGTGAACTTCTCCTACTTCTCCGAGCCGGCCGCGTTGGCCGTGCGGTTCTAGGCGCTTCAGTCCGGAACCGCGGGACTGCTACGGTCGCAGGTTCGAATCCTGCCTCGGGCATGGATGTGTGTGATGTCCTTAGGTTAGTTAGGTTTAAGTAGTTCTAAGTTGTAGGGGACTTATGACCTAAGATGTTGAGTCCCATAGTGCTCAGAGCCTTTTGAGCCATTTTGCTTCTCCGAAACACATTTGGAAAAAGCAGAATTATCTGCCGATCGTTTCCAATGCTTAGCCGGCAGGATCACCTGATGTCCCTGTGATTTCTGATTGTGAGGCTACCTGAAGCACCGGGTTTACCAGGGGAACATTCACACATATGCTGATCTGAAGCGCAGCACATCAAGAGAGGTAACCAAAATATCTACGGACATACTTCATTCTGCACAGCAGAATGAAATTCTACGTTGTCAGACTCTTCTGGACACTGGTGGGCATTATATTGAGCCCCTTTTGTAAGCAGTAACGGAACTGGTATGTGATGGTACGATGTACCGTAGCAGCACCTTAAAAGTGTTTGAATTGAATTGATTCTGCATTATTTCTCTTCCCCATGTCCTTGACATTAAAATTCTAACAAGTTTGGTCCTCCTACGCTAATTAGTTTCCATGTTATAACATTTCAAATAGGGAAAGTTTAGTTATAACCACCCGGTATTTTACTGTCGGGAAGCTACACGGGGATAAATGATCATTGTAATGAAGTAAGAGAAATCACAGCTCGCACAGAAAAATTGGAATGTTCGTTTTTCCCGTTCACTGGAACCGTGTGCCAGGTACTTAATTTCGAATTGCAGAACCGTCATGTAGTGTTGAATGGCTTGGCAGTCTACACATTTCCGTGAACCGAACAGCTAGTGACGTCATTGGAAACCTTTCCTGAAAAGCATCGCGGTATATTGTTTCCTTTTATTTAGTGACATACATTTCACACATTCTTATAGGCAGACTTAAAATAGTTTTCTGTGGCCCCCAAGTAGCAGCGTGGAAGCTGATTTCGAAATGTAGCGGCAGAGAGATCCTGCAGTGCGGGCATAATTCGTTCGCGCAGTGCGGTACCTCAGCGCTCCTGCACTGGGGGTACTGCGCGGGCTCGCTGTCTGTGGGAGTAGCACCAAGTGGCTGCGCCCCGCCTCACACTGCCGGTAGCGGCTGCTCACTCGCTGGCAGGGCGGCAGCGAACACCGCTGACCACTGCCCCAGCCCCACAGCTCACATCCTTCCTCACTACAAGAAGTTTCCCCGTCCTTCTTCCCACTCCTGCGCAGCCGTCAGGCATTAGGCCGTCATGCATTTCTTTGACAAAGAAATATGATCAACATTCGTCAAATTTCTTTGATGTAAATCACTGACGTCGGGTATTACACTGTCGTCATATTTTTCGTCAAATTTCAAGGTGGCGGACAACAACTACCAGTTATTATGCGCTGCCGTTGCTTGTACTGTAATTGCATTGCGTGTGCATTTGGAAGAAAAGCGGCGAAGGAAAAGGAAACATAATTGGGTGAAGACATGGGGATTATAATGAGATAATAAGAGTATTCAGCAAAATTTGTTAAAAGAGCTGCAAGTGGAGGATGCCAAGTCTTACATAAATTACTTATGAATGGATGAAAGTGCATCTCAGTATTTTCTCGGTAAAGTGGATTCTCATATTACAAAACAGAATACTCACTTGAGAAATGCTGTATGTGCAGAAGACAGTCTCACCGTGACACTACGGCATTTTTTAATATAAAACAGGGTATTCTATATATTTTTGCATCCCTCCACAGGAGGTTCTTCTCGAACCTTATCTCTCTGGTACCTTACCATGGAAAGAGCTGCCACAGTGCTCTATCTGCCATTCTAAACTTTTCTTTAGCGTTTAATACAATGTCAGGTCGATGAAACATCGGTTTAATTTTACATTTTCTACAAGTTATTTCGTTACTTTTGCGTCAATCTTCATGTTTTGTTGTACCAGAGCAGAGAGTTTGTTCCTTGGATTCCACATCATTGTTGTAATTGATACATATCATGAATTTAAGTGCACAAGTGTCATTAAAGAGCCTTCGTAGAATGCACGACAACTGTGACGTCTTCAGTGACTTCCACAAGTCTAATGCATGTGCGTTGTGTCTAAAAGCCAAATGGAAACCTCTACCAGCTACAGCTGTATCGCACCCAACTTGTCGTTACGTAAAGTTTTGTATTTAGAACAAAAAAATCAACACATAGGTTGAATTTTGCTTAATTAAGATTGATTCAGCCTCTCTTATTTTCATGGCATGATTTTTCCTTAGCTGTTAGTTTCAGTTAATTGCTACACTTATAGAAGTAGCGACACGTACAATATGCTTAAGTTTTTACACACAGTCTGGCGCACTTGCGACGTTTAATCTCAATTAGCTTGCACTTTAAGGCGTTATTTTAGCTTTTTGAAAGTTTAGAACTCACGTTGATGTCTCGACGACCAAATTCGACTGATGTGAATCCTATGGAACCCTTCTGGGTCGCTATCGGACGCTATCACCACGTACACAAAGCGGGGGTCCGTTATTTACAGGAATTGCGTGATCGTGTGTAGAGATCTGATGCCACATACCTCCACAAACCTACAAACAAATTGTATAACCGACGGTAAGCAGGATCGCTGCTGTATTGCGTTCCAAAGATGGACCAAAGAGCAATTAAGCAGGTGGCCATAATGTCTTGGCTCGGCAGTGTATACACCATGAGTATTAAAATATTTGTAATGCGTTAAATGTTTTGTCTAAGCTCAAATCATATTAATGACACTTCGTAAAACACAATTCAAATACGTTTATATCCTAATAGTGGATCTAACTTTCTCAGAAACTACAGAGTAAGAAAATATAAATTAAATTTTATATTACCATATTTTATTATTTCAGTTTTGATTTTATAGTCTGTCATCTCAATAGCATGTCAGTCACAGAATTAATTCGAGGCATGGGAGCACAGGGACAACATGCATATGTTATTTCCAAGTTAAACAAAAAATTAACTCAGCACAAACTAAAATATCTCCTGTACCGTAAAATACATCCACATGTACGACCATCACATCAGAATTACATGAAAAGAATACGTTTTAATACGATCTAATATCAATTTGGTATCTACGGTAAGGATTTATACTTAAAGAATGCCAGATTCGAGTGACTTCATGCTACTTGACGTAAGTTCGAGTTCAATGTATGAAGTTCACCTATTCATTCTTGAAGCTGCTGACGAGTGGGTTTCAGTTCGACGTTTAGTGCTTCCACAGTCAGCTAAGGAACTCTCAAACGCTAGATCTGTGTGACACAAGGTTAGTTTCAGTACCTAGTGTATTTTGAACATAATTTCAAACCTTCTGTAAACTTTTCCTCGCTTTCATGCGTAACGTCATGTATGTAACATATAATCAAACATTTAAAGCTTGCAGGGGAGATGGATTACTTAAAGACTCGAGTGATTGCTGGTCTCTCAGAATCCAGCAGATAACAGCCACGGTCAGCCAATCATCCACGTGCCTAGCTATATTTCCCGCCCACCTCCATTTGACTTTCACTATGGCCATAATTATGTCTTCTGTTCCAGTATCTTCCTGATTCATTCAGTTGTTTACCCGTTTCTACTAGGAATTTCCAATAAGGATCTCTCCATTACTCGCCGAGCAACCCTCAGATTCTGAACTGTGTTCGTATTATAAGCACATGTCGCACAGCCGTTGTAGGAAACTGCAAATGAACAATGAATACAAAATTTCATTTTCACTCTCATCTGAGGATTGTATTGAAAACCCTATTTAGTATACCAAACCCTCTTCAGGCCATTTTTTACTTTTCCTTTTATTTCTTTTCCTGTTCATCCAGTCGTCATCTTGATTTGCACTAAATACAAAAACTCATCCAGTGGTTGAATGCCTTCATTGTTAATTCCTATAATTTTCTTTTTGCTCTGTCGAAATATATTACTTTAGTATTATTATAATTGATTTTCACGCCTTCATCAAATTTAGTTTCTTAATTTCATCTAATCATTTCTGGTAGGTATGATACTTAACGTGTCATCAGACGAAGGTGGCTCAAGTACCTTCCTCTAATGGGTACCTGTTTCTTCTCCATTTCCCGATTCTGGGATCTGGTATCTTGATCCAGGAGAAGCAGAATGTACTATATAATCAGAATTATCCGGACGCTATTAGTGAACACTATTATGGGGTTCGCCCACCTTTCGCCTTTATAGTGGCTTGAGCTCTGCCGGGTACACATTCAGTGAGGTGTCTGAAAGTCTTTGGATGAGAGACAGTTCGTTCTTCCACAAGAGCCGAAACCAGAGAAAGTAATAATGTTGGACGCTGTGGTCTGGAGCGAAGTGGACCTTCTAACTCACGCTAAAAGTGTTCCTTTGTATGCTTCCACATTTAGGGTTTTCTTAAGCGCAGTAAGGGGACTCCACCCTAACCACGAAAAACATCCAGTACTGTAACAAGGCCTCCTTCGTTCTTCACTGTTGGACCACACAAGATGGGAGGTAATGGTCTCCAGATGTTCGCCAATCCCAAACCTTCCATCGGACTGCTAAGGGTGTAGTGTGGTTGATCACACCGAATCATTAATTTCCAATCATCCACTGCCCATTGGCGTCGCCCTTTACACCACCTCAAATGACGCTTAGCACTGGCCACAGAAATGTGTGGCTTATGAGAAGCTGCTCGACCGTCCGTTTTAAATCCCTACGCACAGTCAGTGTGCTAGCTGGACAGTTGGTAACACTCTGTAAATCACGCGTGATATTTTGCGATTTTTCACTATCACCCTCCACGCTGATCGACGGTTCCTGTCCGTCTGTACATAAATTCTGACCGGTCTTCGTTTAGCTTCGGTTGTTCCTTCGAAATTCCGCTTCACAATCACATCAACAGTCGACTTGGGCAGCTTTAGAAGGGTTGAAATGTCCCTGATGGATTTGTTACTCAGGTGACAACCAAGGATTAGTTCACGTTCGAAGTTCTCCTAATCGATCCACTCTGCTATTACTATTTCTCTACTGGGAAAACGATATTACCCACTTTTACAATGGCCGGTCAGCCTCTCGTGACATAGTGGTCAATTCCGCATTACACAGGGGTGTTCATATCCTTCTGATCAAATAGTGTAGTTTTCGTGATGTACAGTATTGTCTGCCTCCTCCTCCAATTCCGATTTTTTCACTATCAGAACGTCTCATGGCATGCTTCCTAATAGTTGGAAAAATCTCTCTCAAATGTCTAAGGCATACAAATGGTCAACGTACTATCTTCAGAGCTTCCACGTTCTGTAAAACTGTACTTGGCGATGTAACATATTGCATGTACCATATCAGTAGTACATTCCAATTAAATCAGGGCTGTTAAGGCTCACCCTCTCTGCTTATACGGTCGACACATCTGAAATTAAAATAAATAAACTTATCAGACTTTGATAATTTGTCCAAAACATCCATTTCCCCCAGGCCAAGTAAGTATTACACAGCACATCTTGTATTAGGACTGTTTCAATCACTACGTTAAATCACTGTATGAAACGCTCATCTGGTTAGCGAAAGTGGTAGCTCACGCTCTACAAAAAGCAAAGATTTGAGTTTGAGGCACAGTAGAAAACAGTCTTAGTTTGTCATAAATGTTCATTACATCGTACAGATCGCTAAGGAGTAAAGATATTTTGTCACCTTCGGAGATTTTGTCGTTCAGAAGCACTTCGTGTCTACAAGAATGGTCTTATCGCCGCACGAGCCTCTGCAATGGCCTCAATGTGGAAACTGAAGTTTCAGTGAGCATTTGGTACCTTATCTGTCACACGTGATACACACTGATTCTTCGAATGATCGCTTCAAGGTCTGCAGCTCGTCGAGAGCACGACCCGTGCAAAGAGCAGAATGGGTTTTTTACTCTTCATTTCGCGAGAAGAGGAGAACGGGGTTTTTACGCTTTATTTCAGTCTTATCTATAAGTGGGTTATTCTGCAAGATACGGCAATGAAAGTTAAGCAGAATAAACCATCCTATTTTGAAACAATGATATTTCTTCTGCACAAAATAAAGGTAGTTACATTTTGAATACATTGTGGGAGTGAACAGTGATCAATGTTGTTACAAATATTTACTATTAAAAACAGTCTTGATCACAAATTATTTATTCCGGCGACTGGTTTCGACCACAACTGTGGTCATCTTCAGACCTACAAGTCATATACAAAGCTTTGATTAGAGGGCTACATGTATTTAAAAAAATACATAAAACTACATAGCGATAAAACGATGAATTACCAATGAGTAAAAACCTACTTCTTATGGTCAGTTAACGATTTTTGCAGCCTCCTCATTGAAAAGCGCCCTGATAGAGCGTCTATCGTTTCAGTAAAGACATGTTGCTGCTCAATAGTACATCGTCTGACGTGACAATGTTTGCCATTCCAGTTTCACAACTACTTCGTTAGAAAGAAGCCTTCAGCACATCTTTGGAATGGTGTCTATCCTCACCATGGCAACCACTAGTTTGCCTATCGACTTTACAATAAGTTCAGTGGAAAGAAGTCCGCTGCCACATCTTTGGAATAGTGTCCATCGTCACCATGGCAACCACTAGTTTACCTATCGACCCTACAATAATTTCAGTGGAAAGAAGCCTGCTGCCACATCTTTGGAACGGCTTCTAACTTCACCATGGCAACCAGTGGTTCCAAATGGTTCACTAACAGGCCTTGAGAGCGCAACCCATGTACTGTCAAAACGATGTTCATTTATCCTACATGTTTAAATATTTTTAACGCTTCTTAACTGACAATAGCTGTTGAACAAGCTACGTTTTCTGTGTGTTTATTTTCCTTTCTTGTCAATGTTCTTTCAACTAAGAAATTTTACGTTATTATTCGACCTATAACCCATTGGTTAGCAATGACATCATTCTGTCAGAAGTGGGCGGAGCCGCCAGTATATATAGTAAGACGTGCAGTGTTTTCGCCAGTAGTCATTTACCACGAGAAGTGGGTTCTTACTCATTGGTAATTCACCGTTTTAAGCTTTGTTGTTTTAAGTGTTTTTTTTATGTATGTAGTCCTCTAATCAAAGCTTTGTATATGACCTGTAGGTCTGAAGATGACTACAGTTGTGGTTGAAACCGATCACTGGAATAAACAATTTGTGATCAAGACTGTTTTTGATAGTAAATATTAATAAAGGTAGTTTCAATTTAACAAGTCATTGCCATCGAAATTATTAGGAATGATAAGCAAATTGACAGGAACATATGTAACTGTTTATTAAGAACTGAAACCAGATAGTTCATCTACAAAGTCTATGCAAAACGTAAATGGGAACGAAGTGTCGGGGTGACGTGCCATTGGCAGCACTGAATATCTCACAACCTCATTGTATCTATATTTCGACTTAAAGTTATTGTCATCCTGCGATCCTACACAGTTTTCGTAATTTCAAGAGAAAGTGTTCTAATATTCGTGACGAATTTTACAGTGCCTAAATTACGAAAGCAACGGTGCTGAGTGAATTTTTGGTTGAAATGGTGGAAAACATTTACAGAAGTATTTTATGTTTGAAACTATAGGGCAAACACCGTGTTAAGAACGGTTCTCCTGATTTATATGTTCGTAATGCGTGCCAACCCTTTGCCTGTCAGAAAATTTGTGTAAAACGCCGCAATCTCAATTGGTTCATGACAGGATATTTAATCCGAAAACCTGTAGAAAAGTTTTTTCTTCGTTATTTGAACAAAGAGTTGAACCAAAACCTTGTCAACCTTTACGTGTGACAGTCGTTGAACAAGCTGGCTACAATTAAAAAATTATGCAAAGCATCATCAGAGAAAACGAGTGCTGAGTTTACGTTACAACATCGAAACAGAAGTTCATTTACCACTTTAGATTGGCGAAGGACTTCACGTCCTATAAATTAATGGTATAATCAGTACAATGCTGATGTATTGTTCATACTTTTTTAATTCAATTTTACTCTTATTGTGCGTTTTCATTTTTTTCTCTAGGTCAATCAGTCAACCTTATCAACAGAAGAGCTCTGAGGAGTTTTCTTGGAAATATTCGCGGAAGAGACCACAATTGTGTCAAGACAACTCAAGACTCTTTCAACGATATGCCCTATATTTCAGCTTCGTCAGACTGCGATTTTTGTGCCAAAAGTCAGGTAGCTGATCACTTCTCAGACATCACTATAAGCTCAGTCATCACTATAAGTAACTCTTTCGTGTTTCTAAAAAAAGTGCCGAAAGCACGCTGTTAAGCAGAGTTTGCCACAGGTGGTGAGGAACATTCCAAACGAAACTTTCCACAATTACAGGGCTACATGGCAAAGCCGCAGGGGCAAGTGTGTCCGTAGATGGTGAAAGTGCTTGGTAGGAGACATGGAAAAATGTCTTCAAGTTGAATAAAAATATTTGGAAAATGAGTCTTCGACCGCCTTATACGTATTACAGTAAAAGTCAATTAGTTTTTGCTTTACACATTTTTCCTCTTCCATTGCAACAAGGAGAAATTTTAAGAAAGTTATCAACAATGTGCTAATTGTTAGGTGTAACACTATATTTATATGAAAAACTAACGAATGAAAAGAAAATCATTTGTTAACTGTCGTGATAGACTTTTAAAAACAATATCTTATGACAAATTCTCTTTGTAGCATTTAATCTCTTCTTATTTTCTGATAGTCATAGAATGTACGTTCCTTGCCAATGCCAAAAACGTAGATATCATGAGGTTTCACAAGGTTTGCTGGGAATTGTTCGAATGCAGGAAAAATGACCTATTTTGTCTCATTATTAGTGTAGCAGTGGCAATAAGAATGATGTGACCCATTTCTGATTCGAATATTGGCAATATTTCTCGGCCTGGCAATGAAAGAATTTTTAATTCACGTATGCACCTATTTTTCGATGTATTCCTTAGTAGCTTAATGCACTTTCACCAAAGTTTTTGCAATGCTTTGTTTCGTACCTGTATCATGATTTTGGATATTTATATACAGCAAGTCTTGCTTCACATCCCAGTTCCGCCTGTCATCAGCAGATGGCTGCACCAAAAAAAAAAATCGAGTGTATTTCGACCTTGCTATCACACCAATAGATGGCTCCACTGTTGAAATCATCCTCAGTCCATTTGTTGTACCATGAGTAAGTATTTCTCTCTGTTACAATCAAATAGTTCTAGACTAAAAATACACATGAAAGAACCGAAAATTAATTTTTCCCACAGTTAATACGTTGCAGCATTCTAAACTGTCTTCAGAATAGTTGGCAGCGCGGAAAGTGCGATGTTTATATTACTAATTTGCGGTTAATACATGAAAAAACGCTGTGGGACTCAAATCAATTAATGTGATGTCTCAATATTGCAAAACTACGTCTGCAATTTAAAAAAAAGTGCCCAAAGTTCTAAGTATGTACCTGCAATGCTAGATTTCGATGGCTAATAACAGTTGGTATTTGAGAATGTAGGCCTAAAAATTCGATGTTCTAAAACGAACCTGACCAGGCTTATAACTGCAGAAAAATATGTTAAGATAAAAAGCACTATGTTACAAAGGGAAACAGACAGACTGAATGTAACTGATTACATACGAAAGTATGTATTTCCACATTTCAATTGTTATCAGGCACGATTTTAGGAGAGGCAAAGATTATGCACCGTGTTATTCACTAGCAAACATGCAAACGATGATATTCATTGAGCAGTTATTGCTGTTGTTACAAATGACACAGACATACTGAAAGTCATGTACAATAACAGTGGTTAGCAGTCTGGCCTTTGGTGGTAAAACACAACAGAGAGGTACATTTATCACATTGAGATACTGAAAAATTCTAAAATTACTGGAAAAGAAGTCGCCGGCGCAAAAAGTATGATGTTTTCATTGTGATGTATGTAGTCGCGTTGTATGAAGGTTTTTTGGCCTTCTGAAGAAGACTGGTTTAAATTCGTTGAAACCTAGTTAAAATTAAATGAAAACCATTTATTGCAACTGGTCGGCTATCTTACTAGCCTGCTATTTTTATATTTCTAGTTGATATTAATACGGGAAATAGTCTGTAAGACTCAAATCAATTAATGTGACGTCTCATACGTCTGCAATGTAAAAGAAAGCACGAGTTAGTTACCATATATACAAAAATTCGACAAATTAGTGCCCAAAATTCTAAAGTACGTATCCCCAATGCTAGATTTCAACGTCTAATAGCAGTTGACACTTCATTGTACGTTCAATAATTCTAAGTCGTAAAACTAACCTGACCAGAACTGCAGAAAAATACGTGTTAGTTGAAACATACTGCACTGAGCAGGAAAATAGATAGACTGAATGTAACTAATTAGGGCTACCTATTATTCAAATCACCACACGCCCACAAAGTATATATTCCCACATTTACATTGTTCTGGGGTCTAGTGTAGCAGGGGATACAACCGTCGGCTTTGACCAATGACGTCACAAGTCGCCAGAGAGCATGTATTACAAAGATGAAAAATGTTGAGAAACAAAGGAATGCGAGAGACATAAACATTGACCTTGTCAAAAGCCAAGAAGCGATTCTTCTTAGTGTTGTAGCTCCCTTCAGTAGCTGATAAGTGTTTTTTGGCTTTTTTTAAAAAAAAAATCTCACGAGATAGAATAAACTGATCCTACTAAAAAAAACTAAACTAAAACAAAACAGCAAAAGCTGTTATGTTTTAGTTTAGTTTTTTTGTTGATTGCTTAATGAAGTAGGATCAGTTTATTCTACCTCGTGAGATTTTTTTTTTAAAAAGCCAAAAAACACTTATCAGCTACTGAAGCAACTGTATCTTAGGATCAGTTTATTCTGTCTAGTGAGATTTTTTTTTAATAAGCCAAAAAACACTTATCAGCTACTGAAGCATATTGGTGGAATAAGAAAGTGAAATCTGGTAAAATAGTGAAATATAGATAAACGATCGCTTTTAGATTCACATTCAATTATTTTAATGTTAGCGCTTATTAGAACACAGAACTGCTTTATTATCTATGCCTCGAAGTGAAGACATTACTATCTATGACTAAGGAATGACGTCATTGTTCAAAGACAATGTCAGAGTCGATATCTCGCAAAATAAATGTAACAAATTACCACACAGTATGAGACATTTCACACTCTGGTAGCAGAAATTAAATAGTGCTACATCTAAATTGTGTGTGTATCTCATTAAAATACATGCTTATCGTAATATAAGCAAAATCGCTACGAAAATTTCATTTATTATACCTTCCTAGGACAATTACCCATCAAATTACGCCTAACGCAAGACACTGTACTATCAACCTCCGGACCTATAAATGCTGAACAAATATCACATAATGAATCAGAGTAATGCTATTGTCTATAACGTACAGGTATATGCAATGAGGCGACAGAAGTCATGGGATACCACCTATGGCAGTGTCAGACCTGCTTTTGTCCGCCATAGTGCAGCAACTCGACGTAGCATGCTCTCAACAAGTCCTTGGAAGTCCCCCTCAGAAATACTGAGCCATGCTGCTTCTCCAGTCGTCCACAATTGCGAAAGTGTTGAAGGTGCAGGATTTTGTGCACGAACTAACTTCTTGATTATGTCCCATAAATTTTCCATTGGATTCTTGTCGGGCAGTCTCATTGGGCATATCATTCGCTTGAAACGGCCAGAATGTTCTTCAAACCAATTGCGAGCAGCTGTGGCCCAGTGATATGATACATTACCATCCATAAAAATTCAATCTTTCTTTGGGAACGTGAAGTCCATGAATTGCTGGAAATGGTCTAAGATAGCAGAACATAACCATTTCAAGTCAGCGATCGGTTCTGTTTCACCAGAGGTCCGGCCCTTTCGATGTAAACAGAGCCTCCACCATTATGGAACCACCACCATCTTGCACAATGCCTTGTTTACACCTTGGGTCCATGGATTCCCTTGGGTCTGCACCACACTCTGGCCCTACAATCAACTCTTACCAACTGAAATGAGGACTCATCTGATCAGGCCATGGTTTTCCAGTCGTCTACGGTTCACCCGGTGTGGTCACCAGCCCAGGAAATGGATCCAATGCCGTGCTGTTAGCAAAGGCATTCGCGTCGGTCGTCTGCTGCCCATTAACGCCATATTTCGCAACATTCTCCTAACGACTAAGTTTGTTGTACGTCCTGCATTGATTTCTGCGTTTATTTCAAGCAACAATGCGTGTCTGTTAGCACTGACAACTCTACGCAAACGCCGCTACTGTCAGTCGCCAAGGGGAGGCCGTCATCCGCTGTGTTGTCCATGGTGAGAGGTTATAACGGTACAGCCTCCCCCTAGATTCATATGAAATGTTTGATACCACTTTTTTATGCTTCCAGGTGGTTTTCGGACGATTCAGTGCTTCCTGGATACTTTTATGTGTGTTTTGGATGCAGTATTCAGTTCAGTTTGCCAAAATACAGTATATTATTTGTAAACATGTATAGAATATTCTGGAAGGACGTATATCATCGTAATTGTTTATGGATTGTTGCCATTAACAAAATTATGCACACGTTCCAAACCAAAAACCTAGTTGAGAAGTTGAAGCAAGAGATAGTTAGTAACAAATGTTAAGAGGCTGTGGAAATGTTGGTATAAGTGGCTGGCGCCTCCAATTATCATAATTGCAGTTGATTGGTGGATTGACACAGAGAACCTCACTATCTTGAGAAATTGCTTAAAAATTATTACCAAGTGATGTATTTTCATTTGTTATCTATTTTTATGTCCTCTGTAATTAATTGTTTTTGTTGTGGTCTTCAGTCCTGAGACTGGTTTGATGCAGCTCTCCATGCTACTCTATGCTGTGCAACCTTCTTCATCTCCCAGTACCTCCTGCAGCCTACATCCTTCTGAATCTGCTTTGTGTATTCATCTCTTGGTCTCCCTCTACGATTTTTACGCTCCACGCTGCCCTCCAATACTAAATTGGTGATCCCTCGATGTCTCAGAACATGTCCTACCAACCGATCCCTTCTTCTAGTTAAGTTATGCCACAAGCTCCTCTTCTCCCCAATTCTATTCAATACCTCCTCATTAGTTATGTGATCTACCCATCTAATCTTCAGCATTCTTCTGTAGCACCGCATTTCGAAAGCTTCTACTCTCTTCTTGTCCAAACTAGTTATCGTCCATGTTTCACTTCCATACATGGCTACACTCCATACAAATACTTTCAGAAACGACTTCCTGACATTTAAATCTATACTCGATGGTAACAAATTTTTCTTCTTCAGAAACGCTTTCCTTGCCATTGCCAGTCTACATTTTATATCCTCTCTACTTCGACCATCATCAGTTATTTTGCTCCCCAAATAGCAAAACTCCTTTACTACTTTAAGTGTCTCATTTCCTAATCTAATTCCCTCAGCATCACCCGACTTTATTCGACTACATTCCATTATCCTCGTTTTACTTTTGTTGATGTTCATCTTATATCCTCCTTTCAAGACACTGTCCATTCCGTTCAACTGCTCTTCCAAGTCCTTTGCTGTCTCTGACAGAATTACAATGTCATCGGCGAACCTCAAATTTTTTATTTCTTCTCCATGGATTTTAATACCTACTCCGAACTTTTCTTTTGTTTCTTTTAATATCCTTTGTAATTACATTTCTAATTAACTCTCCAATTGTTTACACTTCACAATTTTCCGATTTTCAAAATTTAAGGCCGTATTTGTAAATTTTACGGATAAAGCAAGAGATTTGTAATGTCATTGAATGTTAGTAACCAAACCCAAACTGTCATTAATTATATAACTAAAGTAATACAAGAGACATTATTGTAATTAAAGTTCAGATTGATATTTTTATATTTAAAACTGCAGATAATACTAAAAAATTATGTAATAAGATATTGTATTTTATACCTTATTTGGCTGAAACATCAGTTTCTTTACGTTTTGTAAATTTTATCTGTACAAAATTAATAATGGGTTACTTTTAAATTTATTGTTAAAATTCTATATAAAGCGATGCAGCGAGGCTGCAAGTTAGTTGTTGAGTTGTTGTTTTGTCAGTCAAAGAAATCTGTGAAGTATGTCAGTGAGTGTTTTGTTAACGTGGCGAGTATGCAGTTCATTCGTCAATGAATTTTGTGATGTTGGAAACTGTTATATTCTTTTATTAAATCTTGTGCAAAGCTTAGCCGGCGAAATGCAAAAATTACAGATATCGCAGGCTAGACTTGAGGACAATGTCCAAACTTTAACCACCCGCGTGGATAATGTGGAGATAGATGCACGGAAAGGTATTGACGCATATTTGGAAGTGCAAGCTCAAAAAGTAGAAAAAGAATTAAATGAATGGCTAGAAGTAAAGGATCGCGAGATATCTGCAAAGATTGAAAGCGACGTAAAAACAGCTGTAGAACAAGCGACGGCGGCCGCGAGTGTAAATATTGACGCTAGCGCTGCCGCACTACATGCCGAATTAACACAGATCAAATCCCGTGTGACTGCGGAGTTGCCAAATTGGCAACAGGAGGTCCCGCGGAGACTGTCTGCGTTGGAAAGCAATGTAAATAGTGGCGGACAGATGAATCCGACTCCGCGTACTGACTACTATAATAACGCAGACTGTATGCAGGGTGCGAGTGCGCAACCGCAACCTAATGTGAATTACGGGCACGAACAACACGCGATACCGTGCAGCGCACATCACTAAGTAATGAATGTCACAGAATGTAGCAATCAGATGTGCAAAAAAGAAGACAATGTAATAAAACACAGAACATTCCAACCCTTCAATAGCGAAAAACGAAATGTCCACCCTGTGGTATTTATTAAGAGTTTCAGGAATGTGTTTCCCAGGACATGGACGGAAAGACAAAGAATACAGTTCGTGGTCTCCTTTATTCAAGGTGACACGGCACTGTGGGCCACCGACGTGTCCGAAAAATGTCTAACGATGCCACAGTTTGAAGGTGCATTTTTGCAAAAATTCTGGTCCCATAGCGTCCAAGAACGACTACGAAAGGAGTTGTACAGTCCAGAAATGTACAATCCTAAGATGGGAACGTTACGCAAATATTTCGAAAAGTATATAAACAAAACCAGGTACTGGGACGAGCAAATGTCCCATCGTGACATAATCAGATCAATAAAAATGAAGTTGCCCAGTGAAATTAAAAGATATTTCATCAATGTGCCGGAATACGATATAGAACAATTCATGGAAATAGTGGATTCTGTTGACTTATTGATCGAAGATATAAAAACCGAAAACAAGTGGAACCATGCAGGCTGTAATCAACAAAAAGCCGATTACAATGGCAGCCACAGTAACGATAGTAACTTAGTACCAAATGGTAACGGGAAAAGGCAAGAGCACCGGCAACAGAATCGAGGCACAAACAATGGCAATGGTTATAACGGCAACGGTTATAATCGTCAAAATCGGAAGAGACATCATGATTACTAATGGATATATCCATTACTAATGGATATAATGGTAACGGCAATCCGCAATGGCGGAACAACCGAAACCAGTGGCGTGGTTGTAATGAACCGACACCACAGTGGCAACAAAACACAGCGCCACAATGGAACGCCAACCCAGGACCGTCACAGAACATGTCAGGGAGTTACAACCGACCATCGCAAAACCAGAGCCATACACAATATCAAATTACACCATCGGGAAGGCAGGGTGGCCAACCCAACAGTAGCAACAACAACAACCAGAACCACAATGTGAGGTTAGTGGAAGTGACAGACAATTGTCAACCCACTAATGCTCATCCGTTACACTAAAGACAGCCACAATACGCTCTCCGTTGTTGGCTGCAGGACGGTGTAGTGAGGGCACATTCACGGATGACAGCCATAAACTTTGTATGCTGAGACACAATGAGGGAATAAAAATAGAAAAGGAACTTGTAGACATACCGCAGAAATGTAACCGGACCGACAAAAGTGTTGTGCAGGCTATATTGCAAGCAGATATGTACGGAGCACCAATAAAGATAATAGTCGATACCGGTGCGTCAACCAATGTCATGAGTGCAAATTTTTACAAGTACTTGAGTCAAAATAATAGAATACCAGTATTGCCAGTGAAGAATTGTCGTGTAATAGGTACAATAGGTGTACAATCTCATATAATAAAGCACCAGGTGCAAGTCGAGTTTACGGTAGGAAATGAAGCAATGGAAAGCTCGTTCCTAGTAGTTAAGGGATTAGGTGTTGCTTGCATCCTGGGGATGGAATTTTTACGCCAGAGGGACGTAAAAATCGACCTCTTGTGCGGGGAAGTAAGCCTTATGAATGAGGGTAGACGGGTAATTTTGCCGTTGTTGAGGACACGGGAAGTGCACGGTAAATATTGCCGGAGCTTTCAGTCTACATTCGAAGGAATACAGGTAATGAATTTATATTCTGACTTAAGTACAAGACAAGCATATTATAAAGAGTTTATTACTGAAGACAGAGAGGAAAAAAGGAAACAGATAGCCATGAAAGTCAGCGAGTCAGAACATTTGACTGAAGCACAACAAAACGAACTGACTCAACTACTCACAGATTATAAGAATGTGTTTTCGAAAAAACCCGGTGTTATCGAGGGCTACACCTGTAACATCGAAGTGGTACCTCACGATACTTTCTGTCACGCAAACTACACCATCCCGTGGTCAAAGAAGGAGGCAATTACGAAAGAAACAAGAAAAATACTTACAAAGACTTAAAGAAGTTCGCTCAGTAGAGTAACTTTTACATATGTGAATAATAGGTTAAGTTTATAGTGTATTTTTCTCTGTGTGTGTAAATGTTTAGATTTTAGTGTAACATTTAAAGACAATGAGGCACACAGGATTAGTGCGATTCAATTTTGTAGATGTTAAAGAATAATAGTATTTTTAAGCAATTGCATTTTGAAAAAAAATGAACGTAGGTTTAAGAATATTTTGCAAATTTCATGTTTAAAAATGCTTTAAAAAAATTCAGCAGCATTTAATGATGAAAGAATTTTTCATTAGTGTGTCATGAATATTTTTGAACTGTAGTAGTAATGCAACTTATGAAATTCAATATTATAGTGTATATGTCGTTCCATGTATTTATGTCTATACCGATCTTGAAATATGCTCAATCATAATTTACTTAACAATATCAGTACAGGGTGTACATCACCCAAGGTACCTCATGTGTTGTGGACAAGGCACAAAGCAAATCAGTAAACGCGACTACCGCTAAGCACTGTTAAAATATATTGCCATCTGCTAAGGCAGAGATTTGCACGAATTTGTAGTGTAAACAAAAGTCACAAATCTAACATTAATCTAGGAACTTGCACGCTAGGCCTAGATTATAAAATGTCTACAATAATGCGAGAGACAAAGTTTTGTAAAGTCGAGCCTGGCTCTGGAGGGCAAGTACGCAATGAGTGGGCAGACATGACATGGGGACTTACCTCAGATGAGACGGAAATACAATTGTATAGTCAAAAAATCTGAAGGCAAGTACGACTCTAAGTGGAAAATGAAAAGGGATAATTAGTGCGAGAGACTGGTAAAATCCAGCACGAGCCAAAATCCAGTTCAGACTGAATGAAATACATTAGTGTTTGTGAACTAATCGAAACAGTTACTTTAAGCAGTGTGAAAAACTGTGAAGGTGAAACTGTTAACGTGAAGTGAACCCACAGTCAATATTTTTGGGACAGACTGTAATTTGAGTGAGTACAATAATGCGAGATTGGAATGCGATGCGTGGACTGTTGCAAAACAGCGACCGCAGAAACGGCGAATGTTTGTGCTAAGCTCGTATTGGGACACTCACCAGTGCCTGCGAGTGCGGCGAAAACATAAATAATTTTGTCAAGACAAAAACTGACGTGTAATGGAAACAGTATTGTATCAAAACTGCATTCACGGGAGAAGATCCATGTCATGTATTCTGCGGGACACTCGGAAACTGGCGAAAACTTAACAACAACTGCCTCATTAATAAATGCTTCTTTCCCACTAGCGTTAACCACCTGCAGCGGGGAACAAATATTACGTTGGTTGTGTGTATGTTTCATGTACTACGTTGGAGATGCGTAGCAGAGCTAACTCCTGCCAACAACGCGGGGGGGCGAATATCATCCCACTCCGCCACGCCCGGGCGAGACAGAAGCGCATCGCCAACCGTGCAGCCGATCAGCTGATTCTGACGTTCCGCGACGGCGAGAGACACGCTGGCGCCGAGCGGGCGTTGACCTCTCCGCAGCCGCCGCGAACGCCGAGCGCCGAACACACCAACCGACGCCGTCGCGAGCTAAACGTCGCGGCGTAGATCATCAACGACACCGCAATCAATTGTTAGTTTCTTTGCATAGTGCAACAAAAAAATATTTGTAATGTATGCACATCCTGTACTCCAATGACATCCCAGAAACAATTAAGTGAAAGTGACCAAAGCAGTTAGTCTGTCGCTCCGCCGAGGTTTTCCCCAGGGTTTCCCTACGGCCGCGCCAAATGGGGAGCGAATAGTTGACACCCCTGGGACTTCAAGTTTACAGACTAACTCGTGATTGTATACCTTTGAACACTGCAAAAGTTGCAATCCTAAGAAGAAGCAGCCAAAATGAAACTAATTGTATTCTATGTCCTTTTCTTTTGAACATGACTGTATACATAACCAATTGTATATTACATTGTTATGTAGATAACTTCATCTGTATTACACTTTGTGTGCAACACATCTCAGTAATTACAACGGTTTAAACATACGATGTGACATATGTAGACCGTGAAAGAAAAATCTGCGTGTGGACACTGTGGACATGAAAGAGGAAATATTTATGTCAAAAAACACGAACATTTTTTTTATGACATAAACATTTCGGGGGGCAATATAGCGCCCCCAGTGCTATATTACGAAAAGACTTAAAAAACAATATTTATAAAGAAGAGACATTCAAAAATTGAATAATATATTTTTATCATGTAGCCGTAAAATAATAATTTCTCTATTCGATAATGCAAAGACATACTTTATGACAAAATGATCTAAAGAGACGACAAGATACGCTCTTTTGTTAATTTTTTTAGTCGTCTTGGCTTCCTCTTTTGTCTTGAGTGTGTATAGACGGACATCTTTCGAGTGCTGACAAATGTAAGCATATTTGTATGAATTAAGCAGATAATATATTAATTGAATACTATTGTGCACTTTTAATTTGTAAGAGGTGATCCCGATTTCATGTCCGCCTTCCTTGAATTAACCTGCATTCAAGTGATTTACAGTTCAACAATCGCAGCTGCCGATGCAGCCAACGACGCCATTACGTGGCAATATTAACTTATGACAAATTAGCGGAAGCGAAATACTCGCCCGCTATTAACATAATATTAATTTTTCTCCACAGCCGCACGAAGTTGCAGAAATACGCAGCTTTAAGACTCTTATTTTCAGTACCATACCCGAGACCCAGAGCCAGGACTCCGACTACAATACAATGGTTAACGGAGGTAAGAAAAATACTCTCGCGCGTGTGTGGGCCGCAATTGTAATTAATAACTAAAGATTTCTTGCTTTAAAGTGAACTGACTAGCCGAGGAAATTAATATGAAAAGTTTATTACATTGTTCAACTTGTATGCTCATGTTTTAAAAGATTCAGCGAGTCTAACATTCATTAACGTAACAAATAATTTGAGATTAATATTGTTAAAAAGGAGAACTTCAGGAAAGCATTTAATCGTAAATCAAAATTAAATGAAATATCACTTCTATTAAGGCCCACCACGTAAGTCGGCAACAATCAAAAAATAATAATAACAATAATAATATATTAAATTACGACGGCCGACGGACGCGAGACACATTTAGATGCCTTGTAACCATCCTTTGTGAGCAGATTTAGGTGGAAATGGAGCTTTACAAACAATTTTTCGTGCGTCCGTTAATATAGTAAAGATGCTACAATTCATCATTTTCGGTCAGGATTCCAACATACGGCCACTTACGAGTGCTATTAACAGTAAATTCTAAATTTTATATTCCCTAGTCGCAGACAGATTTCGCCCTCCACTGTGCTCATAGCAATACGTCAGCTTTGCCTGCACATTATGCAAAAGCTTCTTCATTTTCCGCTTGCAGTTTATATCCTTCCTTTATGATAATTGCCTTCACCATGTACTCCAGTTTAGGTTTTTTTTGCTTCTATCTCTTCCATTTTCAGTTTTGTTTTTCGTACACACACCACAGCAACTCTCCTTAAAGGTGTAATTTCTATAATGAGGAATTGTTTAAGTCTGAGAAATGCAATTACTCTATTTCTTAGGAGTTGTGGTGTAACATTATTTGTGGCTGCCACTCCTAATTTGGCGATATCTATATCTTACAGTACTGTGCAGAAAGCACTGGAAACCATTTTGAAGAAATAAAAACATGCTTTGGCTATACCATATAAAATGGAGTTCCCTGACGTTAAATTGAATGTTGTAATATAAGACTGCCAGGGAAACACCAACGTGATTATGGATAATGGTAACTGGGACTGACTGTTTAACGTGAGGGACCTCCAACCGTAGAGTAGAGATCTATAATAAATTTATATGTTAGATAATAAACCCAGACGCGAACAAAGTTATTGGTAACCATCTTACAAGTTTGATAACGTGTTCAGACATAGATTATGAGAAACTTTGACATCCGCCTTGGCTAAAGATCATGGTGTTACCAGGCTGGAGAGTACAGTATACAACCTGACCCTGTGCAAGACTGTTTGTTTTAACTCTAACAAACTGTATTTACAATGTAATCCACTGTATTCGGTGCCAATCATGTTCATGTGGTGTCAGTTAACGAGTAACTTTGTAAGGTGCAATATTTGGCGGTTTAGTTGTTCTAGGATTGAAGACAACTGTACAAGTTAAAATTACATGTTTAATGTCGCAAAATTAGCATAAAAATACACACTTTTACACAGTTTTCAATGTGACAACAAAAAAACAGTTGTCAGGATAACGCATCTCGTCAACGTCAAAAAGCGAAATAATCCTAAACACAACAATAATAAATTTTAACCATCAGAAGGTTAAATATTAAAGTTTAACTAGAAGTTTCTTTACACAATTGTTCCTGCACTTACTTTATGATGTTGGCCAGTGTAAGGTGTCAGGCAAATCGAACAGCTTCCATGAAAACCCTGTCATGATAAGCAAATCCAGTAGTATGTCACATAGCTCCGAATAAATCGTGACATTAAATTAACCAAAGTAATACGAGTAACGAGTGAGCAAATGGAATACCACAGACTAACACAAGAATGTCTAAATGCATGTCATACCTTCCCACCGTGAGACAGACGCAGTTCCGAGGGGAGAAACGGGAACAGAAGCCGAGAGCAGAACCGTGTTAAGCTGGAAGGCCCTACGATAAGTGACGAACGGACACCCACGTCGCCAGCTAACCACTACGACCACACCACCCGCAAGTTTTAGCGTGAGACTTTTTCGCGTCTCTGTTACGTTAGGACCACCTCCCAGCCCATGTTAAAAGATAGAGCTCTCCAGGAGAACAGTATAGATCTTACGATAACACTAAAGGAACACACCAGCTGCAAGTTTTAGCGTGAGACTTTTTCGCGTCTCTGTTACGTTGTAAACATTAAAAACATTGCCCCACGACGAAAAGTATAACGTTTCTCATTGGATGGACAGAATTTTTGTAGGCGGAGCTTAAGGTTAACATTGAGACCCTGATTGGTCAGATGAAATCACAGCCAGATAGTTTTTTTTAAACCAACTTCGGTAAATTGTAGTAAGGAGAAGTTAGGACAAGAGTTGCTTCCGAGACGGTGAGGTGAGCGGAGCTGTGCTGCCCGCCGCCCCCTGACGAACACCGACAAGGTAATGAACACATGCGATGCCGCATAACAGCACATAAAGCTTCACTCAGAACTGCAGAAGTCTCATCTGTTACACCCCCTTTTTGCGTAATACTAGTGTCGATCGTCAATTAAGGCTCATGGTGTTCACATTTGCCACTTGAAGTAAAAATCTGAAACGCGATGATTTTTCTGTTATATAGTTATTGAGAAGCCACATCAGCCACTGTAATTTACGACAACTTAGATAAGTAATTAAAAATAATTGAGGGTCACTGTAGACCATTTTGATAGTTTTCTCTCTTGTGAAACTTAATTTAAACCTAGATTATAGATGTGATATGGCATAGGTCATCCTTCGATCCATTGTAGAACTTGGAAACCCACTCAGGGAATATTCGTTCACATTTTTGTTGAACGCAGTTGGTTTTTACCATCCTGTATTAAAACATTTCCTTTTATCAATAGGGCAATTTATAAACAATGTTTTGTGAGTAGAATAAAATTTCTAATGGTAAACTTAACTGCTTTTTCGACGTTATTTTACCAGCTAACTAAAAATAGGAAAGCCTTGAACCCCTTCCACTAAATTTAGTTAGTATTAAGATTCTTTTACAGGGAGTGCAGTGCAGCTGACGCTGAAATCATTAAGTATTTGGTTATATCATCGCTAGTCTCACTGAACTCTTCATAATTCTACATGTCATGTGTGGTCTGGAGTCTCCTTACCAGCAACAGGTCCCAGGTTCAAACTAGTCAATTCCCTAAAAAACACGCTCAGAGCGTCGTTGCGCGAAAGTGGTAGGGAGACACGATATAGAACAAACAGACACCACGCAGAATGTTAGACCGGTACTATGAATATCGTCCGATTCCGGTTCAAAGTTCGGTACTATTTTTAGGATGACAATCAAGTCTACGGTGGATGGTTAGTTATGTGACAAATTGAGCAAAAGGTTAACCAAGGTCGCTCGAGTTTACAGCGGACGCAAGCTGGTGAACCAACAAGTTTACACCTCTGCGCGCGGTATTTACCTTAAGCTGCGATGTGCTGCCATCTGCTAGGCTGCTCCCTTCCACTGAAGTTCCTATAAAACTAATTACATATTTGCTGAATTTTCCAGCAGAAACTTTCCCTATGTTTCTCGTTAAGTGAGAGAAAATGTACTCATCACTAGTCTTAGAATGTGGCGATATACACGTGCATGATTGGAGCAGTATGCATATTATAATGCTCTCTCAGTTCTCGCAAGAATAATTGACTAATTAGCTGGTTCGTTTCTCCACAGTTGTAGCTAAACAATGCTACAGCTAATTTCTAGCTGGGTATCAGCCGCTGTGAACGCGCAGTGTTCACACAAATTACTCCTCTGCGTCATACAGAGCGCTATGCGCTCCGTTCTGCACTTGACGCCAGATCAGAGAAGAGCCCCCCAAAATTTCCGTCTTGTCTTACTGATAGCCGAAGTGTCTCCCCTCCTGGGTTCTTTTGTTCTTCACATCACGGCTCTTTTCGACCAATACAAGCCTTCCTCTTATTTTTTGGAAATTCTCTCTACCAATCGCACGGTCCCTACCTTTAAATTGCATTAAAACTTTGGCTCTTTTCTCCTCCCTAGCGCGTTTCCGCCAATCGGACGTTTTGTGCCCGTTCCAGACGCCTAAATGTGTGCATTGACCCTCACGTGTGTACCACTCACTGGACACGTGATCGAAAATGCGTCACTGGCTTGTTTTGTATCCATTTGGAATTCCGAAACGCAGTTTTATAAAAGCTTTCTTTCCTGTCCTCCCTCAGATGGGCTGTTATACTCGCTCTCCCCATCTGAGTCACCTGGTCGGCCGTTGACATTCCACCTGGGACACCCCTTTAAGTGATTTCAAATGGTTCAAATGGCTCTGAGCACTATGGGACTTAACATCTTAGGTAATCAGTCCCCTAGAACTTAGTACTACTTAAACCTAACTAACCTAAGGACATCACACACATCCATGCCCGAGGCAGGATTCGATCCTGCGACCGTAGCAGTCCCGCGGTTCCGGACTGCAGCGCCTAGAACCGCATGGCCACCACGGCCGGCTTGAAGTGATTTCCATGGTACCCCTTGTAGTGCGGTCTTGCATCTGCCCTCATCCCTCGCCTCTCACTGCTCGTTTCACCTTCCACTCAAACATGCATTATAGGAACGGTGTGTTAATTACCATCGATTGAGTGTCATTCCTTTTTGCATTACATACTGATAGGTAAATTAGCTCATTGCCACAGAACTGAGTTAGGTGTCATACTCACCTTCCCATTGCGATGTATAAAGCTCTCATGTAACTTGCGAATCTGACCTTCTTTTATTCTACCACCTTACAACTTTCAGAACAGCTGTTATGTTGTGTTCAACAACATTCTGCAGTTTGTCTGCAGGGGTAATAGTGAAACACGAAAATTGAGTGATGTATAAATAACCCTCCCTGACACTCAAGACAGAGAATAGCTTACAAATTATATTCTGTTTGCATACAGTTTTAATTGTCTACGTGTAAACTATGTGGAGATTCTTAACACTGATTCCAACAAAAGCAACATAAATATTACAAAGAAGTGTTGTATTAAAGCATGAGAAACATTTCTCTTAGTCCATGACATTGCTCTCCACAATACCGTCAGATATAGATATCGCCATGTTATGACTGACACTCACAAATAATGTTGTTATTCCACAATTCCTAAGAAAAGGAATAAATGTATTGCACAGACTTACACAATTCCTCATTACAGAAATTACACCTTTAAGTGCAGTGTGTGTATGAAAAATAAAACTGGAAATGGAATAGGTCGAAACAAAAAAACGAAGAGTGGAGTATATAACTTAGGCAACTAACATAAAGGAAGAACATAAGCTGCACTTGGAAAAAGAAAAAGCTATTGCATCAGGTTACCTTCCATTCGGAAAGTGGATGCACTCAGCGACAGTATCTGACTTATAAATTAGCAATCAGTCGTCCTTTTTAGATTTTATTATGCAAATCCAGATTTCAGCTAGTACCTGTGCCGGCGAACAGCGTTCAAATTCTGGATGTGGCATAAATTTTAATTCATTTCTTCAGCTTCCATCACTATCGCAGATATAGTCCAGACTCACATGTCTCAAAGGAAAATTTACTTGTATCAGATTTGTTCACTTTCTATTTGTCATTCGCACCTTCTTCGTTGTTGGAGAACCATCAGAGACCCATTCTGCTCTTTGTCGTTTATCGACTGAAGTGTGAGGCGTAAACTGCAATGAAAATGAAATGGAGGTGAGCGGAAAACATGGTCAGGAGAAAGGGTGGTGGATGTACCAAGGAAGTTTTTTGTTGGGTTACAAGAAATGAGAAGAAGACAGGACAACGCCCTAATCTACAGCACGTGTATGAGATTGGAAAACATGTAGGAGCAACATGGATGCACATAACAACTATTATGGAAAGTATGTAGTTGTAAAAGGTGTAAGTAGGCTGTTTAGGTTTTTTTAGTGGTAACGCCACGTAGCGCTCTGTATGAAAATCACTGGCTGTGCTGTGTGCAGTCTGTGGCTGGTTTGCATTGTTGTTGGGTATTGTAGTGTTGGGCAGCTGGATGTTAACAGCGTGTAGCGTTGTGCAGTTGGAGGTGAGCCGCCAGCAGTGGTGGATGTGGGTAGAGAGAGGCGGAATTTTGAGAGCGGACGATCTGGACATGTCTCATTAAGAAAGAGTAAATTTGTAAGACTGGATGTCATGAACTGATATATATAATATGACTTTTGAATAATATTAAGGTAAATACGTTGTTTGTCTTCTATCAAAATCCTTCATTTGCTAACTATGCCTATCAGTAGGTAGTGCCTTCAGTAGTTTGAATCTTTTATTTAGCTGGCAGTAGTGGCGCTCGCTGTATTGCAGTACCTTGAGTAACGAAGATTTTTGTGAAGTAAGTGATTTGTGAAAGGTATAGTTTAATGTTAGTCAGGGCCATTCTCTTCTAGGGATTATTGAAAGTCAGATTGCGTTGCGCTAAAAATATTGTGTGTCAGTTTAAGCACAATCATGTATAATTTTTCTAAGGGGATGTTTCATTTGGCGACCCTTCCAGGATTCGAACCTGGACTGTTTCAAAGGTTATTGGTCGCTTTTATGCAGCAGTGGATGTTAAATGCCTGGTAATGATGGAGATAGGCGCACAGGATCATAATCAGAATTGGAGTTCAGGTGTGTCTCCTTGCTGAAAATTTCTTCGTCAGCAAAAATTAGAAAGAAGTACTTCTCGACTGAGTGAAGCTGTACGAGAAAGCGTCAGTGACATCAGATGCTAAGGGGGTGAAAATCTATTGACACAGTATGTCCATCTTTTTAGCGATGGTTGCGGGACTCTGCTGTTCGATAGAGGATGTCACATTAAACGCCTTTCAGGTTGAAAATTAAGGGGTGAAGGGCGTTTAATTTGACATAATCTATTGTCAAGTTTTCCGTTTAATGATACTGACTCATGGCTTTGCTACACCTGTCGAGCAATCTCTATGGCGTTGGACTCGTATTTATAATTCTGTCCATGCTAATTTCAGTTTTCCACAGTTTCCCCAAAATCACGTGTGTGAATTCCTAAATGGCTACTAGAGCAAGATCACAGTCAATTTCCTTGATGGCCTTTTTGCAGTCCGAGCATATGCTCCATCTCTAATGACGTTGACATCTCTGGGATTGAAAATTCTATCTTCCACTCCTTCGAGGCATTATAAAATAAATAAAATAAAATAAAATATTACATTATTTATTAATTATGTATGATAGTGATTGGATGTAATTAATATTTGCTTATCTGGAACGTGGACGTTTAATTATTCGGTATCAGACGCTTGACAATGGCTTTTCCGTAAATGTAATGTTATTCGTAGTTGACCGTGAAATAAGACTCAAATAATCGGACTTCGTATTTAAATCGTTTCCAAAGACTGCTGCGGTAGGTGCGGACTCAAATCTAAATCTCAATATTAGAATAATTTGCCAGCCATGTCAATACGTCGTTCAGAGGTGACTTGTCTACTAAACATAAAAAGTTTACACAGTTAGTTAAATCAGATATATTCAACGAATAAGCCTACAGTTAAATAATTCTACTTACTTTCATAAATATAAATTCTTTACAGAATCGAGTGCCTAGTAAGATTGCAACTCGCAGTGTTCTTAAATAACATCAAATATGGCGGTGTGCCAGTCAATGAAATATGCGTGCTTCCCGCACCACTTGTCCAAGACCTCTCCTTCTTAAAGAAACATAAGAGTATCCAAGACCTCTCCTTCTTAAAGAAACATAAGAGTATCGTAATTGTGTTTTTGTTTTATCAGCGACACAGCGCTGCAGTTCTGTGCCATAGGCTTTATTTATTTGTCACAGATTAATTATTTAATTAAGATTTCGCGTTTCCGAGGAAACTCACGCACGGCATGCAAATGTGCCTTTACATTGCCCCCTGAATTGCGAGGCGAAAGGACACACCTGCAGGCGAGCAATTCACCTAAAGGCACAAGAAAATCTAAGTTATCTACAACTATTTACATGACTTACATTATACTGTATATTATATACAAAATTTGAATGACGCGCGTGCGCCGTAAAAGTTCTTATGTTAGCAAAATAGAGTGCGCGCATGCGCAGAAGCGTCAGTGTGACTCCGGCACTGCCGTTATTTCGTAAATTTAGATCACGCGGCACAGCGTTGCAGTTCATATTGTTCGTGTGCGCGCGCATTTCTTAGTCGTTGCACAAAGAAAATATTCCACCAAGATTACATATGAAGACTACATTCTATGATATGTACCTTAGTTTTAAAATTACAATATTTGTTATAATACAATACAACTTTAGATTGTTGAATGTTCTTAGTTACATAGTATTGCATTGAAATGCTTCAAAGAAAAATGTCTTTTTGTTTCAGGTGCGTTGACCTATACACATCGTGTAGTTATTACAGATTATATTCATCTGCTGCACAATAATTTTACACAGGTTAGTGTCGTCGTGGTAAAGCTTTTTTTTTTTTAATCACAGTAACATCGCTGTATAACAACGTGATTGATTCATAGGCATGTCCATTTCCTATTTCCATTATAGTCGTTGTGATGCAGTTCGTTGTGACAAAAGGCATTGTTTATTACAGATCAGACGTGACCCGTCGAGTAATTAGTCCATATGCAGTTCGTTTCCGATATTCCGTGGAAGCTCGGTTGCAGAACCTCGGACGGCACATGGCTGGCGTCGATCCTTGGACAGTCCAGGTAAGTGTGTCCGTCACATTTCGAGAACATTCCATTCCCTGAAGTTACAACCAAAATTCTTCCACTCGTCGTGTTGTTTTCTGGACAGGCACGTTGTGACCATTTAATCCAGTTAACATCTTGAAGTTAGATACTGTAGTAATGTCACTAGACGATGCACAAATTACGCACTTCACATTTTCAGTTTTTTTTGCTAAATATAGCTCACCTAAATGTTCGTAGTTACTTATCAAAAAAATCGTTCATCGCATTTACAAAGGTACGATGCATGATGAATGTCATTAACAGTTTCTTTCACATAGGTTTCTGCGTAGTTGAAGACTTAGTAATGTACGTTAATGTCCGTGAACAGTCGTTCACTATGCAATTTTTTTTTTTAAGTTTTTCACATTTTGGTACTCGTTATCGTTCAAATTTTCACATAGTAACAGTTACATTATACATCATTTTTTAAAAAAACATAAGTAATCATACATATACACGTCACATATTTTCTTAGCATAAACATAATACAGTTACACATAAACATGTTTACATCATCATTACATAGCTATAAATTATTACATTGTGTCACATTTGATTACATGAATTGCAGATATTTACGTTCTCTTTAACGGTTTTGCTGGGATTTTATCGATGTTTTTTTGTGATGTCATCTGAAATTAAGATAGGTTAGACACAACATTCATTACATCAGTAGGCAAGACCAGGCGTTTTCACTACTCAATAAATATTGAAAATAATAAGAGACGGAAAACTGTTCGATTCCTCGCGTTTTGTGCGTGTGTGTATAGTGTCTGTGTGGCCTTGGCTACTGGTAGATGCTTTTCTTGCTGAGAGATGTGCGTCTAATCTATTTCTCGAAGTAAAAGATCGCTTCAAAGATGACGTCTGTCGGTTCGTCAGGTGTCATACCAAGTCAGTGGTACCTACAGTCACAAATGTTCCATGAGAAATTAATATATCATTCACTGCTACGTAATCATAAATTTTACTTCAATATTCAGTCTTCTCGGTGGTGCCGCGGCGTTGAAAGAAAAGTTCTTCTGTCTTCAACTGCGTCACTGGAACCGCTGAAATGAAAATTTCTATACTACTTATTATCTGTGTTGTAGCAGAGTTTTGCGAGTTGCTTAGCAATATTTTCATGGGTATGACTTTGACATTATTTAGCATGAAATGCTCTAAGATCTCGGTGTGCGTATAGCCCAATAATTTTGTTAGTTCTAGGATGTTGTAACAGATACGCACCAGGATGCGGTATGTTAACAATTATATAAGGTCCTTCATATAGCAGACGCCACTTAGCATTGCGTCGTTTGAGTGCTACGGATTTATGATAAGTACGAAGTAGTACAAGCATTCCTACCTTGAATTTTTGTTTTCTTTTTATTATGTTTATGTGATGTTTGTTTCGTATCTGTGCGTGATGTGTCAATGTAGTCAATACTTCTTTTATTTTCTGTTCAGGTGTGATTTCCTTGTCTGACAACTTAGGTAATGGTTCTATCCATTGATCGTTCTGTTTGCAATTGAACATGATCTCGTTAGGTGTGTAATTTGTATCGTAAATATTTAAGTTATTGTGTACGTCTTCGAAAAGACTTAGGTAGGACACCCAATTAGTATGTTTTGATGAAATATAGGTCCTCATGAATCGGTTTAGTTCTCGGAAAAGTCTCTCAGTCGCGTTACATTGTGGACTAAACCTTGAAATAAATATACTTTTAATGTTATCGTCCTTCAAGAAATTTCTCCATTTGTACCCAGAGTAGTATGCTGCATTATCTGACAGAATTGCTTTAGGTTTTCCCACGTGCGTCAGGTAATCACTTGAGAATCTTCGTATTGTAGCATTTGCAGTGGCGGATTTTAAAGCATAAAGTTTTACATGTTTAGCAAATATATCGTAAAAAGCTAAGATATATTTGACGCCTCCAGAGCTTGCTGGATGCGGTCCACTGATGTCAGTACACAGAATTTCCAGGGGTTTACTCGGTAAAATAGAATGTAAATCTGTTTTTGTGGATAAATTCTGAGGTTTTGATTTTTGACATATGACACATGTTTTCAGTTCCCTGTAAATTTTTCTTCTCATATTGCTAAAATAACAGTATGTGCTGAGCTTTGCCAAACACTTTTTCGTCCCATAATGACCCCAAACTAAGTGTGTGTGCCAAATCAAATTACGTTCAGACTCTTTGGGAATGCATACACACCAGTTAGTAGCATTTGGATGTCGGCGATAAAATAACACATCATTGTGTAACTTGTAATACCTAGTCAAAGGATGATTGTGTTTTTCTACCAGCAATGTTATTATCTTATACCAGTGAGGATCAGATTTTTGTAATTTAGCCATGTTTCTGCACATATCAATATAATATTGGTGATACTGCTTGTCTTGCATTAAGAGAATCCTGTAGTCATTTATATTTTCTAAGTCACTGTTGGTTTCATTCATACTTTGTGGAAGTCTAGACAAAGCGTCGGCAATGGTGTTGTCCTTACCTTTTATGTACTTAATTTCAAAAGAGTAGTTCTGAAGAGTAACTGCCCATCGTGATAGTCTAGGATGTACAAGTTTACAAGTTAACAAAAATGTCAGGGCCTGGTGATCGGTATAAATTACTGTATGTTTTCCAAATAAATAATAATTGAATTTCTTGGATGCCCAGACTATGGAAAGTGTTTCTAACTCAATAGTGGAGTATGTACGCTCACATTCAGTTAGAGTACGACTTGCAAACCCAATTATTCTTATCTGTTCCTTTTCTTTATTCATTACAAATTGAAATAAGCAACAGCCCAAGCCAGTACGTGAAGCGTCACAAGTCACACAAAAATCTAAATTGAAATCTGGATGGCTCAATATGTTTGCATTCACTAAAGCATGTTTAATTGTATTAAAGTCATTCTGGCACTGTTCCGACCAGATCCAAACTTGATTCTTTCTGAGTAGATTTAGCAGATGTTTACTGTTCAAAAGTGGTTGTGGTAAAAAACGTCTGAAAAATGAACATAGCCCAAGGAATGATTTTAACTGCTTTTTAGTTCGAGGGCTAGGAAAGTTTCTGATAGGATCTAATTTACTGGGATCAGGACGTATGCCCTGTGAATTAATGATATGTCCTAAATATTTTATCTCACTGCAACCAAATTTTGATTTCTAAGATTGGCTGTGACTCCAGCTTGCAGAAATTTTTCTAAAATTCTTTAAAGTGTGTCAACGTGTTCATTCCAAGACTGTGTAGCTATCAGTATATCATCTACATAGTGTGTGACTGTCTCAACTAAATCATCGCCAAGCACGGTATCCAGGGCTGTAATGAATACCCCAGAACTGACATTCAATCCGAAGGGTAGAACACAAAACTGATAGGTTCGCCCCCCGAACATAAATGCAGTATATTTCCGAGAATCAGGAGTGATACCTACTTGCCAAAATGAATTAGCGAGATCTATTGTGGAAAAATATTTCGCATCTAGAAATTTCTGTAATTGCTCTTCTAAATTTTCGGGTTTTGTGTGAACCGGTAAAATTATTTCATTAATTACTCGTGCGTCTAACACTAGCCTAATGTTACCATTTGCTTTTTTGACAACAAGTAGAAGACTACAGTAAGGTGAGGTGGATGGTTCAATGACCTTCCAGTCTAACATTTGCTTTAATTCTTGCCACACAGCAGGTCGTTGAGATAATGGTACGTTATATGTCTTGTGGTAGAAGATCTTGTGAGGCTTAACTTCAATCTTGTACACATACGTGTTGATAACACCTAATCGTTTGGTAAAAACTTGTAAATATTTGGATAACACTTTCTGTAGTTTTATACGTTCATGTACACTGAGAGCTGTAGCTTCATTTATCTTATGATCAAGCAATGTTTTCAAGTCCATTAGCTCTTTGTCAGATGAGTGTGTTTGCATGTCTTGAATGTCATTGTCAAGTACTAACTGAACCTTGTATCCCGTACAGTGTTTGTCATGCTTTAGAGTTCTCCTGTCCAAATCAATAATAATTACACTGCCTTTATCATTTAAAATACATTTACCTTTGGAGAAGTCTATAATGCAGTCCTTCTCGCTCATAATATCTATTCCTAATATGCAATTTGTCACAAGGTTTTGTACAACCAGGAATGGCCATTGTACGGTTCCATTACCTATTTTAATGTTTACAAAAACTTGCTTCGTAACCCTACATGACTTATTACCTAGAGCAGTAGTTATTTTACAGTTTTGGGCGGGAAACTCAGGCACAGGCTCCAATTCACACATCTTTCTATAGAAATTAAAAGACAAAACGCTCACAGCTGCACCTGTATCTAAGATAATAGTAGTTGGAATCCCACCTACTACACCAGTAGTAGATGCTAAAACAATTTCATTTGTGTTTGAACGACATTGTGTACTGTCTTGCAAAAGTTCATCTGATGTATTGTCATTGTGGTTGTATCTTATAAATAAAACAGGTTGTTTTTGTTTAGAATTATTAGGCATATCAATATTTTGTTGTTCAATTGTGGTGTCAAATAACTGATTAACATTGAAGTCGCCCCCCAAGAATTCTTCAGCCACGACCCGGGGCATAGAAGTGACTGTTTCTAGTTTGTTGGATTAGCATTTGTATTAGGTACTGACACAGATTGAGGTTGTGTATCAGGTGTCATTTCTATTATATTCACATTCGGATATTGCCTGCTGTGATCTCCAAACTTCTGCAGTTGTTGTTGCTGTTGCGCATTATAACTTACCTGTCGGTCGTAAGGTATGCACCAATTTTGTCCTGGTGGCTGCTGTGGTAAAACAGTGTTTGAATGAAAGTATTGATCGCTACGAGTCCAGCCTTGATTCTGTCTTGGCTCGTAGTTATTATTATTTCTATTTCTGTTTGTGTTTTTGTTGTTACATTTGTATCCGTTGTTACCGTTGTTGTTATTACCGCGGTGCCTTTTGTATGGATTGCCGCATGGAGTGTTATTACTGTTGTAACTGTTATTTGTATTGGAATACGCGTGTTGATTTTGATTTCCGTATTGAGACGGCATGTGAGTTTGCTGTTTTTGCTGTACCGCGTATCCAACTGTGGGCGCGCCAGAATTGAGTTGGCAAGCCTGATGTTTTGCATACCACTAGTATAAACATTGTGGCTGCTGTTTTGCCGCGCGAAGCGCTGATCTTCTAGTAACATGTCAACCGAATCTAAAGCTGTTAAAAAATAATCTGGATCGTCATCCGGAATATGTAAGAGTTTTTCTTTAATGTTGAAAGGCAATTTGGCCTTCAACGCACGGAGTATATCACGTGTTGCGACTGGTTCGTCCAAAAAATGTCCCATGTTCAAGTATTTTTCAAAATATCTGCGTAAGTTACCATTTTTACTGTTAAAAGTTTCAGGTTCGAAAATTTGTCTTCTGAGTCGCTCCTGGACGGATTGCGACCAGAATTTGTTCAGAAAGGCACGCTCAAACTCACTGTACGTGGTACATACGTCAGCTTGACTGTATGCCCAGACAGCTGCATCGCCTTGGATGTAACCGACAATATATGAAATCTTTTTCCGGTCACTCCAAGTGCGTGGAAATGCGTTACTAAAAGATTTAAGAAAAATCACCGGATGAATGGTTCGTTTTTCTGGGATAAAAGCCTGAAATTGCCTGTGTTTTATTAAGCTTTCTTCTTCCTTTGCATTATGACATGGATTTGTTCCACTGTAATTACTGCAATGTTCAGCTGGCGAGTAATTACGATAATGTTGCTGTGGTTTACCATGATAATAGCTTGTGTTTGTGGTTGCACGTCGTGGTATGTGTTGTAGTCGTGGTGTGTTTTGTTCTTGTGTGTTTGTCGTGTGCGGTATGTGTGCGCCATACTCGAATGTATATTGGTTTCTGAACTGTACATTTTGACTGATATTTTCGTTACATTCAGACTGTGGTTGATCGGTGAATTGTCTCATGGGTGCAGTGACGGATTGTACTGCGTCACTGATCAGCTGTTTGTTATTAGTGATGTATTCCGCTACGGAGTCGTGCACAATTGTTGGTAAATTTTCACGTATGCATCTATCAAAATGTTTGTCTTTGTTCTCTACCCAATCATGAAATTCTTAATTAATATTTTGAAAATGAGCTGTGGCATCAGATTGTAAGATGTCAGTCAGGTGTTGTTCAACATCGTCAAATTTATTCTGCACGTCTGTAATTCGTTTTTCAAGGGTACCGTGTACTGTTTGAATTTGTTCAGTAAGAGCTTCACACGTGACATTAAGGTTTTTTAATTGTGTCTGTAAAAGTGCTACGTCATTTGTAGTCTTTTCTTGTATCGTATTAAGCTTGGAAAATTTCGTACTGAGCTCAGTCATCTGTTTGGTCAGTGTGGCGTCTATAAGTTCCACACGTTTACACAAAGTGTCACTACCTGTCTTGATTGCTATGAGATCAGATTTAATTTCGTCATTTTGTGTCTTTAACTGTTCATTTTGTGTTTTTAAGGTTGCCATGTTTTCCGCGTTCTGCATCCTTAAGGTTGCCATGTTTTCCACGTTCTGCATCCTTAAGGTTGCCATATTTTCTGCGTTTCGTTTCATTAGCATTTGTAACATGTTGGCAATGTTTACTGTTTGCAAGGTCTCTGCCCCCGCCGCGTCATTAGACGTGACGTCATGTATTAACATGGGCTCTGACTGAGACTTTGAAATTTTTGTGGTGGACGGCCTATTGTCAAAATTTCCGTTAACACTTGCGTCAATATTTGATGAATCGTCACTACCGGTTGCTGTCGTAAAGTCATTTTCTAACATTTGTCTCTCGTCCGAGTCGGATTGCGTCTGACTAGTATGTCTTTGCTGTTCCATCTTTGCGTATTGTTTTCTAGTTATGACCATGCCACACGTGATATATGTTTCAAGAAAATAATATTTGACACTGGTTTTAAAATAAAATGCAGTTGAGCATGAATCGCTCGTAGCAACAATGGCTGTTTGTTAATTTAAAAATGTAAACTGAATATCGGATTATTCTTAATGGCTGCTGGCCATGTTACAACGTATCGTACAGAAGTCGGCCATATTGTACACTCGTGTATTGGTATTGTTGCAGAAGTTGTTGTTTAAGGAAAAGTACTGAGAATGAAATTTATCACTGAGAACTGCTACGCGCGAAAGAAATACTACAGAATCTACTGAACAGCTAATACACTGAATTATGCGTCTGGTCAAGCCTGCCAATGCACAAATGTTGCGTCTTACCTTATTTTGCTGGAAGCTTCATTGCGTCTTCCCGCAAAATTTTAGAATTGGAAAATATCTTCAGATTTTTGTTATTTCTCATATATTCAAGTCCAGGTCCAGAAAGTTGATTTTTCACATGAAACAAAGAGAACAGTGTAACAAATGACAAAATAACAAGTCCGACACGCAGTCGCCAATATAAAATAAATAAAATAAAATAAAATATTACATTATTTATTAATTATGTATGATAGTGATTGGATGTAATTAATATTTGCTTATCTGGAACGTGGACGTTTAATTATTCGGTATCAGACGCTTGACAATGGCTTTTCCGTAAATGTAATGTTATTCGTAGTTGACCGTGAAATAAGACTCAAATAATCGGACTTCGTATTTAAATCGTTTCCAAAGACTGCTGCGGTAGGTGCGGACTCAAATCTAAATCTCAATATTAGAATAATTTGCCAGCCATGTCAATACGTCGTTCAGAGGTGACTTTTGTCTACTAAACATAAAAAGTTTACACAGTTAGTTAAATCAGATATATTCAACGAATAAGCCTACAGTTAAATAATTCTACTTACTTTCATAAATATAAATTCTTTACAGAATCGAGTGCCTAGTAAGATTGCAACTCGCAGTGTTCTTAAATAACATCAAATATGGCGGTGTGCCAGTCAATGAAATATGCGTGCTTCCCGCACCACTTGTCCAAGACCTCTCCTTCTTAAAGAAACATAAGAGTATCCAAGACCTCTCCTTCTTAAAGAAACATAAGAGTATCGTAATTGTGTTTTTGTTTTATCAGCGACACAGCGCTGCAGTTCTGTGCCATAGGCTTTATTTATTTGTCACAGATTAATTATTTAATTAAGATTTCGCGTTTCCGAGGAAACTCACGCACGGCATGCAAATGTGCCTTTACAGCTTCCTTACGGAGAACACCACTGCATGATAACTAAGTGTATTTTCTTAACTGTTTTATGCTGATTTCAAAACTGTTATTAGATTATCAACAGTTTCTTATAATGAAATAAAGATTATTTTGGTTTTAGTTGTGGGTGTTTTACTGCGACAGCAAGGAGGGAACAAAAACATTCTTTGCTTTTTATGTGAGTGTGACAGCTGGACAAAGCAAACGCATCGGAGTGTAAATATTGGCCATATCAGAACATTTTGTGCCTTCAACTAAAAAAATAGACTATAAAAAATATTGTTCCCTTCATTACATAGCAAATTGGACTTGATGAAGAAAGTTTTAAGAGCTCATCCACGAGATGGTCCTCAAATTCACGAACTGTATTTGAGAATACAACGGATGTTACGGAAACAGACGCATGGGCTTCCTGCAGGTCTGTTGTTGAAAAACTTCTAGAGAGTAAAAATAATCCAAATTACATGAACACCTTCGAAACCATGTTTGAAAATATCAGGAAGTAGCGCAGTAACATGAACGTGGAAGTCCACCCCCTGTCCTTATCTGCCGACTACTTCCTTGAAAAGTGGGTACATTATACAGAAGAGCAAGGATAAAGGTTCTACCAGGAAACAAAGGAGGTCGAAAAGAGATACCAGACAAGACGAAATGACAGTACGCTGGTCGACTGTTACTGGATGTGAAGAGGGACAGGGAAGCTGGAAGTTCTGCGAGGATATTATAAACGGCTGTTGAGAGAGCAGAGATTTACACCAAATAAATAATAAGGGATGGAACTGATCTCCTAAGGTACACAAAACAGGTCAGAACACTGTTACAGAAGCAACGAAAAACCTGCCAAATTTGAAAGAACGTAAAATCTCTAAGACTGGCGATATTTAACAGAAGCTCGAAATTAGGCGCGGACTTCAATGCGAGGTTCTTTTAATAGTTTCCAAGACCAAACTGTCTCAAAATCTGGGAGAAGGTTCAAAGACATTCTGGTCGTAAGTACAGTACACCATCGTCAAGACACAATGAAGACCTTCACTGCGCGATACCAACGACAGTGTTACCGATGACACTGCACTACAGAGGAGTTACTAAACACGGTTTTCCGAAATTCGTTGACCAAACAAGGTGCAATCGAATCATGAAAAACTTCCAACATGAATAACTTAGATGTAGATACCCTCGGTGTAGCGAAGCAGCTTAAATCACTAAGTAAATGGAAGGCATCATGACCAGATTACGCCCCAATTACGTTCCTTTCAGAGTATGCTCCTGCAATAGCTCCATACTTGGCACTCATATACAATTCACTCGACGGAAGATCGTGCCTAAAGACTGTAAAGTGGCAAATATAACACCAATACTCAAGAAAGGAAATAGAAGTTACCCGCTGAATTACAGACTCACATCACTGACCTCGTCTTTCAATAGAATTTTATAATATATACTGTGTTCGAATGTTAAGAATTACCTGGAAGAAAGCGAGCTGTTGGCACACAGTCAGCACGGATGCAGATATATCGTTCTTGTGAAACACAACTACATATATATTCTCATTAAGTAGTGGGTGCTATCGATAGGGATCTGAAACTAATTTCACATTTCTAGATTTGCAGAAGGTTTTTTTACACTGTTCCTCACAAGCCACTTCCAATCAAATTGCGTGCCTGAGTAGTCTCGTCTCAGTTGTGCCACTGGATTCGTGATTTTCCGTCAGAAAGGTCACACTTCATAGTAATCGTCAGAAAGTCATCGAATAACGCAGAAGTGGTTGCTGCTGCTCCACAAGGAACTGTTAATAGGGCCTCTGCCGTCCCCAAATCTGCATAGATGATTTAGGAGTCAATCTGAGAGTCAGCAGCCCCCTTAGACTGATTACAGGTGATGCTGTCGTTGAACATCTTGTCATCATTGCAAAATGATTCACTCCAGGTAGCCTGTAAGATGCGAAAAGTGTGAGGTCATCGACATGAGTACCTACTAAAAGGAGTCCGTTAAATATCCGTTACATCATAAATCACACAAATATAAAGGCTGTCAGTTGAACTGAATATTTAGGGATTGCAATTACGGTAAACTTGGAACTACACAAAAAAATATTGTGGGAGAGGCGAACCAAACAATGATTTTTATTGGCAGAACATTTCGAAGAAGCAACAGGTTCGCTTAAGAAACTACCTACGCTACACTTTTCTATATCTACATCTTCATGGATAGTCTGAAAATCACGTTTAAGTGCCTGGCAGAGGGTTCATTTAACCACCTTCACAATTCTCTGTTATTCCAATCTCTTACAGCGCGCGGAAAGAATGAACACCTATATCTTTTCGTACGACCTCTGATTTCCCTTATTTTATCGTGGTGATCGTTTCTCCCTATGTAGGTCGGTATCAACAACATATTTTTGCATTCGGAGAAGAAAGTAGGTGATTGGAACTTCGTGAGGAGATTCCATCGCAACGAAAAACGCCTTTCTTTTAGTGATGTCCATCCCAAATCCTGTATCATTTCAGTGCCACACTCTCCCATAATTCGCGATAATACAAAACGCGCTACCTTTCTTTGAACTTTTTCGATGTACGAGGGTATTTCGGAAAGTAAAGTTACACCGTATGCCAGAGAAACAGTTGAGTTTTGTCGAGCAAGTTGGCAACACTGGTGTTAACCTTGAACCGTTAGCTTTCTCCTCTCTGTCATTCGGCAGTTGAACGTTGAATCTGGTTGGAGTAGGTCGTGTTTAAAATGGCTGCGCCGATTTTTAAAATGGCTGCGCCGATTCAGAATCCCTCCAAATGCGAAGTGCTCTCCGTCATACGTTTCCTTCATGCAAAAGGTCAGCGACCAGCGGATATTCAGAAAGAAATTGTTTCTGTTTATGGGAACATTGTGAATCGACAAAATGTAACGAAATTGTGTCGTCATTTCTCTGAAGGTACGACCGATGTTCATGATGAACAAAGATTAGGTCGGCCATCTGTGATCTCTGATGCCCTTCTTCAGAGAACAGAGGAAGCAATTCGTGCGAATAGACGTCTCACATTGAAAGAATTCCATCAGATCATACCGGACATGTCAATGACCACTCTTTATGACGTTGTGAATGTCAAGTTAGGGTACAGGAAATTGTGTGCGCAGTGGGTTCCAAAACTGTTAACGGAAGAACACAAAAAGAAAAGGATGGGCTTTGCACTCGACTTCTTCACACGCTATGCTGAAGCAGGTGATGAGTTCCTTGATCACATTGTGACAGGTGACGAGATGTTGGTTTATACCATACACCTGAATCCAAGCAACAATCAATGCAATGGTGCCATTCGAATTCGCCAAAAGCCAAGAAATGCGTCGATTTCAACGAAGAAAATCATGGCTTCTGTTTTTTGCGACAAACAAGGCATTCTTCTGTTGGAATTTATGCCTCCTGGAACGACAATTAATGCTGCTGCATATTGCCAGACTTTGAAACGTCTTCGAAGGGCAATTCAAAACAAACGCAGGGGAATGTTGACAAGTGGAGTCCGCTTGCTTCATAACAATGCTCGCCCTCACACAGCGCTCGTAACCAAAGCACTACTCATACAATTCATATGGGATGTATTGGACCATCCACCATACAGCCCGGACCTTGAGCCCACCGACTTCCATGTCTTCCGTTACCTGAAGTCACATCTTGGTGGAAAATCATTCCACGACGCTGAAGAGATCAAAAATGAAGTTGAAATGTGGTCCCGACAACAGGTGGCAACTTTCTATGACTGTGGGATAGAAAAGCTCATGCACCGACTTAACAAATGTTTGGATAACGGGGGTGATTATGTCGAAAAATAACAAATAATCCAGTTAACAAGATTTAACTGACGTTTTCTAAATAAATGTTCTATTTAAGGACTGTGAACCATTGTATCTTTACTTTTCGAAATGCCCTCATATTCCGTCAATCCTATCTGGTAAGGATCCCACACTGGGCAACAGTATTCTAAAGGAGGACGGACAAGCGTAGCGTAGGCAATCTCCTTAGTAGGTCTTTCACATTTTTTAAGTGTCCTGCCAATAAAATGCAGTCTTTTGATAGCCTTCCCCACAACATTTTCTATGTTTTCCTTTCAATTTAAGTTGTTCGTAACTGTAATTCCTAGGTATTTAGGTGAATTTACGGCCTTCAGATCTGACTGATTTATCGTGTAACCGAAGTTCAACGAACTCCTTTTAACACTCATGTGGATGACCTCACACTTTTCGTTATTTCGGGTCAACTGCCATTTTTCGCACCATTCAGATATCTTTTCTAAATCTGTTTTGCAATTTGTTTTGATCTTCTGATGACTTTATTAGTCGATAAACGACAGTGTCATCTGCAAACAACCGAAGACAGCTGCTCAGATTGTCTCCCAAATCGTTTATATAGATAAGGAACAGCAAAGGGCCTATAACACTACCTTGGGGAACGCCAGAAATCACTTCTGTTTTACTCGATGATTTCCGTCAATTACGACGAACTGGGACCTCTCTGACAGGAAGTCACAAATCCAGTCACATAACTGAGGCTATATTCCATAAGCACGCAATTTCACTATAAGTCGCTTGTTTGGTACAGTGTCAAAAGTGTTCCGGAAATCCAGAAATACGGATCGATCGGAAATCCTTTGTCAATAGCACTCAACACTTCATGCGAATAAAGAGATAATTGTGTTTCACAAGAACGATGTTTTCTAAACCCATGTTAACTGTGTGTCAATAGACCGTTTTCTTCGAGATAATTCATAATGTTCGAACACAATATATGTTCCAGAATCCTGCTGCATATCTATGCTAATGATATGGGCCTGTAATTAAGTGGATTACTCCAACTACCTTTCTTGAATATTGGTGTGACCTGTGCAACTTTCCAGTATTTCGTCGCGCAAACGGTTGTATATGATTGTCAAATATGGAGCTAATCCATCAGGATACTCCGAAAGGAACCTAATTCGTATACAGTCTGGACCAGAAGACTTGCTTTTATTAAGTGATTTAAGTTGCTTCACTACTCCGAGGATATTTACTTCTACGTTACTCACGTTGGCAGCTGTTCTTGATTCGAATTGTGGAATATTTACTTCGTCTTCTTTTGTGAAAGCTGAAGGCTGTGTTTAGTAACTCTGCTTTGACAGCACTGTCTTCGATAGTATCCACATTGCTATCGCGCAGAGAAGGCATTGATTGTTTCTTGCTGCTAACATACTTCACATATGACCACAATCTCTTTGGATTTTCTGCCAGGTTTCGAGACAAAGTTTCGTTGTGGAAACTGTAATAAGCATCTCGCATTGAAGTCCCCGCTAAATTTCGAGCTTCTGTAAAAGACCTCCAATCTTGGGGATTTTGCGTCTGTTTAAATTTGGCATGTTTGTTTCGTTGTTTCTGCAACAGTGTTCTGACCCGTTTTGTGTACCAAGGAGGATCAGCTCCGTCGATTGTTAATTTATTTGGCATAAACCTCTCAATTGCTACCGATACTATTTCTTTGAATTCAAGCTACATCTGGTCTACAATTATACTATTAATTTGGAAGGAGTGGAGATTGTCTCTAAGGCAGGCGTCAAGTGAATTATTATCTGCTTTTTTGAATAGGTACATATTTCGTTTATTTTTGGAGGAGTTGGGGGTTACAATATTCAGCCTCGCTACGACAACACTGTGTTCACTACTCCCTGTGTCCGTTTTGATGCTCGTTATTAACTCAGGATTATTTGCTGCAAAGAGGTCAAGTGTGTTTTCACAACCGTTTACTATTCACGAGGGCTCGTGAACTAACTGCTTGAAATAATTTCCAGAGAATGCGTTTAGCACAATTTCGGATGATGTTTTATGCGTACCTCTGGAATTAAACATGTATTATCGCCAGCATATCGAGGGTAAATTAAAGTCACTACCAATATTATCGTATGAGTTGGGTACGTTTTTGAAATCTAACTCAAGTTTTGTTTGAACCTTTCAGCAACTGTATCATCAGAATTGGGAGTTCGGTAAAAGGATCCAATAATTATTTTATTCCAGTTGCCAGCAATGACCTCTGCCCATACTAACTCACAGGGACTATCCACTTTAATTTCGCGACAAGATAAACTACTTCTAACAGCGACAAACACGCCACCGCCAACCGTGTTTAGCCTATCCTTTCGGAACACCGTTAGGTTCTTCGCAAAAATTTCGGCTTCAGCCAGCTTTAAGTGTCTATAACGATTTGAGCATCAGTGCTTTCTATTAGCGCTTGGAGCTCTGGTACTTTCCCAACACAGCTACGACAATTTACAACTGTTATACCGATGGTTCCTGTACCTACGTTCTTCCTGTATTCGGCCTGCACCCTTTGTGACTGAAGCTCTTCTTGGGTTTTTCCGAGACCCTTTAACCTAAAAAACCGCCCAGTCCACGCCACACAACCCCTGCTACCCGTGTAGCCGCCTCCTGCGTATAGTGGACACCTGACCTATTCAGCGGAACCCGAAACCCAACCACCCTTTGGCGCAAGTCGAGGAATCTGCAGGCTACACGGTCGCAGAAACGTCTGAGCCTCTGATTCAGACCCTCTTCTCGGCTTTGTTCCAAAGGTCCGCAATCGGTGCGGTCGACTATACTGCAAATTGTCAGCTCTGCTTTCATCTTGCAACCAAGACCGGCGCCTTTAGCACTTCTGTTAACCGCTCGAAACCAGAGAGAATCTTTTCTGATCCAAAGTGACACACATCATTGGTACGCCGGCCGAAGTGGCCGTGCGGTTAAAGGCGCTGCAGTCTGGAACCGCAAGACCGCTACGGTCGCAGGTTCGAATCCTGCCTCGGGCATGGATGTTTGTGATGTCCTTAGGTTAGTTAGGTTTAACTAGTTCTAAGTTCTAGGGGACTAATGACCTCAGCAGTTGAGTCCCATAGTGCTCAGAGCCATTTGAACATCATTGGTACTGACGTGAACAACCAACTGCAGTTGGCTGCACCCTATGCTCTTCATGGCATCCGGGAGGATCCGTTCCACGTCTGGAATGACTCCACCTGGTATGCACACGGAGTGCACATTGGTTTTCTTTCCCTTCTTGGCAGCCATGCCCCTGAGGGGCCCCATAACGCGCCTAACGTTGGAGCTCCCAACCATCAATAATCCCAACCTCTGTGATTGTCCGGATCTTGCAGGCTGAGAGGTTTCCTCAAATAGGACAGGCGGCTCAGCGACAGTGTCAGCCACAGACAGACCTGGAACCTGTTTGTCAGACAAACCGGGGAGGCCTTACGTGCGGCCGCCTGGGAAGTCTTTCGCCGCCTGCTACGCCCCGGGGCGACTCCCACACGACCGCAGGTGAGGGGTCAACCTCAGTGAGCGCAATAACTGGGCTGCTCTCCGGTGGGGACCGATCGGAGGACTCGTACGTGCTGGACGTCCGTTGGATCCCCACGGCCGGCCCACAACATTGGTGCCTATCCACTGCAGCCTCAAACTGTGTAATCAAAGCCATCACAGCTTGAAGCTGAGAGTGAAGTGTCACCTACTCTGCTCGCATCCGCACACAAAAATCTCAGTCCCTGTCCGTACCAAAGACCGCGGAAAACTGAACTATACAGATAAACGGACTATCGGCACGTGCTGCGCAACTCTACGGTAGACCATGACGAAAACGCAGGAACTAGGTCTAATAAATTACATTAATAGCAGAGATTCAAAACCCTAGCTACCGAAGCCCTCAGGTGAAATTAAATAATTCACCCATGATTAGGAACTTTTAATACGTCACAAAATCGGTTTACTGTCCGACGCAAACGAAAACGCGAGAACTGTGGCTATTAGATATTACTCTTTTGGAATATTACTGTACGATATGGGATCCGTATCAGATAGGATTGTTGGAGGACATCAAAAAAGTTGAAAGAAGGGCTTCTTGTTTTGTATTATCGCGAAATAAGGAGAGTGGCACGGATATTACATGGGATTTGAAGTGGTAATCATTTGAAAAAGGGGTTTCGAGACCTTTTCACGAAATTTCAGTTAATGGCTTTCTCCTCCGAATACGAAGATATTCTGCTGACGCCCACCTATCAAGGAAGAAATGATCATTGTAATAAAACAAGAGAAATCAGAGCTCACAGGGGAAGATTTAATTGTTTGTTTTGCCGCGCACTGTTCGAGAGTGAGAGGATAGACAAATAGTCTGAAGGTGGTCGATGAACTCTCTGTCAGGCGGGTAAGTGTGAATTGCAGAGTAGTCGTGCAGTTGGAGGGAACGTGAAAAACGAGAAAGTCTGAGAATCAGATGTAACCAACTACTCAAATGCTAATAAGGCAGTGTTTTAGTATATGTCTAAAAGATAAGAAGATAATAATAAAAGTATAGACCTATATTGCAATTGTAATTTATATTTTGGTTTTCGGTTTCTTAAGGTATGAGATTTTATAAAAATCCTAATATGACAAAACAAAATGTAAATAATTTTCAAAATCAGTGTTACAGATAGATTCTGGGACACATTTTGAGAAACCATCTGACAAAAATTTTAAAAATTCTAGCTTGTGCAATCAAATGCACCATCGATGGTCTTTCCTTTGTTTGTCTGGAATATCCGTGCACTTCAGGTGCCAGTATCTGGTCTGCGAGAAGAGGGAAAATATCGAACTGTAGGTGGTAAAGTGCCACTCGATAAGTCAGACAAGTCGCTTTTTTCAGCGACTGCTTAAGGCTGTGACGCAATGCGCTCCTCACTTGTAGCCGTCAATTTTTGACAGCTGATATCATCGGCCGGGGCGAGGTTTAAGTGTAGAGGACCTGTGAAGCGCGCACTGATGTGGGGTATATAAGGAGCTGCCCGGTGGGGTAGAGGCACACCGCCGCCATGACGACTCTCAGCCTACACCTCCTGGTCCTGGCCGCCACAGTCATCGCAGCTCAGGTGAGGGACTGTCTAAGCTCTGCTTAACTCCAGAAGTAGCCAAGCAATGCTGCTGCCATTTGTTGAGCTGTCCTCGGCGTGGCGAGACGCTAGATTCCTTTGCGCCAAACTTTCGCAGGTGTGGACAAGTACAATCTCCACATCATCTTCACGTAGGCATTATTTCATGTCTGTGTTACATGAGAGCGATAATCTTAGCGAAATCATTTACTGCTTCCTGTATCTTTTATAATATTTAGAAAATCAGTTACCATGCTATTCAGTCTGTACATTAACCAAGTTGTGAAGGAAACCAAGGAGGAATCTGGAACGAGAAATAATGCTCAGGGACATGAAACTAAATTTGAGATTTACCGGTGACACTGTGGTTCTGTCTGCGTCGGAAAATGGCTTGGAAGAGCAATTGAATGGAGTGGATCGTGTCTTGAAAAGATGATGTAAAATGTATGAAATGAACATCTACAAAAGTAAAACAAGGGTCACGGAATGTAGACGAATTAAGAACTGTTGATAAAATTATATAAGGAAATGGGACACTAAAAGCAGTAGATGAGTTTTGCTATTTGAGCAGCAAAATAATTGACTATAACCCATGGAAACAGGAGATATTGAATTTCTGAAAAAAGAGACATTTATAAACATCAGATATAAATTAAAGTGTTGGGAATTTTTTTTTTCAAGGTATTTGTGTGCAGTGAAGCCTTGCACAGTAGTGAAAGTTGGACGATAAGCAGTTCAGAGATAAAGTTTTTCAAATGTGGTACTACAGTAGAATGCTGAAGACTAAATAAGTAGATCTAGCAACTAATGAGAAGGTACTGAATCGTACCGGGAAAGAAATAAATTTACACTGAGGTGACTAAAGTCATGGGATAGCGATATGGCCGGCCGCGGTGGCCGTGCGGTTCTAAGCGCTCCAGTCCGGAGCCGCACTGCTGCTACGGTCGCAGGTTCGAATTCTGCCTCGGGCATGGATGTGTGTGATGTCTTTAAGTTAGTTAGGTTCAAGCAGTTCTAAGTTCTAGGGGACTGATGACCTCAGAAGTTGAGTCCCATAGTGCTCAGAGCAATTTGAACCATTTTGAACCTTCACTTAACGACCGAGAACAGCGGCGTTTACGTAGAGATGTCAGCGCTAACAGACTAACAACAATGCGCGAAATAACCGCAGAAATCAATATGGGACGTGCGAAAAGTATTCTTTAGGACAGAGCTATGAAATATGGCGTTAATGGGCTATCGCAGCAGACGATCGATGCAAATGCCTTTGCTAACAGCACGACACTGCCTGCAGCGCATTTCCTCGGATCGTGAACTGTCGGTTGGACTCTAGACAACTGGAAACCGTGGCCTAGTCAGATGTGTCCCGATTTCGCTGATAGTGGGGTTCGAGTGTGGCGCAGACCACACAAAAAACATGAACCTTTATTGTCAACAAGGCACTGTGCGAGCTGGTGGTGGCTCCATAATGGTGTAGGCTGTATTTACATGGAATGAACTGGGTCCTCTGGTCCAAATGAACCGATCATTGACCGGATACGGTTATGTTCGGCTACTTGGCGACCATCTGCATCCAATTTTTTTCTCTGCCTGAGAGCTTCGTATTAGTTTTTAACGAATACAACTTGAGAGACCACCAACCACACACGTGATTTATTGTTTTCACTGTTTGCTCCCTTGATCTCGATTTTTTGTCAAAAGGTCGGAATGAAGTGAGTCACACTGTAAGCTACCTATCCATCTTTGCAACTCGGATTACATAAAGTCAGGAGTAATTATCAAGGGTGGGTACGAGTGCAGGTAAATACCGGGCTACACATCACTTCTAGTGATATGCCGTAACTGGTAAGGGGTGGTGAATATTACGCTTTAAGACTACGACATAAGTTAATGACGTCACGGCACATTATGCAAAATGGCGGTAAATATTAACGTAATTTAGGGTGTTTGACTGACAATTCAGTATGTGGCTAAATTAATGACGTCGCGACATATTATGGAAGGAAATCTTTTGCAGTAAGGTGCAAGGCTCAAACATATTCATTACAAAGCATGACATTTTTCCTAAATTTGATTCTTGCTAATTAATACATGTTTAAGCTTATGCTAGTCCACCCATGCCTCTAGGTACATTGCACACGTCCGTCACCTTAGTGAGGTTAGCCTGGTGGGAATACCTAGTAGCCCGCATCTCGTGGTCGTGCGGTAGCGTTCTCGCTTCCCACGCCCGGGTTCCCGGGTTCGATTCCCGGCGGGGTCAGGGATTTTCTCTGCCTCGTGATGGCTGGGTGTTGTGTGATGTCCTTAGGTTAGTTAGGTTTAAGTAGTTCTAAGTTCTAGGCGACTGATGACCATAGATGTTAAGTCCCATAGTGCTCAGATCCATTTGAATACCTAGTAGAAAAAATGAAATGAAATGTCGCGTGGCTGGGGTCTCCTGTCGGGCCGGCCGAAGTGGCCGTGCGGTTCTAGGCGCTGCAGTCTGGAACCGCGAGACCGCTACGGTCGCAGGTTCGAATCCTGCCTCGGGCATGGATGTGTGTGCTGTCCTTAGGTTAGTTAGGTTTAACTAGTTCTAAGTTCTAGGGGACTAATGACCTTAGAAGTTGAGTCCCATAGTGCTCAGAGCCATTTTTTTCTCCTGTCGGGTAGACGGGTCGTCCGGCGCAAGTCTTTTTAGTTGACGCCACTTCGGCGACTTGGGAGGCGATGGGGATGAGATGATGAAAACAACTCAACACCCAGGAAACTGATTCATACCGACAGGTATTTACGTGATACCAGTTGCCCTCCACCTTTCCAACGTGCAGCAGTCCTTCGGACCTTGGTTAAACGAGCATATGCTGTCTCGGATGCTGAAAGTTTACCACAGGAGCTGCAACATCTTAAGGACACGTTCAATAATAACGGCTATACGGACCGACAAATTCGACGTGCTTTTGAGTTTGGACCTCTACCTGAGCCTTCTGAAGACACCTTAGGTCTGTGGCTTCTCTTCCGTGCTGGGAATGTGTCCGCCAAGATAGGTAGACTTTTGAAGAAATATGAGATCACATGTGTTTGTCGTTCGCCAGCTAAGATCCGAGCACTTCTTGGCTCTGTCAAAGATGATCTAGGTTTGAGGAAGTCTGGCGTTTACAAAATACCGTGTGAGTGCGGCAAAATTTACATTGGTAAAACTATTCGCACCGTCAACGACAGGTGTATTGAACATAATCGCCATACGCGATTATTACAACCAGATAAATCTGTGGTGGCTGAGCATTGCCTTTCAGAGGGACACAGGATGCTATGCAATGAGACGCAAGTAGTTGCAAATGCTTCTCGGTACTGGGATTGTGTTTTAAAAGAATCTGTTGAAACCAGACTAGCGGATAATATCATTGACCGTGATAATGGATACCCGCTAAGTAAAACGTGGAATCCTATTTTATCAGACATGAAGAAACAATGGCATCTGAATCGGCCGGCTATGAATAATAATTTGTAACGATATATCGTTTTCACCAGCATTCACCACCGGAGGCGCTGCAACTCTTTTTGCGCCAGGGGGCAGCAGGAATGATTGAGCGCGTGCGCACTGTATCTAGCGCATGCGCTGTTGTACTTCCGATGCATATAAAGGTGCAGTCATTTGCGAGTGGAATCAGTTATCGGCGAGAGCAGCGTTGTTTTTCTCACCTGATGATGACGGCCAGGTGGACTGCTGAAATATTGTGCTCAGATGACAGTTTGATCCGGCTGGAAACCCGACAAGAATTTGATATACTAATACGCCGGGAAAGTTTACATTATCACAACACAACACCCAGTCCCTGAACGGAGAAAAACTCGATCCAGCCGGGAATGGAACCCGGGCCCATTTTACATAGCATTCGGCCGCGTTGACCACTGAGCTATCGACGCAGACGCCTGGTAGAAATATCACAACTCGATATATGAACTCCTGCTAAGTAATCGCTAAGTTACTACCGAATCTTAAAACGAGCTCCTCCTCGTATTGGTAAAAATAACGTCACGGCATATTTCAGTACATATTAACGAAATTTATGACACTAGTGTGTAAACTGACAACAAAATTCTGAGGTTTACAAATTTCCAAGACTGTCAACCAAAGACATGCGTAAATTCGGTGTGTACGAGGGTTGTTTTTTAAGGAAGGGCCGTTCGCGCGTAGAGTCCCGCAGTTCGCGCGGACGCCACAACAGGCCACCGTGCCACTTGCCGGTATCCTTCCCGTTCACACTGATGCAAGTTGCAGCTCTGTAGCTGACGTGTACGCATCGCTGTGCTACTTTATAATGTTTACGATTATTGAATCACCCGCCGCGTGTGAGATACGGTCAGTGATACGTTTTTTGACCGCGAGAAGCCTATCAGCTGCAGAAATTCATCGTCAGTTAACAGAAGTTTATGGCTTGAATGCAATGAGTGGCGTCAATGGGTTAGAGAGTTTAAAAATGGCCGTCAAAACGTCCATGACGAAGAACGCTCAGGCCGGCCCTCTGTGATCACTGATGATTTGGTGGCTGCAGTCGGAACAAAGATTCGTGAGGACAGAAGATTCACAATTTCCACTCTTTCTTTGGAATTTCCACAAGTTTCAAGATCGGTTTTGTGCAAAATTGTGTCTGAAAACCTAAACTTTAAGAAACTGTGTTCTCGGTGGGTACCCAGACTCCTCACAGAGGACCACAAAAGGAAGAGATTTGCCACTTCATTGGACTTTTTGATTCGTTACGAGGAAGAAAGGGATGACATGTTGAGTCAAATTGTCACTGGAGATGAGACATGGGTATCGCATATCACTCCCGAAAGCAAGCGACAATCGATGGAATGGTGACACACAACCTCACCCGTCGAGGTCAAAGCCAAACAGACGCTGTCCAAGCGCAAGATTATGGCAACTGTGTTCTGGGACCGGCGCGGTGTTTTGCTAGTGGACTTTATGCCACGAGGAACGACAATCAACTAAGATGCCTACTGTGCAACTCTAAAGAAGCTCCGCAGAACAATTCAAAACAAAAGGCGCGGCAATCTTGTAACCACCCCACCGTAATTTAAAAGAAAAAAGACAAGGACAATACTTAATACAAATGGGAGCCGAGTGTAACCTCCCTACAAAAATTTAAATGAATGACAATATTATTTAAGAATACTAATGGACATTGCGCTAAGCGTAACCTGCCCACAATGAAATGTACTGTCAATGGCAACAAAAAATGTGAAATTCGCAATCTGACTCAAATATAAATTCCTCATGAAAAATTAAAGTCCATTCAGTGATAAGAAAATTTAATTAAACCGAAATATCGGTCTTTGGCCCTGTGTAAAACAATCAGAATTAAAGTCTTACCTCAGAATAAATGGATGTCACATTTCTGCTCTTGTTGTTGCGCACCGCTTGGAGGAACTGCATTGCAAATAATAATATTCTCTTTTTTTGTGATTTTAGTGAAATTTTTCTTCAAAAGAAGTGGAATGAAATGGGAAGTGCAACGAAATCTTTACTTCAATAAAAAATTAAATTTTTGAAAAAATGCTTTTGAAATAAAAATTATTATTGGGGGACTTGTTGGAGAATAATTACAATAAATAAATTTTTACATTATCTAATGATTATATTAATTAATGGTATACCTTATTCACCATCTTGACCAGTGTTGCCGACCGCCTACATCACACAACCGCACTGGGCTGCTACTACTGACCGACCGCTCTGCATGACGACTATTAGCGTACTGCACGCGACGACTACTGACAGAGTACTGCTCTGCAACTAGACAGAGCTACAGACTCGCAACGACTACTCGACAGACTCGCAACGACTGACTGACAGACTCGCAACGACTACTCGACAGACTCGCAACGACTGACTGACAGACTCGCAACGACTACTCGACAGACTCGCAACGACTGACTGACAGACTAAGAACCGCTCGCAACACTAGCGCGGTCAAGCGCATACTCTCTGGTCACAGATGCTACAATGCCTCGCCATCGCTGCTATGTTACATACGTGTTTCATAACCCTCCACTGGGGGGGCAAAAATTTGGCAGCGATGGTGAGTCATTTAGACTTGCCAAGCGCGGCAAAATTTTTCTTTAATTAACAAAATTCTACAACTTACAGAATATTTAAATGTTGTGCACACGCACTAAGTACAAAATATATCAGACAAAGACAAAATGTGAGTACAAAACATAGTAGCAAATCAGAAAAATGTATATACAAATTATTTGACAGATAACAAAGTGCACAGGCACTGAAAAAAAAATTCTTTAGCATATTCAGAACAAATAAACAGACTGGCAAAATATTATGTTGACAAGTGACATGAGTGCCCATGCACTGCAGTTGAGAACATATCAGTAATTGATGAAATGTATGTACAATTAGTAACAAATGACATAAGTGCATTCGCATTAAAGTATTGAATATACATAATAGTAGAAATCATATTGAAAAATGAGAAAAGTGTACAGGCACCGAAGTTCAGTAGAAAACATATTAACGCCTAACAGAAGTGCACATGCACTGTAGTTCAGAAAATAAAAAATGTATATACAATATAAAAGACAAAAGTGCACATATACTGTACTTCAGAACAAATCAAAAAAATGTCTTTAGCATTTTGGCAATAAATAAACATAATAGCAAAAAAATCATGTCGACCAGTGACATAAGTGTACTCGCACTGGAGTTCACCGAATTGAAAAAAATGTATAGCCATGAACATAAATAATGTTAGCAAAAATGATTTTCACTATGTGACAAGAATTAGGATAGGAAAGGGAAGGATTGCATCATGGTTGTAGCACTTTAGATTGCACACAGCTGTTTTGAAAGTCCATATCTTTCCACAGAAGTACAACACCAAGTGACACAACTTGAAGTTCTTTTCCCATCAGAATTTATCAGTGTAGCCAAGACACTGAACTGTCGTAGTAATGTTCCATGTTTTCATTTAGGCAGTACATTAGGTACACCAAACAGTGGGACCATAATAACGTCTTCATCGCTCACGGTGGTGGACAGCATGTCGTGTCAACACCACGCTCTTACAAGGCACACCAACGTAGAATTAGTGCAAAACCAAATATAGTGCTCCATGATCACTAGGATAAACAGGACAAATGGACATTGCAGTAATTCAGGGTAGTTAGCTTATGAGGAGAAGGACATTATGTCACATAATATTGACAGTTACAGTCTTCATTAATAGTTTGCGGCATTCATAGCCCAGTTATTGAACATTTCTGTACCAAGTATGTAGTATTACAGAAAAATGTTCATGAATTGTTTTACATAGAATCAGTAACCTTCTTTTCCTAGTTACAAAGCATTATTAAATAATCGCATTCTTTTCAGTTACAGAGTATAATTAAGAATCATTAACCTTCTCCTAATTACAGTTAATTAATCATTTGTCATTCCAATAAAAATCATTAGCCTTTTCCTAATTACAGTTGATTAATCATTTGTCGTTAATTATTTGTCTAATTACAGTTAATTAATAATCATTTGTCATTCCAATAAAAATCATTAGCCTTTTCCTAATTACAGTTGATTAATCATTTGTCGTTAATTATTTGTCTAATTACAGTTAATTAATTAATCATTTGTCATTCCAATAAAAATCATTAGCCTTTTCCTAATTACAGTTGATTAATCATTTGTCTAATTACAGTTAATTAATTAATCATTTGTCATTCCAATAAAAATCATTAGCCTTTTCCTAATTACAGTTGATTAATCATTTGTCGTTAATTAATCATTTGTCTAATTACAGATAATTAATTAATCATTTGTCATTCCAATATAGTAAGAATTATTAGCCTTAATTAATTACAAAGCATTATTAAACAGTACCATAGTTAATTAATTATGTGTCATTACAATCTATTAAGAATCACTAGCTGGCATCATGGGTAATCGTATTACAATAAACAGTGGCGGTCCTTGGCCAGTTACAAAGTATATTTAGTAAGACAGAATAATGTTCATCAGAAGCCTTAATTGAAAAGGAGAGTCAATTATTGGCCTAGCATTAACATAATACATCGAGTGATACAAATTATTGGCACTCATTGGCCATTAACCAAAACATGAAAACTCAACATGGAAAAAAAAGGGCTAATTAATGGCATAATTAATAACAATTCGTGGAGTGACATTAATTATTGGCACTCAGTGGCCAGCAAGTATTGAATAGAATCATCATTCAGTATTATTCAGATTATTACGAAGTCATTATTAAAAATCAGTTAATTACAGTCAAATCATTAATAATCACAGGCATTATAAGTAGTATCATTACAATAAACAGTGGCAGTTATTAGCTAGTGACAAAGCATTATTTTGAATATAGTCTCATTAAGAGGTCATTACTCAAGTGACATGCTATTCAGAGTTGATCAGTATTATTCAGAATTATCATTAACTAGTGACATCATGTGGGACTGGTAATACATTTTTTTTTTTTTGTTAGCAATGCATTGCGTTGGGATCGATAATTGATTGCTGAGGCATAACACTATTTGCTTTTGACCTATTGCTGCAAATGAGGATAGGTAACGTCATTCGTCATGAGTCAGCTGTAGCAAGATTATGTAACAAGGCAGTACATGTGATCACATTTATAAACGATAGACACAAATGGGTAAAAATATAAAAATGCAAGTACTAGAACAGGTATAATAAGTAACAGGTTTAGTAAGTATCATGAAAAAAAACTTCTCCTGGAAAAATTACAAAAACGGATTATTGACCTGAAAGAAGAAACGCACACTATGCTGAAAAGTAGTGAACTTCGAATTAACAGGTAGTGAAATGTGTATAAAATGTGCTCCATAGCTGTCCTTTCCAAAACTTTCCGTCATCCTACTATGCAATGTAACACCTGCTGTCAAAGCAAACTGCAACAAATACTTAAATAACTACGTAGCATAAATGCATAACTTCAACACTATCCTCATCTGTAAAGAAAAAACTTCATTATCAATATCATCATAACTTCACTATTATCATCACCTGTAAAGAAAAACTTCATTATTCATAATACCATATCCTTCATCATTATTCATCAGTACTCATTATCATCTGCAAAAAATCACTTCGTTACTCATTACATAACTATTCCTTATCTCTAGCATATTTCATCACTAAAACTAAGATGTGTAGTTCTCTCTGACAGCCTGCATCAATCACCTTGTATTCTGAAAGAAAAAATTAGTTAAGACTGCTATTCTGTGATGAGTATAGTATATTCTTGTTAATGTTTGTTAATCCTGATCCATTTACTCTTCCTCATAAAGTTATTGCATCTCCTTTCGTTTATTCCGTAGGTGAAATTCCCATTTACGTTAAATTTATTTCTTAGAATCATCATTCCTTTCTGAAATTGATGAACAAAGATTAATGTCCTGCATTTAAATCATATACCCACTAGATAATGACTGGTTTATGGTAACATAATTAACCCTACAGCATAACATGACAGAAAACGTAATATGTCAAAAACATTGACAGTGTTCAAATGCAAAAATATACACAGAATAATACAATGCAGCAGCAAAAAAAAAAATGTAAAACAGTCACGATGTTGAGATGTCATAGGGCAAAAAAATGTCAACGTCGACTGGTGTGTGTTATATCTTAACTATTTCACAGTGCATATAAACAAAACTTGAAAACAATCATACACACAAAAAAATGGAAAATGTGCACGGTCTGATGTGTAACGACAAGAAAAGCGACCTGCTAACCTTACCTTGCCGGGCACTTGCCAAGAAAAAATACGATAATCATCAGTAATTAGTCAGGTGAATTAATTGCATTAGTAAATGACATCATAGTGTGTTGAATCATACAGTGGTTTCACTCAATAAACGGTTTAATGTTTGAGATATGGTGATTGCCTTTCGATTTTCTGGTTCTCAAAGTTTCGACGTGTACAACATTGGGGTGAGGGATGCTGCGAATCCGATATGGACCTGCGTATAGAAGTTCAAATTTACTGCACTTACCTTTTAATTTACTGGATAAATAGTGTGTACGTATCAATATCTTCTGTCCAACGTGAAAGTCGCTGCGTGTACAAACCTGTTTTTGCTGTCTTCTCCGGCGCTCTGCGGCACGTTTGATGTTGTTCAGCGCAATGTCAATTATTTCGTGGTGTCGTAATCGACGAGATGTAGGAAATGTTATTAATTCTTTAATTTTGTTAGGTGGTTCAGCATTTTTCAGTATAACAGACGGAGATAGCATAGTGGATTCATTTGGTATGGAATTAATTACATCTTGGAATGAGAGTATGTATGTATCCCAATCAATATGTCTTTTGTGGCAGTATATTCGGCACAGCTTACCAATTTCTTTCATTAATCTTTCACAAGGGTTCGAAGAAGCGTGGTACTTGGATATATAGATCGGAGAAATGTTTCTGGCTCGTAACATGCGTGTCCATACGCTACTACGAAATTGAGATCCATTGTCAGAAATTACTTTCATTACATGCCCTACATGAGATAGAAAATGTTTTACAAATGCTTTCGAAACAGTTTTAGCAGTAGCTTTGCGTAATGGAGTGAAAGTAACAAATTTTGAAGTAAGCTCAACAGCGACAAAGATGTAGCAAAAACCTCTGTTAGTTCTGGGAATCGGACCAAAAATGTCTACAGCGGCCATATGTCTTAATTTAACAGGTATAATGGGATATAATGGAGGAATATGTGAAGTGGTGTCTGATTTAGCTTTCTGGCAAATTTTACAAGACGCTAAAACTCGTCGTATACGTTTCTCCATGTTGGTAAAGTAACAGTTCTGTCTCAGTATAAGAAAACATTTTCTTGCTCCGTAATGTGCGTAACTTAAATGAGTGTACCAAATTAGTTTGTTAACCAGTTCGTCAGGAATGCATAATAACCAATTGTTGCTGTCAGGATGAGAGCGGCGAAACAGAATGTCATTGCGTACAGTGTAGTGGTTCCTAATCGTAACATTATTCTTATCTAGCCAAAGGTGTTTAATTTCTTTCCACACATTGTCTTTATTTTGCTCCTTTGCTATGTCCTGTAATGACGATGAAATAAAGTTTTCAAATGCAACTTGTTGAATGTACATGACACTGAAATTTGTTTTGCAGAAGTTGGTTGCTACGTCTTGCTGATTGTTGCCGAGAGAACGCGATAGTGCGTCTGCTATAACATTTTGTGTGCCGGGAATGTGAACAATCGTAAAATTAAATTCTTGCAAATAAAGTTTCCATCTGCTTAATCTGTCGTGAGTAAATTTAGCTGAAAGCAAAAATTGTATTGCTCTGTGGTCTGTGTAGACGGTGGTATGTCTGCCATAAAGAAAGTGCCTAAATCTCGTAAAAGCCCATACAACACATAATGTTTCAAGTTCTGTAACGGAGTAATTTCGTTCAGCAGGTGACAGAATGCGGCTTGCAAATGCGATGTTTTTGATTACAATTGAACCATCTTCTTCAATTTCCTGGAAAATGTGTACGCCTAAGGCGGTGTTGGAACTGTCGGTGGCAATGGAAAAATTTCTAGTAAGATCTGGGTGCGATAATAGTGGTGCATTCAACAAAGCATGTTTCAAATAACATTCTCGTGAACAAAATTCTGCGTGTCAAAAGTAATGTTTGCGTTACTGTAATATGCAATCTGTGCTGTATCTGGTTAAAATTTATCGTACGTGTTATTATTTACGAGAGAATGTTGTGGCATATCCACTATACGAACTGTTCTGTTATTTCTTACTGACGTGTTACGCTATGGATGACACCTATTGTCTGTTCCATTCATGATTATTTGTTGTTGCTGATGTTATTGCTGCTCATAAGATCGACTGTTATTAAATGTACGCTGAAAATTGTGCTCATCATTTTTACGTCTGTCATGATAGTAATTTCCATAGGGCGCATTGCGATGCGAATTGAAATGGTGTGTTGTCTGTACGTAGTTATTTCTTTGCTGCCATGCGTTACTATTTGTTAGAGCTGGGACTATACGTGCACGCGGCGAAACATTAAAGTTTGGTTGACCTTGTAGACTGCATTGTTGGTTAGGTATGCTAAGCGGCTGACTTTCATGCTATTGTGGTGAAAAACATCTATTGTTACAAAAATATGGTTTCTATTGCTGATAATTTTACACATACTGATGATTACGATTTTATCCGTTATTAAAATTACGCTGGTTCTGGAGTGCCTAATGAAAATTGTCACATTCGGTAAAGTTTGTCACATCGGGTTTTCATTACTCGTTTCTTAATACTAGGTAGAGCAATAGTTAAAGAGCAGTTTGGATAGATATAAAGGATAGTAGAAGAGAAGGCAGCAGTGCAGAAAACTAAAGATGAAACAGCACTACTACAGCTCGGGGCCCTATGCTCGCTACGGCACATATTCATTAAAGCGTAATGAATCCCCTGAGGTCAATTACGCACTGCAAATAAATTTTAGCTTTTGCGTTGCAGGCAATGGCGGTAAAATTCCAAAAGCAAATCGCTGTATTCTTGCTAATTCTAATTTCTGCATAATACGCAATGCTGATGAAAATACAATAGCAAATTGTCGCATCAGGTTCAAAGCTAGTTTCTGCATTACAGGCAATAGCGGTGAAGGTACAAGAAGAAATTGTCGTATATCGCTCAAAGCGTGTACCTGTGTTCTGTCATTATTAAATTCCTTACATTTTCTTAAAAATGCAAACTGCTTATTATCAACGTTCTCGTCACTGAATTTGAGAACACGTTCGGGTTTGTGTGTGAATCTGTTTGTCTGTGTCGTTTCGTACTTCAAGTTACGTAGCTTTTCAGATTTTAAGTCGCGTGGCTTTTCGGATTTTACGTCTCGTAGTCTCTGTAAATTACTCACATTATACGCGCTGCGTGACTCTGACAAATGTTCATAAAGTGGCGTCTGTTGTGGTATGTTATTAACTGAAATGTTTTTCATCTCTGTTACTTCTTGTTGTAAATTTGATAACTTCCTACGTAACGTGTTGTTAGATGAATCGATCTCATTAATTGTCTGCTGTAAATTTTGAAATTCAGGTGTTTGGATAAATGAAACCGGTGCAGTATCGTCTGATTTATTGTCATTAGTATTTTCGATAACATCAATACGACTGGCCAATTCATCATATTTTTCAGTCAGTATTTTAACCTGATCATCGGTTTTAGAATCAGACGCATTAATCTGTTTTTGCAACTTGCGCGTAGTTTCGCTCAGTTTTTTAACATCAGCTTTGATAACATCACAATCCTGTGTTAGATCTAATTGTTCGAATCTATCTGTCACTGTTTGAATATTTACTGTGTGTGTATCTGTTTTTAATTTAAGATCAGAAATTTCATCCCGTAATTCCGCGTTCAACTGTTCTATGGTGTTAATTTTGTCGGACACTGTAGTAATATTATTGTCTACATACGTCTTCGCTTTCGCGAATATTTTACGTTTGTCCTCTTGTCTTTGTGCAGTGATTGTTTCCATGACTTGTCGTTTTACTTTGTTTTGATCCTGAATAAATCTGCGGAAACGCGTATCACTGTTCTGTATGTGCTGATTAAAGCGCTCGTTAATCTGAGTGTTCTGCTGTTCGAATTTCGTGTCTATCTTTGCGTCCATAGTGCGCGAAAGTTCTACCGTCATTGCTCTAAACTTGTCCCGTAATTGTGCAGCTTTTTCAGAACATTGTTTAGCGACTCCGCTAATTTCGTCTCTGAGTGTTTCTGTTGCGACTGTTTGCATTTCTCTTAATTCTTGCGCAACAGATTTAATTTCTACGCTATTTTTTTGTGAACACGCCTCAATTTCCGTGCGCAACTGTTCCTTAGTGTCATGACACTGCGCGGCAACGGCTCTAATTTGTTCACTAAGCTGTCTCGAATTGTCGTCAAATTTTTCATTTTGTTGTCTGACCTGTTCACTAAGTTGCTTGAGGTTTTCATTCTGTTGTTTGTTATCTTCCCTAAGTTGTCTAAAATTTTCATCATTATTGTCAAGTTTTTCATTAATTTTATTAAATTTTTTATCCTGTTCACAAAATTGTTGTTTGAGCAATCTTGCCATAATTTGTTCAAAGCCAAAGTTAGCGTTTATACTCTCTGTGCTGTTTAGTGGTGGATCTGGAACTCTCTCGCTTACTGTAACCATTTGGTTATTCTGTATTTTAGAAAAAGGTTTGCCAGTTAGACATACACTGTCAGACATTATTTCGGAATTAAATAAATCCGTCGTACTTTCACTACACTGACCATTTTCATTGGAAAAATTTGTCTGTACATTACTTGGATTTTCTAAATCGGGTGTGTTAAGTTCGGCAGCGCTCATTACTATAGAGCGTTCTGCGTCACCAATTGTCGTCAAATTAACAGACGAGACAATTGAGTTCGTTTGTTCATTATCAAGGTAAAAGTCATCATTAGTGGTTGTAATGCACTGATTGTTAGTGAACGCAGGATTGTCATCATTACACTGCGTGTCACATGTCCTATCGGTAAAGATGTTTAAATCGGTAGTTTCGTTCGTAATACCTCGCGATACACTATTCACAGTCTTTCGCGGCATTTTTACAGTAGTCACAATTATTCAAAAACAAATAAGCACAAATGCAAAAACAACACACAAATACAACAAAGCAACAAATTGCCGTTGACCTGTAGAGAGAAAGTCACAATATTATTAAAAGCGTAGCGCCAAATCCTAATTATATCTAAGCAAATAAGAGCAGATATCTGACTGTTGCTCAAAAGACTCTCAACGAAATTCGATCCTGGACTGGGTGTCGCCAAGTGTAACCTCCCTACAAAAATTTAAATGAAAGACAATATTATTTAAGAATACTAATGGACATTGCGCTAAGCGTAACCTGCCCACAATGAAATGTACTGTCAATGGCAACAAAAAATGTGAAATTCGCAATCTGACTCAAATATAAATTCCTCATGAAAAATTAAAGTCCATTCAGTGATAAGAAAATTTAATTAAACCGAAATATCGGTCTTTGGCCCTGTGTAAAACAATCAGAATTAAAGTCTTACCTCAGAATAAATGGATGTCACATTTCTGCTCTTGTTGTTGCGCACCGCTTGGAGGAACTGCATTGCAAATAATAATATTCTCTTTTTTTGTGATTTTAGTGAAATTTTTCTTCAAAAGAAGTGGAATGAAATGGGAAGTGCAACGAAATCTTTACTTCAATAAAAAATTAAATTTTTGAAAAAATGCTTTTGAAATAAAAATTATTATTGGGGGACTTGTTGGAGAATAATTACAATAAATAAATTTTTACATTATCTAATGATTATATTAATTAATGGTATACCTTATTCACCATCTTGACCAGTGTTGCCGACCGCCTACATCACACAACCGTACTGGGCTGCTACTACTGACCGACCGCTCTGCATGACGACTATTAGCGTACTGCACGCGACGACTACTGACAGAGTACTGCTCTGCAACTAGACAGAGCTACAGACTCGCAACGACTACTCGACAGACTCGCAACGACTGACTGACAGACTCGCAACGACTACTCGACAGACTCGCAACGACTGACTGACAGACCCGCAACGACTACTCGACAGACTCGCAGCGACTGACTGACAGACTAAGAACCGCTCGCAACACTAGCGCGGTCAAGCGCATACTCTCTGGTCACAGATGCTACAATGCCTCGCCATCGCTGCTATGTTACATACGTGTTTCAATCTGACAAATGGAGTTTTGCTCCTGCACGATAACGCTAGGCCTCCCACCTCTCAAAAGACTCGGGATTTGATTGATTCTTTTGGCTGGGAAGTTATGGACCATGCACCATACAGCCCCGACCTTGCTCCTAGCGATTTTCACCTTTTCCGGTATCTGAAACACCATCTTGGCGGGCAGCGCTTCAATGACCATGATTAAGTGAAAGCGGCCGTGAACTCTTGGCTGTCGGAGCAGGCGGCCGAATTCTTTGAAGAGGGAATTAAAAACTTAGTTGTACGGTATGACAAGTGCTTAAATAAACAAGGCAACTATATAGAAAAATAGGTAAAAGTGTGTAGAATCAGAAAATAAAAGTTTTTTTTTTTTTACGAAAGTATTTGTATCTTTTTTAAAAAATAAAAACGGCCCTTACTTAAAAAACAACCCTCGTATAACAATTAGCGCACTGCTACAAATACAAACCCAGATTACCTGGAAATCGACCCTGCTTTTGCTTAATAATGCGGGTTGGATGCACCAATTGGGATGCCTGCAGGTAATGTAACTTCTTAATCGGCCGCGAGCGACAGAGCTCCACGTGAGCAGTCACTACTGCGCCAGACCAACTCCCCCGGAATGGTAGAGAAATTTGCATTGTTTAAACAATATGTATGTGTAACCGCCTCTGATGCGACCGACCTAATGGCTGGCACAGACGACACTGCTACGAAATCGAACATTAAGGGAGGGGTCATCTCTCCCCTACAAACCAGTAACCCACCAACGTCACATGGTTACCGGTGGAAATCTGTGGGCAACTTTGCAAATACGCGTTGCTAACAGTTTCAGCGTCTAGCGCTTCCTTTGACAACAACAAAGAAGTTCCCCCCACCTGCCCCAAATGATCTCATTTTTTATGCTATGGCCTATCAACAACACCGGGATCAGCCATCGCTCCCAGCAATATAAAAAGATACGTAATTACAATTCACCCCCCACAAAACGATATTTAAACAAATAAACTCTTGTTACATCACTCCTTTATTGCCGGCCGCTGTGGCCGAGCGGTTCCTGGCGCTTCAGTCCGGAACCGCGCTGCTGCTACGGTCGCAGCTCCGAAACTTGCCTCGTGCATGTATGTGTGTGGTGTCCTTAGGTTAGTTAGGTTTAAGTAGTTCTAAGTCTAGGGGACTGATGACCTCAGATGTTAAGTCCTATAGTGCTTAGAGCCATTTGAACCACTTTGAACTCCTTTATTATTATTTATGTGTGACGTCATAGTGTGTGTTAAAAAACTGGCATTATTAGGTCTACAACATCGCTTCTGCCATTCTGCAATAGATGACAGTGGCGGCAAGTGTTGGTGCAGGTGGTGGGTTGTAAGAGTCATACAATAAGCTTAGGCATTTGTAAATTTAACGCCATCAGAACACTAGTCGATTTGTGATTGCATTATAAAGTTATTCTCGACTGAATAGGTCAGTTTACGAGCCCAATTCTCGTCATTTGGGGGAAGTTTTAATTTTCTGCTTTAAGATGAGAAAATCTGCGGCCGAAGCTCATAAATGCTGGCTGTGACCTATGTGTCGCACCTTTTAGTGACAGGACGTGCAGAGAATGGGCTTCAATGCATCATGAACGGTGATCTTTTCGTCGAAGACGGGCATAACGGTGGAAGGGAGAAGGTTTTGGATGCTACTAAACCGACGGAAAAAATGACATGAAATCGTTATCAAAAACAGATGATACAATTGTGCGAGCACTGGAAGACAAACGGTCACAACAGACGCATGACAATACTCTATCCCACGTCGCAAAACCCGTCAAAATATACTTGGAAACGTTGAAATGGGAAGTCCTACCCCACCCGTCGTATTCTCCAGACATTGCTTTCCCTAATTACTGCCTTTTTCGATCAATTGCACACAACCTGACTGTCCAGCACTACCGATCAAATGAACAATTGCAAAATTAGATCGATTCATTCATCTCCTCAAAAGACATGCACTTCCGCCGCCGCAGGATTCGTGTGCTGCACGAAAGATGGGAGAAAGTAATGGCCAGCCATGGTCAGTACTTTGAATCTTAAATTATCTGAAAGTTTTTCACAATAAATCCTCGAAATTGAGAAAATCTGCTTAAACAATGCTGTAGACCTAGTACAATGATCTCACAAAGTTTTCTGTGTGCACTTCAAAGCATGACCTCAACCACATACGAGACGTCTGAATGTTTAATAAACTGCGTAATGCATTACCTAACAGTAAATGCCCACTTGCGCCCTGACCACTTTCATATGAAGCACGTAAATGCCTGCCTAAGTAGCACATAAGGTATTAAATAAAACAAATGCCTCTTGCCGAGTGCTGGGCCGGACACATCTTTCACTGACTCGCAGCACTCCCTGCCACGTCGACAACCATCTGAGAAGTCAAGCGTCCCACTATACCCTCCATATGAGGTGTGTGAGAAAATGAACTACTTTTTAACCACCGAAGTTTCTATTTTTTCTGAACAACAACATTTTCCCCTTCAAACCCCTTCGGCAGCTGTACACCAGCGGAGTCGTCGTTCTAAATATTGGTAGCAGCGCTGAAAGGCTTCAACTGATAGGGCCTTTAAACATATCGCTCAATTCTTTTGAATATTCTCTCCAGTTCCAAAATGACGTCCTTTTACGATATTTTTCAATTTCGGGAAGATGTCACAAAGATTCAGATCAGGTAAATAGAGAGGCTGTATAACAACGGGAATAACTTTTGAAGTCAAAAATTCCGTCATGGAAGTGGCTTTCCGACATGGGGCGTTGTCATGATGGAACATCCACTTATCTGCAGTGTCCAGACTCACTCTATTAGCCCTTCTCCTGAACTTTCAAGGACATCTTTGTAAAACACTTGGTTGGTAATTTCTACTGGAGAAACAAATTCTTTGTGCACGACACCCATACCGTGAAAAAAAGCAAATCAGCATTGTTTTGATTTTTGAATTGCTCATTCGAGCTTTTTTCATCCGAGGAAGTGTCTCAGTGTGCCACTCATTTTGCCGCTCTGTCTCAGGATCGTACTCAAAAATCAAGGATTCATCAACAGTGATCAGACGACTGAGCCATTCGTGGTCATTGGCAATCTTATCAAGAAGATCAAAGCACACGTTTCTTCTATTGTCCTTCTGCTCAGTTGTGAGGTTCTTTGGGCACCATTTGGGCACAATGACGCAACACGTTCGACGTTTCCGTCTGCTTTATAGGTTGAAGGTCTGCCTGTGGGAGGTACGTTTTCGACGTGTTCTCAGCCTTCCAAAAATGATTTGTGGCAGGGAAAAAACATGTGCTCTTGATAAGGACTGTTCCTCAAATGCCTGTTTGAACTTTTGAAAAGTCACACTCGCGGATTCCCCAAGTTTAACACAAAACTTGATGGAACAATGTTGGTCTGCATTCCGCTGTTTCATTTTCGCAAGACGCAACAAAAACATGACTTCACTGATAGTGCTCTCAAAAATCATGGGGTGGCTTTACAGAGTTAAAAGTCGGTCTGAGCACCTGGAATGGAAGAACACACAAGTCTACACAAGTAGAACACAGTGTTGCCAGATCGCACGCGGTGTTGTCAGTTCATTACTTTCTCACACACCTCGTATACATTAACCGTCTAGCTAGCGTAGAAGACCCAGCTCAGCCTCGAACACTAACGCATTGTGATTCTTCAGTTTCTCGCGGCGTATTTCTTGCTCGAACTGTCCACGGGTGTATTGCCGGTCCACTATGAGCCGGCAGTACACCCGTGGACAGTTCGAGCAACTTACGCATTGGCTGTCAGTAACTGGTGAAAAATGTGCTACGCAAACTGATGACAGGGGATCACCAATCTGTGTGTAATATTAATGGTCCAGAATTTCATTCACCGGCGCGAACCAGCCTTCGCCAGATAACTCATACCAACTCTTAAGATGGCCGCCATCTAGAGGAGCCACTCACTGAGATAGAGATCTTGTGTGCTCTCCAAATCAGTCACCGAACGCTGTATGAAGGTTACCTTAAAAATTACTTTCAATACATGGTTCACGTACGCCGTTGAGCGCATCTTTGAGCTGCTGGATTTACCCATAGAGACTTAGTAAAAAAAAATACGACAGCATCCTGTGTAAAACGAAATGCATTATTTAGTAACAAATGCATTCCTATATGTACTCGATGCAAGAAAATCACGAGGTGTAAAATACTGGACGATAAGATTTTAACACTAACCCTCCTCTCCACTGGTTCTCATATACCATTAGAGCTCCGACACCGCCACATCTACGACACTGTCACTGAAGATGTACAAATCAAGTTAAGGGCCTGATCTGCCTTCGTAAGTCAGTAGATAGGTTACTACTAAATCTTTTTTTCATTCTCCTCTAAGGTTATAAATACGACAATTCGTTTGGAAACTGTCTATAATCCTTGCATGTGATGATTTCCTCTTATAGCTAGCAATCTGATTGGTAATTTGATTCAGGGAAATATGTTTAACATAATTACACTGACGGAAAAAATTCCAACACCAAGATAGAATGTAGAGTAATGAAATATTGGGAACACATTTGTCTGGGTAACATATTTAAGTGATTAACGTTGCAAGTTCACAGGTTAACGTAAGTGTGAGAAAAACCATTGCAAATACGAAATGTTGATACATTAATAACCGGTGTAACTGCCAGACTGTTGAATAGAAGCGTTCAAACGTCCTTGCATTGTGTCGTGCAGGTGCTGGATGTCTGTCTGTGTGATTAAATTCCGTGTCTGTTGCATTTGGCCGATCAATACAGGGATAGTCAATACTTGTCGTTGACGACTCTTCAGTTGTCTCCCACTGAAATTCCATATATTCACGATTGGAGACAGATTTGGTGACTGAACAGGCCAAGGCAACATATCACACTGTGGAGCACGTTGAGGTACAACAGCAGTATGTGGGCGAGCTTTATCCTGTTGGAAAACACCCCATGGAATGCTGTTCATGAATGGCAGCACAGCACGTCAAATCACCACCAGACTGACGTACAGTTTTCTGTCAGTTTGGTGGGATAACTACGAGTGTGCTCCTGTCATACGAAATAGCACTGCAGAGTATAGCTCCATGTGTAGGTCCGGTGTTTCTTGCACTCAGGCAGGTTGGTTGCACGCCCTTAACTGGACTCCTCGTAACGAACATACGGCCACCACTGGCACAGAGGCAGAACCAGTATGTATCAGAAAACACAACAGAGCTCCACCCTGCCCTCTAATGAGCTATCGCTTGACGCCACCGAAGTCGCAATGGTGGTGGTTCGGGCCCAGTGGAACGCAGGCTACTGGGTGTCTGGCACGGAGCCGTTCTTCAAGTAACTGGTTTGTAACATTTCATTGTTTCAATGTAGTGCCAACTGCTGCTCAAATTGCTGGTGCACATGCAGTGTTATGTTTCAGAGCCGTATACCGAACACAATGGTCTTCCTTCCCGATATCTGGAACCGGGCGACCGCTACGGTCGCAGGTTCTAATCCTGCCTCGGGCATGGATGTGTGTGATGTCCTTAGGTCAGTTAGGTTTAAGTAGTTCTAAGTTCTAGGCGACTGATGACCTCAGAAGTTAAGTCGCATAGTGCTCAGAGCCATTTGAACCATTTTGAACCTTCCCGATAGTACCACGGGGCCGTCCGAAGCCCGGTCTTTTTGCGGCCTGCATTCTCATGATCACCGCTGCCTGCAGTCGTACAGTCGCTACGTTCCTGACAAGTCTTTCTGCAGAAGGAACATCCAGCTTCTCGTAGCCCTATTACACGACCTGCTTCAAACTCAGTGAGGCGCTGATAACGGCGTCATTGTTTTAAAGGCATACTTGACAGACAACTCTACGTCCAGTTCAAAGGTAAATAACGCGACTGTTAAAGCGCGTATTTAAAGAAAACCTGATCTGCATCCTCATAGTGGCGTTACTAGCGCCACTCTTATGTGACTGGCGCGAATTTTGAACAGACGTCATCTTTCAGACGTAGAAATACGCCTGCCAACTTTCGTTTGTCTCGCACAACGTTACTTGGTGTTGGGGTTTTCCCCATCAGTGTGTAAACCATATCTATTTGTGCAACCTGGTATATGTCTCAGGCTGACGAGCAGTTTACGTAACGTGACATTTTTACGTAACGCACATTGAAAAACGCGTCGAATCATTTCCCCAAAAGTATAAGTGATAAATAATTATAAAACAGACTGATCATAATGAGTAATCATGGACATTTTATGACAATATTGACATTCGCAAGGCATTGTGGAATTACGACACAATTGCAGATATAACACCATCTGTTACAGCATTAGAACAGCACCTTACAACACAAATCGACATCACGAATGAACCAGTCACACCACGAGATTTTTGTCCGTAGTGTCATTATGTGTTCTATTTTTATTTTATTTATTTATTTATTTATTTTTGTAGTAATGCCCAGAAATGCCGTCATGCTCACATGAGAAACTTATTATCCACACATGGTGGTTCCTTAGGTTAGAAATACAGATGCAAACTTCAATCTAATCTTGCAACTCAGTCTGCTGTCCATCCTTAAATTCGATGGACTTTGATCTCCCAATGGGTTTTTCTTCCACCATACGATGAGAATCACGAAATCAATCACACGTCCCCTCTCGAGAATTATTACGCTTATGACTGGTAAATGGTTATTTTTCCTTGACCAAAACACCTCTGAATCCGAATCAGTTTAAACTGTGGTATGCATGTGATAATTATAGATGAGATCAGTCCAGATGGGCGACATCACTTCCGGTTTGAAGTACACACTGTTCTGCGTATCAGACAGGTAATTTGTAATAATGGATTGTGTGAACTAGCTCATCTCCACTTTCTCTGTGCTCTACCTCTACTAAAATAAAAAAATCGTCTGCATATTAAGGCAGCACAAATAAACCACTCTTTTGGAAGAGGTGTTCTTATTACCACACGAACTTCTCGACTGATTGGTGATAAAAGTACATAAAATTTCATCACAGAAAGGTCTAGGACAGGAATCGCATTTTTTTTTATTTTAAAGATAGAATTCTGATGTGAAGTCACACATATATCGCTGCTTCCCATCTACGCTGCTACAAAGAGAGAGCTAGTGAGAAATATCTCTCTCGCCAACACATAGTAGATATGTAGCAGGGAGCAGGACACAACCCCCGATCAAGAGACACAAACCACAGCAGAGAATATGGACCTGACGCCAATAAGCAGCAACTCACCAGAATATAGTCTATATTAATCTTAATTACGTATCCCCAATTACTTCCATAAATAAACGTTTATCGAAACCGCACACACTCTAAAAAGTTTCATAGATAGTTGTCTATGCCTGCTTGACACATTGACTTTTCGGTACCTAAATATTTGCCTTCAAGATAGGCAGCTTCAAGAGATCTATAGCTGTTCTTCGCGTTCTCAGATTTACTGTCCCTAGAATTTTCCATGTCGTTAACGCAAGCAAAAAACCTTTGGGCAGATATTGTGCCCATACTGATTTTGAAATATTATTTACTTATAACGAAAGACAGCCAGTAGTACAACATAAAATAGCACCAAGTTATAGTCTAAAGCAGAAATGTGACCATCGCTGTTTGTTAGTTCCTGTAATCGGTTTCCAGGTTAAATAAGAAAATACAGACATATAGAGCACAATTTCGTAACCAATTATCGGTCTTCATTACCCGGAATGTGAGTACATCAACACAAGTCAACAGTATTTACTTTAATTACCTGAAAGATGCCGTTTTAGATCCCAGATCAGTCTGTGTCAGTACTCGTAAACTTATTGAACGAACACTGCGTTTTAGTAAAGCGACATTATCAGAATGTCCACTAATAGCAAAATTGCCTTACACTGATGATTATTCATACTAAATCAAAAACTGTTGGTTAGATGTCATGACAACACTTCCCATCTTGTTATCTTCTGGTCATACCTTGGAAATGTGATTGAACTGTTAATCCAGTTACACCAGTCTGTGTGTGCCGCATGGACAGCCCAGGGACATGGGGTGGAGAGCGTGGATCCAGCAACAACAAGCAACATGCATGTGTTTTGTTTGTGTGCGTAGTGCTACACCAAACATGCATACTTAGCGACGTATATTTGTTATATTATAAATTCTGAAGCCTACAAAAAATACGAGATGCTCCTCTCAAGCTGACAACTGTAGGGAAGAATGTGATAATATTATCCTAGCATGGAGTGTCATCATTATGTACGGGTGACTGTCATATCTTTTTAAGTAGAACTAAAATACATACTTTTTTATAAAATAATACGAACAATTTAGACTTCGACCGTCCATTCTTACTTCATCCTGCGATTATCTGTAGTTGTAACAAACGTCTCAGAATACATTATTTTACACAAGCACACCAACTTCACAAGCACAGAAACTGCATAATTCCATAATAAATAATTAAAATTATAGACAGATAATATTTTGCATTAGACCCCCATAGATCAAATATAGTTTCCAGAATGAGATTTTCACTCTGCAGCGGAGTGTGCGCTGATATGAAACTTCCTGGCAGATTAAAACTGTGTGCCCGACCGAGACTCGAACTCGGGACCTTTGCCTTTCGCGGGCAAGTGCTCTACCATCTGAGCTATCGAAGCTGTGACTACCGGGCGTGAGTCGTGCTTCTGTAGCTCAGATGGTAGAGCACTTGCCCGCGAAAGGCAAAGGTCCCGAGTTCGAGTCTCGGTCGGGCACACAGTTTTAATCTGCCAGGAAGTTTCATATCAGCGCACACTCCGCTCCAGAGTGAAAATCTCATTCTGGAAACATCCCCCAGGCTGTGGCTAAGCTATGTCTCCGCAGTATCCTTTTTCTTTCAGGAGTGCTAGTTCTGCAAGGTTCGCAGGAGATCTTCTGTAAAGTTTGGAAGGTAGGAGACGGATACTGGCAGAAGTAAAGCTGTGAGTACCGGGCATGAGTCGTGCTTCGGTAGCTCAGGTGGTAGAGCACTTGGCCGCGAAAGGTAAAGGTCTCGAGTTCGAGTCTCGGTCGGGCACACAGTTTTAATCTGCCAGGAAGTTTCAAATTAGTTTAGTCGATGATTCGTTTCGGTAGCAAAGGGTTACCCTTTGCTACCGAAACGAATCATCGACTAAACTTTTCGGTACCTTCAAGATGGCAGCACTTTCAGACATACCATCTAAGCATGGATGTAATCACACACTACTGTGTGTGTGTGTGTGTGTGTGTGTGTGTGTGTGTGACAGATGCCCCACGACCAAGGATATAGTGGATGTGATTTTTTTCTGTACGGATGGTGGTGTGGTATTAACGTAATTACAACATTAATTTGTTGTTTACAGATACCCGCATGCTGATCCTCTCGTTACTATTTACCATAATTTTGGATAATATTTCGAAACTTCACTAATTTAGTCACACACTGCATTGTCATAGTGTGTTACAGCATAAATTACGTTAATTTTTACCATCTTTTTGCCCGATACATCGTACCGTCATTAATTTAACCTCACACTGAATTTTCACAGTATCTCACACATTAAATTACGTTAATATTTTCCGCCATTTCACATAATATGGCGAGATGTCTAATTCATGTCATGGCTACAGTGAAGCATACAGACGTGCGTATCTGAAACCTGGTACAGTAGCTCACAGCGAACGACAGATTGAAACAATAAGAATTTCGTACACTTTCAAAAGTTTACTAGGTGGGGGTGTAATGAATTCATCGGCCCTAGTATTCGAACGAACTAATGTGAACCCGAATCTGTACCATGACACGGAAACTGACCATCTCATCGAACGACAAACGTTAAATTTGAAATTGGATAAATACACGTAAAATATCTGGAAATGTTGCAAATATTATTACGCCGAGCCTTGCCATGCAAACTATAACCTCGGCAAGACTTGGGTATGATCGACAAAACTTGAATTCAGTTCTTCTTTACGCGTTATTCAACCACAGCGGTAGCTCTGCAGCTCGAAACACCTGCAGGAAGCTCCAGACAGAATGGGCTTGACAGTTCCCGGCGAAACCACGAGGCATGTTCTCCTCTTATTGGCTAACGTTACAGCTCGCCACAGTGTTTCACCCGAGGCCCACGAGGAAGACAGGCCGTTGCACATACGTCACAGCACGTGATACTGCACGTCTTACGAGCGCCAGCAGCCGTCGCCGGCGGAGAGCGAGTGACTATTTAAGACGAGTTTAATAACTCTTGATTGCATATTTAAATGAACGCAAGTACTCGATAGCACACGACAATGTCAAGACCTTTAGTGAGTGCCTTCTCAATTAAATACTGATTTCCCGTGGGCCCTGCAAGGAGCCGAGCTTTCGCGAAGTGTTGTGGACAAGCCGACTAGTGCGACGTAGCATGGCCCGTATATCTCGGTGGCTCCCGATGTACCCATTATGTTCGTAATCCATGTCGTCAATGACCGATTGCTCAGTACAGAAACATCTTCGCAGAGTGTGCCATCTACAGTATGCGGAACGAAAATATATTACTAAAAACATGTGTGAAATATCAACTACACTGTGACAAAGGCATGCATTGTGCGCTATACACATTATTTTAACATTACGTACGTAGAAAACTAACCAGAACCTGTCTGTAAAAAATGGAAGGAAGGTTAGAGTTTAATAACCCATCGACGACGAGATCATTGGAGACGGAGTGCTTGCTGGGGGTGGAGAAGAAAACCAGCAGCGTCCTTTTCAAAGGAACCGTCCTGGCAAAGGGGAGACGTGTGCTAAATCAACACAAAAAAAAGAAACGAAAATGCTTTTTTGTCATTTCAAAAGGTTTGCAGCTTTGTTTCTAAAATGAACCTTCTATCATGCAAAACTGATGATTATTTTCCGAGATATTGACATTTTTCCAATACGTCACATATCAAGCGCCAATCTTTGTTTATATTTCAAAGATTTCCCACCCTGTAAACTAGGTGACAACTGAACGCCGTTTGTCGATACCAGATGAACATGGGTTTCTTTTGTTTATTTGGAAACAACTTTGAGGAAAAGGATGTCTCACAAATTCTGAAATAAACAAGCAGCAAACTTAGTATGGGTTCGCCATAAGAAGGGACTAATGATTTAAAATGTGTGAGAAGAGTGGTGCGGGCATTTTTCCCCCCATAAGGTATCAAGTGATGAAGATCCACAACATGTCCTCTGCCCAAGCGGCCCTGAAATTGTGTACAAAAAGGAACGGGCACTGTGTTCTGGCGAAAATTATAAGCATACGCTAGTAGATAAGAGCACAATGAAACCTGTAATTAAGGACTTGCTAATAGTGATCTACTCAAGACGTGCTTAGAAGGTAAAACTCAAAACCATGAAAGTTTGACCTTGTAATTTCGAATCGTCCGCCAAAAACGCTGTTTTTGCTCTATCAAACTTTTAAATTTGTTGTTGTAGACGCTGTTTTATGTTGTAATGATAACGTATCATATTGACTAGGAGTCAATGCAGGTACAAACACAAGACAGGCGTTACAAAATATCTATGTTTCAAGAATTCGTAAAGCAAACATTGCTGCACCAAATTGCACAAAAGAGGTGATAAAACAAAGAAGAGCCAAGAACATAAGAAGACGCCTACCATCAGATGATGCTGAATATGGCGCAGGAAAATATTAATTGTAAAAACTGTTATAAATATGTGTAAACAATACACAATAAAACTTTAAATCAGTTTTTCTCAAAACTAAATTTTTTGACCTATAGGTACCTTTATTTCCGGAACTGTGTGTTACAGAAACTTGAAATTTTCTACGGTTGTTTTAAGACGAAGACGACAAATAGACATGTGCACATTTGGCTCTATAAGTGTATTTCTTTTGATTCAGGATCAAGAAGAAGACTCATGTTCTTAACATTTCAACCCAGTTTTTTTAAGCAAATGTCAACGGAGCTCTGTACTAGATTAAAGCAATAATTACTGGAAATCTCCTTTCCAAGTTTCAGGATTCTATCTTTAATAGTCTGTTCAGAAATGGTAGCTAAACACCTTGAAAACCTGCATTTCTGTCATAGGGGAAACGGCTCGCGCCTGTCTCGTCTCATTGATTTTGGTAAACCATGTGAAACCTAAACATGGATTTGAAACAGCGCCCTCGCTAATGCTAGTCTAGTCTCTTGCCACTGCACCCCATCCTCGAACTTTCAGTGAGATGAAACGGCTGTGTTCAAACACTTGCAAGAAAACAGTACTCTACCACAGCCGGTGAAGACGTGGTTCATAGAAACCTTTCTGGAACGTTGCGAACCACTACTGAGACAGACATTTTTCCTGTACCGTCATGTTTTAATTGCTCCAGTTCGGGCAGCTGATTATGGTGCGCCCTAGATATTAAACTAGCCTCACAGGTTTATCACTTATCAATGTTCATCCTGCGTCATGTGATACTGTTTACTGTTATCGAAAGATTTTTTTACATGAACTGCCAACGCTAACCCACGACCTTTTGTCTCTCGCAGGCTGCAGTGAACTGGAGCGACGTCAAGCCCATGCGAAACAATGTTTCAGTGCCCGTCAAACCCCTCAAGGGTGGTAAGTATGAGACACTGATATACTAGATTGTAAGCTCATGCTTGATAGAGGGAAGAGATAGATGCCTCTCTGAAACAGAGACGAGATTGTCCCCTTATATCCAGTCCAGAATACATATTTATGTTTGACCAAAACAGCATGTAACTGAAATGGGGAAGTAAGAACATGGTTTGACTCGTGGTACATCCTGCTACGATCTCTTAAACATTATGGGCAGTGCAAATTGCCTTCACCATAGACAATGCTGTTTCGGTAGAAAACTCAGGCAGAATCACTGCTTGATATGCGTAACAGATGGAAGGGGGGGGGGGGGGGGGGGTCTTATGGGACAAACCCGGATCAAAGCCGCATCCAAGATTCGCCTAGTACACCGTCTAGCATAAGTGCGGATTTAAGGCGCTTCCTCACGCGTGTCATGTCCAACGCTTCGCTTTCTCCCCATTTATCCGAAACAACTACAGCATGGCAATACTGAAAAAAAGAAATCATACTGGACACAGATAAGGCTATTCACAAGTGTGTGACAATCCCCTCTTTATGTGTACATCGTTGGGGCGCCATGAAAGCAATCCAACCACAGAAACAAGAAACAGATACACCATAACATGAAGATTTTACTGAGAATAAGTTCATTCATAATAGGGTGAACTCGGATATTCGAAAAATAAAACAGGATTATTGGGAGCGGTGTGTAAAAGGTATGGAACGAGACCTTTATGGATCACAAAAGATGAATTTTGATGAACACATTCAGATACACAAAGTAAGCAAAATTCAGTGGGAAAATTATTTTAAATTACAGCATAAGAACGTAAAGGTGGAAATTGATATTAGTCACCAAAGCACAGAGAATAACAAAATAAATTTGTCATTGGGACTTATACGCACTACAGTAAAAGCACTTAAAAACAGTCTCAGGGTCAGATGGCATATATAATGAATTAATAAGATACGGGGAGAGGTATTATATCAACAGCTTCATACCTTGCTTAACAATATTATTAACAAAGGTAGAATACCAAGAAAATGAAAAGCAAATATTACAGTTCCAGTGTATAAAAAGGAAGATAAGCAAGTATTAGAAACTTACCGGGGAATTAGCCTGCTTGATACCACCTTAAAACTGTTAAAGCAGTATTTAGAGATAGAATGCAGAGTTATATAGAAACAGCATAAGAGCAGCAAGAGTTCAGGAAAAATGGGAGCACAAGAGATGTTAATTTCGCTTTGCTCTGTAGAGAAATCCACGGGCTTTAACAACCCAGCCTACCTCTGTTTCGTTGACTCGTAAAAAGATTGATATGATTAGAAAAAGGATACAATTCAAACCTTAATTGACAGGGGAGTACCAATGGGTTTAGCAAATATCATAGAAATATCAAACAATAAAACGAGAATTAAAACACACGAAGGATTCACACATCAAATTACACGATTCAGCATCTTGACTTCAGTGTTTATACAATCCTCTACGTGTTTAATCCTTACTTCCGCGAACGTAAAGGTGGAAATTGATATTAGTCACCAAAACACAGAGAATAACAAAATAAATTTGTCATTGGGACTTATACGCACTACAGTAAAAGCACTTAAAAACAGTCTCAGGGTCAGATGGCATATATAATGAATTAATAAGATACGGGGAGAGGTATTATATCAACAGCTTCATACCTTGCTTAACAATATTATTAACAAAGGTAGAATACCAAGAAAATGAAAAGCAAATATTACAGTTCCAGTGTATAAAAAGGAAGATAAGCAAGTATTAGAAACTTACCGGGGAATTAGCCTGCTTGATACCACCTTAAAACTGTTAAAGCAGTATTTAGAGATAGAATGCAGAGTTATATAGAAACAGCAGAAGAGCAGCAAGAGTTCAGGAAAAATGGGAGCACAAGAGATCTTAATTTCGCTTTGCTCTGTAGAGAAATCCACGGGCTTTAACAACCCAGCCTACCTGTGTTTAGTTGACTCGTAAAAAGATTGATATGATTAGAAAAAGGATACAATTCAAACCTTAATTGACAGGGGAGTACCAATGGGTTTAGCAAATATCATAGAAATATCAAACAATAAAACGAGAATTAAAACACACGAAGGATTCACACATCAAATTACACGATTCAGCATCTTGACTTCAGTGTTTATACAATCCTCTACGTGTTTAATCCTTACTTCCGCACTTATATCAGGCACAAACCCGCCATATTTTAGCCGGTGAGCGTCATGCGCTTCCTGTAACTCCTTAGTTGCATTCAGTTTTCTCCGAGTAGCTCGTGGTATTACGATTAGCGATGTTTCACTATCATCAGTTTCGGGGTTTTCGGGGTTCAGTTTCCGCCCAATCCGATTTTCTTCCTGCGCGCGTCTGAATGTGTGCTTCGCCATCATTGAATCAACATCTACGCGCAAGTCACCGAAGTGGCGTCAAATAAAAATACTTGCACCACTCTCCCGAACATCCCAACCGGGGAAGTAATAAGCAAATTTTTCATTTTACTGATAAGCGAGTGCAGGCCTGGGTAACAGTACAATACTTATGAAATCCTCAACGTGTTTAATCCATGCCAATCCAGACTCCCATGTTAAATGCGAAAGTAGCTCTGTCACGTTTTCACTACTAAATTGTTGAACTAGTATCCATGAAATTTGGCTTGAGACAGCTTGAACACTGATGAAGACCATGGATTACTTTAGACAGTTGTATCTTTTTCGGTATTATTAATATTTTTAAATAAGGTGTACGTGAGTGGTGTGCAGGCGACGCTGGCGTGATGGTCGGCTACTCGTAGGGTTTATAGATTATTGCGCGACCGTGGAAAGCCAATGTTATTGTGCTCGTGGTTTATGAAGCCAAGTTCCTACGGCACTTGCCATAGCCAGAGGGTTTTGGTGGAAACAGAACAATAAAATCGGACGCTCAGCCCGAGAAGAATATTTAAAATTATTAGTCTAAGTTTATCAATTGAAGATATGAAGTCTGTAAATGAGTCTGCAATCATTTTATTTTTGGCACTTTTATTTTCACAAGTCCGTCTTGATCACATAGATTTCTTTACAATTTATTACCGGTTTCGGATTACCGCCAACTTCAGATCTGTTGTAAATATAAAAATTGTGTAAGCGACCAGGTTCAATAAGTTAAGACTAAATCTATACAGTATTAATGATGCATGAAATATAAAAATATAAAATATTTATAGCCATGTATAGCAGCCATACATACCGTTAAAATATTCTGATAAAAAATCATCGTCAAGTTTAACACGTGAATACATGGTAGTTGCTGATGATACTGAGATTGCGTCAGGTATTTATATAATAACCCACTGCCAGCAGAGGGCACTTTAGCCGGAGTGCATAGTAAACCAGTGTCGCCAATATTAAGATTAAAATGCATATGCACTGTCTTTAGTTAAAATTTTTCTTTGGCTAAATGAGCGTCTGACATCAAAAGCTTACGCTGATATACTACTGTGAAATTGGACTCATACTTGAAATCCATAAAAAGCACAAATACTATACTATACAGCCCTTAGCCTGGTTAGGTAACATCCAACCTTTTATGAATGCCAGTATAAAAAGCGTAAAAAGGCTACAATGCAGTATGCACTGTCTTTAGTTAATTTTTTTTTATCTTTATTTTTTTTTCTTTGGCTAAATGAGCGTCTGACATTAAAAGCACATGCTGATATGCTATATGTGAAATTGGATTCATACTTGAAATACATAAAAAGCACAAATACTTTACAATGCAGCCCTTAGCCTGGTTAGTTAACATACAACCTTTTATGAATGCCAGAGTAAAAAGTATAAAGTAAAATAATCACGAAATCTTCTATCCTAAGAGATCATTTCAAAGTGAACGTAATCATAATACAATTAATAAAGTAGTGCCCCTTCATTAAAAATAGAAAATCTTTAATCGATATTATATTAGAGTGCGGTATTAATGGCGAATATGTCGTGGCTTCTCTGCATGGGCCGGCCAGTGTGGCCGAGCGGTTCTAGGCGCTTCAGTCTGGAACCGCGCGACCGCTACGGTCGCAGGTTTGAATCCTGCCTCGGGCATGGATGTGTGTGATGTCCTCAGGTTAGTTAGGTCTAAGTGGTTCTAAGTTCTAGGGGACTGATGACCTAAGATGTTAAGTCCCATAGTGCTCAGAGCCATTTGGACCATTTTTTTTCTCTGCATGATTTGCTTGTTTTCCTGTGGCTGAGCTAACGGAGGACGGCCCAGTTTTCTCGTTGCCGGTGGCCGGCACATGCCAATCCGCTGGGGTGCTCCACGCTATTCAAACTAGTAGGTCTCTGAATATATCAAAGTAAGCATTCAGGTTATACACGTTCTGTTTATTCAGCAGTAATTCCGGTTGTTATTTTCTGTGCGCATAAATCTCCATATCCTTGAGTAAGTTCATTAACTGACCCTTTGACGCCCTATGCATCACTTCCATATTACTGTCTATATGTCCTACCGAATGTCTTTCTCTGTCCAAATGCGTACCGAGAGCGCCCTTATTTTGACTATACGTATTTTCTCTAAAACTAGTCTGGAATTTCTTCCTGTCTGACCGATGTAAAATCTATCACAATCCTGGCAGCTAGTCTTATAAATACCAGATCCCATATATTTATTGCTGTCGTTGCCAGCTTTGTGCTGTAGCTTACAACCAATTGTACCATTCGTTTGAAACCCAATTTTTATTTTCGTTTTTCTAAAGGCGTGCGCAATTCTGTCGGAAAACGCGCCATTGTATGGCATAACCACAAACTTCTTGCCCTCTGGTTCTATTGGCTTCTTCCTGTCACATATTTTTATTTTAATTATAAGCATCGCTAACAAAAATCTGATTAAGTGCATAGTTCCAAAAGAGCTCAAGCTGCGAAAGTTACTCCACTAATAACCCTCAGAGCAATGTACTGCGGAACTTGGATGCAGAACGTCAGGGAGCCTTAAAGCTACAGAGATGTATTAGAACAGTCACAAGCTCTTACAGCTCCCAAGACGCTTGAAGGCTCACAACGACGGTGTCATTTAAAGGCTGTACAACACATAGCCATATCTTTACATGTGGAACGTCGGAGACTTTTGGTGAGGCTGCATGTGATTGTGATGTGTCAACAGTCTTTGTTAACCACAAATTAATCACCACTGGGGGATGGAAAAAAATGTAGGGACCATAACGCATTAAAAAGGGAGAAAAATCTGGCTGACCATGCTGTACTGATAGCAAATAATGAGGATAATTAACAGATTACTTCATCGAGTTAATAAAACAGCAGAGCACTGTAACATGGAAATTGCTTCAAAAAAATTAAGAGTATGGCAATATCGAAAGCACCTGTACGATATAAATATAGAAGCAGATGGTGTGTCAACTGAACAAGTTATGAGCTTTAGCTATGTACGGACTGCTATGGTTGGTTGGTTTAAAAGAGGAGGGAAGGGACCAAACTGCTTGGTCATTGGTCCCTTGTTCCGAATAAAACAATGCCAAACCAGACGTACAGCACAAAAACGGAAAGAAAGGAAAAACCACAAGAACGAAGGAAAAATAACAAACACTACAGTAGACAAAACAGGACAAGAAAACAACAGAGACGCGAAAAACAGAAGGGAGTAAAACAAGAAAGCAGATACAGTGTCTGGCCGATCACGAGAATAAAAAGGAGAATCCAACCACTCTGCAACACGTTAAAACCTCCACCCTAAAAGCGCTAGGGTGGAGGACACAGAAGGGCAAAGCACATGCGCGAAAACTAGATCAAATTATAAAACCCACCCTGAAGAATAAAACGCAGAACTAAATCAGCCGATGAAGCGTTGTCAGATAAAATTAGCGGCAACGAGTCCGGTAACCGAAGATTTCGTCGCAAGGCAGTCAAAGTGGGACAGTGCACTAGAATATGGGCCACTGTCAGCGGGGTACCGCATCGACACTCAGGTGGGTCTTCACGGCGCAGGAGGTAGCTGTGGGTCGCCCAAGCGTGACCAATGCGGAGCCGGCAGAGAACCACAGAGTTCCTGCGAGACGCCCGTTGGAGGACTGCCACACATTCGTTGTCTCCTTAATGACACGCAGTTTGTTGTTCATACTGAGACTATGCCATTCCGTCTCCCAAAGGGCGGCGTAAAAAAGAACGCAGATCAGTTATTGGAATGCCGATCTCCATAAGCGATTTCCGTGTAGCCTGTTTGACCAGCCTGTCAGCAAGTTCGTTGTCTGGGATTCCGACGTGTCCTGGGGTCCACACAAACACCACTGAAAGACCGGACTGTTCCAGAGCATAGATGGACTCCTGGATAGTCGCTACCAACGGTTGACGAGGGTAGCACTGGTCGACAGTTTGCAGGCTGTTCAATGAGTCAGTACACAGAACAAACGACTCCCCAGGGCACGAACGGATGTGCTCAAGACCGCGAGATATAGCCACCAGCACTGCAGTGAAAGCACTGCAGCCGTCGGACAAGGAACGCTGTTCAATATGTCCTCCATAGACATACGCGAAGCCGACATCAGCCATCGAGCCGTCGGTGTAAACCACTTCATGGCCTCGGTACATGCCAAGAATCTAGAGGAAGTGACAGCGGATATCCACAGGACGTACTGAGTTCTTTGGGCCATGTGAAAGGTCCAGGCGAAGCCGCGGCCAAGGTGTACGCCATGGAGATGTACGCGAATGGACCACGAATATAAGTGGTAAAGGCAATGACTCCAGACAGAAGACACTGGACGTGAACTGTAGTCATAAGCCCTAACCTGGGCCGCCGATGCGGGAGATGAACAGCCGTGGGTGGGAAAAGGAAACAGTAATTCGGCTGTGCAGGGAACTACGAACGTGTGCAATGTAAATGGCAAACAGTTGCGCACGCCTGACCCGTATTTGTATAGTACTCTTGGGCCCCTGTGTCACAGAACACCTTCAGTTCTTGTAGATCACGATACTTTTCCTTGGTTGTAGGTAGAATTCCTGAAACATTGGACATGCGACTTCTTATTAGCACAGTATCTCAATAGGTTTGTTATAGTAAAGTAACCGCTGTTTCAGACACTGATGCGATCTATTTTCATTTATTCTGGTTCCTCTTCCATTCGTCCAGCAGGAGCAGTAACAACTGATGTGACCCAAGATCCGTGTCACGATGTATGATAAGCCTTGGATGTTGACGTTCTATCTTCATCTCCTTAATAATACGCGTTGTGAATGGACATTTTGGTCGGTATCTTGGTTGCAAGAAATCAGTCCAGTCACGTATCATTGAGCCATCAACTTCAACAACCTGAAAAGGAGTGGGTTTCGCACACGCGTCTTTAATTATGTCTGTCCAGCCCTTTGGGAGCTCAGCTTTTGTTTTACGTCTGATGAGGCCCATGTCTTTGTCACTTTCCAGGTACGAATATTCTCTTACTAGGAATGTCGCATGAATTGATCCAAATCGCTTTGCATGATGGACAAGATAATGGATGAAACTGAAATAAGTATAGTTTTTGTTTTGACCACCACATGAGTCAGAAAATTTCCTAATTTTTAACCTCACGATCCAGAAACGAAATAACAAAATGAAGCAGGAAACAAACTACTTCATTTGAACCTTTCTTCCCTTAAGTTTCGGGATAAACATACAACACTGCATTACTGTCTGAGAGTCGACATATGTTAATCAGATATAAAGAAAGCCGTCGCTTATAATAACAATGTTGGTGCTGATGTTTGGACATGGAAGATTTCATTGGAAATCCATACACATCGATTCTGTGTTCGTAAACTTTCTGCTTTCTGTCGAGATTGTCTTTTATACTGATAGAATGCATCAGCTTTACGGCGGTGCAGTTCATATTCAGTCTTCTCTCCTTTAATATTGCTTTGAACGTCTGCTCTTTCCTTTCCATCTGTTGCATGTGTGAGTTGTGCCTCTACACCTGTGAAAACTACAGAAAACTTATCACAAGTTCTGCATGTATCCCTTCGAGGGAAACCAAATGAGGTATTAAATTTTGTATTAAATATTTTACAATAACTTTCATATGACCGAACAAGTAGAATTTGTCTCTTGAAATATTTTGATTGTGAGTTCTTCAGGCAAATACGGTTTCTGTATTTTATTTATACTTTAACGACAGGACCGTCCTTTAAATGACTTGATGTCAGAGCATATGCTTTGCTCTGTGTTGAAAGTTTATGAACTTGGTTTCTGTGTTTCCCTCGTTTATTAACTGGCTCCATGCCTTCATTTTTTAAGGAATTTCTGATATTTTCTTTGAAATAACATGCAGTGATACAAAGGCCTTTTGACAAACAGACAATTCTGTCACAATACTGTATCTCATTATTCTGACCTTATAATGAAATGTATAACCACGCAAAGTAGCTACTGCCTCATCTCTGCTAGGCCTTCGGCTTTATACATTGTCAACAGAAATCAGTCCTGGCAGGTGACAGCTTTGCTCATTCCAGTCCTTCAGCAAACTGAAATTAGGTATTAATGTAGACTTCTCTGCATCAGTTAGCAAATCACTAAAATTCTTCTTACACTTACAGATCTCTCCGATTTCATGTGACATTGTTCCTAGCTTTTTAGATATTTCAGATTTTCTACCATTGCTCTGTCTTTTTCTAGACTTAACCACTGCAGCTTGACTCTGGATATTCCATCATCAGCTGAAATACCGACCTCAGTTGGATTTGACACGAAATGCAATTCTATCTACGAAACCATAAAGCTTGGAACGATTGTCGAGGCTGCTCTGTGTTAGCACAAATCACAGCACGAATTTCAGTTCCAGCATAACACAAAGCAAAGAAGCTAACGTCAAGTCTGCTCCGAGCTAGCTACGGTAACACGTAAGAAAGATCAACAATGACATTGCCTTTAACAATGTCAACAATGAGACTTACAAAAAAAAATCAATACAGCTCAGAAATCTGCACCTGTTAGACTTCACCCTTTCTGTCCGCGTATTGGACGGACTTGACCCGTTTTCCCCGTGTACACCATATTTTAACCTGGCTACAACTCTGTGACTATACCCATCACAATCATTGAAGTTCACCCAACTGAAAGTACATCTGATGAACTTCATAATGATACGACTAACTCATTTTCGTGAAATTTTGACTTGACCATTTCTTTCCGTGTTGTCTTCAAATTATATTTACCCTAAACTGTGACCAGGCGCTTTACAGCCAGTACCGGATTGGTAACCATGTCCCACCTCACTTACACGATTCTCACACATTTCGGAAACATTCTCACACTTTCATATGCCATAACACGTGACGGAGACAGACGGAGTACACAATTTCCGTCTGTTCCAGAGATGCAGGGGGGGGGGGGGGGGGGGGGAAGTGGTGGGGGGCGGGAGGAAGGGTAGCAGGAAAGGCATCCGACAACCCTATACCATTAACATTGCCGAAACCAGATTAACATTATGCCGATTCAGTAAGTGCACTGGATAAGGCCAGGAGGAAGAAGAAGACCTCTATCACACGCAAAACTATCTTCTGTATGTTAACGATCCTTGTTATTGACCAAGACCCAAGATGTCATGTGCCCTGTGCTGCTTCATAATGCAGACATCCACCGAAAACGGCAAATACCATAGTTACTTAATTAAAATTCTGTTTTGCTCATCGACAAACTCCAGGGGCACAGGCGAGACACTGTTTATCTTATTTAATCCCAGTGGGAAGTTCTGTGGTTCATGTCCTACGTAACCTTGCGACCATCTCTTTCTTTAATTGCGAACTAAATTTAGATGTCGAGTGAGAAGTTCACCTACCAACCGCTTCAAACTATTCACTTCTTGGCCCCTGATCCCGATCATAAGGTATTCACGGCTGTGTTCTTGGTGGCACGTAATAGCTTCAAGGCACTGTTGTTTGTGCACGTATGACAGGGTGGATTGGCAAATGCGCACTGCCTGCATAACTTCAAAGAATGACTGTCCCATCGTTTGGGACGCACTTTCGTGCGTCTGTCACACTAAATAAAAGGGAACTTGTCACAAGCATTCTATTCACGATTGACTGAATATCAAGAGACAAGACTAAGGCTGTGCAGTCGCGATCAACTGAATATGCATGCACTTGTTGGCGTAGGTTTACTGTGCTTGTTCCAGAGCTTCCTACTGTGAGTATACTGGCTGAAAATTATTGAACTATGTGAAAAAACGTAAATTAGTTACAAACTACGGCGTCCACGTCACTAAATATATTCGGATTGAGGTTATGACATGTTCGATATGCCTGCCATCATTGGCGATGTGGCGCAGACTAATAGCGAAATTCTGCATCACTCGTTGAAATGTCGGAACATCGATGCTATCGATGCTACCCGTGACCTCTAGCTCAGCAATGGTTTTGGGGATATTGCTGTACACCTTTTCTTTAATATAGCCCCACAAAAAGGAGTCGCATGTGTTCATATTCGAAGAATGTGGCGGTCAATTGGGGACCATGCCAGTGGCCTCTGGGTACCTCACAGCCAGAATGCGATCCCCAAAGTGATCCTCCAGGACATGAAATACTCTCCTGCTTCGATGGGGTCCAGCTCCATTGTGCATGAACCACAACCTATCGAAATCAGGTCACTTTGGATAATGAGGATGAAATCATCTTCCAAAACCTTCACGTACCGTTCGGTAGTCACCGTGCCGTCAAGGAATACAGCACCGATCATTCCGTGACTGGACATTACACACCACACAATCACCTGTTGAGAGTGAACAGACTTGTCGATCGTGAATTGCGAATTCTCAGCCCCCGAATGCACCAATTTTGCTTATTGACGAACACATGGAAACGAAAGTGAGCTTAATCGCTAAACCAAACCATGCATGTGCAGTCTAATTCCCATCATGCCCCGCTGCCTGCCGTGGAGTTCGGACGGTCTAACGCACACCGTTCAGAAGTTATGACGATTTTGTTTCATATAGTTCAATATGTGTCAACCTGTACATTAACACTGTAAATGGGTCATTTGGCGCTATAAACTTGCGAACGCTTACCTGGCATTGTTGCGTGATCAAGCCTGATACCTCACGAAGATACTGACGTCAAGAAACTAACATGATCTCCTTCAGCTCTTAAGTGATCAGTGCTTTGTAAGACCCAGTACGCCTACTAAACGTTTGGAATGAAAATGCGTACGGCAGAAAGACAACACTCATTCTCCCGCTCTGCTTCTCAGTTCGCATTACTTCAAGGAACCACACAAAACAGCTGCTGCAGTGATCGACGTCGAAACTCACACCGGCCGCATGGGAACGGTAACGCCGCTGTCCCGCTACGCGCTACACTTTGTCATCTGCCTTTTGGTACTGACCTCTGTTTCTAACAAGGTGAGATCAGAGCCTGAAAGTCACCTTTTTCGACGCACTTTGGCATCTTAGTTAATGGCAACTATAAATAAACTACAGTGAAAGAGTTTACATGTCTACGCTTCCGTCCGCTAGAAATCGAGGTCAAGACTCATGATGCAGACTGTGTTTCGGGCCAAGTGGAATCGTTGCAATACTCGAAAATAAGGATATTTTATTTATACATATTAGGCTCGCAACCAGGTAATTACCGAGAAGTCGAAAAATTAGTGACTTCGATCAGTGCCAGACCTACATGAGTGTTGTGAACAAGGAAGTAAGTAATAAGTACGAACTCTGACGATACTGAAATCTCAGTTGACGCCCCAGGATACGACAACTCAACGGGCAGGAGGAAGGTGCAGGCTGAGTTTACAGAAGGCCATTTGTTGCTTCACAACAGCTGGTAATCGTTTATTTCATAAGATACACTTAAAAATACTAATAAGTCAATAATAACTGTCACATTTCAGGACGGCGAACCAAAAGGGACAAAACCTACAACAAACCTTTTTTTTAGAACACTACCTCTTTAAAATAATAAGTTTAGTGTTCATAAAAATACAGCTCAAAAGCCCTTTAGGCATCTGTAAGATTTCAACCAGGCAAATCTTACTTCACTACAATTACAGAAGGAGCATTACCATAACACTTTGAAAACCACTCAGATACGAGGGCAGTTCAATAAGTAATGCAACACATTTTTTTCTCGGCCAATTTTGGTTCAAAAAACCGGAAATTTCTTGTGGAATATTTTCAAACATTCCCGCTTCGTCTCGTATAGTTTCATTGACTTCCGACAGGTGGCAGCGCTGTACGGAGCTGTTAAAATGCCGTCTGTAACGGATGTGCGTTACAAACAACGGGCAGTGATCGAGTTTCTTTTGGCGGAAAACCAGGGCATCTCAGATATTCATAGGTACTTGCAAAATGTCTACGGTGATCTGGCAGTGGACAAAAGCACGGTGAGTCGTTGGGCAAAGCGTGTGTCATCATCGCCGCAAGGTCAAGCAAGACTGTATGATCTCCCGCGTGCGGGCCGGCCGTGCACAGCTGTGACTCCTGCAATGGCGGAGCGTGCGAACACACTCGTTCGAGATGATCGACGGATCACCATCAAACAACTCAGTGCTCAACTTGACATCTCTGTTGGTAGTGCTGTCACAATTGTTCACCAGTTGGGATATTCAAAGGTTTGTTCCCGCTGGGTCCCTCGTTGTCTAACCGAACACCATAAAGACAATTTCTTGTCAAAGATTGTTACAGGCGATGAAACATGGGTTCATCACTTCGAACCTGAAACAAAACGGCAATCAATGGAGTGGCGCCACACCCACTCCCCTACCAAGAAAAAGTTTAAAGCCATACCCTCAGCCGGTAAAGTCATGGTTACAGTCTTATGGGACGCTGAAGGGGTTATTCTGTTCGATGTGTATTGTGCTACTCTTCAGAAATTGAAGAAACGACTTCAGCGTGTTCGTAGGCACAAAAATCTGAACGAACTTCTCCTTCTTCATGACAACGCAAGACCTCACACAAGTCTTCGCACCCGAGAGGAGCTCACAAAACTTCAGTGGACTGTTCTTCCTCATGCACCCTACAGACCCGTTCTCGCACTGTCGGATTTCCATATGTTTGGCCCAATGAAGGACGCAATCCGTGGGAGGCACTACGCGGATGATGAAGAAGTTATTGATGCAGTACGACGTTGGCTCCGACATCGACCAGTGGAATGGTACCGTGCAGGCATACAGGCCCTCATTTCAAGATGGCGTAAGGCCGTAGCATTGAATGGAGATTACGTTGAAAAACAGTGTTGTGTAGCTAAAAGATTGGGGAATAACCTGGTGTATTTCAATGCTGAATAAAACAACCCCTGTTTCAGAAAAAAGATGTGTTGCATTACTTATTGAACTGCCCTCGTAGTAGACTTCAAACAAGGAAGGTGGTCCATTTAGAATTTTTTTTTACAAATTCAGAATTACCATTAAAATAACTTGAGGTCGCTTTTGGCGTGAGCAATTTAGCAACTTTTCAAACAGGAAACTAACAATATTCAAACTTTTACAAGGTTAGCATTTGACAAAATTTTAAAATTTACACCTCTAGGATTACAACAAATATTTGGAACGTCCTTTGAGCAATAACAGGTATTGGACAGAGGATAACAAAGATTTTAAAATTCATCGCAATACACAAACAAGAATTGAAATATCTTCAAATCAAACAACAACACAAGGCCGGGCTGGCGGAGGTGAGTCTTTGCTAGGATGGCCTAGGGTAGCGGATACCTTAATTTAAAAAAGTCCAAAAACCATAAGGTTAAGAAGTTAACTTACAGAGAGATGTGGTAAGCAACGAGGCCGCGCTGCCTCGGTGGCTACTGCAACACAGGAGGCGAAACGCCACACCGCACACGTACACAGCTCACGTGGACTAGCCACGCCCGGTGACTCTGCGGGTAGTGGATAACACGCCGGGCCAATGGCTCCAATGCTACCAACAACTCGGGAAACCGAGGGCAAACAGATATATAATTCATGCAAGACCGAGCAAATACGTAAATTCCCAAGGTCCTACACATGAATACTAAATGCAACCCCCACCCCAGACACCGACCAAAATCGAAATATTATAATGACTGTACAATGAAAACAAAGTTTAACCGGTTAATCGTTTAGTAGTAATGACCAAACAGAGGAATTAATTTGATTAAACAGCCAACTGTTAACAAGATCCTCAACAAAACATTCACTTAAGTAAGCTCAAAAGTAAGAAGAAATGCTTAAGCGCTAATACCTAAACACGAGATCGCAGTAATAACAAAATATAGAACAGTAAAACAAAGTCCTTTTAAGAGAAGTGCTCGATCTCACCAAGACCTTCCAACGTGAACACAGAAAACGACCTCGAGCAATTAAACAGAGAACCGACTCGTGGAGATAACATCTTGGACCTACTGATAACAAACAGACCCGAACTTTTCGACTCTGTAAGTGCAGAACAGGGAATCAGTGATGACAAGGCCGTTGCAGCATCCCTGAATATGGAAGTTAATAGGAATATAAAAAAAAGGGAGGAAGGTTTATCTGTTTAGCAAGAGTAATAGAAGGCAGATTTCAGACTACCTAACAGATCAAAACGAAAATTTCTGTTCCGACACTGACAATGTTGAGTGTTTATGGAAAAAGTTCAAGGCAATCGTAAAATGCGTTTTAGACAGGTACGTGCCGAGTAAAACTGTGAGGGATGGGAAAAACCCACCGTGGTTCTACAACAAAATTAGGAAACTACTGCGAAAGCAAAGAGAGCTTCACTCCAAGTTTAAAAGCAGCCAAAACCTCTCAGACAAACAGAAGCTAAACGATGTCAAAGTTAGCGTAAGGAGGGCTATGCCTGAAGCGTTCAGTGAATTCGAAAGTAAAATTCTATGTACCGACTTGACAGAAAATCCTAGGAAGTTCTGGTCTTACGTTAAATCAGTAAGTGGCTCGAAACAGCATATCCAGACACTCCGAGATGATGATGGCATTGAAACAGAGGATGACACGCGTAAAGCGGAAATACTAAACACCTTTTTCCAAAGCTGTTTCACAGAGGAAGACCGCACTGCAGTTCCTTCTCTAAATCATCGCACAAACGAAAAAATGACTGACGTCGAAATAAGTGTCCAAGGAATAGAAAAGCAACTGGAATCACTCAACAGAGGAAAGTCCACTGGACCTGATGGGATACCAATTCGATTCTACACAGAGTACGCGAAAGAACTTGCCCCCCTTCTAACAGCCGTGTACCGCAGGTCTCTAGAGGAACGGAAGGTTCCAAATGATTGGAAAAGAGCACAGGTAGTCCCAGTCTTCAAGAAGGGTCGTCGAGCAGATGCGCAAAACTATAGACCTATATCTCTGACGTCGATCTGTTGTAGAATTTTAGAACATGTTTTTTGCTCGCGTATCATGTCGTTTTTGGAAACCCAGAATCTACTCTGTAGGAATCAACATGGATTCCGGAAACAGCGATCGTGTGAGACCCAACTCGCTTTATTTGTTCATGAGACCCAGAAAATATTAGATACAGGCTCCCAGGTAGACGCTATTTTCCTTGACTTCCGGAAGACGTTCGATACAGTTCCGCACTGTCCCCTGATAAACAAAGTAAGAGCCTACGGAATATCAGACCAGCTGTGTGGCTGGATTGAAGAGTTTTTAGCAAACAGAACACAGCATGTTGTTCTCAATGGGGAGACGTCTACAGACGTTAAAGTAACCTCTGGCGTGCCACAGGGGAGTGTTATGGGACCATTGCCTTTCACAATATATATAAATGACCTAGTAGATAGTGTCGGAAGTTCCATGCGGCTTTTCGCGGATGATGCTGTAGTATACAGAGAAGTTGCAGCATTAGAAAATTGTAGCGAAATGCAGGAAGATCTGCAGCGGATAGGCACTTGGTGCAGGGAGTGGCAACTGACCCTTAACATAGACAAATGTAATGTATTGCGAATACATAGAAAGAAGGATCCTTTATTGTATGATTATATGATATGGGAACAAAGACTGGTAGCAGTTACTTCTGTAAAATATCTGGGAGTATGCGTGCGGAACGATTTGAAGTGGAATGATCATATAAAATTAATTGTTGGTAAGGCGGGTTCCAGGTTGAGATTCATTGGGAGAGTCCTTAGAAAATGTAGTCGATCAACAAAGGAGGTGGCTTACAAAACACTCGTTCGACCTATACTTGAGTATTGCTCATCAGTGTGGGATCCGTCCCAGATCGGGTTGACGGAGGAGATAGAGAAGATCCAAAGAAGAGCGGCGCGTTTCGTCACAGGGTTATTTGGTAACCGTGATAGCGTTACGGAGATGTTTAGCAAACTCAAGTGGCAGACTCTGCAAGAGGGGCGCTCTGCATCGCGGTGTAGCTTGCTCGCCAGGTTTCGAGAGGGTGCGTTTCTGGATGAGGTATCGAATATATTGCTTCCCCCTACTTATACCTCCCGAGGAGATCACGAATGTAAAATTAGAGAGATTCGAGCGCGTACGGAGGCTTTCAGACAGTCGTTCTTCCCGCGAACCATACGCGACTGGAACAGAAAAGGGAGGTAATGACCGTGTCACGTAAAGTGCCCTCCGCCACACACCGTTGGGTGGCTTGCGGAGTATAAATGTAGATGTAGATGTAGATTCATCAGGCCGGTGGCATTTGCTTGTCACGACCATGCCCGATATTACAGTTCATACACAAGTCGGGCAAGCAAGAATTTGCCACCTTAAAGATTAGGCTCGATATCCGCCCTCAGTGGTCACTAATAACGCCCTAGAGCATATTACAACCAAATTAATTTCACCCACAAGCAATAATGACAAGATCACCGAAATGCTGAAATTGCAATAAAACGAAAATACAGCTTACATACAATCAAATATCTCATTCACAAGTGGAGTTCACACACATACACACACACACACACACACACACACACACACACACAGACAGACAGACAGAGAGAGAGAGAGAGAGAGAGAGAGAGAGGGAGGGAGGGAGGGAGGGCGAATTTAGTAGCTTAAGTAGGGTGTGACGAAGAACAGCGGGCAAATCAGCCAAATGGAGCAAAAAAAATGGTTCAAATGGGTCTGAGCACTATGACAATAAACTTCTGAGGTCATCAATCCCATAGAACTTCGAACTACTTAAACCTAACTAACCTAAGGACATCACACATATCCATTCCCGGGGCAGGATTCGAACCTGCGACCGTAGGGGTCGCGCGGTTCCAGACGGTAGCGCCTAGAACCGCTCGGCCACCCTGGCCGGCGCTTCCTCCAACCAAAGAGCCAACTACAAGACGATCGAAGCGCCAGCCTGTGGCTTGATATGGAAACGGATAGTGCCAATAAGCATCGATATAACAACTCGAAAAACGAGTCGACACGGCTCTGGTGTATGTTCGTTCCTTGGCTTGGTGCAGACGGTTTTCTTTTTATTTTTTTCTGTTTATTTGTTTCACAAAATGTGGTTGTTCGTAGGAAACGCGATTAAAAATTGACTAGAATAATTTTGCGGTTACTGCTGGAAATTCTCTCTCTCTCTCTCTCTCTCTCTATCTATCTATCTATCTGTATATTTGACAAGGATTCCCTTTCTTCCTTCATGTCGCAGTAAGTATTCAGTATTCACGGTGCATCGAATAGTATTCTCTATAGAAGCAGGGGAACAGAGAAAATGTCTGCATCATGTCTGCTGGACGAAAACCATTTCGCCGGACGACCTAGTTTCCACCCTGTGTGCAGTGGAAAGCGAACTCGATTTATATTCATTAAACTCCTCCCTTAGCATTTAATGAATAAGTTAAACAACAATGTACATATCCGTTCTTTTATAGAAAAGTAAAATAGGTTCAAGAAGTGCCATCCGAATCCACACACACGAAAGTTTACTACAATTTGAAACCGGACGTTCTATAGCTTGCCTTCCTGTGCATTTAGCAATATCTTCCCTCCCCAAATAAATCTGAAACGGATCGAGCTCACCAATTCTTTGATTTCCCGGAAATTATTAGCTTGTGGTCATGATGTTTACAAATAAAATATTCTTATTTTCGAGTTCTCCAACGATTCTATTTTGTCCGAAATAGATCCTGTGTCAGGATCGTTGAACTTACATTTTATAGTAAGCGGAAGAGTAGCGACCTAAACACGTTCACAGGACTAACATGCTGAATACGATATTCCAGTGTCTGTGTTATTCTTAATTACAATGCAAAGTTGATTTGGACACGCATGCATGTGCAAAGTAACAGGCACTGCGGCAACTATAGCCGTTATGAAGTACATTAAATGCATTCACAATTGCGAATGTGTACAACAATCAGCTGTAAGATGGAATGACGACAACGGTCGATGACATATAAAGTTTGGGTCCGGCCGCGAGGCGTGTACGGATAGCCAAATGGGTCGGTACAGTAGCTCAGCCTGTTCGGTCAGAGGGTTAGGTGCCCTCCGTAATAAAAAACCGAGTTAATGGGCAACAATGAACAAGAACAAGCGTCATGGGACGTCTGCCCCGAACAAACAGAACGAACAAAATGAGATAAAAAATGCTAAGGTGACCGCTCGTGATAAGTGGGAAATCCAGATTCGAGTCCTGGTTCGGCACAAATATTCACTGTCGTCATTCCAGGCTACAGATGATGGTTGCCCATCTGTCGAAATCGCTGTGTCACAGAATCCGGCCTCTCCTTGTAAGTCAAATGTTAGCTTTAGTGCGTACCAAGGATGAAGTGTACACCGATAGATGCGCGTGTGGTACTTGATTTTATTGTGATTTTTTTTCCGAACAGGTGAACGCATCACCAACGGCGAAGTAGCAACTCTCGGCCAGTTCCCGTACCAGGTTGGTCTCATCATCACCGTGGAGCAAGGACAGGCTTTCTGCGGTGGCTCCCTCATCAGTGACACCTGGGTCCTCACTGCAGGCCACTGCGCCGAACCGTGAGTGTAGCACCACTGTACAACCAATCACCTCTGGCCACAGTCTTTCTCGTCTGACTGGCCCAGTAGCATTTTTGTACGAAATTCGTCACGTATACACATACCGACAGTTGGTATGCGAATTCATTTTATCTTACAAACAGTTTCGGCATTTCAGAACATCTTATGTTACATGAAGATTAACACACACGAAACAGACTTAATTCACCAACATTAGGTAACAGACGCTAGTTGTACTTAAAAATACACACATGAAAAAAAGTTTTGCATCACCTCGGTTCCGAGAGTTCCGTAACTTGCACAGAAAATTGGAATATAGATCAACAAAAACATCATTTCTGACCTTTTTATTGCTCATGAAAACGACACATTGCATATCGTACCACCATACAGCGAGACCATCAGAGGTGGTGGTCCAGGTTGCTGGACACACCGGTACCTCTAATATCCAGTAGCACGTTCCCTTGCACTGATGCATGCCTGTATTCGTCGTGACATACTATCCACAAGTTCATCAAGGCACTGTTGGTCCAGATGGTCCCACTCCTCAACGGCGATCGGCGGAGGTCCCTCATAGTGGTTGGTGGGTCACGTCGCCCATAAACAGCCCTTTCCAATCTATATCACGCATGTTCGATAGGGTTCATGTCAGGAGAACATGCTGGCCACTCTAATCGAAAGATGTCGTTTTCCTGAAGGAAGTCATTCACCCCACATGTGCACGACGGGGCCGCGAATTGTCGTCCATGAAGACGAATGCCTCACCAATATGCTGCCGATATGGTTGCACTATCGGTCGGAGGGTGGCAGTCACGAATCGTACTGCCGTTACGGCGCCTTCCATTACCATCGGCGGCGGACGTCGGCCCCACATAATGCCACCCCAAAACTCCAGTGAACCTCCATCTTGCTGCACTGGCTGGACAGTGTGTCTAAGGCGTTCAGCCTCACCGCGTTGCCTCCAAACACGTCTCCGACGAGTGTCTGATTGAAGGCATATGCGACACTCACCGGTGAAGAGAACGTGATGCCAATCCTGTGCGGTCCATTCGGCATGTTGTTGGGCCTATCTGTACCATTTTGCATGGTGTCGTGGTTGTAAAGATGGACCTCGTCATGGACGTCGGGAGTGAAGTTGCGCATCATGCAGCCTATTGCGCACAGTTTGAGTAGTAACACGACGTCCTGTGGCTGCACGAAAAGCATTATTCAACATGGTGGCGTTGCGGTCAGGATTCCTCCGAGCCACAATCCGTAGTTAGCGGTCATCCACTGCAGCATTAGCCCTTGGGCGGCCTGAGCGAGGCATGTCATCGACAGTTCCTGTCTCTCTGTATCTCCTCCATGTCCGAACAACATCGCTTTGGTTCACTCCGTAACGCCTGGACACTTCCCTTGTTGAGAGCCCTTCCTGGCCCTTCCTGGCACAAAGTAACAATGCGGACGCGATCGAGCCGCCGCATAGACCGTCTAGTCATAGTTGAACTACAGACAACACGAGCTGTGTTCCTCCTTCCTGGTGGAATAACTGGAACTAATCGGCTGTCGGACTCCCTCCGTTTAATAGGCGCTGCTCATGCATGGTTGTTTACATCTTTGGGAGGGTTTAGTGACATCTCTGAAGAGTCAAATGGACTGTGTCTGTGATAAAATATCCACAGTCAACGTCTATCTTCAGGAGTTCTGGTAACAGGGGTGATGCAAAACGTTTTTTGATGTATGTAGATTGCAACATTGTGCATACATTCACATTGCGATTTCCAATGTCCATAGGATTTGTATAGAATTCAGCAGTTCTTGTTTTATCATCTTGAAAGTCATCAATAAGGAGAACGCAAAGTCATCGATTAGGAGAACGCCTTCTGCTTTCCGTAAAACACTGGCCACATTGCAAATAGCGCTATCTGGTCTGAGGATTCATGATGTAACACTGCACGTGTTTAGGCGAGCTATTCGGCCGTCCAGGGTTGGTACTGTGGAGAAGTGATGCTTTCTTGGGTGGGTGCGAGTCGGCAGGGCGAGGATGCAATGCAGCCGCTCCTGGTGAGCTCAGGTACCTAGGCAATCAGCACATGGCCGGATGAGGGTAATTCCAGAGCAGGGGGACTTCGACGGCGGTTGCTCGCATTGCTTGAGTGCAGAAGTAATAGCAACAATGTCAGCATTTACAGGCAGTCTAAAATACGGCTAAGTACAACACTTAGAAATTTAATAATTGATCACAGTTCCGTAGCAGAGCAAATCTGAATATATCTATGTTCTCAGAAAAATGAGTCGCATCCAATGAAACAATCATATTTTCAATATCCTAAAAGCTACTAAAGTTAATAATTTATAGCCACTGAATACTTTCACAACGAACCTAAAAATGAATAACTTCTAAATGCTTAATGCGATTCCAACAACAATATCTCAGAAGATAGCACTGCGTTATAGTTATCATCCTTGAAATCTACACAGCTGTATCTACTTTATTTATTGATTCATTATGTCTTTTATAACGTTTTCATTATCAAATGTTTTTTAAAACATTGTATTCTCCACAATAACACAGCAACTGGATGCAGAATGTCTAGCCTCAAATCTTGTCTCACTTGTGTCGTTACCTAATGTATATTTTATTGTTTTTTGCCAATAACTGTATGTAAATGTTGATTATGGGTGATATCAAACATCATTGTTTTTAAAAATGGTCAGTCATACGAATAAGCTGACACCGCCAATGAATAGAGGGCCACTTCTATCAAGTGGAATTAAGTTATTGTTCAGTAAATATTTAATAAATTTTACTATCATTCAACATAAGCTCAAATGACGAGAATTCTGTCTTATTTTTTTATGTTCAAACTATTATTTTTATTTACTGTAAATAGTCTGACTGGAACCGAATGTTAGTAACATTCCGTTCAATAAATATTGCAATAATATGTTAGTTTAATGTGGTAGGTGGTCAGGTTAAGTCAAAGCGAGTCTGCAGAACCTAAGAATGCTGCATATTTTGGTGGGGATGGACTTCGGCCAGTGAGAATAAGGAGTGATGGAATGCTACTGGAGCACAGAGCTGAGCAGGATGCTGGAGACGGACACCTAGTTCCGAGAGCTGGAAGAAGATAGACCTGCCTCAGATAACTTGTGATACTCATTCTTTTGGGTAGTTTCTCGAGTTCTAAATGTGTTCCAGTTCAGAACTTTGACTTTCTGCGCTTGCATTACGGAATTAAGACTGGACAGAACACGAGTGCCAGTCTTCATCTCGCTTGTGTAGATATGTGGATCGCCGTACTGAACTCTGAATTATTTTGAGCTGGTGAATATTTCGTGTCTTGCGATCACGGAATGGGACTTAGTTTTCGCCCTCTAGTTAGCTTTTCGGGATTTGCTATCATTACTGCAGTACACTTAACGTAATGTTACTGCTTTTGAATATTATTTTATTTCTGTCCATATTGTCATATTATTATTTGTAGGACTACCTTACCATGTTTATCTGATTATCTGAGTGATTAAACTAAGAATTATTCAACGCAGTCGTCTTGTGTTGTCTACATCAATTTCAAACGTTAGAATAAAACCCTTTTATTAATTATTTATTGATATTTAATATATCTGATTATTTTATTAATTCACAATTTTAGCTGTTGCATAGACTATTCAACTCCAGGGCGACGGGTACAAATAATTATTTGCAGCGAGTTTAGCTGCTGTGCATGAAAGCAGAAATGTATGGCTTGACCTTACGACTTCATCGAGCCAGCCTTTGTAAACAGAGCCGTGCATAGCCCAATTAATGGTCTATTCTGCTTAACCAATTTAGCCGGGTTAAAGCAATTGTAGAACACTAGTATCGTCGCAGTGACAGCTAATAATATATTGTAATCAGAACTCTGTCTTTGCAGTTATAGATAAGAATGTTCTTTGTAAAGTACCAAAGTAATCATGTAAATATTTAGCTATTAGTAGGGGGTAATACAGCTGAAGAGGCGAAATTATGTAGATATAGGATATCAAACGATATTTGTTAACGGCTTAAAGATTTATTGGAATGCAGGATGCAACATGCTGTGTTGGATGGAAAACCATCGACAGACGTAGCTTCAGGCATGTCTCAGGGAAGTGTATTGGGAACCATGCAGTCCATGTTCTCCTCTTTCTGTATATAAATTGAAGTCGCCTCCTCGTGTGAGTCTGTATGTGAAAGTTAATCTCAGCAACGGCTGTTTTGAACAACGGCGGTTTTGAGTGATAGATACACTGATTGATGAGGAATGTTTCTGTATATAATCTATAAACATTTCGTACAAATTGTCCGAATTATGATGAATTAAAGTTAAGTTGTGAAAACAAGGCCATTGCCACCTAGTGATCGGCAGCCATAACCTAAAAGAGGAACAGTGACTTGAGAGAGCGGAAAGCGTGACCCAATTCACATAGGGTCTGGTGGTCTAGCAGTCCGCCGGTATGGTGGCACAGCGTGTTCTATATAAAAAAAAACTGAGTGAAGTTTTCGACCATGAACACGAAGAGGTGTGATGCGACGTCCACCCAGACCAGTTGCATCTGGCTTGAATTTGAACAGTTGTAGGCTCGAATCTCAGCTGGATCACGTGTTTTCACTCTTTCTTTTAGCGTAGCATTCACCTCTCAATGATCTGGAGATTCACCAAAAACGAAAAGTGACTCCGATTTACCGTTACAATGCAGCTTTCCTTTTCCCAAGTGGATAACTGGTTGAGACATACAAGCCGCGTAAGGGACATCCAGTTGATTGCACTCGTTTCAGAACGACTGTGTAGCGAAAAACAAAATGCAAATCGAAAACCTGTGGTTTTCAGTTCTTTATGCATAAACTAAGAAACAGCATGGGATTCACCTTGACTTCGTTTATATAAGAAAACTTTGCTGCAGCGCACCAGATAACTCAATTTCCAGCTTTCTAAATTAAAATTAAACTCCTCCGGAACAGGCTATGAAGGCCCACAAGCGTCACTGAATGCGGATGTGGAGGGGCATGTGGTCATCACACCGCTCTCCCGATCGTATGTCAGTTTCGGAGACCGGAGCCGCTCAGTTTGCCTCACAAGGGCTGAGTGCACCCCGCTTGCCAACAGCGTTCGGCAGACCGGATGGTCACCCATCCAAGGGCTAACCCAGACCGACAGCGCTTAAGTTCAGTGATCTGACGGGAACCAGTGTTACCACTGCGGCAAGGCCGTTGGCAACTTCCAGCTTTCTGCTTCCCTTAAATCAAACATACCGGATGATCAAAAAGTCAGTATAAATTTGAAAACTTAATAAACCACGGGATAATGTAGATAGAGAGGTAAAAATTGACACACATGCTTGGAATGACATGGGTTTTATTAGAACCAAAAAATAAAATAAAAAAAGGTATTGCTAGACGCGTGAAAGATCTCATGCGCGCGTCGTTTGGTGATGATCGTGTGCTCAGCCGCCACTTTCGTCATGTTTGGCCTCCCAGGTCCCCAGACCTCAGTCCGTGCGATTATTGGCTTTGGGGTATCGTGATCAACCGACATCTCTATGGATGCCGAAAGACAACATCCGACGCCAATGCCTCACCATAACTCCAGATATGCTTTACAGTGCTGTTCACAACATTATTCCTCGACTACAGCTATTGTTTAGGAATGATGGTGGACATATTGAGCATTTCCTGTAAAGAACATCATCTTTGCTTTGTCTTACTTTCTTATGCTAATTATACTATTCTGATCAGATGAAGCGCCGTCTGCCAGACATTTTTTGAACGTTTGTAATTTTTTGGCTCTAATAAAACCCCATGTCATTCCAAGCGTGTGTGTCAATCTGTACCTCTCCATCTACATTATTCCGTGATTTATTCAGTTTTCAATTTTATACTGACTTTTTGATCACCGGGTACGTGCGATCACGATCCTCTGCATGGTGAGTCGAAAGATATTATTACTATGGATGCACTAGTCCATGTCGTAGACGCATGATTGACGAAATATGGAGGTTCAGGTCTCGCTGCGAGTCGTGGGTGGATAGCCGAGTAGTAAGGCGACCGCTCGCGATACGAGGGAAATCTGAGTTCGAGTCCCGGTCCTGCAAAAATTTTCATTTCCGTCATTCCATTCTACAACTGATGGTTGTCATTATTCGCAATTGCGAATACATTTAATTTAAAGATACTATCTGAACACTTTCAGATTATACAGAAGAGGTAAACGAATCTCACTGGCGAGAAAGACGAGTGGGAGGAAAGAGAAGAGAAAGTAAGGGGAGGAGGTGATGGACGAAAAGAGTGGGAAAGAAAGGGAATTGGACAAAGAAAGGAGGCAGGAGGAGAAAGACAGGGACAGGGGGGAGAAGGAGAGTAGGACGTATATCTAATTGTTGTATGTATTAGAAGGGTGTGCTTTCTCTTTTCTTTATTCCCCATTTAATCACACTGAGCCACACCAACATGTGACCGGGTATAGCTAATATTATTTGTTAATGATTTGGTAAACAACATCAGTAGATGTTGCAGTTTTTTGAGGGGCTGTAGTTATCTATACTGAAGTACTCTTTAAAAAATTGCGCAAATATTTAGTCTGATTTTGATTATATTTCGCATTGGTGTAAAGACCGGCAGCTATCTTCAACTGTTCAAAAGCATAAAGTTGTGAACTTCATAACCTGCGGATCAGTAGTATGCTATGGCTACAACGTACATGAATCACAACTGGAGTCAATGGTAGGATAACGGAACAATACAGTTACTCTACAAAGGACACTGTCATTAAAACATCCGTCTCAGAATATTCCTCAAACTTGTTGAATCCACGTTAAACGGGACTAACAGCAATATTGGACTTATACAATGAAGGGCACAAGCTTTTGAAGACAGGGCTGCTGTGCAGCCAAGAGAATAGCGCAAGTTTTGGTGCTCTCGCAAAGATAACTCATTTTGGATTATAATAACATTTATTTTAGGTTTGATTACGTGGTAAATAGGTGTATTAGTGTGCTTTTTAAGCGCAACATTAAAGGTTCATTTTTCTTTATGTAATACAGCAGAAAACGTGAAAAGATAGTACAGTCTGGTTATAGTCGTACTTTCTGTTTACGTTTTGCCGCAGCAAATCTATAGAATTTCGTTTAATTGTTCCTTGCTCTCTCCAGCAATTTAATTGTAGCGAACCTCTTCATTATTTAACTCACATTTCCAAAAAATAGCGTAAAGTTTGAGTTGTTGTTTCAGAAACTTCGCACTGTTGTTTTTGATTACATACAGTTGCTTATATGCCAAACTTGTTGAATCATATTTTCGTGTTTATCTGTAATTTAACTGACATTACTAATAAACTATAACGTTCATCATGAGTGAAAAGTGCTTGACTTGCCGTGGAACTTTTAGGTCGGGGCTTTGGTGTGACCGGTGCTGTAGTTTTTTCCATGTGGGTGACTGTAGTGGCGTGGGAATAGGGGAAGCAAATGAGGCTCATCAGTGGTTTTGTAGGATATGTAATAGAGATAGGAAGATACTAGAACAGGAGGGGAAAATTGCCGCCCCTCAGCCTGAATTAGATAAGGCCAGGGGAGATCTTGACAGGTTAAGGAGGGAGAAGGGTAAAGAGAGGTGGGAAGTAGCAACATGCAACAGGAGGAACAGGCCTAGAACTTTGTCTGACAGCTTTGTGGTGAATACGGAAAATAGATTTGACGTGTTGCTTTAGTTAGAAGCTGGTGAGCCTCAAGTAGTTGCAGGTGTAGACAGGGCACGGAAAACTTTCAGCAGCATATTTAAAGTAAGAATGTAGGGAAATCAGTAAAGGGAAAGAAAGTGTTGTTGTTAGGTAGTTCCCATGGAACAGGTGTTGGCCAACTTTAGCAGGATGAACTAGGATCAGAATACCAGGTCACCAATTTGTTTAAACCTAGTGCTGGTCTGGAGCAGATGACAGAGGATTTAGGATCACTTTGCAACGATTTCACTAAGGAAGACACTGTGGCTATAGTGGGTGGGCCAGGTAATAGTACTGACAGAGATCCTGGTTACAGTATAGAGTGTCACCTGGCAAAGATTGCATCAGCATCGAAGCATACTAGTGTTGAGTTTGTATCTGTTCTTTGGCGCCATGACCGACCTCATTTGAACTCTTCTGTCAGGGGAGCTAATTTGGGATTGGGTAAGTCGTGTGCAGGGTCACACATTGGTGTGGTTCCTGTTGATTCTTTCAATAAGTGGGATTGTACTAGGCATGGCCTTCACCTCAACAAAAAGGAAAGGGTAAACTGACTGGGGAAATATCAGGAAAGTTAAAGTGGTGAGGCACTGTCATGAATGATAAAATACCAGTGGTTATAGGGTTCAGGAAAGGCCCTTTTTTAGGGTAGGGAGGACAGAAAGAAACTAAGTTTTAAGAGAGTTTACGATTGAGACAAACCTTCAGTTTGAGAAGGAAATCAAAATACATAATTCTAGTTTATTACATCAGCATAAACAGCTGTTGGTTAAGAATTTTCAACAATCAGCAGAAATTTCAACTCCACTCAATTTTAACTCAGGCAATATGAAATGTCAGCTATCTTTATTGCATCAAAATATTCGAGGACTGAGAAATAAAATTAATGAATTAATTACCTGAATAAATGAATTAGAGTCCTCAAACGCAGCTGACATAATCTGCCTTTCTGAACATCATGTGACCATTGATATAGCACTTTTAAGTGTTACAGGATTTAGGTTAGCATCTCACTTTTGTAAAGCAGAAATGGAGAAAGGAAGAGTTGCCATATTCATCAGAAACTGTTATAAATTTAATATCATAGACATTCATAAATGTTGCCTAGAACAGCATATGGAAGCATGTGCAACAGAAGTAGAACATCATAAAAGAAAACCTTCACAATATTAAGTGTATATCAAGCACCTGCAAGTAACTTTAATTTGTTCATAAACCACCGTGAAGCTGTATTGGCCCATTTAACAACCAAAAACAAAGAAATTGTGGTTGCTGGTGACTTCAATGTAGATTTCCTTAAAGACTCTCCCAATAAGAACTTATTTGAGTTAGTAACGCTATGATTCAACTTAATTACCACTGTCAAGTTACCAACTAGGGTAGCCAATTGCTCACAAACAGCCATTGATAATATCTTTATAGAAAAGTCCAATGAACAAAATTATACTACAAAAAAGCAGCAGTCAATGGCCTCTCAGACCATGACATGTAGTTCCTTCTATTAAATCGTAATGCTGAACAGGATATAAAATCTGTTAAATCTGAACTCAGGAGGTTAATCAGTAAGCCAAAAATTGATTATTTTAGGACACTCCTTAGAGACATTCATGTGTGTGATGCCTACAGTGATCATGTGAATGAAAAAATAACACTTTTACTAATAAAGTGCTTACCTTATCTGAACACTGTTTTCCCCAAAAACTAACCAAGGTTAAAGCAAATTCTACAAAGAAACCATGGATTACTCAAAGAATTGAGTTATCTCGTAAAACAAAAAGAAAACTGTATCTGTCAATCCGATACTGTTCTGATGTTGATGTTCTAGCACACTGCAAGAAATCCTGCAAAATATTAAAGACTGTAATGCGGACATCAAAGCAAATATATTACAAGGAAAAGATAGTCATATCAGATAACAATATAAAGACAGTATGGAATATACTGAAGGAGGAGAACCAGACATGAAGACGGTCAAATAGCATTAAGGGTAAATGATACATTGGTGACAGACAGGTATAGAGTTGCAGAACTTTTTATCGAACATTTTGTAACGGTTGCTGAAAAGATAGGGTTGTCAGGTTCTGTAGATGCTGCCGTGGGATACCTCAGATCAGACATTTCAAGTAACTTCCATAATATGAATTTGACCCCCACTACCCCAGCAGAAGTAATGTCCATCATAATATCTTTAAAATCAAAAACATCTAATGGGTATGATGAAACATCAACAAAGCTAATTAAAGAATATGATTCTGAGTTAACTAGCGTATTAAACTATCTTTGTAACCTTTCGTTTATCAGTGGAATATTTCCTGAATGGTTGAAATACGCTGAAGTTAAGCCACTGTTTAAGAAGGGAAGTAAAGAAATAGTCTCAAGTTTCCATCCAATTTCATTTTTGCCAGCATTCCCAAAAATTTTAGAAAAAGTAATGTACAATGGGCTTTATAACCATCTTATCACAAATAACATACTGTCAAAGCCGCAGTACAGATTCCTAAAGGGTTCTGATATTGAGAAGGCTATCTACACTTACGATGAAAATGTACTTCATTCATTAGACAAAAAATTCAGGCAACTGGTATAATTTGTGATCTGTCAAAGATATTTGACTATGTAAATCACAATATCCTTTAAGTAAATTATAATTTTGTGATGTAACAGGTAACGCTGCTAAATGGTTCAAATCTTATATCTCTGGTAGGAAACAAAGGGTGTTATTAGAAAAGAAACATGTATTAAGCTATCAGGCATCATCCATCTGGGAACTAATTACATGTGGTGTCCCACAGGGTTCCATCTTAGGGCCCTTACTTTTTCTTGTGTATATCAATGACCTTTCATCAGTAACATTACTAGATGACAAGATTGTTTTGTTTGCCAATGATACAAACGTTGCAATAAATAGCAAATCAAGTGCAGTCTTAGAAAGATCGGCTAATAAAACATTTCTGGACATTAATCACTGTTCCTAGCCAATTCTCTGTCGCTAAACTTTGAAAAAACACACTACATGCAGTTCAGAACTTCTAAGGGCTGTCCCACCAGTATCTGCCTAACATATGATGACAAGAAGATAAGAAGTGGACAGTGTTAAATTCTTAGCTTGATAATAAATTCAACTGGGAGGAGCACACCACAGAACTGCTGAAGTGTCTAAACAAATCTTTATTTGCAATGCAAATTCTGTCAGACATAGGGGACATAAAAATGAAAAAGCCGGCATATTATGCTTACTTTCACTCCATAATGTTATATGGAATTATTTTTTGGGCTAATTCATCCAGCCAAGCTAAAGCTTTTCAGACACAAAAACGTTCAATAAGAGTTATATGTGGTGTGACCTCAAGAACATCCTGCAGAGATCTGTTTAGGGAACTAGGGATACTAACTACTCCTTTCCAATATATTTATTCCTTAATGAAATTTGTCATTAAAAATATATCATTTTTTCAAACCAACAGCTCAGTTCATGGAATCAATACTAGAGATAAGAATAATCTTCACAAGGATTTAAAGTAACTTACTGTTGACAAAAATGTGTGCATTATTCAAGAACACACATTTACAATAACTTTCCAGCAGCCATAAAAACTTAACATCCAATAAAATTCAGTTTAAGAGAATCCTAAAGGATTTATTGGTGGCCAACTCCTTCTACTCCATTGACGAATTTCTCAGTAGAACCAACTGATTTATATATATATATATATATATATATATTACAATCTAACTTCTGCACCATTTTGTAATTCTATTATATGTTTATTACCTTATAAATAAGAAAAACAATTTTTTACAATTTTTTTTATTTTGAATTCAGTGCATTAATGCGACTTAGCAAATGAGTATTGTAAAATGTTTCTTTCTTATACTGTTCATTAAAAAAAATGATGATCATTCTATTTGGGACCTGTGGAAGGTACATTAGCTTTTTTGTTTTAATTGTTAATATTTGTTATGTATTACTGTTTTCCTGACAAGTTCTACATCCTGGAGTACCTCACCGCTATGGATCAATTTGAATGAAAGTAAATCTAATCTAATCTAAACCCTGCATGCAAATGACGACATAGGAGAGCAGCAAGAACTCTCACAGGATTTTCTGATTCAAAGGTGAATATTGCGGAGACGCCGAAAAATTTGTCGCCAGACACCTGAAGAGAGACGCCAACTATAACGTGAAAGACTCTTTTCAAAGTTTCAAGAACCATTATTGAGTGGAGAATGTAGCGATGTATCACAGATCCCTGTGAATCGTTCCCGAAAGGATTAAGAAGACAATATTAAAGCAAATATATCGTGCACAGAGGCATTGAGTCACTCTCCCCGCACTCCATACTTGAATGGAACGCAAGGAAACTCTGTGTGGTATAGTGTTTAGTGCTGTCTCCCATGTGCTTTCAATGATTTGCAGAATATTGACACAGCTTTCTCTCCTACAATTCGGTTAAATTTAGATGGTATGAAGGTTCATGTGAAGCTGCGACTGCATGGATAACCAAAATACACGGCTACTACGGAATACACATTTTTTCATCGGAAACTGATCATTACTGTGTTTACAAAACATACATGTCACATTTGAAAGTTCACAACACTACTTGGGAGTTACTTGCCGGAAACAGACAACACATCCAGGAAAATTACACTTACATGGGTTGGATAGAAAGTAGTGGCAACACTATCAAAACATGAAGGTTTGTATCAAATTGCATGCGCGGTGTTTGTTACTGGTAGCAGATCAATCGAAGTGGCGCAGTGAGCGGGCGACGGCTATGTTGAGTCACTCGAATGTTTACTGCCTGAAAGAGCGGGAAGCCAGTTGAAACATCCTATCCGATGGTCACAGCGGGCTACTACTGCAATTCCTTGCGATACCATCTTCGTCCAGCACTGAGAAGAATGCGACAGCGCCTTCTGGCACTGCAACCCATCTGCCTTCATGACAATCCATGGTACCACACAATCAACCCCGTGTAAGAGCTCTTACATACGTGCGGGTGGAACATCCACCTTCTTCATCCTACATGAGTCTATGCGATTACGATCTGCTCGCCAAAATGAAGGTACCTCTTTGTGGCACACGCTACAGCACAAGAGAAAACATCACCCCTGCCACAGGGCCGCCCTTGCGACACGTCGACAGAGGTGGAAGGGCTGACGATAAACTACGCCATCTATCTGTCTGGGGAAGGTGATTGAGATGCAGGCCGATTATATTGAGGGCATGTAGTAATGTGAATGTTTGTCATTAAAAGCTGATGCGAGTGTTAACATTGTTGCCTACTTTTTATCCAATCCAGGTATTCATTATATTGTGTTTCATATCGCTTGCTAAACGTCCACTTTCGGGAAACAATCACTGCACTTTTTTCTGGCTCTGTTTCTCATTCTCTTTTTTGCTGTCGATGGTTCTCATCCTCAGCAGCGTTAAAACTTCCCTCCCTGCTCATCCCATAATCCTGTGAAAGTCTTACTGCAGACTCGCTCGCCACTAATTTCTCTCTAACTTATCATTTCTTTTCGACCGTCAGTACACCACGTTAGCATTTATGTGTACCGACCTAGCACATGTAAACCGTCCTTAATTTCAACAATAACAAGACGTTTGACAATAGGCTAACATACTGTTAATGTTAATCTTAGAAGCTAAATTATTATTGAGATCTGTTGGAGGTTAGAAAAGTACGATCAGCAATGCGATTTTACCGGTATGCTTTCATTTCGTATCAACACAGAGCAAACATTCTGAAGGCAGCCGTCCTAGAAGAAATACCTAAATTTTATTTTCGTTTATTATCGATATTAAGTGAAGTGGAAATTAAAGACCTTTATTTCCTAGGGTAAGGGATAGGCAAATATACAGATAGGAAATCGGCAGCAGATATTTTACAAGAGGAGAATTTCCCACATTTACCTAGAGATGAAACACTAAACAAAGGTTAAGTATTTCAGGGATGACAACGCCTTTTTGTTCAAAAATGTTCAAATGTGTGCGAAATCTTATGGGACTTAAATGCTAAGATCATCAGTCCCTAAGCTTACACACTACTTAATCTAAATTATCCTAAGGACAAACACACACACCCATGCCCGAGGGAGGACTCGAACCTCCGCCGGGACCAGCAGCACAGTCCATGACTGCAGCGCCTTTTAGTGGTGTAACATGAGTCACACTAACCAGATAAAATGGTGCACACTGAACAGTTCCAGTTGCACGTTGGCTAACTAGTTGCTTCTTGATCTTCAGTAATTCATATTATTATTGACGGTATTTCGAAATTTAAAATTCCGTCGTAGTACACTCATTAAGAGGTATAATCTTAGGTTAAAGGTTTAACACGTTGAGAAAAGTATTAAAGTTAGAAAGCCTGTATACATCTTATCCAGACTATGTTTCTCCAGTATTTGAGAATGAGAGCACTTAGCGACTTCCAACAAACTTTACACTCGATTTCAAACGATTTAGAAACTATTTGTCACTGACATCTCCCACAAAAAGATGAAAGGAAAAAGCTTGATAGCTTACTACATTTTCGCTGCTCATGCAGAAAAACTGCCACATTAGACATAGCGTTTTAATTTATTACTTCTTTACTGCCAACTCAATTCGCAACACTTTTGAGCATACACCACTTAATGTACATCCAAAGATCGATTCTTTAAACAATCTCGAATGGGGATTTTCCTAATTATAAGACCACCACTAAACTCTGTGTCTTTAAAAAATCGAACTTCCATGTATAATATAGCTTCAAATGCCTGATTACAAATGCATTAATGTGTTAAATATTAGATGTTGGGCATGTAAGCGGGAAAAAGTTCGGAAACGGTTTGAAATTACATTTCTTGGAAGTCGCTAAGTGCTCTCATTATGAAACACTGGATGAACAAAGTATGGGTACTTTGCACTCCATTTTAAGCAAAATTTAGTTTTTCATGCATCTCAATGTTTATGACGTTATATCCTAAATTATGAGTCGTACAATGAAATAATTTTGAACGTACATTTAGTGGTGTGTGTGAATACTGCTTGCATAGTCTGTTACAGATAGAGCGAGTAGTAAAGAAGTAAAAAATTAAAACATCGCTCCAGATGCTGAAGATTTACAGCAACAAAAACGAAAATGTAGAAAGCGATAAAGTCCTTTACTTTCGTCATTTTGTGGGGGAGTCAGCGAGAAAAAGTTTCATAAAGGACGGATATTATCTTCAAAGTTTTTTTGGAAGACACGAAGTGCTCCCATTCTCAAACACTAGGTGCATATGTTTTAGGTAGATTACACGTAGTGAGCTAAACTGCCTCGAGATATATACACAGTTCCTAACTGTAGTACCTGACTTATTGCATTAGACTTTTAACGTAAGATTATAGATCTTGATGAATAGACTATGACAGTACATTAAATTTTTAAATTCAATCAATTATCACTGTATATGAAGTACTGAAAATATATTTCCACTGCTCCTGTAAGCTGTTAGATAGTTGTAACTCAAGCACGAGCCATGAACAGGTTAGTCGGTTGGTAACGTAGTGTGGTGTACCAACATATGCAAAACTCTAATTTGGGTGCGACGAACTGACATTGTGGTGAGCGGTATACACGCATCTCTGTATCTTACCCAACCAAAGATTTTGCTGTAAAGACTCTTTGTGAAGGAATTGGACAGATAGGACGTGTGAGAGGAGGAGAGAGATTTTACTGTTTGAGACGCCATTACGGTATATAAATAGCTTTTTGCACAAAAATAAAATTCAATAACTAACATCAAGAATTCAAGGTGTGCGTATCTCCATACCGAATTAGTTAATTATCATGGTACAGATACACTATGTGATCAAAAGTTTCTGGACACCTGGCTGAAAATAACTTAAAGTTCGTGACGAACTCCATCGGTAATGCTGGAATTCAATATGGTGTTGGCCCACCCTTTGCCTTGATGACAGCTTCCATTCTCGCAGGCATACGTTTAATCACGTGCTGGAAGGCACGGAGTGCTGCACTGAGCAAAGGTATCGATGTCGGTCGGTGAAGCCTGGCACGAAGTCGGCGTTCCAAAACATCCCAAAGGTGTTCTGTAGGATTAAGGTCAGGCCTTTGCGCAGGCCAGACCATTACAGGGATGTTAGAGTCGCGTAACCACTCCGCCACAGGCCATGCATTATGAACAGGTGCTCGATAGTGTTGAAAGATGCAATCGCCATCCCCGAATTGCACTTCAACTGTGGGAAGCAAGAAGGTGCTTAAAACATCAATGTAGGCCTGTGCTGTGATAGTGCCGCGCAAAACAACAAGGGGTACAAGCCCCCTCCATGAAAAATACGACCACACCATAAAATCGCCGCCTCAAAATTTTACTGTTGACACTATACACGCTAGCAGATAGTGTTTACCGGGCATTCGCCATACCCACACCCTGCCACCGGATCGCCACATTGTGTACCGTGATTCGTCACTCCCACAACGTTTTTCCACTGTTCAATCGTCCTATGTTTACGCTCCTTACACCAAGCGAGGCGTCGTTTGGCATTTACCGGCGTAATGTGTGGCTCAACCATGAAATCCTAGTTTTCTCACCTCTCGCCAAACTGTCGCAGTACTTGCAGTGGATCCTGATGTAGTTTGGAATTCCTGTGTGGTGGTCTGGATAGCTGTCTTGCCTTTTATAGATTACGACCCTTTTCAACTGTCGGCGGTCTCCATCAGTCAAGAGACGAGGTCAGCCTGTACGCTTTTGTGCTGTAAGTGTCCCTTCAAATTTCCACTTCACTGTCACATCGGAAACAGTGGACCTAAGGATTTTTAGGAGTGTGGAAATCTCGTGTACAGACATATGACACAAGTAACACCCAATCACCTGACCACGTTCGAAGTCCGAGAGTTCCGCGGAGTGACCCATTCTGTTTTCTCACGATGTCTAAAGACTATTGATGTCGCTGGTATGGAGAACCTAGCAGTAGGTGGCAGCAAAATGGACCTATTATGAAAAACGTCTGTTTTTGAGGGCGTCCAGATACTTTTGATCACATAGTATAGGTACTTCATACTTCTTTTTTTTTTTTCAAAAACTACCAAACTGCGCCCAGATAATCTGCAGACGGAATAATCTGGACCCTGATATTCGTGAGCTTCCTGGGCTATAGAGTATAGTGATGTGTTAACGTCAATACGGTTCTGATTATAACAGCGCCAGTAAGCAGCGATTGTTTAAGGTTCTGTGTTTTACTTGTATTTTTTTTTTATTTATTTATTTTTTTTCAGTGTATGCTTTATGGTCCCATATCTCTGAATGTTGTCCTTCTTCGGATCTGCGGAATACGATGAGTGAACGACTGAACTAACAGCTAGTTGTCTAGTGTACGCCATTTTTGCTTAATCTGTCTCTGGCGTATTGTGCTTAAGGCTGGTCGTCTGTGCTTTGTTGTAGGGGCACGGTGTTCGAGGTTCACCTGGGCGCTTACTACATACGCGAGGACGAGGCGCAGCAGGTGGTGGTGACAAGCACGGAGAAGATCGTGCACGAACTCTACATCTTGACATTCAACGACATTGCCCTCGTGCAGCTTCCCAGCGCCGTCACCTTCAACGGTGAGCACCCGCACAGCGGCATCTGCCATTGCGCCCCTGTTCAAACGCACGTCACTGAACGCTATATGATCTATATCATAGACAGTTGTTGCGAGAGGTCCGCTGTTTCAGTTGTATAATATACATTTAAGACTTTGAGCCAAATGCAACAAATGGATATGCCTAGTAAAACGGAATTTTAGAGTTGACAATGTTCAAGAAATCATGTGATATGTTCCATTTAGACACACTTTATTTTACACTCGATTATAACGCTGATGACTACTTATTTTTTTTTTTTCCTCTTATACAGTCCTGAGTTCTATAGTATTCTCAGCGGACAAAATACACTGAGATTACAAAATTCGTGGGATATCTCCTAATTTCGTATCGGACCTCCTTTACGCCCGGTATGGTGCAGGATCCCGGCGCGACAAGTAGTTAGAAGTCCCCTGCAGAAATATTGAGCCATGCTGCCTCTACAGCCATTCATAATTATGCAAGTGCCGCTGTTGCAGGATTTTGTGCACAAGCTAACCTCTCGATTATGTACCATACATCTTCCATACGATTCATGTCGGGCCAGGTTGGTGAAATCATTCGCACGAATTATCCAGAATCTTCTTCAAACTAAATGCCAACAGTTGTGGCCCGGTGACATGGAGCACCGTTGTTTGGGAACATGAAGTCCGCGTAAGGCGGCAATTGGTCTCCGAGTAGCCGAACATAACTATTTTCAGTCGATGATCGGTTCAGTTGGATCAGAGAACCCAGTTCATTCCATATAAACACAGCCCACACTATTGACACAGTGCCTTGTTGACCACTTGGATCCAGGGCTTCGTGGCGTCTGCGCCACTTTCGAGCCCTACCATCAGCTCTCACCAACTGAAATTGGGACTCGTCTGATGAGGCCACATTTTACCAGTCGTCTAGGGTCCAACAAACATGGTCCCGAGCGCAGGAGAGGCGCTGCAGGTGATGTGCTGTTAGCAAAGGCACTCGCGTCGGTCGTCTGCTACCATAGCCCATTAACGCCACGTTTCGCCGAACTGTCCTAACGGATACGTTCGTCGTACGTCCCACATTGATTTCTGCTGTTACTTCCCTAAGTGTTGCTTGTCTGTTAGCACAGACAAATCTATGCAAACGCTGCTGCTGTCGGTCGTCAAGCGAAGGCCGTAGGCCACTGCGTTGTCAGTGGTATTCTCGGCCCACTCTTGACACTGTGGATCTCGGAATATTGAATTCCCTAACGATTTCCGAAGTGGAATGTTCCATGCGTCTAGCTCCAACTATCACTCTCCGTTTAAAGTCTGTAAGTTTCCGTCGTGCGGCCATAATCACATCGGAGAGCTGTAGACAGTGTAGCACTGGTGACAAGTGGTAGTGTGACCACCTACTGCTGCCTCAAGTTCCGGCAGTGAGGTAGTGTGTACAGGCAAGTAGAGTGCATGGAATCGGTGCAGCAAGATGGGTCGACGTCAAGATGTGACATGAATGACACCGTGAATAAAGCTGCACGATTTGTTGGTGTATCTACACGGGCTATCCAACGTGTCTACATGGAATGGAGTACAGCACACGGTCACGAAACACCGAGTAAGAACAGTGGTCGCAAAAACGTCCTAACCGACAGGGACCGGAGACGAATGTCATGCCTTGCCAGTGACATTCGGTTTTAGACCCGACAAGAATTGCTGCTCTATATGTATGCCGGCCCATCTCAACCAATTTTAAAGCAAACACTGCGAAAGAAACTGCTTGCAAAGGACATCTGGAGTCGGGTACCGCGCAATAGGTGACTGTCCACAGTGGAACATGATACTGCACCTCTTCAGCGTGCCAAACAATACAGAAGCTGTACAGTAGTTGGCTGGAGGTGTGTAGTGTGCTGCAACGAACTGCGATTTTGCCTCTTTTCAAATTACGTAGGGCGCCTAGCGCACCGACGATGTTTTTGCTCAAAATTGTTCAAATGGCTCCTTGCACTATGGGACTGAACATCTGAGGTCTTCAGTCCCCTAGAACTTAGAACTACTTAAACCTGACTGACCTAAGGACATCACATACATTCATGCCCGACTGAAGCGCCTAGAACCGCTCGGTCACAGCGGCCGGCACCGACGATCCAGTGTGGGCCTTAACCTGCAGTGTGTTTTCAGGATGCAGTTCTGGCCACAGATGGTTCTGTGATGTTTTGGGGTTGATTATCGTACTATGACTGGGGCCAACTCTTTCAGGTTACCGTAAACACGAACAAAAATGTTTATTTCAACATTCTCGGTGACAACTGTTATCCTTTCCTCGACATCTTGATGGTTAGTGTGCTGTGGACACTCCGGTCTTCTACATCTACATCCATACTCCGCAAGCCACCTGACGGTGTGTGGCGGAGGGTACCTTGAGTACCTCTATCGGTTCTCCCTTCTATTCCAGTCTCGCATTGTTCGTGGAAAGAAGGATTGTCGGTATGCCTCTGTGTGGGCTCTAATCTCTTTGATTTTATCCTCATGGTCTCTTCGCGAGATATACGTAGGAGGGAGCAATATACTGCTTGACTCCTCGGTGAAGGTATGTTCTCGAAACTTCAACAAAAGCCCGTACCGAGCTACTGAGCATCTCTCCTGCAGAGTCCTCCACTGGAGTTTATTTATCATCTCCGTAACGTTTTCGCGATTACTAAATGATCCTGTAACGAAGCGCGCTGTTGTCCGTTGGATCTTCTCTATCTGTTCTATCAACCTTATCTGGTACGGATCCCACACTGCTGAGCAGTATTCAAGCAGTGGGCGAACAAGTGTACTGTAACCTACTTCCTTTGTTTTCGGATTGCATTTCCTTAGGACTCTTCCAATGAATCTCAGTCTGGCATCTGCTTTACCGACGATCAACTTCATATGATCATTCCATTTTAAATCACTTCTAATGCGTACTCCCAGATAATGTATGGAATTAACTGCTTCCAGTTGCTGGCCTGCTTCCAAGATGACAACAGCCTTATTCACTAGGCTGCACACATACGTTCCTGTTTCAGGAATACTCAGGGTCCTTACCTCACCTCCACTACTATTTGAAACAGCGGGCGAAACGTAGAGCTCAAATTCCCTGCAATTTGGTAGCCTTACGAGATCTGACGAACATGGAATGGCATCTGTTGGATGTGGCATATCTGAACAAACTTGTGGACTTTCTTCTTCAACTGAGATCATTATCAAATCTAATGGAGGAGTTACACTGTGTTAGCTTGATGTCTCGTGGGAATGATTGATTTTTCATCTGTTGTTCTTACGTAAATATTGTTGGACACGAAGACGATGTCCTGTTAACAGTAAAGGATACCAGTTAATTCACTTTAATTTGAGTTACCATTAGAAAATGGCACACACTGAAGTCGCGAATGACAGATGAATAAACTCAGTAGCGTGTAGTCGTTCTTGAAACAATTGACTAATTTCTAGCAGCGCATGCACGAAAAGGATACTTCTTACTGTATAATATTTCATGTTTTTCCTCCCCTGCCACACATTATCACAAGCAGAGTTGTTGCTGCTGCTTGTCGTCTTTGTGAGGTGTACTGCAATTTGAGTCAATGAGACCCCCTCTTTGCCTACAGAATACATCCAGGCTGTGAACCTGCCCAGTAGCAGCGAACTGAACAACAAGTTCGTCGGAGCTGAGACGACCGTCAGTGGATGGGGACTGGAGAGCGACTGTGAGTACTCCTCTGTTGGCAACGTTGTAGGCTTTCTGTGTAATAATTGTCTGTATGTGTGAATACTGAATATTTTGTTTTCAAAACTTTCTCCTCGTGTCACGTGTACTTTAGACACCGTATTCAACTGCTGAGTGAAACTGACAGTTGGTTGTCCCTTTGTTTCCCATGTGAACAGCGACATGACATAAAATTTTAAACTTCAGGAACTGCAAAATACGAAATAAAGGAAATGAATCTAATTAAATGACGAAATAAACTATTGTGCGCCCAATGAAAACCATATGACATTCAAGGTGCCATCGACCAGTGAATTTGTTCCCCATGATGTCACGCCATACGTTAACCGAAGAATGACGTTGATGGCCAACTTGCCGTAACCAGTAGGGATTGTGTACACTCCAGTAATGGATGGTATGCTGGGTAACGCAATCATGGTTTGTGAATGTAGACTCATCGGAAAATGGTACCTCGGCAAACAATGTGGGAGTCGTTTGCATTTGTTGACCTGCCCTTTCACAAAACACAAACCGGTTATGGAAATCAGCGCCATGAACTTATTGATGTAGCAATTCGTGGTGTGGATGATACTCATGACGATGCAGTATTGTGACAACACTACCTACAGACATACCGGAATCGCGGTGTAATTGTCTGGCGCTTATCCATGGGTTGTGGCGCAATGTCACTAGTCCAATTATTTTGTTAGCTTCTCCAGTAATTCGTTTGCATTGTTTCCTGTTGCCGGACTTTATGTTGCCACCATGCGTCCACAACCTTGTATAAGAACGAACGAGAGCGAGCTGTCTTTGGAAAACGATCGGCATACAAGGCAACAGCAGCCTCAACATTTTTTCTACAGTCTGCGTAAATGAGGGTCATTTCGATTTTTTCTTCTGTGGTCACAACATTCATTGTCTACTTGCACGTTCGTTCTCCAAATGATAGGTAGTTGTGCAGAGAATAAACACTGTGTAAGTATTGTAAAGTTTAGAGTCGCTATCTGTTCTACGTCTGCACGATAAGTGAGCTCCGGTCGCCTTATACGGCCTGTTACGATACGTCGTAAATCGCAACACGGCCACGGTGGCGCACAGTCCCCCGTTCGATATGTCGGATGCATACAACGTTGAAAATGGGATTTCCAATTAGAAATTATGAAATACTGACCTGTCCTACCCTCGCAGCATGGATGTGAGGTTCGATGTGCCACTGGATATTCAAGGGCCATTGAGTGGCATGTCATAAATTACGACTGTGTACCCATTTCTATTCCTCCGATTGCAGTTCCAACTGTGGCGAAACGAAGAAAATGCTTCAGACAAAAGGAATGTAAATTTTGCAGTGGAATCGTAATCTGTAGTAAAAAACGGGGATTCCCATTGAAGATTTCAAAGTTGCCCCCCGCCGCTCATGCACGACGTGGTTTGGCGGGTCGAGTGTGGTATCGTTGGATGTCCCCCTCCAAGACAAACAAATTGGTATTTTAACTTTTTTTGATCCGATGTGTAGTTTTCGAGATATTTCAATGTCTTCAGTTAAAATGAATACTGAAGCTCCAAAGAAACTGGTAACTGGCATAGGCTTCACTATACAGGGTGAGTCACCTGTCATTACCGCTGGATATATTTCGTAAACCACATCAAATACTGACGAATCGATTCCACAGACCGAACGTGAGGAGAGGGGCTGGTGTAATTGGTTAATACAAACCATACAAAAATGCACGGAAGTATGTTTTTTAACACAAACCTACGTTTTTTTTAAATGGAACTACGTTAGTTTTGTTAGCACATCTGAACATATAAACAAATACGCAATCAGTGCCGTCTGTTGCATTGTTAAATGTTAATTACATCCGGAGATATTGTAACCTAAAGTTGACGCTTGAGTACCACTCCTCCGCTGTTCGATCGTGTGTATCGGAGAGCACCGAATTAAGGGAACGGTGATGGACCTTAGGTACAGAAGAGACTGGAACAGCACATTACGTCCACATGCTAACACCTTTTTATTGGTCTTTTTCACTGACGCACATGTACATTACCATGAGGGGTGAGGTACACGTACACATCACCGTTCCCTCTGGATCCCTAAGTAATATACACTCCTGGAAATTGAAATAAGAACACCGTGAATTCATTGTCCCAGGAAGGGGAAACTTTATTGACACATTCCTGGGGTCAGATACATCACATGATCACACTGACAGAACCACAGGCACATAGACACAGGCAACAGAGCATGCACAATGTCGGCACTAGTACAGTGTATATCCACCTTTCGCAGCAATGCAGGCTGCTATTCTCCCATGGAGACGATCGTAGAGATGCTGGATGTAGTCCTGTGGAACGACTTGCCATGCCATTTCCACCTGGCGCCTCAGTTGGACCAGCGTTCGTGCTGGACGTGCAGACCGCGTGAGACGACGCTTCATCCAGTCCCAAACATGCTCAATGGGGGACAGATCCGGAGATCTTGCTGGCCAGGGTAGTTGACTTACACCTTCTAGAGCACGTTGGGTGGCACGGGATACATGCGGACGTGCATTGTCCTGTTGGAACAGCAAGTTCCCTTGCCGGTCTAGGAATGGTAGAACGATGGGTTCGATGACGGTTTGGATGTACCGTGCACTATTCAGTGTCCCCTCGACGATCACCAGTGGTGTACGGCCAGTGTAGGAGATCGCTCTCCACACCATGATGCCGGGTGTTGGCCCTGTGTGCCTCGGTCGTATGCAGTACTGATTGTGGCGCTCACCTGCACGGCGCCAAACACGCATACGACCATCATTGGCACCAAGGCAGAAGCGACTCTCATCGCTGAAGACGACACGTCTCCATTCGTCCCTCCATTCACGCCTGTCGCGACACCACTGGAGGCGGGCTGCACGATGTTGGGGCGTGAGCGGAAGACGGCCTAACGGTGTGCGGGACCGTAGCCCAGCTTCATGGAGACGGTTGCGAATGGTCCTCGCCGATACCCCAGGAGCAACAGTGTCCCTAATTTGCTGGGAAGTGGCGGTGCGGTCCCCTACGGCACTGCGTAGGATCCTACGGTCTTGGCGTGCATTCGAGCGTCGCTGCGGTCCGGTCCCAGGTCGACGGGCACGTGCACCTTCCGCCGACCACTGGCGACAACATCGATGTACTGTGGAGACCTCACGCCCCACGTGTTGAGCAATTCGGCGGTACGTCCACCCGGCCTCCCGCATGCCCACTATACGCCCTCGCTCAAAGTCCGTCAACTGCACATACGGTTCACGTCCACGCTGTCGCGGCATGCTACCAGTGTTAAAGACTGCGATGGAGCTCCGTATGCCACGGCAAACTGGCTGACACTGACGGCGGCGGTGCACAAATGCTGCGCAGCTAGCGCCATTCGACGGCCAACACCGCGGTTCCTGGTGTGTCCGCTGTGCCGTGCGTGTGATCATTGCTTGTACAGCCCTCTCGCAGTGTCCGGAGCAAGTATGGTGGGTCTGACACACGGGTGTCAATGTGTTCTTTTTTTCATTTCCAGGAGTGTATAATATAATAAAGTATACGGCGCTGCTGTCGGCAACTCCTGTATAGGACAACAAGTGTCTAGCGCAGTTGTTAGATCTGTTACTGCTACTACAATGACAGGTTATCAAGATTTAAGTGAGTTGAACGTTGTGTTATTGTCGGCGCACGAGCGATGTGAGGAGCATCTCCGAGGTAGCGATGAAGTGGGATTTTCCCGTACGACCATTTCAAGAGTGTACCGTGAACATCAGGAATCCGGTAAAACATCAAATCTCCGATATCGCTGCGGCCGGAAAAATATCTTGAAAGAATTGGACCAAGGACGACTGAAGAGAGTCGTTCCACGTGACAAAAGTGCAACCTTTCCGCAAACTGCTGCAGATTTCAATGCTGGACCATCAACAAGTGTCAGAGTGGGAACCATTCAACGAAACATCATCGATACTGACTTTCGTAGCCGAAGGCCCACTCGTGTAACCTTGATGACTGCACGACACAAAGCTTTACTCCTCGCCTGGACTCGTAAACACTGACAATGGACTGTTGATGACCGGAAACATGTTGCCTGGTCGGACGAGTCTCGTTTCAAATTATAACGAGTGGATGGACGCGTGCGGGTATGGAAACAACCTGATGAATCCATGGACCCTGCATGTTGGCAGGGGACTGTTCAAGCTGGTGGAGGCGTGTGCAATTCGAGTGATATGGGACCCCTGATACGTCTAGATACGACTCTGACAGGTGACACGTACGTAAGCATCCTGTCTGATCACCTGCATCCTTTCATGTCCATTGTGCATTCCGACGGACTTGAGCAATTGTAGCAGGAAAATGCGGCATCCCTCACATCCAGAATTGCTACAGGGTGGCTCCAAGAACGCTCTTCCGGGTTTAAACGCTTCCACTGGCCACCAGATTCCCCAGGCATGAACATTATTGAGCATATCTGGGATGCCTTGCAACGGGCTGTTCAGAAGAGATCTGCACCCTCTCGTACTCTTTCGGATTTATGGACAACATTGCAGGATTCATGGAGACAGCTCCCTCGAGCACTACTTCAGACACTAGTCGAGTCCATGCCACGTCGTGTTGCGACACTTCTGGGCGCAAGCGGGGGCGCCACACGATATTAGGCAGGTGTACCAGTTTCTTTGGCTCTTCAGTGTATATTTACATATGTATGAATCCAAAAATTCTCTCATTACAAAATTAGAAATATTTCAACCAGTTACGTTATTTGTGCCATTATGAAAACAAAGATATCAAATTAACACTAATCACGAAAGTTATTAATTATCTGAGGGACAAAGACTTCCTTCAAGTAATAGTTCTGATAAACATTACATACTTGCGCGTGCTTTCGTTACCTTTAAAATTCCTCCAAAATCTTTTCCATTAGTATAAGAGCGAGAAAGTAATATATATGAGTTTTCATCTCCATAATAAAGTATTCGAGATAGCTTCTCCCAGATTCATAGAAAACAGATCTCATTATCTTAAAAAAGCAACTGCTCGCTACAAACTCTCACATAAGAATGCCCCAGCGCTGCAGAACTGACTGACTAGGAAGTCAACCACAGATAAATCCAAATAGAGGTCAAGTGTCTTATTCACTACCCATGCAGTGCACTCATTCAGCTTTGTCCCAATGCAGTGAAGGTGAATTATTTACAATAGTAGAACATATATGAAAACCTTACAACGTATACATATGTGTGTGTGTGTGTGTGTGTGTGAGTGTGTGTGTGTGTGTGTGCCAGCGCGCACCATCAGGAAGTCTTTTCTGAAGATATTTGTCTGGAGAGTAGTTTCTGCAGAAGTGCACTGTGGACCATAAACAGTTAAGACATGACAGCAATAGAACCTTTTGAAATCTGGTGCTACAGGAGAATTTTGAAAATTAGATGGGTAAATCAAATAACTGTTGAGTAGGTATTGAATGGAAATGGGGAAAAAAGAATTGCGTGGCACAGCTTGAATAGGAGAAGCGGGCGGATGATAGGATACATATCGAGGGATCAAGGAGCCGTCAGTTTGATAACGGAGGAAAGTGCGAGGGGTAAAATTGTAGAGGGATACCTGGGGACGAATACAGTAAGCAGCTTCAAATGGACGTAGGAGGTAGCAATTATTTGAAGATGAAAAGGCTTGCACAGGATAGAACAGCATGTAGAGCTGCATCAAACTAGTGTTCGGACTGAAGACAACAACAGTATATAATCCTTAGACACACAATATCACCTTAGATGGAAGGTAGAGAACACGAAATTTTTCTTGGCACTGAAGTAAGCATGACTACAATGACATGAGGCAACTATCCGAAATTAATATCATGCCGATGTGTGGCGGATTGAAGTCCCCTTTTCATATGCGCTATTTGCCTTACTATTACACAATACCTCTATGTTTGCTTGTTCAGTGTCACTACAGAATAAATGGCAACAACCATTATTCAACAAAATTACAATCATTAGTAGTACACTAGAGTTATAAATAATGTAGGGACAGCTTCGGATACAAGCGACGTTCCGAGGAATAAATCACACGTAAAAATTTACTATTTAACATTTGCTCAAAAGCGTGATTTTCGGTCGTACGCTCCATAATTATCCAAAACATCATGGAACTTATTCCTTTTCCGGAATTTCTCCATACAGTATTCTGTACTTTTGTGGTCATGGTTATGTATAAAATAACAGAATTTCGTACAGGTAAATTTTAACCGACATGTTAATTGAACGTTTTGTTGTAAAAGTCGAAAAGTTACGAACCTTCTAGCTTGCTTCCTTCCATTAATAGGCCAACCCTATCTGCTCCTTATCATGACTGAAGATATGTACGACACATGATCCTCATCACTTTATTTAACTCTGATTACCGGTCTTGGTTCTAAGTATTGTATTTGATAAAATTGCAGGGGTTGTCTGTCTAAACTTACGTCGCTTTAGCCAAGAGAATTCGTGGGAACGTTGCAGTCCGTTTCTCCAGGAGTAGGGGAATGGCCGATGCACACAACACTTATAGTAACGGAGCAGTCCGCTGGCCACTCAGAGGATTAAGTCCCTGGTTTACGTGGATATAGAGCCACTCTATTGAGACTTGCGGGATTCTCATGTCACTCAAAGAAGGAAAGGATTTTCGATGTTGTGGCGTACTGTACAGTCGGGTGTCCTGTTAGCGGGTTTGAGACTTAAGGTAGACATGATGACATCCGGACAGAACTTACTATTCTTGAAGAGGCCAGGCTTGCTGCTGTGGGGACAGGACCTGCTGGTGTTACCGTCGCGTTCGCATGGCGTGTTGGAAATTCTGAGTTGTATAAAAAGCGCTCCGATTCGCCTACCACCTCTTGACCTCAGACGGGAACTTCCGCAAAAAACTTTGAGAGGAGAGTGTGCCCCGATTGGAACCCTACTTGATATATTCTGTAGTGAGAAATTATTTGACATTTTAGTTCCAAACCATTGTCCAGAAGTTTAATAACATTTCCCTGATTAGTGCTTGCAGCCGTGCCGGTGCGAACGGGGGAGTAAGATAAAAGAGAATCAGTGACACATGTAGCTTGGCCAATGTAGCGAGATTCAGCGCTAATGTCTGTGAGCATCTTCGGCTTCGGCTGTGCAACATGAATTACTTCGATAACTATTCTTGGCTAGTCAACACTCCTAGCCAAGAGCCGTTTATACACACATGCTCATAAATTAAGGACAATGCTGATACATGGTGAAACAACGCTCTGGTGGGCGGTTTGCGGGTTTAAATCACCTCGAGGTGTGACCATGCGGTGCATTTGACCAGCGGTCGTCGCACGGTGGCGCTGGCAGCGGTCCACATACGCAGAGGTGTGTTGGTGCATGTCAGAGTACAGTGCAGCGAGTAAGTGTGCAGACGTTTTCAGACGTGCTAATGGTGACTGTGAGTTGAAAATGGCTCAAAGAAAACTTATTGATGACGTTATGAGGGGTAGAATACTAGGGCTACTGGGGGCTGGTCAAACACAGCAGGTCGTAGCACAGGCTCTCTGTGTGCCACAAAGTGTGATCTCACGATTATGGCAACGATTCTAGCAGACAGGAAACGTGTCCAGGCGCTGCAGTACGGGACGTCTACAGTCTACAACACCACAAGAAGACCGATATCTCATCATTAGTGCCGCAGACGGCCACGGAGTACTGCAGGTAGCCTTGCTCGGACCCTTACCGCAGCCACTGGAACAGTTGTCTGCAGACACACAGTCTACAAACGACTGAACAGACATGGTTTATTCACCCGGAGACCTGCAAGGTGCATTCCACTGACCCCTGGTCACAGGAGAGCCCGTAAAGCCTGGTGTCAAGAACACAGTACATGGTAATTGGAACAGTAGTCCCAGGTTATGTTCACAGACGAGTCCATGTATAGTCTGAACAGTGATTCTCGCCGGGTTTTCATCTGGCTTGAACCAGGAACCAGATACCAATCCCTTAATGTTCTTGAAAGGGACCTATATGGAGGTCGTGCTTTGATGGTGTGGGGTGGGATTATGATTGGTGCACGTACACTCCTGCATGTCTTTGACGCAGGAACCGTAACAGATCAGGTGTATCGGGACGCCATTTTGCACCAGTATGTCCGCCTTTTCAGGGGTGCAGTGGGTCCCCTCTTCCTCCTGATGGATGATAACGCACGGCCTCATCGAGTTGCCATCGTGGAAGAGTACCTTGAAACAGAAGATATCAGGTGAATGGTGTGGCTTGCCTGTTCTTCAGACCTAAACCCCATCGAGAACGCCTGCGATGCTCTCGGTCGACGTATCGCTGCACGTCTTCAAACCCCTACGACACTTCAGGAGGTCCGACAGGCACTGGCGCAAGAATGGGAGGCTATAGCCCAGCAGCTGCTCGACCACCTGATCAAGACTATGCCAACCCGTTATGCGGCGTGTGTACGTGTGCATGGTGATCATATCCCATATTGATGTCGGGGTACATGCGCAGGAAACAGTGGTGTTGTAGCACATGCGCTTCGGGACGGTTTTCTCAACTTATCGCCAATACCATGGACTTACAGATCTGTGTCGTGTGTGTTCCCTATGTGGCTATGCTATTAGCGCCAGTTTTGTGTAGTGCCACGTTGTGTGGCACCACATTCTGCAATTATCCTTAATTTATGAGCATGAGTGTAGAATAACCAATGGCGCTGTGGGTGAACTTTCAGTACACGAAAAGGTTTCGAGTGAATGCTCAGCCAGTTCACACCGTTGCCATTTTCGTGTTGCAGCATCTGAACAGATCAGCGAGGTGCTGCGTTACGCCGTGGCACCTGTCATCAGCCACCTGTCCTGCAACCTGCGCTACTTCTTCCTCATCGACGACGACATGCACATCTGCACGTCCGGCGACAACGGCGTCAGCACTTGCAACGTATGTATACACACACAACACACAGGGAGTAGAAAAATTACGTACACAAAATTTTAGATTGTTTAGAAGAGATAAAAAGAAACATTTTATTTACGTGACACGAATATCACAGTGCATCTTTTTCCCGTTACGAGCCGTGAAGGTACTGACGCTGCTGTGTGATGAATATTATTTCAGAGATATTGCTGAAGACGTCGTCCGTTTACGTGAATAAACAACTGGCATCTGCTTTCTGGTAATTGTCTTACACAGTCATAACAACCAGATGTCTCCTTGCAAATGGCTGCAGCCTTAGCCAAATGGGCAACCAGTTCTTCAGGAGTGTCTATCGATGTCTAGTACATCAAACGCTTCATTTCCCGTCACAAAAAGAAATCCTTAGCGGTGAGGCAACATTTCTAAAACAATGTTATCGCAGGGCAGCTTCAACATCGTCCCTGAACATCACTAGCGTCAAAAATTTCATGGAATCCTAGCGGGGAAACAGTGCACCTAACATTTTTGTTATATGTAAAATTGTTTCTTTTATATCTTCAAAACACACTACATCTATGTATAAGTAGTTTTTTATACCCTTGCAAACGGACATGCTATGAAAGACATCGCGCAGAATCACCTGACTATGTGGGTCCCATTGAGTGCCAGAGATATGACCACAGTTTTAGCAGTATACACTTACCTCGCTTTGTTATCGTACTTCTTTGTTCAGTATTTACATTCCTCCTCTAGGGGAGGGGTCCGGCAGTGGCCATTTTACGGGCTTCAACATCTGATTAAAACAATCACGTAGATATGAACAAGAATAAAAGAGGTCATCGTAATCTTGATGAAATGGTTATGTATCTTAAGACCTGTCATCATATTATAAAGATGGCATCTGTTTTTTCGGACATGTTCGAAGGAACAGATGCTATTTGTGACCGTGCATCTGTCTAGAATGAAATTACAATTAAATCAATACCATTAGCTTCTGACAGGTGTTGATATACATCAACGGGGACAGTTGAAAATGTGTGCTCCGACCGGCACTCGAACCTGGGATCGCCTGCTTACATGGCAGACGCTCTATGCATCTGAGCCACCGAGCACACAGAGCATGATAGAGTGGCTGCAGGGATTTATCGCCGGCACGCTCCCCATGAGACCCACATTCCCAACTTATAGTCCACACACTACACTCGTAGCGCCCCTGCCATTATACCCATTTCTCGCGGCAGACAATCCACCGAGTCCCGTAAGAGTTCAGGCAAATCGTGCGCATCCGCTCTGAAGAAGGTCATCAGCCGGTTAGCCTTAAACGGTATGAATATGGCACCTGTTCTTTCGGACATGTAAACAACTCCTTTCCTGTGGCACTTTAATCGATTTTAACTTTGTTGAGCTGGCAAGAAGCATAAGCAATAGGTTTTTATTTTCTGTTGTGCTCTTGGCTCAAAAAACGCTAATAGTAATGTCTGAGTCATCATGTTAGAGTATAAATAGTTTCTCGAAGTTAGAGTATATCAACAGAGGCAAACTCATCAAAACTTCCTTAATTTTCTGCATTGCGTTTTCACATTCTGTGTTCGTACAAAAGTTACTCCTTTCTTTAATAACTTGGTTAAGTGTTTATCATAATCATTTACAAAACTGTGATAACAATTACTTAATCCCAGGAAGCTATGTAATTCGTTTACATTGGTTGGTACAGAGCAGTTATCTATGGCTTCTGTCAGTCACCTGAGTCTGATTTAACCCCAATGGCGCTAAACATGTCCTAAGTACTGAACTTGTAGCCTGCAAAAGAGCATTTTTCCAGTTCCAAACTGAGATGATCATTCTGTAACTTCGTCAATACTTTTTTTTCAATCATTCTGTGTGTTTATCAATAGTTTGAGAGAAAACAATGATATCATCTAAATAAACCAAAAAGGCAGTGGTTTCAGGCCTCTCAACAACAAATCAGAAAACCTCTGATGCAGATGCATTTCTTAAGCCAAAAAGCATCCACAAAAAGTCGTACAACCCAGAAGATACAATAAAAGCTCTTTAAAATCAGTATTTTAATACTACAGTATGTCATCTTAGGCAATTTATAACACTCAAAACACTTGGTAATAGCACTTTGAAGCCGAAATCATGATTGTGTAAGTGTAAATGTAACACTGTAAATAAACAACAGTCTAATGGCGGTACTGACTTTAAAGAAATATTGTCGCCCCACATTATGAAAAAATTTGAAAAGAACAATAAAAGCTGTTTTAGGTCAGTCCTGATAGGCTATCAGGATGTGATGATATCCTGATCCCTTATCAATAATACTGAAAAACTTGGAATTTCGTTATCTGTACAACGTTCCATCAATATTTGGAAAGAGATTTGTCAGGATAGTGACTTATTTACAACTCTTATGTCCATACATAGGTAGGAGGTCTTCTATCCATTAACAGATTTTTTGCGACAGTGGCAATCAGACTCAACCAGTGGCTGGCTGACAGTTGAATAATTCTGGCAAGAAGTTGTTGTCAGATTGTTTCTTCGACAACGGACTGTAATTGAGATGGAACTCGGTTAGTTTCTAGGCAACTGGCCTTGCATTTCTGGTTCTGATTTCATGCTTTATAAGATCAGTAGCTGACAAGTATTGCCTCTCTTCGAATAATTACAAATACTGAACTAAAACCGATTATAACTAACTTTACTCAGCGCCATCTAAATGGGACAACTTATTCTGCAATTGTTGCTTTAAGGGTGCCATTACCGTGCACACTTCTCAAACTGGTAAGAATTATCCTCTTTTCTTAGCACTCTTTTTAGGAGCATATTACTAATTCTCAGTTACGTCTTGCGTACTGGCCAGAATGGTTCCCTTTGGTATTATTACTGATTCCAAAATTTATCTCGACACACAGAAATTCTTACTTTCGGCCTACAGACTTTGTTTCACAGAAACTTGCATTCTGTTCAGGTTGTCATTTGAGCAAGTGGATCAATCAGAATGATGGTCTCCCTAGTCTCCTGCTTATTAACAGTCCACCAGAGAACTTTTCCAGTGCCACCAGTGCTTTCAGCACTAAGATATGTGACTTATTGGAATTTTGGTATTTTGGTGTATGAGCCCCTTCCCCAGATTTCCTCATGTCTAAAAAGTACTGCCACCGCCAGAATGGTGAAGTGCTTCAGCAAATTTTATAGTATGCAACTGGAAGTCAATCAAAACCTGAAATCAGTGCAAGAAACTGGTATGACTTCTAAATCAGACCTTCTCTACCATGTCACTTCCATATCAAATTTATAGATGGTGCCATTGATTTTCATCTTAACTGAATGCATACTTGTTGGATTTATAGATTCAGTGTCCACACCATTAACATGACATTTGGGTAGTTTTAATGGCCACTTACCACCAAGAGAAAGAAATACTAGACTTATCGAGGCACTCTTATCCATCAAAATTAGAGCTGGTTTTTCTTGTACCTCCTCTCTCACTATCACATTTGCCACTCGTTTCAGACCTCAGTAATTTACACAGTTAACTGACTTTAATGACGGCAGGATAGGGTGGCTGAGCCAGCCCCCTGCCATTTCCCTGATTAAGACACACACTTCCCCAGCCACAGGGATGACCACCACGACCTCGGAATGATCTGTTTCAGTTTTGTGGGCAGAGCATTCCTAAGTACCCATGTCCTTGGCAGTTAGGACAATATAGCACTGAGTATATACTGGCCATGTGACTGGTGCATTTACATCGACCACAAACTGATTCATTAGCGACCACACACTGCAGCTCACTATTAGGTGCAGGGGGTGCATCTGTAGCAACAAAGTGTCTGGCTTCTTCACATAACAATGACAGGCGGACTACTTCATGGAGTGAGGTGGAGGAGGTTACTCTGACCTCTCTGCGAATTTGCGAATTAATACCATGGTGCAGTTCAGCCTCTCTTAGGAGTACGTCATTGCAAGTTGTATCCTGACCAAGGGTATGTGTTTTGCATGAGATTGTTCTTATGCATTTTGCAAATTGTTCAAACTTTTCCCCCAACTTTTGTCTGAGTGTGGACTGTTTGTCACACTTCACAGTAATAACCAACAGTTTGCCTATCAGAATACCACTTTGTTAAACCTTTTGCCAGGAATTTAAATCTGTCAGCATATTTTAGGGTATCAGTTGACACTACATAGACATGTGTGGCCCCCATTAACTCCAATCATCGGTCATTCATCAGAAAAGTATCACACTGAGTGCCAATGCAAACCACATCGTGGACATTTTTCAAAACGGTTTCCACATTTTTTGTGGGTTTTCGAGAGAAGAAGGAAATAAAATTAGCTACAGAAAAACTACTTTATGTAGTAGATGAGGTAGTCGAGGTGGTAGCTGAACGGATTTCAATTCCTTTAACTTCACCAGGGGCGGTTTGAACTTTGAAATCTTCCTTTGGGGGGGGGGGGGGGGGAGGCTGCTTGTGTTTCTTGTATTCGTAATTCGGCGTTTTTCTATTATAAATCTATAATTTCGACCATGAAATCATGAATTCTTCATTGTAAGAACTCAACAATGTCTTCTTCCACACTGTCTGATGCATTTTAGGCTCGAGTCTGTGTATTTGGAGCCATGGATACAGCAAATGGGAGCGTATTGGCAACAGAAATGAATCAAAATAATACGGAAATAAAATACACCATACATATTGAAGATTCTCTATTCCTTCTGGCTGCTAAGTGACATACATTCTCTGGCAGATCGGCAACAGGATGCAAAAGTAGTGGCTCAGAGGCTAGTAACACACATCCACAACATCGCATGAAGACAATGATGACGACAGCAGCAGCACGTCACGATGCTGCAGGCAACGTGACTCTTATGACAGCAGCAGTGTGGCGAGGATGATGGGGACGTCGAGTCCAGGACCCTCACAGTGATGGCAGGGACATCGAGCATGGCCTGGCGTTGGGGAGCAGATAGGCAGCGACCGGCAGCTAGCTGAACAGGGCACAGGTAGCAGCAGTGTGTCAGCCAGCCAGGATTTGGTGCAGATGACAGCAGTGGAACAGGGTTCGACATGAGCCAGGTGGCCCGTACATAGCAAGACAGCACACCCATGTTCACACAGTTGCGCCAGATGTACAATGCTGGAGGAATGTGTGGTGTGGCAAAGACAGAGTCTACGCACTTTGCAGCACTGGCTAGCACGAGCCGGAGGTGGCCACAGGTCATACCTAAAGTTGTGCCTAGCATTTGTCCATTGCTAACATGTGAGATACTGGCGGCAACCAGTTACTAAAGGACCACTATTCCACACTGCATGGTGAGGTAGACCTCGCATATCCACATTGGAATTACACAAGGTTGTATGAACAGTGAGGAAGTGGACATCCAGATCAAGGTAGTTGAAAGAATAACAAAATGGCTAACAGTTGAAGACTGGCCCCTAAACAGTCTTTTTTTTCCACAAAAGGTACACATTGGTGCCTAGGGAATTACAGAGTTGGCCACTAAGACCAAAGTGTAATTGACAGCATTTGGGAGTGGGAGAGGTGTTTGTTAGTAGTACTAGCGTTGGCGAGCAAACAAGCAATGCTCTGTCACATGGTCCCCTGTATGACCTCGCGTGAGGCACCAAGTGACTCCTCTTACACTACCACATTGGCCGAAGAGATTCAACAAAGTTCACTGAAGGTGTCCCTCACTGAGCACCCCTGACTGTGAGAAAGTTGGCACATCAGCATCTCACACTGAAGGCATGGGACCATTGATGGTCTGCCCAGCTTCCAAGCTTGTTACGATAGCTCAATGAAGAATTTTTTTTAAATCTATAATCTCTATTCTCTACAGGTTGGAAGGGGTTAGGCGCAGACATGGGAAATATGATAATAAAGAGAAGTGGAAAAGAGCTCTAATATGGAAATAAAGCGTTTCCAGAACGGTGTCCACGTAAAATATTTTATTCCTCTGTGTGTAAGGAATGTCATTTGAAAGTTTGGCCATATATTTTTGTTACACCTTGTATAAGTTAAATGCTTCCTGTACCTTGGTGCTGCTTGTGAATGGCTGTATTTTCTAGTCCTCCAGTTACCTCTTTCTATGTACACAGGGCGACAGTGGCGGCCCACTGGTGATCTACGAGGCTGATGGTTCACCAACGCAGATCGGAATTGTGTCTTTCGGTATCAGCCTGGGTTGCGAGGTCGGCTGGCCACCAGTCTTCACTCGTGTCACCAACTACATGGAGTGGATCAGCCAGAACACTGGCATTGCCATTGCGTCGTAGATATGTCTTGCTCATGTATTTTGTGTGAAGCAATAAAAGATCCATAGCAGCAGCTTTGTATTTATCTTGGTTAGTGTGAATACGAAAAGGACTTAGCTCTCATTACTATCAGGAAAGTATCTTTTAGTACAGATCTTCATTAAGTAGTAAAAGCCTATGGGCGACAACTTTTAAAATGGTTGGAAGTGGAACAGCCATTAAGTACCTGGATTTACTTCAGTAAATAACATGGTCAAAAATGGACCTATCCAATTTATCACCAGTATGTGAACACTACCTTGATGCACTCAGCCAATGACTAGCTAACCGACCCATAGTATACAATAATCACACGTACAACACTAAAACATTGAATTTTAAAACTAACATAAACTTTTGCAGTAAATCTGTTTTCCAAGCTTCAGTTTTTATAAAATCCCTGTCAGTATCACTCATAGAAACATTTATCAATTACGCTTGTGGAACACTCTGTCTTTGATAAGCAGAGGTTTTCAGCAATAACTGCAACCCATCGCCTTTTCTGATGCTTCAATTTTTATTACACCATGATCAGTATCGAGTCCCCTTGTTCCTCACCTTCAGATGGTACACACTTTTAATAATTGTTTGTAGCATTGTGAGGGTTGTGTAGCTGTGGTAAGATAGAAGAAAAAAAAGTAAGCACTGAAAACGGCGAGCTAGGACGAATTATTTACATCGTGACATCGACATCGAGCGTTTTCTTGCAGTTTTTGGCACCCACAGCTTTAATCTTGCTGCACACATTACTCTGGGACGCACAGTTTCTGTTTTCCAGTTATAACACAGTACTACACAAACTATGCCACAAGAAACAATTCCCAGTTGCTTTACAGGATACAAACTAGCCAAAGAGCATGGCTAAAGTTCATATAGTTAGCGTTGAGGTGGAGAATTTCTTGGTCAAAATTCGAATTTTCGGAAAGTACACGCTACTTTCCTGACAGAAACATTAGTTTCACAACAACAAACACAAATTCTAAATTTATAGGAAACTCACAGTATCAGATGTTATTATAAACAACACAATATCATGCTGCCTCAGTCCGCAGCTCGTGGTCGTGCGGTAGCGTTCTCGCTTCCTGCGCCCGGGTTCCCGGGTTCGATTCCCGGCGGGGTCAGGGATTTTCTCTGCCTCGTGATGACTGGGTGTATGTCCTTAGGTTAGTTAGGTTTAAGTAGTTCTAAGTTCTAGGGAACTGATGACCATAGATGTTAAGTCCCATAGTGCTCAGAGCCATGCTACCTCAATAAATAAACTAGTATTCTTTAGATCGCCATTCAACCTTATAAATAAAATTCACCTGAATCTGCTACAAAAACTAAAGAACTGAACATTGTAAAAACAACAGCATACAACAACACTTTCGAATCATCTGTACTTGATAAATAATATGCATTAATGAAAACCAATAAAACAGCATTTATTAATCAGTCCTCAGTAACTGAAGAAAATAAAAATGCCTCTACGCCTTTACTCAGTAACATCTCATATCAGCTCATAAAGCTTTTTAAATCACAAAAAGTCAAAATAAATTTACACAAAAACAACAAAATACAAAACAAAGTCGTTCAAACACTGAAACAGTCAACCAATCTTCTCACAAATCTGCTATATATAAAGTAACTTGAAATCTGATAAAGAAAGCACATTGACACAATCCACTTAAAAAATCTAAATAAATTCAGTTTTGCTGCCAACCTAACACACTCCATTACAGATATAAATAACAACTTCTGTATTCTACATGCTATAGACAAGAGACTGAAGATGGCCTTTTCGAACAGTTAGAGATTTTCAGCCATAGCTATAAATTACCCAGCACCATCTTCAATGAAAAAACTGATTTAGCAAACAACACATCTTTTTCAGAGTTTTAAAGAAACCCTAACTGTGAACAATTAAGCTTAATACCCAAGAATAAAACACACAAACTCACACACATACACATACACTCACACAACCCCCTATACCATTCATTAACCCAAATGCCCAGATTGCTTAACAGTGTTATTGAATGAAGCCACCAAACTACTAAGCACTGATATCTAGCTCCTGATGAATGGGTAAGAAAAGAGAAAAGTTTTAAATTCAATACCGAAAATCATTGTATAAATATTACCCTGCACTCTAGATTCGTTTGCATGTGGCAAGGAAAACATACGAATTTTGCATTAATAAATACATGTTGCTTTTGTAATAATAAATGTAATTTAAATCTGCATATATATTTACTGCCATCCATGTGCAGCTTTCTAAAACGCAAGTGTTGGACAAAGAAAATCCTTGTTACAATACAATTTGAACATCACCTTTACTCACACTCTTTGGTTTATTTGCATCTGCGGTGGGGGTGAGGGTGAAACTCATATAGAGACTTCCGCTAACATGAACTTGGTGTGCTGTTAGGCCATTTAAAGTATTTCTTGTTTATCATCTCTTCATCATCTCGTTTTCTTACTGAGTCTTTTAAAGTCTTCCACATGTATTGTCATTTCATAGTGTAGCTCAACTGCTTCTCTCTATCTGAGTGAATCTTCCTAAAACTGTCTACCAAAAACTTATCAGAAATTATTACCAAAAAAGCTAGTTCCTAACTTAAAGTCTTGTATTCTGCAAAACTCTGACTATACTGAAATATAAAGAGATTTAAAATGATTTGTTCAACACTGTCTACAAACTGAAGCAGTTACTATAAAAATAAAATACTGTCCTGAATGTAACCTGACTTCAGAAATAAATGAGCAACTCAGCTTTCAAAGAAATTCCTGGCCCTAAACTGAATTTTCACCAACCTCATGCCTTGACAAAAAAAATGTGCAGAGTTCTCGAAAGCAGAACACAGCATACAGCAGTAAAGCAACATTAAAAAACTATGATTGCAAATTCTGAATGACGGAGTGAGATGTGCATATGTAAATAATAAACTGAATGAAGGGTAGGAATTTCAACTGGTAAGGAATGACTTATGACAAAATTCAAATGAAGCTCTGTATTCGAAAGCAATGCTTTGGAAATCAACTAAATGATCACAATAGTATTTACATAACATGACTTTAAAAATAGCTTCAAGCAAGGGTAATTTAATATTCCTGTCAGAGCAATCTATATATCCTACTATCTGAGCTTCGTTACTACAATCTCAGTAACACAAAATAATGTTACATACTTGCAAGATTACCACAATCTCTTAACATTCCAGAAAAACTCACAAATAATCTCTTTAACTTCTCTCTCCATAATTTAATCAAAAATATTCATACTCCAATTCTGTCAATCTAATATAGCACCTATAAACAAAATCTCCTGACCAGTCTCTGGAATACTCTTGCTTCTTAATACTATTCAACTACTCTCAGATGGAGGCAGTGTAGCAACACAAATATATTCAGCTATATTTTTGCTATGTATAAGTAATGTACATCGACATTTAGTGAGAAATTTACACTGTGACCAAAATAGTATGCATACCTCACATATCCTCCCCATTCCCCAATCATAACTGTGTATGAAATTTTTTACAAATCGTTAAAGGATTGAGTGCAAAATTCGAATAGCGATAAGCAAACAGATCCTCAGAAATGTTGCAGGAGTGAAGCACTGAAAAAATAATGTAATAACAAATATATGTTTACAGAGGATAAGTATTTCTTCAGTTACAGCCCTAAGCAAAAGTAAAAAGTTTCAATGTCCTCAGTTACTTAGGATGGGTATACAGATATACATAAAGTATAGAATAAATTATTTACAGTACAATCATGTGTAGATAAATTGCTTTGCACAGGATATCAGAGTCTTTGTTTTTGAAAGCACACAGCACAAATATGTATTCACAGTATTCCTCAATGCCTGTTATCATTGGTAACCACTTGCAGTTTTCACTGAATAAGAAACACCTTTATCATTTGAAGTTTCTTATAAAGAGGTAAATAATGGTAGACTTTGTGAGGAATGTCTATGTTCAGCTAACATTGACTACTAGTAATTGTTATGCAAATTATAGTGTATATCATAGTACTAGGTGCAGACTCATGAAATCTGTCCTTCACTGACTACTCAATCGTCTCAGATGGAATCAATAAATTGTTTCGACGTCACTGAATAATAGAAGAGAGTCGACATTTGGTCCTGAACAGTCAATGTGTAAGTTCAAATTTTACAGTTGACTGCATACTTGTTCTACATATCCCTGGCAATCTCCAGTCAAAAAATTTTGTCGTGCAATTCAAGAAAGTGACAGGGAGGTAACAGTTTTCATCTTTAGTATACACTAACAATTCAGTAATTATACAAATCAGATAAGTAGTAAAAGATGTACAGTTGTGTACCTAAAAGCCTAAGAAAATAACATTACGATTTCACAGAGTGACACGTTCCACATCAATACGAAATGTTGCATTCATGATCTATGGAACAAGGATTAATGCATGTATGTATGTCTACAAACGAGAAAAAATGGTATCCTGGTTTGAACATAATAGGTGTACAACAGCAAATTACAGAAAAATAAAACAAATAAAACAGGCAAAACAGATACAGCAATAAGTGTGAAAAGGTACAATCGTTATGTGTGTACAGAGTAATCTGATAACACTCTGAATCTATCCAGGTATATATATACCTCTTCAATAAGTAAATGCCAGTCCACACAGGTATAGGGAGTGAGGCAAAAGTAAAGACATAACAGTAATATACATACACAGACAAGGAGAACACAAACATATAGTTAGGTAATCTTGTATTAAGGAGTAACCATGGTTCGCATCACTGAGAATTGAGTGCACCCTATAAGGAATAACCTAAAAGTCATTATTTTGTTGGGATGGTCCTAATGCTAAACTGATCAGTATTTATGTTACTTTCTTTTCTCCATTTCCATACTTTTCTTTCTCAGAATTTATACTTCACATTTACCTTTTCTAATCATCTATTGTCTTTGTCATATCTCTTTTTTTGAACTTCTTACGATCTTTCCCAACTTTCTTTTATTAACCTGTTACTTCCTATATTCTCAAACAAACTCTCCTTACAAACTTCATTATACACTCCTGGAAATGGAAAAAAGAACACATTGACACCGGTGTGTCAGACCCACCATACTTGCTCCGGACACTGCGAGAGGGCTGTACAAGCAATGATCACACGCACGGCACAGCGGACACACCAGGAACCGCGGTGTTGGCCGTCGAATGGCGCTAGCTGCGCAGCATTTGTGCACCGCCGCCGTCAGTGTCAGCCAGTTTGCCGTGGCATACGGAGCTCCATCGCAGTCTTTAACACTGGTAGCATGCCGCGACAGCGTGGACGTGAACCGTATGTGCAGTTGACGGACTTTGAGCGAGGGCGTATAGTGGGCATGCGGGAGGCCGGGTGGACGTACCGCCGAATTGCTCAACACGTGGGGCGTGAGGTCTCCACAGTACATCGATGTTGTCGCCAGTGGTCGGCGGAAGGTGCACGTGCCCGTCGACCTGGGACCGGACCGCAGCGACGCACGGATGCACGCCAAGACCGTAGGATCCTACGCAGTGCCGTAGGGGACCACACCGCCACTTCCCAGCAAATTAGAGACACTGTTGCTCCTGGGGTATCGGCGAGGACCATTCGCAACCGTCTCCATGAAGCTGGGCTACGGTCCCGCACACCGTTAGGCCGTCTTCCGCTCACGCCCCAACATCGTGCAGCCCGCCTCCAGTGGTGTCGCGACAGGCGTGAATGGAGGGACGAATGGAGACGTGTCGTCTTCAGCGATGAGAGTCGCTTCTGCCTTGGTGCCAATGATAGTCGTATACGTGTTTGGCGCCGTGCAGGTGAGCGCCACAATCAGGACTAGGGCGCTAATGACCATAGAAGTTTTGCGCCCTAAAACCACAAACAAAAAAAAAAAAACAATCAGGACTGCATACGACCGAGGCACACAGGGCCAACACCCGGCATCATGGTGTGGGGAGCGATCTCCTACATTGGCCGTACACCACTGGTGATCGTCGAGGGGACACTGAATAGTGCATGGTACATCCAAACCGTCATCGAACCCATCGTTCTACCATTCCTAGACCGGCAAGGGAACTTGCTGTTACAACAGGACAATGCACGTCCGCATGTATCCCGTGCCACCCAACGTGCTCTAGAAGGTGTAAGTCAACTACCCTGGCCAGCAAGATCTCCGGATCTGTCCCCCATTGAGCATTTTTGGGACTGGATGAAGCGTCGTCTCACGCGGTCTGCACGTCCAGCACGAACGCTGGTCCAACTGAGGCGCCAGGTGGAAATGGCATGGCAAGCCGTTCCACAGTACTACATCCAGCATCTCTACGATCGTCTCCATGGGAGAATAGCAGCCTGCATTGCTGCGAAAGGTGGATATACACTGTACTAGTGCCGACATTTTGCATGCTCTGTTGCCTGTGTCTATGTGCCTGTGGTTCTGTCAGTGTGATCATGTGATGTATCTGACCCCAGGAATGTGTCAATAAAGTTTCCTCTTCCTGGGACAATGAATTCACGGTGTTCTTATTTCAATTTCCAGGAGTGTACATTGTACTCGTTAAAACTTTTCTCTTTCTACATCTACATCTGCATCTACACGACTACTCTGCAATTCACATTTAAGTGCTTGGCAGAGGGTTCATCGAACCACAATTATACTATCTCTCTACCAGTCCACTCCCGAACAGCACGCGGGAAAAACGAACACCTAAACCTTTCTGTTCGAGCTCTGATTTCTCTTATTTTACTTTGATGATCATTCCTACCTATGCAGGTCGGGCACAACAAAATATTTTCGCATTCGGAAGAGAAAGTTGGTGGCTGAAATTTCGTAAATAGATCTCGCCGCGACGAAAAACGTCTTTGCTTTAATGACTTCCATCCCAATTCGCGTATCGTGTCTGCCACACTCTCTCTCCTATTACGTGATAATACAAAACGAGCTGCCCTTTTTTGCACCCTTTCGATGTCCTCCGTCAATCCCACCTGGTAAGGATCCCACACCGCGCAGCAATATTCTAACAGAGGACGAGCGAGTGTAGTGTAAGTTGTCTCTTTAATGGATTTGTTGCATCTTCTAAGTGTCCTGCCAATGAAACGCAACCTTTGGCTCGCCTTCCCCACAATATTATCTATGTTGTCTTTCCAACTGAAGTTGATCGTAATTTTAACACCCAGGTACTTAGTTCAATTGACAGTCTTGAGAATTGTACTATTTATCGAGTAATCGAATTCCAACGGATTTCTTTTGGAACTCATGTGGATCACCTCACACTTTTCGTTATTTAGCGTCAACTGCCACCTGCCACACCATAGAGCAATCTTTTCTAAATCGGTTTGCAACTGATGCTGGTCTTCGGATGACCTTACTAGACGGTAAATTACAGCATCATCTGTGAACAACCTAAGAGAACTGATCAGATTATCACCCAGGTCATTTATATAGATCAGGAACAGCAGAGGTCCCAGGACGCTTCCCTGGGGAACACCTGATCTCACTTCAGTTTTACTCGATGATTTGCCGTCTATTACTACGAACTGCGACCTTGCTGACAGAAAATCACGAATGCAGTCACACAACTGAGACGATATCCCATAGGCCCGCAGCTTGATTAGAAGTCGCATGTGATGAACGGTGTCAAAAGCTTTCCGGAAATCTAGAAATACGGAATCAACTTGAGATCCCCTGCCGATAGCGGCCATTACTTTGTGCGAATAAAGAGCTAGCTGCGTTGCACAAGAACGATGTTTTCTGAAACTATGCTAATTACGTATCAATAGATCGTTCCCTTCGAGGTGATTCATAATGTTTGAATACAGTATATGCTCCAAAACCCTACTGCAAACCGACGTCAATCATATAGGTCTGTAGTTCGATGGATTACTCCTAATACCCTTCTTAAACACTGGTGCGACCTGCGCAATTTTCCAATCTGTAGGTACAGATCTATCGGTGAGCGAGCGGTTGTATCTGATTGCTAAGTAGGGAGCTATTGTATCAGCGTAATCTGAAAGGAACCTAATCGGTATACAATCTGGCCCTGAAGACTTGCCCGTATCAAGCGATTTGAGTTGCTTCGCAGCCCCTAAGGTATCTACTTCTAAGAAACTCATGCTAGCAGCTGTTCGTGTTTCAAATTCTGGAATATTCCATTCCTCTTCCCTGGTGAAGGAATTTCGGAAAACTGCGTTCAATAACTCCTCTTTAGCGGCACAGTCGTTGGTAACAGTACCATCGGCACTGCGCAGCGAAGGTATTGACTGCGTCTTGCCGCTTGTGTACTTTACATACGACCAGAATTTCTTCGGATTTTCTATCAAATTTCGAGACAATGTTTCGTTGTGGAACCTATTAAAGGCATCTCGCATTGACGTCCGTGCCAAATTTCGCGCGTCTGTAAATTTTAGCCAATCTTCGGGATTTCGCGTTCTTCTGAACTTCGCATGCTTTTTCCGTTGCCTCTGGAACAGCGTTCGGACCTGTTTTGTGTACCATGGGGGATCAGTTCCATCTCTTACCAATTTATGAGGAATGAATCTCTCAATTGCTGTTGCTACTATATCTTTGAATTTGTGCCACATCTCGTCTACATTTGCATAGTCAGTTCGGAAGGAATGGAGATTGTCTCTTAGGAAAGCTTCTAGTGACACTTTATCCGCTTTTTTAAATAAAATTATTTTGCGTTTGTTTCTGGTGGATTTGGAAGAAACGGTATTGAGCCTAGCTACAACGACCTTGTGATCGCTAATCCCTGTATCAGTCATGATGCTCTCTATCAGCTCTGGATTGTTTGTGGCTAAGAGGTCAAGTGTGTTTTTGCAACGATTTACAATTCGCATGGGTTCGTGGACTAACTGCTCGAAATGATTTTCGGAGAAAGCATTTAGGACAATCTCGGAAGATGTTTTCTGCCTACCATCGGTTTTGAACAAGTATTTTTGCCAACATATCGAGGGAAGGTTGAAGTCCCCACCAACTATAACCGTATGAGTTGGGTATTTATTTGTTACGAGACTCAAATTTTCTCTGAACTATTCAGCAACTATATCATCGGAGTCTGGGGGTCGGTAGAAGGAGCCAATTATTAACTTAGTTCGGCTGTTAAGTATAACCTCCACCCATACCAATTCGACTTCACTACAAGATAAACCACTACTGGCATACACAAACTCTCCACCACCAATTCTGCCTAATCTATCTTTCCTGAACACCGTCTGAGACTTCGTAAAAATTTCTGCAGAACTTATTTCAGGCTTTAGCCAATTTTCTGTACCTATAACGATTTCAGCTTCTGTGCTTTCTATTAGCGCTTGAAGCTCAGGGACTTTCCCAGCACAACTACAACAATTTGCAACTACTATTCCGACTGTTCCTTGATCCAAGCACGTCCTGTATTTGCCATGCACGCTTTGAGATTGCAGCCCACCCCGTACTTTCCCGGGGCCTTCTAACCTAAAAAACCGCCCAGTCCACGCCACACAGCCTCCGCTACCCATGTAGCCGCCAACTGAGTGTAGTGAACTCCTGACCTATTCAGCGGAACCCGAAACCCCACCACCCTATGGCGCAAGTCAAGGAATCTGCAGCCGACACGGTCGCAAAACTGCCCGAGTCTCTGATTCAGACCCTCCACCCGGCTCTGCACCAAAGGCCCGCAGTCGGTTCTGTCAATGATGCTGCAAATGGTGATGTCTGCCTTCATCTCGTAAGCAAGACCGGCAGCCTTCACCAAATCAGATAGCCGCTGGAATCCAGAGAGAATTTCCTCAGATCCAAAGCGACACACGTTATTAGTGCCGACATGTGCCACCACCTGCAGCTGGCTGCACCCTGTGCTCTTCATGGCATCCGGAAGGACCCTTTCCACATCAGGAATGACTCCACCCGGAATGCACACTGGATTTCTTCCCCTCCTTAGCCGCCATATCCCTACGGGGGCCCCATTACGCGCCTATCATTGGAGCTCCCAACTACCAATAAGCCCACACTCTGTGATTGCCCGGACCTTGAAGGCTGAGAATCATCCTCTGAAACAGGGCAGGCAGCTGCAACTGGCTCAGCCAGAGACAGTGCCTGAAACCTGTTTGTCAGACGCACCGGGGAGGCTTTCTGATCAGCCTCCGGGGACGTCTTTCGCTGCCTGCCACGCCTTGGAACGACCTCCCAATCAACCACAGGCGAGGGCTCAGCCCCACTGCGGGCAGTAACCGGGGCAACCACAGTGGCAGACCGATCTGGGGACGGACGGGACGAGGTTGACATCCCCGTGATACCCAAGTCCAGCTCCCCACAGTGGTGCCCATCGGCAACAGCTTCAAGCTGCGTGACCAAAGTCAGCGCCGCTTGCAGCTATGAGCGAAGGGATGCCAACTGAGCCCTCATCCGAACACAGCAATCACAGTCCCTGTCCATTCTAATCGATGTTGAACAGCAGTTACTGAAACACGAGTCTGTGCCTAGATAACGCAAGACAAACAGGCAAAGAATGTATTAACTAACCTGTACAAATGCCTAACGACTGTGCTACAATCCGCCCCAATTTAAGATTACAGTAACTAAAACTCGAAATTACACCTCCTATACGAAACTCACACGCAATTTAAGTAAGAATCTACAAAGCAAACACTAAAGAGCGATGCTACAACTCTCAAATACTATAATACGCCCGAAATTTATGAATGAAACAATGCAAGTACCCAAAAGCATGCAAAGAAATTAAGAATTAAACTATGTAACAAATAAGTAAGCTAGGGGTATACGACTTGCTGCTGCAGCTGCTTATCCAACGGCGGCAGGGAGCACACCAATTTTTTCTTTCACCTTTTTCCTCGCCTTTATCTTTTTGCTTCCCCCACACACATCTTTCATGACTTACTAGAGCTCAACACAATACTACACTTAATATAATTGCTGTACTAATGGCACTTCTTCCTATAGTAACAATTTGTACACATAATATGCACTACAAAGAAATCCAAGAAATGACTTCAGTGCAAGAGACAAATTCAACCTGAAAATTCCTTACACTAAAGTAATGCATGTTATTACATTAGATCATCAGTAGATACAAGAAAATAATCTGTATAAAATGTCACACATGCTAGTAGAAATATAAGCAAAAAATTCATAAACTATGGTGTGGCAAAAGAACAAAGCTGAAAAGTAAAAAAATCAACATTATTAAAGTATTTGTTAGTCACTATTCCTCTACAGGCGAATGCCCATAAGTACATTGTTTCTGTAAGATAAGTAATGATGAAAACGTAGCTGGTATATTTCTGTGCCCACATATTATTGCTTCTCATTCTGTTTTGGTAATTTCATATCTTAGTGATCTTCACTGTATGTAACAGTTCTTTTAATAGTGTGCCAAACATGCATGTGATTGTCCCATAATTCCTTGGCTGTATGTATGCATAGTAATAAGTTTAAAGTTTTATCATATTTTTAAAATTCGGATCTTAAGACAAAGATAGTGCAAGCAGTCTTATAATATGCATAGTTTTCTACAAATAACACATCAGTGAATGATAACTTAATATTAGTACAATCTCAGTGTAACTCTATTTGCAGATCCACAGAAAAAAGTGGACTAAATTTCTGCTTTCACTTTTGCACTGACGCAGAGTGGATGATGTATAATCTAATGTGAAATTTATTGTGCTCCTTAGCATCAAGTTTGTACTGGAGAACCCTTAACAGTCCCTGCACAAGATATAAAAACGACTGAATGTGTGCAGAAAATGTCAAAAAGATCCTTTCTGTCTACTTCAATGTAGTGCTCTACTCTGTCTTCTTTTTCCTGAATCAAACTTTGTATGTCAGTTTCCTGATCAGTGTCATCATAAAATATATCTGGGCAACATGTGTCATTATGAAGGTACCCTGCCGAAAAATGTGATGCATTATCTGCCAAAAAATATAAACAATTTACTTCCTAATCCTGTCTCGAAATCTAGTCTTGAAATATTAAATAAATAGGTTTACCTTCAACTTCCATTTTTACTACTTTATATTTATTTAGAAAATCTACATCTAATATTACTTCTGTGGACAAGAGAGGAACAATCAAGAAATTCATCAAAAAGTTACAGCCTTGATACATAAAGTCTAAATAGGTGTGATGTTTCACATCTCTGAGGATTAGTCAGGGCTTTGTCAAAGATGGAGGCTGTCAGATTTCTCATAAAGGGCTTTAAAAAGGCTTATGTTTTTAATTTATTCCGAAAACACATTTGCTTACTTTTTTTAAATTTATGTGCATAATTTGCTTTTGGATTGCCTTCATGCAAATAGTGTAGTTTGGTCCATAACATTAAGCAAGAAAAGCTGGTGATACAGCTACCCCTACCTACGGCTTTTATGCAACCCAAAATCCCTCAAATACCATGCACTTGATATCGTATTCTTTCATTCGCTAAGTGCCAACCTTTAGTCCGACAGAAAAAATGGACACGACCTTTTCGTAGGAAATTTAAAGTAGTTAAATCTTTTACTGGGATACGTTTTCGCTAGGGAACGTAGTTTTACAATTATAGAACAAACACTTACAAAAGTGCAAAAGAACCTTCAAATACGTTTTTATTGAGTAACTCACAAACTATGAAATCTTCGAAAATGCACCACAGTACAAAAATTAACTACATTAAATTCTCTACAGAAATATTCTGTTCATTCTTTTCTATAGAAATAAGAGCTTGCGCGTGCCGAGCGAGAGAATGATAGAATATGAAAATCTTGCAGGTGGCCGGTGGTTTTTGGATGAGTTGCACGTTGCATAAAATTCATAGGTAAGGTAGCTGAATAACAGTGTGTCCATATACATGTATATGTAATGTATTGCCCCTTTGATAACAAACACAGCACAGTCTTCTAGCATGAGGTTCACTAGTGCAGAGCAGAAGAATCTTAACGTTAGGTTGAATAACTTATAAAAGTTAAGTAGCTTCAAACCTCTTTTGACATTGTACTACAATCTTGCATTTCAATTTACGACTTACCTGAAACAAAGTCAGCACACCAAGGCACCCCAATTTCTTAATTCAGTACCAAATTTTATTAATGTACCTTTCACTAAAATTCTTCAGTTTCCTTAAGTGATCAAGAACTTTTTTAAATAATTATTTCAAGTCATCTTAAAAACTGTGGCAACCAAATTTATTTGTTAAGGAACAGGAAGATCGCGATCGAGCCCTGATTGTCGATTGACCACGGTGTCATCCTCAGTCACTCAGCACTGGATGCTGTGTGGAGGGCATGGGTCTGCACACCACATTCCCTGCAGTTGTTGACGTCGACGTTCACATCTTGGAGCGCTACCTCTCAATCAGGTAGCTCCTCAATTGGCATCATGAGGCTGAGTGCACCCCAGTCCATCAAAATAAGTACTGTTACAAAAGCAACGACAAATTCACATTTTATATCATTGTTTCTACAACTTAAAAACATTACAGTTTGAAGATAAGTATAGAACATTTACAAAAGCTTCAGTTATTATAGTATTACAAGAGCGTTAATAGATACTGGACGATAACGTGGAAGGGGGGTGGGAGTGACCGTGGAGGAGGATGCAGAAGGCTCAGACTTATTCAAGCAACTTCCTGAATAAATCTTTTATAAACGAGTGAACAAACGAAACCCTTCCGTTTCCCACAAACCCCTCCCCATTATCCGTATCGAAACTGATTTTCGTAACTGGGTACCGCCCAGGTGACCAAATTGGGCAATATTACGCCTTTTGCGCTACTAACGAGTGAATTTTAAGCAAGTTACCTAAAGAAATGCAGTCATGGCCGTTTGGTAGACTTTTTTTATAAACGCAATTTTTGGGCAACACAGGTAAATCCAAGTGGTTTTTATGTACTAATTTTAATTTAATGTTATTTGTGACGATGTTTACAGCTCCGCTGCCCTGTGACGTATTGAAATATTGCAACCTCGAAGTTCTAGAAGTCTCCAAGTAACGACTCCAGTACTAACATTAAACTGCTGTGATGGGTAATTGGGCTCTTTAGAAGTGCATACATATATTTAACTTACCATAACGCTATGGGACCGATCAAAATCGGGTTTCTTATTCTTTCTCGTTAGAAACGCATCCATAATCAGAAACTACAACAGTTCGCAGCACGAGAGCAATAAAAAGCAAACCTGTAAGTAAGAACTGAACTCATCAGCAAAACAACAACTGACCTCAAGCGTGTATCCCTTCTTCGTCCTACGATTGAAAATCGAAATATCATTCAGTTTCACTATATGGCGACCATGTAGCGTGTAATTTCGTTTTGGTGATTGGGGGGGGGGGATGCGGCCCTCCATTTCCCCTTTGGCTATGTCCTTGACGTCTACACTTTTTCCAGAAATCGCAACGTCTAGTTTAATCTTTCGTGATGGTAAAGTCAGACAATGTGTTGTTTTCATACATTTGTGGAATGCAGTATCACTGACCACAGGAACAGCCGAAAGAATAGTGCTGCCTACTGCACTTTTTATTATTCGTTGTATTACAGAGTATTGTTTATTCTCCACCTCGTCCAATAGAATCTCCCTGATGTTTTCAATACATCAAAGTTTAAAGCAGCGGCAAGTCATTGTTCTGTATTGATTCCTCATCGTTGATTATGTCGTGGATTTGGTAATCCAACTGAGATTACTTATATTTGCCGCGATGGGCTATTCCTTCCAGAATTTTGTCAGTTTCGAGAGGATGCTGTTACTATGACTGTGGTGGTTTTGACTGTTTTGATTCGTGTATGCATGATTGTTGTCATGTCGTTTATTTTGCGGACTCGATCTGCCTGAATTGTGCCATTAGAGTTACCAAGATGACTATTTAAATTTCAGTGCTGTCCACTAAAATTTGAATGTTTTCCGTAATGTGAGTGATGTTCGTTTAAATTTGAGTGCTGTTTTGATTGTTGGCATTATTATGGCGATACCCGTCCTTATTACCGAGATTCCTGTGATACCTTGTATCAAGTTCATAGTGAGTACTACGGAAGTTATCTTCTGCCACCATAATCATTATTCATCAGTGAGTATTGTACGTTTTACGGATGATGTAGGTTGACCCGTCAGTAATTGTCTCTGTTATTATATCTGTTTTGCGAGTTCCAAATGTTTTTTGTTTTCATGAGGTGTAAAAGAATTTCGTTTATCGTGATATCAGTTGTTATGCTATTTTCCTGTTAAGCTGTTGTCACTGTTCAAATGGCTCTGAGCACTATGGGACTTACATCTACATGACTACTCTGCAATTCACATTTAAGTGCTTGGCAGAGGGTTCATCGAACCACAATCATACTATCTCCCTACCAGTCCACTCCCGAACAGCGCGCGGGAAAAACGAACACCTAAACCTTTCTGTTCGAGCTCTGATTTCTCTTATTTTATTTTGATGATCATTCTTACCTATGTAGGCTGGGCTCAACAAAATATTTTCGCATTCGGAAGAGAAAGTTGGTGACTGAAATTTCGTAAATAGATCTCACCGCGACGAAAAACGTCTTTGCTTTAATGACTTCCATCCCAATTCGCGTATCATATCTGCCACACTCTCTTCCCTATTACGTGATAATACAAAACGAGCTGCCCTTTTTTGCACCCTTTTGATGTCTCCCGTCAATCCCACTTAACATCTGACTTAACATCTGAGGTCATCAGTCCCCTAGAACTCAGAACTACTTGATCCTAACTAACCTAAGGACATCAAACACATCCTAAACAAGACTTACTTTTCCTACCCATGACAACAGGTATTTGACCATGTGTGGCCCGAGATCCACCCCATATACTTTCATGAATCAGCTGTACCAATCTTCCCTTCCCAGTTCTGTTTAGGTGTAGGCCATGCCTAGTGAAACCTCATCTGTTGATAGTCCCAACGGGCACCAGAGAAACATGAGCAAAGTTGGCTGCCCTCAGAACCATCCCTAACCTCACATTGATTCAACTCACAGCTCCATCAAGGTGTGGCCGATCATGACGCCGCAACAGCTCAACAAAGCGTATGTCAGTGGCATGAGTCAGAGAAGCTATCTTGTCCAGGTCACCACCTATGCCATATGTCTCATCCCTGTCCAAACTGTTTCTCACCCCACCCACCATCACTACATGGTCCTCTTTTCTAAAGTCCTTACATAAAGACCTAAGTCCTCTATCACATGACTTAGCCCTGCATTTGGCTTGAAGACACTGATGGTCTGGTACGCTGCTCCTAAACTTTCCTGTAACTGAGGGCCTACACCTCGCCCATGGCTACTACCTAGTAGCAGCACTTTCTTCTTCCTAACACTTTGTACACTCTTAGGCTTCTTGGGCTCAGTTGAAGTGTGTTGCACATTTTCTGCTCCTCGTTCTACCTGAGGCTTTTCTCCACTTATGTCTGGTAGTGGCGGCTACCTGTTTTTGGTGTTGATGATAAAACTGTCAGATCGCGCTCTCTTTCTTCCTATCGTCCTACCAGCTGCCAGTTCCCAACCACCCTTCTCCCCCCTATCTCCCTTGATCCTTATCAGTTCCTTCCTTGCTCCCTCTGACTGTGCCTGAAGGGCACAGATTTTCCTTTCCTATTCCCCAATCAAAATGTTCCTACTGCATACTCTGCAGTTCCAGGAGAGAGCCTCTTCTGTTCTCCCAACATTCTCCCCTCTGCATCCCTCCCAGTGAAAATATTTCCTACAAGATTGGCAACAAATCCCTCTAATAACGACCCTATAACAGCTCCCACATTACTCACTCATGGTCAGTTTCGAAAGAATAATTAAGTTTAAAGAATGTTTTAAATTTGTCAAGGACGCGAGATAGGCTGAATGTAAACAAAAAATGACACAAAGGTCTTCTGTGCGCTTGTTGTTGTTTTTGTACTGATTTAGAGATACAATGACAGAAGAATGAATTAGCAACTACTTTTGTAGCGACCACTACTCAAGTCGACTGCTGTGTCTGCACACGTTAGTTCCGTTCGCGCCATCCATAGATACAGTTGTGTCGCGAATTCAGTAACTGCACGGCAACAAAGGAATGATGTAAACCGCCAAGTTCGAATCCACCGCTTGGAGCGCTGAATAATGTTGTTGCCTACGCCTTGGAGTTATAACTTTCGTTTTTATGTTTATTCTGTTCCTTGGTTACTGTTTTTGTTGTTTAAAAGTTACCTATAGCAACTATCGTTCTTTTTCTGTAATACCAAGTAATGAACCGTTCAAGTATATTCTCAGTGCGTGTTTGAATATTTGTTAAGTACGGGTAGCTCTATACGACGAAAATATGAGCGTCACTTTGGTTTTAGAGAATTTACGTAACAAGCATGTTTGGTCAGATTTTTAAACGTTTACAACTTGGAAAATTTAGGACTAGATCGCATCTATCTAACTGGTAAACAATACGAAATGTGTTCATTAAATACGATTTAGAAACGTTTTATTGCGACAATAGACACTGATGAAACTATCACACTTAAACTACAGTGTTGATTTTAGCTAACAATTAGACCTTGTCATTCCACTGGTTGGTTTTCATGTTTTCCTTTTCTGTTTCAAGGCTACATAATCTAGTTGCAAATCCGCTAATGGCCAGTTGAAGGTAATTTTTCATTTATCCCCTAATCTACCTAATCTCAAAAGGTAAATTTTGCATTTTCAAATTTATTTCTTCCTATAATTTCTATTCTCATCCTGTGATTTGTCGATTTTCTTACTCTTTTTATCTCATGTTTCTTTAAGCATCTGACTGATTCTAGAAACATTGTCGGGTTAGAGCAGCATGTTTCTATGTTCTTGTTCCCTGAAGATGATGTGGATTGTGTTCGCTCAAAAGACGATGCGACGCCCTATTATGATGTGTCTGTTATCGGATGTTGTAAAATTTCCCAAGACTGGCGACTAGTTGCCTACAGACTCTTCTTCAGGATTTATGTTTTCATTACTCATCGTTCGTTCTGTATCGTTAGTGTTAACTGACTTGATTGGTAATTGCAAATCCGCGGCTATTTCCTGCGATCTCGTGTAAATTACTGGCTAGTGCTAATTGTTCAAAATGATACGTTTTTCCTGTTCTGAATCATTATCTTGCGACACTCTCTGCTGCCTTGTGTTACGATGAAATTTCGTAGTTACCCGTTGTGCCAAACATGATGAAATTCTATTACGCTAAAAACAACTTAATATACAATGACCAAACGGAAGAAAGAAACTGGTTTTCGATACTATAATGCTCATAAATTCAAAAGAATAAATGAAGTATTCATTTACACTATAATGCATCCCATCTACGTAACTAAGTTCTCAATAATCGTCACGTTTATTTGCACAGAAATTTGCAGATTATATTGAAAAATTTTAAATGTATTACAATGCCTGAAAAGAAGTGCAACATTAATAAAAAAATAGGGAGACTCGTATTTTTGCTATCGAGAAATCGAACTCTATCTGACTACATATTTTCAAAAGATACAGTGAACTATCCTCGGCAGAAAGATCGACAGGTGTAGCTTAACTGCTAGTCTGTTTCTGTCTCAGTGAATCTTCCTAAAACTGCCAGCCAAAACTTCTCAAGAAGATTGCCAAAAACACTAAATCCTTCTTAAACTCGTTTACTGTGAAAAACTCTACCGACTTAATATGTGTGTGATACTGCAGTTAATTACAAATGGAGCCACTGAACAAATTCGGTTTCTGGAAGTTTATTTTTTTCGTGCCTATAAAATGTATTATCGCACTATCTGCAGCTATACCTTAAATGATAGCCAGTTTCACTATAAGCTCCACAACAGACTGTTTCACGTTAGTTGCATGCCATCACATTCCATCAGTCCTCATCACCCTGTTACACCAATATCATTCGATATGCATTCTTTAAGAGTTGGTACCTATCTGAACGTCCTGCACTGTTTGTAAGTCCGAAGGAGTTCGCCTTCGATCTTGATGGTGCAAACCTTTGTGATCACTGTGGCGCGCCATTTTTCATTCGGTGTTAATGGTGCAAGTTAGTGTTTTCTGCTGAATATTTCTTGAATGTCGACAATGTCGATTTGGTGAAGTGTAATACAAACATTCAATAGAAGATTGACCTCTGCAGCCTCCAGATGCTCATTTTCTGTCGCCCTCTTGATGCGCATTGTGTGTCACTAGCAGCTAATATTTTTCCTGTCCAAATTGTTAACACAACACTTTCAAATGAGCCTTACTAAAGACTGAACTTGCCAACTCACTCTCAAGTGGTTTCTTGTTAATAATTCCCCCAACACATCCATTATCTGCAGCTTTCAGCTGTGTGACAGTAGTCAGGAAGATTTCCAGTTGCTTATAAGAACAGTGTTTACCGTGGGGCCGCATTGTGGCAAGTGAAGCAAACAAATAACTTTAAACTAAATTAGCTGATTCTCTTTTACTTTCTGGATCTGTTATACTAACAACTGAGGCAATTAACACAAAACCAATAGATTTCTATTATGATAAGAGGAAACCCTGAGATGAAGGTGACTGGTTCCCTGAAAGTATTAGAAAATTTTTAAAGTTATGGTCACTACAAACTCATGTAAGAAAGTCGACATGAACGTTTTCTGAATGTGGTACCATGTCATGATGTAAAAAGTTCTGCTCGAGAAATCAACGTTTTGGACACACTCTCTCAGCCTTCGTGAAGAATGTCACTGACCCGACTAGTAAACGTTTTCGCCAGGTTGGTGTCCAGCCTGTCTCCTTCAGCAGCTGCAATGTCCAATCTGTGCTAGGCGTCACAAAGGACAAGGTAGTTCCTCTACACACTGCATGTGTCTACACGGTGACTTATCAGTGAGGAGAAGTATACATTGGCGAGACCGGCAGGTCAATAGCGACCCACATACGAGAGGGCGAGCGCTACATTCGTCTAGGGCAACACAACAAATCTGCAGTGGCCGAACACCAGCAAGACCGTGGCAAGGAAATAAAATTTAACGAAATCTGCGTACTTACCAACACCTGGGTTTGGTAAAACGCAAAATGAGAGAAGTCATCGAAATACGAAAACATCCTATAAACATGAATAGAGAGGATGGGTTCAAGCTTGCCCCATGCTGGCTGCCAGTCCTCAGACTGTATCTGGCCACACCAAATATACGAGTTGCGGGCGCTACCGGCGAGTAACTGCCGCTGCGCGGACTGCGCCCAGAAGGAGAAAGGTAGAAGCCTCATACACCAGTGACTACCAATCATGACTCACAATGCAAGAAACAATAGCAGCAGAGCCCAACTCCCTCCACAGTAGTAACCTATCACAATAAGGTTTCCATCCCTTCCACCCTAAGAGACCAATTACAACAACCCTCTTTTGAAATTGTGAGGTAATGTAAGACTCAGCGAGCACTAATAAAAAAATACAAGTGACTCTGCACAGCTGAAACACACCAGTAGACCCATAAGATGGCCACAGCAACTGTGGCCGAGACGTTGCTTTATCAAGTATAGTTTTTTTACATTAAGCCTACACAGTTATATCATACAGGAAACTCGAAAATATCGAAAATTTATGATGAATGCAGACAAACACACTCCAATTTAAAGTTGTAATTTGCGTTAGGAAGATGAAAAGCAGGCAAGGAAGAACAAATTTTGGGACAGACTGCTCACATTTTGTAGACGATCTGTCGATTCTATATTAAGCCATTCAAACAGCACAAAAACAAACAGAAATTCTTAAAGAAACAACAAAAAGAATAGTTCTACAAATAATATTTGAAAAACAAATGACATATCTAGTAAAAACTAGCCACTCAAAATTCTAAAAGCGAAACCACCTACGAGACTAAATTAGAAAAAATGGGAAACAAAATCCATTGCCACGTAGTGAAAGCAGCCACAAGACTAACAAAAGATACCTAAAACAAAACGGCATCTCAAAATACACAAAAGAGACACTAGAATACACTTATCAAATCAGAGTTCTTTATAGGTTTTAAATACTCGTGGTGGATCCTGTACTTCCTGTAGAAAATACGGTAATGACTGGAGGATAGAGAAACACTGAAGAAATCCAAACCAGGGAAAGAAAAGTAATAAGTGAAATCTAAGTCCAAATTATACTGAAGAAGGAATATGCAGACTAAGAGTAAAAAGATAAACTGAAACTTCTAGAATTCTATGGGGATATTAAAAGAATGTATTCAGTCACGATAGTCGGATTAGTTGTGAAATTCTGCCAAAGCCATAGTAATGCTAAAATTGAAACAATAAAACAGATCACACTGCAAGAAAAGACCTGACAGAAATAGGAATAACACAAATTAGTATACCAAATAGAAAAACTTCAGGGAGAAAATTCTTGACTGGATAGTTAGGCTGGGAGAAAATCCCAAAAAGACTGGAACAGCTTAGATTCACAAGTGGGATAGAGCCAATTCTGAAGGAATGAAAGTAAAATGGGCACAAAAGAAGTTAAAACAAAATTCTTAAATCGTCCTTTGTTGTACCCTGCATGATCCAGTAGCTCCAAAACGTTAATATTAATAATAATATTAACTGAATTTTCCGTCAGTACTTGGCAGAAAATATAATAATATTAAATAGGAAATACTTCCTAATGTTCCGCAAAATTATGTTTGGTCATGAACCAACTTTCAACTTCTTAGGCTATCTCGTACACAAAGACGACCTAGGAACCAGACAACCAGTTTGTGGCCACATAAATATAATTTCGTATAACATCAGGAAAGTGATTTCTATCTAATAATGATAATAATAATAATAATAATATACTGAAGTAACAGTAAATTAACGCAGAAAAGCCCATTTACTATGAAATATGTTATGTACAACACTCATAACTTGCATAACTTTCGAGAATTTTAAAACAACATTTCTGTATTCACATATAAAAACTCTGAAATTAGGAGTGAACGATTTTTTGAACGAGGATAGTACAACAAAAATTGTATAACGCAGAAAAGTGGATTAAAACTGATACAACAGCATGATATACGTTTAATAGGCACTTAATGTTCGAAAATATATAGCATATCACAACACATGTATGAATTTTGTTACAAGTAACAAGAAAAGAACATTTGAATTTTAGATTTTCGAAGTGAATTTATCTGACACACTTGGCTGTAATCGCCTACAAAGGAAATATCGGATCTAACTTATATATGTAAATACATGTGTGATATGCAGGGGTTTTGTACTTAGCTGGTTCCATGATATCCTCAACACAATCAACGAAAATTGTAGAGTACAACAAGGCACGTCTTCAGCATGCGGTGGCTAATAGTGCAGTCTATTTGTAATACACCACTGTAATCACAGCAACTGGCCTTTGTTGAATTCCTGCCATTTCGATGAGAAATAAGTATCTCATAAACTTATACTTTCCCAGTCTTTAATATTAAACAGTATAAACGTATATCTGAATATTCTATGTTGTCTAATATCTAAATCATCGAGTGAATTGTGTATTTTTGTTATTGAATGATCATGAGTACACAAATCAGCAATCAGTGGTCCCAGTGTGGGGCCAGCAACGACAGAGGACAATACCAAACAGGACCAAGGAGCTGTTCATCGGAGGATCCCTTAGTCGGTGACACCGCAAATTCGGTGAGCAGTCGCAAAAGTATACTGCGCCATGTTTCATCCCAAATGCCTGCAGCAGTGGGTCCTAGGCACAACTGATTGCTTGTCAACCACGCAGCACCTCTTTATCAGCGACAGGAAATCAGGCCAAAAATATTTGATGGACACTGTTTCTGATTTAAGTTTACTGTCACAAACCTCAGCTTATTGCTGCAGACCACCAATGGCGTTCTTTTTATCAGCAATGAACAACAGCACATGGAACCCAGCAAATGGAACTGGATTTAGGACTGCATCACCCCTTCGTCTGAGACTTCACCGTCGCCAACGTCTTGGAAGCAATGACAGGCGCCGATCTTCTGGCTTATTGCCATCAACAGCCAGACGTGGCGAATGCTCAGCTCGTTGACAGCATTGCTGGCCTGACTACTACAGGATTCGTTGCAGCACAGCAGTGCACAGTGCAATGCTAGAACAAGTGAGTGATTGTAAGCATGCCTCACTGTTACAGCAATTCCCAGCTTTGAACAGACCTGCAGGTGCTCCTAAATATGTGCTATATCATAGCTGCACCACATAAAAATTGCCGATGGCCCACCAGTATCATGCAGACCTAGGCATTTGGCACCAGACTGCCGGGCTGTCACTAAAGCCGAGTTTACCACTAGGCTCAAATAAGGCATTATCCGACCAGCAGGTGGCCCATGGTCATCTCCCCTACACCTAGTACCTATGAAGTGTGGAGTGTGGCGCCAATATGGAGACTATCGCGCGCTTAACGCCAGAACTATGCAATCATCTACCTAGTACCGTTGTTGCGGGACCACAATTAATACCTTGCTTGGTGTAACTATATTCAGTGCTCTTGATTGTGCCAAATCCTATAGCCAAATCCCTGTGGCAGAGGAAGGCATACTCAAAACAGCGATTATCCCTCTTTTTGGGTTACTTGAGAGTATGTACGTGACCTATGGCTTACGAAACGCTGCTTGGACATGGTAACAATTTATTGATTCAGTTCTGCAAGGTCTGCCATTTTGTTTTGCGTATGTCGATGATATTCTAACCTTTTTGACCACCGAGGAGCAACATCAACAACACGTTATTGAAGTGTCCAAGCGTTTAGAGCAGTGTGGTGCGATTTTGAACACTGCTCAATGTGTTTTCAGGTAATCCTAGATCAATATCCTTGCCCATCAGATATCTTTTGCAGGCTCCCTACCATTATCAGAAAAGTTTAAAGCCATCTTGCAGATCCCAAAGTGAGACACCATAAAAGAATTATGCCACTTCCTAAGAATGATGAATTTCTACCGCCGCCATCTACTGCATTCAGAAGAAGTACAGAAACCATTAACTGCAGCACTTGTTGGCCCTGAGGTTTATTTATTTATTTACCCATCAAGTTCCGTTGGACCAAATTGAGGAGCAAATCTGCAAGGTTATGGAACGTATCAGTACATAAAAGTACTAACAAATAAAAATAAAATGTTCATGAACACAAAAAAAGTCAAGCCATAAGTTTAAGTAAACGCAATCAGTAATACAAGAATCAGCTTAATTTTTCAAGGAACTTCTCGACAGAATAGAAGGAGTGATCCATGACGAAACTCTTCTGTTTAGATTTGAAAGCGCATGGATTATTGCTAAGATTTTTGAATTCTAGCGCCGGCCGCGGTGGTCTCGCGGTTCTAGGCACTCAGTCCGGAACCGTGCGACTGCTACGGTCGCAGGTTCGAATCCTGCCTTGGGCATGGATGTGTGTGATGTCCTTGGGTTAGTTAGGTAGTTCTAAGTTCTGGGGGACTGATGACCTAAGATGTTAAGTCCCATAGTGCTCAGAACCATTTGAACCTTTTTTTTTTAATTCTAGTGGTAGCTTATTGAAAACTGATGAATCAGTATACTGCAACACCTTTTTGCACAAGAGTTAAGGAAGTCCGATCCAAATGCAGGTTTGATTCTGCCGAGGATTAACTGAATGAAGGCTGCTTATTCTTGGGAGTAAGCTAACATTGTTGTCAAGAAATGACAATAAGGAATATACATATTGAGAGGTCAACGTCAGAATATCCAGACTCGTGAACAGGGGTCAACAATAGGTTCGTGAACTTACGCCACTTATTGCCCAAACCGCCAGTTTCTGAGCCAAAAATATCCTTTTGGAATGGGAAGAATTACCCCAAAATATAATACCATATGACATAAGCGAATGAAAATAATCAAAGTAGACTAATTTTCGTGTCGAGCGATCACTCACTTCTGATACCGTTCGATTAGTAAAAATGGCGGTATTAAGTCTTTGAATAAGATTCTGAACGTGGGCTTTCCATGACAGTTTACTATCAATCTGTACACCGAGAAATTTGCATTGTTCAGTTTCACTAATCATATGCCCATTCTGTGAAATTAAAAAGTCAGATTTTGTTGAATTGTGTGTTAGAAACAGTAAAAACTGAGTCTTACTGTGATTTAGCGTTAGTTTATTTTTTACAAGTTGTGAACTTATGTCATGAACTGCACTATTTGAAACTGAGCCAGTGTTGCACACAACATCCTTTACTACTAAGCTAGTGTCATCAGCAAACAGAAATATTTTAGAATTACCTGTAACACTAGAGGGCATATCACTTACATAAATGAGGAGCAGGAGTGGCCCCAACACTGATCCCTAGAGCACCCTCTACTTGACCATACCCCACTCAGACCGCACATCACAGCCATCCTCAACAATGTGAATAAAGCCCTTTTGCTGTCTGTTGCCCAAGTAAGAGGTGAACCAATTGTGAGCCGCTCCCCGTATTCCGTAGTGGTCCAACTCCTGGAGCAATATTTTGTGATCAACACAATCAAATGCCTTAGTTAAATCAAAAAATATGCCTAGCGTTCGAAACATTTTATTTAACCCATCCAGTACCTCACAGAGAAAAGAGAATACAGCATTTCTAGTTGTAAAACGACTTGTAAAACCGAACTGTACATTTGATAGTAAATCGTGTGATATAAAATGATCAATTATCCTTATATACACAGCCTTTTCAATAACTTCAGCAAATACTCATGGCATAGAAATAGGTCTAAAGTTGCCTACATTATCCCTTTCTCCCTTTTTATTAAGCAGCTTTACTACTGAATACTTTAATCGTTCAGGGAACTGACTGTTCAGGTGACACTCCAGTTCAGTGGAGTGATACGATGTACTCCACTTTCAGGGCTTAAAAACAGAGTATGGCGAACATTGCATTTCGTGCAGAGCTCAAGCTTGATGCCCCCTTCGCATTAGTGGTGGACGTAAGTCAGACAGCTGTTGGTGCAGTGTTGCAACTGCCATCACATGACTCACGGCAGCCCCTAGCTCACTATTCTCAAAACTGTCACCATCACAGCAGAAATGAAATGCCTATGACCATGCACTTCTTGCTATGTATGAAGCAGTCAAGAACGTTTGGCTGCAGATAGAAGCAAGGAAATTTACCATCTACATGGATCATAAGCCATGACTTACACTTTCAAGTGCAAAAAGCAATAACTGCACACCTCATTAATATATCTACCTCGAATTTATAGCTTAATTTAGCACCAAAATTAAGCAAATTTCCGGAACTGGCAATGTAGCTGTAATTGCCTCTCGTGTCAACAGGGTGTTAAGTCCTACTGATTTCACAGAACTCGCCCAGGTTCAACAAGATGATCAGGAGCTCCAAAGAGTCCTATACGATGCTACATCTGTGTTGCAGTCGCAGCTCGAAAACGTCCCTGATGAAGATAACAAGATGTACTGCAATGTCTCTCAGAGAGGATCACATTCTTTCCTACCAGTTGCATTCTACAGACAAGCCTTCAACAGCTTACACAACTTGTGTCACCATGGGGTCTGTCCAACAATTCGCCTGGTTTCAAAACGTTTTGTCTGGCCTGGGATGGAAAAAGATTGCCGTTTGTGGACAGACACATGTTTGCAGTATCAATGTTACAAAGTGTCTCGCCACATGCAAGCGCCAGGAGATTCCCTGACACAACTTCACTTTTTGTCCACGTGCATATTGACGTTCTAGGACCATTACCTCAGTAGAACGGCCAATGATACTTGCTTAATATGGCTGGCCTGAAGCGGGGCTGGTAGAGAGTATTTCTGGAGAAAAATTAGCCCCCACTTCTGTATCAGCAGGATTATTTAGGTTTGGTTGCCCATCGCACTTTAACACTTACCACATCCAACAATTTAAATCTGACTTATTCTCCCATCTCACAAAGTTCGCTCAAAGTACCGTGAGCAGTAGATGCACTGTCAGAAGGGCACACCTGGAGAGAACAGTAGTGAAGGGGGTTATGGGCAGTCGCCACGGGAAAATGCAGAAAGCTGCAGGGGGAAGTGCCATTCTAAACTGAAGCTGATGCTCATTTTTTTCGTACATATTAAGTGGAGTCCCTCCACGCCCAAATTTGCATGGTGAACACTGAAAGAGATCTGTCACCTCCACTTTGGTTGGAATCTAAAAAGATTTCCACTGAAAATGCAGATATTTATTTTTGTTTGGCTTGTTAACCTTTTTGTAACTTTCATAGAAACATCATGAGTGGCGAATTTTGAGTAAAATCTACACATTTCTCTTGTTGCCATGTTAAAATTTTCATTTTTTGCCAAAACACAGCAGTGTTTACAAAATGTCACCTCACTAACATGCTGTACAGACACAGTTGCGAGAGAATCCTGAAACAGTGATTTATTTAATGGAGAACTGAGGATAAGTAAAGTCAGCAGCTTATGAAAATACACATCCTTGGTACAAAAATGTGTAATGTCTTCAATTATGTTACCCCCAAACCCACAGTATTTCTTGTTTCTCCAGCTACTGATGGCCCTTAAAAACTAAATTCTTTCATTAAAAAAGTCTATGGCTATTGGAATAACACTGTAGATAACGAAGTTCTGCGTTATAAACGTATGGGAAAGTACTCTTTGTGTTCTATCATTTGCCAAAACGTCTTTTCAATATCTCAAATCGTTTACGAAATATGAGGAATGTTGTTGATATTTCACTTTGTTTTCACCGCTGAGGCGGCGCGATCGCAAATGAGTATGCCACATCAGATCAATTTTCTCGAAATGGGTGTCAGATTGAGACCTCCACCAAAGACTAAAAATAATTTCCATATGTTCGCTAAATTTCATATGCAGCAACGTATTATGTAATACGCACTGAAAACAAAATCATAGCTACCTCAATTTTTCATTGCAAACTTTTTCGAATTTCTCGCAGTGTCTTACTTCCATACAAATACCACAATAACTACGATAATTAACAAACTTACAGTCATATCATCATGAACCTGACGGATAAAGCTACAAGTAACGCAAGAATGAAATTTTTCACTGAATAGTTTCCATAAAATTCGTTGAGTAAGACTGCAGGGTGTGCGCCTCGATTCTGTCATCGTTGATTGCCTGAAAGGTGGCCAACACCGTCGGCCTCCCCTTCTGTACGAAAGAGTGAACTCGCACTAACTGAACGACTGCTATCTCATAGTTTTCCTTGGTCTGCGAAACATGTACAAGCAAGACATAAACTCATTGTCAGCAGAACTTGTTTGAGGAGAAGCATAACGCCGCGTAGGAGAAGTTATTGATGCAAATCCTCTGCAGTCATCCACTCAAGACCAGCCAGACTTCATTCATCGTCCAAAGGACCCCGCAGCTTCCATTCGCCCCACAAAGATTCTAGAAATGGCACAACACCCATTACGTGCATCACGATTTACACAGTTGCTCTCTGTACTGAGCCAACCTTTAGATACCACTTAACTCATAGGAGATATACTGTACGAACAGGCTCAACAGCACTGCAATACATAGGTGAAAAGCAATGTCAAACCATGTAGCTCACTCTCGTAATACTACTGTGAGTTGTCCTCACAAGACCCTGCCTACACTCAATTTCGTAATCTGTGTGACTTGAAATAATCGTCGGTACTAACACGACGACGTCACGTAAGATTCGATATTCAGTTTCTTACGCTATAAATCACATTACAGCTCACTATGACATCACTATCTACAAATGAGAGGACGCAATAACACTTTTCGTGGTATAATGGGATCAGTAGTAGCTATTTGGATATTAATTACAACAACGCATCTGACCTTCAAGTTTCACTAGTTCGAAAGATAAACTACCACCAAACCTAATATCAGTCACCAGAAAAATGCTAAATGTGAGAATCTACAGGGAGTAGGAATGACGTATGTACTTCACCAATAACAGCATCCAACACTGGAGCTTACTGTGTGTACTCTGACGACGCAACTAAACACTTTCTCAACAACGTAGCTGCCAGAAACGATAGCTTTCGTACACAACTGATGAATATGTCATATAGATCCGTTGCCGATTGTAGTTACTTCTCTTTTAAAAAGATTCAACGAAAACCGTACATCAATCAGAGTGAACGTTATAAATTTTTACGTACATCGGAGAATAAGTTCACAAGTTAAAGATATGGTTTCTTTTCATTTTTTTATTGGTTTCTAGAATAAGAATTGTTTAGCTATCACAAATAAATGTACTGACACATGTAACAAGATAACATTTTTTTCTTCGTCTTACACACTAGTTAGGGCATACATTCATATGTTTTTAGATATAACTTATTGTAATCAGATTACAGAAGATATGATTTCATATTGTTTATATCTCGTTGTCAATCAACGATAGCCTCTGTAAGTAGCATCTAGCCACAACAATATCCTTGACTCTACCGAAAGTTTATCATAATAAACTATTTTGTTAATCTCAACCTTTCAGAATTAAATGGAATAACTTTTCATTTACAATTAATCACTTTTCAATAACATCTAAACTTGCTTTCTCTGGCTATAGATTAAGTATCTTTCTCTGGCTATAGATTAAGTATCTTTCTCTTTGTTGCAAATCACTCACTAAAAATTACTATTCCTTCACTTTAATTTCTTTGAACTTTGCTTTTACCAATATTCCAGTCTTTTACTTTATTGGCCTTTGGATTTACATTATTCCGAAAATATATATACGATATATTAGTCTGCTTTCAAATAATGCTTTGGAAATAAACGACAAGTCGGGTACTGCCTACTTCAGTTCAAAACCGTTTTCTTTATTTCCTGCAGTTAAATCATTTTCAGATACAGGTCAGCGTTTGATTTTAGGGGTGTTAGTTTTCTATTCAAAAAGTGACTAAGCAGTAATGTAATTAAAAAATAAAAACAAAATGCCTAGGTCACCGCCACTTTACAGCTATATGAGCTTTAAATAATCAGACAAAGCTCAACCACTTCAGGCGTTGACTTCCATGACCTACTAATATTTATAACTCAAATCACAGCACTCGATGATCTCTTTCGGAGAGGATTACCACGTTTTCTAGTAAATGGTTCTTGATTTGTCACTTAGGGATAAGGGGTAAAGCTATCCAATTCTCAATAAACTCCTGATTGTTTCTCAATAAATAACTATTATGTATGACGACTGTTCTCCTTAATGTAGACCATACATTCAGTGTATCCAACAAGGTTTCCGACATTTACTGTATTACAACGCTCACGCTGAAATCACACAATAAATCCCAACCAAATATCGCGAAGTCACTGTTCCTCAGTGCTTGTGTACACCTGTACAACCACAGTAACACAATGTAATGTTACTTTCCCATACTGCGTGCTTTAACCCTCAACCACAAAATAAATAAACGACTTCACGTGAACACGTCTCTTCAGTACACCATCCAACGGAAAATCTCACAAAAATATCTCACTGTTCGTCTAGCATTGCATGACTGTTAAGCAGCACAACGCGCCGTTAATCACATGTAGGAGAAACTAATCTCACACTTCAATAAATCGGAATTTTTTCCTCTACATTGGGAGTCTACACTCTACCAAAATTGGCGAAATAAACATTTTCTATACCAGCCTATAATCTTCTCATAATATCTTTCTAAACGAGTTAGAACTGCTTTGAACACACTTGCGTTGTATCCCCACTGCAGATTACTTCCGTATAGTAGGTGCGAGCCGATCTCATCACATTCTTGAGGTTATCTCTCTCGAGGCTCACTACTCGAACAGTACTCGGACACTACTACTGAAATCTTAAAAGGACAAGTCAAGAACCATTCTCTGCGAACAAACATATTACACTAATTCTCTCTTTAGCAATAAGTGTTTCTTCTTAGCTGTCGCCAGCAAACGTTCATAGGGGCCAGGTGCACCATAGTTGTTATATTTGCGCTCGCCGCGATTCAGCAGTCGGCTGAGCGTAACAAAGTCTCTGATTTGACAGGACACAGCCTTTCTCGACCATCGGGTGCCACAATTTACGAAGGTCGTTCAATAATTAATGACCCACTTTTTTTTTCTTAAAAAGTGATTAATATACATGGATAAACGTCCTTGTTGGTGCTTCACATTTGATGTTTGTTCTGTGAATCGGTGAAGTTTCGAATCGTTCTGGCAGATGGCAGAGCCATAGTACAGCGTCAAAATGGCGTCTACATACGACTCACGTTACAAGCAACGTGCTGTTATTGAATTCTTGTATGCAGAAAAAGAAACTGTGGTGAACATCCATAAACGTATGTGTGCAGTGCATGGAGATGCTGCAGTTGATAGGAGTCCAGTTGGACGATGGATAAAGAAATTTACAGCCTCAGGAAATGCAGAAACAGAGCTCCATGATCAGCCTCACTCGGGACACCTTGTCACAGCCCCATCTCCAGACATACTGAAGCGTGCAGACGCCATTACTTGTGCTGGGCGGCGCATCACAATTCGACAATTGGCTCTATAGTTGTCGGTCAGCATTGGAAGTGCGTTTGCAATGATTGAGACTCTCGGATATTCAAAGAGGTTCTCACGATGGATTCCACGAATGCTCACAGTGGACCACAAAAATCAAAGAAAGGCCATTTCATTTGAATTGTTGCAGCATTTTGAGACCGACAGAGAGGCCTTTCTGTCATGGATTGTTACAGGGGACAAAAGTTGGGTACACCACTTTGCCTCTACCAGCAGCGAATACATGCTCTTCCACAACATTGGTGTATGGCCATAGAACGTGATGGAGACTATGTAGTAAAATAGGACATGGACAAGACGTATTGATGTATATTGTCACCAAATTCTGACTCTTAACAATAAAGATGTGGGGCATTACTTATTGAACGACTCTCATAACAAAAAATATATAAGAGATCTGTACAAACTACCTAATAAACTCTTCATTCTCCTAGCACATAAAAATCGATAATAAGTTGAGGCGACACAAACAAATGATGCGCTTTTTATGGGCTAAAGACGGGCTCACGCGTTACATCTTACATAATGTTATGTATGAATGGTGTGACATCTTCAATACAACCTCCTTACACTGATCCACATTGTGTTTTAAGAAGAGGTGTGTCGACTTTGGACATTGTGGTGAACATCAAGAACACATCTGTTTCTTTCAATATGTCAAGCCCACATACATTTTCCAGTATGTACTACCAGTTGAAGCATCCTGAAGGCAGCCTCATCTTCCAGCAGCAACATAACAAACACATCACAGATGCAACAGCTGCACATTGCAGAAACACAACCAGTGCACATGACCTGATCTGAATGTAACATGCATTCTCTCAGTGATGCTGTACTTCCATTAAGGAGGCTGTTATAGCATCAGATCGCCATCATCTCCTATGTGTGTTGCATGTTGTTGTTGCAACTACCAGATTTAATTACAAGCCAGTAATGTTGTTGTATGCAACAGCAGCAGTGACCGTTTAGTCTTTGACTTTGGCATTCCATATTTCATTCATTGCAGTGTATACATATTTAAGGAGTTTCACTAGTTATGAGCTAATGTTATCGTTCAGGGACGGTTTTACTGTCAAGTAAAAATCTATTCATTGCTCATAGCTATTGTGTGTTGAGTGTGTTCATTCTGTTATGTAAGATTCCTGCTTTTCATGGATCACAAGAGTGGTTTTTTTATTGCTACCACTTGGCCTAATAAATACATCCTATTCAAATGTCAGACACCTCTAATTCTAACTGCAGCCACCATGTATACACTGGATCCTTTTCATAGAATGCTTTTCTGTGGCTCCTCATGTAAAAGATTCTTTAGTTTTATCATTGTAATTTAACAGATCAGAATATCTTTTGGCATGCAGCCTTTTCACAAACAGTATAGCTTTCAGAATACACATGTTTACTGCATTCAGCACACCAATACTTAGAAAGAGGCCACAGGATGATTCCCCTTATTTACTCCACAGATGATTCTTGTAGTCAATATTGATTACAAATATGTTTGTAGATAACTTACATGCTAGGGAATCAATATGCATGTTCCATTGCAAATTGCATTGAATGGTTAAAACAAGAAATTTTACAATGAAAGCTTTTTTTACCTTTTCTTTACCTGTGTACAGTTTAATTTCATAATTAAGTCTACTTTCTATCTTTGTGAGATGTTCTTCCTAGTGTTTACATTTAGGTAGCTTTCATTAAAGTACTGAACAATTTCATTTGCCACATTACTGCACCAGGTCTCTAGTTCATTATATGATTCCTTTTTATATGCAATGGACATACATCTGCATACAGGACTACTTTGGAGCTTCGAGAGCAATATTTAATGTCATTTACGGATATCAAAAACAGATGAGGCCTTATGAGCCCTGTGGCAGAAAATCTTTTAAATTACACACGTCAAAGAAAGTTTTGCATCACCCCAGTTGCCAGAGCTCCTGAAGATAGACGTTGACTGTGGATATTGTATCACAGACACAGCCCCTTTGACTGTTCAGTGATGTTATTAAACCATCACAAGGATGTAAGCAACCAACCATGAGCAGCACCTATTAGATTGATGGGGTTCGACAGCCGATCAGATCCAGTCATTCCACCAGGAAGGAGGTACATGGCTTGTGTTGTCTGTCGTTCAACCATGCCTAGATGGTCAATACCATCGATTGCGTCCACATTGTTACTTTGTGCCAGGAAGGACTCTCAACAAGGGAAGAGTCCAAGCGTCTCAGAGTGAACCATAGCAATGTTGTTCAGACATGAAGGAGATGCAGATTCGAGGTGCCGAGGTGGAGAAGAGTTTGTACCTCTTTAATTCTGACGAATTTTGCATGAGAACGAGACATGCACTCGACCCCCTCCTCACCTACCACCTAATTAATTATGCACACAACAGTAACGAAGGGAAATGATGGTGGACCCTGCTAGTGGATAAAATAAGGAGTTTACACTCACAATAATTTAATAAAAATCGTAATCTACTAAGAGAAAAAAAGAGAGCTTTATCATAATAAACAGGAAATGGGATTCTGCATATATCTACAAAATGATATGCAGCTTAAATATTGCAGTGGGATTTATTACACATCAGAACGTAAAGGCACATGATTATCGACACAAACAGTAGGTTAAAGGATAGGGTATTCTGAACTATTATGCAAGTAAGAGTTGTCTCGAGAACAGGGGCTCCTAATCTCTGTGATGCAATAGCTTGGCGATGATGACTGGAGGTCCTAATCAATCAAATATTACTCTCTCGACTATATCACAGTATCGCGATTAGTAGTGAGAGCTCACATGGTATCACATGGAGAAACAAGCAAGGTGGACTTCTGGCAAAGCGAGCACGCGTGCTGCTGAGGACTTCAGTATAAAATTGATAGGTCCTAGAATGCTGGTACCGCAAAATACTTTACCAATCCTGAAATTTGTAGCAGGGCGTCGGTAGGCAGCTTTCTGATGATGTAGGCGCCGGCTTCTGGCGTGCAGCAATTCTGTTTCAACCCCTGGCCTCGAAGGCTGTTCGAGAATTCTAAGTTCTGCTGAAAAAGTGCGACGAAGTCGCAAGACCGTCCGACTCTGATGAAGATCAGATCCCGAATCCCCAGCGCTCGTGCAACGCAAGAGCGAAGCCAACATTGCTCAACTCCCTGTTGTTGTTGTTGTTGTTGTTGTGGTCTCCAGTCCAGAGACTGGGTTGATGCAGCTCTCCATGCTACTCTATGCTGTGCAAGCTTCTTCATCTCCCAGTACCTAACGCAACCTATGTCCTTCTGAATCTGTTTAGTGTATTCATCTCTTGGTCTCCCTCTACGATTTTTACCCTCCACGCTGCCCTACAGTACTAAATTGGTGATACCTTGATGCCTCAGAACATGTCCTACCAACTGATCCCTTCTTCTAGTCAAGTTGTGCCACAAACATCTCCCCAATTCTATTTAATACCTCCTCATTAGTTATGTGATCTATCCATCTAATCTTCAGCATTCTTCTGTAGCACCACATTTCGAAAGCTTCTATTCCCTTTTTGTCCAAACAATTTATCGTCCACGTTTCATTTCCATACATGGCTACACTCCATACAAATACTTTCAGAAACGACTTCCTGGCACTTAAATGTATACTCGAAGTTAACAAATTTCTCTTCTTCAGAAACGCTTTCCTTGCCATTGCCAGTCTACATTTTATATCCTCTCTATTTCGACCATCATCAGTTACTTTGCTCCCCAAATAGCAAAACTCCTTTACTACTTTAAGTGTCTCATTTCCTATTCTAATTCCCTCAGAATCACCCGACTTAATTCGACTACATTCCATTATCCTTGTTTTGCTTTTGTTGATGTTCGCCTTATACCCTCCTTTCAAGACACTGTCCATTCCATTCAGCTGCTCTTCCGGGTCCTTTGCTGCCTCTGACAGAATTACAATTGTTAACAGCGAACCTCAAAGTTTTTATTTCTTCTCCATGGATTTTAAATCCTACTCTGAATTTTTCTTTTGTTTCCTTTACTGCTTGCTCTATATTCAGATTGAATAACATCGTGGATAGGCTACAACCCTGTCTCACTCCCTTCCCAACCACTGCTTCCCTTTCATGCTCCTCGACTCTTATAACTGCGATCTGGTTTCTGTACACATTGTAAATAGCCTTTCGCTCCCTTTATTTTTCCGCTGCCACCTTCAGAATTTGAAAGAGAGTATTCTAGTCAACATTGTCAAAAGCTTTCTCTAAGTCCTCAAATGCTAGTAACGTAGGTCTGCCTTTTCTTAATCTAGCTTCTAAGATAAGTCGTAAGATCAGTATTGCCTCACGTGTTCCTATATCTCTATGGAATCCAAACTGATCTTCCCCAAGGTCGGCTTCTACCAGTTTTTCCATTCGTCTGTAAGGAATTCGCGTTAGTATTTTGCAGCCGTGGCTTATTAAACTGATAGTTCCGTAATTTTCACATCTGTCAACACCTACTTTCTTTGGGATTGGAATTATTATAGTCTTCTTGAAGTCTGAGGGTATTTCGTCTGTATCATACATCTTGCTCACCACATGGTAGCCAGCCGTTGTGGCTGAGCGGTTCTAGGCGCTTCAGTCTGGAACCACATGACCGCTAGGGTCGCAGGTTCGAATCCTGCCTCAGGCATGGGTGTGTGTGATGTCCTTAGGTTAGTTAGGTTTAAGTTGTTCTAAGTTCTAGGGGACTGATGACCTCAGATGTTAAGTCCCATAGTGCTCAGAGCCATTTGAACCAGATGGTAGAGTTTAGTCAGGGTTGGCTCCCCCAAGGCTGTCAATAGTTCTAATGGAATGTTGTCTACTCCCACGGCCTTGTTTCGACTTAGATCTTTCAGTGCTTTGTCAAACTCTTCACACAGTGTCATATCTCCCATTTCATCTTGATCTACATCCTCTTCCATCTGCATAATATTGTCCTGAAGAACATCGCCCTTGTATACATCCTCTATATACTCCTTCCACCTTTCTGCTTTCCCTTCTTTGCTTAGAACTGGATTTCCATCTGTGCTCTTGATATTTGTGCAAGTGGTTCTCTTTTCTCCAAAGGTCTCTTTAATTTTCCTGTAGGCAGTAGCTATCTTACCCCTAGTGATAGACGCCTCTACATCCTTACATTTGTCCTCTAGCCATCCCTGCTTAGCCATTTTGCACTTCTTGTCGATCTCATTTTTGAGACGTTTTTATTCCTTTTTGCCTACTTCGTTAACTGCATTTTTGTATTTTCTCCTTTCATCAGTTAAATTCAGTATCTCTTCTGTTACCCAAAGATTTCTATTAGCCCTCATATTTTTACCTACTTGCTCCTCTGCTGCCTTCACTATTTCATCTCTCAAAGCTACCCATTCTTCTTCTACTGTATTTCTTTCGCCCGTTCTTGTCAATCGTTCCCTAATGTTCTCCCTGAAACTCTCTACAACCTCTGGTTCTGTCAGTTTATCCAGGTCCCATCTCCTTAAATTCCCGCTGTTTTGCAGTTTCTTCAGTTTTAATCTACAGTTCATAACCAATAGATTGTGGTCAGAGTCCACATCTGCCCCTGGAAATGTCTTACAATTTAAAACCTACTTCCTAAATCTCAGTCTTACAACTCCTTACTCTCCTCGAAAAACCTCGAATCAGCATTCAGTGCTGATTCCTAAATTCCCCCACACTGTCTCAGAACATCATTCGCGCCAATAGCGACCATTCCCTCCAATTTAGAGCAGGGCTTTATGACGTAAACTAGGCTTAGTTTAAGTTGACCAATCATGCCTCGCTATTCAGCTGAGGGCACTGAACCTGCCGTTTGACCAGCTACGAATACAACATGCCTAGACCACTGGCCATCCGGCGCCAGACAGTCACACCCAGCAGGGGACGGTCCACAAGTATTCTCAGAAGCAATAGGACAATGCAGTCAGTCGGTGGCAGGAGTCTTCGTTCCAGACGCGCCAGAACGGTGAACACATAAACTGCGGAAACACTCAGACGTCTCGAGGTCGTTTGGGAATTTTGAAGAGCTAGTGATGTTCATTATTTATTTGCAAGTTTTGAGGGATAGGTGCTCAGTAGATTATACTACGGTTTTACGCGTCTTTAAATATTATTTATAAAAGTACTATTTGTAAAAACATTTTTTATGGATGTTTATGATACTACGATCATCCACCCTGTTGAAGTCGCTCGATGTGAGTATTATATCTTTGGCATCTTATGTATGATCTATGAAGGTGCTGTCAGTGTCAGTTGGCCTTTCAATGTGTTTATATGATGGCTTTTTATGAAGGAATTGGACTTGGCGTGACAACTGATAGGCAAACAGTTGTGTTGGACATCGGATATGCGTATACGAAGTATGTGTTGTAAATTCTACGTTACTGTACACGCTGCTTTCACTAGTTTTACATCGCTTAACTTGGAAGAACGGGCTGCCAATGTTTGTAAACAATGTGGCGGTCTTTGGCCCAATTACTAAGCCATTAGTGAATCCTTTTATAAGACTTTGCCGATTGTTATTTTAGTTGCTAAAATATTCAACTTCTTCCCAATAATTGACATTTCGCTACATGATTTTACCTTTATTTGCATTTCCCTGACATCATATTACGGTTTTTTTTTGTTCAGTGCAACCAGAAACTGAGAGATCAGAACACACTGTCTTTATGATCAAATTCAGAGGTGTCTTACATAAAATTCAGCTCTAAATTGTACAGGATATTTCCAGGATAGATTGTGGTGAAGGTAACACACCTTTAAGTCATTGTTTCTTGATTGTCTTTTGGTTATACTGCTTATGCGTGTCACAGTGTCTAATTCCGGTCACAATCGAAGCAGGTCGTGCTTACGTACTATTTTGAGAAATGTGCACTTAATTTCCAGATTTAACTTACACTTAACAAATATTTGAAGTCAAAGACTCATTTTCTGTAATGCTGCTTTGATAATATCTAACCTATCCCATACATATTTATGTTTTCGTTCCGATATATAACCGTTTCTGTATTTAAAATTGCTTTCTGCGAAATTATACTGTTTACTTGTTGGAACCAGTCGAGGATCTCAAAAATACTTCATTCTTTGTACGATTCGTTATACGAAAATATCAGGAATGTGATGTCAGTCTATAGCAACAATACCACAAGTACACATTACACATTTCACTCTCCCAGGTTCTGAACACTGTATGTTGGTTCAATTTTAAAAATTACTTTGTATTAAATGTTTTTAAGCTTATGCAAAGTTATGTATTTTCTTATTTTATTGAACCACACAGATTGCTGTGTTACTGATGTCTGGTAGTTCTCCCATGTTTTTATGTAACAAGAACAATATTGTCTCACAAAAGAAATTCTAGATAAACTGAACTGTACACGATTTCTTTTGGCGATTTTCTGTGACTTCACTAAAGCTTTCAACTGTGCCACACTATGGCATTGAAGGTGAACCACTAGCCTGACCAGAATCTTGCTTGCATGATAGCAAACAGTTGCTGTAACACTGTAACAGTTGCAGGTAAAACAGTAAAGTCATAGTGGTGAACTCTTTAAGTACAGTGTTCCTCAAAGTTCAGTCTTCGGACAGCAGATTTTCTTGGTTTGCATTAACAACTTACCAGCATCAGCAATAAGGCAAATACTTGTATAATAATGTCTGCTGATGCTACAAGTATCTTTATCTAGGGCATGAAATCCTCAATGCAGGTTACATCTGAAGCAATAACGCACCCAAAGTTGACAGGGAAATAATGATAACATATCATGTATATTTCAACTCACGGGTCTCATGTGGCACAATACTCTGGGGAAATGTAAAAGTAGAAAAAGTTTTTAAACTAATAAAACAAGAGCTATGCGGATGATCTGTGGTGTTACGAATCAGACCTCTTATAGCCACCTGTGAAAGACACTTGGAATATTGATCCTCACAAGTCAGTATATCTACTCAGCGATGATTTTTTAATCCTTTGAAACTCGGGAAATCTTAGCTTACCGTACTATACCTGTTTCTGAGATTATTATTGCTAGTGAGGGTTCCTACCTTTTGCCGCACGGGAGTTTGTCTTTGACTTGTCGTAGACGTTGTAAGATAAATTCTGATTCCAGTATTCACTTACGGGTGAAGGCTAGTGGTCCTTCTTCTTTGGTAGATTGTCGCATTGTGGGTGATTGTACTTTATATAATCATTGAAGGCAGTTCTGAATAAACGGCCCTTTTAAGGGCCACAAATACTACACATTGATCTTGCCAAAAGCCGAGAAGCGATTCTTGTTGGTGTTTTAGCTCTCTGGGATGCTCTCTGGGGCACTCTGGGATGCTCTCTGGGCTTCCTGCAGTAGAGATGCATAAAACAATCAGAAGTTAAAATTAAAATATCATCTCCATCTGTACAGCATAATTATAGAGAGATGGTCGATGCAAACACGGCATGCTATCAGTTCTTAGCCTGTGAACTAGTGTGAAGAGGGTGTGGAAGCACTAGGGCAGCCAGTTTCACCGAGAGAGGGCACAATTGTTTAATGCATCTCTACTGCATGATGTGATTTTAGTGAGTGACTAAACGTTTTTGTGCTTGTAATACTTCGGTAATTTTCATGGTTACTTAAAGCTACAAGTGTTTTTTCTTCTATCTCAGTTATGTTGCTAAGTTTTCTGCTAATGAAGGTGTCTCCCTGTTCAGGTGTATTTTTGCTTCTGATGAAGGTATATGTAGTTATTACCAAAACTGTGGACAAGGATTACAATAAATCTTTATTCTGCAACTGTTTGGCTGTCATTGTTTTCATCAAAGATTTCCAACAGTTGCTGCTTTAGCCATTGTTAAAATTTTGTGATATTGTAATGTTATATGCTATGTTGTTGGTGTATTATTGTATGGTTTGTGAATGTGTTGTTTCCAGTATTGATTTTCTCCGTCTTTTTATCCATGTAATATTATACTCTTTCATTTGTCCTACATTACAGTCCAACGTTTGTACAGGACCAAATAAAAATCAGGTGTTGGAATCTCAAAGTGTGGCTATTCAGATCTTGTAATAGACACCTAAAGCTAGAAAGCCAAAGCTAATATGAAGATGTTTTCAGTAGTATGGAAGGCATAGTAGTGGTAGTAGTGGACATATTGCTTCGTTGTAATCTTTCTCCTATAATGGAATGGGTGAAATTGTCAAGGACAGTTTTAGTATGATGTAAAGATTAAAGTGAGCTGCATTACAGATTTTAATTATATTTTGTGTAGTATAGGGCTACATCAGTAAAAATTAATATTTATGCTTATATCGTATTACAAACTAATATCTTGGTCACAACTGTAATTTATTGATTCCTCCATCATCATTAAGAACACTGTTAGATTGCCAGGGACAGCTCTCGGAGGACATTCTTGAACTACACGGTGAATGTCTTGCTTCTCAGCACCTCAGACATAAGTTGGAGAAGTTATTCTTCCAATTATGCTGAGAAATGGGATGCCTGCCAGTGTTTGTTGTTATTGTGTCAGTAACCAACCAGATCTTGCATAGTAATTCAAACCCAGGCGTATCCTTTGAAGTGTGATCATATATTATTTAATTGTTGTTTAGACCTACATACGTCTAGTGGAGATATTGAGGTATAAAAATCAGTGTTCCCATTCTGCTTTGAGGTTGAGAGGAACATTCGATAGAAGTTACCTTTGGTCAGTGACATAATGAATGGCTGCTGTCACGTCACCTTTCATTGCATATATTCACAGTTCTGTTGTTAGTTGGTGAAGACAACAAATATGATAAAAAAATCTGGTTGTCGTGACAGGCTGATCTGTAGCCTAGCCTGTTGGAAAAATCAGTACATCACATTAGAGTTGTCATTTGTTTATGGTGTTTGTAGCATTTTTTATATCACTGGTCAAAGCTAATGACTTGTAGTTTTGAAGGTACAAACAACAACATACCAGATCAAAACTTTATACTCCTGTGGAGGTCACCTTAGTTTGTCAGCTTTTGTTTTCCTAGTGCTTTATCATTAAAAGTGACTATCCATGGGTAGTTTCTTTCAGTCACCTCACTACTGTGGAGCATAACAATTTCTTGAGGCTTGTATCTTCACTTTGTTTACTGATGCTGTGCATTCCATTCTTACGATTATGGGTAAATTTTTTTATATACCTGTATCAGACTTTCTGCCACTGTAGCGCATATTCCTTACTCCAAATGATGTGTCATTTTGAGATCTATGATGCACCTGACATTGAAACTGCATGTTTTTGAAATACACAAGTGTAAATATAATATCCACCAAATAGCTTCCAGAACACTGAAATTAAGATGACTGGTAACTAGATTTGCTATCAGCCAGTTACTGTGAGCACAGCAGATGTGACCTAGTTAGCCAATTACAAAGTAATATACATACGGTATAGAAATAAGTAGCGCTATACCTTCACATATAGTTTTGGTTGTCAATAATACTGCCTGCTACTTTTTTCCCCAGAGCGTGGTTAGGTTGTTTTTCTCTATATATCTTGCAGTTTCTGAGGCTGTCGTCAGGCTGGGAAACAAGGGCACTGTTTGAATTGCCACAATAGACCCGGTTGTGGTGACAGACTGATCTGTAGTATGGCTTGATTTCTACATTAGCTTGGAAAGTAAAAGTTTGGTTGTGGTGACAGAATGATCTGTAGTGTTGCCCAACATCAAGGTCAGCTTCGAATGTAACAGTTCGGTTGTGAGTTAGTGAAACCAACGAATGTGAAAGCAAAAAAGTCTGGTTGTGGTGACAATGACCAGTAGCGTAGCCCGAAGGTTAGGTTGTAGACTAATAGTTCAGTTGTGTGTTGGCAAAACCAACAAATCTGATAGCACAAAGTCTGGTTGTGGTAGCAGACCAATCTGGGTCCATGTTAGGTTGAAAGGTGACAGTTTGGTTGTGTTTTGGCAAAGCCAATGAGTGTGAAAGCAGAAAACCTGATTGTAATGACCATACAGCAGAGATGCTGAGTCGCAGATAGGCACAACAAAAAGACTGTCAAACAAAGCTTTCGGCATTTATCAGGGCTAGACAAACAATATACAAATGACAACAATCTTAAGTCTGCCAAGGCCAGACTGTGAGCAGAAGCACATGATGGGTGAAGCAAACTGATTGGGGGGGGGGGGGGGGGGGGGTAAGGAGGAGGCTGGGGTGATGATGGGGGAGGGATAGCAAGGTAGAAGTGGGGAGCAGTAAAGTGCTGCTCATGGGAGCATAGATGTCCCATACATCCACCCACCACCACCAACTCCAGTCCGGTCACAAGCATCACCCATCTCATCAAAGGCAGGGCTACCTGTGAAAGCAGCCATGTGATCTAGAAGCTAAGCTGCAGTCACTGTGCTGCATTCTACGTGGATGTGATAACTAACAAGCTGTCTGTCCGTATGAATGGCCACCCACAAACTGTGCCCAAGAAACAGCTGGACCACCGAGTTACTGAGCACACATTCCAGCATGATGATCTTCATTTCAGTAACTGCTTCACAGCCTGCGCCATCTGGATCTTTCCCACCAGTGCCAGCTTTTCAGAACTGTGCAGGTGGGAACTCTCCTTACAATATATCCTAAGTCCTGTAACCCTCCTGGCCTCAGCCTTTTTTAGTCATTGTCCTTTACCCACCTATCCACTTCCCTGTTCCCATTCCAGTACTACACAGCCCTCTATTCAACCAACACACCTACAGTCTTTTTAATTATCTCCTCTTCCACTGCCACCCCCCCTCTTGTCTAGCCCCCCAACTGCATCCAGCTGCCGTACCCTCTCCCCACCACATCCTTATATGCTCCCACAAGCAGCACCTTACTGCCCCCAACCCCTACCCTGCTACCCCTCCCTGTCCCAGCCTCCTCCTTACCCCCATCAGCCAGTTTGCTTCTCCCATCATGTGTTGCTGCTCACAGTCTGGCCTTGGCAGCCAAAAGACTGGTCGGGTGTGTGTGTGGGGGAGGGGGGGGGGGGGCACGTGCATTGTTCATCACACTTTTTGTTGTGCCTATCTGCAATTCAACATCTCTGCTATATGGTGGGTAGCAACTATTCTTATCATAATACTGTCATAATTCCATTCTGGATATTCCAGTGTTTGATTGTGATGATCGAGTTATCCGTAACTTGCGGTGCAGCAGTGAAATTTGTAATCTTGCTTGTCAACAATATTGAGAAATTTCTCCAAATATGTCACCACCTCTGGGGGTGGGCATAGGCAGAATACTAAGAGCACAGCTTCAGTAGGTGAAGCTAACTATTTGTTGTAACCTAGATTATAAATTTCCTGTTTCATGAAACTGTCAATTTTTAAGCAGAGTTATAACTTGAGGCTAGTTCGTAGTATGCTTTAGTACTTACTCTGCTCAAGTCAAAATTGATATTATTGTTCAACCAATGTCAATACTGTATTGAGTGCTGTGATGCATTGCTAATTTTGGGCTCATTCGAAGTCAGTTATCATTTGCGTATTTGTAGCCCAGTCTTGACAATGGAGTGCTGTGAGTGCCCTCTAGGTGAAGTTGCATTTTATAGTTTAAGCAAAACTGTCTTAGGGTTGTGGTTGGTGGAGCACAACATACCACCATGGGCAGTGGACTACCACAGATGCCATATTCAAATGGAGTGCCCATATCGGTACTTGGTTGGTAATTCACTAATGACGATCCAAAAAATCTTCGACTTCTGCACCATGTTGGTCTCCATTTGTTGTCCAGAGCTGTAGTGAGACTTGTCACGCATTTCAGAATGTTTTCATGTACATTGATGAACTGGTCTTCCTTCTGTGGTGAAGTGTTTATCAAGTGGGCGATACACAAGATGAGGTGATATTTGGCAAAAGGAAACAAGGCAGCAGTTGTGAAATTGTTGGAATTTGAGTGTTTGGTGGAATTCAGCAAGGGCCGAAAAATGCAAGGAAAAGTTCCTCCCTGGGATGATGAACACTAGCAACTGCTTCAGTTCATATAACACTCTAGGTACTGAATGTTTCCAACACCTTAGAGTCAACCATACTCTGAACTTTGTAGACCTGAAAGATTATTCTTTTCACAGGCAGAATGTGGAGAGCATGGGTGGGATGTCAGCTGTATCACCCAATGATAAGGCAAAAAAACCAAACATTTTGTTGGTTGCTTGAAAGAAATATTACAGCACTATTTCATTGAAGCAGATAAACTTAACCCATTCAACAGAACTGTGATGCAGTAATTCTTGTGAAGAATGCTGTAAGCACTATTAGCGCCTGCGGTTTACAATTCCGTCTTTCGGGGAAACCGGGGCCTTCACTTTCCTTGCCATTAAAGATAAGTACAGCATTGCTTTGCTTGGTACTGAACACTTTGTATACTACTTTAGACATTTACTTCATTCCTGTTTCATGCTTAATATTTTTCTTTGTTTGTGTGTTGACGTGTTGAAAATGTGATTGGCTGTTAAATCGTCTCATGTGCTCTAATTCTGTGCATTGTTTGGCTGACAAGCTCACATATCTTTTGCTCTAATTGGCTGATGAGATGACATGTCTGTCTAATAAAAGCACATCACACAGTGAAATCTCAATTTCAATTTCCGAAGCTGTTGTGTCTTATTTGGTGGCTTTTGTATTTATATGTGCGTATTCTGAAAATATGTAGTTTCAGTGATGCCAAGCACTAAAAATCTCTCCAAAATGGATCCTTTTATTCAGTTTGTTGTGGCAGAAAGCCCAGTACCAGTATATAAAGCTGCTACCCAGATTTTTTCCACATTGGAAGCCTCTATTTTTGCACTGAGGTCAGACATTTCAAATTTTTAATGTGTTTCAACATGATGCAAACAATAATATCCCTGTTCATAAAACCCTGTCTCCATGAAGGTCCCATCAGTTTGTTGATTTTTTAGTGACATCATCCATCGGTCATTTCTGGAGACTCAAATCTACACTATGTTTATGACGTCATCGTTCTGTCAGTGTTGTATCATGTTACTTACTAATCTAGTAAATTCATTAATACATGTGCAATATTAACAATTTGGCTTTGTGTATAGATGTTCGTCAGAAAATAAGATAGGATATAAAGAAGGATATTGAAATCTATTCCTTTCACTTCCCTCCCCCTCCCCCCCCTCACTAATGGCATTTCTATTTAGATTTTGTAAGACCAAAACATTGTTACAGCATGAACATGCATAAAGTTTCTTTGTTGCTCTTCAGGTATGGATTCACAGGTGAAGCAGCACCAAGGGGTTTTATACGAACAGAAGCTGCACTTCCAGAAAACAAGTCCAGGGTTAAGATATTTGATCATCTGCAGGATGATAAGCTTTACGATTTGCTTGTGGAGTTTATACACCATCTGTACTTCAGGTAAAGTTGTAAATAGCAACCTCTCCATTGCACAAATTAAGTTACATTCAAACCATTATTGTTCTTCTGTTTTTAATGCTTTTGATTAAAGCAAATAATTCTGTAATACTCATTCAATAGAGAATTGACATATACAGGGTGTTTCCAAAATACTTTCACAAAATTTGGGTTCCCTGCAACAAAACAAGGAAAAAAGCCTTGTAAACATGGTTCTAAAATGCATGTGGTACTGTGAAACACATCTCTTCTGTCGAAGAAGTGCTCGTAGCTGTTAAGTTATGCATTTCAGAATCCATGTTTATTGGACATCTTTTTCTTGTTTTGGTCCATGCTACCTTCTCTCAAAATATGGCAAGCAAAGAGCTTGCAGGAGAAGACAGTTTCAGTGTATCAACACACTGTATCAATCACAATCCACCACATAAAAACTGATCTATGTCTACATACATACTCCATAAACCACAGTACAGTGCATGGTGGAGGTTACCTGGTACCACTACTAGTCATTTCCTCTCCTGTTCCCTCACAAATAGAGCAAGGGAAAAACAACTGTCTAAAAGCCCTAATTTCTCATATCTTATCTTCATGGGCCCTATGTGAAATGTACGTTGGCGGCAGTATAATCTTTTTACAGTTGGCCTCAGATCCCAATTATCTATATTTGTGCAATTGGGGAAAGAGCGTCAGCTTCCCTCCAGGGATTCCCATTTCAGTTCATGAAGCATCTCCACAATACTTGCATGCTGATTGAACCTACTGGTATCAAATCTAGCAGCCCGTCTCTGAATTGCTTTAATGTTTACCTTTAATTTGACTTGGTGGGAATTCCAAACACTCGCGTAGTACTAAAGAATAGGTTGTGTTAGTGTTCTGTTTGCCATCTCCTTTATGAATCCTGTACACTTTCCCAAAATTATCCCAATAAAACGAAGTTGAGCATTCACCTTCCCTACTACCAACATGGTATGCTCATTCCATTTCATATCACTTTGCAACATTATGCTCAGATAATTAATTGAAGTGACTGTGTTGAGCTGCACCCTTCTGCCATACTGCACCCACCTTATAATCCTAACTGCCTAAAAATTTTCCATTGCTTTGGCTATGAACCACAGGGATTTCCATTTAAAGATCCAGCAGCATCTTCAGTCCCTTCTCAAACCCCTAGATCCATCCCACAACCTCTCACTTGACTTAACTCCCTCTTCATGCCCATGACCCCCAGCAATTAATAGCTTCCAAAGTACAAAAACCCACCCACCCAGGATGACTCATTGTGGCATGTTACTGTGCCCTGCCCCCATAGACTGAATCTCTGCCCTTGTGGACTGACACCTTCAGCCTATTACCCATAACCTACCCTACTGTATAAGTTGCATTTCCTTTAACACCCTGCTCATTACTGTCAATGCCCAGCATCCTGCTCATCGCTGTCAGTACCCTCTCCCTCTCAATGTCTGTGGTCTTGTTTCTGAGAACACTACCTACACCTTTCCCAACTCCTGACTGATTCCAGCCTCCTTCGTGGTCTCCTTAACCAAGTAATCCTCATCCCAAATTACTTCTTTAAAGGTGTCACTACAAACTGATCTGTGTGCACCCTCATGGCACTAATTTCTAACCTATCCATTGCCCATCTAGAGGAATCCTTCCTAATCAATCAGAATCTCAAACCCCTCTGCGGGTTCAGATTCATTGATGACTTCATGATCTGGACTGAGGGTGAGGACACTATCCACATTCCTCGAGAACCACACAACGTTTTCCCCATTCACTTCACCCGGTCCTCCTCAGCCCAGCAAGCCTCCTTCCTTGATGTCGATCTCCACTGCAAGCATGGCTACATCAGTACGTCTGTCCACATCAAACCTACCAACCACCACTAATATCTCTACTTAGGCTGCTGCTACCGATTCCATACTTCCCTCGTGTACCCACATAGCTGTCAAACTCTGCCGTGCAGATGTACTGCATTTACTATAGTCTCAGAAACCATCTCTTCATCCCTCCACCCCCACATCCACCCTACAGGTCCCAGAACCTAAACAGATCTGCAACACAGCCAATAACCTTAGCAGCATGGGGTCATTGCATTTGTAATGATATGCTGCCGCCCTTCACTTGTGCCAAGGATCTCACTGAGGCCTTCAGACCAAATCGCCCTCCCCATCCTGTCCAGGAAACAAATTTCACATCTCATCGTGCCCTCAGATGAGAATTACCCTTCCCATGCCTCCCATAGTAGTATTCCACTGCCCACCCAACCTATGCTATATCCTTGCCCACCCTTATTCCACCCCTGCTTCCAACTCCTTGCCTTACAGCTCAATCCTTGCAATAGCCTTTGATGCAAGACTAATCCATCATTCCACTAACACCTACTCCAGTCCTACACAGGCATCTCTTAGCCCACCTGTGGAAGCAACCACGTGCTCTACTAATTTAGCTCCAATCACTGTGCCACATTCTACCGTGTGTGATAGCTAACAAGCTGTCTGTCTGCATGACTGGCTAGTGGTCAATAGACAGCTGGACTGCACAGTTGCTGAGCATGCTGCTCGACTTGATGTGCTTAACTCCAGTGAATTCTTCACTGCCTGTGCCATCTGGATTCTTCCCATCAACACTAACATTTCTGAATTCTGCAGGCAGGAACTCTCCCTGCAAGTTGTACTTCATTCCTCTAACGTGCTGGGTGCAGCCTTCAGCCTATCCCCTTCCCTGATCCTACTGCAGCACTATGTATGCTTTCTATCCCACCAGCAGTGGCACTTGCCATTAAATTGTTTATTCTATGTCCCATACCAAGAAATAGACTTTTTACAGTGTTACATGACAAAGCAGCTGTTGTAAAATGTTCAGTGACATCATTGTACCCAAATGCATTTGCCATTTATGACCCTTTGCTAACTTTAAGGATACCACATATGATACAATAAAACTGTTTTTATTAAGACTTGATGGTTCTTGCATCCCTCCCTCCCTCCCTCCCTCCCTCCAGAACACTAAAGCACATTGATAGTCATGAGAGTAATGTCCACTTTACGAAGCTAAGAGAAATGTGGTTTCCTAGGAATTGTGTACAAAAAAAAAGTACTTAATCTCCCACTCCTTACGGAATTGTTTGCTTTTGACATTCTTGAGCATTGTAATATAGAAATAGCCACAGTAATAACCAGAATGACAGCCAGAAGTAATAACCAAAATGACAACCTGAGTAATAGCCCAATATTAAGGAGAATAAATCTGAACAATACACCAAGAGCAACTGGACTAACAAACCAATGATGTCTCAGTAAAGTCAGACAGAGTGTGAAGATGCAAAAGCCTATGCCTTATGGGAAAGATGCGGCCTCACTCAGTTGTTGCTAAAGCAAACCACAGGCTGTGGCTAGATTGTGATGACACCATGTGAGTAAAGTTGGAGACGGAAGTGCTCACTGGAGAAAAATATCTCATGAGCCACTCTTTGCCAGGACTGATCCAGATACTACTTGTATGAATAGGTCAGTTGTGATGAAGTTTTCGATGAATTATAATCCATGGAAAAATGCTGAATTGCTTTTTCTTTAGGTGAAAAAAGTGATAAACCAATTTTAGGTATTGTTACAGTTGAACATCTTACATGGAAAGAGCATATCAGCTACATCTGTGAATAAATTAGGTGAAACATTTGCTTATTAATACAACATGTAGGCATGAGAGAAAGTGAGGTGGCACAATGGTTAGCACATTGAACTTGCATTTGGGAAGAAAATGGCTCAAATCCACATCTGACCATTCAGATTTAGGTTTTCCATGATTTCCCCAAATCGCCCCAAGCAAATTCTGGGATGTTCCCTTTAAAAGGGCTCTGTGGAGTTCCTTTTCCTTCATTGAAATAATCAGAGCTTGCACTCCATCTCTAATGACATCATTGTAGATGGGACGTTAAACCCTAACTTTTCTTCCTTCCTTCCTTCCTTTCTACAACTGTAACACCTCCAGTCCTAAAATAAATCTTGTATGGATTGATCCACTTGCACCTTCAGTAAGTGATTGAAATTTGGCATAGACAGCAGTACATTGGTAGGGTACCAGGCTCAAGAAGATATGAGTATGTAAAATAAAAGAAAGGTGATCACTCACTTATACCAGATCAATGCGTGGAGCACAGAAACATGGAACAGGAAATGGCATTCACCGTAAGTTTTGAGCGCTAGCTCTTTTTCTTGCAAAACTACACACATTCACACACACAACCACAACAGACACCCAAATCTAATGATTGTTTGAGTGCCTCTGTGCATGCAGTAATTATTCTAATTTTATCCTCATGATCCCTGTGTGAGCAATATGTAGAGGGCTGTAGTATATCCCTAGAGTAATCATTTAAAGCCAGTTCTTAAAACTTTGTTGATAGACTTTCTCAGGATATTTTACTTCTGCTATTTCAGTTCCTTCAGTATCTCTGTGACATACTCCCATGGGTTAAATGAACCTGTGACCATTCATGCTGCCCTTCTCTGTATACATTCAATATCCCATGTTAGTCCTATTTGTACGGGTCCCACACACTTCAGCAGTATTCTAGGCTGGGTCATGTGAGTGATTTGTAGGCAATCTCTTTTGTAGACTGATTGCAGTTCCCAAGCATTCTACTAATAAACCAAAGTCTACGACCTGCTTTACCCATGACTGAACCTGTGTGGTCATTCCATTTCATATCCCTACAAAGTGTTACACCCAGTTATTTGTATGAGTTGGCCAATTCCAACATTGATTCATTGATGTGACAGTCATAGGACACTATGTTTTTTTCTTTTTGTGAAGTTCTATATTTTACATTTCTGAACATTTAGAGCAAGTTGTCAATCTCTGTACCATGTTGAAATCTTATCAAGATTTGACTGAATATTTATGCAGCTGCTCTCAGATAGTACTTCATTATAGATAACTGCATCATCTGCAAAAAGCCTGATTTTAGTGTTGATATTGTCTGCAAGGTCATTAATATACAAAATGAACAGAAACTGTCCCAATACACACTTCCCGTGGGCACACTCAAAGTTATTTCTACATCTGATAATGACTATCCATTCAAGATAACATGCTGTGTCCTCCCGACCAAAAAGTCCTCAATCCAGTCACAAAATGCCATGGCAAGACTAATTATTGATGCTTGATTATTGAATGCAGTTGCTTGAGCTGGTGGGGGTGGAGATAAGGTAGAGAGGGGCTTGAGGAAGGGGTAGCGTGAGAGGCAGGTCTTTGGACAAATGACTGTGCAGCTGCACACCAAGATGAAAAGAGGGTGCAGCAAAAAGATATGTAGGAAGGGGATATGGGCAAACTGAGGGTTGGAGGGAAGGGGTGGGGGCGGGCGAGGAGAGAAAGGTGAAGGAGGTGGTAAGCCTTGGGGGGGGGCTACGAAGACTAGTGGGAGAAGACAGCGCACAATCTTGTTTGGGAAGGAAAGGTGTGGACACAAGAGAAAAGAGAGAAGTTAAGGTAAGGCAGTGGGAACCAATTAGAGGTGGTCTAGATCAGGCTTATTGTGGAAGCACAGGATATGTTGCAGAGACAATTCCCATCTGCAGGAACATGCTCACTGTAGTCAGGTTGCTGCAAGACTGCATTTTACATGCACACAGAAATTAACAACGAAGTGCTGACTTCCTCAGTATTGACTTAGACTGTGAATAATTAATAATGTGAACAAATGTCAATCATGTTGAGCCTGCTTTATTAAATTTTAATTTACTGATTTTGTATTCTGTGTATGTTCATAAGATGATTATATTCATAAAAGAGAACGTGGAAAACAGTATAATGAATAGATATTTATCATTTAAAAAATATAAACCCAAGATGATTATTACTGTCCACTTTCTACTGGAAGACATTTCCTTAATAGTAGTCTAATGATGTACAGCAATTCTAAAGAAATCTTTTAATGTAGTTTATAACAAGGTGTTTCCCCTCATCTTGGGGTCTTGAGTGACTGGTCTTACTTTCTTACCTTACCCAGTGTATCCTTTTTTTCCAACCTGAGGTAGAAACTATAAATTTTGAAAGCTAGAAATAGTTTTCAAGTTGTAAATATGTTTGACAGTGTAACTGGAATTTCGCCTCCTGAAGGTAAGTGATGATCAGCAACTCTATCTCGTTGGTGCGCCTCAAGTGAATTTTTCTTTTGATGCAATGGTGTCTATAGTCCAAAGATAGCTGAAATGTATTACTTGTGGCACAAGTTTTTGTATATATCCAATTTCAGTGCAGTAGTCATAGTAAATATTTATTTAAAGACATCTGAGCTGTAGTATTTAATATGCTGGTCTTTTTTTTAATACATCCTTTTGTAGTAAGATTTTATTATTGGTGATGTACCAATAATGATGAAGTCCATGTGTCCATCTGAATTTGTCATTACTGCATTGCTTTTAGTTACTCTGTTTGGATAGACTGTGATGTAGCAGGTTTTTTATCTCTGTTGTTTCTGGTAAGCATTTTGACCTGTCATAATGTACAAGGTCTGTTCAAAAAATTCCGGAACATTCATAATTTTGCACCAGTGGTGTATCGGGGCGAAATGCAGTTGGCATCCCTGCACATGCCTGTGTGTAATGTGTAACTGCCAGAAGTTTCGTTGTTGAATGTGTATTAGTTGTTATTCAGTGGTGCATTGAGTAGAAAGTTGTCACACACAGTTTGTGAATTTTGAGATGGCAGAGTTAGAGGAGCAACGTGTTTGACTTAAATTTTGCGTTAAACGCAAGGACACCTTTACAGAGACACACTGGATGATGCAGGAAGCCTACAGTGATGAATGCATAAGCCATACTCAGTGTTACAAATGGTTCACAAAGTTTAAAAATTCTGGATGGAAGTTAAAGATGACCCTCATTCAGGATGCCCTTCGAAGTCTGTCAACGATGCTCATGTCAGGAATGTGAATGAAATTGTGCATGCCAATTGAAGACTGACTGTCTGAGAGATTCTTTTGCAGAAGACTGTAACATTTCAGTTGGATCATGTCATGAAATCCTGACACAGCATCTTGGAATGCATCTTGTTGCTGCCATGTTCATCCCAAGGCTCATGAATCAAGACCAAAAAGACACTCATCTCGTAATCTGTGAAGAGTGTTTAGATCCCACAAATGAGAACGAGATGTTCCTGAAGAGAATCATAACTGGTGATGAGATGTTGGTATATGGTTATGATGTTGAGGCCAAGGTTCAGTCTTCACAGTAGGTCAGGAAAGGTTCCCCAAGACCAAAAAAAGCTGGTCATGTCAAATGTCAAAGCAAGGCCGATAGTTTTCTTTGACTTTGAAAGATTAGTTCATCATTAATTTGTACTACAGTAACAAACTGTTAATCAGTGGTACTATCAGGATGTGTTGTGATGCCTGCAAGAAAATGTGAGAAGGAGCCAGCCTGAAACATGGCGAGACAATTCATGGCATTTGCACCATGATAATGCACCCGCTCATTAATCTGTGTTGGTGCATGATTATTGCACAAGAAATGAAATCACTGTGCTGCCTCATCCTCCATACTCTCGAGACCTGGTCCCTGTGGACTTTCTTTTATTTCCAAAGGTGAAAACCCCATTGAAAGCGTCAAGATCTGCAATGATAGACGAGATAAAAGAAAATTCACAGACAGCACATTATGCGATCCAGCAAGAGGCATACCAGGACTGCTTCTAGAAGTGTAAATGGCATTGGGAGCAATGTAACAGTTGTGGAGGAGAGTATTTCGAAGGAGTCCATGCACAATAAGTAAAAGGTAAGCGTAGAAAAATTTTGTGGTCAAAGTTCCGGAATTTTTTGAACAGATCTCACAAATAAAATGGACAAAAATAATTTATGTCTATTACCTTTTTTCTGTTGTAGGAAGCTGTTGGTGAGCCCGAAGGATCGGCGTGTAGTAATCGTTGAATCTCTCTTGTGCCCAACAAGTTTTCGAGATACTTTGGCTAAGGTCTTCTTCCGGCATTTTGATGTGAGTGTCTCTCTCTCTCTCTCTCTCTCTCTCTCTCTCTCTCTCTCTCTCTCTCTCTCACACACACACACACACACACACACACACACACACACACACACACACACGAAAAATCTTGCTAATGTTATGACATACAGTAGTTTCAAAATGAATATCAACAGAATGTAAATGGAGAAAGTGTTTTATTGCTACATGGCAAGGATAGGGGCAACATTCTACTCATATAAAGTTCTCATTCCAATAGCCAGACTTTGTGTCACCTTTTGTTTGTTTCTTTCTTTGTTTACTGCTGTTTGTTAACCCTTCACTGCTGTGGACCAACTCTCACACCACTACGATTTTTTGTCTCATGATATTTCGCACAACCGTGTGAAGTGAAATGGACTATACTGTGCGCATTCCTATTGTTTGACAAGCTACACATGCCAGAACTCTTGCATTATTGCTGCTCTTTGTTTCTTGTTTATGGATCTTGAGAGGCCTTACAGATGTACCATAGTGTTTGTGTGTCATTGTTTTGTTCAATGCCACCATTTCTCCATGGCACAGAGAACTGGACCTTTTGTGGAACATATTTTACGTAACAGAGATGTGAATGTTAAAGAAAATCTTAGTGAATCGTCACATGAAGACTTTGATTGCTGTGATAATGATCCTGATTTCAAGATCATTAGTGATCATGACACTAATTCAGAGCACCTCTCTCCCACCTCGTGGAGGTTCACGGTTCTTTCGTGAATTTGTGTGTGGCACACATAGGGCCCCGAGCTATTGCAGCCCATTCATCCTTCCTTGGGTGCATTTCCTTCACCCTGCCCCACCTTCCCTCCCTATCCTCGCTCCTTCCCCTCTGCCCCCTCCTTCCCCTCACTTGGTGTTCTGATTTATGTCAACCTGGCTATCCATCTGGTTCCCTAGGTTGCTTGCAGTGTTTGTTCCTCCTGCCTGTTGTCTTTTATCCTTTTTGCCGTTTAGGTCCGCACTGGAGGTTTGACCTCCACTTGTAAATTTTCTGTTTTTAGTGTGAGCCATTTGAGGAAGAACTCTCTCCCTACCATTTATGGTATGGATTCCTCTCCCCCATCCTTCCCTTGTGTTCCTTCTCTGCCCTAGCCCCCTGGACCCCGCTAGTCTGCCAGCATGTGTAGCCAGTCCATGTTGTGATTATGTACCCATCTGGCTGAGCCCCCTGACAACACAGGGATCACACTACTGATAGCTGAGCTGTTCCCTCCCCATGTATGCCAAGGAGTGGTTGTTTGTCTTCCTGGAGCATCGGAACTCCGGGCAACAGTCGCCGTGCCAAGCAGCCCTTGCTGTGGCTCGGTGGTTCCTGTGGGAAGAGCCCCTGATAGGAGGGGGTAGTATCAGGACAGATACTTTGTGCTTGAAGTGCATGAAGCTACAAAAACCTCAAACAGGTGTCTCTTTGAATGATGATGAATCATTGAATGCTGCTTCATATGATCCAGCAGCCTTCCCTTCCCTGGTTACGCCATGGGAGGAGGGCCAAGCTCGCAGTCTTGGGATGAAACATTTACCCCACTACCTCATCTGTGCTAGTACAGATGGGGCACATTTACTGCCACAAAGCCATTTTTTATTTGGAGGATATTGAGGACAGATTTGATGAAGTGGAGTCTCTCAGCAAGGTGCAGTTGGGCTCCTGTTGATTAAAACTTCTTCTGCCACCTAATCTGCAGTTCTCATTTTTTAATGGTCTTGCCAATGTCCCAGTGTCTATTACCCCTAACCAACCTTTGCATATGATACAGGAAGTGATTTTTCGTATGGACCTCATCCTACAAAATGATGAAGCTCTGGGCTAATCTGGAACCACGCAATGTTAATTTTGTTCAACATGTGCAGATGGGTCGCAAAGACATCAATATCTGTGCCTTCATTCTGACTTTTGATGGAATACCCTCCCAGAGAAGATCGAGGTTATTTGCTACAGATATGACATGAAGCTGTATGTCCCATCGCCCATGAGGTGCTTTGGTGCTTGCTTTTTGGGCATATATCTTCCCACTGTATGGCGGACCCTCTGTGTGGTGACTGTGGGCACCCCCACCATCAGGGAAGTCCCTGTGTTCCACCACGTGTGTGTGTCAGTTGTCATGATCACCACTCCCTTCGCTCACCAGATTGCCCAGCCTACAAGAGAGAAGAAAAGATCAAAGATTACGAGTCCCTGGATCGCCTGTCTTATGCTGAGACTTGCCAAAAACATGAGAGCCCCCATCCGGTGTCACTTTCTTCAACTTTTGCTTCTGTTACATCCTTCTCCTCCTACCTCATCCTTACCCCAGCCCCGTTCCCCTCTCCCCTCCCCCTCCTCTGCAGATTAAACGATCTCCCCTCCAGGAGCTGCTTGCCCTTCCCGGCCGAAGTAGTGTCCCACTTCTTCTGCACCTGCCGGTAATGGGGTTCCCACCAGAGACCCGTCTCACTGGTGTCTCTCAGGCTGGAGGCCTACTACCACAATTCTGCTATGAGACGCACCATCTGAGCGCCCCAATTTTTCTCACTCTCTTTCAGTTTTGGAGCTTGCAGAAGCCTATACTCCCTCTGTCCCCTGCCCTCCTCTACCTCCAAAATAGGAGGAGGAGGAGGAGAAGAAGAAGAAGAAGAAGAAGAAGAAGTCCCAGGACAAGGCTTCCTCAGTGCCCCCGGAGGTGCCATCTCCCCCTCGCAACCTGAGTCTGACATCTTATTTACGGATGTCACCCCATCCTTGGTCACCCCATCCTTGTTGGTGACAACAGCTGACAGAGTAACATGATCACTTCTTGGCTTCTTTATGTCTAACCTCGACACTTGCCACATGATAAGCCAGTGGAATTGCAGCAGACGCTGTCATCACCGACTGGAAATACAACCTCTTGTTTCCTTCCATTCTGCATTCTGTCTTGCTATTCAAGAAATGTACTTCTGTGATTACCACGCTTCACCATTTCATCGTTCTCGGGGATTCTGTCGGAACTGTGTTGGCCACAGGATAGCATCTTTGGGGGGGGAGTGCTTCATTGTCAAAAGTGACTGGATCCCCCTTTGTACCAACCTGGAAGCAATAGTGGGTAGAGTGCAAGTGACTCCGGCAATCACCATTTGCAATGTCTACCTCTCTCCAGGTAGGCCACTTCCTTAGTTGAACTTTCTACCTTGTTGCAGCAACTCCCGCCCCAATTCCTCCTCCTCAATGACTTCAATGCACACCATCCCTTGTGAGGGAGTGCCGCTACAACAGGTAGAGGTCTCCTAATTGACCAGCTTATTACTGACTGATTTGTGTCTCCTCAGTGACGGTTCACCTCTCATGACTTCCCTGCATTGGGCACCCCATGATGATCTTTGTGAGAGTGACCAGTTTTCGGTGATTCTATCATTCCCCTGCCACCACCAGGCAGACAGGCCCCCACATTGGGCATTCCGCAGGGCCATTTGGCCTTTATATACATCTGTTGTGCACTTCGACATTTCTCTCTCGAATTGCGTTGACGTGGTCATGCAGGGCGTCTTTGCCGCTGTTCTTCCTGCTGCTGGCACTGCCGTCCCCCTAACCACGTCCCCCACTCGTCAATCAGTACCACAGACATAGCAGTTGCTGTCCAGGACCACTAACAGGCACTGCAGCGATTTAAAAGACACTCTTCACAAAGCAACCTCCTCGCTTTTAAGTTGGTGGTTGGTTTGTGGGATTAAAGGGACCAGACTGCTATGGTCATCGGTCCCTCGCTTTTAAGTGTCTCTGTGCTAAGGCTCATTACCTTATTAAGCAGAGTAAATAGGAATGCTGGGAGTGATTTGTTTCCTGCCAGGGGCACATGCCCCTTCCTCGCAGGTTTGGTCTCAGCTCTGTGGCCTTCTGGACTACCAGCAACAGTCAACTATCTAGGTTCTTAGCCTCCAAGGTGCTCTGTGCACTGATCTATTGAGCCTCCAAGGTGCTTTGTGCACTGATCCATTGGTCCTTGCAGATCAGATCACCTTCTGACACAATTTGTGATGGCATCAGCATCCTCTTCCTATCCCGCTACCTTTCTCCAGCAGAAATGCTGTGTTGAACAGACCCCCCTCTGTTTCAGTCACCACTACGCTGAACCCTATAATGAATGCTTCACTGAATGGTAATTTTTGCAGGCTTTTACCTCTTCATATGATACTGCCCCATGTCTGGATTCCATTCACAACCAGATGATCCAACACTTGGACTTTACGCAGAGGCAATATGTACTCAGTGTCTTCAACCTCTTTTGGTTCATGGGTGCTTTACTGTCACAATGCCGAGACAGTATATTTATCCCTATCCATAAGTCCAGGAGGAACCTAACATCTCTCAACACCTACAGTCCTATTAGCCTGACGAATATACTTTGTAAACATCTTGAGAGGATGGTTAGCATCCGATTATGTTGGATACTCAAATCTCAGGCCCTGTTGTCCCCATATCAGCTTGGCTTCCAGGAAGGATGATCTTCAACTGACCATTTACTCAGATTGGAAACAGCTATCCGACAGACTTTTTCTGACTGCCGGCACCTTGTCGCATTCTTCTTTGACCTACATAAGGCATACAACATGGCTGGGCACCATCATATTTTAGTTACCCTTCATGATTGGGGCTTTTGAGGCCCCCTTCCAGTTATTACCCACAAGTTTTTATCTCACTGGCTCTTCTGAGTTTGAGTTGGCACTTCGTTCAGCACCCCTCGGATTCAGGTGAACAGTATCCCACAGGGTTCTGTGTTAAGTGTCAGTGTCTTCTTCATAGCCATCAATGGGCTTGTAACTTCTGTTGGGCTTGTGGTATCCCAGGGTTGTATGTCAGCGAGTTTTGCATCTGTTGCAGCTCCCATTCAGTAGTATCTGCTGAGCACCAGCTCCAAGCCACTATCCTGTGTGCATAGCCGTCTTCCATGGCTTCCAGTTTCCTCCCTCCAAAACATTGATTATGCATTTTTGTTGTCGACCCACAGTACACCCCAATCCAGAATTTTATTTAGGCGACGAGCTCCTCGATGTTGTAGTACAGTCCCCTTTCTTGGGCCTTGTTTTTGATGAAAAGCTGACATGGTTGCCCCATATTCACCATCTGAAGACTACGTGCTTGTGGAAACTTAATGCTCTCTGCCTCCTGGCCCACACATATTGGGGTGCAGTGTGTGCTGCTCTTCTCCATCTTTACTGTGCTCTGGTCTTGTCCAGATTAGATTATGGTAGTCAGGTTTATGGCCCAGTAGCTCCTTCCACTCTGAAAATAATCAACCCTGTTCAACGTTATGGGTTGTGTCTAGGTATTGGTAGCTTCCGCACTGGTCTCATTGACAGTCTCCTCGCAGAAGTGGGGATTCCCCCTCTACAAATACGACAGAGCTAACTCCTGGTTTCTTACACAATCGCCATTAGCTGATTCCCTGACAATCCTGTCACTCTCCACCTCCAGTCACTGGAATGCACTCTGTGTATTCCCCCCCACCCCCACCCCCTCCTCCTACTTGGACGGCGTCTAGACTACGGATTAGGACCAACCTATTCCAGAGTCCTAAAGTCTCTGTTGCCCCTATTGTTTTGCGGCATCTTGTACGGTCCATCCTTGCAGAGTTCCAGGGTCCCACCATCTTCTGCACTGATGGTTCTAAGACGATAGATAAGGTGGGATACACTTTCATGTCTCCCTCTGGCTTAGACCAGCATTTATTGCTGGGATCATGTAGTGTGTTTACAGCAGAGTTACTAGCCATCAATGGGGCCCTCCATTTTCTTTCTCAGGCCTCCCTCCACAGTGTTTTGATATGTACAGACTCAGTGAGCAGCCTGCAGGCTGTCAACCGATGCTACCGTCATCACCCTTTGGTCTCTGCTATCCAAGACCTTCTCTCTGCCCTTGTCCGTGTCACCTGCTCAATTGTCTTTCTCTGGATCCCAAGTCATGTGGGATTCCATGGAATGAACTGGTTGACTGTTTGGCTAGAGAAGCAGACACTAATGCACCATTCCCTTCATGATCCCAGCTGCGGATATGTGGATGTATCTCAAATCTCTGTGCCCAAAAGTGAAATGACATCTGCTGTGCTACAGCTCTCAGTAAAAAAATTCCACACGATCAAGGAGTCTACTGCAGTTCGGCATTCTTCCTTCCACTCCTGTCGGAAGAAGTCCACTGTTTTATACCTCCAAGCATTTGTCGTACAAGGCCCATTCATTGTTTCCTCTTGCATACTGAACCACCCCCATAATGTGGTTGTGGAGCCTGACTGACGGTATCTAATATGTTGGTGGAATGTCCCCTTCTTTTGGCCGTTGCTACTAAGTATAGTCTTCCAGATTCCTTAAATTTAATATTAGCAGAGGATTCATGGATGGTTGAACTGGTTCTCGGTTTCCTCCATGAATGTGTTTTTATGTTCAGATGTAAGGTTTTGCTTTACTCCTGGAGCAGGGGCAAGGTGCTTGTGGTTGTGGCCTCTCTCCAAGCTTTCTCAGTTTGGGACCCATGACCACTCCCCCTTCCAAAGGCCACTCTGTTTTCCTAGTTTTTAGATTTGTGCTACCCTTTCATACCTTCTACTGTTTGTGTTTTAACTTCCTGTGATTGTATGTGTCCACTTTTGTGGACCCCCACTCTTCCATGTGTAACTTTGGAATCGCAGGACTGATGACCTCACCATTTAGTCCCCCCCTCCCGATTAATCAGTCAATCAATCAATCTATCTTTCTAATTCAGAACAGGAAACAGAAAGTGATGAAGATATGACAGCTAATGACAATGTGGAAGCTTACTACCTCAGTAAGATCAGATGTTTTTGCTGGAGAAAACAGCAGCCACCAGCTAATGTAAGAACAAAGCAACAGATATTGTCTTGCAGCTTCCTAGACTGTGACAGACAGTGAAATGTCTCAAAGAAAACACTGCTGTTTTGGAGATAGAGAAACTGTTCTTTACCCATGATATTCTAGATGAAATCATTCTAGGGACAAATCTGAAGATATCTAAGCTTAGAGCACAGTACACAAATGATCGCTTATCCTATGTACAAGATGTTGATGTCATTGATTGGAAGGCACTGATTGATCTGTTGATGTATTCAGCCATTTTCAATTGGGAAACAAATTGGTTTAAGCTTATTTGCAACTGATGGGACAGGCAGAAATGTTTTCAGCTGCGCTGTTAGTAAAGAAAAATTTCTTTTTTTATTATATGCATTACTATTTGATAACCCAGATGATCAGGAGGAGAGAAAGGAAGTAGACAAGTCACCAGCAATTTCACACATCTTTCGGCATTTCATCGAAAGCAGTTAACTTAGCTACTCTGTAGGTGCAACAGTTTGTGTCAATGAAATGCTTGTACCTTTCCATGGAAGGTGTGGGTTTAGAGTGTGTATGTCAAACAAACCGACAAAACATGGCGTGAAAATTTGGTGCTTGACTGGTATAATATACAGATTGCTTGTAATATGCATACATTTATTTTCGAAGAGGCAGCGGTGGTCATGTGCCTTTAGACTATGAGAAAGGCCACAGTGTTCCCACATAGGCTGTTCTTCGATTGGTGAAACCTAATATAAATACACGATGGAGAAATACCACAGGTGACAACTGGTAATCATCAGTAGAACTAGTCAATGAGCTTTCGAAAAGAGGCCTCACATATGTCTGTATGCTGAAAAGAAATAAAAAGGAGATACCACAGCAGTTTCTATCTAATAATAAACGAGGTGTGAAGACAACTGTTTACCTATATACAGAAGACATTACACTAGATTCCTTTGTGCCCAAGAAATCAAAAGCTACAATACTGATCTCTACTATGCACCATGCAGTAAACAGTGATCCTGAATCAGGAAAAACTAAGATCATCATGTTTTATAATACGACAAAAGATGGTGTGAACACTCTCGATCAAAGGTGTGCAGCTTATTCATCAAGCTGCCAGATGAGAAGAGGGCCTTTGATCATGTTCTTCACATTAGTGGATGTTGCTTGTGGTGTGGATCCTTACGTGGTATGTCAAGCTTATCCAAAGGCAGAAGTAATGACAAGATTGATCTTCAGGAAGACTCTAGCTAGAGGTCTTCCTGAGCCTCATATGAAGCGCAGACTTTCTATAGAATGCTTGCCACAAGAATTGAGTGACACCGTCAGAAGAATACTTCACTTTCAAGATAAGTCGCAGACACAAAAAGAACAGTTAAAAACAGAACTCATCTGAAGAGTAAAACAATATTTCCCTGTCAACAGCGTGGCATTCCGATTTGTTTGGAGTGTTCTAGCAAGGTCAGTGTGAAATGCATGCAAGATGAAAGTGACTGAAATATGATTCAGGAACTCATGATTAGTTTGTACTTGGTTTTTAAAAATAAAATGTGGCAAAAGTTTTCCATTATTGAATTATGGAGTGCAATAGTCATTCTACTTTGAAACAGTGAGCAGTAAACTCAAAACTGACTTTGCATCCAATTTCTCATTAGTGAAGTGTGTTTTTCCAACTAGTTATTTTGTGTAAATGAAATATTATCTCTTTGGTGATAATCTGTGAGTGGGCAGAGAACTATCTACTGTTTTTTTTTTTTTTTAACACACAAATTAAAAACATACTGCAAGTTTTGCTGTGTTTTATTTGTCTAAATGTTTAAAATCCTGTGTTGTTCAAAAACATTCAAATTTCCACAAAGACTATTTCTAAGAAGTGCAATGATTGACAGTCATGAAAATATATATTCAGCAGCAAAACACTCGTTTTATCTATAAAACATAAAAAGCTGGTCCAAGAGACCCCTCTATAGCAACTATGTTCCTGTCTGTGTCCATAGTAGTTAAGGGGTAAGCAGCGAAGTAATGTTTCCCCACATTTATTTCATTGTAATGAATGTACTTCCCTTGTTTCCACTTTCAGCTTGTCTTGGCATCTTCATTGTTAATTAATCATGTTTGCGCTGTGTGGCACAGGTGGCCTCGCTGTTGTTTCTACCATCACAGTTAGCAGCTCTCTGTACACTGGGCACCGATACAGCACTCCTTGTAGATTTGGGGTATCGCGAAGCCACTGTCGTCCCAGTGTATGCAGGTGTTCCAGTGCTTCGTGCTTGGCAGGCACAACCTATAGCAGGAGAGGCAGTGGAGAGGTAAATCAAATCCCAGGATTAAGTGTAAATAAAGTTACTACTGTAAAACACTATTGAGATCGTGTAGAAATTCAGTTTCCTAAACCAGACTGCAGGGTGTTAAAACCATACTGAGCACTTTTCTCTTCCTGGAACAATCTCTGATTCATTTCCATAAATTCGTAAGTATTCTTTCCTGTGCTGCGTGAATATCATGAGTAAGAAATACTGGAACCTTAAGACAGTTTGATCAACTTTACAGTCTGTATGATAAAAAGTCACAGTGTGTTTCACAGACATCTCTTTTACAACATATGTTTCAAAAGTTGGACCAGTAAGTTTTAGAGGCAAATAAAAAATATAAATAGTAAAATGAGAAATGTATTAATGTTTGCAAATGTTTACCCTTATGAGACCTTTCCACACTAAAGAGTAACTTTCATATGATCTGGCTATGCATGAATGGTGAATCTTCAGTGACCAGCAGTCCGTTTCCCATGATGCTGATGATGGCCTTCATAGGGACTGGCAGTGTCTTTCAAACATGTTCCACAACAGACTTGCCATGTCATATACACACGCATCCCTAATCTTTCTGTCACTCCCACAAACCATCTGCATTACCCACTACATATCCAGACTGGAACTACTTAAGCACCGCCTTCTCCAGTGCTTGACTACCTATCATTGAATTAGTCATTTCTATCTCTGCTGCCTATCAAATTCTTGAAGTTTCGTAGTCTGTTCTACTGCCACACCCACACTCATGCCCAGTCCCTGGTCATATGAGTCATATCAGTGTGGAAGGCTCAGGTACAAGACCTGCCTTTGACAGTAAGCAACATATGCTGGTCTGGTTCCATCACAGGTATAGCCTACCCTATTAGAACAAGGCCTTCATTACTGTTTTTGAGAGATATGGTGCTCCTGTAGCAACAGAAAATTAATAGTTTGGTGTATCATATGACTGACATACTATCAGACATTGTACTGGTTGTAATGGTGACAGAAGTTGGGTGTGCACAGTGCAAGAGATTCTTAAGTACATTTTCCCATAACCGTAACATTGATTCTCTGTCAATGATACAGCCTAAGGTCATTCAAGAACTAGAATAAACAGATACCACAGAGTTAAACATGCAGCATGATCGCCTCAACTGCCATGAAGAACAATGTATTGATAACAGGGGTCACAGATGGTTGTCATTGATAACAGAAAATGGCGTATAGGTGAATTACAATTCCATAAATCACGTAGAGTTCACTGTTCAACAACTGGTGAGCTCCTGTGTCATCCAGAAATATCTCCTGACCTTTGGGTACAAAAGATATCAGCCCATTTCAACGTATTCATATTTCATCTTTGATTACAAAAAATTTAATACTAGAATTAATTTAGCAGGTGATTTTCATGGCAAGATAACCTAAAACATAACTAAGTTCCAACAGTGAAATGGACATTCAATTAAAGAAAGATGGTCTGTAGTAGGCTGTAACGTAGACAACCTTTATTTAAATCGTGCAATTAGCTAATTTCAATGGCTTGTCATTTTCAAGCACTTCACATTAACATACTACCTGACTGTGCAAAATTCCTACTTAAAAGTGTAATATTACGGACTACGTGTCATAATTGCTAAATTATTTTTCACTGCATGTAAAACACAGATGTTGTATTCCATCCTTACATTATGAATGGATTCACATTAATGTCACAATTCTAGATGAACTTTGCTAAGTGTGGAGTACCTGGAGCAAAGTCCACAATATGATGATTAAAGTTGTCACGTTAGTAATGTAAGGGTGGAATGTAACGCCCATTTTTTACATGCGGTGAGAAATGATTTGAAAATTACTTGTAATATGTAATATTACTCATATAACTAGGAATTTTGCATAGTAAGGTGGTATGTTAATGTGAGGTGCTTGAAAATAAGTCATTGAAATCAGCTAATCACATGATTTAAATGAGGCTCATCTACATTATAGCCTACTACAGACCTTGCTTTCTCTTATTAAGCATTTGGAGACTGTGGGATCCTCACAAAAACAAAATTTTAAGAACTGCATGTTCTTAGAATATTAATAAAAATGTGTTATACTTAATATCAATGTAGGATAAACTGGTCCATGGCTGTTATTATATATTAATAACGTGACACACTTTTCTCATTACATTTCTTTTATTTTTTCCTGCAGCAAGATATAGTAACAAGCACGACACCTCATGCATCAACTTTTGCAAATTCCAGTCTAAACTGTACCATATTAACGATACTGAGCTCATAAAATTCTGCCAATCAAATACTGCCACAAAGTTACATGTGTGTGAGCTGCTTACAAAAATTTTAATGATGCATAGGAGTATTTCATTGTAAACAAATTCAGATATAACTAATTAGGTTAATTTACAAATAATTATTAACTTTTTGTAGTGTTTGAGTGATTAAACCTCAACTGTAATATTTTAAAATACAGCAATTTATAAATACAATTTATAAATATCAAAAAATAACCATTGAAATTCATAAGGGTTTATCAGTTGCAAAATACTTATTTGTGTTGGTAATTTTACATGTAAAACATTCCAAAATTATTATTAACATTACTACAAGTATTTTATGTCATTCTTTACATTTCTGTATAAACAATTTCAGAAATATCTTTTTCATTATTCCTATAAAGTTTATTTGAAAGCTATTGAAAAAGTGAGTTCCTTTTAATAACGTACAACTATTAACAAAATGTTCAATGTTATAAGTACTAGAATTGTCACAAAATAAATATAAATCACACAGAAGACACTGAATATAGTTCAGCAAGGTAAAATAAAACATCTTTTGTTGGTAAATTAATGAAAGTGTAAAAACAAATACACATGGTATCAGGCTTTTCGCTAATAGGAAATCATGTTCTACAGTACTAATTAACACTGACAGTTACGTTACGTCATACATATGCCTTGGCTCATTATATATCACAAAGTACAGAGATTAGCATGGATGCAAGAATACTGCACGTGAAACTTGTATTAAAATCTCTGTCCTCTTGAAATGTAAAATTTGTGTAAAAACTCTACCTTTTAAATAACTGTGAACTATGACCAGCAGGCATGGAACATGTGGTATTTGTCATTATTTGTATTGTTTCAGATAGTTCTCACAGAAGTAAACTTAGTCTTTATGTATGATGCTTGATACAGATATTCTTTATGAAGACAGAGAAATGCTGCATGTGGCAGGCACTGTTCCTTATGCCATTGTTCGGTCCTCTCTGACCGTTCTCATAACCAGGTCACGTAGCACACATTTCCCCATCTGTCCTTTGTATTTTAGGTGTGCCACTATTTCCCTGTATCATTTCAGATGGACACAGGTAATTTATCAAACAATATCTCAATCAGATTATTTCCTCAACCTTCTCCAGCTGGACTTGGCACTCTGTCTTGGTAGGGTGTGAAACTCTAAACCTACCTTCCTTTCTTCATATCCCAGCAAGGAGGACTTTTCATTACTGGATGTTTGTAATGGAGTATGCGTTAGTTTCTCAGAAAAAAAATTATAGATTCAGTGCTGTTTAGCAGAAGTCAATGCTCCACCTGAATATGATTAACTGTGCAAGAAAGTTTTAACAGTATGGGATAAACAATCTTCAGAATCATGCCTACATTACATTTGCATCATAGTTCTGGAGATACATAACAAACTATGAACTACAAAGTACTGAAAAATTTATAAAATTATTTAAGTTGATAAATAAAAATCTACTCACCAAGCAGCGGCAGAATAAACAAATAAGACGATTGTAATTAGCAAGTTTTCGGAGCCAGTGGCTCCTTCTTCAGGCAGAAGGGTTGAAGAGGAAGGAAGAGGTGTGGAGGAGGACTGAAGAGGTCTAGGAAAAGGGGTATAGATTTCGACAAAGTCGCCAAGAACCGTGGGTCAGGGGAGACTTACCATATGGGGTGAGAAGGAAAGACTGATTGTTAGCGATTGCATCGGATTAGATTTGAAAACTTGAGAGATTAAAAATGGAAGAAAGAGATTACAGACAGAGATTACTGCTTAAACATCATGCATGAGTTAATAAGAAGAGTGAAAAGCTAAGTGCATTGTACGTAACAGAGGTTGGGGGGGGGTTGTCAGTGAAAAACAGACAGCAAAGACAATGAAAGATTTAGAAAACTAAAATGGAGCATAGGAAAGAGTAGTTACAGTGAAGAAATGCTGAGATGGAAGAAATTAATGTAGATTAAGGCCAGGTGGGTGGCGAGAACCAGGGACATGTTGTGCTAGTTCCCACCTGCAGAGTTCAGAGAAACTCGTATCTGAGGGAAGAATCCAGATGGCATGTGTGGTGAAACGGGCACCAAGGTCACGAATGTCACGTTGCAGAGCATGCTCTGGAACAGGATATTGTGAGTTGACAGTATACAGCCTATGCTTGTGCCCATTCATCGTAATTGATAATTTGGTGGTAGTTATGCCCGTCTAGAAGGCTGAACAGTGTTTGTAAGTATGTTGCCACTGGCAAATCAGTAATTTCAATTTTTACAACTCTGAGGAGTATGTGTACGCTGTAGTGTTGAGTTTGTGTGTGTTATGGATGAAGGGAAACAGTGACACCCAGTACCAGCATGTAGTCTACTCCTAATAACTGAAGAAGGGAGAGGGGGCAAATGGGGGAGGATAAAAGAAGAGGAAGTTGAATGGAGGGAGGAAGAGAGAGAGAGAGAGAGAGAGAGAGAGAGAGAGAGAGAGAGAGAGAGAGACTGACTGACTGACTGACTGACTGACTGACCGACTCTATCACTCTGTATGCCCACATGGGAGGGGAGGGAGCAGGGAAGAGTGGTGGGAGAAAGCGGTACATGATCTACATGGAGCAGGTGTGGTTTGGACAGAAGTGAGAAGGGAAAAATCAAGATAAGACTGTGGGAATAGGTTAGCAGAGGTTTACGCTAAAGGTCTTTGAGAGCACAGAATGTATTTAAGAGACAGTTCCCATGTGCACTGTGCAGAGAAACTTGTGCTGGAAGGGGGTATCCAAATGGCCTGCAAAATCAAGCAGCTGTTGATGTCATAACATTGTCAGTGGAACTTCTATGCTTTGTTTTCCCTGAAAATCAAGTCCTGCACTGTTGGCAACAAATCTCTGATTATTTTCTTAGTCCTGCCTGTACAAGATGTGATAAATTAATTTCAGATTACTCAATTAAAGGAGAGGAATAAACAGTTAACTACCAACTTGTAATTTACAGTCCAATTACCACAGTTAATGGGATCAATAGTTTCCTAATGATGTGCCTTACTCTCTGAAAACTTTGATGCTGTCTTAATAAATATTTTTATTTCTGTCTCATTTTAGGATTAAATAATTGCATCTTGCTTGCAGTAATGGATTTTGATGTTGTTTGTCCCAGAACATGTTGGAAAGATTAAGTGGGATCTGTTTATATGATAAACACTGGAAAATATAAGAACACTAGTTTTTTGTTGTTTGCCATGTCATTTAAATGATACACATTTTGATTAGAGATCACAAGATTTTCTTTCTTATTTAATGTGTATTACTTCAGTTTAGAAGTAATGTATTACTTCCTGTTTTCAGGCGCATCAGAGAGCAACTTGCAGCAAGTGAAGGTAGCCCCTGTGACCTGAGCAGTGAGCAAATTGAAGACATTAAGGGTTGGTAATCTGATAACTGTTTGGTTTCTATCAAATATACCACATTAATTAGTTAATCAGTACAGCTAGTTTCAATCTATTCTGCAGCAACAAAGCTTAATTTTTGTTTAAAAATGTTACAGACATGATACTTAGAGGGATTTTTCCTTTTCCTAGACAGTCTTGTAGATGTTTCTTTTTAAATGCCTATTTTTGTTCATAAACAGTTGCTTTGTCTACAGCTGTGATTGAGTGGTCACCGTGCCTGACTGTCTCATGGTCAATCCTTGACGATAGATGGTAAAACCATGTTTTAACACCAGCAATTTGAACTGCCAGAACCAAAAACGATAAAGAATTAGTTGACAGAGCTCTCCAGTATTTAGTATCAAGCACCTAGGTTAGATAGTATGCTTTGTTTGTGATAGAATTTCTATTGAAGTAGTCACTATTCACTAACATTTAATTAGCATGATGTTATTCAGCAGCATACTGCCACCATTGTGTGCATTACAGGTACATGTGCATTACAGTAACCTGACTTGTGATGAGATTCCTTTACTGGATGTGCTAGTGTGATAATGTATTGAAATATAACTCTGTACAGAAAGATACATAAGTGGAATTTGTTTTAAATTGTTTCCTTCACATATTTACTCATACTTTTGCTGGAAGCTGGTTGTCACACAGAGCACAGTAACAGTCACTTCACAACTTAACACTTTCACATCCATGTGTTTGTGTCATTCCAGAGAGTCTTTGCTAATAAGATAAACTGCTTTCAGTTGCTAAGATAGTCTGTGCAATGAAGATGAAACCTTTGTATATAGATGTAGTGGTGTAATGGCACATATTAAATGATATAACCATTTTTTTAATACTGAAATAAGAATTTGATAGTACAGAAATTTTTAAAGAGATTTTTCTTTTACTTTCTAGCTAAGCATTCAGCAGCCTGTCACAATGTACTGTGCCATGAGTGAAGATGTCTAATTCTTCATACAATTTCATTTGGTGTCCCTTGTCCATTTTATGTAATACTCAAAGATCATTCATGATATCATGGTATGGGTGGCCAGGGTTCTTTATGTGGGTGATTATTGATGATCTAGTATAATTATTTGTATGGTGATTTAGTATAATTGTTTGCATGGTAGACATTTGTTTATTGGTTGTATCTGTTTTGGAAGTCTCTCCTAATTTTACCTACATAGAGTGGCTTTGTATGTATGACGTACTACTTTGTAAATACCTGATAGTGTTTATCTATCTGTTTGTTTACATTGTGTCCATGTGTGTTGCAGTTTGTTTTGTGTTGCGAAAGCAATGTTAATGTTGTGTGATCTGAAAATGTTTGCTATTCTGTGGAATAGTTTGCCTAACTGTGTGTGTTTGACACACTCAGTCTCTCCTATAAGCTGCAAGAGAGAACACTTAGTGTATTGATAATTGCAACTGACAATTTTAATGGTCATTCTTAAAATACATTTACTTCAGTACTGGTAGCAGATTAACGCTAGACTTACTTGCATCTTTAAAAAATTATTGGGGTTGAACATAATCAGTTCAATGAGAAACTGTGGCCTGAGTGTAAGACCACTGCTATATGCAATTGCTCTAGCCTCATGAACTCACTTTGAAATCATAAAAGGTGACAACAGAAATACTTCTCTTTTAATTCAAAGGCTGATAGTGTTTCACTACTATGTAGGCATGACAGCAGGGCTCTATTTTTGGTTATGACAGTCACAAATTACTGAAACTTGAATTAACAGATAAGATTAAACGCTTCAATTATGTGTCTTTCAGGCATGCCAGTATTGGACCAGGATTGTCAAAAGTTTAAGTTACGTATAGTGCATTGCATATTTATAAAAGTGCATTTTTGTACATTCCATTGTTGCATTAAAAATTTTTGATCACAGTACTATCTCTTTCAGTTAGAACTTGCTTCGTGACAACACTGGAACGCTCTCAAAAGCTAAGTGAAGTAAAACCACCCCCTTCCGTGGACTACCCAGTGGCATGTGGACGCCATATTACTGTTCCTGGCAACTTGCGTGAAACTGCTTTTGAAGTTTTGTTTGAAGAGGATGGTGACCAGTTGTCTCTGTCCAATCTCATATTGGATGCTATACTGGAGGTCATTGTTCCCTTTAGCTTGAATTTTCACATCCTATAATTTCACATTAATACTATTCTTGTTAGCAATTTCCAATCATTTATCTGTAATACTTCTATTAAACTAATGTTTAATGTGAAACAACTCTCTTCTGGCAGTGTGTTACTTCAGATATTGAAAAACCTTGGTGCGTATCTGAAATGACATGAAAACTGAATTGGATTAAGGAGTCATTCAGTCACAGTTAACACACACAAATTTATAATTATTTCCTGTCTGCAGCTTCTACGGGACAGATACAACAGTTTGTTTAACAGAACCTATTTAATTTGAATTTTATGGCAAAAGCCCCCCCCCCCCCCCCCCCATGAACCATGGATCTTGCCGTTGATGGGGAGGCTTGCGTGCCTCAGCGATACAGATAGCCGTACCGTAGGTACAACCACAACGGAGGGGTATCTGTTGAGAGGCCAGACAAACGTGTGCTTCCTGAAGAGGGGCAGCAGCCTTTTCAGTAGTTCCAAGGGCAACAGTCTGGATGATTGACTGATCTGGCCTTGTAACAATAACCAAAACGGCCTTGCTGTGCTGGTACTGTGAACAGCTGAAAGCAAGGGGAAACTACGGCCGTAATTTTTCCCGAGGGCATGCAGCTTTACTGTATGATTAAATAATGATGGCGTCCTCTTGGGTAAAATATTCCGGAGGTAAAATAGTCCCCCATTCGGATCTCCGGGCGGGAACTACTCAAGAGGATGTCGTTATCAGGAGAAAGAAAACTGGCGTTCTACGGATCGGAGCGTGGAATGTCAGATCCCTTAATCGGGCAGGTAGGTTAGAAAATTTAAAAAGGGAAATGGATAGGTTAAAGTTAGATATAGTGGGAATTAGTGAAGTTCGGTGGCAGGAGGAACAAGACTTCTGGTCAGGTGACTACAGGGTTATAAACACAAAATCAAATAGGGGTAATGCAGGAGTAGGTTTAATAATGAATAGGAAAATAGGAATGCAGGTAAGCTATACAAACAGCATAGTGAATGCATTATTGTGACCAAGATAGATACGAATCCCACACCTACTACAGTAGTACAAGTTTATATGCCAACTAGCTCTGCAGATGACGAAGAAATTGAAGAAATGTATGATGAAATAAAAGAAATTATTCAGATAGTGAAGGGAGACGAAAATTTAATAGTCATGTGGGCTGGAATTAGAGTGTAGGAAAAGGGAGAGAAGGAAACGTAGTAGGTGAATATGGATTGGGGCTAAGAAATGAAAGAGGAAGCTGCCTGGTAGAATTTTGTACAGAGCACAACTTAATCATAGCTAACACTTGGTCTAAGAATCATGAAAGAAGGTTGTATACATGGAAGAACCCTGGAGATATTAAAAGGTATAAGATAGATTACAATCTATTGGTTATGACCTGTAGATTAAAACTGAAGAAACTGCAAGAAAGTGGGAATTTAAGGAGATCGGACCTGGATAAACTGAAAGAACCAGAGGTTGTACAGAGTTTCAGGGAGAGCATATGGGAACAATTGACAGGAATGGGGGAAAGAAATACAGTAGAAGAAGAATGGGTAGCTCTGAGGGATGAAGTAGTGAAGGCAGCAGAGGATCAAGTAGGTAAAAAGACGAGGGCTAGTAGAAACCCTTGGGTAACAAAAGAAATATTGAATTTAATTGATGAAAGGAGAAAATATAGAAATGCAGTAAATGAAGCAGGCAAAAAGGAATACAAACGTCTCAAAAATGAGATCGACAGGAAGTGCAAAATGGCTAAGCAGGGATGGCTAGAGGACAAATGTAAGGATGTAGAGGCTTATCTCACTACGGGTAAGATAGATACTGCCTACAGGAAAATTAAAGAGACCTTTGGAGATAAGAGAACCATTTGTATGAACATCAAGAGCTCAGTTGGAAACCCGGTTCTAAGCAAAGAAGGGAAAGCAGAAAGGTGGAAGGAGTATATAGAGGGTCTATACAAGGGCGATGTACTTTAGGACAATATTATGGAAATGGAAGAGGATGTAGATGAAGATGAAATGGGAGATACGATACTGCGTGAAGAGTTTGACAGAGCACTGAAAAACCTGAGTCGAAACAAGGCCCCCGGAGTAGACCACGTTCCATTGGAACTACTGATGGCCTTCGGAGAGCCAGTCGTGACAAAACTCTGCTATCTGGTGAGCAAGATGTATGAAACAGACGAAATACCCTCAGACTTCAAGAAGAATATAATAATTCCAATCCCAAAGAAAGCAGGTGTTGACAAATGTGAAAATTACCGAACAATCAGTTTAATAAGCCACAGCTGCAAAATACTAACATGAATTCTTTACAGATGAATGGAAAAACTAGTAGAAGGCGACCTCGGGGAAGATCAGTTTGGATTCCGTAAAAATACTGGAACACGTGAGGCAATACTGACCATATGACTTATCTTAGAAGAAAGATTAAGGAAAGGCAAACCTACGTTTCTAGCATTTGTAGACTTAGAGAAAGCTTTTGACAATGTTGACTGGAATACTCGCTTTCAAATTCTAAAGGTGGCAGGGGTAAAATACGGGGAGCGAAAGGCTATTTACAATTTGTACAGAAACCAGATGGCAGTTATAAGAGTTGAGGGACATGAAAGGGAAGCAGTGGTTGGGAAGGGAGTAAGACAGGGTTGTAGCCTCTCTCCGATGTTATTCAATCTGTATATTGAGCAAGCAGTAAAGGAAACAAAAGAAAAATTCGGAGTAGGTATTAAAATCCATGGAGAAGAAATAAAAACTTCGAGGTTCGCCGATGACATTGTAATTCTGCCAGAGACAGCAAAGGACTTGGAAGAGCAGTTGAATGGAATGGACAGTGTCTTGAAAGTAGGATATAAGATGAACATCAACAAAAGCATAACGAGGATAATGGAATGTAGTCGAATTAAGTCGGGTGATGCTGAGGGAATTAGATTAGGAAATGAGACACTTAAAATAGTAAAGGAGTTTTGCTATTTGGGGAGCAAAATAACTGATGATGGTCGACGTAGAGAGGATATAAAATGTAGACTGGCAATGGCAAGGAAAGCGTTTCTGAAGAAGAGAAATTTGTTAACATCGAGTATAGATTTAAGTGCCAGGAAGTCATTTCTGAAAGTATTTGTGTGGAGTGTAGCCATGTATGGAAGTGAAACATGGACGATAAATAGTTTGAACAAGAAGAGAATAGAAGCTTTCGAAATGTGGTGCTACAGAAGAATGCTGAAGATTAGATGGGTAGATCACACAACTAATGAGGAAGTATTGAATAGGATTGGGGAGAAGAGAAGTTTGTGGCACAACTTGACAAGAAGAAGGGATCGGTTGGTAGGACATGTTCTGAGGCATCAAGGGATCACCAATTTAGTATTGGAGGGCAGCGTGGAGGGTAAAAATCGTAGAGGGAGACCAAGAGATGAATACACTAAGCAGATTCAGAAGGACGTAGGTTGCAGTAGGTACTGGGAGATGAAGAAGCTTGCACAGGATAGCTGCATGGAGAGCTGCATCAAACCAGTCTCAGGACTGAAGACCACAACAGCAACAATGGCAAAAGTTGTGATGGTTGTTCAAGAATAAAGTTAAAGACATATACTGTCTGAGCCTTAAGTGAAGAAAGTATTCTCATGGCATTACAAAGGACACATTCAGAAAAATCCATCTTGAAATGGCATTTGTATTGAAATAGATCATATGATTCCCAAATGAACTCAGATCACATGCAGAGAAACTAAAGCTTCTGCAGTAGTGAAGGCTTTTGTGAATGTATATAAAAGAGAAATATATGAAACTTCGGAAGCTCTTTGTTGAGAGAGACAGTGCCATTTTAGATTTAAACAAATGTGGGTGTGGCAAACTTCGATTTTCTATCATAAAGTTCAGGTACATGTCTAGCCTAGAGAGGCGCAGACTGTTTTTAAGCTTAGCTTAGTAAAGAGGCTGCGTGTATAAAATTTTACTTTAAAGAAGCCTATTATTCTTTTTCTGTTGAGCATAATCTCCTTCATAATTTATACTGATGAGTTAATGTTTGGAGTCAGTGTTGTCTGCTTCATAGTTTTTTTCTGGAATTGTTTTTAAGATACACTTTCCTAAAAGATTTATGGTCTCCGATGCTGTCGTGAAACGACTAAAAGATATGTAATTGACAAAAGAATTTTCTCAAGTGCTTTCATTATCTGTAATCACCCTCATATTTTGCAAATGTGCCCACCTGACACAGTTTAACTGTACATACAGGACACTTTTTACATATCCCCCCCCCCCCCCCCCCCCAAGCAGCATAAGAAAATAGTATTCTGTTGGGTGTGAACATTTTGAAGTTTACCGCTATTCCATATTCGCTGAATGGCAACGGCCTTGCCACAGTGGATACACCGGTTCCCTTGAGATCACCGAAGTTAAGCGCTGTCGGGCGTGGCCGGCACTTGGATGGGTGACCATCCAGCCGCCATGCGCTGTTGCCATTTTTTGGGGTGCACTCAGCCTCGTGATGCCAATTGAGGAGCTACTCGACCGAATAATAGCGGCTCCAGTCAAAGAAAACCATCATAATGTCCGGGAGAGCAGTGTGCTGACCACACGCCCCTCCTATCCGAATCCTCAACTGAGGATGACACGGCGGTTGGATGGTCCCAATGGGCCACTTGTGGCCTGAAGACGGAGTGCTGTGCTGTGTGCTGTGCTATATTCACTGAATACACAAACAGTGAACAATAAATACACAATCACACAGTCCAAAAGTTGTCCAGATCTGAGGTGGTTGTTGCCACCCCAAGGCAGCCGACGTAATATGCAGGTCGTACAGAGCACCAGCAAGAATTGCAGTTTCCGATGGAGTGCCTGCTTATATCGGGCAGGTTGGCCACAGGATCCTGCCAAGGTGACATGGCGATTGCTTCAAGGGTGTGGCTCCTTTCTGCCATTCGTCTTACGGGGATCACTCACAGCCCGCAATGCCATTGGCAGTGCAGGCCGCAAGTATGGATTGATTTTGGACTGTTGTGATAACTCCTCCTCACTGTCTGTGTTGGTTATGTCAGCAAGCACATGGGATTGAATGGAAAGGAGCAAGCTAATAGGACAGTAAGGGAAGGCTCTAAAAAAAATGTGAGAATGAGCTACGGGAGGTACAAAGTAACAAACTGCAGACATTCAACCAGCAGTCATGTGGTGGTAGACAGTCCTTCAGTCATGCAGACTTAAAGAAGTGATTTTAATATATTTGAGACACGTGACCTCCTTTGGCAGGATCATGGGGCATCTTTCTTTTATCATTTTATTTTTTGTTATGATGAGAGGCCAGTGTCTGACCTTAATGGAGAGCTGGCCTCAACAATTAGGAACGTGTGAAAAGGTTGTAAAAGTGGATGGGAGGAGGCATTATGATGTGGTAAATGAATGATTAGTTGTCAGCAATAAGAATTTGTGTGTGTGTGTGTGTGTGTGTGTGTGTGTGTGTGTGTGTGTGAACATTTTCTGTTATTAGGATATCACTATTTGATTGCCATAACTACCCAATCACCAGTGAAATATGTATCATTACAAAGACAACTGAAAAATAGTATGTCTTTTAATTTAATTAGTTGTAAGATGACTGCTGAAAAAGCATCTAATTTTGCTGTGAAATACTATGAATAATTCATTACAATAATTGTTCAATTTTAAACAGTGTGCAACAGATGCTCGTCGGCCGCTAGCAGAAAATATCTTCATTGTTGGTGGGACAGCAATGGTACCTGGCCTCCGTGCCAGGTTACGGGATGAAATGAGACAGCTTTTGGGTTTGGAGCGTTATGCCAGTAAGCTTTCATTGCCAAATCTGAAATTTCACAGAGCCCCTGCCAAAGAAAATTATGCTGCATGGCTTGGAGGTGAGTCTCTTGCAATAAAGTTTTTAGTTATCAAGTAGTAAGGAAAAATTATAACTTTGCAACTGAATTAACTGTAAGTAATGTAATCAATTTCTCTGCAAAGGTTGCCAAATTTTAGACATAACTGGTTATCATTAAACATCATGTTGAATCAACTATCGCCGGCCGGGGTGGCCGAGCGGTTCTAGGCGCTACAGTCTGGAACCGCACGACCGCTATGGTCGCAGGTTCGAATCCTGCCTCGGTTATGGATGTGTGTGATGTCCTTAGGTTAGTTAGGTTTAAGTAGTTGTAAGTGCTAGGGGACTGATGACCACAGCAGTTAAGTCCCATAGTGCTCAGAGCCATTTGAATCAACTACCAAAAGCTTTATATGCAATGAATAATCGTAATTCCTTTTTCAAAATCTAAGAATAACAGGGCATCTGCACTTACTACTATTATGGTGATCAGTGACAGACTTTGGTCTGTGACTATGTTATGCATGCATAAAGAAAATTTGACTGTTGATGAGTTCTGAAACAAGATCTTTGTATTCATTAAGTTATAATAGAAACTGTTTCTTAATTGTGATTCATCTCTTAAACAGTTTTGTTCACAATATAACAATCCAGACAAGAAGAGGACATAGGGCAATATCAATTGACAATTTATTTCTAAATCATCTGTTTTTCATAATAATAAATGCTTTTTGTTACTATAAGATCAAATGGCAGCAATAAAGCATCCCCATCAGTTAGGTTCATCTAAGAAAGAAACATACAGTTTTACTTATGCATAAGTGCTAATCCAGTTACACCATTCAGAGAAAATTTATGAGATGAACAATGGGAAGTAGTTTATCAAGGACATGTGATCAATGAGGAATTTGATATTTTTTTTTCCTTAGATACAAAGTATTACAAGAAGATAAGTGAGAAATTTTATATTCACTCTTAAATATGAAATACTACAAAAAGATAGATGAGAAATTTTATATTCTTTTGTAAATATAAAGTATTACAAAAAGGTTCATTTGATTTCACGTGACTATATCTTCCACATTAATGAACATAGAAACTTCGGGTCAATTTTGGCTTTCGTATAGAGGTACAACGTTTTTATTTCCAAAAGATCCCTCTGATTTTACAAGAGTACATCTTTTACATGTGTGTACATACCTTTCTGTACTTCTTACAATTTCTTTTAGGATCATAGTTTTCATTTGCTTTTCATAAATGTTCGTAATGCCTGTCAGCAGATGTAGGACACAAGCATTCAGATGATAATCATACTCGCATCATACACTTGCAAGCATATCTGGTGTTGGCATTTACTGCTGTTGCTTTGTGGCATTACAGTTCATCCCAAGTTTTTATAAGGGGAGGCTTATAGTCTTTTGCAACACCCCTGCCCCCCCCCCCCCCCCTGAAAACCATGGTGTGAGATCAGGCAACATCTGAGGCCAATGGTGCAATACAAAATTCATACACATCTTACACTTTAGTGAGTTCAGTGCCACACTGCCAACACATAGTTGTAACTGATTTGCACCTTTTGAAACAAGGAGTGTAAAAGACATTTTGTTGCTATGTTACTGCGATCTTCGCTCAACACACATAGTGAGTGAGTCAGCTAGCTGCACGAAGGAGAGCTGTAACAGCAGTCACATGAACTGGCAACTTACATTGGGGGGCTAAGGTAAACTTTTAGTTTCAATGCATAAATAAAGATTTAAACCGCATTTTATCTTCAGTGATGCAGAAGATATAATCGTGAGAAATTTGATGAACTCTAAAGACCCTTAACTTTCTTACAAAATAATAATCCAGTTTTCTGTTACAATGGGTCAGGAATGATAAGAGCAGAAGCTGAAGGAAAGGATGATTAACACCATGGACAAAAGCAGCTTGTCCCCGAAATTCTTTACTGTGGCTTCAAAGTGGAAAAACCCGTGCTTTAAGTCCAAAAAAATTCAAGAACAAAGTAAAGTTATTGGAATAAATTTGACAAGGTGAATGCTGTTCAATTTACTGATGATATTAGCAGTGAGACAGATGTTAACAGACTCAAAACATTGGCTTCTAAATTCAGTGAATTCTTTCTAACAGTAACTGAAAACATAGGGATTAAAAATGATCCACTGAAAAAGACTGTTAAGATTTATATGGTAAGGAAAGTTCTGTCAGAATTTAAATAATTTGGGAGTAAAGGAGACAACTCATCAAATAGTAATAGCATTTAGTCACTGACATACACTCAAAAAAGAATGCTGTATCCACAGTCCATTAGACCTACTTTCATACACCATACGCTGCCGCTGCCGCCGCCACCACCACCACCACCACCACCACCACCACCACCAAGCATCAGTTTTGCTAAATCACCTGTTATGGAGATCACAAAAATTACTAGGCTGCTGGAAAGTGATAGGCTATGATTGTATTTTAAAGTACTAAAATCTTGTGCTGACTTGGTGGCACCCCTATTGAGTTGTTACAGTATCCTGTTAATGAGTCAATGTGTATTTTCGTGAATGCTTAAGTATGTAGCAGTATCACTCATTTATAAAAGTGGAGATTAGCAAGTGACCTATAATTATAGACTCATATCCCTCCTTCTCTTGTTCTCGTATTCGTTTTAGAAGAAAATATTGAACCATATTTCAGCAGGAGCTCAATCTGCCTTCTTTGAAGGCTTTTTCACTGAGAATACAACATGTGAGAAAATGAGAGAAATTACATGTTTGGATTTTTTTTTTTTTTTTAATTTAGCCAAGGACTTTTTTTGAATAGTTGATAAAATTCTATGAGGGGAACTAAAATGGTATGTCATTAAAGGCAGTCCCCTTGCATGGATAGCCATATTAACAATAAAAAACAGAGGTGTTACATTAATGTGACAGGGATATGCATAAAATGGCATCCCGCAAGGTTCTGTATTTAGCCCCTTCCTGTTCTTGGCCTACATATGTAATTTATCGGGAACATGAAAGGACTTTTCAAAAGCTGTGAGACTTAATGGTGACACTAGTATACTAATAATGAGCTCAAACACATCAGTATCAGACAGAGCCAGAAGAGTAAGAAAATGGTCTTACAACTGATCCACAACAAACATTTTAATCCGTGATCTAATACTCATACTGTGTAGTTCCAAATAACTCAAGATGACTTACACACTGGGTGAGGCCCCGTGTGTGAAGTTCATAGGCATCCAGATGGATAATAGGTGGTGTTGGTGGATGGGTAAGGTAAACAAGAAACTCAGTCCTGCCTGCTTTGCACTTAAGAATCTCTGTCATTGTGTTGACCCACACATGGGAGTATTGGTGTGCTTTGCTTATGTTTACTGAATTCTGTTCTATAAAATAGTCATCTGGGACACTGCAGTTAAGGTCAAGAAAGTCTTTATTCTACAGAATTGTGCAGTAAAAATATTGTGTGAAGTTGGCAACTGACCATTTTGGAGAAACATCTTCAGGGACCTAGGGAATCTTACACTTACATGCCAATACACATACTCTCTGGTGGTATTTATGGTTAATAACAAAAGTGAATATGGGATAAGCTGTGCATTTCACAGCTGAAGTACTAGGAGTAAAAATGATTTCTCTTTAGACTATGCATCTTCATCTAGATTCCAGAATGGAGTACAGAATCATTTAACAGTTTACTAACAGACATCAGGCAAGACACTGAAAATTCTCAGATATTAAAAAATCAAGTAAAAGAATGTCTCATTAACCACTCCACAATTTATTAGAAAATTTGAACTTAGGGTTGTAATGACTTTGCTAGTACATAGACAGCTGACTGTGGTCTGTGTCAAGTTATATAAATGCCTTTCATAAAAATTTCTTGGTTCACTTGCCATTGTCAAATTTGTACACAATTCCAAGCTTTCAGTGATATCTGCCACCATCTTTTTTTGGGGACTAAAATGGACTGTCATGAAGTGGCAAGGTTCCCTCTTTTATACCACCAGAATGGCGTCCATTTGGCTGGATTATGTCTTGATGGCAGGTACAGGGGTTGGCGCACTCTACATCCACAGATTTTGCTTGCGCTCTCTATCTAGCTTTGCTTGCAATGCCATCCATCAGATCAGGTGGTGGATTGTGTGAAGTTTTCCCCTGTGTTTTTTCCCTGTCAAGTGCATTCTTGCCGACATTGCTAAGTGAATAGCCATTGTCTCTATTGAAGTTATATTCACAAAGTCTGATTTCAACAGCTTCTCTGATCACAGAGTGCCAATAGTTCGGAGTGTGAGCCAGTATTCTCATTTGATCAAACAAGATCTTGTGATTACTTAACAGGCTGTGCTGTGTCACCGCTGATTTATCTAAATGCCTGTATTTAAAGTGACGTTGGTGCTCAATGCAACAATCAGCAGCTCTCTGTATAGACTGGCCCATGTAACTCTTTCCACACTCATGAGGAACGTTACAAATTTCTGGCACTGTCAGGACAAGATTATCTTCTACGGGTCACAACATTTCTTTAATTTTTCTGAGTGGCCGGAATTTGGTCTGATTCCTTGACTGTCCAGGGCTCTACCTACCGTGCTACTTGTTGCGCCGCAGAATGGAAGCTATACTAGGTGTTGGTCCTCTTGTTGTCATGGAGGCAACATTTATGAATAAAGACACATCTTTGTTTTATCAACAGCATTGATCTGATTTTATTCCTTCTTAATATAGCCTTCAGATGCTTAATCTTAGAACTGAGGTGGTCCATGTACGCCGAGATTGGCATCCAGTTGGCTGGATTATGTGACAATGGTGCTTACAGTGGTGACGCACCCTACGTCCATAGATTTTGCTTGCACTCACACTCTTAGCTTTGCTTGCAGCATCACCTGTCACATCAGGTAGTGACTTGTGGGAAGTTTTCCTCTGTATTTTTTCCCTCTCAAATGCATTCTTCCATGCGTTGCAAAGTGCATAGCCATTGTCTCAAAGCTGTTTTCACAAAGTCTAATATCAACAGCTTCTCTGATCACAGAATGCCAACCATTTGATGCATGAGCCAGTACTCTCCTTTGATCAAACAAGATCTTGTTATTACTTAACAAGCTGTGCTCTGCCACTGCTGATTTATCCGAATGCTTGTATCACAAGGAATGTTATAAATTCTTAGTACTCTCAGGTCAAAATCATCTTCGGGTTGCAATATTTCTTTAATTTTTCTTGGTGGTCTGAAGACTGGTCTGATTCCTTTACTATTTAGGACTACCTATTTTGCTGTTGTTGCACCCCGGAATGGTAGCCACAACGTTGATCTAATGTCATGGACAGAACACCCGTTCCTTCTGAATATCGTCTTCAGATACTTAATCTCAGAACCGAGGTGGTCCATGTCCAAAATAGTTCTGGCTTTGTATAACAAGGTGTTCAGCATAGCTCCCTTCTGAGCTGAATGGTGAAAGCTGTGCCCATTGAGAGCAGAGCACAGCTTGTTAAGTAATAACAAGATCTTGTTTGATCAAATGAGAGTAATGGCTCATGCATCAAACGGTTGGCATTCTGTGACTAGAGAAGCTGTTGATATCAGACTTTGTGAAAACAGCTTTGAGACAATGGCTATGCACATTGCAACGCATGAAAGAATGCATTTGAGAGGGAAAAAATACAGAGGAAAACTTCCCACAAGTCCCTGCCTGATGTGACAGGTGATGCTGCAAACAAAGCTAAGAGTGTGAGTGCAAGCAAAATCTATGGATGTAGGGTGCGCCACCACTGTAAGCACCATTGTCACATAATCCAGCCAACTGGATGCCATTCTCGGGGTACAAAAGAGGGAACCTTGCCAGCTCATGACAGTAACTTTTAGTCCAAGATGAAAATTATGGTGTATATCATCAAAAGCTTAGAATTTTGTCCGAATTTGACACAGCCAGTGAAGCGAGAAATTTTTATGCAAAGACATTAATATGTTGTTTGAAGTATTAGATAGAAACAGCAGCTGAGTTGTATGGGAGAAGAGTCAGTAACTAGAAGTAATTCCCACAATTTCCAGTACTTGCAGATAATCTCTAGTTTTAATTTGTTGCTAAAAACACACACACACACACACACACACACACACACACACACACACACAAACGAATGAATACACAGTTCTTGATCCTACATCAGTAGTATGCACCACAGTAGTTACGTAGCAAATTATCTGTTAGGCATCATCATTGGGGCCATGAAAAATTGTGACTTCTGTGATAGCCTACCGCAGTCAAACACTGAATATAATTGAACTTGCTGAAGGATTTGACAGCTAATGTCTGCTTTTGTTTGTTCAAAACAAAGCGTTTTGCAGAAGATTAGAGATTACAGAAGAAATAAACACTATAAAATAATGTGATCAGAACATCTTAACACCAAGAACAATTAATATGTAACATGGAAAACATTATTGCATTATAGGTAATACTCCAAATAATTATATAGCATCACAAGTCATAGCAAGTTTATTTATGGAGTATTTTTAGGAAAATGCCCCGAACTGCCGTGCTCCGTATCACATCTTTGTTTCTACATCACTGTTGTGATTGTAATCCATTGCTGTAGGTCTATAATCTTCAGACAATGTAGTACTGAACATGCTGTGAAAGTGAAGACTGACTGAACATTGGCGTTCTTGAATGTTGCATATGGCAGTTTTAGTTATCCCAGTATGCACCCTCAGATGAATAATTAAGCTTTTACGGGTGGCACAGCAACTGAGCTGTGCTCAACTGTGCACGCATTGCCTCTATGTGAACGTAAGGCGCTAAGTGAGACATTTATGTTTCAAGCAACATTGTATCTAAACATGAGTGAATTTAAGGATGTGACGGGGTGGCAAAATGGACAATATTGTTTGGCCACACTCATTGCCATAAGGTGTGTGAAGCTGCTGGAATGGTTGCAGGGAACTGTTCAACGTGTCTACACGGTGTTGTAACACGTGTGGCCGTGAAACATAATATGACAATTGTGGTTGGAAAAAGATTGTGACTGAGAGGGACCAGGGACACATTTCACAGCTTGTGAATTAAAGTCATTTCCAAGCTCAACAGCAACTGCATGCAATGAACATTTGGAGCTAGTTGCCTCTCAAGAGGCCATTGCTCACACAGGCACATAACAACCACTACATCAGAGTTCGCCAGGCTGGAAGAATATGTAGTTTGTTTCCTGAAGACTTTCCCACCATGTTATATCTCAGTTGGCCTGCAAAATCATTGGGCTTGGACTCCATAGAGAATCTGTGGAACATGGTGGAACAGCAGGTAAAATGCCGGCATCAGCAGTCCCACAACTTTGGTGGAATTGCATCATCAAAACCTCAGTGAATGGCTTAAACTGGATGTGACATACTTGGACACTAAATTATGCTTGTGATTATGTCTAGGGGTGACTAATTTTTTGTCCGATGACCTCATATATATAAAAGAAGATATGGACATTAAAATTATTTTACTCATGCCAATGTTAATCATGATTTCAAAACTTCACTACATGAACGTAATGTAAGTCACTTACTGTGTCCAATAGTACGGAAGATTAGAGTTTAGCATTACGTCAAGAGTGAGATCATCAGAGATAAAAACACAAGGTCAAACTGGATAAAGATGAATGTGAATCTGCAGCCATAACACCAGCAGTGCCTTATTTGGTTGTCCTGAAGTACCTAAATCATACATCCAAAGAAAGTAATTGTAAGGCATCTGTTGGGGTTTGTGAACTTGAAAATAAGCATACTGTTATTTTGACACTGAAATATTGGAAATGTCGTGTGGCTAGGGCCTCCCGTCGGGTAGACCGTTCGCCTGGTGCAGGTCTTTCGATTTGACGCCACTTCGGCGACCTGCGCGTCGATGGGGATGAAATGATGATGATTAGGACAACACAACACCCAGTCCCTGAGCGGAGAAAATTTCCGACCCAGCCGGGAATCGAACCCGGGCCCTTAGGATTGAGAGTCTGTCACGCTGACCACTCAGCTACCGGGGCGGACATTGTAAAAGAAGAAAGATGCAGATGTGTGCTAAAAGGCAGAATTTATTGTGTTCATAATTGAGATGAGCTTTGTACCCAAGGTATTTAAACAATTTGGCAAATAAATGGGGACATGGCGTCGTATAATTTTAATCTTGTAGAAACATTGGCTCAAGTGGCTTGGGGCATGTCATTTCCTCATTACTGTATACCATTGTATCCCTTCCGGATTTGTAACTTCTGTAAAATGATTTAAAGTCCAACACTTCCTGTACAGGAGTTGCTGCACAGTGTCCCTGACAATCAACTTTCTGCCCATGTTCCAAAGAGGAGAATATTAATACCAAGAATCTAGTATGTAAAGGGTAGAGACGACTTAAATAAGCAAGCATGCCAAATACGGTAGTCAGCATTATTGTGATGATATACATATCAGGTTCTTGTGGCCTTATTTTATGTGTAATATAATACCAAGCTATTTCTTATAGTTTTGAAGCTTTTAAGCTCAGATGTCATTCAGCTTTTTCCCAGTTGTTAGGTTGGTATTAATGGTACTGTAAGATATCGAAATAAATAATTTTTTATTCCAGGTGCAATATTTGGTGCAACAGACTCCTTGGTGTCACGGTCCCTGACGAAGGAGTCCTATATGAAGACCAACTGTGTTCCTGACTGGGCTAATTTATACTACAACAGGCCTTCATCAGAGCAGATGTGCCTCTAAAAACAAATGTTCATCTACTATTTTGGCTGTGTCCTAACTTTTAATTCATATAGCTACTATACATAATTTAATTTGTATAACAGAGTAATACATTGTCAATCATTTGAAATTATGATTAATACAATCTTACTGCAAAACATATTCTTTCCTAAGGCCCTGAAGTGAAGTCACATAATTAAAAAGTGACAAATTCATCAACCAAGTTGTATAATTATTTTGAATTTTTTGAAGCTCATAAATCCATTGAGCTATTTTGATTTTTTGAATTTTTTCTACTCATGTTTTTATTTTTCTGTGGTACAGCACCAACAACATTGCTCGTGATCTCAGTACCTGCATTGGTCACAAGATAATCTTTAACTCTTGATTTTAGTTATGGCTATTGTGCCTTCATGTTGGGATGACAGTGTATTATTGGCATTAATCAAAAGATGCAGCATGTAAAATTTTGCAGTTCTACTAGTAGATATATCCTTTCTCCCCAACTTCACAGAAGCTCTCCTTGGCTGCCATGGCATGGTGCTAATAGATTAGGCTCATAAGGGGCAAATCATCACTAGGGCGTACTAATGAAATCCATTGACAAGGCTGTGGCAGGCTGTCAAGTGCAAGCATTATGGAGAAAATTGTACAAACAGATGTTTTTGTTTCAAGGCGATGCTCTACATCATTCTGCACAGGACACACATATGCCACTTCTTTGGGCTTTCAGATTTTGCCTTACCTTCTTATTCTCCTGACATGGCACCTAGTTATTTCTTCGTCTTTCCTCTCATGATTAAACCATTGCATGGCAGGCATTTCCAGGATGACAAGAAGGTGATTTTAGTGATGGAATGTTTCCTCAACAGCCAAAATCCAGGCTTCAACAATCAAGGTATATGTCATGACATACATTGCGTGAAAAAATGTCACATTGAAGAGTAAATACATAGAGGAATAAAACCATGACTGAATTTCAAGGTTGCAGCTAGATTTTTCAAAGTGATGATTAAAACTTTGACTACCCCTTGTATACCCAAGATCCCTCAAACAAACAACTGTGCATGGTAGTTGGAAGAAAGTATAGGTCACAGACAGCTACTAAAATGGTAGCGGAAATAATCTGCAAAACTACATTCCTATATCTGTGACATTCATCTGTTGTAGAGTTTGTAACATATTCAAAGTTGAAATATAATGAGGTATTTTTAACAGAATGACATACCATAAGCCAACCAACATGGCTTGTGAAAACTTGACTCAGTACCACACCAATGCTTATTAATGAAAGTATGATCATCTGGGGGTATCAACCGAAATTTGTAAAGGAGTTGAAGGTATCCAAGTAGTGAGGGAGCAGTTTGTTATCTTCAGTGGAGAGTCAACAGATTTAAGTCACTTTAGGCCTGTCTCAGGAAGTGTTTTGGAACTTTTGCTGTTCATGTTGTGTGTTAAGGATCTGGCCGACAATATTAATAGTAATCTCAGGTGTTTCACAGATGATACTGTTATCTCTAATGAAGTACTGTTTGATGAAAGTTGTTTTAAATGTTCAGAAATGTAAAATTGTGCACTTCACAGAAGGAGAAAAACTACAGAAACAGTAAGTGTCAATATGGGTCAGTCCAGCTTGTGCAAATACTTGGGTGTAGGTTTGTCGGGATATGAAAGGATCACATAGGATCATAGGTAAAGTGAAAAAATGCTTACAAAATACTCATTTAACCCACCCTAGCATGTAGTTTAAGCATGTGGAACCCATACAAAATAACACCAGCAGGGGATAGTGGAAAAACAAAGGAGAGCAGCACAAATGGTCACAGGTTAGTTTGAATTTTGTGAGAGCTGCACTGAGGTAGTGAAACACCAGCTACCCTGTCAAAGTCAACAAAAAGTTTTCAATGTTTCAAGAACAAACTTCAAGTAAGACATCTAGGAATTTACTATAACCCTCCTATGTATTTTTCCTGTGCGGACTGGAAGACAAGATCAGACTCATTACAGCATGTGCACACACACACACACACACACACACACACACACACACACACACACACACACACACACGCACACACACACACGAGCTGTCTTTCTTCCTGCACTACATACATGAATGGAGTGGGAAAAAGACACTGTATTAAGTGGTACGGTGAAAAGTATCCTCTGCCATTCACTCATAATGGGTTGCAGAAGCTGATTGAACTGTCCATGTTCTTGTCATAGGACTTACTGGACATTGAAAACCGCAGTTTTATTCACTCCATGTCACAGCATATCACAGCTGTTAAAAGGCTCGTGAAGTGCCACACATTGTAATTATGACTGGATTAGCTTAATTAAGCTATTGTGCATAACATTCTTAGTTCTAGCCATTAAAAACACCAATTTTTGTGACGATATATGGTTACTATGGTCCTATTTAAATTACAAGGTATTTGATTGGATGGACAGCTCCCACCAGCAATACACCAGCAGGGGTCCTTATCTGTAGTTGGAGACTTTTCTGGGTATGAAAATTTCCTCTATTTCTAGGAAATAACACAACTCTGCCACTGATCAAAATTAAGAACAGATTTTTCACATGCTTAGAGAGACTATTTAGATCTATACTGTAAGTGAATTTCAGATTTTTTCACTTTTTTGTGGGAAATGTAGATTTTGTATCACTGCAGTCCTACTTCACAAGCTGCTTTCCTTTCTGCAATTTGCAAGTTTCTGTATTTCAAGATAATACTAAGCATATTTTCATTTCAAAACAGACTCCAGCATTCAAACTCTGCCTTTGCTAATCTTGCCACTAAACTCACGCCAGTTACCTGCCTGATGATATTTTCTAAACAAGTCCAAACTTGTTGTTGAGGTGGATTTTTGCACCACTTGGATCCATCTTTACCAAAATAAAGTGAACTGCGTACCTGCTTTTCCGATTGCTTGACTAATTCTGGTAACACAGCATTATGGGGAATATTTTGGAGTTGATTTAGTGGTCTATTATCTTCTTTGTCACTGCCTTCACGTGCATCTTGCTCAGTACCACTACTGCCAATGTGCTCACTTACACAATCTTCATTTTCACTGCCATCTGTCGTAAAGTAGTTTTCACTGTTCGATAATTCCGCCAGCCAACAATGTCTATGCTCAGCCTCCCTTTCTTTGTTGTCCATTTTGACTAAAAACACCAAAAAGCAAGAAACATTCATGAAAAAAAGATAAACTGAAAAAGGCACAGAAATACTACTTCACGGTTGAGGAAGGGTCAAAAATACTCTCATACTGTTTGCACTCATTTATCTCCTTTCATGGACAGCAACCGACTCAGTGCTTGCACGCATTAGAGAGGGGTGTTCAATAATTACAGCTACTGAGAACTTCAACAATGTGCAACTGCACAACAAGGAACTGCCAACAAAACAAAATGAGCGAGGTCAAATTGACCCTACCACATCCTCCCCGAGTTAAATTGTTAGGTAGGTTTGTCAAAAAACAAGCCAGCACTTTTATTGGGTGGAAAATAACATTTTTCCTTGTTATTTTATAGTTTCTCCTTAACACAGAATAGGGTGGATTGTTTAGCTTGAGTTGCGACCCCCTCTGAGCCACAAACCTTACCATGGTGGAGTGGCTTGTGTGCTCAGTGATGCAATTAGTTGTGTCATGGAAACAACCACAGTGGAAGAGTATCTGTTCAGATTCCTCCAAACATGTGGTACCTGAAGGGGCCATCGTTTTCAGTAGTAAAAATCTGCACTGTTAATTAATCTAGCTTTTGAACATCAACCAACATGGCCTTGCTGTGCTGATACTGAGAATGGTTGATAGCAAGGGGAAACTGCAGCCATTACTCTTACTGATGACCTGCAGATCTGCTGTATGATTGGGTAAAGCATTCTGGATGTTAAATTGTCCCCCATTTGGATCTTTTGGTAGCATTCTCTTTGGTAAAATATTCTGGATGTAAAATAGTCTCCCATTTGGATCTTTTGCCAGGGACTACTCGGGAGGATGTCACCATCCAGGAAAGCAAACTGGCTTTGTACAGATCAGTCTGTGCAGTGTTAAATCCCTTAATCTGGTAGATATGATGGTAAATTTAAAAGGGAAATGACTAGGTCAAAGTTAGATATACCGTAGAGGGAATTTGCTACCTTTGGTGGTGGGATGAACAGAATTTCTGGTAAGTGATTAAAGGGTTGTAAACACAGAATCAAATAGGTTCAGTGCAGGAGTAGGTGTAATAATGTAATGAATAAGAAAATAGGAATGTGGATAAGCTTCTACAAAGTGAATTCATGGTCTTATTCAAGACAGACTTGAAGCCAACACCCACCACAGTAATAAAAGTTTATATGCCAGCTACCCCCACACATGATGAAAAGATCGGAAGAATGTTTGTTGAGGTAAAAGAAATTATTAAGGCAGTTCAGGGAGACAAAATTTGTAATGGGTGACTAGAATTGTGTAGTAGAACAAGGAAAAATGGTAGGAGAATATGAACTGGGGAAAATAAGTGTTAGAGGAAGCCACCAGCTAAAAGTTGGCACAGAGCCTAATTTAATTTAAGCTAACATTTGGTTTAAGTCACTAAAGAATGTTGTATATGGGGAAGGCACACTGGAAAATTTCAGATCGATCATATAATGGTAAGACAGAGATTTTGGAAACAGATTGTAAACTGTAAGGCGTTTCCAGAGGCAGATGTGAACTCTGACCATAATTTATTGGTTATGAAATGTAGATTAAAACTGAAGAAATGGCAAAAAGATAGGAAATTAGGAGAAGGACCTAGATAAGTTGAAAGAACCAGATCTTGTTGTTTGTTGCAAAGGGAACTTTAGGCAACAAATGACTGAAACGGGGGAAAGAGAGATTGATTTTAATTTATGAAAAGAGAAAATATAAGAATGCAGCAAATGAAGCAGGCAAAAGGAAAAATAGACGCAAAAAAAATATTGACAGAAAGAAAGAAAATGGCTAGAAGGCAAGCGGTTCATAGAAGCATGTAAAAATCTGTTACTGGCTCCCTTCCACCCTTTTCCCCAACTATAACCTGCTGTAAATCACTTTTAACATGCCTCTTGTGCCTATGACTTTAATAATAGTGGTAAAATATATAATATGTTTAATATAATAATAATTTGTTTAGATGAGTGCTTCATATACCCCTTTAACATAGCTTCCTACCATTCAGAGAAATACACATGTCGAACTGTGTTCGTCCAAAAAATTGAAATATCATGTAGCTGATTTAAGAACTACAATACCGACAGAACCACAACCTTCACAGAGTAATAATTTAAATGATGTCAAATGGAAGTGCGCAATCATGAGAGTCAGCATTTATCCCTACGATTGTGAATATGGGTCTGTGGGCAGTAGCTAAATGAGTGTGTGTATGGTGGGGAAAAATCTGTTCATTCAGGAGAGAAAGTCTTTGCTGCTTTTTTCTTAGTAGAGAATCTTTCCCTTTTTGTCATGTCTGAGTTCATGACAGTGTTGGCAGCAGATACAGCCAACCTGAGAATGAGCACCAATACTGGGCTGGAATGGTCTCTGCAGTTCATTAGATTGCAAGCTCATGCCAGTGACCTAACTCTCACTAATGAAAGTGAATAGTATTCAGTGTTAAACATAACTTGTAAGTTTCTAGAATACTTGCCATTTCCATGTCTGTTACTTTGTATAACAAGTAGGAATTTGGTTAATCACTTGAACATAATGGAGTGGTACTGTGATCAAAACAATCAACATGTCTTCAGTAGCTGGAATTAAAGATTGATAAAAGACTTCACACCTTTGCCCTATCAGAGAGAGAGAGAGAGAGAGAGAGAGAGAGAGGGAGAGAGAGAGAGAGAGAGAGAGAGAGAGAGAGAGAGAGTCACTCACCTGATGTCTGGCCTATTGACAGTGTAGGCCGTCACATTATTCTCCTACTGGCAGGGGATGTTGTTGCCTAGAATTTGATGAATTAATAGAAAGCAGACAGGCGAAAGCTACACCCAGACATCCTTTGAGATATTAATTTGAAAATATGGTGTAGCCAAAGGGAACACAAGTTGAGGTAGTGTTGTTATGAAAATTTTGACTGTATTATCACAAATACTGGTGTAAATGGTGAGCTTCCATCGTGCTGCTGACTGGAAATAAACAAGGTAAACATGCGTAAAGTTCAAGGGAGCAAATCACAGGGAGTTGAGGTTATGAACACACAAATTACATACTCAGTTACACATTTGTATTTTAATGCTATATTCCTCTAACACATATACACAACAGTACCTGGTTGGATATTCTTTCTGCACTTAATCTGCTTAGTAGCAGATGATATAGATGCAAGATTTTTGCACATACTTGCATTAATGTTTTACTCTTTACAAAATTCTTTGCTGCAATTTGTTTCATGTTTCTTTCCACTCATGTGGAGCAGAAATTCACTTGCACTGTAGAAACAATGATCAAGTAGGAATGATTTTAATTTTTTATTAAATACAGTCAGGGACTTACTGTTTTTTATTTCTGATGGCAGGCTATTGCATATTTTAATGCCTTTGTTGAAGGGAGAGTTTCTCCCCAGAATATAATACCATACTGCATTACACTGTGGAATTGTGCATAGTAGGCTGTGTGAACAGTTTCTGGGCTTGTGCAGTATGCGAGGATTCGTAGGGCATAGCACACTTGGTTTAGCTAACTATTAGTTTTATTAATGTGTGTTTGCCATTGTAGATTATCCTGAATCCATAAGCCTAGAAATCTTGTTTCTGTATTTGGTGATATTTGGGAACGGTGTAATTTCATATCAGGCATAATTTTATTTGATCTTAGGTGGAAGCTTAGGTAAGTGGTTTTCTTTGTGTTAACTATGAGCTTGTTTTTCTCAAACCAGTCACCAAGTTCATCTGTATTTCCATTTATGGCCTCTTGGAGTTCATGTTCATTTTTGCTTGTTATGAGGATACTGGTATCATCTGCAAAGAGTGTACTGGTGCTGGCATTGATGTTTGATCGTAGGTCGTTTATGTACACAAGGAAGAGCACTGGTCCAAGTATTGAGCCTTGGGGCACACCTTGTGTAATATTGCAATAGTCAGAGTAGTATGTTTCGATAAGTCCTTGGTTGTTATGTTTTATTGACACTTTTTGTTTCCCATTTGTCAGGTATGAGCTGAACCAGTTTAGTGGGGTGCCTCTGATGCCATATGACTCCAGTTTGTTGAGAAGAATCTTGTGGTCTGTGACATCAAATGCCTTTGACAGATCTAGGAAGATCCCAACTGCTTTTTGTTTTTTGTCTAGAGTATCTAGGGTGGAATGTAAATACTCATATAAGGCAGTTGTGGATTTGTTTTTTCTGAAACCGTGCTGGGCATCATATAGTATCTGGTTCTTATCAAGAAAATTTATTAGTCTTTGGTGAACTAATCTCTCCAGAAGTTTACCAAACACAGGTAACAGCAATATGGGTCTGTAATTTTCTGTGTTGAGTTTTTCACCTTTCTTAAAGATTGGGATGACTTTAGCCACTTTCATGCATTTTGGAAATGTACCTGCCATCAACGATGAGTTGTACACATTTGAGAGTGGGAGAGCTAATTTGTTTATGCAGTTTTTGATGATAAAATCTGGGATGTCATCGATTCCAGATGAGAATTTATTCTTGAGGTACTTTGCACTTGGTACAATTTCTTCAGGAGTAGTTTCCCAGAAGAATATAGATTCTACAGGGGTTGTTATTTTGTTTTGCCTGTTGGGTGTGGGTTTGTTGAAGCTTTGTAACAGATTTTTAACAATATTTTCATAGTAATTGTTGAAAATATTTGAAATCTCTTGTGGATTAGTAACTCTGGTGTTGTTGTGGATCAGGATAGTGGTTTCATATTTATATGGCTGTTGATTTGTTTCGTTCCTTATAATGTTCCACACTGCCTTGGTTTTGTTTGAGGATGTTGCCACATAGTTGTCATTTGCTGTTTGCTTTGCTAGTGCTATGACTTTTTTTTTTTTAAGGATTTTGACATCTTGCTTGATATATCTTTCTTGAGATGGGGTGGGGATGGTGTTGTTATTTTTTAGATACTTCAACAGATCTCTCTTCCTTCTACAAGAAATCTTTATACCAGTTGTTATCCATGGCTTCCTTATTGGGTTCTTTTGATGTGGTGCATTTGAGTTTAAGAGGAAAGTTGATATTGAATTGATATAGAAATGTGTTTCGAAATGATTCCATTTTGTTGTCTGTATCGTCTGCTTCATGTACTTTGTTCCATGTTTCTGCAGCTAAGGAATCATTGAAGATTTTCATGTTTTCATTGCTGTAGTTTTTTACTTTAGTTGTGTATTTGTTGTTGCACTCTAAGGGGAGAACATTTGTAAGGTATAGGACTTGGCCACGGTGATCACTGCAGCCTGTGTCCAGAGGTTCGACTCTGTGGTAGAGACAGTTTACAAATATCTGGTCAAGTGTGGTTTTGGTGTTGTTTTTGCACCTTGTGGGAAATGTTACTGTGGGATTCTGACTAATGAGTTAGTGAGATTCAGTAGGGATCCTTTCACATGCCCTATAGACTGGAAATCAACATTGAAATCACCACATAAAATTAGTACCTTTTTGTTTTGGTGAAGTTTGTTTAGGAGTATTTCAAGGTTTTTTTTTTAGGAAGACACGTACATTGCCTGTTGGAGAATGATAGATACATGTTACGATTATATTTGCTTCTAGAATTTAGATCACAGCTGCCTCAAAATCGTTTTCTTTATTTAAGTGGTCAAACTGGTCAAAACTTCTATAGTTTATGAAACTTTTTATAAATATGGCAGCACCTCCACCTTTCTGGCTTTCCCTGTAGTAGTGGGAAGCTAATGTGTAACCAGGTATGCTAGCTAAACTAATTTGGTCTGGTTTCAGCCAATGTTCTGTAATGCAAATGACATTTACATATTGTAGGTCTGTTGTGAACAGGAGTTCGATTTCTGCAAGCTTGTTTGTTATTGACTGCACATTTTGGTGGTATATGGAGAAGTTGTATGTATGTGGACACTGATGGCTCTTTTGCCTCTGTGGAGGTAGGGGGCTTGGTCATAAAAAAATTTCTAGATTTAACATCCTACCCTTGTTGGCGTAACCTGTATGGCTTGCACTGGTTTTGTCTTTGGGTGCAAGGTTTTTTATAGTTATGTTTTGTTCCTAAAATCTAAAAGGTACTGTTGGACCGCTTTGCCCTTTCTTTTGCTGTACAGATTGTGATATATGATTTGCAATTTCTCTTCTGCCAAGGTTGTTCAAGTGGAACGCATGTCGTGTATAGTGTTCTCTGCGAAATTTGCTAGCTTCAATTATGGTGACATTAGCGAATTTTGAACAGAGTTTATAGATTTGTAAGTTTGTATTTGTTATGTCTGTGTTTACACCTGACCTGTTTGGAAGGTCGTGTCTAAATGGTACGTCAACTAGGAACACTTTCTTTGATGAAATGCACGGCAGTTTGTTTCTTAGTGTTTTTGTTGTTATTCAGGGTGCTTGATAGCAGTTGGATGTTAATGAGACTGCTCCCCAAGTGATGTAAAGACAGCCTTGACTAAGATAGCCAGCACTTCTGCTTCACTGCTGTTCGTGAAGCAGTATCTTGAATCTTCAAACAACTGTGTACTACTGGGCTGACATATGGTCTTGGAGGACTTTCAGTACCTCAGGCACCTCTCCACAGTGCACTTTTGTGATGCATAATATTGGTGCCAGCATTTCTCCACAGTCCACTTTCCTGATAAGTGAAATGGTACCAGATGCCATCATATTAAAAGTGGGTAGATTGTTTTTGGACCGGAGGTGTGACTTCCTCATTTTGAAGACTAAGTTGCCAGGCCTGTTTGGGCACCAGCTCTCTGAAACACATGATGGATTGTTATCTCTGTGCAACCACTAGCCCTCTGGTCATATTAGCATATAACAGCTACAGACTTTAAGACGACCTGCCATCTGGAGGGATTGAAATGTAAATAAAATGGTGAAAAGGAAAAATAGTTAGCCCCTCCATCCAGTAGTCTGCTTCAAAGACATGGCATCAGTATAGTTTGATAGTCAGAGAAAATTAGTTCTAATGGTCAAATTGAATGAGTCAATTGATCATCCGATAGGGATCAGTCTAGTTGTTATCTCACCATCCATGTGAATCAGTAATCAGATTAGCTGAATTATATGTCTCTCTTGCACTCTGGCACTGGAAAGGGCAGTCTTTGTGGCCACACCAAATAGGTGGTCTGCCTACAAATAATCTATGGCTTACAGCTGCCCACTCCAGGATATTGATTTAGGCAACAGCCGTTCTCACTCGGGAATCAGAATTCCTTGCTAATCAGTCCGTACATTATGTTTACAAAAACAACTACAATGAGAAGTTAGACCTACAGATTCATGAACAAAAATTACAAAAACAGTGGGAATGAAGTACTCTTTGCACAGAAGCAGGAACTAAGTTCCAGAGGCAGTCTTCCCAATTTATCAAAATTTACTTTACAATAGAAATTTTTATTTAACAAAATAAATGTTATTCAAAACTTTATATAGCATGTATGATTTTAATAAATTCACTATTTTCTGATTTGCTATAGCCCTTGAGGACAGGGTTGTTCCAAGAGGGATGTTCATTAGAAACAATGAACTACACTATTACTAAACTTGGTGTGCACTAAACTTATAGGACCCTGGACATTTTTCGTGCTTCAGAGTCTGACTGTGCCACACCTGGTGTGTTCACTTATTCACTGGTTTGGAAGGGCTTTAACTTCCCCCCCACAATCTAACAGGGACCACTGTTTACTCACAACACTCCCCATAAGTAGGTGGTGGGCTTGGCCATTGTGAAACAGTCAGTTACGATGTCTTATCAGAGGTGACAAAGGATGCCAACGAGTATTTGCCACAGCCTGGCCCCTGGACTGGGGTGAGCAGTGGCCACTGACTTTCAAACTATCTGCAGAGCCATCCCGCATGGCTGAAGGGCAGTAACAGATTCCCAAGGACAGTTGATATCTGGTCACAATGGGACTCAGTGTCACTGCTGCAGCCACTGAAACATATCCCTGCAGTTTCTTAGCTTACTGCCCGCTTTTCCCTAGGGCGTGGAAGGTATCTGCTCACCACCGCCTATTTTCATCTGACGTATCCAGAGAGAGTCACTGCCCCAATTGTGCAGACTGATTGAGGCCATCTCAGAAATGGACCCTGTGATACACAACTGTGATGGCTCAGTTGTAGACTAACCTTGCTCAGACTCGAGGTTTGTTTACATGTTAATTCATCTTATTGTTATAGGTACTTGATACCTACTCAAACAGTGGTAATACAAATACTTAAAGGATTTGTTTTTATTTTTTCCTGTGGTCACCTTCTCTCTCATATAGTGCTACCTCAATCAATAGTTCTCACCTTTATGCCCTTTCTTTACACAGTGGGCTTTGGCTTCATGACAATTTAAAGTTCTTTCCAGCCCCAGGGGGACTTAAAATTCCTTTGTGAGCATGTGTTTGGCTATTCAGTATTCAGTTTACTCACTGTTGACCACTTACAGCAGAATAGGTGTGAACATTAAATATACAATTAACAATAACTTTACAGTAAACTTTTTACAATTTAATTCCACTTCTTTTAGGAATATTCTTTTGTACTAATGTCAATGATTATTTCAAAATATTCTGTTATCTTATAAAATGGGTGTTTGAGTAACCAGTCATTAATCTTACATTTGAAAATATTACTGGTCAGTGACCGAGCAGCAACTGGAAGTTTATTGAAGAGTTTTAAACTCATTATTTTGTGTGAGTTTGCAGCCTTTGTGAGTATGTGTCTTGGTATGTCGAAGTCCAGTTTGCCTCTGGTGTTGTGGGGATATATGTTCTTTCTGGTCTTGAACTCATTTAAGTTGCTTTTGACATAAAGTAGTGCTGTGTAGATGTTTAGATTGACAACAGTTAATATCATGTTCTTGATAAAGAGGGAGCAGCAGTGTTCCTTAAGCTTAACTTTGCTCATTATTCTGATTACTTTTTTTTTGAATTTTCAGAACTTCACTGACAAAGCAAGAATGTCCCCATAACAATATGCCATAGGGAAACATAGGAAACAGGCCAAAATATACCACCTTTAGATACTCATCAGTGACTACACCTGTCAGTCTCCAGATGAGATAACACTCTCTTGCTATTCTCTTGCAGATATGGCTAATATGTTCCTCCTAATTTAATTTTGAATCAGTGTGGAATCCTAACAATTCTACTGATTTGCTTTCAACAGCTGTAGTTAAACCCAGAATTAGTTCTTGTGTTTTATCAGGATTACATAGGAGTTAATTAGAAGAAAACCAATTCATTACTAGTTCTAGTTTTTCCTGTGTTGCCCGATGCAGTTCTGTTGTGTAATGGTGTGTACTGAGCAGTGTTGTCATCTGCATAACACACAATTGAATTTGCTCCTACAAGGTAAGGTAAGTCATTAACTGCAATGATGAACAGAAAAGGACCTAGGACCGAGCCCTGAGGCACTCCAGTCCGAACTTCCTTCAGCAAGGAGCATCTATTTTTAATTGATACCAACTGTCTCCTATTACCTAAGTATGATTTGATTACATCTGAAGATAGTTTGCGTGTGCCATAAAATTCCAGTTTTGCAAGTAGGGTGTTAGATTGTATGCGCCGGCCGCGGTGGTCTAGCGGTTCAGGCGCTCAGTCCGGAACCGCGCGACTGCTACGGTCGCAGGTTCGAATCCTGCCTCGGGCATGGATGTGTGTGACGTCCTTAGGTTAGTTAGGTTTAAGTAGTTCTAAGTTCTAGGGGACTGATGACCACAGATGTTAAGTCCCATAGTGCTCAGAGCCATTTGAACCATAAATTGTATGCACTCGAAGCCTTTGCTAAGATCACAAAGTACAACTGATACTAGATCTTTATTTTCGAATGCAGTTAACACCTGGTTAACAACTTCAGTGACAGCAGTAGTGGTATTTTTACCATGTTGATACGCAAACTGTCTGTTGGAGACAAATTTAAATTTGTTGAAACCTAGGTAAAGAATTCTTTATCCATTGCAACTGGTCGGCTGTTTATAATTTTATTATGTGGAACCATTGCTGTTGTGCAGCTATGTTTAAAATACGTTACAAAATAGTTATTTACTTGGCTGTACATTAGATATTCAAAAACTTTAGAGAAAACTGGGACAATAGAAACTGGTCGATAGTTTTGGAGCAGATGCTTATCTTCCTTTTTACAGACTGGTATCACTTTAGCAGTTTTGAGTGCATCTAGAAAAACTCCAGATTCTAAACACATTAAAAATGAAAGAAAGACGTTGACAGATAAAGCATATTATTTTTTCATTACATGGATAGAGAACTAATAACAGTCCATACTTTTGGAGTTGGTTAACCTTGCCACAGCTTTTACAATCTCCTCTGGGGTGACAACATTCCAGTGGAAAGTATCCCTCCTGTTGGACACAGCACCAAGATGATCTAGTGCACAAGTGCCATTTTGCTTGATTTTGTTTTTCAGCTCACTCACTGAGGTTAGGAAGTAATTATTTACTACTTCTGGGACCAGCATTCCATCTTGTGTGTGGGTTTGTGAATTGTTTTGGTTGATTATGTCCCATACTGCTTTACATTACCATGGGGCCCCAGGCTTTGCAGCATTACTTTCTTTCTTTGTTGCAAGCTTATACTTCCACTATCCCTTTCCCTGTCTGCCTCTTCATCGGATGGGTTTCTTGGTGCAGACCCTGCTTGGACCTTTTTTTATGACCTGTGAATTGAATTTACATTTCCAAAATTTTCTACAACTTTTCATTAAACAAACACATGATCCCCATTGTTGGGTTTGACCTGCCATCAATTTTCAAAATTTTCCAGAAGTTAGATTATGCAGGAGAGGTCACCTAATGCATTGTAGGCTCTACCTTTGTGCTTTTTCCTCCATGTACCTTTCCATTCACTAGGGCAATAAACCCTTAACCCAACAGTTTCCTTCGCAGTGGCGAGAAAGCATCATCTCCCCTATACTAAAACTGGGTAAGCACCTTCTAGAGATGGATAGTTATCACCCAATTAGTCTCACCAATGTTCTCTGTAAGTTGCTTGTACACTTGGTGAGCTGGCGGCTGTGTTGACACCTTGAGTGTCAGGGTCTTTTAGCTCCATCCCAGGGTGGTTTTCACTGAAGCTGTTCTGCTACAGATAATCTGGTTTATCTGGAGTCTGCTATACAAACAGCTTTTGCCCAATATCAACATCTTATAGCCGTCTTCTTCCACTTTTAAAGGCTTATGACACCACATAGCAGCACCACATACTCGCTGCCTTACATGAATGGGGTCTCAAGGACCCACTCCCGATTTTTATCCAGAACTTCTTGTCGCATCTTACTTTCCAGGTTCAGGTTGGTGCTTCCCACAGTACCTCCCAACCCCCAAGAGAATGGAGCCCTGCAGGGCTCTGTACTGAGTGTCCCTCACCTAGTTACCATAAATGGTGTAGCAGCAGCTGTGGGATCCTTAGTATCACTCTCCTTGTGTGCTGACAACTTTTGCCTCTGCTATTGCTCCTCTAGTGTGAGTATCACTGAACATCAACTGCAAGTGCCATATGAAAGGCCCAGTCATGGGCCCTCACCCCTGGCCTTCGGTTTTCAGCTGCTAAGATTCATGTCATACACTTCTGTTAATGTTGGACCATTCACCCACAACAAGAACTTTACCTTGACAACCAGCGACTCAATGTGGTGGAGACTTGAGACCTGGTAATTAGGGAAAGGCAGGATTTGGTGTGGATGGGGCTGTAATCAGTTACCATTGGTTGCACAGTTTTTTTTAAAATCACGTACACTTTATGTGGAAGCAATTGCAAATAAAGTTGACAATAAGGAACAATTATCAAATTTGACTGTTAAGACACAATGTCTAACTTAAAAATTTCTTAAGCAAGTTGCACTCATGGCTGAAGGCCTTATTGACCAGAAATTCAAATTATTTGTCGACTGAAGTCCCCAATAGTAGTAACTCAGAAAGAATTTGATGGCTGAAGGCCTGGATAGCAAATTCTTAAGAACCTGTTAAACTTCTCCAAGAGATACTAAATTTTTTTTAAAAAAAGACAGTCATCAAAATTTCACTATTAAGAGACAATATCTAATTTAAAAAAAGGCGAGGAAAGATACACTGCCGCGAAAATACGCTAACCTCCAGGGCAGGTAACTGGGGCGTTAGCGGCCACTAGGTAGAAAAATACCTCTGGTTGAACTTCACCAATAATAACACAAGGAATTCAATGACTAATAATAAGAAGTTGTGGATGGCTAATTAATTTCGCCAACTCCAAACACTCCACTCATTGCTCTTCATCTCAGCGACCCTGTGAGCAGCAAGGCGTGAACAAACAGTGTGATTTCAAAGTAGTGGAGGTTTAACTACTGGGTTAATGTTCACTCAACTCAAACGTCCCGGGTCTAGTGGACAACGAGGCTGTTGCCCTCGCAACTACAGCCCCTCTATCTGGCAGTGCCTGCGCACTGCCGGACCTCACTGCTACCCCCGTCCCAACTGAACTCCCTGACACATTCTGACCCGGGAAACACTTGACATCCCTCCAGAGATAGTACCACCATACTATATATCGATAACTGCTGCTGCTGCTGCTGCTGCCACTCATAGACATACGACGCTAGCAAACATAGTGGCACCAGAAAACACAGAAGAAAATGAGACGCCACTATACTCAAGGCTTTTTACGACTGGTCTTTGATGCTCGGTTGACATTGCTTCCCCATTTTTGCCAGCTTAAGCAAAAGTGCTGGCTGCACCTTAATACACTTCACTGCCTGAATAACGCCACCTGTGGTACAGATCCCACTACCCTTCTGCAGCCTTGTGAATCTGGTGTGTGGTTTGGCTTCATCCTCAGCATTGCCGATTCACCACTGTGATGTTTGACTTGTGACTGGAGCGTTTCAAACTAGCCCTGTGAACAGCTTACTCACGGAGGCTGTGGTTACTCCACTGGGATCAGGTGCCAAGAACAACTTGTCAGTTACGGTATACACATTCCTTCCAAACAGGGAGATCTTCTCCTGCAGTGATGGCCCAAATCAGGGATTACAACAACAATCTGCATCCAGTCACTCCTCTCTGAACTCCAGTTGTTCCCTCTATCACATCTCATCTGGATCCCCTCATGTACATCTCTGTGGTGCAGCTCCATGTTGCATCCCATCAGCATCGTCTTGACCTATCACAAGGTCCAAAAGACTCAGTTCAATCTGAGGCCCTCAACCACCAATTCATCTCCATCCTTGCCGCATCTCAGGGTTCAGAAGCAGTCAAATACTGATGGCTGGTCATGTAGGCTTTACTTATAGTCATGTGGGACATACTGAACTGAGCTCCTTGCCAGATAGAGGTGCAGTGTTGGTGCCATCTCTTGTGCTCTTGAGCATATCTGTTACTGCACTGGTGAGTGTCTTCTTATCTGCAGTGACTCCTTGAGCAGCCAGCCAAAGTGGCCGTGCGGTTAAAGGCGCTGCAGTCTGGAACCGCAAGACCGCTACGGTCGCAGGTTCGAATCCTGCCTCGGGCGTGGATGTTTGTGATGTCCTTAGGTTAGTTAGGTTTAACTAGTTCTAAGTTTTAGGGGACTAATGACCTCAGCAGTTGAGTCCCATAGTGTTCAGAGCCATTTGAACTCCTTGAGCAGTCTGCAAGCTCTTGACCAGTGTTACCCTCGCTATCCCTTGGCCCTGGCTATCCAGGATTCCCTGTATGCCATTGAACAATGTGAACACTCAGAGACCTTTGTCTGGACCCCAGGCCACATTGGGATCCCAGGGAATGAACTTGTTGATAGCTTACTTAAACTGGTTACTAGCAAGCTGACTCTTGAGATTGGTATTCTGGAAACTGAATGACGTCAAGTTTTAGGGATCTGGAATATAGAATGGCTCACAAAGGAGGCTACCAATCCGTGGAGGTCCTCCATGCAGGCCTCTTGCAAGGAATCTACCATCCTTTGATGGCTCCACATTGGCTGTACTTGGCTGACTCAGGTCATCTCCTCAATTGCAAAGACCCACCTCAGTGTAATTGTGGTTCCCATTTGACAGTGGTCCAAATTTGCTGAACTGTCCCAACCTAGCCACCCTGTGGCAGACTCCTGATCTCCCTGAGATGCAACTTCTGGTGTTAGAAGATAGTGCCTCAGTGACTGACTTTGTTTTATAATTTATTCATGAAAGGGGCTTTTACTACTCCCCCAAAGGGAGGGCCATTTAACCTTATTGACCCATTGAGGGCTTGGCAGGATGCACTGTTGCCTCCTCTACCTAGACTGGGCTTTGGCTGTCTGAGCTCGGTGGTCTACCTCAGGCCTCACCCTAACTGCTCCCCCCTATCATGTGGTATGTGTTTTTCTTGCCCTGTCCATGTTTCTAGTCTTTCCTGGGCAGTTCCTGAGTGGGGTACCTCTGGTAAGAGAGGAGGGGGGGGGGGGTATATATGTTCCCCTCACATTGAAGTTTGCTTTTGGGGACTTCTGGCTGCTTCCTAGATGGGACACCTCACCTGCCTTCTTCCTGTGTCTCTTCTTTCTTCTTTTTTGACACTTATCAGGTCTTCGTTGACCTTTGATAGACTTAGGATTTCCCTCCCCTGAGTTTTTTTAAATTAATTACTGTACAGTTTCATTAACTCTTCTCATTGGTATCTTATTCTGAGGACATTATGATCTCCTGACCTCAGGGTGAGGTTTCATTTGAAATATTTTAAAATCACGAATGGAGTACCACAGATAAAGTGTCTATGTGTCATGAGAGTGCTTTTCCTTACCATTTAATTCTTTGGTTTTTCCTTCTACAATTCCCAATAGTCACTAGCCGAATAAGGGATTTCAACTGATCTGCATTTTCAGTGTACCCTCTTGTGTGTATTGCATGATGTATCCCATTTCCACGCTTTCAGCTACTGTCTGGGCATAGTGGTGTCTTAAGCTCTCCTTTTATTAACCCCTCCTCCTATTTAATTCTCTCTGTTTCATTTAACCTTTTACTATTCTGCTCATCTACTTGCTCATCAGGATGCTTAAACTATTGCCTCTGATTGCTTATTGTTTTGCTCTTTCAGTTTACCTCTTCTCCCTTGTCTTTGTTCTTGAGCATGTCCAACTTACTCATAACAAAAAAGAAAAGATCAAATTCACTTATATTAGTGGTTGGCTCTGGTGAGTAATCATGTGTGAGATAGTGGTTGTGTACTGACTACTTGTCATGTGCAATGGGACTACATACTAAGTTGTGAGGATGTCAGGGCTGTAGATCGATCCACAGGTACACCCTGTCAATAGCAAGTATTATTGGGAGATGTAGTCTGTATGCCAGTCACACTAAACACACACAGGAGGCCATAGTCGGGGTGCTCCTGCCTCAAAGGGAACAGATTCTCACTGGTACCACCTCTATGACCCCTCTAGCCATTGTAGTTCATGTGACCATCTTCCCAGTGTCTTACTCTTCCTGACCTGAGCACTGTATTCCTACTCCAGAGATACTCCTTCGTATTCCTCTCTCTTGACGCCCAGTGTTGGATGCTTCCTCACCCAGTTACGTGACACTCTTTAGGTGATAAAAAGAAAATTACATGCTATCTTACGTCAACATATTCTTTAAAGCACACAAATTAATACTCATCTTTCTCTTTCAATCTGTTCAAATTAACAGCGTGAAAATGTTTGCTCACCATACAAGCACACAAGACCACAAAATTCCAAAAGATCTTAATTCTAAAGTTTGCAGCCTGTAGCTGATAAATATTGCTAATCAACTGAATGCCCTTTTCTGCCCCAGAATTTAGGTTGACAGCTAAGAATGGGTGGTCAACTAGTACTTTTTTTATATACATAGAGTCCATCGTACAATATATAGAAATTAGTAATACTTTGTTTAATCAAATATGCTTTAGGGTGACTCCTTACCAATAGGGAACCCCCTTCTTGATAATGGCTTTCTTGGCAGTTCTATCATATTTCCCTGTCCTGAGAGGTCCTTTTTTTCTAATTTTTCTCGAAGTCACTACTATTTTAGTTTGAAGATCATCTTCTGGAGAAAGCTTGAAGTGGGGTGTGTATTTGACCCAATGCAAATGTTTGGCAAACCAGTGTAGTCACTTCAGCTGCCTAACTTCTCTAAAGTAACTAACGTACATGGAGTTCACTGTCACATGTCACACAATTGTCCTGTTTTTGGTTATGCCTTGCTGCTGCACCTCAGTGGGCCAACCATGAGTGTAACTGGTTTGTGAAAGATAGTTTTCTGGGGCAATCTCAGAGACGCTAGCATCAGTCACCTGTAGTGCATGTTCCCCATTGTTCTGCAGAGGCACCCACAGCCGGTGATATGCTTGTTGATTCCATCCTCTATTATTCATAAATCATATCAACGCAGTGTTCCTGTCATTCTGGTTTGTCTGCCAGTTGTTCCCGCCTATGTTTCACCCTGACTGATCCCTTGTGTGGCCTGAGCAATTTAGGTTATGACCATGGCTCTTTTGTGACTGATTGTTTATTGTATTTATCCCTTCATCGGCAGGCAGTTGACAATTTCTTTCTTCCTGAAAGTCATCCAAAGTTGACAAGACCATAAATGACTACTTGATATTAGCAATGGGGACACTCAACAGCTGTTGCCGTGCCCATTCCAGTATTCGGTGGTAGATTTCAGATACCTCCTCAACGTCTGTGGGAGGCTCCAGATGATGCACTGCTGCCATCTCACACAAGAAAAAATAATGGAATGCCCTACAATAAGGGTTTTAAGATGCATCCATCATCAAAGAATACCTAACATTTTGTTGATGTGGCTGGTTCCAATGCTCAACCAAAAACTCCATGTTTAGTTGCATGAAATACACACAGTAGCGGCTCATTATTTGTATCAACAAGTTGGCTTGGAGATGAGATGCTGACCAAAAGCTGTGATAGATGGACCACAACTGATAATCATAGACCCATACCAGTCCTGAAAGTTCTGCAGGAAGTCTTCTGGATGAATTTTCGAATTTAACCCACAAAACCATTCCTAGTTTGGGGGTGGAATTTGGATATAAAACCAGAAAGGCTGTAACCAATTTGTAGGTGCCTAATTTATTAGCTCTCCCTTGACCAAATTCTCTGAAGAAGTTCCCACACGGATCAGCAGTGCTCTTTCTGTTGAGGTGAATGAATTTATTCCAGTTGTTTCCCGGACACTTGTAGCTATTCATTAGTGTGAACACAGTTCAAAGGCATCACCACAAGCATGGGCTGAAGTTGATCTGCACACTTGCCGCCATCTGATAGAGAAGCTGTCTGTTCTAGCACACTGCCTGACTGAATGATGTCGCCACCTGAAATGGTGAGATCATCTGAGTGCTAGGCGACACAGACATTCCTGCACCAGAAACAAAATTCTGTTGGTCAACCTTCTTGCACTGCAAGTTATCATTAATTTTATCATCAGGCGTATTTCTATTTCAGCATATGATTCTGTGATATTTTCATTAAAGCCTGGTTGAAACTTTACTAGTTTTCTCTCATCATCACCACCACTCTTGGCACCATAGGTGAGAATGATTCTGCACACCCAGAAAATACAATTCAAGTTTCCTCCACACTTTTGCATTCTGTCCCTAGATTTGATTGGCAGTGGTGGTTACCTGTTCCTCCATGCCCAAAAATTTTCATCTACAGAACTTAATTTTATTTCTAAAGTCTTCTGTGTTTGCTCATTATCTGTAAGCACTGCCCAGGACCTCTCCCTGAATCTGAAGATCCATAGCCTGAGCATCTAGGTGCCAATAAATTTCGTTGCTGTGCCCGTGAAAGGCTGTAGAAAATGAGTTTTTTACAGACTGTAGGGCTTGGAACTGTTGGTTGAGCAGGTTATTAAGTTGTGCACTTAATTTATCACTTTTCTCATCTAGTGTTGCCCTTAATTCAGAATTCTGAGAATTTAAGTTTGCACACATGGTGGCCAGCAACTGATCCAAGATACCTTGCAAGTCAGAGTGGACAATAGCTGGTTGATAAGTGGCACTTGCCTTGTCTGTAGCTTTTCTGCAACCAACAGCACTGACATCTGCAAGTCAGTTTCCTTAACGTCAGTGTGCTGTGATACGATGGCGGTGGTGGCAGCTTCACCATTGCTGGCAATGTCAGAGGCAGTGGAGGTGGCGCTATCATCATCTCAGCAACACCAGAGACGCCATCAATGTTCAACACAGGATGGTGCAGCAAGCTGCTACCATCAGTGGGTTGGGCAGGAACAACATCCGTGTCTTTTGGGCCATCAAGGTAGTCCATTGATGCCTGTGCATGGACTGTTTCCTTTGTCTCAGTAACGGTTTGGACCTGCTTCTGCTAAGGCTGAACACTGGGATGGCTCACCCTGTGCAGTGCCAGGCCAGCCCTCTGAGTTGCCAGCCAGGCTGCCTGGGCAGCATTGCAATCTTTCCCTCACAGCTGCAGTTTGATATAAGTACACAAGGAAGGAAAAACCTGTGGTCACCACTTGCAGTGTGGCTAATGTGAAACAAATTGTTCTTCTGTCACCAGTACTGACTTGGCAAATTATGACCAATGAAAACTGGATTTCTTTTAAAGTGACAGATCACACTTGAATAACACTGACTTGTAGATTTTGTACAAAATAATCATAGACAACTGTGGTTTAATACTGGTAACCGACTGTTACTGTTATCAAAACACTCAATGCGTATGCAGCAGCTGGGATTAAAGATTAATAAATGACCTCACATCTTTTTCCTATCAGACACAAAGATAGTCACTTACCTACAAATGTATGGCCCATTAACTGTGTAGGCTATCAGATTCTTCTTCTACTGGTGGGCGTGGTGCTGTCTAGAAGTTGTTCAGATAATAGGATTAGGACAGGGGAAAGCTGCACTCAGAGGCCCTTTGAGATGTTAATTTAAAAATATATAGTAACCAAAGAGAACAAAATTTGAGGTAGCGCTGTTACAAAAACTGAGTGAGGTGGCACAGTGGTTAGCACACTGGACTCACATTCGGGAGGATGATGGTTCAGACCAGGGTCCAGCCATTCTGATTTGAATTTTCCATGATTTTCCTAAACCACTTAAGGCAAATGCTGAGATGGTTCTTTTGAAAGTGCGTGGTCACTTTTCGTCTCCACCATTCCCTAATTCGAGCTTGTGCTCTGTCTCTAATGATGATGTTGTCGATGGGACATTCAAAACTAATCTCCTCCACCTGTTACGAACATTATGTTTGTATCATAAATGGCGAGATTCTATCCTGTCTGTAGGTCAGAAAATATATAAGATAAACATGTGTGTAGTTCAAGGGAGCAATAAAATTGAGAACTAATCCCGGAGGGAGAGAGACACAGACAGACAGACAGACAGACAGACAGACAGAGAGAGAGAGAGAGAGAGAGAGAGAGAGAGAGTGTGTGATCTACCTTGATCATTGCAAGAGCAGTCCACGGGAGTTGAGGTGCAAAAGTAGAAAAGTGGCACAATGTAAATTACTATATTACTGCTAACGGATTCATAGTGCTAGACACAAGAGTGGTACTTTGATTAACAGCATGTGAGCAACCACCTAAGATGTGGCAAGATTCCGATCGGTATTCTGGTATTGATGACATTTCATAGCCTGCTTCCCAAGTGATGAAAAAATAGCATTGACTAAGACACTTACCACTTCCGTGTTACTGCTACTTGTGAAGCAGCACGCTTTGCATCTTCAAACATCTGCGTATGACTGGGCTGAGCCGCGCGGGATTAGCCGAGCAGTCTAAGGGGCTGCAGTCATGGGCTGTGCCCCTGGTCCCGGCTACTTTAGGTTAAGTAGTGTGTAAGCTTAGGGACTGATGACCTTAGCAGTTAAGTCCCATAAGATTTCACACACAGTTGAACATTTGTTGACTGGGCTGAGAGATCCCTCTAAGGACTTTTGATACCTTGGCTTCCTCTCCAAAGTGCACTTCTGTGATATGTAAAATGGTGCCAGATGCCAACATATCTGGAGGGTCTGGAGCTAACAGTTCCTGTGTCCTGGACTGAAGGCGTGACTTGGTCATTTAAAAATTAGGTTGCCAGGCCTCTTTGGGGGCCAACTCCCCGAAATACATGGCAAGTTGGTGGCCTTGAGTAACTACTGGCCTTCTGGCCATATCTGAAAGTAACGGCAAAAGACTCATAAGACAACAGGCCAGCTTGAGAAATTTTAACATGAATTAAAGGATGAACAGGAAAAATAGTTAGCCCGCCCCCATCCGACAGTCTGCTTTGATAGCATGATGTCAGTGTGATTTGAGGCTCAGAGAAAATTATCCTTGATGGTGAAAGCGATTGATTTAATCATCGAACCTTAACGTTAATAAACTGATAGGATCGTCTTTGGTATCAGTCAATATATATAGGGTGGTCCATTAATCGTGACCGGGCCAAATATCTCACGAAATAAGCGTCAAACGAAAAAACTACAAAGAACAAAACTTGTCTAGCTTGAAGGGGGAAACCAGATGGCGCTATGGTTAGCCCACTAGATGGCGCTGCCATAGGTCAAACGGATATCAACTGCGTGTTTTTTTTTTTTTTTTTTTTTTTTTTTAAAGGAACCCCCATTTTTATTACATATTCGTGTAGTACGTAAAGAAATATGAATGTTTTAGTTGGACCACTGTTTTCGCTTTGTGGTAGATGGCACTGTAATAGTCACAAACATATGGCTCACAATTTTAGACGAACAGTTGGTAACAGGTAGATTTTTTATATTAAAATACAGAACGTTGGTACGTTTGAACATTTTATTTCGGTTGTTCCAATGTGATACATGTACCTTTGTGAACTTATTCTGAGAACATTTCTGAGAACGCGTGCTGCTACAGCATGATTGCTTGTAAACACCACATTAATGCAATAAATGCTCAAAATGATGTCCGTCAACCTCAATGCATTTGGCAATCAATACATATAACGACATTCCTCTCAACAGCGAGTAGTTCGCCTTCCGTAATGTTCGCACATGCATTGACTATGCGCTGACGCATGTTGTCAGGCGAGCACGCAAAAGTGCCGCAACACGACGTGGCGTGAACTGATTAACGTCTGAAGTATTGCTGGAGGGAACTGACACCATGAGTCCTGCAGGGCTGTCCATAAATTCGTAAGAGTACGAGGGGTTGAACATCTCTTCTGAGCAGCACGCTGCAAGGCATCGCAGATATGCTCAATAATGTTCATTTCTGGGAATTTTGGTGGCCAGCGGAAGTGTTTAAACGCAGAAGAGTGTTCCTGGAACCACTCTGTAGCAAATCTGGACGTGTGAGGGTATCGCACTGTCCTGCTGGAATTGCGCAAGTTCGTCGGAATGCACAGTGGACATGAATGGATGCAGGTGATCAGACAGGATGCTTACGTACGTGTTACCTATCAGATTCGTATCTAGACGTGTCAGGGGTACCATATCACTCCTACTTCACACGCCCCACACCATTACAGAGCCTAAACCAGTTTGAACAGTCGCCTCCCGACATGTATGGTCCATGGATGCACGAGGTTGTCTCCACACCCATACATATCCATGTGCCTGATACAACTTGAAACGAGACTCGTCCAACCAGGCAACATGTTTCCAGTTATCAACAGTCCAATGTCGGTGTTGACGGGGCCAGGCGAGGAGTAAAGTCTTGTGTCGTACAGTAATCAAGGGTACACGAGTGGGCCTTCGGCTCCGAAAGTCCATATCGAGGATGTTTCGTTGAATGGTTCGCAAGCTGACACTTGCTGATGGCCCAGCATTGAAATCTGCAGCAATTTGCGGAAGGGTTGCACTTCTGTAACGTTGAACGATTCTCTTCAGTCGTCGTTGGTCCCTTTCTTGCAGAATATTTTTTCCGGCCGCAGCGATGTCAGAGATTTGATATTTTACTGGATTTGTGATATTCACGGTACACTCGTGAACTGATCGTACGGCAAAACCCCAACTTCGTCGCTACCTCGGAGATGCTGTATCCCATCCCTCGTGCGCCGACTGTAACACCACGTTCAAACTCACTTAAAGCTTGAGAACCTGCCATTGTAGCAGCAGTAACCGATCTAACAACTGCGCCAGACAACTGTTTTATATAGGCGTTGCCGACCGCAGCGCCTTATTCTGCCCGTTTACGTATCTCTGTATTTGAATGCACTAGCCTATACAGTTTCTTTGGCGCTTCAGTGTAATACGCACCATGGTGTTTCCAGACGTGTGGAGGATAGTGTAAATTGAAGAGGAGAAACAGAAACCAGAAAATGGAGTGGTGAGCAGATTGCAAATCTGGAAAGAGCGAAACTTGAGATTTTGAAAGATTAAGGAAAGACTGCTTTTGCTTTCATTACAAGGCGAAGGAGGTTTTTGCGCAAGGTTGAACACTCGTGCTTGTCTAGCTTGCAATTACGTGTGTAGCCGCCTTTGCACAGAACAGGGAAAAAGCGCGCCGTGGTGCCGGTGCGATGAGGTACGTGTGAGTGCAGCACAGGACCGCGCCGTGAATGGGGGGCGCGCGCAGCTGCGCCGCTATTTCTGCCGCCTGTGTGACGTCGGCACTCGTGACCAGCAAAAGACGGCGTATACGCGCGACGGCGCCGAACCCGCGCTTACTTTCCGTCAGATTACGTCAGTTCCGCTGACTCGAATCTCCAACGAGTCGCCCTGTTTCTTTACGGCTGGCCGCCCTACGTATGGTGAATGATGGCTAGGCCACAGCACTGTTGCAGGTTTCGTGTTGTGTATAGATTATTTATAATTTCTTTATTGTCCTTTTATTATCTGCCCATATAGCCATCTACAAAATAATTTCAATCGGTTTACTTAATTTTTAAGAATTCTTCGGTAATTTATCAATTTATTTATTCATGTCAGTAGCGTTATAACAACGTTGCATATAAAAAAGAACAAACATATCTACACACATTATAAAGTCCTATGGCGCGTTTTTCTTTCTGTATGTGTAGGCTATTCTCAGGAACTTCTGTAGGGATTTTGATACGGTTTTCACTGATGGTCAATGATTCACGAGGAAGGTCTGCGTACGTAATTTATTACGGCTACGCCTGACAGTCGTGCCGCCGTAGATGCTTTATGCTACTCGTGCAAATCTTGGATGGGTCGTTTATAAAGTGAACCAGAACTCGACTTACAAACTTTCAGAGATGGTATATGGACTAAATTAAGGAAAAAAGTCTGGTGAACACAACTCTTGTTCTGAATAAGCTTCCACACATTTTAAGTATGCATTATAGGGCACACGTTTACAGAACTTTTCTTTTCTTGTCTTGCTCCATACCACCCATCTCCATCCAAAGTCTGGAAAGCAAAGAGCTTACAGTATAAGAGATGTTTTACAGAACCGAACATGAACAAATGCTCATAGCTCTTAGGATATGCAGTTAATGCCTATGTTTACGTGACATTTCTTTCTTGTTTCGGCGCATACTACCACATCTGAAAGTTTGTCATTGGAGTTCTGGCTCACCTCGTACATACCGTGCGTCTCTCCTAAGAACTGTCAAATGCATTTACTTTTGTCTCGGCAGACATTTACAAATTAGTCATAAGATGTTCTTATCGGCCACCGTTGCATGAGTAATAGAAAAAGACTTAACCCTAGAGAGAAGTCTATGGATTCACTACCCGTGGAACAGATATGCAGTCTCTTGCAAACTAGTTCTTGAGTGTTTTCTCAGAAAACTGTATTAATGAACTATTTGGATAGCCCGCACGTGAGGTAAATATTTTGGATCGATGGCTGCAAACAGACTTTACCATATCGACAGTTTCACTGAAGGGGCAGGTAATAGCGACCGATAGCTCGTTATATCTAAGCTAGTACAAGGGCCATAAATCTATCAGGAAGGCTACGAGAGATTTTATACTTCACAAAGCAAGGAAGATCGCACTCTGTCACTCCTACTAAACAACCTGGAGATTCCTCTTAGGGTCTTCTCTGTCTCTTCCAATTGCAAAATTGGGCAAGGGTTCCATACAAGTGAACAATATTCAAGAATAGGCTGTTTTTCCTATGTTAGAAATATGTTTCGGACTGTTGTTGTTCTGATTGATTATAACATTAAATATCATTTCCGTTCAATATTCTCAGAAAATATCTATTATTTTTATGTAATTAAAGCTTGAAAATCATTCAAACAGTTTTGCTATTGAGTGATCGAAAACGCAATTACATCTTTTAAGTAACGATTGAAAGGAATTTTGTGAACGCTGATAGTGGAAGCCTTGCGAAAGTTGAGCGTTTATGCTCTCTCTCTCCCCCCCCCCCCCCTTTCGGGCGGCGACATGTGCTACGTCGGACATTCTTTTCCATGGTCCCTGCAACATCATTACACACGTTCAAAACTATGGAATTGCAAAACTTTTTCAAATGGGTCCGTGTATTATAACTAGATTATGGACTACCAGTCACGAGCTACGACCCAAATTACAAAAAAGGTATTCTTGGTAAAACTTGGGTGCTGATTACCTGTGTAGAAGGCACTCAGCAGAGACAATGCATTTGATAGGCCTTCCGTGGCGCTACGGATAGCGCGTACGATTGTAGTGCAAGAGATCACATGTGCGAATGCCAGAAGGGACGAATACTTTTTTAAAAGTTTTAGACGCAATAGGAAAACAGCGTTAGCAAGAACTGATTGTAGCAGTTGGGTTCGATTGTGAGGAGTTGGTTGGTTGGTTTTGGGAAGGAGACCAGACAGTGTGGTCATCGGTCTCATCGGATTAGGGAAGGATGGGGAAGGAAGTCGGCCGTGCCCTTTCAGAGGAACCATCCCGGCATTTGCCTGGAGTGATTTAGGGAAATCACGGAAAACCTAAATCAGGACGGCCGGGATTGTGAGGAGTATTATGCCTAGCTTCAGAGTAGTCTTGGTCTGAGAAACGGACGCATTTACTTTGCAAACGAACAATTCAATTTTTGGAAAGCACTGTTAGTAGTGAAGATATGTCCATACCGCCACAGTACAGCGAGGTGTTGAAAGATGAGTTTATACGGAGAGATATGAAGCGTGTACAACATGCAGTGACACAAACGTAAGCGAGGTGATGTTTGGAGTGTAAACTAACGTTAGCATCCGAAGCAGACGTGCTTCATCTTTAAATAAGATTACTTTTGAATGCATTATGGGAACAGCAGTGATCAATGTCTTATAAATAATTACTATTAAAAACAGTCTTGATCACGATTTATTTAACAAGGTGACCGGTTTCGACCACTACTGTGGTCATCTTCAGACCATTGAGTAGGAACCTCTTTCTGTTGGAGAATCACTTCAACAGAAAGAGGTTCCTACTCAATGGTCTGAAGATGACCACAGTAGTGGTCGAAACCGGTCACCTTGTTAAATAAATCGTGATCAAGACTGTTTTTAATAGTAATTATTTAAATAGGATGATGAAACTGCAACAGTTTACACAATAAGGATCCTAGCCAGACAGTACGAAGATGGAAACATAGTTTTTAAGAAAGTAAAAAGTGTGTGATTACATTAACTTCAAAATATCTTTTTGAACGTGACGTGTGTGAACAGCGATTGCAAATATAAGCGCATGTGAAAAGCAAGAAAAACGCAATAATATTCTGTTTCTGATCGGTGTGGTGAAGTTGGGTAATTGTGATTTGGTTTTCATATGATACAACTGTCGAGTCGTTTTAAAAGTAGATCATATATTCTTTCGGGTTAGATTCTAACCAGCGATCTATGGACATCGTCTTATAAATTCGACGGTTTACCGCTCTAACAACTTTTTTTATCTTATTTTGCTTGTTATCTTTCGTTCCTTTGTACGGGACATACGTCCCATGACACACATTGAAATTAATCGTTGATCCATTTACTCAGTTTTTTATTACAGAGGGCAGCTAACCCTCTCACCGAACACGCTGAGCTACCGAATAATTAAGGTGTTGTTGGGTAAAGTGACAATTTTCACTAGGAGTTTAATTTCATTGTATAACGCTATCCTTCGTTGTAACAGTGGGAGGAGCATATCTCGGACATAAGTTAATGTTAACTTCACAGTGCAACACACTTTTAATTACGTTAGAGAACTTGAGTGTCGACGTGGTGGCAATTTGCCGATACAGAGCAACCACAAAAAGCATCTTCTCATTCTCTGGAACACTCAAAAACAACTTCTCAGAAGTTTTTGGACATCTATTCGTACAGTATGGTACTACACACCATTTTAACCCATTTTCTGAAACGTCAGCGAGCTAGCCAGTGACGTCACAGGTATCACATGATTCGAATGGAGCATTTTAGCGGGCATTCAAATTATCTCAATTTCATTGCCGTTTTTTATAAAGGAATACTGCAATTCAAGAGGAAAAAAAGCGGGTTAGGAGTATAAAATGAAATAATTAATTAATTAATTAAGACAGCTTCCAGAAAACAGTCAAATACCCTGCTACCATAACAAGGGTTTTGTATATGATGTACGTGAATTACGCTTTTGTGGGGCTCTTCCAATACATCCGAGCCTGGCATTTGCTTCCCCGACTGCTAAAAATATCTGAGCTACCACCTTAAATAATTACAGATAGCAATTCCCAGGGTACGTGAAGTTTTTGTCTGATCCAGTGATTTATATCACTGATCCTGAAGTCAAACGATATCCGATCGTTTCGTCTACTTACGATTATTACATTGCATTTAGTTACGTTGAGGACCAGCTGACAATCTCTGCACCAGACACTGATCATTTGCAAGAAGCTCTGCGTACTGCAGCAAGTTTCTAACCGTGTACAGCTAAGTTGTCTGCAGAAGCCTCATAGAGCTCTAGACCTTACCAATCAGGTCAATTACACATGTTGTTTCAGATAATCTGTTTTTGTCTGTAGCTTACAAGAATAATGAGGGAAACGGAAAATTATATCAATAGTTAAGGGAAATGAACGTTGCTCTTTCTGTGGAGTTATGCACATTATTTATTTAGTATTTTTCAGAGTTATAAAAATTAGTTGTATGGCACTTTTTTCTGTCATTTAGCCGACGTACTTAAACGGACTGTCTACAAATCAGTTTAAATTTTTATCAATTTTAGTTAGGGAACTACACTACTGGCCATTAAAATTGCTACACCAAGAAGAAATGCAGATGATAGACGGGTATCCATTGGACAAATATATTATACTAGAAATGACATGTGATTACATTTTCACGCAGTTTGGGTGCATAGATCCTGAGAAATCAGTACCCAGAAGAACCATCTCTGGCCGTAATAACGGCCTTGATACGCCTGGGCATTGAGTGAAACAGAGCTTGGATGGTGTGTACAGGTACAGCTGCCCATGCAGCTTCAACACGATACAACACTTCATCAAGAGTAGTGACTGGCATATTGTGAACGCCAGTTGCTCGGCTACCATTGATCAAACGTTTTCAGTTGGTGAGAGATCTGAAGAATGTGCTGGCTAGGGCAGCAGTCGAACATTTTCTGTATCCAGAAAGGCCCGTACAGGACCTGCAACATGCGGTCGTGCATTAGCCTGCTGAAATGTAGGGTTTCGCAGGGATCGAATGAAGGGTAGAGCCACGGGTCGTAACACATCTGAAATGTAACGTCCACTGTTCAAAATGCCGTCAATGCGAACAAGAAGTGACCGAGACGTGTAACCAATGGCACCCCATACCATCACGCTGGGTGATACGCCAGTATGGCGATGACGAATACACACTTCGAATGTGCGTTCACCGCGATGTCGCCTAACACGGATGCGACCATCATGATGCTGTAAACAGAACCTGGATTCATCCGAAAAAATGACGTTTTGCCATTCGTGCACCCAGGTTCGTCGTTGAGTACACCATCGCAGGCGCTCCTGTCTGTGATGCAGCGTCAAGGGTAACCGCAGTCATGGTCTCCGAGCTGATAGTCCATGCTGCTGCAAACGTCGTCGAACTGTTCGTGCAGATGGTTGTTGTCTTGCAAACGTCCCCATCTGTTGACTCAGGGATCGAGACGTGGCTGCACGATCTGTTACAGCCATGCGGATAAGATGCCTGTCAACTCGACTGCTAGTGATACGAGGCCGTTGGAATTCAGCACGGCGTTCCGTATTATCCTCCTGAACCCATCGATTCCATATTCTGCTAACAGTCATTGGATTTCGACCAACTCGAGCAGCAATGTCGCGATACTATAAACCGCAATCGCGATAGGCTAGAATCCGACCTTTAGCAAAGTCGGAAACGTGATAGTACGCATTTCTCCTCCTTACACGAGGCATCACAACAACGGTTCACCAGACAACGCCGGTCAACTGCCTTTTGTGTATGACAAACCGGTTGGAAACTTTCCTCATGTCAGCACGTTGTAGGTGTCGCCACCGGCGCCAACCTTGTGTGAATGCTCTGAAAAGCTAATTATTTGCATATCACAGCATCTTGTTTCTATCGGTTAAATTTCGCGTCTGTGGCACGTCATCTTTGTGGTGTAGCAATTTTGATGGCCAGTAGTGTAATAACGTTGAATGTGTACACACAGTACTTCCTTTTATCAGCTCACGTTAGAGTTAATGATAAGGTATATCAGCTGCTAAAAGCGAGAACTGCCTGGAAAATAAATCGTAATCAGTCTCCAACGTGCAAACTCTTGGAATCTCTTTGAGAACTTACGATGAAATGTTTCAGTTACTGAAAAGTAGTCAAACATATCTGTTTCGGGAAATGTCATGAACTTCAAACTGATTTTTCCTTGCGATTAATTTTTGTTTGATTGTATTATTCTTATCTACCACAAATGTTACCAAATTATTCTCCTCTTGCATTGAAAATCTTAATTAAATCAAATAAGTGCTGATGTCTACCATAAAAGTTTTTGTCACTGCTCTAGCGAGTAGCTCGTGGTCTAGTGGCTAACGTGCTGCTTCTGGATTACGGTGTCCCGGGTTTGATTCCCGGCTAGGTTGGGGATTTACTACGCCCGGAGACTGGATGTTTGTGTTTTCATCGTTATTAGTGGCTTGACTGGACTGTGTAAAACTTGGGACTTTGTACGGGCGCTGATGACTGTGCAGCTGAGCGCTCCATAAACCAAACATCATCGTCGTCACTGCTCCATTTACCCTTAACTGAGTTTTTCCCTAATGGCCACCTTAAATTCAGCCAGCATCACACTCGTTCGACAGAAGACAAATGCAGCATATTGTCTTCACGTAATGATGGTCGAATGAATATTTTCCCAGCTCATAATAGTGTGGTGGTGTCTTAAGTACTTTGCAAGACCTTGAAACTATATGTAAAGCAAAACAATTCCCTTTCAGCATTGAATGATGTGGCTTCTCGACTTTTTCTTTGTTTTTGGACAAGTACGTAGACGCCACGGTATTTTTAATGCAGGACGTAAGTCTGTTTTAGCACTATTGGTTTTGTTAGTAAACTGGACAAGCCGACTGCCTCGCTCTAGCAGAGTCTGACTGCAGCCTTTTCTTGTTCCTCCTCGTCCCTCCGCCCCACTCGCCACTGCACTGCGAGCGCTAGGCAGGAGTGCTCTTGCTCTCAGAGTGCTGTTTGGTCAGGCCTGGTCTAAACTGGCGTTTTCAAGGAAAGTATCTGAATTGTCTTCGATAAAATCTCGATACATCTCATCTGTTTGAGGATTTACGAAGTGATATGAATCATTGATCTTATCTCAAAGGGTTGCACACCACCAATTTCGACGATCAGCAAGACATACTCACCTAGCATTTTCTGTGGCCCTGTAATGCTTGTTATAAGGTTTCTCTGCAGTATAATTTGCGATTGCAGATCCACTAAAAACAGAAGTTTTGTAAGGCGTCCAGAGTCAAATGACTCATGGCTCGTTTGCAGAAAGTAACCCACCCGGTTGCAATCGTTCCCATGTAGCTCCGAGTCAGTGGCAGCAGTACGTGCGAAACGTGTAGCCATGTAGTACTCACCACACAGGTTTGAAGCTGATCCCAGTGAATGCAGCAACTTTGCATAAAATGACTTGCGCATCGTGGTATGTTGTAGCTAAACCAAATGAAGTGTTGGCAGAAGAGCCAACACTGTGTTACTAGAGGAGGCCTAAATGCACGCGTTTAATTACACGCTGACTGGCGCGAGGTCTGGAACAGTTAAGGGAATTAATAGTAGCAAATAAAATACGTAGTTGATACAATACTTAACTTTAATCCACAATTGTAGAACATCGCTCTTGATGATACATTAATAGAATCTCAATATCAAATGCTATGGCGCCTTGCTAGGTCGTAGCAAATGACGTAGCTGAAGGCTATGCTAACTATCGTCTCGGCAAATGTGAGCGTATTTGTCAGTGTAGCTTCGCTAGTAAAGTCGGCTGTACAACTGGGGCGAGTGCTAGTAAGTCTCTCTAGACCTGCCGTGTGGTGGCGCTCGGTTTGCAATCACTGACAGTGGCGACACGCGGATCCGACGTATACTAACGGACCGCGGCCGATTTAAAGGCTACCACCTAGCAAGTGTGGTGTCTGGCGGTGACACCACACCAAACACAAGCAAACACTTCCATATCGTTACTTGTTACTAATCTTCGTCCATAAATCCGCGCTTTCTCAAATTACTTGTTTCTCGAACTCTTTATTCAGCATGTAAAAACTTAATAGCTGATAGAGTTCTACGCACAATATATCTCACGGCTTAAGCCATAGCTGCTTCATTGGCATCATGTCGGCCTTCACTGAGCATCAGCAACTTGTCAGATACTTGTTATCTGTGTATGCCATGTTTATTCCACGTCCGTTTCCGTGGTAGTCCGAACCTCATTTGTACATGGGTTCCGATCTGCCTTGTATACGACAGTGTAAAGATACTTCTTACAGTCTAATCAATCCTGATTTCAAATAGCAATTCGAGGAGACTTGTCACTGCATGATACTGGCAAATTTATGTACAGCATGTTGCAAACATCCCTATAACTTTGAACGTTTCTAGTTCTCTAACTAAAATGGACAGAAACACATTGAAACCCCAAAGAAACTATAAGGGCATGCGTATTCAAATACAGAGATATGTAAACAGGCAGGATACGGCGTTTCGGTCGGCAAGGCCTATGTAAGACAACAAGTGTCTGGTGCAATTGTTAGATCGGTTGCTGCAGCTACAGTGGTAGGTTATCAAGATTTAAGTGAGTTTGAACGTGTTGTTACAGTCGGCGCACGAGCGATGGGACACAGCATCTCCGAGGTAGCGACGAAATCGGGATTTTTCCCGTACGTCCATTTCACAAGTGTACCGTGAATATCAGGAATCTGGTAAAACATCAAATCTCCGACATCGCTGCGGCCGGAAAAAGATCCTGCAAGAATGGTACCAACGTCGACTGAAGAGAATCGTTCAGTGTGACAAAAGTGCAACCCTTCCGCAAATTGCTGCAAATTTCAATGCTGGGCTATCCACAAGTGTCAACGTGCAAACCATTCAACGAAACATCGTCAGATATGATAGTCGGATGCTTCTATAGACCACCTGCATCAGCAACCGTAGTAGTTGAGCGCCTCAGAGAGAACCTGCAGAACGTCGTGAAGAAGTTTCGTGATCATACTATTGTAATAGGGGGAGACTTCAATCTACCAGGTATAGAATGGGATAGTCACACAATCAGAACTGGAGCCAGGGACAGAGACTCTTGTGACATTATCCTGACTGCCTTGTCCGAGAATTACTTCGAGCAGATAGTTAGAGAACCAACTCGTGAAGCTAACGTTTTAGACCTCATAGCAACAAATAGACCGGAACTTTTCGACTCCGTGAATGTAGAAGAGGGTATCAGTGATCATAAGTCAGTGGTTGCATCAATGACTACAAGTGTAATAAGAAATGCCAAGAAAGGAAGGAAAATATATTTGCTTAACAAGAGTGATAGGGCACAAATCGCAGAATATCTGAGTGACCACCATCAAACGTTCATTTCTGAGGAAGAGGATGTGGAACAAAAATGGAAAAAATTCAGGAACATCGTCCAGTACGCCTTAGATAAGTTCGTACCGACTAAGGTCCAAAGCGAGGGGAAAGATCCACCGTGGTATAACAATCATGTACGAAAGGTACTACGGAAACAAAGAAAGCTTCATCATAGGTTTAAGAGTAGTCGAATCATAGCTAATAAGGAAAAGCTGAACGAAGCGAAAAAGAGCGTAGAGAGAGCAATGAGAGAAGCATTCAACGAATTCGAACATAAAACATTGGCAAACAATCTAAACAAGAACCCTAAAAAGTTTTGGTCATATGTAAAATCGGTAAGCGGATCTAAATCCCCTATTCAGTCACTCGTTGACCACGATGGCACCGAAACAAAGGACGACCGAAGAAAGGCAGAAATACTGAATTCAGTGTTCCGAAACTGTTTCACTGCGGAAAATCGTAACACTGTCCCTGACTTCAGCCGTCGCACGGACGCCAAAATGGAAAATATTGAAATAAACGATATCGGAATTGAAAAACAACTGCTATCACTTAGTAGCGGAAAAGCATCCGGACCAGACGAGATACCCTTAAGATTCTACAGTGATTATGCTAAAGAACTTGCCCCCTTTCTATCAGCAATTTATCGTAGATCGCTGGAAGAACGTAAAGTACCTAGCGACTGGAAGAAAGCGCAGGTCGTTCCCATTTTCAAGAAGGGTCATAAATCAGATGCGAATAATTATAGGCCTATTTCGCTTACGTCAATCTGTTGTAGAATAATGGAACATGTTTTGTGTTCTCGTATTATGACGTTCTTAGATAATACAAATCTCCTTCATCATAACCAACATGGATTCCGCAAACAGAGATCATGTGAAACTCAGCTCGCCCTATTTGCCCAAGAAATTCACAGTGCCGTAGACACTGGCGAGCAGATTGATGCCGTATTCCTGGACTTCAGGAAGGCATTTGATACGGTTCCGCACTTACGTTTAGTGAAAAAAAATACGAGCTTACGGAATATCGGACCAGGTTTGTGATTGGATTCAGGATTTCCTAGAAGAAAGAACACAACATGTCATTCTTAACGGTTCAAAATCTGCAGATGTAGAGGTAATTTCGGGAGTACCGCAGGGAAGCGTGATAGGACCTTTATTGTTTACAATATACATAAATGACTTAGTTGACAACATCGGTAGCTCCGTGAGGCTATTTGCAGATGACACGGTTGTCTACAAGAAAGTAGCAACATCAGAAGACTCGTACGTACTCCAGGAGGACCTGCAGAGGATTAATGCAAGGTGCGACAGCTGGCAGCTTTCCCTAAACGTAGATAAATGTAATATAATGCGCATACATAGGGGCAGAAATCCATTCCAGTACGATTATGCCATAGGTGGTAAATCATTGGAAGCGGTAACGACCGTAAAATACTTAGGAGTTACTATCCGGAGCGATCTGAAGTGGAATGATCACATAAAACAAATAGTGGGAAAAGCAGGCGCCAGGTTGAGATTCATAGGAAGAATTCTAAGAAAATGTGACTCATCGACGAAAGAAGTAGCTTACAAAACGCTTGTTCGTCCGATTCTTGAGTATTGCTCATCAGTATGGGACCCTTACCAGGTTGGATTAATAGAAGAGATAGACATGATCCAGCGAAAAGCAGCGCGATTCGTCATGGGGACATTTAGTCAGCGCGAGAGCGTTACGGAGATGCTGAACAAGCTCCAGTGGCGGACACTTCAAGAAAGGCGTTACGCAATACGGAGAGGTTTATTATCGAAATTACGAGAGAGCACATTCCGGGAAGAGATGGGCAACATATTACTACCGCCCACATATATCTCGCGTAATGATCACAACGAAAAGATCCGAGAAATTAGAGCAAATACGGAGACTTACAAGCAGTCGTTCTTCCCACGCACAATTCGTGAATGGAACAGGGAAGGGGGGATCAGATAGTGGTACAATAAGTACCCTCCGCCACACACCGTAAGGTGGCTCGCGGAGTATAGATGTAGATGTAGATATGGGCTTTCGGAGCCGAAGGCCCTCTCGTGTACCCTTGATGACTGCACCATACAAAGCTTTACGCCTCGTCTGGGCCGGTCAACAAAAACATTGGACTGTTGATGACTGGAAACATATTGCCTGGTTGGACGAGTCTCTTTTCAAATTGTATCGAGCGAATCGATATGTACGGGTATGGAGACAAACCTGTGAATCCATGGACCCTGCATGTCAGCATGGGACTGTTCAAGCTGGTGGAGGCTCTGTAATCGTGTGGGGCGTGTGCAGTTGGAGTGATCTGTGACGCCTGATATGTCTAGATACGACTCTGACAGGTGACACGTACGTGACCATACTGTCTGATCACCTGCATCCATCCATTCATGTCCATTGTGCATTCCGACGGACTTGGGAATTTCCAACAGGACAATGTGACACCCTACACATTCAGAACTGCTCCAGTGTGGCTCCAGGAAAAGAATTCTGAGTTTAAACACTCCCGCTGGCCACCAAACTCCAGAGACTTGAACGTTTTTAAGCATATCTGAGATGCCTTGCAATGTGCTGTTCAGAAGAGATCTCCACCCCCTCGTACTCTTACAGATCTATGGACAGCCCTGCAGGGTTCATGGTGTCAGTTCCCTCCAGCACTACTTCAGACATTAATCGAGTCCATGCCACGTCGTGTTGCGTTACTTCTGCTTGCTCGCGAGGGCCCTACACGGTATTAGGAAGGTGTATCAGTTTCTTTGGCCCTTCAGTGTATGATAGGAAGTAATTAGTAGACGGTTCGTTTATGTGTCAGGTAAACGATAGGAAAGAAATGTTCTGTTTAAAGAATCATAACTCTTTGCTGTAACTTCATGGAAAACACACTGCGCAATGCAGTTAAGGAATTACTTGTTCGAAACGTTGTCGTTGTCTCCCACTGCGATGTTTGAAATTTATTTCGAGGTACCTACAACATTCCTCTCTAATGGTGCAAAAGCGTTACGTCTTGCAGCGCCACCCTTGGGCTCGGTGACACTTCATACAGCGAGGTGTCGACACATGCGAAAAAAAGGTCAGAGCTCAGAAGTTCAAGTGTGGTGTAAGGTAGGTTAATTACGCCACATTGGCACCAAATTTACATCAAAATTCTGCCCAGTGCCACCGTTGACGCGTCACACGATATGGAGGTCGCCAAATTCCTTCTTACCCCCGTTTCGCCCCATTTTTTGACGCCAATGCGATGGAGCTCAGAACCGCGACGTCATCGTTGAAATCACGTTCTTTCCATATGGGTGGTAGAAGAAAACATTTCAGACACGCCGCCGCTCAAAATCTACACGAGACAGCCTTTCGGGGTGGCATAAAGGGCGCTAGTGGAAACACATCTTAACTGTATTAAGCAATTTCTTTCAGCTTGTTGAGTGTGTCTCTCGCGTTTTGTGTCTGTAAATAAACTGTCATGCATGTGTGTATTACAAACATCTCAGACAATCTTTCGTGCCATTGGCTCACATGTGGGGAAAAATTTTTCATTTTACGTTTGCCAACAACAAGCTATAATTCAAGAGAACGTAGCTGTTTTGTGTACTATGACACGTCCCCTTCTACCAATGGAGGGCGATGTTTCTTTCGAGAACACTATTGAGAAGCGACATTTGAAGCTGACAGCAGAGGGATTCTACAGCCCACACCATACATTTCGCGCAAGAGCTGCGCTATTGAAAACAAGATCGTAGCGACTATGTTACCGTCACGCTGCATAAAAAGTGGTCTTGAGTCTATAGGCACACACAACAGTCGCTGATAGTGTTATGCTTTCAGGCAGAAATGCTGGCTGCGATTTGGAATTAAGTCTATTCATTAACAGCCACTGGTGAATCATATTCGTGCCACTCTCATATCTCGAAACAAGTAACCTTTGTCGAACCTTTTTGCTACGAATCCCACACAGCAAAAACTCCAGCGCTATTTTTTTAGACAGACCCTCTGCATCTTGATGATCGAACTTGTTTCCGGTGAACGGTTTGATCACCTATACTGTAGGATGACCATATCCAACGGACTATCAATCACAAGAGAGGGTTCGTGTATTGTTCCTTAATAAGCAATTTAATACATTGTTTTTCCGGATGTATCACATCCAATCAGTGTACGCCATGATACACTTTGTTTTTTTCTACCATGACTTAGAAATCCGTGTCAGCTACTGCTACATCTACATCTACATATATACTCCGTTAGCCACCAAGCGGTGTGTGGCGGAGGGCACAATTCGTTCCAAAATCATATTTCCCCCCTCCCCTCCCCCCCCCCCCCCCCCCACACCCTCTGTTCCATTCGCGGGTCGTGCGAGGGAATAACACGACTGTCTGAACGCCTCAGTACGAGCTCTAATTTCCCTTATCTTTCAATGGCGATCATTGCGCGGTTTGAAAGTTGGTGGTAATCCTCGGTGAAGATCGGATATCGGAATTCAGTGAGCAGCCCCTTCAGTTTAGCGCGCCGTCTGTCTGCAAGTGTATCCCACTTTGTAACGCGTTGGCTAAATGTACCAGTCACGAATCTTGCCGCTCTTCTTTGGACCTTCCAAATCTCTTGACTCAGACCCAACGGGTCAGGGTTCCATACAGACGAACAATAGTCTAATACTGGACGCACTAACGTATTGTAAGCTATTTCCTTTGTTGAAGGACTGCATCGCTTCAGTATTCTACCAATAAACCGCAATGTAGAATTCGCCTTACCCGTTATTTGTGTAATCTGATCATTCCATTTGAGATCATTTCCAACAGTCCCATCCAGATACTTGACTGGTGTTACCACTTCCAAAGTCTGGGCATTTATTTTGTACTCGCACATTAATGGGGATTTTCGCCTTGTTATACGCAGTAGGTTACACTTACTAATATTGAGAGATAACTGCCAGTCATGACAACACTCATTTACTTTCTGCAAATCGTCATTGATTTGTTCACAACTTTCGTGTGATACTACTTTCCTGTAGACTACAGCTTCATCGGCAAACAGCCTAATGCCGCTGTCAATACCATCAACCAGATCGTTTGTGTAAATCGTAAAAACCAGTGGACCTATTACGCTGCCCTGGGGCACACCTGAAGTTATTCTTGTTTCTGTTGAAATCATCCCGTTCAGGACGACGTACTGCTCCCTGTCCGTTAGAAAACTTTCTATCCAACCGCATATGTCATCGGATAGACCGTAAGTGCGCACTTATTGGAGCAAGCGACAGTGCGGAACTGAGTCGAAAGCCTTTCGAAAGTCGAGAAATATGGCATCAGCCTTGGAGCCAGTATCTAGAACCTGTTGTATATCATGCACAAAGAGGGCCAGCTGTGTCTTGCATGACCGCTGTTTCCTAAAACCGTGCTGGTTTCTACAGGTGAGCTTCTCAGAGTCTAGAAAGGTCATTATGTCTGAACACAAAATATGTTCCATAATTCTACAACAAATCGATGTCAGTGAAATTGGTCGATAATTATGTGAATCCGATTTTCTACCCTTTTTATAGATTGCTATGACCTGGGCCTTCTTCCAGTCTCGTGGAACTTTACGCTGTTCCAATGATCTCTGATAGATGATGGATAAGAATGGTGCTATATTTGAAGCATAGTCAATATATAATCTTACGGGGATACCGTCTGGGCCTGTTGCCTTCCTGGCGTCTAAGGATCTTAACTGTTTTACAATTCCAGATACACTAAACACTATGTCAGCCATCCTTGCGTTTGTTCGATAACTGAAAGGGGGAATGGTGCTGTAGTCATCTACCGTAAACGAGTTTTTGAAAGCTAGGTTTAGAATTTCGACCTGTTTATCATCATCAATTACATTACCCATACTGTCAGCAAGAGAAGGTATTGAATTATTTGTAGCATACATAGATTTGACGTACGACCAGACCAACATTAACACGTTTCGATGCTCTGGCTCTCATAGAAAGCTGAACATTGCATGGCATAAACTGTACAGGTATCACAACACAGACTGGTAGAAATAAAACACAGAGGCGATGTTTCTCACTGACAAAAATGTGGAAGACATCGCAACATATGAAAACTGGAAGAGTTTGCGGTGTTGTAGAGCGCTTCCAACAGCTATTCGAAGGTGATGACCCGTACAGTTAACCTCATCTTCTCTATCGACAGCATAGCGGATGTCTCGGTGTTCCATTTCGAAAAGCATTGTTCCTTCATTTTGCAGTCATGTACATGATTACTGTTCCGGTGTTGATCATCGGCGGGAGGTTCTGTTCACAACATGAGTGGGGTAGTACAAAAAAAGAGGTACTGTCACCTTATTGGTGAGAAAAAAATAAAAGCATTTGAAGGGCGTCACATGGAAATAGGACCAGCCTGTAGCATTGAAGAACGATACCAAACAACTGTATGGAGGTTATGATCTCTGCATTTAATCCCATGCTCCACAGCGACAAGTAGCAGATATCCGATGTTCCGCCAAGGCTCCCTCCATCTCAGCTGAGAGAGGTGTCAGTCAATCATTATGCGGTAATTATCAGCGTTCCCAGTGTACGGTCGGGATGAGAAAGCCACCGTTAATGTGGAACGATGACTAACATACACCATAGTTGGTAGCAAGATCAATTTTACCCAGACGTCGGAGAGAGCTATGTCTACCACATTCTACAACCTGTGTAGAAATAAGTGAGCTGAGTTAATACTATAAGACCGTGTTTGGACCACTCGGTGGAAAAGGGAACAAGTTGTCGCAGTTCCGCCACCCGTGTACGATGTGTAAGGTCAGCGCCAAACGAAGCCTGCCCGTGCAACACGACGTAATATAAAAGACAGTACGAATAGTTACGGTGGTGTTTCTTATCAGGAAAATTAGGGACTGCAGTCTGAAGCAGATCCTCGTCCCTCAGGGTCCATTCACGTCTATCACCCAAACATTTTATCGTCGTTATTCTGTACCATCCAACAGAGAAAAATTACGAAATATAAAAGCTCCGCTAACTTCATTCGATAGATTTTTACTGCATCTCTCTCTTCCGATATTTCGAAAACGAATACGCTTACGTGCCGCCATCGAGCGTATGTGGAGCAGGTGACCAGTGATCGACGATGCTTGCACAGACCGGTGTGAAGTTTCACCACCTGTACTGTACGAGAACATTCTCCCACAGTTTATCAGTCACAGTTCGTTGTTTGATACACCGCTTTTTCTGCTGTAACACGCTTTGTTCACTGCCATACATTTCTTTTCTTTTTTTTCCGCCACGACTTCGACGTCTGTGTTATATTCTAAACTGATATTAACACGTTTTGGTCCATTGGCTCCCCCAGAAAACTAGACATCACATGGCATAAATCATGTTGGCGCTGCTGATCCCACAACACACTCATACACAGGGTGATTGAAATCAAAGAAAGTCGCAATATAAGGAAACTGGAAGAGTTTTGAGGCATTGTGGAGCATTTCCAAACTGCTGAGATTGACGACCTCTATATTTAAAGTCATCATTCACAGTGACGGGATAGCTGACGGCGCTGTGTTCCGTTTGATCTCTTTCTCCATTTAAAACAAGCGGTATCAGTCAGTCATAAGGCCTATATGGTAATCAGCAGCATAGCAGTGGACTGTTGGGATGGAAAAGCCACTGTCGATGTACTGTATTAATAACAACCATCAAAGTTAATAGTGCGGTCAATTTTAGCAATTTTATCGTAGTTTCAACACCGATCAGTGACACGGCAGCATGCGTACCAGTTTCTGTACCATCGCTGAACAGTCCTCCACTACTTTGGGAGTACAATCGCGAATGTAAATAGAGGACCATGCGGTACGTTCATTCATTGTTAATTCTCGAACATACACACCAAAGTATACCAGACAGCGACCTACATATCTCTAGCACTTCAATCATAGTGCATTATTTACGAGCTTTTTCTGTGTGGATGGGAGTCACAGGGCATTCTCGCGTTCTTAGGATAAAGTCAGAGACCGAAAGATCTCCTCGCATTGTCTTTGATCAATGCTTCCTGCAGCTGGCGAGAAGTGGAGCGCTACATTCCACGTTCCGTCTAGGAACAGTGCGAACTGAGGCTGTAACTGCTGTCCCGCACCCATCCAAGAGCACAAGATTTCTCCAGATGTGCGAATGTCGAGGAGTTGTACAGTAGATATGAAACTGTTGTGATGATATAACAGACGATTAAGAACAAGAAACGGGTGGTTTTTATGCATGATGGAGCTCCAGATGGACGGAGTTTGCTGCATCAACTGCGCTACCAATTCTAAAGTATTATTCTAGTGTCTGAATATTAGTAAGAGAGAACATACAGGGTGTTTCAAAAATGACCGGTATATTTGAAACGGCAATAAAAACTAAACGAGCAGCGATAGAAATACACCGTTTGTTGCAATACGCTTGGGACAACAGTACATTTTCAGGCGGACAAACTTTCGAAATTACAGTAGTTACAATTTTCAACAACAGATGGCGCTGCAAGTGATGTGAAAGATATAGAAGACAACGCAGTCTGTGGGTGCGCCACTCTGTACGTCGTCTTTCTGCTGTAAGCGTGTGCTGTTCACAACGTGCAAGTGTGCTGTGGACAACATGGTTTATTCCTTAGAACAGAGGATTTTTCTGGTGTTGGAATTCCACCGCCTAGAACACAGTGTTGTTGCAACAAGACGAAGTTTTCAACGGAGGTTTAATGTAACCAAAGGACCGAAAAGCGATACAATAAAGGATCTGTTTGAAAAATTTCGACGGACTGGGAACGTGACGGATGAACGTGCTGGAAAGGTAGGGCGACCGCGTATGGCAACCACAGAGGGCAACGCGCAGCTAGTGCAGCAGGTGATCCAACAGTGGCCTCGGGTTTCCGGTCGCCATGTTGCAGCTGCGGTCCAAATGACACCAACGTCCACGTATCGTCTCATGCGCCAGAGTTTACACCTCTATCCATACAAAATTCTAACGCGGCAACCCCTCAGCGCCGCTACCATTGCTGCACGAGAGACATTCGCTAACGATATAGTGCACAGGATTGATGACGGCGATATGCATGTGGGCAGCACTTGGTTTACTGACGAAGCTTATTTTTACCTGGACGGCTTCGTCAATAAACAGAACTGGCGCATATGGGGAACCGAAAAGCCCCATGTTGCAGTCCCATCGTCCCTGCATCCTCAAAAAGTACTGGTCTGGGCCGCCATTTCTTCCAAAGGAATCATTGGCCCATTTTTCAGATCTGAAACGATTACTGCATCACGCTATCTGGACATTCTTCGTGAATTTGTGGCGGTACAAACTGCCTTAGACGACACTGCAAACACCTCGTGGTTTATGCAAGATGGTGCCCGGCCACATCGCACGGCCGACGTCTTTAATTTCCTGAATGAATATTTCGATGATCGTGTGATTGCTTTGGGCTATCCGAAACATACAGGAGGCGGCGTGGATTGGCCTCCCTATTCGCCAGACATGAACCCCTGTGACTTCTTTCTGTGGGGACACCTGAAAGACCAGGTGTACCGCCAGAATCCAGAAACAATTGAACAGCTGAAGCAGTACATCTCATCTGCATGTGAAGCCATTCCGCCAGACACGTTGTCAAAGGTTTCGGGTAATTTCATTCAGAGACTACGCCATATTATTGCTACGCATGGTGGATATGTGGAAAATATCGTACTATAGAGTTTCCCAGACCGCAGCGCCATCTGTTGTTGAAAATTGTAACTACTGTAATTCCGAAAGTTTTTCTGCCTGAAAATGTACTGTTGTCCCAAGCATATTGCAACAAACGGTGTATTTCTATCGCTGCTCGTTTAGTTTTTATTGCCGTTTCAAATATACCGGTCATTTTTGAAACACCCTGTAAAAACATGCATTCCTAAGGCTGCAAGGTTCTACACTTAAAACACGCTATAATTTTAGATAGTTGCGGTTTCCGACCTATTAGTCGTATCGAATGCAGCACTCTTACTGTGCCAGTGTAAGAAATATATTTCCAGTGCTTGACATACATTCTCGTTGTAGGTTTCTCTAGCATAAACTATGATGATAAACTGTGAAATGAAAAACTGCTTCTTTAAAACGTCGACTCAAATGGTTCAGATGGCTCTGAGCACTATGGGACTCAACTGCTGAGGTCATTAGTCCCCTAGAACTTAGAACTAGTTAAACCTAACTAACCTAAGGACATCACAAACATCCATGCCCGAGGCAGGATTCGAACCTGCGACCGTAGCGGTCTTGCGGTTCCAGACTGCAGCGCCTTTAACCGCACGGCCACTTCGGCCGGCCCCAAAACGTCGACTCCTTGTGATACATGTACAATATAGCTTTCCAGAGGTGTATAGCCCCCACTACTCAGTCCGATCACGGTGCAGAAATTATACTATGCTCGCATCAGTCCTACATAAAATGAAAGTTATAACGGAGAATGTATCTTACAAAGAAAGAGCGATAATTGACATGCGAAATTACATGTCATGCCGCCACTAACTCGGTAAGTAGGACATCTGTCAAGCAGATGTACACAGGGATGGTAGTACCTCACAAACAACTGTCGCTAACTTAGAATCACCGCAGTTATCAAACTGAAGACTCGATTTTATGTCCAAGATGCGGCAGGGAATGGAGTACGTCGCGTAAATCTTCGTTCGTCTAGAGGAATGTGTCGAAACAGGATAGAAGTCCTCTGATGACCTAAACGTTTGCCATTAACGAGCGCAAGTAGACAGTGTTCTAAGTCACACACAGAACACGCAGTTGTATGAGAGTCGAACGTAGGTTATGTCACACAACTGATGCATCCCGACAGAACAACGGAAAAAAAGGTCAAATGACCTGCAGCGATATGTCCCTATCTCTCTAGAATGCATTATGAGTCTACCATTAAATACTACTTCGTTACAACTCCATCTCAGCCAATCACTCCATCCACTATCATCCTTTAACGCTTATGCAAGTAAGTTTAGAGGCAGATGGTTATGTTTTTCCCAGGAAAGTATCAAAGACAGTAGTCAACTTGCGCGTGTCACTCTTACCTCAATAGACAGACAGTAGAATGTTGCCACGACGAGAAATAAAAGATTGTTTCCCCAGTTCCCGGTGCTTCCATTTCAACGTTTTTCTGTTTTCCTCTTGCTGTCATGCACTCTTTCCCGTGTACAAGAATTGTACTACACCAATCAGAAAATATGCAAGTACTCTCTCAATTTCCCCCCATTTCGTCGTATTTTCCCTAAGTTTATACGTATTTTTCGTCATTTTATCGATTTTATGTCGCTTCTGTCCATGCGATCACAACATCACTTCTCGTTCTGTGTGCTAAAATTGCTTGTAAATGTAGTACAGCTACCAACAACTAGCGCAAATGCACTATTTTTCTGGTCGGGTGACGTAGTATAGCACTGAATTTGAATGCATCCAGTCACCTCCAACCGCATGTTCTACAATTGCAGCACATTTTCTCTGTTTTATGTATGTCTGTGTCTGTGCAGGTGACACGGATGGCTCCCAGGTCCCACAGTAAACCCGAGTTAGCGTTCGGGTGTGGATCTGCAGAGCGTTATATCTGGAGTGATGTTGAGATGAGGATCCATAATATACGACGTCCGAAATAGGATCTGAAGGCTGATCCACAACACGTCACATCTGGGATAAGGCTAGCAGGTGGATCAATCACGCGGTACGTACAGAGTTGTGTTGTATGTTCGAAGTTGGATCCACCAGCGGGAAGATCACGTCGTGGGAGCTAGTATTCCCATTTGACCTACCTGGTGAGTGTAATTCAGCTACTGAAAAAAAAAAAAAATTACTCGCCATGTAAACTGACTCTCGTGATCAATTTAATTACTCAGCCTATCAAATTGATATCGATGACATGCCACGTGGTGTGTGGAGGAGATGACTAGGACACCACAGAATGATTCTTGACAGACATTTCTTTTTTGTTCGTTGCGGCGATATCTTTCTACGAAATCTCCCACCTTCACAGACTGAGACAGCCTCCCACGATTTGTATGATATAGCATCGCATTGGTAAAAGGGGACCTGTCATTGTGTACAAACCAGCTACGTTCTCTTGAATTATAGCTTGCTGTTGTCAAATGTAAAATGAATGTGTTTTTTTTTTTCGACATGTAGGCCAATTGCATGAAAGATTGTCTGAAATGTTTGTAATACAAACGTGCATGACAGTTTATTTACAGACACCAAAAGCGAGAGAAACTCTCAACAAGCTGAAAGAAATTGCTTAATACAGATTTTTTTCTTTGGAGTTTATATTCTCGCTTTTTCTTTACTCCAATGACGGTTTCGAGGTAACAAGGACATTCTGCCGTGATCGGTAATTTTCGCAGCAAAACAGTCAAAGTTTTTTTTCCTGATTTTACACATGGTGCACATGTCTCTGTTGATCATTTGTGATCGGTAGCGGTGCATTTCGTTGGATGTCACAGAATAGTGAGATGCAGATTGTATCATGCAGTTGAAAGTAAAAACAATACAGATTTTGCTCATAAAACTAAAAGAAAATGTACTTTGCCTATTTTCGTGGGAAGAGGACATTTACTATCGTCGCAGTTGTGTCTTCCTTGTTTAATACATGCTTGATTATAGATGGGTTGACGTCAAATAAAAGTGTTTTCCATCGCAGAACGAGAGGCCAATTGGAAGTGTTGGGGGCCTGCCTAGTCTGTGTCATGTAGCTGCCATAGGTGTACTCCCTAACTTTTAGAGGCGGCTGTGTTACTATACTTTAGACAAACAGGTTGCACTTGAGGCAGCCGTCCTATCTCCTATTGTTTAGGTGAATATAGACACTATTGTGTTGGCGTAGGAGCGTCGCCTTAAGATGGTGGCCAGATGGTGGAAAGATGAGTGGTGCGGACCATCTGCGCCTTTCTCCGGATGGGCGGAGCTGTGCTACTAAATTCCCCTTTTGTGTTGTCTATGGCGGTCGCCTCGAGGCATGCTGCGTATCGCGAGTGACCGTGGAGTGTGTGCAGGCAGTGGTGGGGGGGGGGGGGGGGGGGCAAGACATGAGGCGGTCGGCGGAGTATCTGGCCATTTCAAAAAGCATGTGTCCCCCCTCCCGTAGGTGGATTGAGGGAGGGGGGTGGAGGAAGGAAGATGGCCTCGATTTTCGGCAGTTTGTGATTGTACATCGAGGAGAACGCACGTCCAACTACCGCCCCTTCTGAAGGCATTTAGGACTACGATTTCCCCCAGCACATGTGCTTCATTATGATCCATTCATTACGAGTGCTGGTTTTTTCACTGCGGTTTCGAAGTGTAATTAAAACTGCGACGCATTTTTTTCCATCAATTATGGTAGTGTGTACTGGCATCGATTACCTGGGCTGTAGGTGGTTTTTGAGCAGGCGTCTGTAGCGAACTCTAACGTCAAACAACTATAAATACAGGGTTATTACAAATGATTGAAGCGATTTCACAGCTCTACAATAACTTTATTATTTGAGATATTTTCACAATGCTTTGCACACACACACAAAAACTCAAAAAGTTTTTTTATAAGCATTCACAAATGTTCGATATGTGCCCCTTTAGTGATTCGGGAGACATCAAGCCGATAATCGAGTTCCTCCCACCCTCGGCGCAGCATGTCCCCATCAATGAGTTCGAAAGCATCGTTGATGCGAGCTCGCAGTTCTGGCACGTTTCTTGGTAGAGGAGGTTTAAACACTGAATCTTTCACATAACTCCACAGAAAGAAATCGCACGGGGTTAAGTCGGGAGAGCGTGGAGGCCATGACAGGAATTGCTGATCATGATCTCCACCACGACTGATCCATCGGTTTTCCAATCTCCTGTTTAAGAAATGCCGAACATCACGATGGAAGTGCGGTGGAGCACCATCCAGTGGTACGTTTAGCTCCCTGCTTGCTTTATTCGTCGACTTCCGCGGGCTACGCGTGAAACTTGCCCGCATGCGTTCAACCGTTTCTTCGCTCACTGCAGACCGACCCGTTGATTTCCCCTTACAGAGGCATCCAGAAGCTTTAAACTGCGCATACCATCGCCGAATGGAGTTAGCAGTTGGTGGATCTTTGTTGAACTTCGTCCTGGAGTGTCGTTGCACTGTTATGACTGACTGATGTGAGTGCATTTCAAGCACGACATATGCTTTCTCGGCTCCTGTCGCCATTTTGTCTCACTGCGCTCTCGAGCGCTCTGGCAGCAGAAACCTGAAGTGCGGCTTCAGCCGAACAAAACTTAATGAGTTTTTCTACGTATCTGTAGTGTGTCGTGACCATATGTCAATGAATGGAGCTACAGTGAATTTAAGAAATCGCTTCAATCATTTGTAATAGCCCTGTACTGTAGGCTTATAGCTAATACATTTTTAAATTCCCCTCTGTCCAACACCAGCATCTCGTCAGTTGATCATAGTTCCCACCAAATAGAATAAAGATAGTACCTTACACCTCTGCCTTTTTCCCACGAGCATGTAGGTCAAGGGTAGAGTTTGAGTGTGTCTGTCAATAGTTTAGAGTGGTATTGCGAAATTTTTTCCCAGCAGGATAACACCAGTTGTATAGTGTCGCTAATTTTTGAGTTGTATTGCGCTATTACGCCGTCCTTGTGTAGCACTATGCATACGGTTGTGTAATTATGCCCAATCTTTGTGATTAATTACGTAATTAGGGTCGATCTTTACGTCAGTTTCCCGACCAAAATGAATAAAGTACACTAACCTAACCTTCCTCTCTCGCATCTGGACAGTCTCCATATGTTGGGGGCGTGTACGTGGGCTTTCCATACAGTAGAATCAGTGTTTGAGTCCCAGAAGGGACACCACCATTTTTAATTTCCCGTCAATTCCAAGCGCCTCTAGTAGTTTAGTTCCATTAGGAGGGTGCACTTGGCCTTTCTGGCCAGGAGGACCGGGATTCGAGTCCTGAAAAGGGCACCACCAATTTTTAATTTCCCATCAATTCCAAGCACCTCAATTGTGTTAGTGGGTGTAGTTGGGCTTCCGTTCCAGGAGGACAACGATTCGAGTCCCGGAAATGGAACCACCAATTTTAATTTCCCACCAGTTCCCGAGGGGGGAGGGGGGTGGGATTTCAGCATAGCCTTGGGCCAAAAAATTCTCACCAATATTCGAAATTCCCGCCATCGGGGTAGGTTGGGGGAGGGGCTGAGAAAAACGCGTGACGTCATCTGGGGTGGGGGTGGGCGTGGTCGGGGGCGTGCGTGGGCAGGGGCGGGGTGATTATTTGATCAATTTAATTAATTTGCATATCAAATGGCTCTGAGCACTATGGGACTTAACTTCTGAGGTCCTCAGTCCCCTAGAACTTACAATTACTTAAACCTATCTAACCTAAGGACATCACACACATCCATGACCGAGGCAGCATTCGAACCTGCGACCGTAGCGGTCGCGTGGTTCGAGACTGTAGCGCCTAGAACCGCTCGGCCACCCCTGCCGGCAATTTGCATATCAATTTAATATCAAAAGTGTCCTTATAACTCCAACTCCATACTACTTTTGCGCACCCTTACCTTTGCCTCCTCCTTCTGTTAATCTCTCCTCTTTTCGTTTTTTTTTTTTTTTATCACTCACCAAATTTCTCCCCTCATCCGTTCTCGGTGGTTTGCCCTATCTGAACACGTCTGTAAGGCAAGAGACTAGTTTAAGCAAGAATAATTTGTTTGGAAATTTCCCGTAACCTGTCTCGAGAAAGAATCAAAATGGTTCAAATGGCTCTAAGCACTATGGTACTTAACATCTGAGGTCATCAGTCCCCTAGACTTATAACTACTTAAACCTAACTAACCTAAGGATATCACACACATCCATACCCGAAGCAGAATTCGAACCTGCGACCGTAACAGTAGCGCGGTTCCAGACTGTAGCGCCTAGAACCGCTCGGCCACTCCGGCCGGTGATTGCTTTATTTAATGGTGACTGAGTATACACAGATGGGAAAAATCACAATACCAAAAAAATAATTAATGTAAAGTTATGAAATTTCAGAAATACGTTAGTCTAGACGACATATTTGAGTGATTGACATTGCAAGTTCACACAAGGTAAGTCATTGCAAATGTGATATGCTGGTATGTTAATAACTGATGTAACTGTCAGAATGGTGAATTCAGGCATACAGACGTGCCCATTGTGTTGTACAGATGCCGTGTGTCAAGCTTGTGAGATGGAGTCTCAAGTCTCTTGCACTTGGCCGGTCAATACAGGGTCAGTTAATGGTGGAGTTGTCTGATGATGTTCCACATGTTCTCGATTGCAGGCAGATCTAGTTATCGATAAGGGCAAGGCAACATGTTGACACTGTGCAGAGCATGTTGGGTTACAACAGCGGCATGTGGGCGAGCGTTATTCTACTGGAAAACACCCCTTGGAATACTGTTCATGAATGGCAGCACAGCAGGTTGAATCACCAGACTCACATGCAAGTTTACAGTCAAGAGAGTGCTCCTGCTGTCATATGAAATCACACAGCAGACTGTAACTCCAGGTGGAGGTCAAGTGTGTCTACGCCACAGACGTGTTGCTAGCAGGCCCTCAACTGGCCTCCTCCTGACCAGCACACGGCCATCACTGGCGCTGAGGGAGAACCAACTTTCATCAGAAAACGTAACAGACGTCCATCCTGCCTTCCAATGAGGTCTCACTTGAAACCACTGAAGTCACAAATGGTGGTGATCTGATGTCGGTGGGATGCACACTGCATAGCGTTTGGCTCGGAACTGTCTTGTAGTAACCGATTTGTAATCCTTAAAGTAACCGATTTGTAACAGTTCGTTTTGTCACTGTGGTGTCAACTGCTGCTCAAATTGCTGCTGGCGGTGCAGTACGATGCTCGAGACATACGCCGAACACGATGGTCTTCCCTCTCGATAGTGCCACATGGCCATTCGGAGCCCAATCTTCTTGCGACCGAACATTCCTGTGACCACCGCTGCCAGCAATTACGTGTAGTGGCTACATTCATGCCAAGTCGTTTTGCAATATCGCAGAAGGTACATCCAGCTTCTTGGACCCCTATTACATGAAAACGTTCAAACTCAGGATGTGTTGATAATGGCGTCTTTGTCGCCTTAAAGGCATTCTTGACTGACATCACCTCACCACGTCTAATCTCAAAGGTAACTAACGCTTATTACCGTTACAGCATGTATTTAAAGCAAACCTGAGTGACATCCTCATAGTAGCCACACTTATGTGACTGGTGCGAAATTTGAAGAGACATCGTCTTTCACATGCAGAAACATGCCTACCAACTTTCGTTTATGTCGCACAACACCTTCTTGGTATTGCGCTTTCCTTCCATCTGGATATCTCTATCAACTGAATAAATTGTATAACGTAAAGATAAATTTGATTCCAATAGATAGTTTCATTTTATTCTCAATAGATACTGTTAATTGTTATCAAGGTACACAATATTTAATCAATTTTTTGCAGCAGGTCAACCATAAACATATTTAATTATTCCTAATTACATAACATTAGCTCATTACAGTGCAAAAAACTTATAACTATAGCTAGTTTGGTTGGTTTGAAACATGGAATTTGCAATCTGGTGACTCCTTCTCGCCGGCCGCTGTGACCGAGCGGTTCTAGGCGCTTCAGTCCGGAACCGCGCTACTGCTACGGTCGCAGGTTCGAATTCTGCTTCGGGTATAGATGCGTGTGATATCCTTAGGTTAGTTAGGTTTAAGTGGTTCTAAGTTCTAGGGGACTGATGACCTCAGATGTTAAGTACCATAGTGCTTAGAGCCATTTGAACCATTTTGACTTTCTCGAGACAGGTTACGGGAAATTTCCAAACAAATTATTCTTGCTTAAACTACTCTCTTGCTTTACAGACGTTTTCAGATAGGGCAAACCACCGAGAACGGATGAGGGGAGAAATTTGGTGAGTGTGTAAAATTGCTACTTTAATTTGCTATGATAAAAGCGGTTAAAAGCTGTGAGCTGTCGGGGGGGAGTTAACCGTGCATTACTGCGCAACTGTTTCACCAGGTATCTAGTCTAGGTTTACCAAATTCCCAAACAGACTAACATTAATTATAATCTTTTAATAATCATACGACAACTGGTGATATATATATATAAAAAAGAGAATTTAAATAAAAAGAAATAAATCAATTTATATTTGGAAATTTATTTTAAGATTGATCATTGAAATTTCAGCATATTAAATTTGATTCATAAATAAACTGGTGCCTTATTTAGGATTGTGAAAATGTGAGATTGCAATCTTACGGAACACATCAAATATGGAGGCAAGATCGGGAGATTGCATACAACACTGCATTCATAAAACAACACACAAAGAACGTTGAAACGTATGCAAGAGAAAGTTAACCACTACCAACAGATTCAAATTTTCACCCAAAGAAGATACGTTCGTAGCACAATCCTGTCCGTCATGTAATTACCACACACTGGTATACTAAATTCATATTAACTCTTTGTGAAATCTTCGCGAAAAGAATAGCTGAGGGCTACTTTGATGATTACACCACTTGCTTCAGGTGGCCAACTTGGTTTACACAAAGAGTGTAACTCCACAATAATTTTGATAATTAAAATAAATTAGATCCATAAGCAATTTACAAAAGAAAAACCTCGAACTGGTTACTAACGTCTTACTGTTAACCTGACGGGTCAAACAGTTATATAAGCACGTGGTACTGGTCTCGCAAAGTACACCCCACGTGGGTTGAACATGAAGAAAAGTTGCTATGTTGAAAAATATTGCCAAGACGAGACGTTATAATCACAGAAGCATTCGCATTTAAGATTGATCTTAATTAGAATTACTGATCAACGCGTGGTTCCACTTTACTCACAAAGTAGTGACAAAGCAACTACCGGAAAATAATCTGAACTTCACACGAGAATTACACTGCGCTGCAATTTAAGATAACATTAGATATTTTAGAGCTAAACCTGAAATAAAGGTGATTAAATTTTCAGTTAGGCTGAACTTAAGAAATCCATTGTCCTACGGACTTAGCAGACACGCGCTTAGCCGGAGATCTTACCACTTCAGACGCTCGCCACGGATCGACTGCTTGGTCCCTTCCTGAGGGGTGGCTCACCAATACAAACGGAAGTGGCCAGAGGGGCAGCTTCCTATACCAACATGACAACGGACGGACAGGACCATACTAAGGATAGAAACCTCTTTGCTTTTAGAAAGCGTAGCTACCTGTTCCGACGTTGGTCCTACTGTTTTCTAGCAGACAGCCTTGTCTGCTACCCTCAAGCATGCAACTAGAAATACATTTGCTCATTCATCCTCTCACACAGAAGGGAAGGGGGATGTCAGTATCTTATCATATACAGTATATAAAAGAAAGCGGATGTAGGTTCCGTATGAGACTGTGTGACATGAATTACATATAAACTGTGTTTTAAAGTGTAGTAGTGTGACAGATCGTTCTTGTTTATGTGTAAAAGTAACACTTTCCACTACTCAGTCTCCTCCCAGATAGTCAGAAACGCCACAGTAAATTTAGAAGAGGAATTTATGCCGTAAATGACAACAGATTTAAGAAATTAAACATGAAGGGAATCCAACACAGACCTTTCAAATGATAAAAAAAAAAAAACGAAACGAGGAGAGATTAACAGAAGGAGGACGCGAAGGTAAGGGTGCGCAAAAGTAGTATGGAGTTGGAGTTATAAGGACACTTTTGATATCAAATTGATATGCAAATTGCCCGCGGGGGTGGCCAAGCGATTCTAGGCGCTACAGTCTGGAATCCTGCCTAGGTCATGGATGTGTGTGATGTCCTTAGGTTAGTTAGGTTTAATTAGTTCTAAGTTCTAGGTGACTGATGACCTCAGAAGTTAAGTCGCATAGTGCTCAGAGCCATTTGAACCATTAAATAAAGCAATCATTGATATCAAATATCATAATCGACTGTTCGATTTGTTAGGTGGCAGAATAAATGGTCAGATTCACACCTTACACGAGAACTTTATACATCGCAACAAGTAGGTGAATATGACATCTAACATAATTTGGTGGTTACGAGAAAATTTGCCTAAGAGTATGTAATGCATAAAGGGATGACAGTCAATCGACGGTAATAAACACACCATTCCTATACAATGCATGTCTTTGAGGAGAAGGCGGAATAGGCAATGCGAGTCGTTCTTAGTTTGAAAAACCAGGCGGACAATTGCATAGCGAAAGCGCACTGCAGGGGTGATGACAGAAACCACTTAAAGGGGTGGCAGGAGGAATGTCAGCGACCCCGACCAGGTGATTCAGGAGGAAGGATTGAGTGTAGCGGCACATCTGCACAAGGGACAGAGAAAAAGCTTTAGCAAGCTGCGTTTCGGAATTCCAACACGATACGAACAAAACTAGTAATGCATTTCGAGAACGTCCGATTGGCTGAAACGCAGTAGAAAGGAGAAAAATACTGAAGTTTTGACGCAGTTTGATAGAAGGGACACTGCGATTGGTAGAGAGAGTTTCCACGAAGTAAGAAGAGCGCTCATATTGGTAGTAAAAGGCCATGACGTGAAGAACGAATGAACCCAAGCGGGGTAGGAAGTTCTGCCATGAGTAGGACAAGAGAGAAATTTTCGTGGACCCTTCTCTGAACTGGCGTCAAGTGCAGAACAGAACACTTAACGCTCTGTACAACGCAGAGAAGAAATTTGTGTGGACACTGCGTTCATAGCGGCTGCAATCCGGCTAGATATTAGCTGTAGCAACGTTGAGCTCCAACTGTGGAGAAACAAATCAGCGAACGAATCAGCCAAATTAGTTAATTGTTCTTGCGGGTACTGAGAGGGCACTATAATATGCATGCTGATCCAACCATGTGCGTGTATATTGCCACATACTAAGACTAGGGCTGAGTGCATGTTTTCTCGCGTAATGGGAAACATAGCGAAAGTTTCTGCTGGAAATTTCAGCAAAGGCCTCATTAGTTTTGTAGGAATTTCAGTGGGAGAGAGCGGCCTTGCAGCCGGCAGCTCGTCGCATCTTAAGGTAGATATGCGTTCGGAAGCGTAAACTTTATTGGTTCACAAGCTTGCGTCCACTGTAAACTCGAGCGTCCTTGCGTAATCTTGCGCTCAAATTTGTCACATAACTAACCACCCACCGTAGAACTGATTGTCATCCTAAACAGTACCGAACTTTGAACCGGAATCGTACAATTTTCGTAGTACTGACCAACATCATAACGTATGTGTAGGAGCAATTTTGTAAAGAGACTTCCAATTAAACTTTCATATTATTGTGCTTAGGATTAATGTTCTTTCAGTGATATTTAATAGTGTTGTGTATAGGACTATTTCACTTTTTGGTGTTGGCGAGATGTGTTATCCATTGCGCTGTTTTTATGTCATCGAGTTGAAATCTGTGTAAAAGCTGTAATTTTTGTGCTAAAATTTGTGAAATTAAACATATCATTTCAACTTACACAGTTGTTCTCAATTCTAGAATAAGCACAAACTTTACAGATTGATTTATTTAAAATTAATAGATTAAATTACTCACTGGTGCAATTGCTGGATGAGTCTTACAGTTAATTCAAAGTGACTCCACTGTGTAATTATCTTGCTCTACAGTAAATAGTTCGAATTTAATAAGGAGCAGATGAGGCCCTCGTCAATCAATAGTACACATTCAAAATATTAGTTCTTTAGTTGTGGGGCAGGCTGAAAGCTCATAGCTTAAATATATTATTAATCAAACAGTCAACTTGTTCCTAGGCTAATTACTTTATCAAATAAGTCTTTACTTAATAAGCACTGAAATGACTGGACCCGTATATTTGCACAAGGGAAAATGCAGTCGGGTGTATCCTACGGAACAAAGACTGGGATGTGTGGGATGAATTGCCAATAGTAACAGTGGGTTTCTGTTTAACTCGTACCGAACACTTATTTACCATAAACAATTAGAAAAGCACTATGTATTTTATATAAAAATGCAACAAATAATATGATACATGGTGGACTCGTAAATCATTAGGTTCTCACAAAGTAGGCATAATGTAATGGTAAGGAATCACACATGCACTTTGCATTCACATTAACACCACGCAGAAGACACAAAAGAAACTAGAACTATGAGACGCACGGCGAATACGTACAGTCGGCATTAGGTGCGATCCATTAGGCTAATCCCATGGAAATCTCAAGCGTTGAAACTGAACGAGAATTACGATTGGGTACGCAAATCATATCATGAATGCATTCAAGAGACCACACACACGTGCAGGGAATGTAATTTAACCACTACCGGAATAGAACGAGACTGTAACTCAACAAGCTGAAGACTCGTTCGTTTTTCAAACTCGTGGCCAAGCCACACCATGGAAAACCAAGAAAAAATATACAAAACCCCGAAACGTCTGTTACTCTCTGGAAGGAATTACCCACATAAGTAAATTACTGCTTAATAATTGCAAGATGAAACATATTCAGAGAACTAAGGCTCTCCAAATCAACGACAAACATAGGGGTTGAACCTATAAAGGCTTATGCACCAACGGGTAGGAACTGCTAATTACAGATTAAACTAAAGAAACAAAACCAACTAATATCAGAAACGCACTCACATGCACTTTCATACTGCTAAATGCGAATATTAACTAAAACCAAGTATAGTTAGAACACCATGCTCTCACATTCCTATGTTTACTGTTCGCAGTGAAATATTCTGCGTGGTTTCTAAAGTCTGAAGCTGCAAAAGAAGCGGGTTAACACCTCAGCTAGGCTTAAATTTATACAAACTCAGTTACCATACCCACTACTACAAACGAGTTCCCATGAGTAACTTCTCCCCCCCCCCCCCCCAAAAAAAAAAAAAAAAAAAAAAAAAAAAAAAAAAAATTCCAGGAAGCAGTGAAGAATAGCCTAATCAAATCTGGGCCTTCACAGGTAGCAGAATGTGTCAGAGAAACGCATGTCAACATCCTGCCAACAAACACAATAGCACTTTGACCACAAGGAATGAAACCTATTTGCCTCTCTCTAAACCCACATAAAGATGTTTAAACCGCCACAGTAACGGACAAGATGTTTACCCACCACCATATATTATGAAAACCCAATACCCAGATGCATTCACTCATTGTCTTTCGAAGAGGGTAGGAATAGGAAAGAAGGATAGCAGAACAACACCAAAACATTAAAATGAAGTGTGGTGGGTTGAGGGAAACAGATAATAAACAGACATGTACGCATGTAAAACAGATACAAAGCAAACACGAATTCAGAGAATGTATGAATTTATGGCTGATAATGACACACTCAGGTGCTGGCTCTTCTTCCAGACTAATTCATTAAATGCACCGAAAGTATGAGGTGCTAAAGACACGGAAAATGAAGTAAAATTTCAGTAAATCAGTATGATATGGCTCGTGTAGACATCTTTCATCACCCTCATGCTACGGAGGGAAAGACTGTGCAGGCAGTGTTTTGGCTATGTATGACAATACCAAGCACGCTTTCTAAACTCACGCCACTCATACGAGCCAATGAACCGATGTGCAAACGATTTAAAGTAAAATTTGCAAAATGGCATACAGGCAACCAATACTATAGGCTAAAAATTTAACTAAAAGTACTCATTAATATTAAAAATATGTTAATACTGTGACAGCCGATTCAAATAATTACTTTGGACGTTATTGATGTCAGCCAAATTTAATTGGGTTCTACGCTATATATTAAAATGAACAGGAGGCTGTTACCCTGATGGAGAACAGATATCACCAAAAATCAAAAATATTTACAAACACTTTTTTCACAAAAGCAAAAGTGCTACAATAATGAATTCAAACAAACAATGAACTAAAGCAAAACATCTCAAAAATGCATCACAATGATCAATAAATAATGAAATATGAAACATACGAATGATACGATTCTAATCTTGAATGTCGTTTAAAACCATCTATCTTTCGAACATTCTGTATCAAAGAAAAAAGTAACTTACTTAAACAAAACATTATCCCAAAGGAACATGTCAAAATTATCATTAAACAAAGTTAAAAATTCAGTATTATATCAACCAAAGAAATAATTATTAATCTGATTCTAAATCTTTAGCGACTACGCAAAAGTCAGCTCTTCCGATAACTCGAAAATTATGTACGTCTTTGGCACATTTGTGTACGACCAAAAAGGGAAATCTGAGTGACTCGTGTTATAAGAGCAGACAATGAAATGGAAGAATAACACACTAGTAATCAAAGAATAATACTCAGTCTTGCTGAAGGAACACTCACATTTCAGATATATGTCGCACTTCGCTTACCACTGGCACAAAACACAGTCTTGAGGGAGACACCTTCGGATTCAGTTTTCGGGGATGGTGAAAGGGGGAGGCGCTCGTCGTCACAGTGTCAGTAGACGCTGACTGTCCATTCACGAAACACGACCTTCCTGCCTCTGATCCAACAGATAAACTCATTCACAGCAGTTTGTGTGGAGTCTCTTCTTCGATAGACCTTACCATGCCGATGGTGGCATTTGTACATCCACCTGGGGTTGGCAATGTTTTGTGGCATGATGTATTGACAACGTCCTAGATGTTCCTGCCTTATGGTGGCACGTATAATCTCTTCATTGTGCCCCACTTAGCAGGCAGTGAAGCTTGTCCTAGCTTCCATGGTTGTGGTGGTGCTGGCGTCTGAAAGCTGTCAGCTGGGTGGGCGCGTCGACTCGCGCCGTTGACATCTCTTAGTGGTGTCATCTGCAGTCTATAAGACGATACCTTTCGTGGGTAGTACACCCGTGTGCTGCACCAGTCTTCTTCTTATAACTTCATCGACTTGAAGTCCATAGCGAATATCTGACAGGCACAGTGCAGGACTCGCCGCACGTTAGTGCAATGTCACACGCGTGCGACCAGCGATCCCGTCTATAACGGTACTTTGCGGGTAGGCGTGTCAATTAGCATCATATTAATTAAAATCGGGGACAAATTGACTTTATTGTGGAAGAATTTAAAAGGGGAAAGTAATAAGAAACTTTAATAACTGCACAGTATTACCAAGAAGCAATATAATGAAAAGTAATAAAAAGCAAAGTAGCAAAGACCAAGCGGGACAGAAAGATATAGGGGCAAAATCGGGGACAAATTGACTTTATTTTGGAAGAATTTAAAAGGGGAAAGTAATAAGAAACTTTAATAACTGCACAGTATTACCAAGAAGCAATATAATGAAAAGTAATAAAAAGCAAAGTAGCAAAGACCAAGCGGGACAGAAAGATATAGGGGCACGTTTGTTTTTAATACATATAAAAGAACATGTAACACATTATGGAGCTCTCTACCTTCAGTTACCGCGATCGGGCTAGTCGATGAAAAAGTGGTACGCGACGGCGAAATTCGTTAAGAAGATTCTTTAAAGACACTTCAAGCACGTTTAAAATACATTACGTGTGACGAAGTGATCAGAGACGTTTATCGTCGGGTGAAGTGAAAATGATTCCGACAACATAATTCGAACTTTGTGTTAGCTGGGAAAAATACCCTTGGGAAACTATTATGGTTGTGGAACCCACGAAAGTTGTACGCAACGCAGAGCTATAGTTTACGTAATTCTGCATTTTATAAAATTGTGAAACGCGTGTGCGCGGAACATTAAGAGAATCTTATCCTTGGATGGTTGCGGGGGTAACTGATACACACAACGCGCCAGCATAAAAATAGTTCGCTTATTAACTACCAGATATGAAGGATAGGATCATCACCTCCAATGCCGATTCATATTTCATATTTAGTTAGTGAGAAGAAAAGTGATAATAAACAAACTACATTTCAATTTTATCCACGATTTTGGCTTCATTACGTCGTCTTGACTAAATGATAAACAATATCTGTGGAAGTTGTATAAAACGTATGGTCATAATACCGTAATATTTAGCCAACCAATATTGTGGGACGCCAAAAATGTAAATGAATGAAATTGTTCTTACAGAGGATGTATAATGTGTGAGTGCGACGGACTATATTGAGAAACTGAACATCCATTACGTACTTGCATGTTTATCTGCGAACATGGTCCTTGTCGGTACAACAGCATAGAGTTCGAATAGAATCGCTGGAACATTGCAAACCATTCAGATTAATCGAACATCTAAACACGCATAATGCTGGTACCACCAGGATGTGTTCTTTCTCCTCACCCGCGTGGCAGTAATTGAACTAAGAGTCAGCAGGGAATAACATTTAAATCAATTGACGACCATTGAGCTAGCGTCACGAATTTTCAAACGTCCACTGGCATATATGAAGGCGAGTGACACACGCGTGTTAACGTCGATCGAGGGGTGTCGTCGTGATCGTATTGAATGACATTGAGCGGTTACACGCCCCAGCCAAGGGCAGATTAAAGACTTTGGGCGTTGGGAGGGGGGGGGGGGGCTGAGGGGACGACCGGCCCCACCGAGAGTTGAAACTAAATTAAAACTACATGATAATTTTAGTAATCTGCACCGACGTTAAGCACGCGAATTTAGAGTCTCGGTCAGTGGATTTAGTCATTTAATTCAGTATTCCCCAAGCCATCTTACTTCGTGTGCTCGAGAGAATGTACTACTTATACCAGTGACATGTGCTCCTCCTCTTGTTCGACTTGGGGGCGCCAAATATTAGCAGAGCTTCCCTATCTGCCACAGAAGCACGCGCTTCGCGTTTCCCTTAAGCCACTATCTGCTTTGCCCTTATTGTTGTAATTGCTAGTATTGTTGGACTACTTGCCCATAATTCAGGAGCATATCCAAACAGTTTTGGCGCCTCCACGTGAGGCCACCGAGAAGTGCTTCTCTGCAGCGCCCCGGCCTTCACAGAGAGCGGCACGGTACGCCGCCATTGAGAAACAGTTGCCGCTGCTGCTGCGATCAGCTTTTGATGTTACCACGATCAGCTTTGTTAGTGCGCCTTCTGCTACTGCTACGCTGACGTCACGTTCCGACTTTCCATAGGCGTCGATCGGAGACTTGGCCACCTAGTGGCGTCATGTGAAGACCACTATTGAAATCAGTGTTCCACCAGCGGTAGCTCAGTGCGAAGGGGACGTTCCTCTTGACAGTGTGGAGTTTTTCACTTTTGTGCGACATGAAACAAGTTTCAGAAATAATATCTTTCTCCTCTGTAAACAGAAGGCAACTTGTAAGTGACTCCTTGCGTATTATGTTGACCAGTGCTTTTTGTTCCTATATTACTTAATTTCGGAATTAGTCTTAGTAAAGTAACGTTATTTGAGATTACACAAAATTTTACCCGTTCTCGTCCTCAATGGACTGTTTTTGATGCTGCGATTGCAAAGTTCAATTAGAAAGTACAGAGAATTTCTACATCAGTCGTCTTACTTGATAAGCACGAAGTGTTTTGATGTTCACCCATCATCTTCAGGTGGTAAATGGATCAAACTAATTGATAAAACTAAATTAGTTTTACTGTATTTACTTGGGCAACGAAAAGTGAGCGTTCGTGGGTAGACGTACTTGTTGATATAATGGGCGCTCTTGAGTGAATGACCGTGTATATTTCCTTAAATTTTTCCGAACCTCTACATCCGGACCAGAAGAAAAAAATGATTGAGTCTTATGAGCTTGTTGCGTATGTTAACTGTTATATAATAGAAGTTACTCAGAACAAGGTTGTGAATGCTACACATTTCAATAAATTTAAAACTTTTTTGTCAAAAATAAAACACATTTTTACAATCTTTGATACTTGTCAGTATCAAAACAGCTTAAAACAGTAGTTTTCGAGGCTTTTTTCTCTTAACTTTCGAAGGGAGTACCGCTGGGTCCTCTTTTTGCTCTAGGCGACCGCCCCCACCCATGAAACTGCATTAATCCGCCCCTGGTCACAGCATATGAGTTTGACACCTCCATCGCCCAGTGGGTCTTCCGGCGTGGCTGCCCGGTTTCGGCTGCTGCCTCGTGCTCAAGATAGCCCGACCAGTGTAGAGGGCCAGTGTAGGACTCAGGCATGCTGCACCCAGGCGAGCTTCGTCGCCAGAGCAATAGGACGGGTAGCGCAAGCGACGTCCTCTCTGCGTCTTGGCCACCCCTCGCGGCCAGCTAATTGCGTCGAACACCTTGACGCCGCGAAAATCCCTGCGTACCTCGGCTGCTAACGACTCTTCCACGCAGTTGCAGTGTACTCGGTGCTAGTTATTGGCAGGTGCCTCGCTTCTCACTGCCAACTGGACTCATAATATTTTAGGTTAATAATATGGCATCAAATTAAAATCAAATAGTAATATTGTCCCTCTAAGAACATCGCAGACAGTCTTAAATTCTAGTTTTAACCCTACTACTTAAAAATGATTACAAAATTATCCGCTCAAGATAACTTTACATGATAGGCTTACAACAACAAAAAATTACTTACTATTCTTTACCAAAAGGATAATTCTATTTGAACTAAAAAATTATGATAATGACGTGGCTAGAAAATTTACGATAATAATATCACTAGAAAATTTATTATAATAATATAATATGGTGGGACTCGAACAAAAAAAAAAAAAGTTGACTTTTAAACCATAAAATCTTTCGCTTACTCTATAGAATGGTTTGGACAAGGTTAATAAGAAATGTCTTTACTACACATCCAGCTAACTGCATTACTCCTCTTTTTGTCTTAGACAACATTTCTCCACGACTTCTGATGTTCGCGGTAGCTGCTCATGATCGCAGAACCATGAATGAAACGAAGTTTCCCGTGAAACATTTACACTGAACGGCAAGGCCGATTCACAAAGAAAGCACGTATGTAAAATCAATACACACCTCGAGTGAAGAAGACTGTCATCATGCACTCATACATTATACATTTGACCATTTTTTTTCGAATCATCCGGCTCCTGACTGGTTTGATGTTGCCAGTCACGAATACCTCTCCTGTGCCAAACTCTTCATCTCAGAGTAGCACTTGCAACCTACGTCCCAAGTTATTTTCTGGGTGTATTCCAGTCTGTCTTCCTCCACAGCTTTTACCCTCTAATGCTCTCTCTAGTACCATAGACGTTATTCCCTGATGTCTTAACAGGTGTCCTACCAGTCTGCTCCTTCTTCTTGTCTTGTTTTCCACATATTCCTTTCGTCTCAGAGTCTGCGCAGAACCTCTTCATTCCTTACCTTATTAGTCCAGCTAATTTTCAACGTTCGTCTGTAGTACCACTTCCCAAATGATTCGATTCTCTTCTGTTCCCGTTTTCCCACAGTCTATGTTTCAATACCATACAATGCTGTACTCCAGACGTACATTATCAGAAATTTGTTCCTCCAATTAAGGCCTATGTTTGACACTAGTAGACGTCTCTTGCCAGGGATGGCCTTTTTGCCAGAGCTAATCTGCTTTGCTTTTGATGTCCACCTTGCTGTTCGAGATTCTGAAAAAAGTAGGGATAAGCTATAAGGAGAGACGGGTCATATATAATATGTACAACAACCAAGAGGGAATAATAAGAGTGGACGATCAAGAACGAAGTGCTCGTATTAAGAAGGGCGTAAGACAAGGCTGTAGCCTTTCGCCCCTACTCTTCAATCTGTACATCGAGGAAGCAATGATGGAAATAAAAGAAAGGTTCGGGAGTGGAATTAAAATACAAGGTGAAAGGATATCAATGATACGATTCGCTGATGACATTGCTATCCTGAGTGAAAGTGAAGAAGAATTAAATGATCTGCTGAACGGAATGAACAGTCTAATGAGTACACAGTATGGTTTGAGAGTAAATCGGAGAAAGACGAAGGTAATGAGAAGTAGTAGAAATGAGAACAGCGAGAAGCTTAACATCAGGATTGATGGTCACGAAGTCAATGAAGTTAAGGAATTCTGCTACCTAGGCAGTAAAATAACCAATGACGGACGGAGCAAGGAGGACATCAAAAGCAGACTCGCTATGGCAAAAAAGGCATTTCTGGCCAAGGGAAGTCTACTAATATCAAATACCGGCCTTAATTTGAGGAAGAAATTTCTGAGGATGTACGTCTGGAGTACAGCATTGTATGGTAGTGAAACATGGACTGTGGGAAAACCGGAACAGAAGAGAATCGAAGCATTTGAGATGTGGTGCTATAGACGAATGTTGAAAATTAGGTGGACGGATAAGGTAAGGAATGAGGAGGTTCTACGCAGAATCGGAGAGGAAAGGAATATGTGGAAAACACTGATAAGGAGAAGGGACCGGATGATAGGACATCTGCTAAGACATGAGGGAATGACTTCCATTGTACTAGAGGGAGCTGTAGAGGGCAAAAACTGTAGTGGAAGACAGAGACTGGAATACGTCAAGCAAATAATTGAGGACGTAGGTTGCAAGTGCTACTCTGAGATGAAGAGGTTAGCACAGGAAAGGAATTCGTGGCGGGCTGCATCAAACCAGTCAGTAGACTGATGACCAAAAAAAAAAAAAAGGTAGCATAATTCCTTCACTTCATCTGCTTCGAGACCATCAAGCCTGATGACATTCTAGCGTAGAAAAAAGAATGAAAAAAACATTGAATTTCCACTGGGCACACAACAAAACAAAATCAACACAAAGGATCTGAGTGCCGCTGCGTCATTTTCACGTGACTTTCATCCGTCATCACCCAGACCATTCAATGAGTGGCTTCACGTTGCAGCGTCCTTGATCGCCATGACCGAAAAGTCTCCCTCTCCATGCCGGCCGCGGTGGTCTCGCGGTTCTAGGCGCGCAGTCCGGAACCGTGCGACTGCTACGGTCGCAGGTTCGAATCCTGCCTCGGGCATGGATGTGTGTGATGTCCTTAGGTTAGTTAGGTTTAAGTAGTTCTAAGTTCTAGGGGACTGATGACCACAGCAGTTGAGTCCCATAGTGCTCAGAGCCATTTTTTTTTCTCCCTCTCCATGGCGTTGGGATGTGGGATGCGCCACATCCTAGACTAGCAAACAATACCTTTAGTTGCACCAGGCGCTTCTGTTCGCAACACCAGCGAAGATTGCATCTCTTCTTCATTCGTCAGACGCGGGGCTCAACACACCAACACAATTGACGAGGACCTCCAGTTCGGGTCGTTATCTGGGCCGAGTATTAAACTTTAGGCACTTCATTACAGAGTCGTTACGCACAATGTACTCGTCAAGCACTACTTTTATGGGGGCTTCCTTTTATTTTCAATGTCGTAATTTCTCCGCACAGGTCGGTCCCCACATGGTGGGCATGCATAATGTTGATCCTCAGAACAACCTCCACAATCATCACGGGAACCATTAGAAAATTAAATGAAAACTCACTTCCCTGGCATTTAAAATTAATACAAGCCAGCCTTTGGATATCAACACTCTTGCAATGAGTCGTATCCTTCAGCTTCGTACCTCCAAACGGAAAGATGGCAAAGCTAATGCCTCCTCGCACTTCTGAAACGCCTCCTTACTAATAATGATCAAGGAACTCTGAGTATCCAGAACCCACAAATGGTACCTCCCTAATCAAAATCCTTACTACGGGACTAACAATGGGATCTCTCATGTTGACAGGCTCTCATAACAATTCTTTTCTTACATCTTCTCTTGCGACATACCATACTCCGCACTCTGTTGCCACGGTTCTTTCCACCACGACGCATTCCGTGTCGGGGAACCGTCACTGTAGTGCCTGTTGTCAGTCTCCCGGTGGATTTCTATGGATGTCATTTCAACACCAGGTGGTGGACCAATATAACTATTGCTCCCACCGCACTCATCACAGACGCAATCAGGGTTCCCATAACTGTTCCTTTGCCAGTTCTGTTCCTCAGCACAGTCAAGCCTATAGTTCTGCTAGTTATCATACCGAACATTTCTGTTATTGTGGCTGGCTGGTGATGATGTTATCCTGGTCACGCCGCCATGCGCCATGTTGTCTCCTACACTGACTTCATCCGCTGCGCTGTTTTGCCCGCACTCACCTAGCTTTTGGATCAAAGTTTTAAATCCCTCGATATCATCTTTACATCTGCCCGCTAGAATAATGTGGCGGAAATGTAAAGGCAATTTCATAATGCAGATACTGGTGATTTCTGACAGTCCGTAGAAGAACACCAGATCAAGAAAAAATATAAAATACCTCAGCTAGGCTGAAACATATATGAACTCAGTTACCATACTCACTATCGCAAACGAGCTCCCACGAGCAAACGCTCTCTCTCCAAAATCCCAGGAAACCATAGAAGAACATGCTAACCAAATCGGGTCCTTACAGACAGCGAGAATTGTCAGAGAGAACGCATTCCTCACTCTGCCAATTTAAGCACAATAGCGCTTCGACCAGACGAAACCTCCTGGCCTCTCTCTAAGCTTACACAAACATTGCCAAAACCGCCACAGTAGCAGATAAGAAGTTTACCCACCACCAGACACTATGAAAACCCAATATCCACATGCATTTACTCATTCCGTCTTTCTAAGAAGCTAGAAATGGAAAAGAAGGATAGCATACAACATTACAGCATCATAATCAAGTGTGGGGAAGCTGGACGAATCGCAGATACTTAGCAGAGCGACATATATGCATGTAAAACAAATACAAAACAAACATAAATTCAGAAAATGTATGAATTTGTGACTGAAAATGATACACTCAACTGCTGACGTTTTCTCGCTGCCTGATCTATTAAATGCACCGAAAGTATGAGGTGCTGAAGACATGGAAAATGAAGTTAAATTGCTCATGTAGAGACCTTTCAAAAGGAAACCTGACAGTCAATGTTACAAGCCTATTCGTACAAATAAAATACACAATATAATTCAGTTTTTAAAATCATAACATTTTAACACAAAGAATACAGCGAAAACTTAGACTTCAACTCAATTTTTTTTTCAGTTGCAGAGCATCCTATAACAACTCATCCACTTACCACACCTGTTCCCCTCCTTGCAGCACAATCAAATCCGATTCATTAACCGCGAAACCCAATCAAATGTTCAAATTTGTGTGATCTCCTAAGGGGCCAAACTGCTGAGGTCATCGGTCCCAAGACTTACACACTACTTAAACTAACTTACCCGAAGGACAACACACACACACACCCGTGCCCGAGGGAGGACTCGAACTTCCGGCGGGAGGGGCCGCGCAGTCCGTGACATGGCGCCTCTAACCGAGCGGCTACTCCGCGCGGCGAAACGCAGTCCTGGGACCCAGTATCCCATCCCTAATCACCAATACATGTTGCGCCGCTACATCCATATCACACTTACATGCACCTTCGTGTCTTATCCATCCTCATCCTCCAGAACCTCAATAAATCACCACCACTTCAGATGGTTCAAATGGCTCTGTTCACTATGGGATTTAACATCTGAGGTCATCAGTCCCCTAGAACTTAGAACTACTTAAACCTAACTAACCTAAGGACATCACACACATCCATGCCCGAGGCAGCATTCGAACCTGCGACCGCAGCGGTCGCGCGGTTCCAGAATCATCACGACTTAACGACGAAAATCATTTTACCCCTCTTTCCAGTCCTGGCTGCAATGGCCCAGCTCATGCCATCTTTCATCCTTTCCTGCCTCCCTCTTCGTCCCGATCAATGAGTTTTAGTCGCTGCCTGCGGTTCCTAAGGTCCCATAGCCGTACTCATCATTCCACCTCCATCGTGAACATGGCCATTTCATGTATCACCAGCTCTATCATTATACAACTTGAGCGTTATTATCAGTGATTATATTTCAACAGTAATAAAAGATCGTCTAAAAAGTTTTAAAAACCGTAGTTACCAACAATATATATATATATATATATATATATATATATATATATATAATATATATATATTAAAAAATCCGTTATATCCATCGGTTTTTTATATATCTTAAAACTGCTATTAAACATGTAAAACTTTTGCTTGAAAGGTTGACGTGGTGGTCTAGCGGATAGAGTGCTAGACTCCCGCACTAGAGGTTCTGGGATCAATCCCAATTAAGGACGGAGATTTTTCGTTGGTTCTGTCCTTCCAGGACGGACCCAGGCCCACTCTGCCCGCTATCTAATTGAGTGCCGGGGATCTCCCCGGAGGGAAAGCGGCCGGACCCACGGCATTACTTCTCACCACAGAAAAAGCAGTGACCGACAGCCTTCACTAAACGATTGAGAGCAGCGGCGATTGCGTAGAAATGTCAGTGCTAACAGACAATTAATACAGCGCGAAATAACCGCAGAAATCAATGTAGGACGTACGACGAATGCATCAGTTAGGACAGTGTGGCGAAATCTGGCGTTAATGGGCTATGGCAGCAGACGACAGACGCGAGTGCCTTTGGTAAGAGCAAGACATCGCCCGCGCAGCTCCTCCTAGGCTTGTGAGCGTATCGGTTGGACCCTAGACGATTGGAAAACCTTGGTGTGGTCAGGTGAGTGCCGATGTTCGAGCTGATGGTAGAGTTCGAGTGCTGCGCGGGCCCCACGAAGCCATGAACCCAAGTTGTCCCAACAAGGCACCGTGCAAGCTATTAGTGGCTTCGTAATGGTGTGGGTTGGGTTTACATGAAATGGACTGGTTTCTCTAGTCCAACTTATCCGATCATTGACTGCAAATCGCTATGTTCGGCTACTTGGAGACCATTTGCAGACGTTCGTGGATTTCATGTTTTCGGACAACAATGGAATTTTTATGGATGGCAGTGAGCCATGTCGCCGTGCCACAATCGTTCACGACAGGTTCGAAGAACATTCTGGACAATTCGAGCGAATGATTTGGCTTTCCAGACCGTCCAACATGAATCCCATCGGACATTTATGGGACATGATCGAGACGTGAGTTCGTGCACAAAATCCTGCACTGGCAACACTTTCGCAATTATAGATGGCTATAGAGGCATCATGGCTTAATGTCTCTGCAGGAGACGTCCAACGACTTGTTCAGTCCGTGGAACGTAGAATTGTTGCACTACGGCAGGCAAAAAGAGGACCGTGTTAGGTGGTGTCCCATGATTTTTGTCACCTCACTGTAATAACCCCAGTTTGTTTCGCAATGCAGTCTGCTACAAAAAGTTGTTTTATTTTGTAGTATATAATAGAGCTACCGTAAATGGGGCTACTTGACCCTAAAGAGAGAATACAAATGAATTATACGCAGGAATTTGAAAGTACTCTCTATCATCCTTGACCGACAGAGTGGCTATACCAATCACCGCTACTTGCAGAGTGAAGGGAACAATAATGAAAACGACAAGTACAGGTCTTAGAAAGTCTGGTCAAGAAGAAAGACAAATGTTGGAGGGAAAAATCAGACTGTTCGTTCTTTGGTGGACGCTCCGAAACTACTCCTGTCTCCACTTCACATAAAACTAGGCGTTATGAAACAATCAATTAAAGCCGTGCCGAAAGACGGTGACACTCCAAAGTATGTGGTAAGTACCTTTCCATGACTATCAGAAGCTAAGCTGAAAGAACGACCCTCCGTCGGTGTTGGCATTCAGAAACTAATGACAGACGAAATATCTGAAGATAGAACGAAGTAAATTGAAATATGAGCTTGAATATCCTTTGAAGAAGTTGCCAATAACTTTCTTGGCAATTGCACAGACTGTAATTAAGAGAAATAGTAAGAGACCTGTTGGATAACTTCAAAGTTTTGGGTCCCTCGACGATCTTGAAGCTGCACTTCGTGGACTCCCGCATCAGGTATTTTCCAGAAAATCTAAGTGCTATGAGTGAGAAGGAGACATTAAAGAAATGGAATTGATTACCAGGGTCGATGGGATGTCAGTGTGATAGCTGACTATTGCTGGGTTATACTCAGGGATTGTCCCCAGGCAGTGCACAAAAGAAGTAGTTCGAAACGGAACTTAAGGGAAGAGATTTTTGCCGTTGTATTAGTACTGAAGAACATTATACTTCATTGTAGTGTTAGGTGTATCTTGTTTTAGCACGATTTTTGAACAATTTTGTATTTTGAAAGTATGCATTTTGTACGAATTTTCTGTATGTTCATCAACATTTTATGGAATAGTCTTACTTGGTAGATGGAAACGTTCAGCATATCAGAAACAATGAGATCAACTAAAAATGCAAGTAACAGGAAAACGTGGTGCCGAAACCACAAAACCTGCACTGGGGAGAACTATTGGTCTCTGTTTGGTCGGATCCTTCTTGTTTCACGCTATTTATAATGTCTGGCCGGATTTATGTTATAAGAGCGAAACATGGAGGGTGTTCGGTAATGATTCGGTCAGACATAGTCCATGGACCCCATGGTTGCTCTGTGAGATCTCATTACTGCCAAGGACTATGCGACCCTTTTAGCTGATCAGGTCCGTCTCATGGCACGATGTTTCTCCCAATGGTGAAGATGTGTTCCAAGACAACAAGACCCCTGTTCTCACATCTCGGCTCCCCCAGGACTGGTTTTGTGAGCACAGGGATGAACTGTCGCATCTCCCCTGCCCACCATAGGTACCAGATCACAATATTACCGATTGCTATCCACTTCCGTCATCGTTACGTGACCTTGCACCATTTTGCAGGAACAGTGGTGTAAGATTGTCTTGGAAACCACAGAGGACATGTATCTATCCATTCCGAGACGATCTGAAACTGCTTTGAATGCAAACGGTTTCCCTGCACCGTATTAGGCATGGTAATGTGTGGTGTTTTTGGTGTTTCCGTATCTTTGTCCACCCACTGTATAAATTTGTAGGCCTATATTATTCACTATTGTTATTAATAATAAGCTGACGTTTGAGAACAGTGTAAACAAGTGTAATACTAACGGTTCGTTCTCAGCTCAAAATGTAAAGAAACAGCGTTATCCGGAAGTCGCTTAAGGTGCGGTTCACACTGAGGTAATATCATATACGGTACGATTCGTTGTAATAAAGTTTGCGCGACGCCATGCTTATCGGTAGGACACTCGCGTTCCCACTAGAGTGATACGATATGCGATGCGATACGCGATGCAACGACAAACAACGTGACAGACCGAATCACGTTTCTGTTTCAATCGCAATAATGAGCTTTTCTGAAGAGGACGTCATCGTGGCTTACCAATATTTAAAGCTCAAAAAGCTGAACAATGGACGTACTTTGTGTACACATTCAACGGTATTAGTATCGAACATAGTTACGCTATGGTTTCGCGTGAGCTCTTTCAACATGAACGCAAATTCCACGAATTCTGCAGAATGAGTTGTCAGTTTCCAGTTTTTTGAGCGGTCAATATTAGCTACCACGACAAAACAGGACACAAATTTTCGACCTGCTATTTCTCCTGCCGAGAAGCTACTCATTACAACAAAGCAACCTGGTGAAAGAGTGTGAATTACGTTGAAAATTCCACCAAGAGAACTCTATTTTCAGTAAGATCACACAGTGTGATATTTTGTTCAGGTGAAGTACATCTATAAATAACAAATATCTTGTGTAAAGCTGCAACTGTTCAGTGCGTGACGGTAGAAAATGATTCAGATTCACACGTATTTACAAGGAACGTTGCCGGATCTGAAGGCAGATGAGTCGTCATCGATGTTGTAGGGTGAGATGGTAAGTTCTGTGTAGGAGTAGACAATGTTGTACTAGAAATGGAAGAAGCCTATGATGATGACAAATCCCACAGAAGAGTGCTTTCCTCAACAAGTTGGACGAAAGATGTCATGCTACAATAGTTCTCTTGTGTGAAAGACACGTTGACTATAAGCAGATCAAAAATAAATTCACTGGTCGAGACGCCAACACGAGGCAGTTTCCGCATTGCGTGGCGCGTCGTAGCTTTTCGAGGCCAATGCATCACACATTTACTCGAGACTGGACAGAGGTACGACTTTCCTTCCAGAATTAAAGACAAGTTAGATATGTTAGGTAAGTTTCTTCGTATCAAAGAAATGCACCAAACGTAAAATGAACAGCGACTACATTTTTCACTGCTGACTTTCCAAAATATGCGCTGTGCTGTGCTTTACACTGATATGACAAAAATCATGCATATGCACATATACAGATGGCGTTAGTATCGCGTACACAAGGTATAAAAGGGCAGTACACTGGCGGAGCTGTTCCTCCAGGATGTCGACCCATTCCAGCGCCCCCACACCCTCCAGTAGATATCCCTCGCCGCCCGATCCGTCTTCCACCTCAACACATATGCCACCTACTCCCATAATCAGGCCTACTTCACCTTCTCCCGTCTCGACACCCTCGTCTAAATCCTTGTCATGGCGCGACAGCACCGTATCTTGTTTAATAATATCCGTTCCCTTCCCGCCAACAAGAACCTCCTCCTGCACGCCCTCGCAACCCACCGCGTGGAAGCTTTCCTCCTCAATGAAACCTTTCTTCAGCCCCAGCACACCGAACACACCTTGCCCTACCTCCTTCACCGCTCCGATAATCCCCTCCCGATAGCGCGTGGCGGAGTAGCCGTTGGCCACTACCGCCAGATCCCTGTTCGGCTGCAACCTCTCCTTCCCGACCCCACAGAACACCTGATCCTTAGTCTCTTCTTCCCTGGCCTTACCGTCACCTGCGCCACCATCTATGTCCGTTCTAACGCCCCTATTGCTTTTGACTTCCTCTCCCACATTGACCATACCGTCTCCTCCTACGTGATCGCCGCCGACCTCAACATCCATAGTCGTTCCGCCGCCCAGTTACGGCGGTGGCATCGGTTCCTCTCCTCCCTCCAAGGCGACCTCGTTCCCATTCCCCAGCACACCCGCCCTGAATCCAACTCCACTCCCAATGTCATCCTCTTCTCCTCTAACCTCCTTCGCCGCATAGCGGTGGATGTCCTGGACCATATTGGTAGCGACCATCTCCCTGTCCTCCTCACTGTTTCAGACGGTCGTCGCCCCCGTCCTGATCCTCGTAACAACCCTCCCCCAAAGTACGTCCATGATTATTCCTGTGTCGACTGGAATGTCTACCGGGATACCCTCTCTACCAAGGTCGGTAGCCACCCCCTCACCTACCATCACCCTGATGATGTCACCCATGCTGCCTCCTTTCTCCAGCAGACCTTGTCCGTCGCCATCCACCCACACCGTCCTACTTTACCCCGACAGGCCATCCTGCTTCTCCATGAATCCCGCCGTCTCTACCGTGCCTTCCTTCACACGCACGACCCCAACACACTACGACACATCAGAAACTTGCTCGCGGCTAAGAAACGCCGGGACTGGCGACAGACATGCACCCATCCTAATGCTACACTTCCTATCAACTCGTTCAAGTACTGGTCCGCCTTCCGCCGCCCTACTGGATCTAACCCCCCCCCCCCCCCTCCCCTACTACCCTCTCCTTCATGATAACCAATCCTTCCCTGACAACCTTAGTAAGGCCAATCACTTTGCCTCCTACCTCTCCTATGTCTTTACCATCCCAGACGATCCCCAGTTCGATTACTCCCTCTTCCCGGATATCCGCGATCGAACTGACACCTCTGTCCCTCCACTCGCTCCTGGTTTCCAGTACTTGGACAACATTGCACACAATGAACTCAATGGCCCCATCACTACTCAGGATATCATAGCTTCACTCCGCATGAAACGCAACACCGCTCCCGGTCACGATCGTGTCACATATCGCCACCTTCGCGAAGCTCCTGTCTTCTTCCTCTCCACACTGGCCAGGCTCTATAATGTGGTCCTGTCCACTGGCAACTACCCCGACCTGTGGAAAAAATCCCGTATCCTGATGTTCCTTAAACCCGAAAACCGCCATCCGCTGTCCCCTCCTACCATCCCATCAGCCTTACCTCAGTCTTCAGCAAGGTCCTGGAATCCATCCTTACCCAACGCATCCACCAGCATCTCCACCAGCACTGCCTCCTTCCCGATACCCAGTGTGGCTTTCGGCCATCCTTCTCTACATCTACATCCATACTCCGCAAGCCACCTGACGGTGTGTGGCGGAGGGTACCCTGAGTACCTCTATCGATTCTCCCTTCTGTTCCAGTCTCGTATTGCTCGTGGAAAGACGGATTGTCGGTATGCGTCTGTGTGGGCTCTAATCTCTCTGATTTTATCCTCATGGTCTCTTCGCGAGATATACGTAGGAGGGAGAAATATACTGCTTGACTCTTCGGTGAAGGTATGTTCTCGAAACTTTATCAAAAGCCCGTACCGAGCTACTGAGCGTCTCTCCTGCAGAGTGTTCCACTGGAGTTTATCTATCATCTCCGTAACGCTTTCGCGATTGCTAAATGATCCTGTAACGAAGCGCGCTGCTCTCCGTTGGATCTTCTCTATCTCTTCTATCAACCCTATCTGGTACGGATCCCACACTGCTGGGCAGTATTCAAGCAGTGGGCGAACAAGCGTACTGTAACCTACATCCTTTGTTTTGGGATTGCATTTCCTTAAGATTCTTCCAATGAATCTCAGTCTGGCATCTGCTTTACCGACGATCAACTTTATATGATCATTCCATTTTAAATCACTCCTAATGCGTACTCCCAGATAATTTATGGAATTAACTGCTCCAGTTGCTGACCTGCTATATTGTAGCTAAATGATAACGGATCTTTCTTTCTATGTATTCGCAGCACATTACACTTGTCTACATTGAGATTCACTTGCCATTCCCTGCACCATGCGTCAATTCGCTGCAGATCCTCCTGCATTTCAGTACAATTTTCCATTGTTATAACCTCTCGATACACCACAGCATCATCTGCAAAAAGCCTCAGTGAACTTCCGATGTCATCCACAAGGTCATTTATGTATATTGTGAATAGCAACGGTCCTATGACACTCCCCTGCGGCACACCTGAAATCACTCTTACTTCGGAAGACTTCTCTCCATTGAGAATGACATGCTGCGTTCTGTTATCTAGGAACTCTTCAATCCAATCACACAATTGGTCTGATAGTCCATATGCTCTTACTTTGTTCATTAAGCGACTGTGGGGAACTGTATCGAACGCCTTGCGGAAGTCAAGAAACACAGCATCTACCTGTGAACCCGTGTCTATGGCCCTCTGAGTCTCGTGGACGAATAGCGCGAGCTGGGTTTCACATGACCGTCTTTTCCGAAACCCATGCTGATTCCTACATAGTAGATTTCTAGTCTCCAGAAAAGCCATTATACTCGAACATAATACGTGTTCCAAAATTCTGCAACTGATCGACGTTAGAGATATAGGTCTATAGTTCTGCACATCTGTTCGACGTCCCTTCTTGAAAACGGGGATGACCTGTGCCCTTTTCCAATCCTTTGGAACGCTACGCTCTTCTAGAGACCTACGGTACACCGCTGCAAGAAGGGGGGCAAGTTCCTTCGCGTACTCTGTGTAAAATCGAACTGGTATCCCATCAGGTCCAGCGGCCTTTCCTCTTTTGAGCGATTTTTATTGTTTCTCTATCCCTCTGTCGTCTATTTCGATATCTACCATTTTGTCATCTGTGCGACAATCTAGAGAAGGAACTACAGTGCAGTCTTCCTCTGTGAAACAGGTTTGGAAAAAGACATTTAGTATTTCGGCCTTTAGTCTGTCATCCTCTGTTTCAGTACCATTTTGGTCACAGAGTGTCTGGACATTTTGTTTTGATCCACCTACCGCTTTGACATAAGACCAAAATTTCTTAGGATTTTCTGCCAAGTCAGTATATAGAACTTTACTTTCGAATTCATTGAACGCCTCTCGCATAGCCCTCCTCACACTACATTTCGCTTCGCGTAATTTTTGTTTGTCTGCAAGGCTTTGGCTATGTTTATGTTTGCTGTGAAGTTCCCTTTGCTTCCGCAGCAGTTTTCTAGCTCGGTTGTTGTACCACGGTGGCTCTTTTCCATCTCTTACGATCTTGCTTGGCACATACTCGTCTAACACATATTGTACGATGGTTTGAACTTTGTCCACTGATCCTCAACACTATCTGTACTTGAGGCAAAACTTTTGTGTTGAGCCGTCAGGTACTCTGTAATCTGCTTTTTGTCACTTTTGCTAAACAGAAAAATCTTCCTACCTTTTTTAATATTTCTATTTACGGCTGAAATCATCGATGCAGTAACCGCTTTATGATCGCTGATTCCCTGTTCTGCGTTAACTGTTTCAAATAGTTCGGGTCTGTTTGTCACCAGAAGGTCTAATATGTATCGCCATGAGTCGGTTCTCTGTTTAATTGCTCAAGGTAGTTTTCAGATAAAGCACTTAAAAAAAATTCACTGGATTCTTTGTCCCTGCCACCCGTTATGGACGTTTGAGTCTCCCAGTCTATATCCACCTGCTCTCTACCGATGACCTTCTCCTTCACCTCACTCATCTCCTTTCCAAACAGCTCAACTCCCGTCACTCCACTATCTTCCTCTCCATCCACCTTGAACGCGCCTATGACCGTGTGTGGCATTCCAGTCTCCTCTTCAAGCTCCAAACCTTCGCCCTTCCTATCAACTACGTCCGTCTGATCGGGTCCTTTCTTTCCCAACGTCCTAGCTACGTCACCATCCATAACAGGGATTCCTACACCTTTTTCCCCTCTGCTGGTGTGCCCCAAGGTTCCAACCTCTCTCCTCTTCTATATCTTTTGTATACGGTGGACATGCCGCCACTTTCACCACCCGTCCACCTTCTCCAGTACGCCGATGACACCGTCTTCCTTGCCCTTGCCCTTGCCCCCACCCTGCAACACTCCCAACGCCTTCTCCAATCCCATCTTGACCGGTTCATCACTTGGTGAAGACCCGGGCGATCATTGTAGGCAACACCACACCTTCCTTCCGTCTCCTCGACTTCTATGTCACCATTTATGGCCATCCTATCGCCCTCACACTCACCCTTAAGTACCTTGGCGTCACCCTTGACCGTCGCCTCTCCTGAACCCCCTCTCTGGACAATCCAAGCCAAGGCACACTCTCGACTCCGTCTCCTCAAGCTCCTCTCTGGCCGCACATGGGGTCTGGACCCCTCCACCATTCTCCACACATATAAGTCCCTCATCCACCCTATCCTCTGCTATGTCCACCCTGCCTGGATCTCCACCCCTTCTACCTTTTACAACTCCTTTCAAATCCTAGAACGCCATGCTCTCTGCCTCACCTATCACATCCGTCTGTCCTCCCCCATGCCGATTCTGTATGGCCTTATTCTGTTCCCACACCTCCTCCTTTCCCTCGAACCAATATGGATCCTCTGCACCTCCCATAAACTTGATCCCTCTCACCCACTTGTCTCTCCCATCCTCTCCCACCCCCATCCACTGCCGCGCCTGTATTCCCAAGTCCCACCTGCTCTCCATCTCTCCACTCTCCATACCCTCTCCCAAGGTGGCTTCCACCAGCTCCCCCTCCCTGATGATGCCCTCATCCCCTCCATCTACCCCTCCTATCAACTTTGATCCTCCTCTTCCACTTCCTGTGTTTTTTCCTTAGGGCACCCTCTCTCCCCTCTCTCCCTCCTCCCTTCCTCCCCCCGGGCTCCTCCTACCCCCCCATACCTTCTTTCCTCCCCCCGTCTCCTCTGCCACTGGCATCTCCACTCTCCCCTCTCCCTCCTCCCCTACCTTTTTTCCCCTGTTGGCAGGTCCCCAGACTCGCACACATCACGTGAACATTAGCGCGCTGGAGATCATCGCCATCGGTTTTGTGTGTGTGCCGTCGTGTTTGTGCTTCAGTGTTTTCGCTGCCCACGCTCCATCGTTCATGTGTGTCATCTCAATCATCAGTGTTCGTGTACAGTGCTGATAGTTTCTTTGTTTTTCTTCGCGTGTGAACGGCTTCGTGTTTTTTAATTACTGTGTCTACTGTTTTTTGTCCACCGTTATGTTATGTTACTTCTGTGTCTTCATTGTTTTTCTCTCTTTGTACTGCCTGTGGCTGAAGAGCGGCGTAAAGTTGCCACTGCCAGCCCACCTTGTGTAAGGTGTAAAATGACTATAAAGAAAAAAAAATCGGAGCTGTAATTTGTATTCACGTGATTCATGTGAAAAGTTTTCCGACGAGATTTCGGCCTCACGATGCGAATTAATAGACTCTGAACATGCCATAGTAGTTAGAGCTAGGCGCCTGGAACATTCGATTTTGGAAATCGTTAGGGAATTCAACATTAAGCGACCAACAGTGTCAAGAGTGTACTGAGAATATCAAATTTCTACCATTACCTCTCACCAAGGGCGCAGTGGCCGTCGTCGTTCACTTAACGACCGCGAGTAGCGCCGTTTGCGTAGAGTTGTCTGTGCTAACAGCCCATCAGCTCTGCGTGAAATAACAGCAGAAATCAATGTGGGACATACTACGAACGTATCTGTTAGGACAGTGTGGAGAAATCTGGCTTTAATGGGCTATGGCGAGTCCCTTTGTTAACAGCACATCACCCGCAGCGCCTCCCCAAAGCACGTGACCATATCTTTTGGAATCTAGACGACTGGAAAACCGTGACCTGATCAAATGCGTCCCGATTTCACATGGTAGGAGGTAATGGAGGGGCTGTGTTTACACTGAATGAACTGGCTCCTCCAGTCCAACTTAACCAGTCGTTGACTAGAAATCGTTCCGTTCGACTACTTGAAGACCATCTGCAGTCATTCATGTACTTGATGTTCCCAAACAGTGGTAACAGTGATGGAATTATCAGCGGTCCACAATTGTTCGTGTTTGGTTCCTAGACCATTCTGGACATTTCGACCGAATGATATGGCCATCCAGATCGCCTGATATAAATCCCGTTCAAAACTTATGGGACTTAATCAAGAGGTCAGTTCGCGCAAAAAATTCTGCAGCGGCAACACTCTCACAATTATGGTCGGCTATAGAGGTATCATGGCTCAGTATTTCTGCAGGGGACTTGTTGAGTTCATGGCACATCGAGTTGCTGCAGTACTGTGAGAAAAAGGAGGTCCAACTACACTACTGGCCATTAAAATTGCTACACCACGAAGATGGCGTGTTACAGACGCGAAATTTGACCGACAGGAAGAATATGCTGTGATATGCAAATTATTAGCTTTTCAGAGCATTCACACAAGGTTGGCGCCTGTGGCGACACCTGCAACGTGCTGATATGAGGAAAGTTTCCAACCGATTTCTCATACACAAACAGCAGTTGACTGGCGTTGCCTGGTGAAACGTTGTTGTGATGCCTCGTGTAAGGAGGAGAAATGCGTACCATCACGTTTCCGACTTTGATAAAGGTCGGATTGTAGCCTATTGCGCTTGCGGTTTATCGTATCGCGACATTGCTGCTCGCGTCGGCCGAGATCCAATGACTGTTAGTAGAATAAGGGATCGGTGGGTTCAGGAGGGTAATACGGAAGGCCGTGCTGGATCCCAACGGCCTCGTATCACTAGCGGTCGAGATGACAGGCATCTTATCCGCGTGGCTGTAACGGATCGTGCAGCCACGTCTCAATCCCTGAGTCAACAGATGGGGACGTTTGCAAGACAACAACCACCTGCACGAATAGTTCGACGACGGTTGCAGCAGCATGGACTATCAGCTCGGAGACCATGGCTGCGCTTACCCTTGACGCTGCATCACAGACAGGTGCGCCTGCGATGGTGTATTCAACGACGAACCTGGGTGCACGAATGGCGAAACGTCATTTTTTCCGATGAATCGAGGTTCTGTTTACAGCATCATGATGGTCGCATCCGTGTTTGGTGACATCGCGGTGAACGCACTTTAGAAGCGTGTATTCGTCATTGCCATACTGGCGTATCACCCGGTGTGATGGTATGGGGTCCCATTGGTTACACGTCTCGGTCACCTCTTGTTCGCATTGACGGCACTTTGAACAGTGGACGTCACATTTCAGATGTGTTACGACCCGTGGCTCTACCCACCATTCGATCCCTGCGAAACCCTACATTTCAGCAGGATAATGCACGACCGCATGTTGCAGGTCCTGTACGGGCCTTTCTGGATACAGAAAATGTTCGACTGCTGCCCTGGCCAGCACATTCTCCAGATCTCTCACCAATTGAAAACGTCTGGTCATTGGTGGCCGAGCAACTGGCTCGTCATAATACGCCAGTCACAACTCTTGATGAACTGTGGTATCGTGGTGAAGCTGCATGGGCAGCTGTACCTGTACACACCATCCAAGCTCTGTTTGACTCAATGCCCAGGCGTATCAAGGCCGTTATTACGGCCAGAGGTGGTTGTTCTGGGTACTGATTTCTCAGGATCTATGCACCCAAATTGCGTGAAAATGTAATCACATGTCAGTTCTAGTATAAAATATTTGTCTAATGAATACCCGTTATCGTGTGCATTTCATCTTGGTGTAGCCACTTTAATGGCCAGTAGTGTAGTATCGTGTTTAGTACCGTATGTCGTATCATCTCAGTGTGAACCGCGCCCAACAGTCACAGTTTAATGCTGGCGGTATGCGGAGTACGCAGTGCTCCCTGCTTAGATACTCCCGCTCGGTGGCCGCTGTCAATGGGACACTGTGTTTATGGAGCACACGAGAAGGCAGGGGTGTGGCGTGCAGATCACGAGTGCAGCTCGGCGCGTGGGAGCCGCAGGGTCCCAAAATACCCGCCGTTTGGCACCGGGGACCGGGGTCGCGGCGCAGGGCCCTAGCCGTGGCCAGTGCCTGCGCGATCCTCTCTGCACACGCGTCCACCCGCAACTTCGCGTTCTTCCGCGGCCACACTGATCCGACTCACCGAGTTTGACAGGTAAGTAGCTGCAGCGGCGCTTCTCGCCCGTCTCGCACTCCGGCTGCGGCCTCCTGTGGAAACCGCCGCCAGCGTCCGCTACCACTGCCTTAAAGGGAACTTCTGGTCGAGTGGCACGAAATATGGGTGAAGTTTAGAATATTTTTTCTTACAAGGACTGTTTTTATTAAAATACGGCTTTTACCATTTTATTACACAAACATCTGTGTATAAGTTATTTTAAATCTCAAACAAATAAAAATTGGCGGCTGCAGAACCTGCCCTGGTTTGCGCGATGCGTTGTAAGGATTCGTGACTACTTCTAAAATCGATAAAAACAGAAAATTTGAAATATCCCCTTTGAAAATTATACAAATGACAGTGCTGGTAAACCTTTACGTTATTTGATTTTAAAACAGCTGAGTAAAACTGAACGTACTCCGACATTTCTCTCTTTACTTATTCTGATCAACACTAAACTGACACACAAACTTTTTTATTTTTTTTTTAATTTATATTTTTCAGCGCAACGCAATCTGACTTTCAATAATCCCTACAAAAGAATTGCCCTGAGTAACAATAACCTATACCTTTCATGAATCACTTACCTCACAAAAATCTTCGTTACTCGAACTACTGCAATACAGCGAGCCCCAATACTGCCAGCTACATAAAAGATTCTAACTACCGAAGGCACTAACTACTGATAGGCGTAATCAGCAAATGAAAGATTTTGATAGAGAACAAACAATGTATTTACCTTTATAGTGTTCAAAAGTCATAATATATATATATCAGTTCATGACATCCGGTCTTACAAATGTCGTTTTTCTGACGGACACACGTCCAGATCGTCCGCTCTCAAAATTCTGCCATCTCTCTCCCCACGTCCACCACTGCTGGCGGCTCACCTCCAACTGCACAACGCTATGCGCTGTTCACATCCAACTGCCCAACACTACAATAGCAAATATTCCAACAATGCAAACCAGCCACAGACTGCACGTAGATCAGTCAGTGATTTTTCATACAGAGCGCTACGTGGCGTTACCAACATAAAAACCTAAACAGCCTACTTACAAATTCAAGAACTAGAATGAATTTCGGGGGGGGGGGGGCCTCACGGCGGAATGTTGCAAAATACTTCGAAAAAAAACTGCAGCTACTTCAAAAACATTTCAATTTCTTGGCATGCTTTTCTAAGTTCAAATCCTTAAAAAAAATAAAATTCGAATAAAAAAAGCCTTCACTAAGAGCCCCTAAATCAAACCATCATTTTTTTTTAAATCGAATGACTCGGTTAATCTGTCGAGATTCTACAAAGCTTTTCCCACTAAAAATGATTCGAAAAAAACGCGTTTAAAGTTTTCAGTAACAAAAAGACGACGTTGTTTCAAAACTTGCGCTCAATCTACGATACAGGCATTCTTCCTCTTCCTCAAACATGCCCTGGTTCCGAATTTGGTGTTGTATTTATTCAAACCGGCCCCTTTTAACAAACTGAGACATTCCTGGTTCTGTGGCGGCCACGTGTTTCCGTTAGATAACTCCGCGAAGGTTTTTCTGTTAGACTCTGTGACGATTCTTAACGCTTTCATTGTCTAAAGAATAGATGAATAACCTACGTTGAATATGCCTGCAGCTATATATGCTGCTATTTCAACAGTTTTTGCCCCACAGTCATGACATGCGAGTTTCAAATACACGTGTTGAAGCACTTATTGTCATTTTGCGCCGGTACTTCCGTTAAGGAAATCTTCATTGTACAGAAATTTGCACACTAATCTTATCTTTTCTTGAATTAATTCATCGAGATACCCTGACTAAACAGTTACCATAACATAAGCTAATTGCTCGTTGGGTTCCAGAACTCCTTTCTATTAACCGCAAACCTGAACGAATGGATGCTTTCTGGACTTCTTTTTTCGTTACGGTACGGAAGACAAGGCCTACCAGACAAGGCCTACCAGTGACTTAGGTTTCCTATGCTAACCCGGAGACAAAACATCAATGGCTTAAAGGACGCAATTTTTCGCTGTTCCAATTTCGGAGTTATGCCACTGTTGAGCACGTACTGTTTTGTCATATTTACTCTCAGTTTCGTTTTAATCTCCCTATATTCCTTCAGTATGTATTGGGTTGGTGCATATGTTCGTAACGTTTTTCCATAGTTTAATAAACACAACAGATACACATAACAGAGACTTCAGTATTCAGTAATATGTTCTCCATTTTTTTAAAGCAGACTGCCAACATTTGGCTAACTTTTCGATTCTGTGACTGTAGAAATCACATTGTTTTGAGGCGAAGAACTCTTCGGTCTATGTTCGAAGCGCATTTTGACCCTGGAAGTTGCTTGAAGGATGTTCGATAGATAGCGGAAAAGGGCGCAAGATCAGGTGAATAAGGGTGGTGTTTTTCGTCAGTCTAGCAGAATGTGGTGGTAGGAGTTCTCGTGGAGTAGCAACATTTCACTCAGTCTTTCTGGTCACTGTTCTTGGACTGCGTTTGCAAGACGTCTCATTTGATGACAACAAATGTCGGCAGTTGTGGTTACGCCTCGGAGAAGCAATTCGTAGTACACCACACTGACGCTTTTCCACCGGATGCATAACATTATCTTTTACGGATGCGCGCAGGTCTTTGTGCGAGAAGTTGCTGCTTTGTTTGGGCTCAACCATTCCTCTCTTTTCCTTATTTTACCATTTCTCGCCGTCAGTAATGATACAGGATAGAAATGGTGTGTGCTGTTCACGAGCCAATTGATGACGAACAAGCAGAGGTTTGCATATGGCTACCCATTGATTTTTGTGATTTTGACTTAGAGCGTGAGGCACCAATACATACGATTTTTGAACCTTCTCAAGTGCAAGTAAATGTCGCACGATGGTGGAATGATCACAGTTCATCACATCTGTTAGTTCTCGAGTACAGTGGCGTTGATCATAGTGGATTAATGCCTTTAAACGATTTCATCAAACACCGAAGGATTCCTGAGTGTGGAGAGTCACTAATGTCGAAACGTTCCTCCTTGAAATGAGAAAACTATTTTCTTTCCGTGCTCTGTCCAATGGCATTATCCTCATATATTTTGAAAGTGTTTCTGGCTGCCTTCACTGCTGCCACCCCTCTATTGATCTCAAACAGAAGAATATGCCGGAAATGTTCCGATTTCTTCACTTGGAACTCCATTTTCTAACGCTAACAGCTGCATTCACTATCTCAAAGTGACAATATGCAAACTCAGATCGCAACAGTGAACTACAAATAAAGATGACAATCGATAAAAAATCTCCTAACAGAACACCAATATCCAAAACAAAAAAGCTACGAACTTACGCACCGGCCTAATATATTATGAATTACGCGACTGTGTGAAGTTGCAGGCAGCTAAGGCTTACCTGTAGCCAAGAAAAACCACATGCACTTAGCACCTGCTATTATTGTGTTGATGGGAAATCACAGACTTTGGATATATTCGGCACATAGGCGGTGAAAAAAAGGGGCATCGGAGAATAATCGCAAAAGAATTAATTTTATGTCGCACGTAATTAAAGGATGAAAAGAAGATTAGGTGTTAACGTTCTATCGGTGGCGAAGACATTGCTGCATTTGCGTTAGGGTAGTTACAGAAACTAGGGAGTCAGATATGTGAAATTTCAAACGGATGCACTTTAAGTAGATTAAATGAAAGAGAGAGATAAAAATTCGCATTCTGTAGCGCATCAAAAACTATAATAATATCTTAATGGCATTGCCTTCTAGGAGCGTGATTCGCCAGCAGTTCCTTCTTCATGACCCATATTTAAGGGTGTTATACTATCTTTTGTGTAGCGATGACATCTTAGAGATGTAATGTAGGTCCTCAACTGTGCTAATCTGCTTAATTCAGTTTGAGAAAAGTAGAAAGTACTGTAACAGACTCTTGCAGTTTGCAGCAGTTGAATTCGTTCATGAATCCCTAGGCTCAGTGGCTTGGTCTTCACACAATTCTTTGGCAATGACGTCTGACAGACAAGGAGATCTGTTACCGACCCATACGCCCGTGACTGTATTCATTTACCAATCTTAGTCTGATACGTAGACTACCCAGATTCATGTCCATAGCCCGCGGTTTGGAGCAATAAACCTCACAGATAGTACTCCAGAAACACCTTTAGTTAAATCGCTATACCGCCCCCTCTCTATTTCATCGGCTGCAGAACTGAAAACAGCAGGATAAAACCTGAAAAATTAAATTTGACTGATGCTCTGACACAGACACGGCGTCAACGTACAGTTAACAGTTCCACCTCACCTGACAGCTCAGAATGAGGACTCTGCACTGATGCTTCTGATGGTTCTTTCCGTTTCGTTTATGCGGTTCAGTGTCCTTGTGAGTACATTTGACGTGATTTTAATATAGCCATTTGTAAAAAGTTTAGCCATGTTGGCAACGTACCCCGACTTGCAGTCAGGCTCTTCTGCTGTGATTAGAGGTCCTACCCAGTTGAATGTTTATTATCTGCGGATACCCACAATAATACTTACTTTGCGGTTAAACGTCGAGTTGCAACATTCCTGTATTACTACATTTGCCCTAATTATAATTATTACTTTTTAAGTCGCTCTTATTCGGGTCGGAGTGTCCATAGAAGAAAGATGCGTTTTCGACGTTTTCCAGGACTAAAGATGTGGAAATTCTCTTCTTCCTGGTTTCCTGCACAAATACACATACATCCTGTTCCTCCCGTGTCATGAGTTTATGTCTGTCTCATTCCTGTTCCCAGTAAGAACGATCACTTCTGATGTTATTGAAAGCTGCCATAATGGGACGTCAAGGACGTTGGTGAATACTCTGTCAATCAGAATATTCGATTCATGGTCTGATTTTTGATTGTCTATCAAATGCGACGTAGATAATGTACAGTATAAAATCAGATAATCTATCATCTCAATATAGTGGGTGTAATGGGTATAAATGTAGATTTTTATATATGTTATCTTAATATGTAATCACATCAGTGTGTTGGTATTTTTTTTTTCCTGTGTCACAAACTTGACGATCTGGTGTTTTCTGCACGGTCGTAAGTACACCACTAAATGGACTACGCCTGTCAGTATGGCTTACGATTTGCTCTCACGCGTCCACAGTTCAACAACTGACCTGCTGTACAAGGGAAAATAAGCCTTAAGGTTGCTCTTAGAGGCACTACCCAACCTAAAAACTGCGATTTGTAATAGCTATAATAATTAGTGGGAAAAATGACTGACTTAATGTTGTGACAGAAAGCCTTCCTCATTCACCAACAGAATTATCTTCACTTGTACCTGTTACACCTTGTTTTTATAAGTACAAAATGCAACGCTTGTTGCATTTACAACTACATCTATACCTATACTCTTCCAGTGTGTCGGAGGGTACCTTTGGTACTATTATCTTTCTCACCTTTTCTGTTCCATTCGCGACTGGTGCGTGGGATGAACGGTTGTCGATAAATTTATGTATGAATTCCTAATTTCTCTTTTTTTCTCGTTGTAGTCATTTCACGAGAAATGTGTGGCACACACTAAGATTTTGACCAGCTCTTCTTCTAAGGTACGCCTATGAAATTTCAACAGCACCCGTTTCAATGATACACATAATCTCTGTTGTAGCGACTACCATTTGAGTTAACCCTACCTGGTAAGAGCCCAACATGAACGAATAACATTAAAGAACCGGTCGAATAGATTATTTGTGAGCCACTTCATTCGTGGATGAGTTAATTTCCTAAAGATTGTTCCTAAGAATCTCAACCTGGCATCTGCTTCTCTTACAGTTTGTTTTATGAGGTCATTCCACTTTAGATCACTTCTAATTTAGGTTGTTACTGTATCCAATGACATTTTTTACCAATAGCGTATTCGAACTGTAATGAATTTCTTCGTCTATTTACACGCAAAATTTTACACCTGCTTACATTCAGGATCAACTCTAAGTCCATCCTTCAATCATCGATCCTGTGCAAGTCTTTTCTGCTTTCGCTGTAGTTTTGAGATGTTGAAATCTTCCTACAGACAGCAGCTTGTCTACAAAGAACCTCAGAGAGTTTGCGACATTGAGAAGCGCAGCAAGTTGACGTAACTTTTTGTTGAACTATCGTACATTTGATAAACCAACTATATGACTAACATTTAATCGTGTGAAATATGTCGCGTCAACTTGTGACAGGACTTCGTTTAACTTTCTAGTGTTACGTAAATTTTACACAGAAAATTCAACGAAATCCGATTCAGTAATTACGATAGACAACTTTAACTTGCAGAACGTATCAAGAAGATGACTGGCTATGTTATATTACAATGTGATGACAGTCCTCTGCCTTCTTAGTCAGCGGAATGTAAATTACGACGTCCGTCAGGCCGAGTGCAAGCTTACTTCAGATCTCTGACGTACCACACGAGTTAAAGTGATTTATAGCATTTTAACATCCCAAGTTGTGAATTTGGGTAAAAGACTTGCGACTGAGGATGCGCTTAAATTGACGGAGGGATAGCATTTGCCTCATCCACACAGACCTGTTGCTATCGGGAAGCAAGACCAGACGAAGAGCACCTTGGGTTGCCTATACAGCTGAGTGCAGGCGCTGCCATCTGAGCAGCTTGTAACCAGCCCAAGCAAGCTTACTTCAATGTTGGAGAGAAGACTCAAGGCCGTCTTCGGAAAGACTAATTGGGGTGGGGGGGGGACTATATTGGTGTTTGGAATTCAGAGTGTGTGATTATCGAGTGCCTCTTGCTCTGATATTTCGAACGAAAATGATAGACAACTGTGTTGAATGCAGATGCAGTAACTGATGGTCGACTGAAAGCGGCGTTAAATTTCAAAGCTGCTGATGTATAGCCACAAAGGAAGGAAACTAAGCCTATTGGAAGCACAAACATTTAGCTTAAAATCCCCAGCAGGTTCTAAATGAGCAATTACAAATGAGCACACCCAACTTTCAAGTTTCCCATGATGCAGTCAACCAGCCATATGCCCGCAGACCATCACAATGACACATACTGCTACACAGCATTAAAATAAAATAGAATTTTATATTCCTTATCTCACAAACCTCAACATTATAACAATATAACCTGTAATACTGTAACAGAGTGTATTTTAACACTGTATCGTGTTCGATATTACAATTTACAGTCTAAAACATGTCTGTTGCACAACATAAGTGACTATTGCTCACTTAGTTCTCAACCAATGTCACGACGTCACAAATTATAGCATCATAGTTAAAAAACCTGGAATACTGCAATATCGTGTGTTTTAATTATTTATTGTTTAATCTTGTTTGTAATACCCCACCCGCCACTTATCTGGTTTTGGCGTGTGTTCACCCCAGCTAATTGACTAACAGATCAACAGAGAGTGCAAAACTGCCACAATATCGGATAACGCAAAGAAAGTAATAAGGCCCTCTGACTCCTGATTGAACTGCGGTGGCAGTGTTGACATTAATTGATTCAGAATTGGTCCCTTTTAATTAAAAAGGGGTGCACATTGATGTTATATTCAGCTATTGAACACCAGATGCAAATGTTGAACATAAAAATAATTAAGAAAGTGACTTGGGATTTCAACTACTTGATTGAAAACAGATGCAGTCGATTAGCACAAATTTATTTTAACTCACGACCTGCAGTCATCACGTACATGACTGTCCTAACACGCAGTGGGAATAAATTGCATTTACTTGGAGTAAAGCGCGTTAAATCAAAATTAATTCCTATCGACTGACCCAGGCGTAATGCGAAGTGCAAGAAGAATTCTACAATACACGGCCCATGAAACCCTTGTGGAAACTTTGCCGACGTGATCCAACAAATTAATCAGTGGCCTAACTCAAGCCGGAGCGGGCGCAATATCACCAAATCCAGCGTGACGGGGCATCGTCATTGTGCGGACGTCGGCCGGCCTCGTGGTGCTGCAAGGCTGCGCTTGTCTATTCACGCCTAGCTATCTTGCTCAGTACATAGCTAAATCGTTCCGTTTGCTAAGTCCTAAACTGCAGAGATGCTCACTCCCTCTCAGGCAAGCTGAGTAAAGAACGCCACGTCTGCACTCTAGGCAAGCTGGGAACGGATACGCTTAGGAGACTTCTGTCAGTCTGCTCTTCGCCTCGGTTTCCTCTCCAGCAAAATCACTTATGCCAATTGCAGCACAAGTTGTGTTAATTGTGCGTCGCTTCCCAGCGCCGACCAATGCCTGCTCTGGGAAGTGAACAAATTCCAACAAAATTTCCCTTCCGCTCAACTTCTGCTATTTAGCTCCTCCTAGGCCACCCATCAAGGTTAGTATCTGCATAAAACACCAATTTTTCGAAAGTCTGACTCTCAGGAGAGTACTTCAAATTCCTTGGTCCTACGTTCCCATCGGAGGCCGGCATATTTCATTCTGTCACTCTTCACCTGATTTACTTCAGACTCTGCGGACCATGAATTCAGCGTGAAGTTGCTATAGTCACGAACATGCATATTTCAGCCTCTGTTGACCGCTCCACCGTAGCTTTACGCGCCTTTCTCGCATGTTTCACTGAAAACGGGACGACTGACATTTATCAACAGGTGTACAAGTTAGTTCTCCGTCTGATTCCCAGTACACCTGCATGGGGTCAACCGCCCCCTCACTGTCACTCATCTTAAGGCAGCTGGAGGCCGCGCCCCGCTACCGCTTTCTCAGAGTTTGAGCCGCCCTAAGCTGCCTACTGTCGCTTCCCTTCGCCACTCCACAGCGCATTGCCGCCACCTGGCCGCAGTCAACTCTGAATACTTCCCTGGGATAAACTAGCCTCCAGTAAATCGACACATTTCCACAAAGTTTTCATTTCGCGTGAATTACATTAAAACCATCACCCAACATTAATTATTCCAATACGTCCATACTGTACCCTCTACAAGATGCATTGTGCCTTGTCAGTCATTTTTGTTCAGCCCTACTGTTCGCTCAACGTGAGTTCGGTGATCTTTAATGACTTCATGTAAGGGGCATAGTTCTTGCCATCTTATATGTTCATTGCATGACGTGTAATTTGCAGTGTTAAAAAAACATGTCTCGTACACAAATACTGTCCAAGTTCTTTGCGTATAATGTTTGGTTACATAATGGATTCTAGATAATTGTTTCCTGAAGATAGCCCAATTAACCAGATACTACGAGTATTTAGAAAGAAACAAAAATCAGTAGAACACAAACAATTTACTGTTATCCGGCCTTAGAAATTACGTATGACAAGTAAGTAGAAAAATAAAAAATAAATTCGAGAAAAAGGAGTAAAGCAACTAACAAAAGCCAAATATTTACCAATTTCCTCACTCGCAATCGAACGTTCTAAATTATTATTATTATTATTATTATTAAGCATTACAATCCATGAAGGCTTTTTGCTGCAGAATGGACAATGTTGAACCACTTTGCTCTGTCTTTACAAGTAATTTGCCACTGTCTGTCATGTCCTAGTTTTCTGAGATCGTCTTGAATATTGTCCAAGTATCTCATGCGTGGGCGTCCAAGAGGTCGTCTTCCGGTGGGAATCTCTTCAGTCACTTTCTTGATGGTCCTGTTTGGTGGTGCTCTGATGACATGCCCTATCCATTTCAGTCTTTTGGCTTTAATTTTGGCCACTATATCGGAGTCTTTATATAATTTGTAAATTTCATTGTTATTTAGCAATCTCCATTCATCACTGATCCTATCTCTTATGGGTCCAAATATTTTTCTCAAAATTTTTCGTTCAAATACTCTTAATCTGTTTTCCTCTTTTTTTGTGAGAGTCCAGGTTTCAGATCCATAGGTGAGTACTGGTATAATCAATGATTTGTATACTTGTAGTTTGGTGTTCCTAGAAATTAACTTGCTTTTGAAAACTGTCAAGAGACTATAGTAGCATTTGTTAGCCTTCTGAATTCGTGATTCTATTTCAATTTTTATGGAGTTGTCAGAGGTTACTATTGTACCAAGGTAATTAAATTCATTTGTCTTTGTGAAAGCTGTGTTATTAATTTGCAGTACATTATTATTTGATGGATAGCGGGATAAGATAAAGTACATTGTTTTGTCTGTATTCCGCTGGAGGCCTGTGCCATTTGTGGCTTTAATTAATTGTGCTGTAAGAAGCTTCAAATCATTCTCACTGTCAGATAATAATGCAATGTCATCAGCGTATGCTACAATGTTAATTTTGCTTTCCAGTTGTGCTCCAATTTGTAGTAGCTTTACTTTTTGGATTATTCTATTGATTACTATGTTAAAAAGAACTGGTGAGAGTGAATCCCCTTGTTTGACTCCAGTTTTAACCTCAAAGTCTTCAGAAAGTTTGCTAGCTACTTTTATTTTGTATTTTGAGTTTAAAGTGCAAGATTTTATTAAATTTATCAATTTGTTAGGGATGCCAATCTGCCTCATGCACTTCCATAAATATTCCCTGTTGATACTGTCAAAAGCTTTTTTAAAATCAATGAAAAGCATATGTACATTTTGATTGAATTCATATTTCTTTTCACCCAACATCCTTAGGACATATATATTGTCAATAGTCGATCTGTTAGGTCTAAATCCACATTGGGCATCATCTAGGGAGTCTTCAACGTAAGGGCTTATCCTTGCTAACAGTATATTTGTCAGAATTTTATATGTTGTGTTTAGTAACGCAATTCCTCTGTAGTTTGAACAATTTGTTGGGTCCCCCTTCTTGTATATAGGGCACACAACTACTTCTTTCCAATCATGTGGGACCTGTTCCTGCTTCCAGATGTTGGTGATGATTTTGTGTAAGCAGTTTACAAAAGGAAATTTACTGAGCTTCCATATATCTGTGTCTATACCATCACTTCCAGGAGCTTTATGTCTCTTCAGCTTCTTGATGCTTTCTTTAATTTCTGCTAAGCTGGGCTCTTCGTCCGATGGGTCAGCAGTAAGATATTCATTGTCATCTTCCTGAGAGACGCTTATAGTTGGAGCATTTAGTAACTCATTAAAATATTCCTTCCATCTGTTAGCAATGTCACTTCTTTCTGTTAGCAAGGAGCCATCTGGGTCTGTTATGAACTGTCCATAATTTTTTATATTCCCACTTTTAAACATATTTATGCTCTTGAAAAATCCTCTGGAGTCTGTGGTACGGTCATTCTCAGCTCTTTTTAATTTGTAATTCATAAAATCCCTTTTCTTTTTCCTAATGAGTTTCCTGGCAAGTTTCTGTTTCTCTTCAAAAATAAGTTTGTTTTGTGTTATTGGTTTTTGTAGGAATTTTTCCCTTGCTAATTTTCTATCTTCGATAGCGTTCGAGCACTCGGCATCAAACCAGGGGTTCTTAGTTGTAGTAAAATGTCCCAAAACTGAGGTAGTTGCTCGTGTGATATTTTCTTTCAGAGCGTTCCAGGCTTGATTAGTATCATCATTGTTAATTTTACTTTCCACTTCAGGTTTGTGTGTTTCTAATTCTCTAATGTACTGGTTGAGAATGTTTGGGTTTTTCAGTTTCATTGTATTAAACCTAGGAACACCATTTAATTTAGACCATTTATGTCTTGAGAGTGAGATCTTGAACTTGGCTTTTACAAGAAAGTGATCCGAATCACAGTCTGCTCCCCTTTGACTTCTGAAATCATGTATGCATTTATGATGTTGTTTTTCGATTAATACATGATCAATTTGATTTTTTGTGATGCCATCTCTTGAAGCCCATGTTTGTTTATGTATATCTTTATGTGCAAAATATGTACTTTTGATCAACATGTTTTTGGAAGTGGCAAAGCTAATAAGTTTTGTTCCGTTTTCATTACTCTGCTGATGTAGACTATGAGGTCCAATTGTAGGTTTATAATGATTTTCATGTCCTAACTTGGCATTGAAATCTCCTAGAATTATTTTAATTGAATTTTTCGAGAATGTATCATATACCTGTTCCAATTTGTTGTAAAATTCTTCTTTAATATTGTCCTCTTTATCCTCTGTTGGAGCATGGCAATTTATAACATTTAAAGTCTTATATTTGCATTGAATCGTAATGTGAGATATCCTTTCATTCACTGCCTCAAATTTCCTAATAAAAGGTAACAATTTGTTGTTTATTATAAATCCTGTCCCTAGTGCATGTATTTGTGTATCGTTTCCCCCATACATTATTGTATACTTATTTTTGTTTATACTTCCATTGCCCGTCCATCTGGTTTCTTGTACTGCAACTAAATCCATTTTATACCTTTCAAGTTCCTGTATGACATTTATCAGTGATCCTGATCTATAGAGACTTAATACATTCCATGTTCCCATATTCATAACCTTTAAATTTTGCAAGTTCGTCATCAAGTTTGGTGGCCCAGCATTCTTGTCATTCTGATTCGTAGCAATCCATTTTCTCCTACAGGATCCTGTGATAGGGTCGCTGGCCCTAAGCACAACCCCCAACCTGGAGGACCAGGGTCTTGATTTCGGGGATGCCTACCCCTAGAGCAGTTGCTTTCACTTCAGCTAACGAACTTGCTCTGCCCGGCCTGTTGGTCCGCGGGAGGTATTTGATTTCCCTCCTACCACCCATATCTGGGAGGCGTTCCCCGATCCGCCACCTGGGGACGCGCCCTCTAGGAGTTACAGGCTCTCCCGAGGGGAACGTTCCAAAACAAAAAAAAAAAAAAAAAAAAAAAACAAAAAAAAAAAAAAAAAAAAAGTTCTAAAACAAAACAAAAAAAAAACCGAATGCACAGTTTACCCTAAATCAAACTACAGCATTATTTGTGGAGATCATTTTGCTCCTGAAGAAACGATTCCAGTTTTCCTGACCATTTACAACAGAAAACCAACCAGACAATGTAAACACTTCAAAAAAGGTTTTGCATCACCTCAGTTCCCAGAACTTCTGAATATAGACATTGTATCACAGACACAGCACCTTTGATTGTTCAGAGATGTCAATAAACCCGCCCAAAGATGAAAACAACCATGCATGAGAGGCGCCTATTAGACGGAGAGGGTTCTACACCCGATCAGTTCCAGTTATTCCACCAGAAAGGAGGTACACGGCTCATGTTGTCTGTAGTTCACCTATGCCTAGACAGTCAGTACCGCGGTTCGATCGCTTCCGCATTGCTACTTTGTGCCAGGAAGGGCTCTCAACAAGGGAAGTGTCCAGGCGTCTCGGAGTGAACCAAAGCGATGTTGCTCGGACATGGAGGATATACCGAGAGACAGGAACTGTCGATGACATGCCTCGCTCAGGTCGCCCAATGACTACTATTGCAGACGACGACCGCTACCTACCGATTATGGCTCGGAGGAACCCTGACAGCAACGCCACAATGTTGAATAATGCTTTTTATGCAGCCACAGAACGTCATGTTAGGACTCAACAGTGCACAATAGGCTGCTTTATGCGCAGCATCACTTCCGACGTCCATGGCGAGGTCCATCTTTGCAACCACGACACCATGCAGCGCGGTACAGATGGGCTTAAAAACATACCGAATGGACCGCTCAGGATTGGCATCACGTTCTCTTCACCGATGAGTGTCGCATATGCCTTCAACCAGACAACCGTCGGAGATGTGTTTGGAGGCAGCCCGGTCAGGCTGAATGCCTTAGACACACTGTCAAGCGAGTGCAGAAAGGTGGAGTTTCTCTGCTGTTTTGAGGTGACATGTTGAGGTGCCGACGTACGCCGCTGGTGCTCATGGAAGGCTCCTAACGGCTGTACGGTTTGTGAATGCCGTCCTCCGACCGATAGTGCAACCATATAGGCAGCACATTGGCGAGGCATTCGTCTTCATGGATGACAATTCGTGCCCCTATCGTACATATCTTGTGAATGACTTCCTTCAGGATATCGACATCGCTCGACTACAGCAGCCAGCATGTTCTCCAGACATGAACCCTATCGTACATGCCTGGGATAGATTGAAAAGGTCTGTTTATGGACGACGTGACCCAACAACCCCTCTGAGAGATCTACGCCGAATCGCTGTTGAGAAGACCAACAATCTGGACCAACAGTGCCTTGATGAATTTGTGGACAGTATGCCACGACGAATACAGGCATGCATCAATGCAAGAGGACGTGCTACCGGGTATTAGAGGTACCGGTATGTAGAGCAATCTGGACCACCATGTCTGAAGGTCTCGCTGTAAGGTGGTACAACTTGAAATTTGTGGTTTTCATGAGTAATTAAAAGGGCGGAAATAATGTTTATGTTGATCTCTATTCCAGTTTTTTGTACAGGTTCCGCAACTCTCGGAACCGAAGTGATGCAAAACTTTCTTTGATGTGTGTAATTTCATTTGCCAGTCTGTGATAGTTTTTGAAAACATTTATGTACGGTAACACAACAAAATAATAAAAACTGAAATAAAATTTATTGCAGGTAGGGTTACTGACACAACAACTCCTTCCTTCACGAAAATGCATGTCTACAATCTGTAAAAATTATTCTACCACCTCTCTGATTCATAATAACGTTCAAGCTATAGGTAGTTTTCTTTAAGAGTTAGAATGAGGTACAAACTAGGCGACTTGGTTAGTTTCACAGAGTAATCTCGACAGTTTATAATGAGCTACGCCGAAAATTTAGAAACGTGCGCACGCAACAGGAAGTGCGGGGCGTGCCGTGGACAACCAAGGCGAAGTTTAGTGCACTACCCCGTGTGAGAGTGACACTAACCAGTTTCTCAGAAATGGCGAGTGGCCGTAAAGGTCGAGTGGTCGACAACGGGAACAGTACACGCATTCGAAAGGACAAACTGAGGGCAATCTTGAATCTGAAAGCCAAGAATCGTCAACAATGTACAGACAAAGCCACAAATAGCAAACCGAGAGGAAATCTGTGCGGCTGGTTCCGGCGAGGTTCGAGTCCTCCCTCGGGCATGGGTGTGTGTGTTTGTCCTTAGGATAAATTAGGTTACGTAGTGTGTAAGCTTAGGGACTGATGACCTTAGCAGTTAAGTCCCATAAGATTTCACACACATTTGAACATTTTTGAGAGGAAATAAAGAGCAAACGAGTAGCTGCACGGAAATATAACGTCGGCTATCGGAAAACTTCGGAAACATCAACACAAGTGGACGAGGAAAGCGCGCACACCTTCCTCCTAACTTGCGCCACCAGAGGGTCTTGCCAACTGGCGCAAAGTCCACGCCGCCTGCGGTGTGGACGCCAAACCGAACAACTATGGATGGCCAGCACTTGTGCGTCCTTCTCGATCTCGATTCCCGAGTACGTCCAGGATACCGAACGAAGAGGTCACAGTGTGCTGAAGTTTTGCATCTGAATACCTAGCTGGCCGGCCGAAGTGGCCGTGCGGTTAAAGGCGCTACAGTCTGGAACCGCAAGACCGCTACGGTCGCAGGTTCGAATCCTGCCTCGGGCATGGATGTTTGTGATGTCCTTAGGTTAGTTAGGTTTAACTAGTTCTAAGTTCTAGGGGACTAATGACCTCAGCAGTTGAGTCCCATAGTGCTCAGAGCCATTTGAACCAATACCTAGCTCTATAAGCCTGTCAAATGAGCTGCAGTGAGCAAGTGGTTTCAGAGGAGAGCGATTTGCAAAATCAGACACAACCTGCTACTTCTTTACCTTCATTGCCACTTGTTGCTTGGCTGTCCCTATACTTCGTCTAACATCGATGTAAATTATTATTATTATTATTCTCCTCCTCCTCCCCCCCCCTCCCCCACCGAGCGAAGTGGCGCAGTGGTTAGCACACTGGGCTCTCATTCGGGAGGACGACGGTTCAAACCCGTCCGACCATACTGATTTAGGTTTTCCGTGATTTCCCTAAATCCCTTCAGGCAAAAGCCGGGATGGTTCCTTTGAAAGGGCAAGGCCGACTCCCTGCCCCGTCCTTCCCTATTCCGATGGGAGTGATAACCTCGCTGTTTGGTCCCCTCCCCCAAATCAAATAAACAAACCAGTCTCCTTCTCCTGCCTGCCCCCCCCCCCCCCCCCGGCCACTCTCTCGCTCACTCTTTCTCTCTCTCTCTCTCTTTCTCTCTGTATTCTACATACACATCCATACAACAGTTCATGGTCTGACACTATACGTAAGCGTCTCTGCATTAGTTATGCCAGACGTTGTTGTTTTACGTGGTCACACAGGTAATAATAATCCAAAGAAGCGAGGTCGAAGAAATGTCCAACCACGGAACTGCTGCAAAAGACGTATGTTCGCATATGTTCTTCATGGACATGCGTTTTAAGAGAGCAGTGCAGCCTCGTACCCGTTACCACTACCACGGCCGCATGTACAAAATTCAATCTGTTTCCTCATGACTGAATTTCGTACCATGGTTTAACGAAATTCTTATCAGGTAACTTTCCAATGCTACAACACGCTCAACGTTCAGGAAAGACGAAGAGCAGCATTTAGCACAATGGACTTACATTCGAAAGGATTAAGGTTCAAAACCCCGTCCGAGCATCCAGACCTGTTGTACCTAAACCGCCAAAGGCGAATGCCAATATGTTTCCACTGAAATTAACACGGCCTATTTCCTTCCCCATTTTCCTCAGTCTGAGCTTGTGCCCCACCTCGAATGACTTCGTTGTGGACGGGACGCTGAACTCTAAAATTCATAATCATCTTTAGGATGTTGTAGCTAGTCTTTCTGTCCGTGTTTGTTAAGAAAAATTGGAGAGAAATGACGCTTTATACAAGACACTATTTGATTAGTTTTATTTTACTCAGTTATCACCAGTAAGTTTTTATTTTTTCTGAAAATTATCGGTAGTACATGTTAACATTTTGTGCAGATTGTATGAATTTTTTGCTTAAAAAAGAAGCCACAATTACATTAGTTAATATTTACAGTTAAAGACACATGTCACAGATTTGGGGCATTGTACACTTGAGATATCCTCAAATACTTTTGGTGTAGGATACTAATTTAAAAATAAGATGATTATACATTTGTCCATATACCTCACATGGTGCTATAAGCTTTGTATGTTGGTAGTTTTATATCTACTGCCGACGGCCTTGCTGCAGTGTAACACCCGTTCCCCTCAGATCGCCGAAGTTAAGCGCTGTCGGACTAGGCTACCACTTGGAAGGGTGACCTTTCGGGTCTCCCGAGTTCTGTTGTAAAGCGGTGTGCAGTCAGACTTTGTGGGCGTGTTGAGGAGCTACTTGATTTAAAAGTTACTGCTCCAGAGACGAAAACTGATAACGGTCGGGAGAGCGGTGTGCTGACCACATGCCCCGCCATATCTACATCATGTCTCGCCTATCGGCTGATGATGGCACGGCGGTCGGTCGGTACCGTTAAGTCTTGCGAGGCCTGTTCGGACAGAGTTATATATCTTCTATACATGTCATACGCAAACGTATCACTTACTCCCACAAACATCTCGGTAAATGATTCCAACGAGAAAATCTGTTTTTCGTCCATTTTAGACAGTTCGGCAAAACAAAAGTTTTTTTTCGCCATTTGTTATGATTTTGTGATGAAATATGTCAAATGTGTGTGTAACAGCAAAAAAACACAATAGCGAAAGAAATAAATGTTTAACGTATTGTAAACAAGGGAAACAGGACCACAGCACAAAACAACCGTAAGTAACACGCTAAATAACAAGATGCACTAAAGCAATTTTCGGTGTGAAATGAACAGAAAAACTATTAACGTTTCGTTGTTTGCAGATGAAAAGCTTAGAACACGTCGTAGATATAAAACTACGATACGCCTCCTTATTAGCTCTAATTTCTCGGATTTTCTCGTTGTCATCATTTACCGAGATACTTGTATGAATAAGTAATACGTTGCCCGACTCTTCCCTGAATTTCAAAAGTACACCTCTCAGTGATGCACACCACCTCTCTTGCAGCGTCTGCCACTAAACGACCCCGTGACGATCGAAGTACAGAATGCAATAGGGAAATGAGTGAACAAATGAGAACACATTCTTTTACTGTGAAATTGCAAATCTTGTAATGTAATTTGCTTGCAAGACTCGCTTCCCCACAACAGCAGTACGAATGGTGCGAGGTGTGCCACGATCCGCCGTTTGTGGAGCTTTGAAACCACAGACTGCTAGTCGCTGGAATAGTTGTCCAGATGGAAACCTGCCATTTACGCGTAGAATAATAGGCTTCTATTATGCTGGTACGCGCAAAGATGAAATTACAGTGTAAAAGCATTCCACAAACTTATCAAAACGCAGATTCGTACCATCAAAACTAATGTGTATGCTGCACTTTTCCAGAACTGTGAATACGGTTTACACTAACAACAATATTAAGTGTTTACTAGGTGATATATCCATGGACAGTAATAGAGGAATGTGTCTCCATTTGTTTAGTGCGTTGTATAGGTCGTTAGTAAGGCATAGAGTATAAATATCTAAGGAGTAAGAATTCGGATGTGTAGAACGAGAATTCTGCTTGCAACGTCTCCTACTGCTCAAGTCTCGTGATTTTGGGATGTAGCGTTTTAGCCCGTGTAGCACTTAGCGTATTTTGAGTGTTATTACTTAGCTGCTACAGGTAGATCACTTTCAGGAGTACCGTGAAACTTTGTATAAGGATTTACAGACATCTTAAAAATTTGATATCTGGAACTGAAGTTGGCTTGAAGACGTGAAGAGAAATAGTTATCTGCTTTTCCTTCACAGTATCATAGCTCAGATTCCATTTTATTTACGTTTTTCGGTAATGGGATAAGAATTGACAGCCAACAATATTTTTTTCGCTATACATTGCACTTCATATTTTCTAATCTCTGTTCTAATTAATTGCTTTACAAAGACATTGCAGACGTCTCTGAGGCGTCACGAAAAAAACAACGCATTTGGAACTATGAAATTGTTACAGTAAATACGGTAAGCGTTTTGCACCACCTGCGTATCCATTACTATTTTTAGTTTTTCTGCTTTCATCCCTCTGCTTTTTATAAACAGGTAAAATATCTACAACATTTTTTCGTTAGCTTATAAGAAAAGTAAAACCAGATACTATGCACAAAAATAAAAAAAAATACGAGGTAAAAGCTCGGATTTTGGAGTAATAATAGAAGTGACAGCTAATAATTTTTTGACGTTTCCTATTGCACTAATTCATATCGTCGAATTAGATACGTTACAATGACATTGTACAGGAAACTGTCTCATCCAGAAATACTTAAATACATGCAATGGTTTGAGAAAATGCATAAATTGGAGGAAATTAATGAAGATCATGTATACATTTTATTTGCATATGAACATATTACCAATATGTGTACACTGACTAGCTTTTTACTCAAACGCACTTGCATATTTACTTAGCACTTGTCCCGTAAACACATGGCCATAACATCGCAGAAATTATGTGTACAATAAAAGACTTTACAATACCATGTCTCGATATTTTTCAACATATGAAGTACCTCATATCGCTATGACATTTGCAATTACACGTTTGTTGAACGCACCTATGAAAAGTAACAGCTCCTCCTTTCACATACTTCTCTTTACATACGTTATAACGACAATATTGCACCATAGCTGTCACTAAAACTCAACGTGGAGAAACGTATATAAAAATTTTCTGTCAAAAATTCGGCAGACCTGGCCAACAAACTCAAAACCTTAGCTTGTTCTTACATCACAAAACTCGTATCATTTGATGTTATAAGTTTGTACACTGATGTACCTGTTGAGCAGACGATGGACATTATAGAAACCAATTTGCGATACCATAAAAAATTATCTGTCCCTGAGATTGATGAACTAATGGTTCTGTTACGCACCACCCTGAAATACAATTACTTCTCTTTTAATAATAAATTATATTCGCAACGCTGTGGTCTAGCTATGGGCAACCCGTTAGCTGGTATCATGTCAGAGATTTTTATAAACTCAATAGAGCAGATGTTTTTTCGGAATTATCGGGAGCTGGCAAATAATATAATTTTCTATGCGAGATATGTAGATGACTTGCCGTTTGTGTTTTAAGGTTCCCATGAAGGCCTAGAACTGTTATTTACCATTTTCAATAACCTCCATGAAAAAATCAGCTTCACGCAAGAAAATGAGACAGCTGACAGGACCTTAGGCCATCTAGATCTGACTCTATCCATTATTGGCAACAAAATAGATTCCATCATTTTTCGACAAAGCAGCCTATTCCGATAACGTCATCCCAGCTGATTCCACCCGTCCTCAGGACCATAAAATGGCCTTTCACTCGAATATCCATCGAGCCTTATTCATTCCGCTTTCGCCAGACAATTTACAGAACGAATTAAAGGTCCCAGAAAACATCGCTCAGAATAATGGATATAATCCCAGTATAGTGAGACAGTTGTTTAACGAAAAAACACGAAGGAAGACTACCACCCTTTCCAGGTCAGGTACCCACAACCAACACCAGGCAACGAAATACATATCAGTTCCCATTATAGGTAACGTATCCTACAAGGTAGGTCGTTTATTAAAAAACCTAGGGTGTAAAGATTCTTACTCTACCACCAACAACCTTAAAAAGAATTTACTCCATTATCTTGATAAAGGTACTGATAAATCATCTCTGTCAGGTGTAGCTAAGATCACTTGTAATGAATGTCCCTGTTATTGGATTGGCCATACCGGAAGGGCCCTGTCTGTTAGGTTTAAAGAGCATCTGCCGACTAAAAGCGGCGGTGGAACACGAGGATCTACATTTGCTGAACATCTTGTCCAAATGTCCCATGCTCCCAAGCCTCTAAAAGATGCAGAACTTTTGCAAAATGAAGTCAAAGGATGTAAGTTAGACAACGAATTGCAAATTTTTAAACATCTTATTATTGATAGAGAAAATTTACTTAATGGTCAGCTGCAACTGAAAAATAGAAATTATTTCGAAGGATTTCAACCTTTACCCCAGAGGAGTTGACCCATGGTCTGCTTCGAATGGCCGATGCTGTTTCCTATCTGCTTTGCCCCTTTACTATAGTGCGTTTGTACATTGTGTCTCCGTATATTTTGTATTATACAGGTAATGACACCAGTTGCAAAGGTGTTTCTTAATTTGTCTGTTTTATGTTCAAGATATTTCATGCTTCGCACGCCTGTGTCTCCCATACTAATTTATTAATTACTGTAGTGGGGTTTCGCCCTCTTATTATAATATTTGAATGTAAATTTCCTTGCTCTGACTTAGTAGCTAGTTCTTAGGAAAATTGTTTAATGTACTGTACCTTAGGTAGGCATTTGTCCATCTGCAAGACTGTTTCCTGACACATTTTGTTTACAATTTGCGTTGCGCTAAGTAATTTTGAAACAGCTTGTCTCTAGCGCTTGCGCATGCGCTTGGCCGCTGGCCGAGCCTCGCCACTGAAGTGCTCGCGACGCCTAGTTTCCTTGCTGCTTACGTGTGACCCTTATTCCTGGCCCGGCCCGTAGCTCCGTATACGTTTTTCTTATTGTTTTTAGTATTTACAGACATAATCTTATGATTATGCTATTTTATTCTGTATTAGTTTTATTCTGTGACATGGCCAACGTTTGGCCCTCAAAATAATTTAATTTTTGTAAATATCACGATTTTCCTTATTATGAAATCATTAGACTGATGATGTATTTCAACGTTTAATATACGTCCGTATGGGTTAATTTATAGGTTCTGAAGAAGATACCATTATTGGCATCCAAACCTAGGTAAACTGAAGGCTGAATTTCTTATTTTCTGAACAATTCACGGTTGCTGAAGCGCTGCATTATTTTAAAGATTTGTAAACGTATATAAAACAAGGCGAATATGTAATCATCAAGTTTAGCTATTACCGCAAATTGCAGGCAAGCAACGTCATCCCAAAATCACATGACTATTCCGGTTTGGTGTATAACAGAGGAATATGTCCTCACTTGTTTCCTGCAGGTCGTTGGTAATAAAAAAGAGCTTACAGTAGAAGAGATGTGTTTCACAGTTGCGAAGACGAGCAAGTGCCCATAGCTCTTAAGGTAGGCATTTTAGAGTCAATGTTTATTAGACACTTTTGTCTTGTTTTGGCCATATTACCACCTCTCAAAATGTGGAATACATTTTTCGACGCCCTGCATATTGGAAACAGTAAAGGCCCAATCACACTCCCGAAATTACATTTGCATTTGTTGATTTTGTGCCCTCCTTTACACCGAAGCGAAAACGAGCGAACGCAAGCGAATGCACATTCGCAAGCACGCGCAGGGGGAGGGGGGAGGGGGGAGGGGGGGGGGGGGGTTCGCTTGTGCGCTCCATCATTGACTTCTACCTGCGAATAAGCGTTTGCACTAGAGCGAGCGGAAGACAAGGCATACGTGTTCCGTGAATCGAAGATCTCACGGCAAGACACAGATTGTCGACTATCTACAACAGCAGGAGAGAGGCTAGGACTAGCGCTGCGATTCTTATGGGGAGGTTTACTATCTTTGGCCTGAAAGCAGCATGTTCTTTGAGAATTTTTTTCTCGGGGTGTGTTATAGATATCAATGTCAAATTTGGTCAAAATGTTTATTGATATTTCCTCTACAAACTGGAATTTTTTTGACCGGAAATGACGAAGAGCAAAGGCGGAAGTGCCGTCGGAACGAAACAAAATTTCGGTGTAGACCTCCACGCGCGGTATGTCACAGGTCAGTCGGCTCGTCTGAAATCAAAATTGAGTTGACGTTAGCGAAGTATGTAAGATTCTTTAGGAGTTGTACCTCGCTGAAGTTATTTGGACCATAGGAAACAAAATTGAGGCCATGTGAAAAAATAGGGTTTTTTCATCGATTTTTCGACTTCGTCGGCCAAGTAAAAACATTTATAGTTGCTGTATCGGAATAAAAGTGGTACAACTCCTAGACAATTTAGTTAGCTTCGTCGGAAACCAAGAATCATGCCAATCGGTTCAGTAGATTTGAAGTTACCATACCGTGCGATAAAAAAAGTCATTTCGAGAAAAACGCGTTTGAAGTTTTGACTACATAGAAATGCAATATTATGCAAGGTACGTTCAATTTGATATTCCGGGTCCATAAACTAGTCCTTCCTCTTCCTCATAGAGGGAGTTCTGCTCGATCTGAGCCATTCTGTGCTGCTCCAGAGCCGCTCGTACGGCCGGTGTAAACGGTTTTCGGCCGCTTAAATCTGGTGGTCGTCCGAATGCTTGGCGAACTGTCGAATAGAGTCCCAGGGTGCCGTCCATCTTTGTCATGGCCTTCAGAATTGCTGAATACCCTTCGTTGAAACTGCTCACTGCCAGGAAAGTTGCAATCTCCAGTCTTCGCACCAGAATTCAGATGCTTGGGGGCTAACTTCCAAACACACGCGTTCAAACTTTCATTTGAATTTTGTGTGTTTCCTCCCAAGCACCGATACAATAACTCGTCCTCCGAAAGAAAAGAACTGGTGTGTGGAAAAGTCAGATTTCAGGCAGGTGCATTTTTTTGTCCAACCGCGAATAACAAACATTTCCGTTCCGTATTCGGAAAAACCGTTTCGGGGGTGGATTCTAAACACTTTTATGGATCCAAAAATGCAATTTTTAAAAAAATTGATTTGTTAAACCAAAATAAAGTAAACCTCCCCTTAAACAACAAATGACAGTTACTCTAGAGTCAAATATCTGTTTCGTACATCAACCGCATCTGTTTCCCTAATAATTTCTGAAGTATTTAGTGCCACATGCGAACCACTCGTGGATTTTATAAAGGTAAATGTGAGGGAGACACAGTCATTAAAAATGAGTAATGTAATGTAAAAATATGTGAAAGACCAGACATCTCTATCAGAATGAAAACAATTATCCCTTATTCTGTTTCTGCATTTAAGCATTCCGTTACTGCATAGTAGCTAAACTGTGATATTGAGACAGATACCTCGAATGTATGGTTCAAATGGCTCTGAGCACTATGGGACTCAACGGCTGTGGTCATCAGTCCCCTAGAACTTAGAACTACTTAAACCTAACTAACCTAAGGACATCATACACACCCACGCCCGAGGCAGGATTCGAACCTCTGACCGTAGCGGTTGCGAGGTTCCAGACTGAAGCGCCTAGAATCGCTCAGCCCGGTGTGTACAGCAATCTGGACCACCACTTGTGAAGTTCTCGCTGTGTGGTGGTACAACATGCAATGTGTGGTTTTAATTAGCAATAAAAAGGGCGGAAATGATATTAATGGTAATCTCTATGCCAATTTTCTGTGCAGGTTCCGGAACTCTCGGAAATGAGGGGATGAAAAACTTTTTTTGATGTGTGTAGTAGATGAGCTCTGCTATCTGGACAGCATAATAACTGATGATGGTCGAAGTAGGGAGGATATAAGATGTACACAGGCAATGGTAAGAAAAGCGTTTCTGAAGAAGAGAAATTGGTTAACATCGAGTATAGATTTAAGTATCAGGAAGTCCTTTCTGAAAGTATTTGAATAGAGTGTCGCCATGTATGGAAGTGCAATATGGACGAGAAACAGTTTAGACCAGAAGAGAATAAAAGCATTTGCATTGTGCTGCTACAGAGGAATATTCAAGATTAGATACGTGGATCACGTAACTAATGATAAAGTATTAAATAGAATTGGGGAGAAGAGAAATTTGTGGCACAACTGACTAGAAGAACGGAACGGTTGATAGGACATGTTCTGAGGCATCAAGGGATCATAAATTTAGTACTGGAGGGAAAAGTGGAGGGGGGGGGGGAGAATCGTAAAGGGAAGCCAAAAGATGAATACAGTAAGCAGAGTCAAAAGACTGTAGGTTGCAGTAGTTACTCGGAAATGAAAAGGCTTGCACCGGATAGAGTAGCGTGGATATCTGTAGACCACAACAACAACATGAAAGGAAGATCGCGTCTAGTCTCCTCTTCGGCGCTAACTTCCGTGATAGACACAATGCATTCGCCCTGCCCCAGTGCGCTGTTTTACGCGCGCAGACTCTAGTTGGTGTTGTTTACTGTAAGTGTTTTCTTTTTGGTGATGGACTGTTTAGATGAAAGCGTACTTCTGTTGATAGAAGAGTACATATCCAACAGGTGCTTCTGGAATCCTAGGGATCCACAAAACAAAAAAATGTTCACCAAAAAAATGATAGTTGGCAAGAAATTGCCGAAGTTCTGGCAGTGCTAGCGGAGGATGTGTCTGATGTCCTTAGGTTAGGTTCAAGTAGTTCTAAGTTCTAGGGGACTGATGATTTCAGATGTTAAGTCCTATAGTGCTCAGAGCCATTTTGAGTACACACCGGTACCTCTAATACCCAGTAGCACATCCTCTTGCATTGATGCATGCCTGTATTGGTCCAGATTGTCTCACTCCTCAACGGCGATTCGGCGCAGATCCCTCAGAGTGGTTGTTGGGCCACGTCGTCCATAAACAGCCCTTTTCAATCTATTCCAGGCATGGTCGATAGGGTTCATGCCTGGATAACATGCCGGCTACTCTAGTCGAGCGATGTCGTTATCCTGAAGGAAGTCATTCACAAGAAGTGCACGATAGGGGCGCGAATTGTCGTCCATGAAGACGAATGCTTCGCCAATATGCTGCCGATATGGTTGCACTATTGGCCGGAAGTTGGCATTCATCCATCGTACAGCCGTTACGGCGCTTCCCCTGACCACCACCGGCGTACGTCGGCCCCACATTATGCCACACCAAAATAGCAGAGAACCTCCACCTTGTTGTAACCGCTGGACAGTGTGCATAAGGCGGTCAGCCTGACGGGGTTGCCTCCAAACACGTCTCCGACGATTGTCTGGTTGAAGGCATATGCGACACTCATCGGTGAAGAGAACGCAATGCCAATGCCAATTCGGCATGTTGTTGGGCCCATGTGAACCGCGCTGCATGGTGTCGTGGTTCCAATGATGGACCTCGCCATGCACGTCGGGAGTGAAGTTACGCAACATGCAGCCTATTGAGCACAGTTTCAGTCGTAATACGACGTCCTCTGGCCGCACAAAAAGCATTATTCAACATGGTGGCGTTGCTGTCAGGGTTCCTCCGAGTCATAATCCGTAGGTAGCGGTCATCCACTGCCGTAGTAAGCCTTGGACGGCCTGAGCGAGGCATGTCATCAACAGTTCCTGTCTCTCTGTATCTCCTCCATGTCCGAACAACATCGCTTTGGTTCACTCCGAGATGCCAGGACACTTCATTTGTTGAGAGCCCTTCCTGGCACAAAGTAACAATGCGGACGCGATCAAGCCGCGGTATTGACGGTCTAGGCATGGTTGAACTACAGACAACACGAGCCGTGTACCTCCGTCCTGGTAGAATGGCAGGAACTGATCGGCTGTTGGACCCCTCCGTCTAATTGGCGCTTCTCTTGCATGGGTGTTTACATCTTTGGGCGGGTTTAGTGACATCTCTGAACAATCAAAGGCACTGTGTCCGTGAAACAATTTCCCCAGTCAACGTCTATCTTCAGGTGTTCTGGGACCTGGGGCAATGCAAAGCTTTTTTGATGTGTGTACTTTAGGTGTCTCGTTTCCTAATAATATTCCCTCAGCATCACCTGATTTAATTGACTACATTCCATTATCCTCGTTTTGCTTTTGTTGATGTTTATCTTATACCCTCTTTTCAAGACACTGTCCATTCCGTTCAACTGCTCTTGCAAGTTTTTATTTCTTCTCCCTGGACTTTAATTCCTACTCCAGTTTTTCTTTTGTTTCCTTTACTGCTTGCTCAGTATACACATTGAATAACATAGGGGATAGCCTACAATCCTGTCTCCGTGCCTTCTCAAGCACTGCTTCCCTTTCTTGCCTCTCGACTCTACTACCTGCCATCTGGCTTCTGTACAAATTTCAAATAGCCTTTCGCTCCCTGTATTGGACCCCTGCCACCTACAGAATTTCCTTTGATAATTCAGTCTAAAACCGACATCCAGCGGATCACAAGCAAAGACTTGTGAATGCAATCCTTACACCACCTAACACCACGCGCCAAGTGTTTACACCCGAGAGAATCCTCGTTCGCTGTCGCGTGTTCGCTTCATTGTAAAGGGGGCTTAAAAGCGACGTGTTGAGTTCTATGTTCAAGAAAGTCCAGAATCCAGACACAAATCTGATGTGATACTCGGTAAGATATCTCGTTATGTTTAAATTTATCGCACATTGTGAAAGGATCCTTAACTGCAACTAGCAGACAAAGGTGTTCTATCCATGTGTTGACTGGCTGCCAAGTCTCTGCACTTCGGGCCGTGTTGCTGCACGGTCCCATCACTCGTGTCTTCTTACGATGCATTACCTACCCACGAGAGGTGCTTGCGATGCATGGCACGAGGTGCCTGTGACATTGTCAAATAGGTCCCTGTGCGAGTGGATTCCTGCGGCGCACGTGTTCTCACGTGGAGCGCAGTAGCGGCGGCTGGTCCAAGACTTTCGCAACTCCGACTGCTGTGTTTAGGCCACGCTGTGCACTCTGTTAGGGCTAGTCTAGGGCTCGTCTAGGCTAGGATAGGCTAGAGCGCCGCTTGCGCAACTCAGGCAGTCGCTGCCAGGGCGCCGGCTAATTCCGAGGCGCCGCGACGCACCGCTGACGTCACCAGTGCGCGACTGCCAGCAGGCGCGACCGCTTGGGCAACCGCTCGTCACAAGGTTAATGTGTTTACCGCACCTGCGCCGCCTGCGCACGCACGCTGGTCCGTTGACCGGAAGACCTCGCAAGGGGACCTCACGCACTGCTCCATTCTCTTCGTATTTTCAAAGAGACCACACGGTAGTCGTATTTTAATCACTTTTTATATTTATCGTACATGAACAGCTGAACTCAAATATCAATCAGCAAAAGCAGTTCGATACAAATCTCAACAATTCTCGAAAAAATAGACTTTGAAATTTGCCGAGCCTGCTTGAGGGCCCATGTGGCTATGTGGTAGAATGCTCGTCTACCCATTGGGGGTGCAACTTCACTCGGGCTTGTACACAACCTTTTATCATTACTCGTCTGCAAAAGGGGTTCGTTTGTGCACAGTTGCATTCGCGCCTATACTGAGTAAATAGCCAGCCTAAGTACAGCAGTGAATGAATTCAAGTATTTGTCTAAATCACGATCGTTCACAAATGATTTACACCGACAACAGTTTAGAATGAAAACGTTTTTATTTTACTAAATCTCATCCACAAAACAAACTGATGGCCACGTGATACTATGTCGGTGGCTCTTAGCCGCACCGACCTTACCGCGCCGACGGGCCACGATGAAAAGACCGCGACCCTTGTCCCCTATCCTCTGTCCTGTGTCCGGTCCCGTGACACTACATTAGTCAAATATATTATTTCTAAACGTGACCATCATGCATTTACAATGTTACAATATTAAAATACGTAAAACTAAATACCTTATATTATTTTGTAGACAATCACCAGATTATTTACATATTTAAGGGCACTCCACTTTTTGGCAGTTTCACCCCTCTTCTTTTGTTTAATCACGTCTTTTTCTAAAAGGTGTGGCATACGAAATACTCATTTTGCTCCACACAGATCGAAAACTGAACGTACCTTCACAATAAAAGACAATAACTTATTACGCAGAGGTTCCCAAACATCCTTACAACTTAATTTTTATATAAAACATGTTCTTTAATGTCCAAAATAATATCTCTGCTACTATGCTTTAAATTTGAGTTTTGAACTATTTTGAAGAGCTCTTATGTTTATGAAGTACTCCTATTTCAGTGATCAGATACCCAGCAAATCCAATGATTAGCAAGACAAACACACCTTACATTATTAACATATGTACCAAGTTATGCACTGAGACATAGGCAATTATTTAACTAAGTAATTCAATGTGAGACTGTTATAGTCTGCCTCCTCTCTTTACCAAGAAGGTGACTCCATAAATATAGTGACTTGTGTTTGCTACACCCCAACTGCTCTTCCACAGTAAACATTACCACATCCAGCAAATTAGTTATACTATTACAGTATCCCTTGTAACCTCACAGGGGGAGGGGGGGTTGGGTTTGGTTCCTGATTATAGTAAAATTTTAAACAATGGTGCATGTTCCATGATCATTTCCATGAAGCGTAAAATACATCTCAGGAAAAAAATTAGTATGCCTCGAAAGTCGTTGTCGATTTTGATCCGATGACGGCATATCCCACCGGGGGGTAGTGCAGGTACTGATAATGGTTTCAGCGTCGTCCGCCAACAGATTACGTAGTGGTATAGCTACCAGAGCGCCATCTGTGTCTACCCTTTAATAGGGAATGTTCACATCCAGAAGGGTCATTGTGGTGCAATGCTGTAAAGCAAGCTGGCCATCATGCCACAGAGATGCATTCGTGCTTCTTACAGCCAACTGAGCGAGTTTGAAAGGGGTCAGATTGTGGCCTTCTGAGTTGCGGATGCTCCTTTCATAGAACTGCCACAGGAGTTGGACGTGCTGCGTCAGTTGTGCAACGATGATGGTATCAGTATTCACATGAACATTCTCATGTCCATAAATGAAGATCTGAACGTCAACCCAGCGCAGACGCCGGCGAGGATGGTCGTATTTTAGGGGCAGCAGTGGCAGATCGTACAGCTATCACAGCACAGACGTTCAACACGAACTGTTGTGAACCGGTTATTAGCAGTGGAATTACGGGCACGCACGCCTCCAGCCCGTCTTCCACTCACGCCACAACATCGACGTGTACAGCTCGATTAGTGCCGTCAGAGGATCGTTTGGAAGATTTAATGGGACGCCTTGGTCTTCAACGATGAAAGTAGACTCTGCCTGTACACAGGTGATGGTCGTTTGGGCGTACGACGTAGATCTGGTGAATGCTGTCTCGTAGAATGCATGCGTCCAAAATACATGGCCCCAACCCACGCGCCGGCCGGGGTGGCCGAGCGGTTGTAGGCGCTACAGTCTGGAACCGCACGACCGCTGCGGTCACAGGTTCGAATCCTGCCTCGAGCATGGATGTGTGCGATGTCCTTAGGTTAGTTAGGTTTAAGTAGTTCTAAGTTCTAGGGGACTGATGACCTCAGATGTTAAGTCCCATAGTGCTTAGAGCCACTTGAACCATTCTACACCAACCCACGCCTTACGGCCTGGGGCGCGATATGCTACAACTCTCGTTCAACTTTGGTGTTTCTGGAGGGACGCTAATCAGCTCTCGGTATGTGCAGAATGTTGTTAGACCCGATATTTCGCTGTTCTTCCAACATGGTAATGCTCGCCCACACACTGCCCGTGCAATAAACGTGCTCTGCAAGACATGCATCAACTTCCCTGGCCAGAACGATCACTGGATTTGTCTCCAATCGAGTGAGGGGACGAGATTTGACTCGTGTGGCTCGTCAGCCAACAACCCTTATAGACCTAATTGAGTAGGTCGAGCTGGCGTGGCATGACGTATCTCACGACAATATTCGCCATCTGTTCGATCGCCTGCATGTCAGAGTCAATGCCTGCATTGCCGACGTGGAGGCTACACCATGTACTAATGTCGATGTTTTAGTGTGAGTCGATAACTATTACCTCAGAATTGCTTGTGCTACTTATCTCTAATTGTAATCATTTCATGTACCGCATATCCACTATTGCAGCAACAGATCTTGAAGGAGTTGGAAACTTCTAAAGGAGTTCACAAATTTTTTTCAGGAATGTGTAATTAGAAGTGAGAGGACGTCAATTCTTTTATAAAAATAACAATAACACATTCTTTAATTAGAATTTAATATTTAAATGACGTAGGTATTCGAACTGAATGGAAAGAAACGAAAAAAATAATGATCGAAAAGAGACTTGAACCTGCGAGTACCAACTCGAACGCCACTGATTTTTTTCCATTTTTATTCATTTTGCGGTACATGTAAATGCTAGTGAGAACATGCACGTATGTTTAAAAATTTGCACTATTGAGGGATTGAAACCAGGACCCTTACACAGAAAGCAAGCATTTTACCACAAAGGCACGCTACCTGAGGAGAAAAGTGACATTATGTTAGGATATTAACCAGTTTTGGGGTATCGAATTTTGAATTCTGAAGGTCATTCCCTGGACATCTGTCCCTAATTAATTGCGACGCACTCGTTTTTTTTTTTAAAAAATGCTATAAAAATCGCCATCAAAAATTCCCGAATGCCGTTAAGCACAAAACTTTTCCTCTGTTCGAGTACATTGTGCCACAGGTGGCTGACTATCTAGCATATATGTCTTATCCTCGCGAAACCAACGGTATATACATACATCAAAAAAAGTTATGCATCAAATCGGTTCCGAGAGTTCCGGAACCTACAGAAAATTGAAATAGAGATCAACATAAACATCATTTCCGCCCTTTTTAATTCCTCATGAAAACGACACATTGTATGTTGTACCACCATACAGCGAGACCCTCAGAGATGGTGGTCCAGACTGCAGTACACCCCGGTACCTCTAATATCCAGTAGCACGTCCTCTTACATTGATGCATGCTTGTATTCGTCGTGCCATACCATTTACAAGTTCATCAAGGCACTGTTGGTCCAGATTGTCCCACTCCTCAACGGCGATTCGGCGTAAATTCCTCAGAGTGGATGGTGGGTCACGTCGTCCATTAACAGCCCATTCAATCTATCCCAGGCATGTTCGATAGGGTTCATGTCTGGAGACCATACTGGCCACTTTGGTCGAGTGATGTCGTCATCCTGAAGGAAGTCATTCACAAGATGTGCACGATAGGGGCGTGAATTATCATCTATGAAGACGAATGCCTCGCCAATATGGTGCCGATATTGTTGTACTATCGGTCGGAGGATGGCATTCACGTATCGTACAGCCGTTACGGCACCTCCATGACCACCAGCTTCGCACGTCGGCCTCACATAATGCCACCGCAAAACAGCAGAGAACCTCCACCTTGTTGTAATCACTGAACAGTATGTATAAGGCGGTCAGCCTGTCTTGGTTGGCTCCAAACACGTCTCCGACGATTGCCTGGTTGAAGGCATATGCGAGACTCATCGGTGAAGAGAACGTGATGCCAATCCTGAGCAGTCCATTCGGCGTGTTGTTGGGCCCATTTGTACCGCGCTGCATGGTGTCATGGTTTTCAATGATGGACTTCGCCATGAACGTCGGAAGTGAAGCTGCGCATCATGCAGTCTATTGCTCGCCGCAACACGACGTCCTGTGGCTGCAAGTAAGCATTATTCAACATGTTGGCTTTGCTGTCAGGGTTTTTCCGAGCAATAATCCGTAGGTAGCGGTTATCCACTGCAGTAGGAGCCCTTGGGCGGCCTGAGCGAGGCATGTCATCGATAGTTCCTCTCTCTCTGTATCTCCTCCGTGTCCGAACAACATCGCTTTGGTTCACTCTTAGACGCCTGGACACTTCCCTTGTTGAGAGCCCTTCCTGGCACAAAGTAACAATGCGGACGCGATCGAACCGCGGTATTGACGGTCTAGGCATGGTTGAACTACAGACAACACAAGCCGTGTACCTCCTTCCTTGCGGAATGACTGGAACTGAGCGGTTGCTGGACCCCCTCCGTCTAATAGGCGCTGCTCAAGCATGGTTGTTTACATCTTTGGGTGGCTTTAGTGACATCTCTGAACAGTCAAAGGGACTGTGTCTGTGATACAACACCCACAGTCAACGTCTATCTTCAGGAGTTCCGTGAACCGTGGTGATGCAAATTTTATGTGATGTGTGTATATTGAAATTCCCTACTCACATGTGTTTGTATGTACCGGCTAATCCTGGGAACTTCCATAAGGATTTTGTTCTGTCTTTGGTTAATAGTTGGAGTGATGCATGAGGAAGATTCGTGAATATAATTTATATATATTTTGTGGAAAATGGTCGAAATACGATGAATTGAAGTCCGTCACCACTGTAAAAAAGACGACATTGCCATCTAGTGGTACAGCCGCCGCAAATCCAGACTGCTACAAAGCTTGAGCAGAGTTTGCATCGGTCCTGGTGATCTAGCGATAAAGTGCGTGCTTGAAAACCGAAAGGTCGCGGGATCCAATTCAAGTCGAACGATGGATTTTTTAAGGTCTTTTAACCCAGCCTTTACGTCTCAGTGATGTGGACATTCGTCACGAGCGGATCATGGTGAGGATTCCATGGTAAACTGTGGATCTCATTTTCCCAGAGGGAAGTCAGGCTTGCTGATCTTGTGGTAAAGTACGGCCAAGGAACCGAAAGGTTACTAGGTACAACGCCGGTCAGACCGAAGATTTTCATGTTTTTTAACCTAGGAATCATCTCTCAATGGTGTGAAGATTCGCCAGAAACTAAACGTGTTTCGGACTCCATGTTGAGTCATAGGTCTCCATTTCCTGGCTGGATAACTGAAAGACTTGCACTAGGATATTGAACTGCACTAAAGTATTATTATCAAAATCAGTACATGTATACATACAGTCTCCTTTTATACATGTTAGAAAGTCCTATCCCACTTTTTCTGTCTCAGGAACTACTGTAGGGATTTTGATAGCGTTTTCACTAATAGACATATTGATTCACAAGTAAGATTCGTGTATATAATTTATAAATATGTGATGATGATGAATTACAGGCACCTGCCACGATTTTATAGTCTGTGTGGAAGGCTATTCTCAGGACCTACTGTAAGGATTTTTAACTAGTTGTGAGTAATACATAGATTGATTCACGAGGAAGGTTTGTGTATATAATTTATAAATATTTCGTGCAAACTGGCTGAACTATAATGAATTAACGTCCACCATTACTGCGAAAACGATGTCATCGCCCTCTAGCAGTGAATGGCAGAACTCTCGGTATCATCCACACATACGAGGGCATGCTGAGAAGTAAATGTGAAAACTCTTAAACCTTTTTGAGTAAAACAATCGTTGATAACATTCTACATCTTTATTCTTCATGTCTACATATTTGAAGTGCTGCAGCTACAGAGCTCCGAATTGCAGCATGTAACGCGGCGATGTGTAACGTAATTACGTTGGTGCGTGAGAAACTGCGTGATGTAATCGAGTTCCGAATTCGAAGAGTTCGTCCACACATAGAACAATCTCTCTTTCAGCAAGACAATGGCAGACCACACACAAGGGCTCCGACATCTGTTACAGCCTGACGCCTTGGCTGTTATCTGTAATCCTCCATACAGTCTCGACTTGCCCCGTCCGATTTTCACCTGTTTCCCAAACTTAAAAAACCCCTTCCAGGACTTTACTTTGATGGTGATGAAGCGGTACAAGCAGAAGTGAGGTTGTGGCTCCATCGACAAAGTCGAACATTCAACAGTGACGGTGTCAACAAACTGGTGTCCCGTTGTGAGAAATGTGTTCGTCGCCGAGGTGACTATGTTGAGAAATAAATATGTAGACATGACGAATAAAGGTGCATAATGTTAATAAAATTTGTTTTATTTAAAATCTTTAAGAATTTTCACATAAAAAATTCGGAGCCATTACTTTTCAGTACGCGCTCGTATTATACATAGACTAATTCAGATATTGTCCCTCCCGATTCACAGGACCATCACCGCTGTTCGTGCCAGCGTCCATTGTTTCAATAGCCTGGCTCGTATCTCCTATCGCGCCGTTGCTGCCACTGTCTGTTTGGAGAGCAATGCCAGTGGTTTCCGTCGAGTCAGTTATCTTCACTTTGAGTATTACGATAATGTTTCTAGCAGCACGGGCTGTCACTGCGCTATCGAGACTGTGCGTTTGATCTTCGCCGCTCCCTGCTGCGGCGAAGAGTCTCCGTTCGCTACAAGACACCATTCTCATGGTTGTGCGATCTATTCCGCTCTGTGGTTCACACACATTGTGCTGCCCGCGCATCTTAAAAGACGAAGTCAGTGTTGTCCAGTACGGACATGAAGTGACGTTCAATTGAAGAAACCGCACCAGGCCATTGAGGTACACGAACTTATTATTACCAAAATCGTAACATTTACACATGTCTACTTCTACAAATGTTGTAAAACTAGCTATTACCTGCAGTTGCACTCGCATACCAGTAGTTTTGTTATGATGACTGATGGTGAGTACCTGCAATAGCACCAGCTGCCTTCATGTGTCTGCTTGTTCGAGTAAGCATAGCTCGCGATGTGCGGCCTGCTCTCCCCCCTACCAAGCTGTGCGTCAACACGCGCAACGTCGCTAATGAGCACTGCGTGCCGGGTAGGGCTGTTGATAAAATATCATAATTTTCCAGAACATGTCTATATATATCGGCGACATTCTTTTCACAGATATAACAATATCGAAATGGCAATATCGAGTGACAATATTTATTTTTACATTATATTTCTTTCGCAATTATCGGCAAATATTTGAAATCGCTTTTTGAAATGGTAGTAGAAAATAATTTTATTTTCACTGTGTAAAGGAGTCTTACTAATTGTTGAGCTTTTATTACGTCCAGTCTTTCTCTTTGATTGCATGAAGCACTAGAGACTAGAAATCTACTCTGTAGGAATCAGCACGGGTTTTGAAAAAGACGACCGTGTGAAACCCAGCTCGTGCAATTCGTCCACGAGACTCAGAGGGCCATAGACACGGGTTCCCAGGTAGATGCCGCGTTTCTTGAGTTCCACAAGGCGTTTGATACAGTTCCCCACAGTCGTTTAATGAACAAAGTAAGTGCATATGGACTATCAGACCAGTTGTGTGCCGGCCGGTGTGGCCGAGCGGTTCTAGGCGCTTCAGTCTGGAACCGCGCGACCGCTACGGTCGCAGGTTCGAATCCTGCCTCGGGCATGGATGTGTGTGATGTCGTTAGGTTAGTTAGGCTTAAGTAGTTCTAAGTTCTAGGGGACTGATGACCTCAGATGTTAAGTCCCATAGTGCTCAGAGCCATTTGAACCAGTTGTGTGATTGGATTGAAGAGTTCCTAGATAACAGAACACAGCACGTCATTCTCAATGGAGAGAAGTCTTCCGAAGTAAGAGTGACTACAGGTGTGCCGCATGGGAGTGTCGTAGGACCGTTGCTATTCACAATATATACATAAATGACATTGTGGATAACATTGGAAGTTCACTGAGGCTTTTTGCGAGTGATGCTGTGGTATTTCGAGGGGTTGTGACAGTGGAAAGTTATACTGAAACGCAGAAGGATCTGCAACGAATTGACGAATGGTGCAGGGAATGGCAATTGAATCTCAGTGTACAAGTGTAATATGCTGCAAATACATAGAAAGAAAGATCCTTTATCATTTAGCTACAATGTAGCAGGTCAGCAACTGGAAGGAGTTAAATCCATAAATTATCTGGGAGTAGGAATTAGGAGTGATTTAAAATGGAATGACCATATAACATTAATCGTCGGTAAAGCAGATGCTAGACTGAGATTCATTGGAAAAATCCTAAGGAAATGCAGTCCGAAAACAAAGGAAGTAGGTTACAGTACACTTGTTCGCCCACTGCTTGAATACTGCTCACCTGTGTGGGATCCGTACCAGATAGGGTTGATAGAAGAGATAGAGAAGATCCAACGGAGAGCAGCGCGCTTCGTTACAGGATCATTATTTAGTAATCGCGAAAGCGTTACGGAGATGATAGATAAATCCCAGTGGAAGACTCTGCAAGAGAGACGCTCAGTAGCTCAGTACGGGCTTTTGTTGAAGTTTCGAGAACTTACCTTCACCGAGGAGTCAAGCAGTATATTGCTCCCTCCTACGTATATCTCGCAAAGAGACCATGAGGATAAAATCAGAGATATTAGAACCCACACAGAAGCATATCGACAATATTTCTTTCCACGAACAATACGAGACTGGAATAGAAGGGAAAACCGAGAGAGGTACTCAAGGTACCCTCCGCCGCACACCGTCAGGTGGCTTGCGGAGTATGGATGTAGATGTAGATATAGGTGGCACAAAGAAGAAGACCGATTGCACTGGGATGTGGCGGTGTTAATTCAATTACAAGATTTACGAAGTGAAGAAAGAGCACTCTAGTTTCTTCAGAAACGGTTGCTGAAAATCTACAAAACTCTAAATGACAAGGTAGGTCTTTCCCGTGGGCGGAGACGGGTGGGTGGTTGGTTGATCTGGGGGGAGAGAACTAACAGGGAGGTCATCGGTCAGATTGGATTAGGGAAGGAAGTCGGTCGTTGGCCTTTCAATGGAACAATCCTGGCACCTGCCTGTTGCGATTTAGGGAAACCACAAAAAACCTAAATCAGGACGCCCAACCGCGGGTTTGAACCGTCGTCCTCCCAAGTGCGAATCCAGTGTGCCAACCACTGAGCCACCGCTCTTGGTGGGCAGAGAAGTTTGAAAGGAAATGCTGACGTAATATGCGCTCGGCGCTACCAACAGAAACTGCAAAGTTTAGCTTCACCACGAAATTTTGACACTATAATTGCTAGGTCGCTGGCGTTTGCAGAAATGAAAAAACAGGGAAGTCGACATGAAGTGTTCCTGACAAATCCGATATGTGACAAAACCGAACGGCGGACTCATCGGAAATCTTTTATTGTGCCATTTAGTTGCAGTTACCATTATTAGCAAAGTGGTTATCGCCAAGACGCCAAGCGTGAACGTACATCGGTTTCCTTTCAGTTCTTGCTCTAAGTGGGATAAGCAGGCTGCTAGTTTGTTGATGTAAGGCATAACTAACAATAAACCAATATGTAAATACACAGCTATAAGACCGGCAGTATATTTACACTACTGGACATTAAAAGTGCTACACCAAGAACAAATGCAGATGATAAACGGGGACAAATATATTACACTAGAACTGACGTGTGATTATATTTTCACGCGATTTGGGTGCATAGATCCTGAGAAATCAGTACCCAGAACAACCACCTCTGGCCGTAATAACGGCCTTCATACGCCTGGGCATTGAGTCAAACAGAGATTGAATGGCGCGTACAGGTACAGCTGACCATGCAGCTTCAACACGATACCGCAGTTCATCAAGAGTAGTGACTGGCGTATTGTGAAGAGCCAGTTGCTCGGTCACCATTGACCAGACGTTTTCAATTGGTGAGAGATAAGGACAATGTGCTGGCCAGGGCAGCAGTCGAACATTTTCTGTATCCAGAAAGGCCCGTACAGGACCTGCAACGTGTGGTCGTGCATTATCCTGCTGAAATGTAGGGTTTCGCAGGGATCGAAGGAAGGGTAGACCCACGGGTCGTAACACAGCTGAAATGTAACGTCCACTGTTCAAAGTACCGTCAATGCGAACAAGAGGTGACCGAGACGTGTAACCAATGGCACCCCATACCATCACGCCGGGTAATACGCTAGTATGGCGATGACGAATACACGCTTCGAATGTGCGTTCACCACGATGTCGCCAAACACGGATGCGACCATCATGATGCGGTAAACAGAATCTGGATTCATCCGAAAAAATTACGTTTTGCCATTCGTGCACCTAGGTTCGTCGTTGAGTGAACCATCGCAGGCGCTCCTGTCTGTGGTGCAGCGTCAAGGGTAACCGCAGTCATGGTCTCCGAGCTGATAGTCCATGCTGCTGAAAACGTCGTCGAACTGTTCGTGCAGATGGTTGTTGTCTTGCAAACGTCCCCATCTGTTGACTCAGGGATCGAGAAGTGGCTGCACGATCCGTTACAGCCATGCGGATAAGATGCCTGTCATCTCGACTGCTAGTGATACGAGGCCGTTGGGATCCAGCACGGCGTTCCGCATTACCCTCCTGAACCCAACGATTCCATATTCTGCTAACAGTCATTGGATTTCGACCAACGCGAGCAGCAGTGTCGCGATACGATAAACCGCAATCGCGATAGGCTGTAATCCGACCTTATTAAAGTCGGAAACGTGATGTTACGCGTTTCTCCTTCTTACACGAGACATCATAACAACGTTTCACCAGGCAACGCCGGTCAATTGCTGTTTGTGTATGAGAAATCGGTTGTAAACCGTCCTCATGTCAGCACGTTGCAGGTGTCGCCACCGGCGCCAATCTTGTGTGAATTCTCTGAAAAGCTAATCACTTGCATATTAAATTTCGCGTCTGTAGCACGTCATCTTCGTGGTGTAGCAATTTTAATGGCCAGTAGTGTACAATTTGCTGCCGATATTTTATAGGCCGGTGCGTCAATATTTTTTCCGTCGATATATCGATACTTTTACAAGATGTGTGCAGATAATGTTATCTTTTTAGGTAGCGATATAATGGATTCCCGATATTTTTAAAAATATCAGCAGCCCTAGTACGGGAAGGGGCAGGAGTGCGCATCGATACATCGTGCTATTAAGTAGCTATTCATTATACTATAACATACATATTATGCAACAAAACTGTGGAAGTATGGATTAAACACACTGAAGATTGTATAAACATTGCAATCGTTAATTTGAATCGTAGCACGTAGCATATATCAACCAGTTTTGGTTGGTTGGTTGGTTGGTTTGGGGAAGGAGACCAGACAGCGTGGTCATCGGTCTCATCGGAATAGGGAAGGATGGGGAAGGAAGTCGGCCGTGCCCTTTCAGAGGAACCATCCCGGCATTTGCCTGGAGTGATTTAGGGAAATCACGGAAAACCTAAATCAGGATGGCCGGACGCGGGATTGAACCGTCGTCCTTCCGAATGCGAGTCCAGTGTCTAACCACTGCGTATCAACCAGTTTTCATAAATACGATAAAGATAAGAAAGTCGAGGAGTTTTCCAAAGAGTAAATTTTTTTTCTAATTCGCGTAATCTTCTTCAGATCAATAAGTATCTTGTACTACGCACTTTCTGAAACAGCGTATGTTCTTCATCCATTTCAAGTGTCATCGAAATCAGTTCAGTAGGTTAGTCCTGAAATAGTAACAGACTAACTTTCGCATTTATAGTATTAGTATGGATAAAACTTTAAATTGCTGTTTTTTCTTTATCCGATTTTGATGAAATAAAACGAATACGTTGCCCCCAGCTGTGCTCAAGTAACCTGCGAAAACTCAGTGAAGATTCGTCTGGTAGTTTTGGAGAAGCATGTTCAAACAGACAGACAAGACACAACTGTTTTATAGAATTATTTTTAGTATAGATTAGAGTCCCTTGTCGTGGTTTCTCTCCGCTTGCTCAGGGTAATCTCAGGAACTGCTTTAGCGATTTTGGTACGGCTTTCACTAAGAGAGACTTTACCCAACGTAGTTCTCTGAATTTTATGCTTAACTCTACGCAGTGGTCCGTAAATAAAATTATCGCTGTACCAGATTAGTCGTCCGGTCATAGATCCCGCGCGAACCCTTAATGGATTGCTGGTTTCATAATACGAGGGTGGTTTGAAAAGTTCTCGGAACGGAACAGAAAAAAAGTACTTACATCACTGAAACTTTTTTTATTTTTCAATGTAGTCTCCTTGTAGACTAATGCACTTGGTCCAACGATGTTCCACTGCCTCGATTCCATCGCGAAAATGAGTTTTCTCCAGGCTTGCAAAATAGTTGTCAACTCCAGCTATAAGTTCTTCATTTGAAGTGAATATTGGTCCACCAAGAAAAATTTTCAGTTTCGGGAAGAGATGGAAGTCTGACGAGCCATATCAGGTGAATAAGGCGGGTGTGGCAACAATTCATACCTTACTAGTGTAATTCTGCCATGTCCATTCTCACGCGTTTTTGATCCAGCGTCAAGAGTAGCAGCACCTATCTTGCAGATAATTTTTTTCATTTCTAATTCTTCAATTAAAATGTGATATATCCTTTCTGATGACATGTGGCAAGCGTGAGCAATTTCACGCACTTTCAATCGGCGATCCTCCATGACCATTTTGTGCACTTTTGCTATGACTTCTGAAGCAGTGACACATCTTGGCTGACCACTGCGCAGATCATTAAAGTTCTTCCGACCAAATTTAAATTCATTTGTCCACTTGGCAACAGTTCAATATGAAGGAGCAGAGTCCCCCAGTGTTTTCTGGAAATCGGTATGAATGTCCTTTGCTTTCATACCTTTCTTTACGAAGTACTTAATCACTGCTCGAATCTCGATGTTTTCCATCTTCGCAAATCACTACAGGGGAACAACAACAGAGCGACGTCACCGCCACAGCTCTCTTCCAAGAGCACTGACTTGGCATGTGTTTATAGGCAGCAGTCCAATGAAAATCACGTGAACAACTCGTTGCGCTAGCGCTGACCTCTCGTGGTGATTCCGAGAACTTTTCAAATCACGCTCGTAAATATACTATTAAATGAAAAGTAAAAAAGAACTACCACTAGTAAAAATCGAACCGGCAGCTTTGCGATTGCAAGACTTCTACGCTACACTCTCAGATATCTTTTTAGCGAGTCTTGTTCAAATGCTCCAAATGTTTTATACTGAATAACTCTCGGAAATTTTCAGATCTTCGAAAGCGATTCTTTCGAGTGTCTCTCTGTTCTCTGCCCGCCCCTGTTTTTATTTTTTTTTTTTTAAGAAAAGTGGCCAAAACGTAATGTCCTGCCAAGTTTGAATCAACCACTTGGTACAGCAATGTCGACGGACTGTATTATCTTTCAGAAAGCTATTGTGTAGTCAGTCTGAGTTTACAGGTCACGTAGAACTACTGGTCAGTTTTGGTGGGAAGTGGAGACCAAATAACTCCTCGGTCAGGCACTGAGGACCGCGCTGCTGACCGGTCACCGTTAGAATCCTTAAAGACAGGTTCGACAGGTCAAAACCCAGCCCAACCGGCAAAATTTCGGAGGCCATTCAGAGATACTTCCCGACTATTTTGGTGTAAGGAATCTGTGGTTACCGGTTGGTCGTTAGAAAATTTGATTTCTAAACCTCTAATTATCTTTATATTTGTATTTTACGGAAAATATCCGAACAACAGAGCAAATATCGACGGTATGTGCTGTGTCTGTATTTTGAAACAAATTTGCTTTATCCACTCACGGTACTTGCAACTCTTTACTCTTCCCCGTCAAGTGAGCATTCAGTACGGCTCGGTTCTGTCTCGAAATAGTTTACTTCCTGCAGTTTTACTTGTGTTGATACATGGTAGTATGGATAACGTTACCGATGGAAGAGTTGCCCGATATGCACCTCGTGTGTGGTTTCAGAGAATACGGCGGAAGAGCCGGACAGTGAGAGAATATTGGTACTTTTGCAGCCGTGATTCGTTTACAAGAAACCAGATTCTTCCGTACTGGAATTATTGCGTCTTCACTATTGTAGAGGTATTTTCACAGAAATAAATATTTTTGGCTGTAGTAAACCGAATCAATCATAATCATTTTATTACTCTGCTACGAGCCACCGGAATCATGTGTCTTGCACCAAAATTCTCAAAAATATGCCTGAACAAGCGAAGTTTTGTCGGCGATGTACCTGTATACTCTGCAAACAATGAGTTGCCAATCGTCAAGCGTCCGCCATATTTTTGCCAGAATGTGCGTGGAATCTACAATTAGATAGTGTCGCAAGAGGAATGCAAAGATAGCAGCTGTTTTAATAAGTTATAAAATAAAAGACTGAAGCAAATGCCGTTCCTATTATGACTAATTAAGTGTGTTAAAACAGTTTGCCGTCGAGGATTGTATATATCTGACGAACGGCGGAGTTAGTGGAAGATTTGCCACATAATTCAGTGTTTCGGAAATAATGGAACTGCGCAGAAAAAAAATTATTATTGGCCATTAACGTCACTGTTGTTGTGGTGACTGTATAACTACCGTAAAGAAAAAGAAGAAGAAGAAAAAATACACTTTCAGTTACTAAACATGATTTTTATTGCAATGTACGGCATAATTCGAATTTGTTTAAAAATCAGATTACCACTGGTCCTGTTAAACATACATAGGTATCTTGCAAGATAATATACTATGTTATAATTAAAGTACATTTTTATAAAACTAACACAAGATAGAGAATTACTTGCTATGTACAGAGGTAGTTACATAGATCTTAGTTACAGTATGTGTAAACATATTTATATGCAAGCAACAAGTCAGACAGAATCTCAGTATAAAGACTTTACATTTTATATACACACAGTTGATGTTATTTCTAGGGAGATACAATATTGTTACATTTTTATCTGTACACAGATATTATTTGCAAAACGAAGTTTTTCTGCAGGTATTCGATTTTTCTGTGTTTTAAAATGGTTATAACTGTTAACTCTGCCCTCTTTAGAGAACAATAAATTGCTGAAATTGTTAAAAACATCTGGCTGTTAAACTAGGTTTGTTTGTTCAATATGTTCCCTCGAAATTTTATTTGTGTGTAACAGTAGAGCTAGCTGTTCTTACAATCAACAGCTGCGCTGGGTAGCCGCGTGGTAAAGGGCGCCTTGCTACGGTTCGCGCGGCTTCCCCCTTCGGAGTTTCGAGTCCCCCCTCGGGCATGGGTGTGTGTGTTGTCCTTAGCGTAAGTCAGTTTCAGTTAGATTAAGTAGTGTGTAAGCTTAGAGACCAATGATCTCAGCAGTTTGGTCCCATAGGATCTTACCATCAAATTTCCAATTTACTACGTCATAAAAATCTTGACACACTTCTGTTTTACACGGATACATTACCAAAGGCGACAAAACTCAACAGAAATATTGGAGAGTGACAAATTTAACAATTTTTGTCGAATCATGATTTGCTACATCACTATTCTGTAATGAAGCATAAATTGTCTGAGCTACAATGGGTTCTGTACTAAATGAGAAATTACTTTCACGCTCAGTGTACTACTAAGGCTATAGAATGGCGACTTTGTTGCATTAAAAATACGGAATTTGTCTTCTTCTGCTAGGTACACAACAAAAATGTCAACACTAACAAGTTCCTTATCAATAAAAACTACGAAACTTTGCATATAATTGGAAACTCGTTCTATAATTCTGCTCCGTATGATTATTAAGAAGTTTATCGATTAATGCAAATAAGTAACTTTTGGTTTAATATGATAAATTAGAACGGACTGCTGTTAACATATGACCTCTAGCTTATAGTACATCTGTTAAAACAAATATGTACAGAACCAGTCTTAAAAACTCATTACGTAAGACGAAAGTTATGACCTTTTACGATTAATACTCAGTATCGTCGAAGGCAGCTATTAATAACGAAATACTAGTACAGGAGTTACGTATTAAATAACTGGGCTGCAACTGGAATAATGATTACGATAGAGATGGAAAAGTCGGCAAGTAATCTGTTAAAAACTGAACAAAGATATTCAACTAAAAAACGAGAAAAGATACACAAATTTTATAAAACTATGGCGATTCCATTATTGTTGCGTATAAGAGAGAGTTCGACAAATAAAAGGAAAAGTGACGGAAAACTACAAGTAGTAATGCTAAGACTCTTGAGGAGACTGAACGGTTGCAAATTGAATACGCACGGTATAGTCACATTGATGTTTCCATTTGTCAAAAGACGGAATAACCCCTTTTGCCGCTTGGGCATGCAGGAGAGAGTCAATGAGGTTCTGGAAGGCACAGATAGGTATGTGGAGCGATGCCGACTCTAGATGCGCCAGGTCTCCCAGCTTAGGATCCATGGAGCGAACAGCCCGATCGAGGTGGTCCCACGGACTCTCCACAGGGTTTAAATCCTCGGAGCTTGGTGGCCAGGGGAGTACAATTAACTCACGCACGTACACTGTGAGCTGTGTGACACGTTGCAATGTCCGACTGGTAAATGGCATCGTGCCGAGGAAAAACAAACTGCATGTAGGGAGGATATGTTATCCGAGGATAGATGCACATTCATGTTGATCAAATGTGCCTTCCAGCGTGACGAGAACATCCACAGAATGCCACAAAAACATTCCCCAGAACATAACACTCCCGCCTCCAGCCTCGGCCCTTCCGACGATTGTTGCAGGGGGTTTGTTTTCAGACGTTTCACGCCATACATGCCACCTGTCATCTGTTCGATGTAGCATAAAACGTGATTCATCTGAAAAGGCCACCTCTCGCTACTCAGTGGACATACAGTTGCGGTATGGCGTGCCAATTCCAGCCTTCATCGCCTATGAACAGCCAACAGCATGGGTGCATGAACCAGACACCTGCTGCGGAGGCCCATACGTAGAAACGTTCACCGAACGGTCGTTAGGAGACACTGGTAGTAGCCCCATGGTTCACATGGGCGGTCAATTGCTCAACAACTGCGCGTCCGTTCGTCCGTACACAAGGCCCCTGTCGTTGTTCACCCCTGTCATCTATGGCCCATGGTGCACAACAGATGCCTCGCTACCAGTTTTGGTTAGTGCCATTTTGCCGTGCGCGGTATGTATTCAACCACGGCGGTAAGCGAATAGTTTAAACAGCCGCTTCCGAAATGCTTCCACCCTTGGCCCGAAAGCCAATGATGGTTCAAATGGCTCTGAGCACTATGGGACTTTACATCTCAGGTCATCAGTCCCCTAGAACTTAGAACTACTTAAACCTAACTAACCTAAGGACATCACACACATCCATGCCCAAGGCAGGATTCGAGCCTGCGTCCGTAGCGGTCGCGCGGTTCCAGACTGTAGCGCCTAGAACCGCTCGGCCGCCCCGGCCGGCAAAGGCAATGATACTAATCTTTTGGACGTCAGGTAAATCGCTACGTTTCGCATTACGACGACTGCACAGTACGAATCATCCCCTCGACAAGCTTTATATCCTCCACCTGCCATCTGTGAGTGGTTATTGCAAGTTGATGTAGAACATAGGCGATGTTTACATTAGTGTGAATGAACTGTGTGCGTCCTATGAATGAGGAAACAGCTGAATACAGAAGAAGGCGGAAACAGTGTGTAAATAGAATGAGAGATGAAACACTACCGCGAACTGTAACTCAAGTGGTAGGAAGACAAGGAAACGATAGGCACAGACTTTGTGAAGACAGTACACTGAGGTGTCAAAAGTCGTGGGATACTTCCTAATGTCGTGTCGGACCTCGTCTTGCCCGGTGTAGTGGCATGGACTCAACAAGTCGTTCCCTGCAGAAATAATGAGTCCCGCTGCCTCTACAGTCATCGTTAATTGCGGGGACAGGGTTTTGTGTCCAAAATGACCTCTCCATCATGTCCCATTAATGTTCGATGGGATCCATATCTGACGATCTGGGTGGCCAAATTACTCGCTCCAACTGTCCAGAATGTTCTTCAAACTAATCGGGAACAACTGAGGCCTGCTGACATTGCGCTTTGTCATCCATAAAAATTCCATCGTTGTTTGGGAACATGACATCCATGAAAGGCTGCAACTTGTCTCCAAGTAGCCGAACGTAACCATTTCCAGTCAACGATCGGTCAGTTGGACCGCACGATCCTATCATTCCATGTAAACACAGCCCACACCATTATGGAGCCCCCACCAGCTTGCACAGTGCCTTGTTGACATCTAGGGTCCATGGTTTCGTGGGGTCTGCGCCACATTCTGACTCTACGATCAGCTCTTACCAACGGAAATCGGGACTCATCTGACCAGGCTACTGTTTTCCAGTCGTCTAGAGTCCAACCGATATGACCGCGAGTCCAGGATAAACGCTGCAGGCGATGTCGTGCTGTTAGCGAGGGTACTCGCGTCGGTCGTCTGCTGCCGTAGCCCATTAGCGCCTGATTTCACCACACTGCCCTAACGGATACGTTCGTCGTGCGTCCCACATTGATTTCTGCGGTCATTTTCCTTACTAATGCTCCCAACTAATAGGGGTTAAGTGATGAAGGCTGGTAGCCCCCACAAAACTCCCGGTGCGGAATTCCAATCAGCTTACCGGCTCCCAGAAGAGCCAGTGTGTCGGCGAGTCCATGAGTTAGCTCTAACACTTTACTTTTGAAAGACAGTAATATAGGAATGGTCATTAAACTGTTATACTAACGGATATGATAACTACTGGGTGATCAAAAAGTCAGTATAAATTTGAAAACTGAATAAATGACGGAATAATGTAGATGGAGAGGTACAAATTGACACACATGCTTGGAATGACATGGGGTTTTATTAGAACCAAAAAAATACAAATGTTCAAAAAATGTCCGACAGATGGCGTTTCATCTGATCAGAATAGCAATAATTAGCATAACAAAGTAGGACAAAGCAAAGATGATTATCTTTACAGGAAATGCTCAATATGTCCACCATCATTCCTCAACAATAGCTGTAGTCGAGGAATAATGTTGTGAACAGCACTGTAAAGCATGTCCGGAGTTATGGTGAGGCATTGGCGTCGGATGTTGCCTTTCAGCATCCCTAGAGATGTCGGTCGATCACGATACACTTGCGACTTCAGGTAACCCAAAGCCAATAATCGCACGGACTGAAGTCTGGGGACCTGACAGCCCAAGCATGACGAAAGTGGCGGCTGAGCACACAATCATCACCAAACGACGCGCGCAAGAGATCTTTCATGCGTCTACCAATACTTAGTTTTTTTTTTGTTCTAATAAAACCCCGTGTCATTCCAAGCATGTGTGTCAATTTTTACCTCTCTCTCTACGTTATTCCGTGGTCTATTAAGTTATCAAATTTATACTGACTTTTTGATCACCCGGTATATGTTTTCATTTGCAGACCATAAAAAAATAGTTCAAATGGCTCTGAGCACTATGGGACTCAACTTCTGAGGTCATCAGTCACCTAGAACCTAGAACTACTTAAACTTAACTAACCTAAGGACATCACACACATCCATGCCCGAGGCGGGACTCGAACCTGCGACCGTAGGGGTCTCGCGGTTCCAGACTGTAGCGCCTAGAACCGCACGGCCACTCCGGCCGGCTGCAGAACATACTTCTTTGCGTTATGTAGAGCTTAAGTGAAACATGGGGCCCTGAATGTATTATGGTTTTAATAAATTCTTGCCAGTTATTTTAACAAGAGCACAAATGCCACCTCGTAGAATCAGCCAGTGGCCCACGTCTTTCAAGCACAATATTTCGACTTTGTAGCTAGGCGTCTTCATCAGGTATTTCGTCTCAGGAGACACTTAATGAAGATGCCGGATTGCGACGTCGAAAAATCGTGTTGGGAAGACACGGACCACCGGCAGAATGCCCGATTCTACAAGATGAGAGTCTAAGAAATTATAAGAGCACAAATGGCTCTAAAATGATTGTCACACTTTGTGAACACTTTCACTGTAATATTTACTGAATTACTTTCGGAACGTGCGGTGGAATCCCAGAAACTATTCTGTCTACTGAATAGATTTAAGACAAGTACTTCTGACCAACACAGTAAAGATAAATACATAAATGGAAATATAAGAACAAAAGCACTATTACAAACCTTCAAAGTGAATCATAATTGTGTAGGCCTCTAATCTGCATGGGCTTATGAATGCTTCTCATAGTCACAACCCTGTTATGTTACTTTAAGTACTGAGCAAAAATTTTAGAAAGAAAGAAAATTAAATATTGTAATTAGGCCTTTTTATTTGCACTCATCTGTTGGAATACTTCAACTATTCGTTTTACTGGTCCCATGAAGCAGTTCATACAAAACACTTTAGAAATTTATTACTCTACGACAATTAACAAATACTTTTGAAATAGTATCGATTTTGACGTTCAGTAATTTCGGACGCTTGGAATTACTGCATCGCTAGGAAGAGGAACAGGTCCAGGTAAATGGTTGAGGAATCTACACAGAGTAGATTTTAGATCAGTTAGTATTTTCACATTAAGCAAATCGCTGGTGCAGGCAAATAAACACAGTAGTAGACTTAACTTGTCCTGAAGGTGGTGGCTGTCGTGATCTTCTGTAACATCAATATGAAGTCGTCCGGCGAAATTATTGTCCTTAATGTAAAAATGCTCTATAAATTATCTTCTTAGCGCCAAAATTTTATGGTTCATGGCACACCAATAATTTTCACGATCTAATACATGTAGATCCACATCCGAGGCATAATTTATCCAATCTTGCTACAAATCCAGCCTCATTCGGCACACAGAATGTTAAGTGTTTGGATGCTGACCACCGATTGTATGTGCCGCAAAGACTTCTTGCGGTCCTTCGCGCCAAACCACTTTTTACATTCCCACCTACAGTTTTGTCGTTGGGGGAAGGACTTCGTTGCAGGTTTTACATACAGTATTGTCATACGTGTCCTATGCATGAACCAGTTTTACTCACACTACCTTAACATTATAAAAGGATATAGTTTTGAAAACTATATCCACACACTAATTCTTGGAAACATAACTTTACGGAAAATAAGAACAATTACTTTCATATTTGTTGAACCAAAGAACATAGTAACACAGATATTATATTATGCGTAGGAAAACACAGAAGTTGCAGGAAGCAAGTAGAATCGCTCTAGAACATAAGTATTATAACGAAGTAAGCAGACGCCTAAGAGTACGATAACGAAATAAGAGATAATATCACATTCCACCCCCCTCCCAACGTATTTTTTTTTTTTTTTTTTTTTTTTTGCTTTTTCATTTAATTCTGTGATTTCAGCTGATTGTCATATTATTGTTTACTGTATATTTCAGGATTTCTGTCGTTCCTCTCTACTCCCCTAAATTGTGTATCCTGCTTAGCGCCGGCATTAAGTCGTTTCTTGAAGTCCATATCTCTACCGTAACTGTAGAATGCTCTTTACGTTTGGTTACAGTTAGCACTGACACTGAGAGAAGCTATCAATGCACGAACTATCTTCTCCCTGTTTGTTCCATAGCAGGTTTAGTTGTTGTATTCGGTCATCTCAGTAATCAACTTATAGTTTAGTGTCTCTTTATAAACTACAAACAGATTAAAATAATCTATCAGTATATTCAAAAATGATGTGAAGAACAAATAAGGAAAGTATCCACTAACAACTTATGTGAATGTCTTGCCCTTGTATTAGCCCTTTGTCACTTTTCAGAAAGTATTGCAGGGCGAAATACCGTACGCTCTCCCGCACGTACAACGTGAACGTTACTGTGGACCGTCTGAATCCCTTTATGCCTGATGACTTTACCGACGGCACTGGCCTCTTCCAGCACGATAACTGGCCTGTCACGAGACCGGAAGCGCGTTACAGTAATCTTAGGGTCATGATATTGAACTTAAAGTTGGTATCTGGGCCACCAAATTCCATTTATCTGCACCCACAGGAACATGTGTGCATGTACAGACAAACAAATGACTACGATTTCAGAAAAAATTGATCATTTGTTCAAGAGAAAGAGCTCCACAAACTGAGCAAGTCAATAACGCTTTGGTCCACCTCTGCTCCTTGTGCAAGCACTTATTCGGCTTGGTACTGATTGATTATTAGATGTCGTCCTGGGGGATATCGTTCCAAACTGCGTCCAATTGGCGCGTTAGATCGTCAAAATCCCGAGCTGGTTGGAAGGTCTTGCCCATAACATCCCAAACGTTTCCATTTGGGGGGAGAGCCGGAGACGTTGCTGGCCGAGGTAGGTTTTGTCAAGCACAAAGACAAGCAGTGTGCGGGCAGGAATAATCTTGCTGAAATGTATGCCCATGATGGCTTGCCATGAAGGGCAACAAAGCGGAGAGTAGAATGTCGTCGATGTACCGTTGTGCTGTAAGGACGCCGCGGATGACAATCAAAGGGGTTCCGCTATGAAAAGAAATGACGCATCAGATCATGACTCCTGATTGTCGGGCCACATGGCAGGCGACAGTCAGGTTGGTATCCCTGCAACTGGTCATCGGGGCTGAGTTCGAAACGGGTCTCCATAACCGAAGACAATTCTACTCAAATCAATGAGATTCCAGGCCGAAGACGTGTCTGGTGACGCCCAGAATAGCGGCAGAACACCAAACTGACTGCCCTCGCCATACAGCCCGTCGTGACACAGTCACGTCGATTAAATATTTGGGCGTAACATTGCAGAGCGATATGAAGTGGGACAAGCTTGTAACGGCAGTTGTGGGGAAGGCGGATAGTCGTCTTCGGTTCATTGGCAGAATTTTGGGAAGGTGTGGTTCATCTGTAAAGGAGACCGCTATTAAAACCTATTCTTGAGTACTGTTCGAGCGTTTGGGATCCCCATCAGGTCGGATTGAGGGAGGACATAGAAGCAATTCAGAGGCGGGCTGCTAGATTTGTTACTGGTAGGTTTGATCATCACGCGAGAGTTACGGAAATGCTTCAGGAACTCGGGTGGGAGTCTCTAGAGGAAAGGAGGCGTTCTTTTCATGAATCGCTACTGAGGAAATTTAGAGAACCAGCACTTGAGGCTGACTGCAGTACAATTTTACTGCCGCCAACTTACATTTCGCGGAAAGACCACAAAGACAAGATAAGAGAGATTAGGGCTCGTACAGAGGCATATAGGCAGTCATTTTTCCCTCGTTCTGTTTGGGAGTGGAACAGGGAGAGAAGATGCTAGTTGTGGTACGAGGTACTCTCCGCCACGCACGGTATGGTGGATTGCGGAGTATGTATGTAGATGTAGAGGTAGACCAGGATTGCTGTTCTGGGATGCCATTTCTTTTCGTAACAGGGCCCCTTCGGTAGTTATTCGCTGCGCCTTTACAGAACAACGGAACATTGACAATGTACTTCATCCCACTTTGTTACCCTGCATGGCAAGCCATCCCGGGTTTAGATTTCGACAAGATGATGCTCGCCCCCACACAGCGAGTGTTGCTACTGGTTGTCTTTATGCTTGGCAAACTTTACCTTTGACAATAAAGTCGCCGGGTCTCTCCCCATTTGAGATCGTTTGGTGTATTAAGGGCAGGGCCCTCCGCCAGTTTCGGGATTTTCACGATCTAACGTGCCAATCGGAGAGAATTTGCCAAGATGTCCCTCAGGAGGAAATCCGAGTCTGTCAGTCAATACGAATTCGAATAAATCCATGTGTAAGGGCAATAGGTGGACCAACATGTCATTGACTTCCTCAATTTGTGAAGCCCTTTTACTTAAATTAATCATGCAGTTTTTCTGAAACTGTAATGATATGTTTTTCTGTACACTTAGATCACATCTACTGATTTCCGTCCCATTCGTATGCTTCCCTCGTCATGCTACATCTACATCTATACTCCGCAATCCACCATCCGGTGCGTGGTGCGGGGTACCTCGTACCACAACTACCATCTTCTCTCCCTGTTCCACTCCCAAACAGAACGAGGGAAAAATGACTGCCTATATGCCTCTGTACGAGCCGTAATCTCTCTTATCTTATCTTTGTGGTCTTTCCGCGAAATGTAAGTTGGCGGCAGTAAAATTGTACTGCAGTCAGCCTCAAATGCTGGTTTTCTAAATTTCCTGAGCAGCGATTCATGAAAAGAACGCCTCCTTTCCTCTAGAGACTCCCACCCGACTTCCTGAAGCATTTCCGTAACTCTCACGTGATGATCAAACCTACCAGTAACAAATCTAGCAGCCCGCCTCTGAATTGCTTCTATGTCCTCCCTCAATCCGACCTGATAGGGATCCCAAACGCTCGAGCAGTACTCAAGAATAGGTCGTATTAGTGTTTTATAAGCGGTCTCCTTTACAGATGAACCACATCTTCCCAAAATTCTACCAATGAATCGAAGACGACTTTTTGTGTTTGTGTGCGTATGTGTGTGTGTGTGTGTGTGTGTGTGTGTGTGTGTGTGTGTGTGTGTATTAAGAACTTGTAGAATCCATGCCATACAGATTCGCTGCTGTATTGCGTTCAAAGATAGATCAAGCGCTATTGAACAGGTGGCTGTTATGTTTTGGCTCATCAGTGTGTATTGACAGAGTGCTGGTGTGGTACAGCTGCCTTGCATTGTGGTGTTCGCAGCGCAGGGGGCAGCATGTCCCGCGAGGGCTCCCCGGACGAGGGCGAGGGCTACCACGCCGAGTCGCACCCCCTGCGGCCGCAGGCGGCGGCCATGCTGCAGGTGCCGGGCCGGCTCTCCATCTCGTCCAGCGTCAGCGACCTCGCGGCGCCCATCTACGTCCGCCAGGACTCCACAGTGGTGCGCCGTCCGCAGCCGGTGAGTACTGCCAGCAGGCGCTCGTACCACATAACTTGCAGCCATCCTCAGTTGCGACTTCAACTACAATGCCCGATAAAAAGGAAGTGAAGCTCCCAGAAGACGCGGTAGGATGTCTTACAAGTACACATCCTTGGAGGGTATACAGGGTGTAACGGGTAGAAGTGCAGATACACTGAAGAGCCAAAGAAACTGGTACACCTGCCTAATATTGTGTAGCGCCCTCGCGAGCATGCAGAAGTGCCGCAACACGACGTGGCATGGACTCAACTAATGTCTAAAGTAGTGATGGAGGGAACTGACATCATGAATCCTGTGGGGCTATCCATAAATCCGTAAGAGTACAACGGGCTAGAGATCTCTTCCGAACAGCATGTTGCAAGGCATCCCAGATATGCTCAATACTGTTCATGTCTGGGGAGTTTTGTGGCCAGCGGAAGTTTTTAAACTTCGAAGAGTGTTCCTGGAGCAACTCTGTGGCAATTCTGGACGTATGGGGTGTCGCATTGACCTGCTGGATTTGTCCAGGTCCGTCTCAATGCACAATGGACATGAATGGATGCAGGTGATCAGAGAGGATGCTTACGTATGCGTCACCTGACAGAGTCATATCTAGACGTATAAGAGTCCCATATCTCACCAACTGCACACCCCCCACACCATTACAGAGCCTCCACCAGTTTGAACAGTCCCCTGCTCACATCTGGCTCCATGGATTCATGAGGTTCTCACCTTACCTGTACACGTCAATCCATTCGATACAATCTGAAACGAGACTCGTCCGACCAGGCAACATGTTTCCAGTCATCAACAGTCCAATGTCGGTGTTGATGGGCCCAGGAGGGGCGTAAAGCTTTGTGTCATCAAAGCCCATATCGAAGATGTTTCGTTGGATGGTTAGCACGCTGACACTTCTTGATGGCCCAGCATTGAAATCTGCAGCAATTTGCGTAAGGTTTGCACATCTGTCACGTTGAACGATTCTCTTCAGTCTTCGTTGGTCTCGTTCTTGCAGAATGTTTTCCCGGCCGCAACTATGTCGGAGATTTGATGTTTTAGCGGATTCCTGGTATTCACGGTACACTCGTGAAATGGTCATACGGGAAAATCCCCATTTCATCGCTACCTCGGAGATGCTGTGTTCCATCGCTCGTGAGCCGACTATAACACCAAGTTCAAACTCACTTAAGTCTTGATAACATGCCATTATAGCAGCAGTAACCGGTCCAACAACTGCGCCAGACACTTTTGTCTTACAATAGGCGTTGCCAAACGCAGCGCCGTATTTTGCCTGTTTGCATATCTCTGTATTGGAATACGCACGCCTGTACCAGTTTCTTTGGCGCTTCAGTGTATTTTTACACTTCGATCAGTGGATTGGTTGTTTTCTCTCTGCGACGAACAGTCTTCCCACCCCCCCCCCCCCCCAAAAAAAAAAAAATGGTTCAAATGGCTCTGAGCACTATGGGACTTAACTTCTAAGGTCATCAGTCCCCTAGAACTTAGAATTACTTAAACCTAACTAACCTAAGGACATCACACACATCCATGCCAGAGGCAGGATTCGAACCTGCGACCGTAGTGGTCGCGCGGTTCCAGACTGTAGCTCCTAGAACCGCTCGGTCACCGCGGCCGGCTCCCCCCAAAAACGTCAGAAACTTTACGACCTGTTGTTCTCTGTATGTCCATACCTGAGCTGCGAAGTTAACGACGCGTGCCAGTATAAACCAACCTTGGCATCAGTGGCTTACTCTTGCCACACGTACTTGGAGGTACTAACGAAACTAAACTCCGTCCGAGCAGGCCTCGGAAGCCCCAATGGTACCGATCGACCGCCAAGTTATCCTCAGCCGACAGGCGTCGCTGGATGCGGATATGGAAAGGCATGTGGACAACAGAGCACTTTCCCAATCGTTGTTATTTTCGTCACTGTAGCCGCTAGTTCTCAATCAAGTAGCTCCTCAATTGACCTCACAATGGCTGAGTGCACCGCGCTTGCCAACAGCGCTTAGCAAATCCGGATGGTCATCCATTCAAGTGCTACCCAAACCCGAAAGCGCTTGACTTCGGTGACCTGCCGGGAACCGGTGTTACCACTGCGGCAAAACCGTTGGCGCTTCGAGGTAGTAACCAACCTAAAAACATACGACTTGCAACAACTATAATTATTATTCAGTAAATGCTCCAAATACTGATGTAATGTTGTTCAACACATTCCTCAGTCACCAACAGAAATATCTGCACTTATAACCGTTACACCCTCTATTAATGATACGAGTTGCAATTGTCAGTGACAGGTAGAATGGTCTCCAGCTTGCATTATTGCTGTTCGTGGTTAGTGTTGTTACTGGGCCACGAAGAGTGTATAACAGGCGTGAACAGGGTCAGATGTTGAGTGATCGCTGTGAAGGATATTGAGATGCCACGTTCTCGAATGAGACAGTGTTAACAGCGCCCGACAGAGTTTGGAAGGGTCCTATTGTCTGTATCTATTTCGTCGGCTGGTCGAACAATGCCATATCTAGATTTGTGGGGCATTCGGATGTGACTGTGGGCTGATGTTGAAGTGCACGGGAAAGTGAGGACAGGCACACTGGTCATCAAGATTCCAGTCGCCAACATCTGACCACCACAAGGAAGATCACCGTATTGAGCACAAATATTCATTGTAACATCTTCACATCTGCACTCTCCGTCTGAGAACAAGCATGGACCCCCTGCACTATTGTCTGTATCATCCCGCACCATATGTCACAGCCAGACGAGGGAATTACAGTCCCGGAGGTAGACTGTCGCTAACACGGCTAAACGCTATACATTCCTGACATGGTGCCAGAATGGGGGCAATCTACGGCGTATTAAACTCAGAAGAAAAGCCGAGATCGCTAGTAAAGTATTTATTTCGATTTCCGGTTTCGGTAAGATTACGTGACTATCTTTGGATCTGTAATGGCAGAACAAATTTGACAGGGTAATAAATTTACAAGTGAAGTATAACAATGCACAAAATGAGTTGTCCATACACTTGGAAAAGTAACGTACCTTATGCTCTACAAATTCACATAATCTCCTTCATCTGTGCTGTGTATCATGTCACATCACGAATGTGCTTGTGAAGATGGTGAAAATTACAGGATATCAGCATGTCGGATTTAAAAGAAACAATCTGCACAAACACAAGGATAGTGCACCGAATACAAGTGTTCATGCTCAAACAATATCTAACTACAGACTGAGATGCAGGGTATACACATCAACTACTCCTTAAGCCAGGTGGCATTGTAATAGTACATTTTGCAATCGTTTTGTGTAAAGCAAAGTCATGAATATACAATACTAAGTAATTGCTAATATGCTAATTGAAAAAAGTGCTTTCACATAACCATGATTATATGCAAAGCGTGATCCAAATCAGAAACTATAGCGATATTAAAACAACAAGTTTTAGGGAATTCTTAAAAAACTCCATTCTATTAATACATAAAACTTGTTTATGTAATCAGTTAATGATGTAATCCAGTAAGTAATCATACCAAACATTCTTCAGACCCTGTAACATTCATCGATAAAACAATGGAGTATGATGTTTAGACACATCGTAATGGAACATGGACTGTTGCATTGGGAGTGGTGTTGTGACCGGAAAGCATGAACTGCTGACGTGTGGTGTCGCATGGTGTTCAGTGATGAATAGCCGTTCTGCACTCTCCCGGATGATCTTCGTCAGTGACTATGGCGGCGAGCTGGGGAAAGGTCCGATTCTTCCAATGGTTAGGAGAGGCAGAACGGTGTTACTTCTGGTGCCATGAAATGGAGAGACTTCGTGTATGATTTCTCGTCACGGCTTGTAGTGATTGAGGAAGCTCTGACGGCACAGCTGCACGCCACGAACATCCTGCTTTCTCGTGAGTTACATCTCATGTGACTGTGTTGTGGTGCCATTTTTCAACAAGACAAGGCTCGTACATACGTGACACATGTGTCTATGACAAGTCTGCGTGACGCCGAGGCACTTCCGTGGCCAGCAAGATCCCCAAATCTGTCCTGCTCGAACGTCAACTTTATCCCAGTGCCACTACCTAGGATGTCAAGCTCCAGTTTCAACAGTTGTGGGCCAGTATGACGCAGCAGGTGATACCAAGGTTTTATGACTGCCTTCTCAACCGTATTAGTGTTCGCAAAGCGACTAGATGGGGCGCAACGTCATACTTATAGGTGGGTTCATACAGACAATTTCTTCGTAAGTTTGACTCGATTTTGTACTCACTCAAATAAACATCTCATAGCCTCTCAACCCGTGAAGTTTCATTTCGTTTCCTGCTCCCCTTCTGGGAGGTTTAATTTTTTGTCAGGCTGTGTATATTGGCCATGTTTTACGTTCGTTAATGCTTGGGACACTTAAATGGCGACCCTATAATGCACCAAGCACTTGTTGTCACGAAAGCTGTCGTTTTATTCGGGTCGAAACAATTTTTCTGCTCCCAGATTTCTTTTTTTATAGTTTCGCGTTAGTATCAGTGCCATTTTTATTGCAGAGTCGCGGAGTTGAAGTTGTTCACAAGAGGAACTTTCTCATCTCATTTTCCGTCAGCTATTCGTTCCCCTCTAAAATACCGGCCGCTTCCTTGGTCGTAAAATTTACTGCCGCGACTGACTTCCGGTTGTGGGTTATAGGCCAGTCGCGGGCACGCTGCGAAGTAAAATAAAAATATTTCCTTCTGGTGCATCGATAGACACGATGCTACGGCGTGGGTGCAAGTACTTAAGATGTCACTACGACCGACACCGACGATAACGCCCTCTAGCAGGTGCTGTCCAGATCTACGAGCTCCGCTGCAGATTCTCAGCCCACTTGATCAAGAGCAGACGGCCGGGACACTTCGCTTGCTATTGAGACTATGTATTACTTACGACGCGTCTAAGGCTTCGCACCTCAGTGCAAAGTTATGTATTCAGTTAATATTGTGATATAGTAAAACCATTTCTAAGAGCAATGCCGAAGGATTTTCACCTTTTCCTGCTCCTACTCACTTCCTACATTCGGCCTACCCTTCAGTTTACAGGAGCAGACCCACGCGCCGCCTTCCAGGCGGGATACAAGACCTTCTACTACCCCACACGATCGCAAACTCTGAACACAGTGCTTTCATGAACAATGCTCAAAAACGTCTCTCAGCATCATGGAAGAAGTCGACCCACATAGATATATGAACAAGATGAATAATAAAAGTTTCTTACTAATTTTTCTATTGATATATTAAAAAACTAGTAATTAACTGCCTGTATTCCAGTTACAAGTTACAGCAGCAGCAGAATTAATTAAGTAAAAAGTAGCTGAGGCAGTTAACTCTATCGAATAAAATTGTGCTGGTCATAGTTCTATGTGGTCGGGAAATCCACCACTTATGTGTGATGCCTTCGTAGCACTGAGTTCGACGAGACGACGACAGGTGAAACCCTAGCTGGTCTGATATCATTCCCCATTTATTACTCCGAAAGAAAGTTTGTATTGTGGCAGCCTCATTAAATCAGAATGATCCAGAGGAGTAATAACTCACGGGTTCAAATGTCTTTTATTGATGATGTATTCTTAGCAAACAAGGCGACTTACGCAAATGAAATTCAGAATCATCGCTACAGTGTTAAGATCAGTTATTAAAAAGTCCTTCCAGCATGTCTTTAAAGGCACAAGCGTCGTTTTACAAGATGATGGAAGTGGTGGTGGTGGTGGTTGTTGGGATGTTTAAGGGGGACTAAACAGCTAAGGTCATCAGTCCCCCATGATGGAAGTCCCTTTCTTCATATGGCGGAGTAAACGGCAGCCATCTTTACTTCCGCGACTGTCAGCCATCAGATGCCTGCAGCATAGGCGTTGTGAGCTTATCTAGTCCGTAATTCTGTGTGGAGCCTCCATGTTGGCTGCTTGACGCATCATTTGTGAAGGTAGTGTCAGCTGAGACCCGGCACTGCGTCCCTCCTTCGCTGGACCGCGCTAATGACCTCTCACTGGCTCCTACCGCCATCTGACATCTCGCCCACACAGTGGCGAACTTCTTCGTCTTGCAACCTTCTTACTGCTCCCGACATAAAGGAGTCACTGCGCTGCCCCTCCGATAAACGTCCTGATGGACGTTCTTACACCCTAATTTGCTAAATCAATAATTTTAACCCTCGGAGAGTCATCATAGTATAAAAATGCAATAGTTATTTTCTTTATCTGAAATACGTCACTGCAGTGTCATCCCGTGATAACTCTATTTGTATAAGAACTTACATGTTATAAAAAAGATTCTGTCTGAATTAACCTCCTAGATTTTCCTATCCTGACAGGCTTATTGTCTCTGCCTAAAATACTCTTCCTTTCTTTGAACTTTTTCGATGTTTTCTGTCAATACTATCTATCAATTATCTCTTATCTCGCGGCAGTATCCCAGAAGAGGAGGGACAAGCGTAATTGAGGCAGTCTCTTTAGTAGATTTGTTGTATTTCTTAACTGTTCCGCCAATAAAACGGAATCTTTGGTTCGTCTCCCCGACAATATTGGCTTTGTTATAGGTTCCTATTTATCTTGTTTGCACTCTAGGTATTTAGTTACATCGAAAACCGTTACATACGTGCCTGACTTTCATGGATTGTTTTAGTACTCACGCAGAGGAACTCACTTTTTATTGTTTAGACTCAATTGTCACGTTTCGCACCATACAAATTTGTCTGAATCGTCCTGCAATTCGTTTTGACCTTCTCATGGTTTTACTAGGCGGCAAACGACGGATAATCTCTAAGCACTCTACGAGGAGTTCTCTGATTGTCGTCTAAATCGTTTATGTAGATTGATAATTGCAGAGGGTATGTAACACTTCCCTGAGGGGCCCCATATATCACTTCTGTTTCTGTCAGTTACCACGAACCGTGAACTTCCTGGCGGTAAATCAGGAATCCAATCGCACAATCGAGATGATGCCCCACAGGGAAGCAATTTTATTAGTAGCAGCGTACCAAGAACTGTGTCACAAACCTTTTGGAAATCTAGGGATATTGAATCAATCTGATGTCCCCTGTCGATGGTATACGTTACTTCAGGTACGGAGTCAACTTCATGTCCCCTTTCGGTGGTACACATTACTTCATGTAAGTAAGGAGCTAGTTGTGTTTCACACGAACGCTATTTTCTGAATCCGTGATGTTTGTGTGTCAATAAATTCCAGAATGAGATTTTCACTCTGCAGTGGAGTGTGCGCTGATATGAAACTTCCTGGCAGATTAAAACTGTGTGCTGGACCGAGACTCGAACTTTCCTGCGAAAGGCAAAGGTCCCGAGTTCGAGTCTCGGTCCGGCACACAGTTTTAATCTACCAGGAATTGTCAATAAATTGTTTAGTTCGAGGCATTTCATAATGTTCGAATACAGTATATGTTTCAATAACATACTGACAGTCGATGTCAATGATACGGGTCTAAAATTTATTATTTCTATTTCCTTTCTTGTGTTTGGCTGTGATCTGTGCATATTTCTAGACTTTAATTACGATGCTCCTGTACTAACAGACTGTCAGTGTACTCATTATGATTCCAGTACCCTAATGACTCATTGCCTGCTGGATCCATATCGAAAGAGTAATCATCGTTTAATTCTTCTCTGGTATACTGCCAATGTGAAAGCGCCCTGATGTCCTCCTGGCGGCGGTAATAACTCATTTCATGGCGGTCCATTAGCTTATTGCTTGAAAACAAAGCCGACCAGCAGCTCCCGCCATCAATTAACTAGGAGCTTTTTCTCTGCACTTCCAGTGCGTTATAGTGCACTTTCCGACTGCGGAGCGAATTCGTACAGCACAGTCTTCTTTTTGCTCAGCTTTTGTCCCGCAAAGTAGCGGAGCCTGCCTCTTCGGCTCTGTCTGCATTTGGCGCGAACTTGTGCTTTGCCAAAAAAGAGACCCGCTGTCTTGAGATGTATATGGAGGTTATCTAGCCAGCGTTGCCTCGGAATCCAAAAAGGTCCTTTACGATCGACTTTCAAGGAAAATCGACTTTTGCTATTGTTTCTTGGTCTGCACAAACTACGTTTCTACACCACCATAGACTGCTTTGCTTCATCTTCTCAACAATAGATGCCACTCGGCACCACCTACGGATTTCGCCATTGGTCACATAACCAAAGTATCAATGTTCCAATGTGTGTGAAATCTTATGGGACTTAACTGCTAAGGTCATCAGTCCCTAAGCTTACACACTACTTAACCTAAATTATCCTAAGGACAAACACACACACCTATGCCCGAGGGAGGACTCGAACCTCCGCCGGGACCAACCGTATAGTCCATGACTGCAGCGCCTGAGACCGCTCGGCTAATCCCGCGCGGCATAAAGTATCACATCATATGGTGCGTGTCAGTGGTTGTGTCAGACTCTAATTGTACTTTGGTCTTGGAGAGGATGCAATGCCAGAGAGGGGAGTGGAAATTCTGTTAACTGTGTTCGCGATTGAATTTAAACCATAAGAAAATACGTTTTCCATCCGAATCTGTGAAGAAGAAGCACCTGTTACTGTCGGTAATAATTTGTCTACCTTCAGAAAAGTATCCAACCGACCGAGGTCGTTAATGAAGTGTCACACAAGGGAAGTGTCACACAAGTAACGCAGGCCTTTGTTGATATTACGATTCAGCGCCTAAACAATGGAGCTTTAGTTTGACAGTTCCAGGTCTTCCGCCCTTCTAAGAAACAGCGTATTACAAAGGTTATACTCTCAAACGGGAACACTGCCAATGACAGCACTCACTACTTGCAATATACTCCGTTGTCTGTATAAGTCAAAATGTGGAGATTAATTGTTTAGTTTGCTTACCACGGAATATATTACAAGAGCTGTTTCGGGATTGAATATGGCTGATAAAAGATTTTTTAAAACCACTGGAATACTTGTTTGTACCAAACTGCTCCATACCTGGTTCTGCGCTTTTTTCTTTTACTTTTTGTATTCGAGGAATTATATGCAGGTGCAGAGTACACTGTTGGACAGCAGTCATTCCAATGATGTACGACCGTGTGGTACAATACGACGAAATGTATCGCAATGTACAGCAATAAACCTTCGGGGTTCGTTTTACAAGCAGGTAAGACTGCAGGTTCTAAAATAAATAACTTAATCCGAACTTATGCTTCACAGGGGAAAAATATGTCTGAAACAAAAATTACGAACACGCAAATATTCATGGTTATAGGAAAGGTTATTGGAATGAATATGAACCCAAAATCTGCCAAAATTATGGTAATTAGTAGCATATAGCTTAAGTGTAATTACAAATTAGTCTTACATTTATGGAAGCCAGCAAAAGAAAAAAACTCCAAAGAACTCGAATGTATTTTCATCTGTCTTACATGAAAAAAAACGACTGAAATTCTACCAAAGATACGTAAGTTATTCTCTGTTGAGTGAACCGATACTAAATTAATCTTTTGCATACTGCCCAACAAACAACTCAGTTGGCTATAAAGTTGTGGCTGGACATTGATTTCGTTGATGGAGTAATGCACGAAGTGTGCATGACTCCCGAAAGTAAGCCATACAGTTGGATCGGAAGAATTTTGGGGAAGGCGGTTTCTAAAGGACAGTGCCGATCGGAATTGCGGTTCCAGATGTCGGCAAGGCACTGTGTAACAATGTACCAGCTTCGCGACAGTGACAGATGTATTTTTAATGGTTCGACTACCGTGGATAAAACGAAATAATAAATCAATTTGGATAGCCAATTTATGCGTTGGAACGCCAAAAACAATCCGTAACCGGACACAAGATTTATATTTATTAGTTAGGATGCATTTCGGAGATGCAGTTCTATCTTGGACTTCGGATCGTTAAATTAGGTCCTACGAAGCCAATGACGTCAGGTATTCCAAAATAATTTCTTTTCTTAACGAGAAAACTAGAATGATCTTAACTTTTAACCATTTAGATTTTAGTATCTTCGCCGGATTTGTACATCCAGATCGAGACGGAGGCATTCAGACATTTGCAGAGTTGTTTGGTTTCGCATCTGCACTGCGAGTGGTGGTGTTGACTTTGCGTCAGTTGGCATATGCTTTCTCGTCCAATCGTGTTGATGTTTCCGCAGCTTTCCGATCGCCGACGCTATTTTCAACTACAGTTACTCGCTTGCTTTGCTTTCTTTCCTATTGTGGCTTGCTTGTACGAAGCTGAAGATTCTCGACTTTGACGTTTTGGATTACTCTCGGTTTGTCCTTTCGGGTTTGTGTAGTGTTTCCGCCGTCAACCACTCGGTCCTTACGGTGACTCGTCCAGCTTTCACACTTGGTTGGTGCATTACAAAAAATCTAAATAGACTGATTTTGAATACCTCTTGCTTGAGTATCTGGGTTTTGTTCCATTTTCTCTGTGTGCTATCCCTCTGAGTCGCGCATCTTTAACGTTCCACTATTTCAGTGTACAGCCATTAGTTCCGACTTTGGCAACAGACTTTGTTTCAACGATTAACTCTCAAGGATTACGACGGACAGTGCACTAAAGAGAGAACTGTTCAATACACGACAGAATCTTTTAACATAAGTATAATAAGAACCTCACTTACATAATCAACTATGGTTCTTACTGTCTAACACCCAACTTGGCCAACGATTCCTCCTGATCCTAAAATCACTTAACTGGCGACCTCATATATTTTTTATTTCTTTGACCAAGGGAGTCTAGCGTGCCAAAGTCTTTCACAGAAGTTTCTTCCGTGTATCACCGACTAGTATGTCGAATCTCCTCGATATGGTTCGTCGCTGGGCGTGGGTTCTCCTTGTTAGCAGAGTGTAGAAATCCAGCTTAATGCTCCTCCATCGTCTCTTTTTATCATACGTGTAAAGTGGTCCGATACTATCTGCTTGACGTGAAATAGTTCATTGTGGCTGTAGCTGTTTCAGTATTATCGGTGTATTCAAGGATGTTAGTACTGCTTGTCTACAACCACAATCGCACTCCCCTATCTAATTCGGAATTAACCACTAGACCTCGAGTATAAAAGGAGGCGTTGAGTATCATCTTGTCAAGAAAATCAATAACAACAAAATGGGTTGGTCAGGAGAGCTCACTGATTTCGAACGTGGACTAACCATTGCATGTCACCCGAGTAACACATCCATCAGGAGCATTTCAACTCTTTTTAAAGCTGCCTAAGTCGATTTTTGGCGATGTGTTTATGAAGTGGATACGTGAAGGAAAAACCAGGGCTAAATCAAGGCCAAGCAGATCCCATGTACAGATGGACAGGGCCGTTTAGATTTGCGGAGAGCGGTTGTAAAAATAAATCGCATGAAATCAGTGGAAGGATTCACTCGTTTCAAAGTGCTACCAGAAGCGACGGTAGCGCAATGACAGTGGGTACAATGGTCGAGTAGCTCCTCATAAGCCATACGTTTTCGTAGTCAGTTCTAAGCGACACTTGAGGTGGTGTAAAGAGCGATGCCACAGAACATTAGGTGACTGGAAACGAATTATTTGGAGTGATCAATCAGGCTCCACCTTGTGGCAGTCCGACGGAAGGGCTTAGTCTTGGCGAATGGGTGGAGAACGTCACTTGCTATCATCTGTGATGCCAACAGTGATTTGCGGATGAGGTGGTGTTATGATACGAGGGTGTTTTTCGTGGTTAGGGTGTCGTCCCGAAATTGCGCTTAACAATGGCTAAATGCGGAAGGATGTGACACACTTTACAGCACTGTGTACTACGTACGCTGGAGGAACAGTTCGGAGACGGTAATTAATTGTACCATCAGGACAATGCACCCTGTCATCTAGCGGCATGTGTGGGGCAGTGGGTTGTGGAAAACAACATTCCTGAAATGGACTGGTCTGTCCAGAGTCCCGACCTGAACCCAGTGGGATACCGTTGAGATGAGTTGGAACCTCGACTCCGTTCCATACCCCAGCGCCAACATCACTGTCTTCTCTGGTTTCGGCTCTGGAGGCAGAGTTAGCTGCCATTCCTTCACAGACATTCAGACACCTCACTGTGTCACCAGCAGGGTTCAAGCCGTCGTAAAAGTGTACGGTGGACACACGCCCCGGGGGGAGTTCACGCCATCATAAACGTGAAGGGCGGGCACACGCCCTATAGTGGATGTGTGGATACTTTTGGTCAGATAGTGTAGATCGTTCCATGGAATTTTGGGCGAACTGTAGGATGTCAGTAACACCTTGCCGTCCCATTCAAGTAGAGAGTGCGGGAAGACTGGGCCTTTAAACGCTTCCGTGCACGATGTAATGTCTAATGTTGTCATCGAGATCTATATGGGAGCGACGCGTAATGGGTTGGAGTATATTCCCAGATTCGGCGCTGTAAGCTGGTTCTTGAAACTTTGTAAGCAAGCTTTCAGGGGATGGTTTGCTTCAATCTTCAAGCGTTTGCCAGCTCAGTCTCTTCGATATCACCGCCACAGACTCTCATGGATCACACAAACCTGAGACCATTTTTAGTCAGTTCCATGGTCCATGGGTCATTTTGCACGATAAAACGTAATGATGTGGAACGCGCCATTTTATATCCACATAGCAAATTGATTTATAAATATAGCTGCATAATGACCATTTAGAAGCTTTTTTCCTAAATTTACAAATGTGGGCTAGTAATTGGTACCCACAACCTTTTACACATTACTATCATGCAAATTCTTCTACGGAATAGGAGCTGTCAAGGAGAAATTTTTTCATTTTGTTTTCAAATTTTACTTTTCTGTCTGTCAGACATTTTAGATCACAGGGTAAGTGATCAATAATTTTTGTTGCAGAATTGTGCTCCATTTTTTGTGCTAAAGAGAACTTTAATGTGGAGTAATGGGTGCCATTCTTCTTTCTGGTATCGCAATTATGTACATCGTTGTTCCTTTTGAACTGTAGTCGATTATTTAAAACAAACTTCATTAGAGAATAAATGTGTTGTGAAGAAGTAGTCAGAATGCCCAACTCATTAATCAGATGTCTACAAGATGATCGTGGGTGAGCACCAAACATTATTCTTACAGCAAGATTCTGACTCTTTTCCTTAAAGATGAGTTTCCCTACAACATTATCGAATGTAAATATGCAAAATATGTCAACTTGCTGAGTTGTCTCTCCCCAACATTTGCTATCATTCTAAGTGTAAACGTGGATGAACTAAATTGTTTTAGGAGTTACAAAACGTGCTTTTCCCAATTTAAATTCTCTTCAATTATGACGCCTAAGAATTTCGATGTTTCCAGACTACTTATTATTTCCTCGCCATGTGTTACATTATCATTGGTATAACACCCCTAGATGTACAGAACTGAATATGTAGTCAGGTTACCCTCTATTCAGAGGCTGTTGCACGCAGTGACTGTTATTTTCACTTGTAAATAATAGATTTCAGCTATCAGTCGCCCTTTGGAATTTTTATTGGCAGAATTGAGTATTCAATGAACTGCGGACAAAGCCCAACCAACACGCATTACATGCATTGACCAAAAATGATAGTGCATTGAGAATGGCTAGTATCTAGCTTAAATCTAGATCTGCTAATAAAAATTCCAAAGGACGGCTGATAGCTGAAATCTATTATTTACAAGTGAATATGTAGTGTCTTTTTAAAACTAGGGTGAGACCATTCGCATAAATCAGTCCTTGATATTTTTAAGGGCATTGTTTACCATTTCTTCTGTTTCTGTATGTATTCCTTGCTTGATCACAATACTAGTGTCATCCCAAAAAGAACTCATTCTGCTTGTTGTATATAAGATGGAACATCGTTTACATATCTGAGGAACAATAGTAGACCTTAGATTCAGCCTTAGGGAACACCGTAGTCATTTCTCCCCAGTCAGTATCGGCAGAAATGCTAAATAAAACTTTCTGCACTCTGCACTCTTTTGGTTAGATTTGATATTGTCCAGTGGTTGGCTATGCCATCAGTCCCATAAGACGTCAATTTATCTAGGAGAATACTATGATTCACGCACTCAAATGCCTTAGATAGATGGCAGAAAATACTAACCAGCGCATATTTTATTATTTAATGCTTGTAAAATGTAAACGCAATTCTCAGTAGAAGAACTCTTCTGAAACCAAAACTGAGATATCCTGATTTTCTGAGGATATAATTGTTGTTAACGTGAGATACTAGTCTAGAACGATCAGCTTCTCAAAAATTTTGGAAAATTATGTCAGTACTGGAACAGATGGGTAGTTATTGATATATCTCTTATTACTCTTCTTAAAGTGTGATTTATCAACGCCATATTTGAGTATCACTGGAAATCTGTGTTGAGTTAGTGATGAATTACATGTTTCAGATAATACTGATTTTATTATATAGAAACGAATCTTTAGTACCCTACTGGAAACACCATCAAAATTAGGTAAGCTTTTATTTTTAATAGGATTTATAATTTTCGTAATTTCATAAGGATAAGTTGGTGATACATCCCTATGATTGATTTTTACGATAGTTCCTTTTTTAACATACTGCTGTGAATTTTCTCTTGAACTACTTGTTCCTATGCTTTCTACTGTATGTAAGAACGATTATTAAATATTTCTGCTGCCTGTGACTAATCACTTATAGCCCTTCAGTTCAGTTCAATAGTGATGCTGACATATTCTGCGGCTGGTCGTCCAATCTCTTCCTTCACTACATTCCGTATAGTCTTAAGTATGTTGTCGGACTTACTGATTCCTACTGTCCTTCTTTGTATACGTTCAATATCTCCAGTTAGACCAACGTGGTAAGGGCCCGATCCACTCGTCTTCTATTCGAGGAAGGCTCGCACACGCGTCTTGAGAGCAACCTTTTTTTGCAGAGTGTACTTGCGAATGGAACTGTACAAGATCGAAGGAACGACATTCTTTCTGGGCGTGGCAGGATATGTTCCAATTTAGTGTAAAGCATGCCAAGCTAATAAGATACCCCTAAAGGCTCTCTTGCCACTGGCGGGAGGCGGCGGTAGCGGCGCTCGCCGACACGTGCTGGTGGCGATGTGCAGGTCTGCCACGGAGCATATCGCGGGCACGACTGGCAGTGTCTGGAGACCCCTGAAGTGACGCTAAACTTAGCTGCCGGCGCTATTCCCGTCAGGCATCTGCAGAAGGCGGCCCAGCCGCACGGCGACCCGCCGTGGAACAGGGCGGAAGGCCGCCACGCCTCCACACTCTCTCTCTCTCCCTCCGTCAGGCCGGGAAGCACGTTCCCTCACAAACATCTCAGCTACCATATTTCACAGCAAATGGCCTGTATCATCATTATTACGGAAAATATAGCAATTTTTGACGCCTTTTTGTTATGCTGTTCAAACCGAGGACTACACTACTGGCCATTAAAATTGCTACACCAGGAAGAAATGCAGATGACAAACGGGTATTCATTGGACAAATATATTATACTAGAACTGACATGTCATTACATTTTCACGCAATTTGGGTACTTTTTTTTTTTTGTCATCAGTCTACTGACTGGTTTGATGCGGCCCGCCACGAATTCCTTTCCTGTGCTAACCTCTTCATCTCAGAGTAGCACTTGCAACCTACGTCCTCAATTATTTGCTTGACGTATTCCAATCTCTGTCTTCCTCTACAGTTTTTGCCCTCTACAGCTCCCTCTAGTACCATGGAAGTCACTCCCTCATGTCTTAACAGATGCCCTATCATCCTGTCCCTTCTCCTTATCAGTGTTTTCCACATATTCCTTTCCTCTCCGAGTCTGCGTAGAACCTCCTCATTCCTTACCTTATCAGTCCACCTAATTTTCAACATTCGTCTGTAGCACCACATCTCAAATGCTTCGATTCTCTTCTGTTCCGGTTTTCCCACAGTCCATGTTTCACTACCATACAATGCTGTACTCCAGACGTACATCCTCAGAAATTTCTTCCTCAAATTAAGGCCGGTATTTGATATTAGTAGACTTCTCTTGGCCAGAAATGCCTTTTTTGCCATAGCGAGTCTGCTTTTGATGTCCTCCTTGCTCCGTCCGTCATTAGTTATTTTACTGCCTAGGTAGCAGAATTCCTTAACTTCATTGACTTCGTGACCATCAATCCTGATGTTAAGTTTCTCGCTGTTCTCATTTCTACTACTTCTCATTACTTTCGTCTTTCTCCGATTTACTCTCAAACCATACTGTGTACTCATTAGACTGTTCATTCCGTTCAGCAGATCATTTAATTCTTCTTCACTTTCACTCAGGATAGCAATGTCATCAGCGAATCGTATCATTGATATCCTTTCACCTTGTATTTTAATTCCACTCCTGAACCTTTCTTTTATTTCCATCATTGCTTCCTCGATGTACAGATTGAAGAGTAGGGGCGAAAGGTTACAGCCTTGTCTTACACCCTTCTTAATACGAGCACTTCGTTCTTGATCGTCCACTCTGATCATTCCCTCTTGGTTGTTGTACATATTGTATGACCCGTCTCTCTCTATAGCTTACCCCTACTTTTTCAGAATCTCGAACAGCTTGCACCATTTTATATTGTCGAACGCTTTTTCCAGGTCGACAAATCCTATGAAAGTGTATTGATTTTTCTTTAGCCTTGCTTCCATTATTAGCCGTAACGTCAGAATTGCCTCTCTCGACCCTTTACTTCTCCTAAAGCCAAACTGATCGTCACCTAGCGCATTCTCAATTTTCTTTTCCATTCTTCTGTATATTATTCTTGTAAGCAGCTTCGATGCATGAGGTGTTAAGCTGATTGTGCGATAATTCTCGCACTTGTCAGCTCTTGTCATCTTCGGAATTGTGTGGATGATGCTTTTCCGAAAGTCAGATGGTATATCGCCAGACTCATATATTCTACACACCAACGTGAATAGTCGTTTTGTTGCCACTTCCCCCAATGATTTTAGAAATTCTGATGGAATGTTATCCATCCCTTCTGCCTTACTTGACCGTAAGTCCTCCAAAGCTCTTTTAAATTCCGATTCTAATACTGGATCCCCTATCTCTTCTAAATCGACTCCTGTTTCTTCTTCTATCACATCAGACAAATCTTCACTCTCATACAGGCTTTCAATGTATTCTTTCCACCTATCTGCTCTCTCCTCTGCATTTAACAGTGGAATTCCCGTTGCACTCTTAATGTTACCACCGTTGCTTTTAATGACACCAAAGGTTGTTTTGACTTTCCTGTATGCTGAGTCTGTCCTTCCGACAATCATATCTTTTTCGATGTCTTCACATTTTTCCTGCAGCCATTTCGTCTTAGCTTCCCTGCACTTCGTATTTATTTCATTCCTCAGCGACTTGTATTTCTGTATTCCTGATTTTCCCGGAACATGTTTGTACTTCCTCCTTTCATCAATCAACTGAAGTATTTCTTCAGTTACCCATGGATTCTTCGCAGCTACCTTCTTTGTACCTATGTTTTCCTTCCCAACTTCTGTGATGGCCCTTTTTAGAGATGTCCATTCCTCTTCAACTGTACTGCCTACTGCGCTATTCCTTATTGCTGTATCTATAGCGTTAGAGAACTTCAAACGTATCTCGTCATTCCTTAGTACTTCCGTATCCCACTTCTTTGCGTATTGATTCTTCCTGACTAATGTCTTGAACTTCAGCCTACTCTTCATCACTGCTATATTGATATCTGAGTCTATATCTCCTCCTGGGTACGCCTTCCAATCCAGTATCTGATTTCGGAATCTCTGTCTCACCATGATGTAATCTAATTGAAATCTTCCCGGATCTCCCGGCCTTTTCCAAGTATACCTCCTCCTCTTGTGATTCTTGAACAGGGTATTCGCTATTACTAGCTGAAACTTGTTACAGAACTCAATTAGTCTTTCTCCTCTTTCATTCCTTGTCCCAAGCCCATATTCTCCTGTAACCTTTTCTTCTACTCGTTCCCCTACAACTGCATTCCAGTCGCCCATGACTATTAGATTTTCGTCCCCCTTTACATACTGCATTACCCTTTCAATATCCTCATACACTTTCTCTATCTGTTCATCTTCAGCTTGCGACGTCGGCATGTATACCTGAACTATCGTTGTCGGTGTTGGTCTGCTGTCGATTCTGATTAGAACAACCCGCTCACTGAACTTTTCACAGTAACACACCCTCTGCCCTACCTTCCTATTCATAACGAATCCTACACCCGCTATACCATTTTCTGCTGCTGTTGATATTACCCGATACTCATCTGACCAGAAATCCTTGTCTTCCTTCCACTTCACTTCACTGACCCCTACTATATCTAGATAGAGCCTTTGCATTTCCCTTTTCAGATTTCCTAGTTTCCCTACCACGTTCAAGCTTCTGACATTCCACGCCCCGACTCGTAGAACGTTATCCTTTCGTTGAATATTCAATCTTTTTCTCATGGTAACCTCCCCCTTGGCAGTCCCCTCCCAGAGATCCGAATGGGGGACTATTCCGGAGTCTTTTGTCGATGGAGAGATCATCATGACACTTCTTCAATTACAGGCCACATGTCCTGTGGATACACATTACGTGTCTTAAATACAGTGGTTTCCATTGCCTTCTGCATCCTCATGTCGTTGATCATTGCTGATTCATCCGCCTTTAGGGGAAATTTCCCACCCTTAGGACAAGAGAGTGCCCTGAACCTCTATCCGCTCCTCCACCCTCTTTGACAAGGCCGTTGACAGAATGAAGCTGACTTCTTATGCCGGAAGTCTTCGACCGCCAATGCTGATTATTTATCAAAATTTAGGCAGTGGCGGGGATCGGACCCCTAGACCACGGGTACTTAGACCCTGAGAAATCAGTACCCAGAACAACCACCTCTGGTCGCAATAACGGCATTAATACGCCGGGGCATTGCGTCAAACAGAGATTGGATGGTGTGTACAGGTACAGCTGCCCATGCAGCTTCAACACGATACCACAGTTCATCAAGAGTAGTGACTGGCGTACTGTGACGAGCCAGTTGCTCGGCCAAGATTGACAAGACGTTTTCAATTGGTGAGAGATCTGGAGAATGTGCTGGCCAGGGCAGCAGCCGAACATTTTCTGTATCCAGAAAGGCCCGAACAGGACCTGCAACATACGGTCGTGCATTATCCTGCTGAAAAGTAGCGTTTCGCAGGGATCGAATGAAGGGTAGAGCCACGGGTCGTAACACATCTGAAATGTAACGTCCACTGTTCAAAGTGCCGTCAAAGCGAACAAGAGGTGACCGAGACGTGTAACCAATGGCACCCCATACCATCACGCCGGGTGATACGCCTGTATGGCGATGACGAATACACGCTTCGAATGTGCGTTCACCGCGATGTCGCCAAACACAATGCCACCATCATGATGCTGTAAACAGAACCTGTATTCATCCGAAAAAATGACGTTTTACCTTTCGCGCACCCAGGTTCGTCGCTGAGTACACCATCGCAGGCGCTCCTGTCTGTGATGCAGCGTCTAGGGTAACTGCAGCCATGGTCTCCGAGCTGATAGTCCATGCTGCTGCAACCGTCGTCGAACTGTTCGTGCAGATGGTTGTTGTCTTGCAAACGTCCCCATCTGTTGACTCAGGGATCGAGATGTGGCTGCTCGATCCGTTACAGCCATGCGGATGAAGTGCCTGTCATTTCGACTGCTAGTGATACGAGGCCGTTGGGATCCGGCACGGCGTTCCGTATTACCCTCCTGAACCCACCGATTCCATATTCTGCTAACAGTCATTGGATCTCGACCAACGCGAGCAGAAATGTCGTGACACGATAAACCGCAATCACGATAGGCTACAATCCGACATTTATCAAAGTCGGAAACGTGATGGTACGCGTTTCTCCTCCTTACACGAGGCATCACAACAACGTTTCACCAGGCAACGCCGGTCAACTGCTGTTTGTGTATGAGAAATCGGTTGGAAACTTTCCTCATGTCAGCACGTTGTAGATGTCGCCACCGGCGCCAGCCTTGCGTGAATGCTCTGAAAAGTTAATCATTTGCATACCACAGCATCTTCTTCCTGTCGATTAAATTTCGCGTCTGTAGCACGTCATCTTCGTGGTGTAGCAATTTTAATGGCCAGTAGTGTATTTCCGTGCCGTTCTCTAGTCTCTCCTGTGTCAGCTTCCTCATCTCTGCTAACTGATACTGCCTGGTGATATAACGGTAAAGCCCGTGCCTGAAAACTCGGAGGTCGTTACATCGAATCCCGCATGGTCCACCGAAATTTCCAGTCTTCCTATAATCTAGCCTCCCACTCTCAACGATGTGAGGAGTCGCCAGGAACAACAAGTGGTTCGGATTCCCCGTCAGTTAGTAGCTCCCCATTCCCTGGCTGGATAACTGGGGTAGATTAGGGACACGCATGTTGCTGAAATGACGTCCAATTGAAAAAGACCTGCACCAGACCTTTGAGCCACAGTACAATACTATTATGAAGGGCGTTCAATTAGTAATACAAAGCTTTCTCTCTCACCCCGTTGCGGTTGAAAAAATTAGGAATTTCTTATGGGACGTAGTAGAATATACCCGCTTCAGTAACTATAGTTTCATGAACCTACGATGGATGGAAGCGCTACACGCACCCTTCAAAATGGCGTCTGTAACGGAGGTGCGTTCCAAGCAGAGAGCTGTCACTGAGTTTATTTCGGCAGGAAACCAGAGGATCGCAGATATTCATAGGCGCTTGCAGAATGTGTACGGAGATCTAGCAGTGAACAAAAGCGCGGTGAGTCGTTGGTCGAGGTATCTGTCATCATCGCAACAAGTTCACACAAACCGGTCCGATCACCCTACTGCCTGCCAGCTGCACTGAGCATACACCCTCAGGAAGTTGAAAAAACGAATTCAGCGTGTTCGTCGCCACAAAAATGCAAAAGAACTTGTCGTTCTCCATGACAACGCAAGGCTTCGCACAAGTCTGTGCATCCAAGAGGAGCTCACAAAACTTCATTGGACTCTTTCTCCTCATCCATCCTATAGCCCGTATCTCGCATCTTCCGACTTCCATCTGTTTGGCCGAATGAAGGAGGGCACTCCACGGGAAGCAGTACGTGGGTGAAGGGCAGGTTACTGATGCAGCAAGAAGTTGACACCGACGTCGACCAGTAGAGTGGTACCATGAGGGCATACAGCCCCTCACAATAAGGTGACGTAAGGCAGTCCCACTGAACGGAGTTTATGTTGAAGAATAGGGTTTTGTACTCAAAAGAGTGGTGAATTATATGGTATATTGGAATTCTGGATATAGCCAACCTGCTTTCAGAAAAAAGTGTTGCTTCAGTTATTGAACTCCTCTCGTACTAATAATACTGTAAACTACTTCTATTTAAAACTGAATTGAATTTTTGGGGAAGGTTAAAAGGGACCTGACTTGAATGTCAGTAGTCCCTTTTTTCCTTTGATAATCGAAGCCTGTGTTTTCTGGGATAAGGAAAGGATGAACTGGCAGCTTGAGCAGCGTCTGAGGCAGAGAGCCAGGTAATAAGCAGAGGGAAGGAAAGCAAACTTCAAAAGATAAGGGACCGCAGTTAGGTAGGAGGCATGTGCTGGTCTGAAGCAGCAGGAGACTACTCCTCCTTCGGGTCTAGACTACAACGGAAGATACCACCACCTTCCACCCATACTGGCAGCCCCATGTGACTCTAGAATATAGATATAGTGTTCAAGTCAGAAAAGGTTAAAAGATAAAATAATATCGAAAAAAAACGACGGTTAAACGCAATAATATGCAGTGGGGGTGAAGACGTACGCCTGCCAGAAACTGGGGAGGTCCCCAGGGTACAGTCCTATGGTGGAAGATCAACTTCTTCATACTATATTACTGACTGAATGTTCACGTTACAGAATGGAAAAAAGAGTCGAGACGATGATGATAAGCTTTAAATGCGAATATATGAGGAGCGTTCAAAAAGGAATGAGCTGGAGGCATAATAACAGAAACCAGTACCTGTATGGTAGAAGTATTGACCCTGGCAGTTGAGACACTTGTCCCACTGTGACACAAGGCGATGAACGGCTGTCTCATAAAATTCCCAGGGCTGGTATGTTAACCAGTTCCTTATGTACAGCTGGACATCGTCGTCCGAGGTGAATCGTTTGCTCCTCAGAGCCTTTTTAAGGCGACCACAAATGGCGTAATCACAGGGCGAGTGACCGACTCTGTGCACCTTCCACATCTGAAATTCAGTGGCAGAATGCTATCTTGTCTCTTTGTCGACACGTAAATTTTACTGTGGAAACTACGAAGCTCTTAATATACTTGCTGGACAATTTGTTTTTCGCATGTACAAGGTGGGTATAATAAAAATTTCGCTATTTAAGACGGCATCTATGAAAAACTTGTGATTGTAGGGCAATGAAACTTTGTAGAATCATTTGTAAGGACATGTGGAGCAGAAATAACGAATAAACCATTGAAAGAAACACATTTCAATTTCCACATGTGATCTGTGATCTTGGTGGTTACACAATTTGGACGATCGGCCAGTGATTCAGTTTTCTCCGCATATGTCACGGAGTAACCGAGTGGCCTCATGAACAATGTGAGATAACAGTACATCAAAACAGTTGAGTCCAAAGCACCTCCCTCCCGTAGAGCAGGGATCACATATTGGCAAAGCAGATCACAGTAACGTGTGTCATTCAAGCTGCATGTCCTTGGTCCTCGGGATCCGAGTTCCTCCAAGAAAATTGGACCAATCATGAACTGTGCTGTGAAGCCACGACACACAGTCACGCATTCACTATTCAGGAGAACTTCGTGCAAATTCGTTGGCGGTGACGATCCCCAAATGCGACAATTGTGAGTGTTCACTGGCCCAGTGTACGTAAAGTGTGCTTTATCGCTCACAGAATGTTCCAAGTCGATTTCATCCCTTGTGAGGTGTGGTAAAAGTTGGTGAATAACGTGAGCTTCATACATATACCTTTTCACAATCGTCTGCAGCACTTTTCAAGTGGTTGTAATGTTACGAGTATGTGGACAAGCTATTCGTCCATCTTGGACTGGTACTGATGAGAACTGAATTTTCTTGCTTGCCTGGGTGTGAGTCGTGTTGCTGCTCCTGGTGGGCTCAAGTGCAGAGACAAGGAGCACGTCACTGGATATCGGTAAACCCCTGTACGGTGAATATTGATAGTTAAAGAGGACAGACAGTGCTCCAAGAAATGGCGGGGTGTCAGACAAGCTGAAAGATGGCTTCTTACAGCTCTTCAAAACTCCGTAATAATTCACAGTAAAGTATTAAAGCAAATCTGAATACACTTGTGATCTCAGAAAATTAAGGTGCATTCATGACACAGCAGTATTTTAGTATCTTTAAAACTACAGAAGTTAATATTTCAGAATGAAAAAACATTTTCACAATGAGCCTCTGAATTAAAAACTTTAAAACAATTTAGGCAATTTCAACATATGATGTCTCAAGTCATAGCATTGGACTATGGCTATCATATCTGAAAGCTACATATCAATGTCTATTTTATTTCTTGATTTACTATGTCTTTTACATCTTCTCAGTATCAAAACGTTTATCAAACCATAGTATCCACCTCAATTACACAGCAATTAAAAATGGCTCTGAGCACCATGGGACTTAACTACTGTGGTCATCAGTCCCCTAGAACTTAGAACTACTTAAACCTAACTAACCTAAGGACATCACACACATCCATGCCCGAGGCAGGATTCGAACCTGCGACCCAGCAATTAAAACAGCATGCATATCTCACATTTTGTCATAGTTGTGTATTTATTTTATAAACAGTGTATATTTTGGCAGTAACTTTATTTAGATATTGATTACAACTGATAATACAAAATCATGGTAGTTTAAGAAGTGTCAGTCGCAAGTGTTACCTGACACCACCTTTGTAAAACAGCGCTTCTGACAAACAGGCCAAAATAATTGTATAAACAATATTTAACGACAATCTGTTGTCATTTATAGTGAGCGCATTTGCAGAAAAATAATGGCTTAGTTATTTGCGGACAAAACTTTATTTGTATTTATTGTGAATGGTCTGACTGTAACCGGATGTTTACAACTTTTCTTCATTTACGTATTGTCATAATATAGCAGTTTAGTGTGGAAAGTGGTCAAATTGAGTCTAATGATGTCTGTAGAACGTAAGAATGATGCATTTTTGGTGGGAACGGCCTTCGGCCAATGAAAAACCAGGCAGTAGTGGAACACTATGGGAATCAAGTGGAGACTGCGACTTTTCGAGTGAAGAGCTCAAGGGAGCGATTCTGGGCACTTTAATGTGAGTTCTGAAAGGAGGCACAAGTGCCTATGGTAACAAGTGGTATTCAGCCGTGGAGGTGTTTGACTCTGGGCGTCGAGTGGCTGCTACCACACTTTAACTTCTGAAGGGAGTTTATATTTGGAGAGATCTAAATGTTCTCTAAAATAGGACGCTAACTTTTCTCCATTTATATAAATAACTGACCATAGACGAAGCATGAGTTACTACTCTTTGGATGGTGTGTCGTAATCTGTAAATAATCTTGTTGAACTCTGAACTGTTTTGAGTTGGTGAACTTTGTTTACGAAATGGTCTTAATTTTTGCATATCTTTGATTACAATTTAGTTTGGGGATTTTGCTGCTTATCACAAGACTCTGATAAGGGCATTTGCCACCTGTATTTTAACTGAATATCTTACGATCATTTCCCGTTTATGTGAGATGTTCTTTGTTGAATAAACATTATTCAACATAATTCTCTGTCGCCTACATCAATTACAGACGTTAGAATAGAAACCTTGTTGTTAAATTATTTATTTAACTTTTATTTTCTATTTCTGTGTATTTTATTACTTCGCAATTCTAGTCAATGCATAGACTATGTGACTGCAGGGTCACAGCTACATGTTACTATTTGCAGTGAATTAGCGAGGGACATGAAACACCTTTCTTTTTATACAGAGCCGTGCATAGCCCAGATACCACAGGCAAAGACGCAACCGGTTTGCTCGTATGGACTGCTGTTTGGAAGAACAACTCAGCAGCAGAAAACCGTTACGTACCGTCGTAAGATGAACCGCGGAATGTTTAGCTGCCATGACACAGCTCGTGCGCTGTTTGAAGATCGCACATTGCGTCCAGCATTCTCAGCCATGCCAACAGTAACTTCAACAATTTGTGCGCAAATGGCCGTCGGCGTCTGCTAGGACAAACCGAGTTATTGGTCCATCGTTGATGGCCCAGCGTGACTGGTACATTTAGCCATCGCGAGAGCGTTAGAAATCTCATAGAAAGTTTGTGGTGGGACCCACTTGCAGACAGACGACGCGCTAAACGGAAGGGGCTGCTCACTAAATTCCAAAATCCGATCTTCCCGAGGATGTAGAGCATATATTATTATTATCAACTTTCAAGTCGCGCAATGATCACCATTGAAAGATAAGGGAAATTAGAACTCGTACTGAGGCGTTCACACAGTCGTTTTCCCCTTGCGCGATCCGCGGGTGGAACAGAGGGGGTGGGAGGGGGGGGGGGGAATGTGACTATGTGACTGCGGCGAATTGTGCCCTCCGCCACACAAACTTGGTGGCTAGCGGAGTATGTATGTAGATGTAGAAACTGCGTTACCACCAATATCACCAGATTTGAACCCTCTCATGTGGAAATTAAAATGGGTTTCATTTAATGGTTATTTCGTCATTTCTCTTCGGCATGTCCATTCAAATGTTTCCACAAAGTTTCATTGTCGTACGATCACTCGTTCTTCATCGGTGTTTCTCAGGTAGAGAAAATTTAATTATAACCACCCTCTACTGTATGTTGTAAACGAATGACGACGAGTATCTTAAAATTTTTTCATGGGTGGCCACACATGGAAGCAACCTGCTCTATATTAAGGCGAATCTCTGAAGCCGTCTTGTTTAGTAGTATCCTAGCACTTTGGTTAAGCCACGTCAAGAGCATACACACACTCTGATAAACAGGTACTCTCTCTCTCTCTCTCTCTCTCTCTCTCTCTCTCTCTCTCTCTCTCTCACACACACACACACACACACACACACACACAGCCACACAAATCATACTGGCACTGAGCCATAGGAAACTTACCTGGAAGGTCAGACGTGCAGTTGAATCCTGGTCGTAATGTAAAGGATTTCATTGTTTTCATCTATGCGCCACATAAGTCCGTGTTCACAGAAAAAGCCTTAACACAGCAAAGCAATCTTATCAACAACTACCTTCCGTGAGGATGATCCGGATAGCGCGTTTTTCGGGAAAACTAGATGGGTGTGGAGTAACGGTGTGGGATTCGCGAGGCGGCGTCCTCCAAGCAGAAAGGTCGTGGCTGAAGGCTGGAATGCTGTCTCCGGTTCCCAGCACAGCGGCTCCATTCTCGCTCTGATTCCGCTGCACGTTGCGCCACCGTCTGTCCCAGCAGAGACTGGCGCCGGTATGTGTTTCCTTTGGCAAGGTGAGGAGTAGCTGACACTGAATCGCTCACTTCTGTGTGTCACGGATGTATATTCGTTTCAAAGCGTAAAAAATGACGCACAAAGAATGTAGGTATTTAGATACCTTGAGTCTTTGACATAGAACTTGAAGAAATTATACGCTATGCAAGACGAAAACATTTTATGTAGATACACACGTTCATATATCACATTGCTCTGGAAAGATGTGAAAACTTATCATTTCCCTTGTGTGAATTTGGGGAATAAAGAATTTCCCAAACACTGATGGAAGCTGCAGATGTCTCAACCACTGCGCCATTTCCTCAGTACCCCATTATCCAGTATTTGTGCAGTCTGCGTCATTATCAAAATTCAAGAATTGAAATCTCCTGTTAGCAGAGTTACAAGTACCGACGTCCATTGTAAACAGGTTCCTGTACTCACACCATATAGATAACTGTTATTTTTGGTAACTATCAGTCATCATTACTACTATAATCATCATAATTGACAACAACAATAAGAACAACAACCATATGACATCCACTACTTGCTAAAGGTATCCTGCTTTCCAGTGCATAGACATTGATAAGCATCCACGATGTTTCTGAATGTTTTCTAATACCATCTACCTCAAAAGTTTCATTATATCGTTGTCTTTGACTTTTCTCCTCTCTTTGAACGCGGTAAAGAGCTTAATTGGCCAATCTGTGAGACGACTCCAAAAAATAATTCAGACATGCCGCCGCACACCAAGACCACTGTGCAACAAGAGTTGCGCATTGTCAGAAGAGATAACATCAACAAGGTTACCTGCAGCCACAGTTGTGTAGCGATACTATAATATTCCTGTCCCGAATGCGAGTCCAGTGTACTAACCTCTGCACCACCTCGTTCACCCTCTCTACAGAAACTACTGCCATTTGCCTCAAAAGGGGCTGATTCACTTTTGAAGAATCACAGATTGCTGTTCCATAAATGTTATACTACGTCGTGTCGTAAAAAAATTTTAACTAAGGAAAGTGATGGGAGCAGCAATATTGTAAGCAATACGAGGCGTTCTGATACGGAAAATGAAATGAACAAAAGACCGTGTTTAAAAATCGGCGTAGCTGGTAAGCGTGGTCACTCATTAATAGGATGATGCTATAATGTGCATCTTTAATGGCCTTGCCGCAGTGGTAACACCGGTTCACTTCAGATCACCGAAGTTTAGCGCTATCGGGCTGGGCTAGCACTTGGGTGGAAGACCGTCCCGTCTGCCGAACGCTGTTGGCAAGCGGGGTGCACTCAACCCTTGTGACGCCAATCGAGGAGCTACTTGACTGGGAAGTAGCGGCCGTGGTCACGAAAGCTGACAACGGCAGGCAGAGCGGTGTGCTGACCAATTGCCCCTCCATATCCACATTAAGTGAATGTGGTCTAGGGATGAGATGGCGGTCGGTCGATACCGCTGAATCTTCATGCCTGTTCAGACGGAGTTTAGTTTAGATCGAGTATCGGTAATGAAAGTTTGAATCGCCAGTGATGATGTGCATAAAAAATACGTGCAACAAATTGTAATCGGACTTCGTAAATCATGAAAAGATAATGAAGTCAGGTTCTATGAATGATCATGCATATTTGCATATTGGCTGTTACAATGGCTGCCGATCAATTGCGTCACCCTATCAAACTTCCACGTTGCCTCATCTCAAACTGACACTGAATTAAATAAATGCCGATTGGGACAAGGTAGTTGGAATGGTTTATTTTAAATAAGAGCATTTCACAGCTTAACTGATATAATGTCACAAACTAAGCACACTCTTATCAAGCGTGCGTCTATATCGGGAGCTAACACAGAAGAGAGTGAGTGAAGGAGACAGGATCCCTCGTTACAGAACGAAGAGGAGGAGATCAGTGTTTAACGTCCCATCGGCAAAGAGGTCGTTAGAGACGGAGAACAAGCTCGGATTAGGGAAGGATGGGGAAGGATATCGGCCATGACCTTTCATAGGAACCAACCCGTCATTTGCCTGAAGCGATTGAGGGAAATCGCGGAAAATCTAAATCAGGATGACCGCAGGCGGGTTTGAACCGACGTCCTCCCGAATGCGAGTCCAGTGTACTAACCTCTGCACCACCTCGTTCCCCCTCTCTACAGAAACTACTGCCATTTGGCTCAAAAGGGGCTGATTCACTTTTGAAGAATCACAGATTGCTGTTCCATAAATGTTATACTACGTCGCGTCGTTCGACCTCTGGAGCGAGCGGTTGTCCGATTAATTTACGGAAATGGGTATCACAGCACGGATGGTAGGAGTATCACATTGTGCGAGTGAAATAACGCGTCAATTGGAAACGTACTCCAGTGCTGAAGTACGCAGGTTTGTGCGATTCTTGTGTGCAAAGCGTCTCACCTTTTCAGCATGAAATTCTGGAGATATATGGACGAAACGTTATTTCGTTCCAGCCGTAGGGAAATGGTGCCAACAATTTTGAGTGCATGTGATTTAATTGAAGGAGGAAGGAGGAGATAGGAAAGAAAAGGAAAGGAATTAGTGATATCAGCTGTATCACGAATTTGTGGAGCATCAGCGGCGATGAGTTAAAATGTGTACCGGACCGGAATTCGAACCCGGGCTCTGCTGCTTGCTAAGCAATGGCGTCAACCACTGTGCCACCCGGGATACAAGGCTGTATCGCAAATGCGCTTACTATCTCGCTACGCCTCACGGCTGCCATGCACTTCCTCCACGCTCGCTACTCTGAGGTTCCCGCTGGAGTCCGACGTACTTCCGCATCCGTACTGAAGACATGCCCGAAAGAACAGACACCACGCATTCATACAATTGATTCGCCTAAATGGTCCGTGGACTTACCTACTTCAGTACTGGTGCACAAGTACGCCCGACCTGCGGCGGGAATCTCAGAGTAGCGAGCATAGAGGAAATGGACACAGACTGCGGATAGGTGGCGCTCGGTGGGAGCGTCGATCGGCAGTGAGGCATGCAGAGATAGTCCTCGCAACTGTGATAGACACTTTGTAAGTAGGCTGTTTAGGTTTTTATGTTGGTATGCCACGTAGCGCTCTGTATAAAAATCACTGACTGTGCTGTGTGCAGCCTGTGGCTCGTTTGCATTGTTGGAATATTTGCTATTGTACTGTTGTGCAGTTGGATGTGAACAGCGCGTAGCGTTGTGCAGTTGGACGTGAGCCGCCAGCAGTTGTGGATGTTGGGAGATAGATGGCAGAATTTTGAGAGAGGACGATCTGGACGTGTGTCCGCCAGAGAAAGTAAATTTGTAAGATTTGATGTCATGAACTGATATATATATATATATATATAAGTTCATGACATATATATATATAAGTTCATGACATATATATATATATATATATATATATATATATATATATATATATATATATATATATATATAATGACTTTTGAACATTATTAAGGTAAATACATTGTTTGTTCTCTATCAAAATCTTTCATTTGCTAACTATGCCTATCAGTAGTTACTGCCTTCAGTAGTTAGAATATTTTATTTACCTGGCAGTATTGGCGCTCGCTGTATTGGTTCAAATGGCTCTGAGCACTATGGGACTCAATATCTTAGGTCATAAGTCCCCTAGAACTAAGAACTACTTAAACCTAACTAACCTAAGGACATCACACACACCCATGCTCGAGGCAGGATTCGAACCTGCGACCGTAGCAGTCCCGTGGTTCCGGACTGCAGCGCCAGAACCGCTAGACCACCGCGGCCGGCGCTCGCTGTATTGCAGTAGTTTGAGTAACGAAGATTTTTGCGAGGTAAGTGATTCATGAAAGGTATAGGTTACTGTTAGTCAGGGGCATTCTTCTGTAGGGATTATTGAAAGTCATATGGCATTGCGCTAAAAATATTGTGACAGTTTAGTGATGATCAGAATAAGTAAAGAGAAAACTGTTTGAGTACGTTGAGTTTTGCTCAGCTGTTTGAAAATCAAATAAACCAGACGTTTACCAGCACAGTCATTCATAATTTTCCTAAGGGAACGTTTCAATTGCTTCGTATGGGCCTCCGCAGCAGGCGCCTTGTCCATACACGCATGTGACTGCTGTTCATCTGCAACGAAGGCTGGTATTTGCACGCCGGTACCGTAACGGGACGCCCACTGAGTGGCGACGGATAGGGTTTTAGGATGAATCACGTTTTACGCTCCATCGAACCGATGGTCGTTGACATGTACGGCCCTGCAGCAATCGACGGAGGGATCCAGGCCGGAGGAGGGAGCGTTATGTCTGGGGAATGTTTTCGAGGCGTTCCTTGGGTGACCTCGTCATTCTGGAAGACACAATGGATCAACACAAGTATGCATCCAGCCTTGGGGACCATGTCCACCCCTACATGCGGCTTTTTTTTTTTTTTCCTCAGCGAAGATGGCCTTGCAGGAAAATGCAACGCGTCGCACTGCTCTGAAGCCCACGTGCGTAGTTCGAAGAGCATCGCTATGAGTTTAGCGCACTTCCCTGGCAACCAAACTCCCCATATTTAAGCCCAATCGATAATCTATGGATCACCTCGATAGGGCTATTCCTACGATGCATACTCAATCGAGAAACGAAGCGCTGCTGGCCTGGCACTGGAGTGGGCATGGCTCCACATCCTTATCGTTACCTTCCAGAACCTCATTGTCTCTCTTCCTACACGTCTCGCGCTGCAAAAGGTGCATATTCAGGCTTTTGACAGATAGTCACATTCATATGACTGGAAGGCGTAATATTACATTTTCGGATTTTACTGTTGTTTCTAAACTGTGATTGATTGTTGACAACAAATTTTACAAGGGAGTGAATGTACACTACTGGCCATTAAAATTGCTACACCAAGAATAAATGCAGACGATGAACGGGTATTTATTGGACAAATATATTATACTAGAACTGACATGTCATTACATTCTCACGCAATTTGGCTCTATAGATCCTGAGAAATCTGTATCCAGAACAACCACCTCTGGCCGTAATAACGCCCTTGATACGCCTGGGCATTGATTCAAACAGAGCTTGGATGGTGTGTACAGGTACAGCTGCCCAAGCAGCTTCAACACGATACCACAGTTCATCAAAAGTAGTGACTGGCGTATTGTGATGAGCCAGTTGCTCGGCCACCATTGACCATACGTTTTCAGTTGGTGAGAGATCTGGAGAATGCGCTGGCCAGGGCAGCAGTCGAACATTTTCTGTATCAAGAAAGGCCCGTACAGGACCTGCAACATGCGGTCGTGCATTATCCTGCTGAAAAGTAGGGTTTCGCAGGGATAGAATGAGGGGCAGAGCCACGGGTCGTAACACATTTGAAATGTAACGTCCACTGTTCAAAGTGCCGTTAATGTGAACGAGAGGTGGCCGAGACGTGTAACCAATGGCACCCCATACCATCACGCCGGGTGATACGCCAGTATGGCGATGACGAATACACGCTTCCAATGTGCGTTCACCACGATGTCGCCAAACACGGATGCGACCATCATGATGCTGTAAACAGAACGTGGATTCATCCGAAAAAATGACATTTTGCCATTCCTTCACCCAGGTTCGTCGTTGAGTACACCATCGCAGGTGCAGCGTCAAGAGTAACCGCAGCCATGGTCTCCGAGCTGATAGTCCATGCTGCTGCAAACGTCATCGAACTGTTCGTGCAGATGTTTGTTGTCTTGCAAACGTCCCCATCTATTGACTCAGGGATCGAGACGTGGCTGCACGATCCGTTACAGCCATGCGGATAAGATGCCTGTCATCTCGACTGCTAGTAATACGAGGCCGTTGGGATCCAGCACGGCGTTCCGTATTACCCCTCCTGAACCCACCGATTCCATATTCTGCTAACAGTCATTGGATCTCGACTAACGCGAGCAGCATTGTCGCGATACGATAAACCGCAATCGCGATAGGCTACAATCCGGCCATTCATCAAAGTCGGAAACGTGATGGTACGCATTTCTCCTCCTTACACGAGGCATCACAACAACGTTACACAAGGCAACGCCGGTCAACTGCTGTTTGTGTATGAGAAATCTGTAGAAATTTTTCTTATGTCAGCACGTTGTAGGTGTCGCCACCGTCGCCAACCTTGTGTGAATGCTCTGAAAAGCTAATCATTTTCATATCACAGCATTTTCTTCCTGGTGGTTAAATTTCGCGTCTGTAGCACGTCATCTTCGTGGTGTAGCAATTTTAATGGCCAGTAGTATGCTAAGAGGCTATTGTCAGTACGTCTAGCTGTGTAAAGAGTTGTCTACTACAGGTTCTAGTGTGGGTACCAAACGCTTCTGTGCAACAAACTTTTTTTTTTCAGTGAGGAGTTACCCCACAATATGATCCCGCAAAACATTAGTGAATGAACATAGGAAAATAGTGTAACAATTTTACATTTTCATCTCCAAAATCTGATGTTATCCGTAAGACAAAAGTTGCAGAAATAAGACTTTTGAGAAGATCTGTAACATGTGAATTCCAGTTCATATTTTATCAATATAAACGTCTACGTATTTTGAAATTCTACTTCATGATTTTAGTTCCACTCATGTATTATTTCTAATGGTGTGGTTAACTTTTGTGTTATACTAAACAACCTGTATTGTGCTTAATCTACTTTCGGTGACAGTCTCTGCAGAGAACTGATTATTAATTTCCATGAAACTTGTTTACGCTTTCAAGTGTTGAAGTTACACTTTTAGGCTTGATTATAATACTAGCGTCGTGAGGTAAGACAACTGCATCTTGGATACGTCATGGAAGATCACATCTATATAACAAGCACAAGAGTGGACCGATTATGGATCCCTATGGCGCACCTACCTCTTGTTTATGTGCTTTTTCTTGCGTTTGCCTTCGTTGAAGTAGAAGGACGAAATCATACTTCAGTTCCAGGGACAATATTTTCCCCCAGACAACATTATCGACAGCGAACAGTTTAAAAATACTGCTAACCCTCACCTATCAATCTTTTACGTATATTGAGAACTTGAGACGTAATACAAAATTGTTAAGGCTGTCGTGGAGTAATTTACGCCGTGTTTGCGCAATATACGGCCGATTCTGTCCGTCACTCTGGGAATGTATGGCAGAAAGGCAGTACCCGACATTTCTTTTTCTGATTTGTTACTTCGCCGAGTGTTTGGCTCTGTTACACTTCTAATATAATTTGCGGAGTACCCATTGCTCCAGCCGGCCGAAGTGGCCGTGCGGTTAAATGCGCTGCAGTTTGGAACCGCAAGACCGCTACGGTCGCAGGTTCGAATCCTGCCTCGGGTATGAATGTTTGTGATGTCCTTAGGTTAGTTAGGTTTAACTAGTTCTAAGTTCTAGGGGACTAATGACCTCAGCAGTTGAGTCCCATAGTGCTCAGAGCCATTTTGAACCCATTACTCCTCAGAACACTTTCCAAGTGTTGCATCCCGCGTCTGAGGTGTTGCGGCTCACAAATTCGTCTTGTTCGTGTTACGAGCGTATTAATCATGACTCTTCTGCATTTCGAACTGACGTTTGAAACAAAGCTGTAGTTTTGTCATGTGTTTTTGGTCAACTTTTTGCACTACCTAATGAATAAAGAAAAAAGTGGCGTATTACTCCTTGCGGACATGCCCAAGGAATAATTCAGCCAAAATTCAAAAATATGTCTGTATTAGTGTGTCCGCAATCCATTCTGTCAGCCTGAGATACAGTGTATTTCAAGCTGACGGAATAGATTTCAGGCACACTAATAAAGACATTTTTCTGAAATTTGGCTGAAGTACTCATCGGACGAGTCCACAAGGAGCAATAGGCTATTTTTTATTTTAATTTATTCATCAAGCATTGCAAAAACGTGACGAAAAACATACGACAAAATTACATCTTTAGTTCAAACGTCTAGTCTTATTATTTTTTTCAAATTTCAAAAGCTGTGCTATTTCTCAAAGCGCAATATCCTATTTATTAAGAAAATTCTGTTTTTTTTTAAATTTTTTTTCAGATAAGAGTTGCAGATTGCAAGACTTCCGTCATGGACATATCTCATTTGGATAGAGCAACTTGAACTCTTGGATGGTGGTCTTAAAGATAACCGAATTAATTTAAAAAACTAGAAAAAAGTTGTCCAGAAATCTACAAATAAAAAATGTACAAAAAGATTTACATTTATGGGTTTGATATTGTTTTTTTTTTCAAAAAAAAATCGTAAAGTCGCTTATTTTGTAGGCTAACTGAGGAGATTGGACCCCTAATGGGACACAAACGGTGTTACTTTCATTCCTGTTAAACATTCGCCATCCAATATAATGTACTGGAGTTTATCATAAATTCTTCCAGTATTGTCAGCCTCCCATAATAATTCTTGTATATCATCAGAATTTTTTCGTCAATGAAAATTTGTAATAATTTTATTTTGAATAATTCCTAGAACGTTGGGAGTCGTCGTTTGGTTACGTGTGATGGCTGTTAGTTGCCTTTGGAAGAGGCGGGTTCAGAGAGCAACATAACACGAAAGGTCCCAGGCTGCGTCCACAGCTGGCGAGGTCGAGCAGAACCAGTGCGCAGACTTGGCACTCTTCCCGCCGCCAGACATTATTTTACCAGCAGCTGCGTTGCCAGTTTGCTGTACAAACTTCGCAAGATTGTAGCTCATTTCTTCTAACTTTTGGCGTGGTTTAGTACTAAACATCATGGAGCAAGTCTATCGGCGCTATTGGTCGACTAGCGCTCTTGAAATGATCAAAAATATAAGTTACTTGTTATCGCGAAAAATAAGGTGCACGTGTACCTATGACAGCTGAGGTATTTCCTAGGTCTCTGTAATCACGTAACTCGTTCACTGAGTTGCCAGTTGGCCAAGGCGAACGGAAACATACACTTGGTGCTAACAGTTTTTTAAGGCTTTCTGAGCTATAGCGGCTGTTCCCTTGACTTGTCAAGATTCACAACTATTTGATACTACCATTCCAACGTTTACTGGCAAACGCTTGAGGTCAGCGCTCACAGGCGTGAAAAACAAGGCGCCTGAGAAATAGAACGAAGCCATTGTTCTGCTTCCCTACAATGCAATGAACCAACCGCTGTGCAGTAAGCGGATTTCAATGGGGAGAACGGAGCACACACAATACGTTTTGTGTGTGCCAGCGCCCGCGTGGGGTAGAAGAATGGCAACGATTTTCCAACGTGGAATCGTTCTATCACAGGTCAGTAAACGCGGAAAGAGCGGGATAACACCATAGTTGTTGGTTGTCAAGACAATCCACAGAGTCTGTGACATAGACCTTGATGCTAGAGCAGTTGCCAGCACATTCTAAGCGGGAAATAAACCAAACCACATCGCGTGTTACTCTTCATTTTAGAGTACAGGTCACCCCACAATGAAATGGATAGTACAGCTCAAGCAGCCGAGAGACACACAGTAAACCTTCTTCAAGAGCAATCTATTTAGTAAAACCGTGCATTAAGTCTACCCCTTCTGATTCTTTTTACTTCCTTATGACAAAAATCTTCTAAACGTCCCATGTTTGTTTGAAAAATAAACCCACTATTTAAAATTTAGTAGTTACAATCATCTGGATTCCTTCTTCGTAGCGTTGTCTACCTACAAAACTGATGCCGTGTTAAAACTACCAGAAGGTAATCATAGTAGGCAGTCCTAATACAGTACAGCTCATTTGCATTTTCCTACAAATCTTCAAGATGAGAAGAGATTCTGTCTCCGACTATCGTTGCATGTAGGCTTCTCTCTAATAATACCGCTATCGATGGGACAATAAGTATTGTATATTTAATATTAGACGTTTTGCCACATTCGTTTCGTTTACTCTTAGGAACTATACACCTGTCTGAACTGAAATGCTCCTTTTAGAACAACGAAAATTTGAATTGATGATGCTAGTAGTCTACCACGAGCTTGCTGAAATCAGTTACTTAACGAAAGACTAACATATTGCTATGAATCAAAAACAAAAAAAAAAAGTTGCAACCACCTTAATAAACGCACTTACGTGACAGCTTAGAAGCTGCAATTCAGTTAATGGCGGATGATTATAGGATGCCCCGTACGTGGCTTACATTTTCATAGCTTGCTAACTCAAACCATATTCAGAAACTAGTAGCGTGTACGAAACCGCGGCATGCACTGCCTAGTGTCAGTACGACGTTTTCAGGCTTGCGTAGCTCTACTGATCTTGCTTTCTTAGATTGCTTCTTTCTTTATTTCAGTGCTGTACTTTCTGCTATTCAATAGTACGCTAACATTTTTCGACGTCAAATCGCTAACGTTTCCAGTTTTCATTTGCAGTTTAACAAACATTCGCTAAATTTTAGAAAAAAAGTTAGGTGCGGTTCTTGCAGACAAAGAATTTTCGACAGAGTTAATTTACTAGAAACAATTTCTCCCATGGAGTAATCATTTACCTAATATCCCCGCATACATTAATTAAGCGTCAACGAGCACCAGTAGAACAATGTCCGTGTTCGCAAGAACGAAATTAGTCACTAGTCTTATTAGATGGCATCGATCGCTGAATAAGCTTATCTTGCTTTTATTTTACGAAACATACTAAAGAGAACAGATCTTTCAATGCCAAAATAAAGCTGTCTTACACCGTTATTAACCAACAAACGAACTTTCCAACTAATCTGGCGAATTACTGATAAGAGCAACAGTTTTCCGATAGTCATTTTACTTAGTTCGTATAGCATCTTTGACACGGGACTTGTGTTGTTCTCTGATTACCCAAGCAACCAGATGTCTACACTGTCAACAAACAGCCTTGTTATCGGCTTAGGAATCGGTGACCGATGTTATTTGTTGAAAAGTGTACATACGGACGTGCAACGTGCCAGTGTGTGTTCGCAGCAACTAATACGCTATTTTCTGGAAAAAAAAGGAGCTCTACGCATGATTTACCAGAGTGTAGCCACGTCAAAACAGAAGAAGCGTGACACTATTGTCTTCAAATGGGAAAATTGGAGTCGTACTCTTTTAATGTTCAATGACGTAAAGAACTCACACATGCTTCAAAGTAACTGCTATATACAAACGCATAGTGACGTACAAACGTATCAAAATGCACTTTCTGAGTTACCGTTTTTACTAGGACACATGAGAGACTAAGTTAACGCCGCATAAGCACGTGGGCTCTCGCCACAGTAAAAGTTAACCAACCGACGTGTTACGTTTGGGATGCTGACAAGAGTGTGGTTTGGATGGGCCAGCGAAATGTAAGTAAAAAGTATAGCTTTTCGGTACTGGAATTTTCAATACTATAGTAGCTACGGCCACAATCTTCCGTTTTCTTGTAAACCAATTACATTGGCACAAAGCTACGCAAAATCCATTTGATCATAATATTTATTGTGCTAATTTATGTGGTTATACTGTTAGTTATACGATTAAAAACAGTCTTCCTGACGCCGATGTTTAGAACAAAATATCAGGAAAGTGCTAGAAATTTCGGCACTTATGCAGTTTAGCAGGTACGGAAAAAATTTATCAATTTTTTTCAAAATTTGATCGATTATAGTCAAATTTGATACGCCGATTACGAATACGATATTTATTTTCGCCCCAGTCAATTATTTACATCAAAAAAATTGTTTTAAATTTTTTTAAAATTTTTTTATTTTTCAATATTTTGTCGATATAGTGAATTCTGATGCGCTGATTTCGAATATAACATCCATTTTCATTTTCCCTTGACCGTCGGCGATATCTTCTGCCCGATAAGCGCGGCGCTGCCGATGACGCAACATTGCGTAATACACTAACTAATCAGTATTTTCAAATCATAGGCGGCCGCTGCCGCGGCCGCGGCCGCATTCCAAAAAAAAAAAACTCCCAACCTAACCTCAAGTGGGCTACGCTACAGATCAATTTATGCAGTTTAGCAGGTACGGAAAAAATTTTTCATTCCAAATGTATCTGGCTTGGAGAGCTTTGTGGGTGAATATGTAAAGTTTGTTGGTGATTGTACTTTGTATTTTCATAAATAAAGTGATCTGTAGCGTAGCCCACTTGAGGTTAGGTTGGGAGTTTTTTTTTTGGAATGCGGCTGTATACTGTAATCGACAAAATATTGAAAAATAAAAAAAAAAATAAAAAAATTTTAAAAAAATTTAAAACAATTTTTTTGATGTAAATAATTGACTGGGGCGAAAATAAATATCGTATTCGTAATCAGCGTATCAAATTTGACTATAATCGATCAAATTTTGAAAAAAAATGAAAAATTTTTTCCGTACCTGCTAAACTGCATAAGTGCCGAAATTTCTGTAGGCTGATAGGCGTCCGTAAAGTTAGGCCTAAGTATATAGTATTTTATTAAGGAAAAACTTTTTCTTATACTTTGTTTTAAACAAACTTATCTTTAAAGTTCTATAAATTTTAGAACAAATGTTATTTAAAATGTTTCAGTTTAGAGATTTATAGAAATCTCATGCGCTTGTTTTAGTTTTCGTACAGAAAACAATCAAAAAAATTTTCCCCTTGTTGTATGCTTTCTCGTCCATGGACTATTGCACTTCAGGTTGCAGCTACTGGCATATTTTACAAATTCAATTGTTTGCCGTTTCATCCCTCCTCGGAAAAAGAATTGCAGACAGTATGGTTATTTCCAGATAAAAAATCTTATTGTTTTTCATTTTAAAATGGAAGAAATCCAGTTATTTAAAACTGCATTATTGAAGTTGACCTAGTTTCCTACGACTTAAAATAGGTTCAGTCAGTATGAGGTGCGTCATGTTTATCTAAAACGTCACGCACATTTTACCAGCAAGACTGCCGGTAAGGCAAGCCAGAGATATCCAGGGTGTAATCGTATTCTTATATTATACACAACAACGAAAAACAGTAACTTATCACTCACTAAAGTCCAAAAGAAAGTTGTTAAATAATGGCGATTTATCTGTAAACGAAGTAAGTAAAACATTCATGCAGAGGGATCGGAATGCATCGCTTCTAGAGGAAAGAAAGGCATGTGGACATATTCAGGTGACCATAAAATGGTGACGATCACGTCATTTTCATCGATTAAGCTGAAAATGTTTAGTGGGATCGTGTAGCAGAAAATAAGGTGCAAATTTCACTTAATATCCTTACGTTAAAGCTGGTAAATCGTTTACAGAAACTTCTACGCAATTATAATTGGAAATCTGCAGGTGTTGCATCGAAATTTTGTAATTAACGCAACAGGAGATTTCCGAGACCGATAAAAAATCCGTCTGCATGGCTGACATCACCGAATTCACATACTATCACTCGAGAAAGTGAAAGGTTACTAATCTTGCGGATGAAGTAATTCGTAGGGGGAGGATATGTGAGACCTTAATTTCCTGATTACGAGATTGGGCGCCAGTAACGCGACGTAGATCACATACCGATCCGCAATGTTTTACATACTACGCTCACGGGGGACCCCTGTATCTGGTGATCGAAAAGACTCCAATACCGGTTTCTGAAATACTGTTCTACTCGTAGCTGTCGGGTTTCCCCAACCAATTTTCGCTCCCACCAAACGCTCAGCCTTTTTAAAAAATGTGCTTTGGTTGTCAGGATTACTCTTCTTTTCAAAATCAGCTAATCTGGACGTAGCGATTTTTTGTGCTCTGTGTGGAAGAAATATTAGCCTAAGAAAGAAGTATTTGATTGAAAAGGAACAGCCATCGTGTTGAATGAACAGAAAGCTAAAACAACTGAATTCCAGAAGCTATTTGTGTAAAACAACTGACAATTGGAAAACAGATATCTGATCAGGCTAGCAAAATCGATACAGCCAACATGTAAACACGACAGGGTAAACTCGTCTCAAAATTTCGTTTCTCGTCTACCGGAAGTTGTGTCGCATAGGAATGAATACAAAGCCTGGAGGCCGTTTTGGTGATTTTCGAAAGGGGCAGGCTACGTGCCTGCACTGCGTTGCGCTCTGCCTTCTCAGCTCAACAAACAAGATCCTCAGCAGAATGTTACATTTGTCATAGTGTATACTGTGAACAGCTTTGTAGAAATATGGTGGTAATACTAGTTTTACTGCCAGTGACAGAAATGCATTCCAATCATCGGATGCATACGAAGGGCTCTATGAGCTAGAACTTTAGTTTTCTAATATTTGTTTTTCTTATTTTTTTCCTGGAAAGGTTTTAGCAGCTCGTTGTAATGACAAATACAAAGTTCGTCAAACGTTTTGCTACGTGCAAAATCAAAATGTCGTTGTCTAATACTGAAAAAGCCGTTAATAGGAACAATACCCAAGACTGGTGTGGTTTCTTGATCTGATTACGTCTATTTTGTCACTGTCTGCTAGATGAAACAAATAGCCTTTCTAGTTTTGCACCAATTGTAACACAAGCCAAATAAACGAGACTGTTTTGACACAAATGGTCATTTTTATCTACCTGATTTACATAGATAACACGACATAATACAGTTCACGAAGTACCAATATCAAATGCCTGTTAGGCCTACTACAAGCAAAAAATTTTATGTTAGGAAATAGTACCACATTTCATTCATACGCTTTAGTTTCTCAAGCATGAGACTGATAAGTAGTAGTAAGAAATTTTTATATAAAATTGGAATCGTCAATTACTTCCATATAATTCGTGTGATGTCCCCGTTTCGTCTCCTTCCTTGTTCCAACAAACAATCTTGTCGCACTAATTCTGTAACTGTACCTGCTATTGTCAAAACTTATTCTCCGTTTAACTTCACTAATCCTGCCACAATCGCCAGTTTAGTTATCTCACGTTCATTCTTCGATTAGGCGTTATTACATGTTCGTACAACGCGTTTTCAGCGAGATTCCGAGACAAGAACTTAAGCGACTGCTAACCCGGGACTGTACAACTGGCACTTAGTAGTGTAGCGATCTGGCAAAAACTTTGTCAAAATTTCATTTTCTTGGATACACGGAGAAGATTAATATGTAATTTTTCTTACGTGTTACTCGTTAGTTTCTACTGTGGTAGTCTGAATCTATGGATTTCGCTAGTAATTACAACAACGCTGATCATTCACACACCGAATCAATCACATAAACAGCGACTGACATTCACCCGTTCTGGTTTATTCGGCTCAGCTCGCATAGCCCCGTCCCCTTTTGTCTGCGTTAAAGCCTTTTATTTCTAGATGCGACGGCGATTCCCATGGCAGAAAGATTACGTATGCTACACGAAGCACGCATTCAAAAATCAATTTATGAGTTGTTCAGAAACAACTTAGAATGTGTTCAAAAATGCTCAAACACGAACAAGAACTCGTTTCAAAATCATATGAATAATCTATAGACCAGCGTGCACTTGATGCTAGGCACTTTGTGAAACGAAGTTTTTTATTCAAGAATATCAATTTGGTGCTCCTGAAATTGCCGCCCGTGGCAGATACCCCGGTTTGCAACCCCCCGCCCCCCCCCCTGCACCCCCTTCTCCTCCCCCCTGCACCCCCTTCTCCCCCCTCCCCCCATAGATCCGGGCTGGTCCTCGGCAGAGAACTGAGAAGCGAAGCTCAAATGATGATCAACCATTCACTGGAAGAACTTGCGGCATCTTTTGTCTACATACCGCCGTGTTTAAGATGTGTTTGAGGTGTACCTGTTCTCAGCAGTCATCCATCAGCAACGCTAGGGCTGCCAATAACAATGGCAGCTGTTTTTGCGTAGCAGGCGCCGGCGCTAAAGGTCGCCTGGAGGTCAGCCGACCGTTACGCAACAGCTGAGCGCCACACCCACACGCTCCACCAATGGGAGCGCTCCGAAGGTGGGCCAGGCACTGGCAATCGATACGTCACCAGGGGTGCCCAAAGCGCGCAGCTGTGCGCTCTATAGTCAGCGAAATCTGGCGCTCTCATTTTCCGCATACAGCGAAAGACAGCTGCCAAGACCTTACCCATCCTGCAGCTGTGTAGTGGCCTAAGCGCTCATGCAGAACTATCAAACCAGTTTTTGCTGCTCGCGCAGTTATTTTTTAAATGCAACTTGTACACGGTTAATATGACTACGTTAATACTTGAGTAAAATGAGAACAGATTGCAAAATTACTTTGCTGACCATAGCTGTTGTAGAACTTTCAGCACCATACAACTGAATTCCTTACTACGAATTTTTAATTTTTCTTTATATTTCCAAATATCTTATGCTCTCCTGCGACTATCATAGCCACCAAAAAACAACTAACGGTGCAGTCACAGTAATGAAAGGAGGAGAGGAGATATGTTTGGCTTCGAGCTCTCGATTAAATCTACCGGTTCATTCGAAGCTAAGTTGTCTTGGAGTGTTGCCTTAGACGTAGAATTAGTTCTCCCACAGCCAAGTAGCGTATCGAGCAACAAGTAACCTCCTGCATACTCGATGAGCTGCCATGTTTTCAGCTTGTTCCCAGCTCACTTTCATGCATCAAACGTCCCGTACATAAGTTGGTTTCCAGGTCTTACAAGGTCTTCTCTACATCTGCCTCCATCTTTTGGCTTCTACAATAGTGCTGATTTGGGGATTCTTGTATCTTTCACGCGTGGAACATACATCACAATCTTCAGTCTCCTTTCAGCAATGATTCTGTGCAGGCTGCCTTACATTTACACCACAAAATTCAATGGCGCATATACTTGTGGGAAATGAAGAAATACGCTGAAGCAATAGATCCCAAGGAATGACGCTTTATTCATATTTTGTATCGTGGGCACTAATTTGCTCAAAATCACAGGGCCATTCGCCTATGGACACTCACTCCTGAACAATAATTTGTCTTGTGCCGTAACTGCAGTGCAGTCCAGCAATCGTGTATGAAGAACTTCATAGAGATGTCAAATGTCGTTTTAACCCTTTCAGACCCGAAATTTTTCTGGAGGAAGAAAATTTTTTCTATATGTGGTAGTCGTATTATGTGATTTTTTAACGATTTTAGGAGCAAGATTTGTTTCCAAAACATACTTTGTTCACTTGGCTTAACTTAAAGGACTAAAATAACTAATTGTGAAATATTCTGTATTGTAATAAATAGTGAAATGATCATTCAGTAATTTCCATGCAAAATAACAACGATATTGAATTATACACTGGAATATAGCGAACCGTGTATTCTGGTGGTCAAGAGTTGCTGCGCATGCTACATTGACTTGCTGATATTTTTATAGCAGCACTTGCGCGTGATGAAAAGGTTGAACATTCACAAGTGTGTAGCTCAAGTTCGCATAGGAAAGAAATACTTTTGTTGCAGCTAACAAACTGTAAAAGTTAATGTACACAATTTTAGCCAGAGGGTCTGAAAGGGTTAAGAGGCGCTCTACTCCCACCCGTTGTCGTTAGTGGTCAAGGATTGTTGCCAATAACGCATATAGGACCAGAAGCCCTTTCATTACATCAATGGAGAGCAGCCATGCAGGATTTGTTTTTTCAGGAGAGTTGCTAAATTCTTGGACACACCACGAGACAACGCAAGGAGTGATAGGTAGAACCTACTGATATCGGTCGATGGGTTACACCCGTACTTTATAATGGTGTGGTGGGTGTGACGGCTTCTTTGTGCAAACAGATATAGAACGAACACTGACAGTATTTATTTTGCTCCTCTATTATTTTGTACAGGCAAAACAAAGGAAATGAAAGTAAATTCAGGGAACATGGAGGTGCCACTGTTAATAGGTGAGCAGCGGGTGGAGACTGTCAACTCATTCCTGTAACTGGGTAGTATAGTGACGGAAGATGGTGGAGCTGGAGATGACGTGAAAAACCGCATTAAAAAGGCAAATGCTGCCTTCATACAATTGTATCCAATATGGAAAAATAGAAATATCACGTACAAAACAAAAATCCGTATTTTTAATACAAATGTTGAAGGCTGTCCTTCTGTACCCCAGTGAAAGCTGGAAAATGGATAAAAAGATAACATCCCAGTTACAGAGCTTCATAAATAGATGTCTTCGACGCATCATGAATATCTGGTGGCCAGAAAAAATATGAGGAGGAGCTCTGGCGAATAACAAACCAGATACCTGTAGAAGACCAGATACGAGAGAGAATGTGGGGTTGGTTGAGGCACACCTTGAGAAAGCCAGATGGAACCATCGAGAAAAAAGCATTGAAATGGAATCCCCAGGAAACAAGGAAGAGAGGAAGACCAAGGGGCACATGGAAGAGGACAGTGGAAGGGGAAGCAAAAAGAGTTGGGAAGACCTGGGCAGAACTGAGACAAATAGTCAAAGACAGAGACTGATGGCGACTTCTCCTGGATGCCCTATGCCCCCATAGGGGCCAAAGGAATTAAGCCAAGTAAGTCTATCATTTTGTGGAGTGTAGGTCGCGGTTACAGAGTGATCTACACTGAGGAGAAAAAAGTTAGGGAGTACCTCCTAATATCGTGTCGAACCGCACTTCGACTGATATAGTGCAGCAGCTCGGCGTGGCATGCACTCAACAAGTCGTTGTCAAGTCTCCTGCAGAAATACTGAGCCATGCTGTCTCTATAACTGCCTATAACTGCAAAAGTGTTGCCAGTGCAGGATTTTGTACACGAACTGACCTCTCGATTATGTCCCATAAATGTCCGATGCGATTCATGATCTGGGTGGACAAATCATTCGCTAGAATTGTCCAGAATGTTCTTCAAACCAGTCTCGAGCAATTGTTGCCCGGTGACAATTCCATTGTTTTTGGGGCAGTCCACGAACGGTTGCAAATGGTCTCCAAGTGGCCAAACATAGCCGATTTCAGTCAATGATCGGTTCAGTTGGACCATAGGACCTAGTTCGTTCCACGTAAACACAGCCGACACCATTGTGGAGCCATCACCAGCTTACGCAGTGCCTTGGGAACTTGGGTCCATGGCTTCGTGGGGTCTGGGCCACACTCGAACCCTACTACAAGCTCTTACCAACTACAATCGGGACTCAAATGACCAGGTCACTGTTTTCGAGTCTTCTAGGGTTAAACCGATATGGTCAAGAACCCAGGAGAGGGGCTGCAGGCGATATTGTGCTGTTAGCAAAGACACTCGCGTGGGCCGTCTGCTACCACAGCCCAGTAACGCAAAATTTCGCTGCACTGTCCTAACGGATAAATTCGTCGTACGCCCCACATTGATTTTTGCGATTATTTCACCCAGTGTTGTATCTCTGTTAGCGCTGACAACTCTACGCTAACGCCGCTGCTATCGGTCGTTCATTGCAAGCCGTCGGCCGCAGCGTTGTCCGTGGCAAGAAGTAAAGTTTGGAATTTGGTATTTTCGGCGCGCTGTTGACACTGTAGATCGCGGAACACTGAAGTCCCTAATGATTTCCGAAATGAATGTCCTGTCCCGACTACCGTTCCGCGTTCAAGGTCAGTTTACACCCGTCGTGCGGAAACCTTTTTACATGAATCACTTGAGTCCAAATGACAGCTCTGTGAATGCAGTGCCATTTTATACCTCGTGTACGCGATACTATCGCCAACTGTATGTGTACACATCGTTATCCAATGACTTTTTATCACCTTAGTTTATAGCGTAGCAGGTTAGGTTGCGAGTTGGGGAAGCCAACGATTGTGTATCTCATGTAAATAACCCGTATTGGCGTTCAGTGAGAGGGTTATGTTCACCGTTTTGATAACGTCTTGGATCAGTGCAGACAGGTTCATTATGTGCACAATTAATTATAGTCACGGGAATTGTTCTGCTAGAAGAGCACATACGATTAAGTTGTATAGAGGCCACGCAAATGGGTTGATCGATGTTCTGAGAGTTTCCATTGTTCCCTTAACGCGCACCAGAGGTGTACGGCCATTGTATGCATTGACTTGTATATCGGTTTCGTATCCAGCACCTGGTGCATCCTGATCGTTGGTTGACGCCCAGTTACAAAATGACCATCACTGACGTCAAGATAGAACGTCTGTCATCGCTATGTACAGTTCTGCGCGACGTATCGCGTCAATTGAGACTTCAATACACCACTAAAGGCGATTGCAAGAGGGATACTTGAAGAGTGACACCTTTTTTCGTAATCCATCTTGCAGTATGCAGTTACTGATTACGAAGAGTATCGTTCTGCGTGCAGCATGTATCTTAATTACGATATTGCAATGCCTATGTAATTCCGATTTGTGATGCAATGTTCCTTCGGGTATACCTGCATGTCCGAAGTGTAACGTAGCAAATTATTACGAATTAACATTCCATGCAATAAGGCACGCAGCAGTGTAACACGGTGGTTTCAGAATAGCTACGTTTTTTCTCCGCTCTGACTCACAGCGCAGCTGACGCTACCGCCCGTGTGAAAGGTCTCAAGTAACACTCAGTCGGTTCGCAAAATCATACCCCTCAACAGATCTAAATAAACCGTAGCAATTATTATCCGATTTTGTTCAAACTTGGTACGCAATCTTTTGTTATTAAGGAAGCGATCATGTCAAAACTTCATATTTTTATTTATTATAGTTACTTAAATATCCTAAAACCGACACTTACGTTTCAAAACTCAGTTGGGAACAATAACCAAATGTCTTAATATCACCTGAAGTGATAACAAAGCTAACAATTCATAAAATCATTAAAACTTAATGTCATTTTATCTAAAACCTTATAAAATTCAACTGTGGGAAAATATATGTCGATGTGTACTTGCTTTTATAAGAGAGCAGCCAGGGTAAAAGCCTGAAGTGGAAAAAGTTTCTACATTAATTTAAAGAACTTTTGTATTTCGTTCTATTTTATTAAATAATATATTAGCAATTGAAATTGTAATGACGTAAATGTCTATCTGATTACTGGTTGGCTAAAGCAAGTTTTGCCGCGAGAATGATCTGGAAGGATCATGCTGATTGGTCATTCAGATCAATAGCCAATCAGAATTAAGCGGTTTCCACGTGCAGATAGATAGGCAGAGAGGAAAAGAGCATCGAGAGAGTCGCTTGCTAACCTTCTTGCGAGTAACACCATGCTAGATGTCTCCGCGAAAATAGTATGTAAAATGAAGAGATAATGAGATCATTTCAGATAGAACGTGTCGTGACTAAAGTGGTTTACGTTACCAACATTTTGAGGAAAGTGTGGTGTTTCGAAATTAATTAGTTGAAGTTTTATAAGCGTGTGATCTTTTCGTCATAGAGAGAATTCCGCGTGGCATGTTCCGTGTTCTTTATGGAATACTTTGACGAGCACTTTGTGAGTGTGTGGGTTTTATCTTGTCAAGTTGCACAGTGGACTGATCTAACAAGCACCCTTTGGCTCCTGCAAGAAACAATTTCCACCTCACACTACTACAGAAGTCAGACAGATGCTCCTAATGTATCAAAAAGAACTGCTTGAAAAACATTCAGCAACAAATATCTTCTGGAGTCGTCCGCTGTAAGGAAATGACAGAAAAATATTCTATCACTAGTGTAATACTTGGGTACTGGAATATTGCTATATAGTGTAAGAAAAACATTAAATGAACGAAAAATATTATTTATTGTAAAAAAAAATTCTGAGAAATCAAGTGAAAATTTTTCTTATAAATTAATAAATTTCCGGGTTCTTTTCAGAACAGTAGATTGCCTCTTACGGATAGGAATGCTATTATTTTACAAAGTATGGAAAGGTTATTTTCTCCCTTTTCTTTAAGAACGTTATTTACTTGGCAGAATGGCTGAGAGCCGCGCCTACATAACTTTGATAACTTTTCTAGGTACGCTCAAGGCTGTCGCGTGAGAAATGTAATGGAGTGTATTATTATGGAGCACAGATGGGGCTCACATACGCTGTAGCGCGCAATAACTATTGGCGTGGTACACCGGTCAGATAACCAGTCCACCGCGATGCCACTCAATATTCGTTCACAGGCATTTAACTAGTACTCTGTCCATGTTCGCACTGCACAATAAGTGTGGCGGCCAACACAGTGAACAACGCTTAATTGCGAGCGACTCAATATAGAGTATCACTTCGATTCGCTAACGACAGAGGTGCTCCCCCAGTGAAGTACTAAGGAGAGACTATGTTCCTCACTCTTTGCGTGCATGTATGAGTGCACTCACTCTTGTTACGTGTTCCCGCTCCAAGAGCGACAACGGAACGGTCCCTTTTTCTGGAAATTTGCAATGGTATATCACTCGCTGTCTTCCCTCACTCCTCTGGCTCTTTGTGTCAGAAATATTCCGCCAATCATCGTTGCTCTTTTAAACGGGAGAATGACGTTTCGTTTGAGTCGACCAATGCAGAAATATGTAGCATCTCCTCTAGGCGTATACTGTTCTCCTGTGAGAACTCCATAACTACGCAGTTGATCCGTCAAAAAATGCGTCTTCTGGGCGCTCCCACACAATCTAGCGGAATTTGCTTTTAAGTTGAACACGGGGGTCATTATCCCTTCGCTCTGGCAAAAGCTGTCCTCTCTCTGGGTGGTCATTCCGGCCGAAGTGGGTGTGTGCCGACCCACCTCTCTGAAGGGACATGCCTCCCAGCGGGCCAGCCCCCTCCCTAGAACGAATATTCCTATGGCCGTCATGTTGTGTACGCCAGACTCGACTTTTTTAACCTTGGTATGCACTTGCGATTTACTTATTAGATTTGCATATCGCTTACATAAATTCATACAAAATTGACTCTACCTTATCGAGTTTGGGTTTCAATGAAGCGTCTTGATGTGCAGAATACGATTGTGAGGACGGAATATGTAAGAAATGAAGGTCAGGAGACCAAGCCACCTTACAACTTCTAACATAGAACACCACTGAAATGACCGAATGTTCAACTCGCTAAAAGTGTGGGTCAGTGACTGTTAGATCGCAAATTTAATCGGGTCGGACTTGCAGGAATTCTGGCTGCTTTTACGTGTGAAATATGTTGGATAGGCAGTGAACTTTGAATGATAGAGTATTACCATAGTAAATACGGACTTCAGAGCCATTTCATGTGCTTCCTTATCAATAAAAAGACGTTACTAGAATTTTCAAATGCTTACTGCAATTAAACTGCATTCTCCTATTGCCCGAAATTTGTGAAAATGAACTTACAGGAACTGATTTGCAACTTCAGTTATGCAGACTCTGTGTGGTAGGTATTAGATAGTGGTTTCATCAACACTGCTTTACACTACCTAGCGTGGATCGACTATTGCAGAGTGAAGGGAGTCTGAAGGAAGAAATATAGAGGTAAGTGAACTGTTCGATGAAAATGACTGAGAGAGAGCAAAGGAGACGAGAGAAAGACAGAACGATCCCTTTCCGCCGCAGAAGGAACAGGCACTGTGGCGACTACAGTACAGCCGTTTTGAAATACACGAAATGTAATCCCAGTTGAGAGTATAGACAACCATTAGCTATACACTGGAATGATGACAATGAAAATTAGCGCTGGACCGGTACTCGAACCCGAATTTTCCGCTTATCGCAAGTGGTCGCCTTAACAACTTTGGTTACTCGTGCACCATTCACAGTCAGACCCGAAACTTTAACATATCGTCGTTCCTGCATCACAGTCTGTACTCGTACACACATTGGTACGTAATTCCGCACAGACGAGGCCTACTGGAAAGTTGCTTGCCGCGAAGTCGGCGGATAAATACGAGACACATAATGGATGTACAAGTACAGGTTGTAGACATATAGACGTTTGGGTCTGTCCATGGTAAGGCGACAGCTCGCGATAAGCGGGAAATCAGGGATCGACTCGCGGTGCGGCACGTATTTTCACTGTCGTCATTCCATTATACAGCTGATGGTTGTCCATATTCGCAACTGCGAATACATTTCACATATCTCTTAATTTGTGGCGCGGTGGCCGTGCTATCAAAGTGACCTCTCGCCTGCTGCAGCAGTCAGACATAGTGACCCTACAGCAGGGCCGAGAGGTACAGCACATTGTGGAGGCGAGTAAGTTTCTTTAGTGCTTGAGGACTACTGAATGACAGTAAAACATTCTCTTAATTAAATTTCTTAAATCTAGCTTCGGCCTCTCTTATGGAATGCGAAACATGTACTACCCTCAACCATAGGGTTGGACTGAACACCACAGCTCTTTACTGGTTATGGTTCGTCCTTGTGTTCCTCCGCTCCTCTGAACAGACTTACCCAAGCAGTTGCAGGTCAACTTATTAATGTAGACCCCAGGCCAGGGTGCAATACAGGATTTTTCACATTTAACAAAGTCTGCCAGAGATGCAGTGTAAAATATTATTTCATCACAAAACCTAGTCGTTTCTCAATAAAACTGGTGTAACTGTGCGTCCTACAGTTTCGTAAGGACAAAATTGCCAGAAAAGTGAGAGAGACGCAGCCATATATTTTACACTCTCTGGTTACATTAATGTGACCACCTGTCAAATTCCTGAATAACCACCTTTTACAGTGTCAGTGAGGTTCTAGAAGGTACCAACAGGGGTGTGAAGTGACGTTAACTCCAGTGCCGTGGCTAACTGCTAGGTTTCGGTGTTGAGGATCCATGTCACAAACGGCCCGATCGAGGTGGTCCCACAGATTCTGACTGCCGGGTCGGACGACTGAGAGCGACATATATAACGTACAAAAAGGGGCGTGGCCGGAGTTACACGTGGTAAGCAGAGATGATCGTTGTCAAAGATAAAACTTAAGCATCTGTTTTCGTCCTGTCAAAGATTAAACTTATTTGTTTTCGTTCTGTCAAAGATAAAAAACTGTGTAGCTGTTCTGCAGAGCCACTATCCATATGCCGCCAAGTTCCATTGTCTCTTCTTTCCTATTAAAATTATCCCTGTGTTTATATATTTTAATATATATTATATACTTTAACTTTGACAAGGATCATCTGTGCTTATCACGTGTAACTCCGGCCACGCCCCTTTTTCTGCCTTATGTATGTCGCTCTCAGTCGTCCGACCCGTCAGTCGGCAAGACAACGGAGGAGCAACGCCTCTAAAGGTGTCCAGCGCAGTTCTGCACGAAACGTTAAAAACAGAAGATTTTCGTGGACCACGAGCTTATACCCCAGAAAGTTGTAAGTAGGCTGTTTATGTTTTCTTATTGGTAACGCCACGTAGCGCTATGTATGAAAATCACTGGCTGTGCTGTGTGCAGTCTGTGGCTAGTTTGCATTGTTGTCTGCCATTGTAGTGGGGCAGTTGGCTGTGAACAGCGCGTAGCGTTGCGCAGTTGGAGGTGAGCCGCCAGCAGTGGTGGATGTGGGGAGAGAGATGGCGAAGTTTAGAAATTTGTTAGACTGGATGTCATGAACTGCTATGTATATTATGATTTGTCAACACTATTAAGGTAAATACATTGTTTGTTCTCTATTAAAATCTTTCATTTGCTAACTATGCCTATCAGTAGTTAGTGCCTTCCGTAGTTTGAATCTTTTATTTAGCTGGCAGTAATGGCGCTCGCTGTATTGCAGTAGTTCGAGTAACGAAGATTTTTGTGAGGTAAGAGATTTGTGAAACGTATAGGTTAATGTTAGTCAGGGCCATTCTTTTGTAGGGATTTTTGAAAGTCAGATTGCGTTGCGCTAAAAAATATTGTGTGTCAGTTTAAGCACAACCATGTATAATTGTTCAAAGGGGACGTTTCAAAGTTTATCAGCAGCAAGTTACACTGTCGTGAAAGCATTCATTCTATCATTTTCTGTAGATTCTTTGATTAACGGGGTAAGAAATTCAGTTTCTGTGTGTTGCATTTAATGGTCCGTTCACTTATGTCACAGAAATAAATAAGTCATAAGCACAAGGTAAACCATTGAAAGTAAACTGAAGTGTTTAATAGCGAGAGCGCTTTCTAACTCACCAAAAACACACATAACAAGAAGTCGCTCTCGCGGAATGCAAAAGTAAGACACTACAACACAGTAATCATACTGGAAGCTCTGTATGCAGCCAAAACACTGTCCATCACCAATCACGCGCCAGTTGAAAGACTGGAGACCAAAGAAAAAATATATTAAGAAAACTCCTTGGCCCCAGATCCTACAACGACAAAATAATGCAAATCAAAAATGAAACTCTTTACCAAACTAAGAAAAAAACTCAGACACAATGAGGAAAAGAAGAACTGATTTTTATGGACAAATCCTGCGACGTCGCAATGGCTTGATCGATGCTGGTAGTTACGTATGTAGTACGTGCAAGTGCATACACCGTCTTGTCTGGTGCTCCGAGTACTCATGATTTATTTAAATAATTCGGTCGCCGTTTGCATAGTGCACCGCCTCCGCTAGTCGGTTCCGGTCTGCCGTGCTAATCGTTCCTTTTCAACCGGCTTTTGTGTGTGGAGCTCCACGAAATGCTGTTCTCCAACTAACATCACCAAATCAACAACTACTGGGACGTCAGTTCAACTAATATATTATTAAACACCATAAACAACAATTCGCATTAACTTCTTCGAATACACCTCGTTAATGTTACAGTTTCCAGAGCGGACAGTGTTCTCTGTGTGACAGATCGTCACACATGCTCCAGACCAGCATCATATGATCTCTCTGCACAGAGAAGAAGACGGTTGCTCATTGTCGTCCATGGTGCTATTCCATAGGGCGATATCTGGAGCGGCAGCAGCACGGAGTAAGCCACCTGGATCACGGGCTTCCGGGTTCGATTCCCAGCCGGATCGGGGATTTTCTCCATCTGGGAATGGATCTTTGTCTTGTCCTCATCCTTTCAGCATCATTAGGGAAAATCGCGACACTGGATAGTGAAAAGATTGGGTATTTGTACGGGCGCTGATAATCACACCGTTGAGCGTCCCAAGAACCAAAATAATAATAATAATAATAATAATAATAATAATAATCGGAATAAGCGGCCCCACATCACACCAAGTGGTGATGATGGAACACCCGTACTGCTCCCCATACATACGCTTTCCATGGGTTACTCCGTCTCTGCTCAGAATTTTCCACACAGTGGGCTGTCCGGTTTTTCGTCTTTCTTACACATTAAGAAATCTTGCGACGTCGACTTATTTCGTAGTCTAAGTTAAACCTTGAGTATGACATGCTATTTGCTACAAAATAGTCTGTGATATTTATGAAAGCAAATAGATTAAGAAAAATTTTTTACTACTTCCGCAACAACGGAAAAATACCAACCGAACTGATTTAGAGAAACAGAGAAGGACTTGAGAAAACTCCAAATCACAGAAAACATGGTCATAGATAACAAGGCAAAAAAGGAGAGGTTCCAAGTCAAAATTAAAACCTAATGAACGGTCCAAATCTGTGAAGAAGAAAGGGAAGCAATATCAGAATGAATGAGAATACTGAGCTAATAGAAAGGCACATGACATTAAAAAGTGATTGATTTAAAGTTCTCCAAAGTCGACTAAAACGAAAGAAGACCAGCGGGAGCATTTCGTGTTAATTATGATCTATACTGGAAATAGTAACACAGAGAAAAGCTGCTCTGAGTGTGTGACAAATAGTAAATGCAATTTTGTGTGTGTGTGTGTGTGTGTGTGTGTGTGTGTGTGTGTGTGTGTGTGTGTGTGTGTGTGTGTGTGTGTGCGCGCGCGCGCGCGCAAGTCAAGAGAGGGGGAAATTTGAAGATATCTTGGAATGTTTCAACCACAGTAGAAAGTTTCTCTATCAGTAGTCGGTTCACAGATGGGCAAGTAAGTGCAGTGGCGGGAAGGGGGCTAATGCAATGAATTAAACAGTCGACCAATCGCGTGACTGAGATCGGCTGATTCCGGACTACTTGCGCTGCATGCGAGTCCGCGTCCTCTAGGTAGACAAAGAGCTGCAGCAAAGAACGTGTGTTCATGGGTCTATAAGCTTCTGTAATTAAATTGTTTGCCTTTCCATTCTTTAAGCTCAGGATAGCTGTAATACAGAAAGAAGGGAGAGGCTGTTTCTGAGGCAGTTGTGTTTAAATGGTAACTTCAGTTGATATGAATACCACAAATTAAGTTTTCAGTGCTTTCTTATATAGGATGACGAACGTGTTGAGAGAGTCCAGTGCATCGCTGTCATAGTGGAAGGGGACAGCGCAAACGTCGTTTGCTTCAGGACTGTCCACCATGTCAGTAGCAGTGGAACAGTGGACGATAGAACATCGGTTATTCGCATGCGATATCTCTATCGTACATACCGAGTCTGTCGTTACAACACGGCGAATATTTCTTTGCCATTTTAATTGCACAGTTCCAAGTTGCACTACGGTCCTTGATGAATTACAGCTTTCAGAACAGAAAACTTTCTTCACCTGAAAACATTACTAGAGAGGTAATCTTTAGGAGTCAGAGAGCATGCACACGTCAACTTGCACGATGTCTACGGATGACAGGAACGTTACATTTGGATCTAAAATTCCATTCGTATAAAATTCTGATAGTTCAGTGGATCAGATACAGGGGTTTCAATAATAAGACGGGTTCGCTGTGCGTACGCAAGTGATCTTTGAAGACGACCGAAATATAGTAGTGTTTACTAACCATGAGACACATTTTCACTTACGTGAGTCAGTTAAACAGATATATCGTTTTCGGATCCCCGAACAGCCTTGCGTACTTCATGAAAGACCTGTCCAATCCCCAAATGTGACTGTGTGATGTGTCGTAACTGCTGTTGGTGAGACGGCGTAACAGTGAACTCAGAACGTTAAGCACACAGGCTGAATACATTCTTTCTGGCGGAACTACTGGGACGACGAATGAACATGAGGTGTATTCTGTTTGTTTTCAAGAGGATGGTGCAATATCATTAAAGAGGAGCTGGGTTTCACTGACCAATGCTTGTTGGCCCGAGTTTGGAGAAACTTCAGGTATAGATTTGAAAATTGTATTCGAAAGAATGGCCGTCACTTATATGACATGATTTTTCGTAAGTGAACATGTAAATAAAATATGAGTTGTTAACCTTCGATTTTTTTATAAATATATATTTTCTCAAAAATCAACATACTAGTATTCATACTACTGTAAATGACAGAATGTTTCCTTTAATAAGGTCATTATCTTTTCTCTGATCCACCTCCAATTTAACTGCAATCTGTTTATGATGGTCGAACGTTAAATTTCGTTCTTATTTTTCCTCCGAGTGACGCATCGTTTTCAGAAAATAAAAGTGTACGTGGCATGTTGTTGTTGTTGTGGTCTTCAGTCCTGAGACTGGTTTGATTCAGCTCTCCATGCTACTCTATCCTGTGCAAGCTTCTTCATCTCCCAGTACCTACTGCAACCTACATTCTTCTGAATCTGCTTAGTGTATTCATCTCTTGGTCTCCCTCTACGATTTTTACCCTCCATGCTGCCCTCCAATGCTAAATTTGTGATCCCTTCATGCCTCAAAACATGTCCTACCAACCGATCCCTTCTTCTAGCCAAGTTGTGCCACAAACATCTCTTCTCCCCAATCCTATTCAATACTTCCTCATTAGTTATGTGAGATACCCATCTAATCTTCAGCATTCTTCTGTAGCACCACATTGCGAAAGCTTCTATTCTCTTCTTGTCCAAACTATTTATCGTCCATGTTTCACTTCTATACATGGCTACACTCCATACAAATACTTTCAGAAACGACTTCCTGACACTTAAATCTATACTCGATGTTAACAAATTTCTCTTCTTCAGAAACGATTTCCTTGCCATTGCCAGTCTACATTTTATATCCTCTCTACTTCGACCATCATCAGTTATTTTACTCCCTAAATAACAAAACTCCTTTACTACTTTAAGTGCCTCATTTCCTAATCTAATTCACTCAGCATCACCCGACTTAATTCGGCTACATTCCATTATCCTCGTTTTGCTTTTGTTGATTTTCATCTTATACCCTCCTTTCAAGACACTGTCCATTCCGTTCAACTGCTCTTCCAAGTCCTTTGCTGTCTCTGACAGAATTACAATGTCATCGGCAAACCTCAAAGTTTTCATTTCTTCTCCATGGATTTTAATACCTACTCCGAATTTTTCTTTTGTTTCCTTTACTGCTTGCTCAATATACAGATTGAATAACATCGGGGAGAGGCTATAACCCTGTATCACTCCTTTCCCAACCACTGCTTCCCTTTCATGACCCTCGACTCTTATAACTGCCATCTGGTTTCTGTACAAATTGTAAATAGCCTTTCGCTCCCTGTATTTTACCCCTGCCACCTTCAGAATTTGAAAGAGAGTATTCCAGTCAACATTGTCAAAAGCTTTCTCTAAGTCTACAAATGCTAGAAACGTAGGTTTGCCTTTTCTTAATCTTTCTTCTAAGATAAGTCGTAAGGTTAGTATTGCCTCACGTGTTCCAACATTTCTACGGAATCCAAACTGATACTGGTACGTGGCATAACACTGTTGAATTGTGAAAAGTTTCCAAAAAACTATCAAATTTCTCGATTTTTTTACGCACTCAACACTGCCTTGTGTTACTGTAATAAGATACATCAAACCCTCTTGCATCTACTAGTATTTGGAAACAATACAATAGCCAGTGCACCCTCTGTACACTCACTTTGCGTCATCGTTCAGCTGTCTGGCACACTGAGTTTCAATTCTCAGTAAGCAGTATTTGAGAAGACGTATCAGAGTCGACCAGAGGACTGCATATGTGAGCTGTTGCAGTACCACCGTATTTAATGCTGATTCGTCAAAAGATTGACAGTTGCCTCCTTAGTCCGTGGCCAGCGGTTCTCCCAGGTTTCAACTTGACAGCTTGGCAGATTACAAGAATGAATGCAGTGAGATCTCGAAACGAATAGCAAAGGAATAAAGGTAAATAAATAAAACAAAGGCAGAAAAGTTTGTGACAGTCACAGTACTCACGGCGTTGGATTCATGAAGTATGTCTAACAAGTACCTGAAGATGACATAATATTGTCTTCAAATGGATTATATGAGTATCACTGCAATAAAGAAATTCACAATGTTTTATAAACATCCAATTTATTTTCCGTACATTTGATATTTTTACGATTAGTTGATACATTATTGAGAGACAAAATTTCTTTTTTTTTCCACATAATCTACGACCCTTTTGAACTGCCTTAAACCACCATGGAACTAAGGCCATGACACAAAAATGTCTGTGCCACTGTTTAGCGGCCTTCACAACAAAGTCAATACCTCCAAATCTCCTTCCGAGAAGGGATTCCTTCAGTTTACGGAAGGGGTGGTAATCACACGGTGCCATATCAGGCTGTCGGGATGTTTTAGTTTGTCCACGCAAGCTATGTGATCACAGTTGTGGTTTCTGACTGACATCTGCTGTTGGCCTGCTATTATCATACATCAGCAGAATATAGTGTTTTTGCCTATGTTGTCGAACGCGACGCATTCGAACATGAAGTTTCTTAAGGGCTACCATTTACGTGTTTCGTGTGGCAAGATGTCCATAAGCAGAAGTCGTTCTCAGTCATAAAACACAGTATCTATCACTTGTTCTGGTAAAGGCGCAGTATTCAATTTCTCATTCTTCGGCGAGTTTGCAAGATGCTATTCCATCGACTGTCTTTTCGTTCCTGGTTCTAAGTGTTGCAACCAGGTTTCGTATCTCGTCGCATTTCTTGTAAGGAAGTCTTCTCTAGAATTCCCGTACCGTTGCAAAAGTTCACTGCACGCTGTCTTCCCTGATTTCTTCACCGACATCCGTCAACATTATCAGAACCCACCTGGCGCAAACTTTTTTTCATTTCCATTGACTCCATATTCTGCGCATACTAGTTTCGCATACTCCGACTTGAATTGACAGTTTATTCACTGTTATGCGTTCTTCAGTCAAAATCAGGTTGTGAATACTCTACACAACTGTCAGGGGTGTGTGCAGAGCTCAGTATGCCACTGCACGGAAGATCCCGAGAATTTTTGTGCCACGTTCACCAGATAATCTGCTTGCTCAACGACTAACTGTGCTGCGATTAACAGCATCATGTCTATAAACTTTCTTCAATCACTTGTGAATGTTTGCCAGTGCCTTGTTCTCACCACGCAGGAACTCCAGAACAGCACGTTGCTTCAGTTGAAGACAAACTGCAACAGCCATCTTTACGAATTGCTACGACAGAACGACTTGCAGAAACAGGTTAAATTAGATTTGAATACAAACGGGAAAAATGTTTCTACGACCTCCGTGAATAGCAAAGATGTAGGACAAAAGTTGGATGTTTGAAGGAAAAAAAATAGTCGTTCTTTTATTTTGGTGTATGTTTCGTACTTACATGAGAATAACATTTTAAAAAGTTGCAAATGCAAGGGAATTGACTCTCATTAAAATAAATAAATAACAGCTGTTACTCTTATGGATATTTCCGAAGTAGCAGACTCCACGAAAATAAAGTGTAGCTATGATAATCGATATTTTAAGAACAATTGACAGATAAGGTTAACGTAAAGTTAGGTGACTAATGGTTGTCAACAGATGCGCGAGAGTGTAAGTAAATTACCAACCAGTATGATAGCAGTCATCCCAATAACATTTCCCCGATTACTACGTCTCAAAAGTTGCACTCGTAGCTATTTCAACACCTAGCCACAGCTACACTTGCACTCCCCATCTCATTCATCTGCTATATGACTAGCCTCGTCAAATCGAACATGCCAATTGGACGGCTGAAGATTTCATAACGTCTGATGATCTGGATGTCGACGGAAAGTTGAATTGTGGCTCACAGCTTTTGCTTCGTTTTGTTGAAGGGCCTGTGAACATTTGACATTTTCAACGTTATGTTATGAGCCTAAAGTGGAGGGTATTTATAGTGCTGCAGATTTTACAGTCAGGGACGTCATATACGCCATCTGATCAAAAGTGTACGGACACCTACTAAGTTGGCATTAATATGGGTTGTGTTTGCGTACCGCTTTTACAAGGGCTTGAACCATCCTGGAGACACTTTGTGTGGAGATTCAACGTCTGTGGAGGAATGGCAGAACATTCTTCCTCAAGAGCCGCAGCCAAGGAATATAGTGATGTTGGATGCTGCGGTCTGAAGCGAAGGCGAAGCTCTAACTCATCCGAACGGTAGTCTGTTCAGTTCAGGTCGGGACTCGGGGCAGGGAGTATTCCTGTCCACAAACCATTTCCTCACAGATACCCGCGCGGGTAGCTAAGTGGTCTGGGCGCATTGCCACGGTTCGCGCGGCTCCCTCCGTAGGAGTTTCGAGTCCTGCCGGGGGAATGTGTATGTGTGTTGTTCTTAGCGTAAGTTAGTTTACGTTAGATTAAGTATGGTGTAAGCGTAGGGGCCGATGACCTCAGGAGTTTGGTCCCATGGTAACTTACCACAAATTTGCATTCCCATTTTTCCTCGCAGATGCTGCTTTATGACGGGGCGCATTGTCATCCCGATACAGTCATCGTCTCCGAACTGTTCCTCTACTGTACACATCCCGGTGAAATTTGTCCATATCCTTCCACATTCAGAGTTTTCTCAAGCGCAATAAGGGGACTACATCCTAACCACGCAATACATCTCCAAACCGTAACACCACCTCCTCCGTAGTTCACTGTTGGCACAATAAATCAAGGCATGTAACGTTATCCTGCCAACCGTTCCATCGGTTTACCACATGACACAGAGTGATTCATCACTCCAAATCACTAGTTTCCAGTCACCTACTGTTCTGTGGCGTCGCTTTTTACACAGCCTCAAGCGTCACTCAGCGTTGACAGTCCGTTAAGTAAGATCGTGGTCAAGTTAATCAGTAGAAAAATGTACTTGACAACAAACTAAAACATATACCTACACCATGCATGAACAAAAGAAATCTGCAATCACAAGTGATAATACGTCCAGTCGCCCGTAGTATCGATAATTGCTTGACATCGAGTGTCGCTTGAAGCGAAGTTTTCCGCATATTCATATGGAAGGGACCCCAAACTGCGCCGCATCTGCTTTGACGTTTGTTTCAGAGTGAAGATCTTTTTCCTTGCAACTTCTGTTTGACGTACGACCATATATTTTCAGTAGTAGTAGTGTCGGGGGAACCTGAGAGCCAATCCAGTTCCTGCACACCTTTCTCCTTTTTCCAGTCGCTGCAAGGCCTGCTGCGGCGCTTCGGATCACTGTTCTCCTGCAGTCTCCAATCGTCGTTTTTGTCGATAAACCAACGTTGGACACACAGCATCAGACATTTTTGATAAACTCGACGCGTAAACTGGGCTCAGTTGCGTGTAATGCCGACCACTCTCTTACTTTACAGACTGTATGTGGCTTATGAGGAGCTGCTTGACCATTCAACCACAGTTTTTCAACTTCATATGCACAGTCATTGTGCTAGCCGAACTGTTGGTAGCGCTTTGGAACTGACCAGTAAGTCATTCCAGTGATTTCATACGATTTTTGACAATCGCCTATCGCAGTGTTCGACGGTCACTGTCCGGTAGTACATGAGACTGGCCTGGTGTTTGATGCGCTGTGGTTGTTCCTTCGGATTCTCGTTTCACAGTCACCTCACTTGGGCAACTTTGAAGGGTTGAAATGTCTTTGATGGTTTCATTACTCAGATGACAACCAATGACTAGTCCATGCTGGAAGTCACTGAGGTCTCCTAATCGAACCATTCTGCTGCTAATGATTCTCTGCTGACAACACGGTACTGTTGTACTGGCGGGTCTGTCTCACGTGACATTCATTGGTAGATTCCGCATCATATAGGGGTATCGGGAAACTCTTAATTAGACAACGTATAGCTGGAGCGTGTGTGTATGGCGTAGTTAGAGCAGCAACAGCGATCAGAGGAATATAAAGCCGATTTTATCAATATGAGTCTAGTCAAACTCGGAGTTTATTGAATGGTATACCCACTGAAGCGCCAAAGAAACGGGTATAGGCGTGCCTATTCAAATACAGAGACTTGTAAACAGTCATATAGGCGAATACAGCGCTGCGGTCGGCAACGCCTTTATAAGACAACAAGTGTCTGGCGCAGTTGTTAGATCGGTTACTGCTGCTAACAATGGCAGGTTATCAAGATTTAAATGAGTTTGAACGTGGTGTTGTAGTTGGCATGTGAGCGACGGGCCACAGCATCTCCAAGGTAGCGATGAAGTGGAGATTTTGCCGTACAACCATTTCACGACTGTATCTTGAAATGTCAGGAATCCGATAAAACATCAGATATCCGACATCGTTGCGACGGGAAAAAGATCCTGCAATAACGGAACCAATGACGACTGAAGAGGATCGTTCTACGAGATAGAAGTGGAACCCTTCCGCAAATTGCTGCAGATTTCAGTGCTGGCCTATCACCAGTACCTATAAAGTACCAAAGATGGTCGTTTTAAATTTGATTCTATAAGTGTTGGTAAAACGTAATCTCCTCAAGCTGCAGCATGTGTAACAACCCTGGCGCAGACCGCACTCGCTTGGATATGGAGCTCGTGAACATAAATAGTTAATTGTGTAATTGTCAATTAAGTTAATTTTACACCACAAGGAACTTAATTAGAGCCTATTTCATCTTATCCATTGAATATTTTACTTGTTTCAACGTATTTATCGGAAGAAATTATAAGGGCTTGTTTCCGCGCACTTTACAGGTAGGTTTTCATAAAAATTTAAGAAGTTTGCATAAATAGTAAGTGAAGAACTTGTTGTTTTCGTTACACATATATAGTACTTAGTAGTGCTGTATCTCCTCGGGGAATTAAAAGTTTTAAGTTCTGTCTTTTAATTCTTTTCAAAACGCGATATGTCCTTCGGGTATACAAGCTTCGAGTTTTAACGTTACTTCAAGTGCATTACATCACTATGTTAATAGTATACATGTATGTTAGTGTTCTTCATAACTTTAGTGATTCTTGTGATCTGTAGTTAACAGAACACTGCTTTTATTGCGTAGATAAATTTTGTAAAAAGATTGTCGACAACCATGAGCGAGAAGTGCCAACGGCCTTGCCGTAGTAGCAACAACGGTTCCCGTTCGATCACCGAAGTGAGCACTGTCGGGCTGGGCTAGCACTTGGATGGATGACCACCCAGTCTGCCAAGCGCTGCTGGCAAGCGAGGTGCAAACTGAGGAGCGACTTGACTGAGAAGTAGCGGCTCCGGTCTCGTAAACTGACATACGCCTGGGAGAGCGGTGTGCTGACCACATGCCCTCCGTTTCCGCATCTAGTAACTCCTGTAGCCTAAGGATGACACTGCGGCCGGTCGGTACCGTTGGACCTTCATGGCCTGTTCGGGTGGAGTTAAGTTTTATGTTTCAGCTGCCATAGGAAAGTTAGTTCTGGGGTTCTATGTTAGTGTTGCCACAGATGGTTACATTGGGGGGAATGTAGTGGCATGTGAACTGGGGAAGTAAATGGGTCTCTTCCATGGCATTGCAAAGAATGTTCAAGGAACAGGAAAACAGCTGAACAGGAAGGGAAGCCTTAAGGCTGAACTCGATAGTGCTAAGGAGGAACTGATGAGGTTAAGGCGGAAGAAGGGTAAAGACAGGTGGGAAGTGATAGAAAAGGAACAAGAGTCACAGAAAGAGAACAGTATCTGAAAGTTTCATAACTGGCACAAACAACAGATTTGCCATGCTACCTCAGTTAACTAAGAAAGGGGCACAGACAGATGTCAGTCTGGTTAATACTCAACATACTTTCACCAGGAAACCAACTGTTTTAAAAAAAAGCGCGAAGTAGGAGGAAAGTTCTGTTGTTAGGTAGTAACGGCGGAAGGGGTGTGGGCCAGTCTTGCAGGAAAAATTAGGCGACAGTTCCAGGTCGCAAGTTGTTTTCAAGTCCAGTACATGTCTTAGTCTAGTGACAGAGGATACAGGATCATTGTGTAAGGGTTTTACTAAGCAGGATTTTGTTGTGACGGTGGATAGCGCCGGTAACAGTATTGATAGGAATGAGCGCTACAATGTTGAGTGTGACCTGGTAAAAATAGTAGCTGCAATAGCTGCAACGAACCATACAAATGTTCGCTTAGTTCCTGCTTTCATGTGGTATGATCGACCCAGTTGAACTGCTCTGTCAGGAGGGTCAGTATGGAGTTTGATAAGATGCTTCGGGTGGCTACTTTGTCAGGCACAGGTTTGGTTTGTGTTGCTGGGATTGTTAAGAGGGACTTCACAAGGTATGACCTGCATCTCAATGGCAATAGAAAAATCTTCAAGGGCGAGGGCACGAAACTCATGGGAGTACCTCTCAACATTGAATGAAATTAAGTTAATTAGAAGCTCAGACAGGTATGAACTAGAGATGTTAAAATATCATAGGATTCTCGCAAAAGTACAGTGAAAAATAATGTTAGTGTATTGCATCAGAATGTCAAGGGATTGGAAGATAGTAAATGATCTTCTTGTTTGTTTTAGAAGATTTAGAAACCGAAGGTGGAATAGATGTATTTTGCCTGTCCGAACATCACCTAGTCACAGATATGGAAAGGAAATGTAGGTGGATATAAGCTTTTAGCACATGTAGGTAGAGACACTATGGAGAGGAGTTGTCATATACTGAGTGATCAAAAAGTCAGTATAAATTTGAAAACTGAATAAATCACGGAATAATGTAGTTAGAGATGTACAAATTGACACACATGCTTGGAATGACATAGGGTTTTATTAGAACCAAAAAAATACAAAAGTTCAAAAAGTGTCCGACAGATGGCGCTTCGTCTGATCAGAGTAGCAATAATTTGCATAACAAAGTAAGGCAAAGCAAAGATGATGTTCTTTACAGGAAATGCTCAATATGTCCACCATCATTCCTCAACAATAGCTGTAGTCGAGGAATAATGTTGTGAACAGCACTGTAAAGCATGTCCGGAGTTATTGTGAGGCATTGGCGTCGGATGTTGTCTTTTAGCAACCCTAGAGACGTCTGTCGACCACGATACACTTGCGACTTCAGGTAACCCCAAAGCCAATAATCGCACGGACTGAGGTCTGGGGACCTGGGAGGCCAAGCATGACGAAAGTGGCGGCTGAACACACGATCATCACCAAACGACGCGCGCAAGAGATGTTTCACGCGTCTAGCAATATGGGGTGGAGCGCCATCCTGCATAAACATCGTACGTTCCAGCAGGTGTTTATCAGCCAGGCTGGGGATGATGCGATTCTGTAACATATCGGCGTACCTCTCACCCGTCACGGTAGCGGTTACAAAACCAGAATCACGCATTTCCTCTAAGAAAAAAAGGCCCGATAACGGTGGATGTGGTAAATCCAACTCATACCGTGACTTTCTCGTCGTGCAATGGAGTTTCTACGACAGTTCTAAGATTTTCGGTAGCCCAAATTCTGCAGTTGTGGACGTTGACAGACCCTCGAAGCGTGAAGTGAGCTTCGTCGGTCCACAACAAGTTACTCAACCAATCGTCATCTTCCGCCATCTTTTGAAACCCCCACACCGCAAATGCCCTCCGCTTCACTAAATCGCCAGGTAACAGTTCATGATGCCAATGGATTTTGTACGGATAGCATCGGAGGGTACGCCTCAGTGCCAACCAAACAGTAGTGTATGGAATGCCGGTGCGACGTGCGACTGCACGAGCGCTGACTTCCTCATGCATAGACGAACCCGCTACAGTCTCTATTACTTCCTGAACTTTCTCAGCAGCATTACGCCTTGTGCTCGGTCGGCCACTACGGGGTCTATCGTCTAAACAAGCCGTGGTTTCGAACTTCGAAATGATTCTCACCACAGCTGCATTTGTCAATGGACCTTTACCCGTTCGAATCCCCTTCCTATGGCGATAGGACCGTAACGCTAAACCAGCACATTCCCCATTCTGATAATACAGCTTCACAAAAAGCTGGCGCATCTGATTCTCTCTCTCATTACAGCTCATTTTATACACGATTGTCATGCGCAGTCACTGACGTTTTGCTGTCCAGCGCCATCTGTCGGACATTTTGTGAACTTTCTTTTGTTCTAATAAAACACTATGTCATTCCAAGCATGTGTGTCAATTTTTACCTCTCTATCTACATTATTCCGTGGTTTATTAAGTTTTCAAATTTATACTGACTTTTTGATCACCTGGTATGTTAAAATTTATTGTAGAAACTAAAAGTTTATTTAGAAATTAAATTTTTTTGTGTAGAGCAACATATAGAAGCATGTGAATGTGAGCTTAAACTAAATAATGATACTTTTATAATTATAACTGTGTATAGGTTCCCATTGGGAAATTTTCAGCTATTCCTGAAAAACTTTGGTTCTTTGTTGTGATATTTGTCAGACAGGGGGATTCAAATTACTCTTTGTGAGAATTTCAATGTAGATTTTCTGATAAAAAGCATGGCATTGAGCCATTACTTGGTTCTTTCAATTTCACATCAGTTACTGATTTTTCTACTAAGGTAGTACAGGAAAGTAGCAACTGATAATGTTTTTATAGACCAGGATAAATTTAATCAAATAAAAACTTTTCCTTTTAATAATGGTCTTTTTGATTATGATGCACACCTAGTTACAGTATATGGCGTAGCTCCATACAGTAATGCAAAACAGTTTTCCATAATAGTGCATTCAATTAACGATTTAAGAATTGCAAATTTTAGGAAAAGCTTGCAAAAGTTAGACTGGGATGAGGTGTACAGGGAACCTAGTGCTAATTTAAAAATTTAACTCATATCATGTTATTTTTCTGAGTGTATCTGAAAACAGCTTCCCTAAGAAAACAGTGAAACATAATTGTAAGAAACCATCTAAAAAGCCATGGCTTTCTAAATGGATTAAAATCTCTCATAAACAGAAAAGGGAAATGTATCTCATAGCTAGCTGGAGTAATAATACAAAAAATAGTCGTTGTTGTTGTTGTTGTGGTCTTCAATCCTGAGACTGGTTTGATGCAGCTCTCCATGCTACTATCCTGTGCAAGCTTCTTCATCTCCCAGTACCTACTGCAACCTACAGCCTTCTGAATCTGCTTAGTGTATTCATCTCTTGGTCTCCCTCTACGATTTTTACCCTCCACGCTGCCCTCCAATACTAAATTTGTGATCCCTCGATGTCTCAGAACATGTCCTACCAACCGATCCCTTCTTCTAGTCAAGTTGTGCCAAAAGCTCCTCTTCTCCCCAATTCTATTCAATACCTCCTCATTAGTTATGTGATCAACCCATCTAATCTTCAGTATTCTTCTGTAGCACCACATTTCGAAAGCTTCTACTCTCTTCTTGTCTAAACTATTTATCGTCCACGTTTCACTTCCATACATGGCTACACTCCATACAAATACTTTGAGAAACGGCTTCCTGACACTTAAAACAATACTCGATGTTAACAAATTTCTCTTCTTAAGAAACGCTTTCCTTGCCATTGCCAGTCTACATTTTATATCCTCTCTACTTCGACCATCATCAGTTATTTTGCTCCCCAAATAGCAAAACTCCTTTACTACTTTAAGTGTCTCATTACCTAATCTAATCCCCTCAGCATCACCCGATTTAATTTGACTACATTCCATTATCCTCGTTTTGCTTTTGTTGATGTTCATCTTATATCCTCCTTTCAAGACACTGTCCATTCCGTTCAACTGCTCTTCCAAGTCCTTTGCTGTCTCTGACAGAATTACAATGTCATCGGCGAACCTCAAAGTTTTTACTTCTTCTCCATGGATTTTAATACCTACTCAGAACTTTTCTTTTGTTTCCTTTATTGCTTGCTCAATATACGGATTGAATAACATCGGGGAGAGGCTACAACCCTGTCTCACTCCCTTCCCAACCACTGCTTCCCTTTCATGTCCCTCGACTCTTATAACTGCCATCTGCTTTCTGTACAAATTGTAAATAGCCTTTCGATCTCTGTATTTTACCCCTGCCACCTTCAGAATTTGAAAGAGAGTATTCCAATCAACATTGTCAAAAGCTTTCTCTAAGTCTACAAATGCTAGAAACGTAGGTTTGCCTTTCCTTAATCTTTCTTCTAAGATAAGTCGTAGGGTCAGTATTGCCTCACGTGATCCAAAATTTCTACGGAATCCAAACTGATCTTCCCCGAGGTCGGCTTCTATCAGTTTTTCCATTCGTCTGTAAAGAATTCGTGTTAGTATTTTGCAGCTGTGACTTATTAAACTGATAGTTCGGTAATTTTCACATCTGTCAACACCTGCTTTCTTCGGGATTGGGATTATTATATTCTTCTTGAAGTCTGAGGGTATTTCGCCTGTCTCATACATCTTGCTCACCAGATGGTAGAGTTTTGTCAGGACTGGCTCTCCCAAGGCCATCAGTAGTTCTAATGCGATGTTGTCTACTCCGGGGGCCTTGTTTCGACTCAGGTCTTTCAGTGCTCTGTCAAACTCTTCACGCAGTATCGTATCTCCCATTTCATCTTCATCTACATCCTCGTCCATTTCCATAATATTGTCCTCAAGTACATCGCCCTTGTATAGACCCTCTATATACTCCTTCCACCTTTCTCCTTTCCCTTCTTTGCTTACAACTGGGTTTCCATCTGAGCTCTTGATGTTCATACAAGTGGTTCTCTTTTCTCCAAAGGTCTCTTTAATTTTCCTGTAGGCAGTATCTATCTTACCCGTAGTGAGATAAGCCTCTACATCCTTACATTTGTCCTCTACCCATCCCTGCTTAGCCATTTTGCACTTCCTCTTGATCTCATTTTTGAGACGTTTGTATTCCTTTTTGCTTGCTTCATTTACTGCATTTCTATATTTTCTCCTTTCATCAATTAAATTCAATATTTCTTCTGTTACCCAAGGGTTTCTACTAGCCCTCGTCTTTTTACCTATTTGATCCTGTGCTGCCTTCACTATTTCATCCCTCAAAGCTACCCATTCTTCTTCTACTGTATTTCTTTCCCCAATTTGTGTCAATTGTTCCCTTATGCTCTCCCTGAAACGCTGAACAACCTGTGATTTAGTCAGTTTATCCAGGTCCCATCTCCTTAAGTTCCCACCTTTTTGCAGTTTCTTCAGTTTCAATCTACAGTTCATAACCAATAGATTGTGGTCAGAGTCCACATCTGCCCCTGAAATGTCTTCTAATTTAAAACCTGGTTCCTAAATCTCTGTCTTACCATTATATAATCTATCTGATACCTTTTAGTATCTCCAGGGTTCTTCCATGTATACAACCTTCTTTCATGATTCTTAAACCAAGTGTTAGCTATGATTAAGTTGTGCTCTGTGCAAAATTCCACCAGGCAGCTTCCTCTTTCATTTCTTAGCCCCAATCCATATTCACCCACTATGTTTCCTTCTCTTCGTTTTCCTACTGACGAATTCCAGTCACCCATGACTATTAAATTTTCTTCTCCCTTCACTACCTGAATAATTTCTTTTGTCTCATCATACATTTCATCAATTTCTTCGTCATCTGCAGAGCTAGTGGGCATACAAACTTGTACTACCGTAGTAGGTGTGGGCTTTGTGTCTATCTTGGCCACAATAATGTGTTCACTATGCTGTTTGTAGTAGCTTACCCGCAATCCTATTTTCCTATTCATTATTAAACCTACTCCTGCATTACCCCTATTTGATTTTGTATTTATAACCCTGTATTCACCTGACCAGAAGTCTTGTTCGTCCTGCCACTGAACTTCACTAATTCCCACTATATCTAACTTTAACCTATCCATTTCCCTTTTTAAATTTTCTAACCTAGCTGCCTTATTAAGGGATCTGACATTCCACGCTCCGATCCTTAGAACGCCAGTTATCTTTCTCCTGATAACGACGTCCTCTTGAGTAGTCCCCGCCCGGAGATCCGAATGGGGGACTATTTTACCTCCGGAGTATTTTACCCAAGAGGACGCCATCATCATTTAATCATACAGTAAAGCTGCATGCCCTCGGGAAAAATTACGGCTGTAGTTTCCTCTTGCTTTCAGCCGTTCGCAGTACCAGAACAGCAAGACCATTCTGGTTAGTGTTACAAGGCCAGATCAGTCAATCATCCAGACTGTTGCCCCTGCGACTACAGAAAAGGCTGCTGCCCCTCTTCAGGAACCACACGTTTGTCTGGCCTCTCAACAGATACCCCTCCGCTGTGGTTGCACCTACGGTACGGCTATCTGTATCGTTGAGGCACGCAAGCCTCCCCACCAACGGCAAGGTCCATGGTTCATGGGGAGGGGGGGGGGGGAATAGTCAAACATTATGAAATTTACTGCACTGTATTAAGAAAAATTATAAGAAAGACCAGACATATGTGCATCGTGTCTGAGACTAGCATCTCTGATAATAAGATCAAAACAATTTGTAATATTGTTAAAAGGACAGCTGGGAGCATCAGGAAGACTGTATTTCTATCAAACTCAATGAAAGGTTTGTTAACAAAACGTCAGAAGTAGAAAATTTTAATAATCTTTTTTTATGTGGGGTAGAGATAATAGGATCTAGCTACTCATTAGAAAATGCAAGGTTGTGTATGGAACAGGCAATATCTATGCAATTTGGTAAAAATTGAAATTCAACCTACCTCTCCTACTGAAATTAGGAAAATAATAAATTGATTCAAATGTAAAAGCTCACATGGAATTGATGTTATTTCCAACAGAGTACTAAAAGCTTGTTCCCTACAGATAAGCAGGATTCTCAGCCATATATGTAGTAACTCCCTGAAACAGGGCATTATTCCGGATAGACCGAAATAAGCTGTTTCTAAACCATTGCATGATGCCAACAACTACTGCCCAATCTCACTTCTGATAGCTTTATCCAAGAGTAGCTTCACGTATTTGTAAAATTGAAGTACTAACAAAATATCAGTTTCGCTTCCAGAAAGGCTTTCCAACGTAAAGTGCTAAATTGCTTTCATTGATCAAATATTAAATGATGTGAATAACCGAACATCACTCAATGGGATTTTTTGTGATTTATGAAAGGCTTTTTACTGTGTGAATCATGAAAGTCTTCTAGGTAAGCTGAAGTATTCTGTTGTTAGTTGGCCAGTGCACAAATGGTTTAATTCATATTTAACTGGAAGGTTATCAAGAATGGTGTCCCACAAGGTTCAGTCTTGCCACTCAGTGTTCATAAAGATGCAAAGCTACTTCTTTTGCTGGTGATACAGGTATAGTAATCTCACCAAACAAAAAAGAACTAGATCAGGAAATTGTAAATAGTGTTTTTCAGAAAATTATTAAGTGGTTTTCTGCAAATGGACTCACTAAATCTTGAGAAAACACAGTATATACAGTTCCATATAAAAATGGCATAGCACCACTGATAAATATAGTCTCTGAACAGAAGTGTGTTGCTAAGGCAGAATATTCAAAATTTCTGAGTGTGTGCATTAATGAGAAACTGAATTGAAAGAATAACATTGACGATCTGCGGAAACATTTAGGTTCAGCTATTTATGCTATCAGGATAATTGCAATTTTTCTGATAAACGTGTCAGTAAATTAGCCTACTACGCTTATTATCACTCACTGCTTTCATATGACATATTTTGGGGTAATTCATCATTAAGAGAAAAGTATTCGTTGCTCAAAAGTTTGTAATCAGAGTAATAGCTGGAAACCACCCAAGATCACCTCACAGACATTTAAGAAACTCGGGATACCCACAGTACCTTCGCAATACATGTATTCACTTGTGAAATTGGTTATTAATAACCCATCCCATTTCAAAAATAATGGCGAAGTACATAGCTACAACACTAGGAGAAAGGGTGATCTTCGTTATTCTGGGTTCACTCAGACTTTGGCACAGAAAGGAGTTAATCGTGCTGACACAAAAATCATTGGTCGTTTACCAAATAGTATTAAAATTTGACAGATAGCCAACCAGCATTTAAAAATTTTTCTGGATGACAGCGCCTTCTGCTCAGTGGATGAATTTTTAGATATTAAGCAGTAATTGTATAAAGAAGGATTATATCTTGTAAATAAAATTTATGTTAAATGGATACGTTCCACATCATTACGAAATGTCGTATTCATGGTATATGGCTCAAGGATTAATGTTATATAACAATATCCTAGCGTCTAATCTGGCCACTGTACGCAGAGGACAGCTCCGACACAGCCAAGCATAACTTGACAGAATACTAGGTTATCTTTATACTAACTAACCAGTAAAGCTTCAGGACAAGTTAAGGATCATGTAATGGAAGTAAGGTCTACTTTTAACACAATGTTATTTAGTATAAAGTTGAACAAAGCTAAATCAAAGATTTTTTGCTTTTAACGGAAAATCTTTTACTCTTAAATAAAGTAAAGGTTAATCAAAAGTTAGCAAGGACACAAAATCAATTGAACCTCGAATTGTGTTAACAAAACTTGAGAGTTTCACTGTGGAGGAACACTATGGAAGGAAGACTGCTTGAAGACAAGATATCATTATCTGTGCAGCTCGATGATGCAAGATTAAAGAACACAAACTCAAATTGGAATTAACTTAGCAATTTAGGTTGCAGATCTAAAAGATATGAGTAGCGAGCTGCTCAGATTCTGTATCGCGCTGCAGCAGATTGGGGAAACTTACATCTGCTCTGAGTCAGCGGAGTGCGCAAACAGCCCCAGACGGCCTCGAAACTCTATCCGGGATCCTCGAAAAATTCCTCCCTCCTGCCCATCTTCCTGCCTCTCAAAAACTATTGCCTACGCCACTGCCGAGAAATGTCACAATTTTCGAAAAATCGGGGAAAAGACGGCAAAGTTCCACCTCTATGCTTACACGAGGTTGGCCCTTGACTGAAACACTGTGTTACTTCGATTGTTGGCGCGTTCACGCCTTGCGCTTGATGGCACAATGCAGCCTCATCGAGTAAACCAAATTTTTGGAGTGAAAAGAGAGATGAAGCTACACGCTAGCTGTCTGGCGCGACGGAGTCAGGCGTTTAGAAGCGAGCTTAGAGAAGCCTTATTGTCGTACTGAATTTATATCACGGGGGTTGTGAGGCAGACGGGACGCCTGTCATCCAGGCTGACAGCTTGCCTGCACACTGTGGTGGTGGCGCGGGCCATCCCGACTTATGCCGAAGTTAGCCCACCCTCAAAGACGCTTGGGCTGCTGGATTTGCCGTGCGGTCTCAGGCGCTGCAGTCACGGACTGTGCGGCTAGTCCCAGCGGAGGTTCGAGTCCTCCCTCGGGCATGGGTGTGTGTGTTTGTCCTTAGGATAATTAAGGTTACGTAGCGTGTAAGCTTAGGGACTGATGACCTTAGCAGTTAAGTCCCATAAGATTTCACACACACATTTTTTTGAAGACGCTTGGCTGGTGCAATGAGGGCTATTGCTGGGCTTTCTGCCAACAAAAGAACCCTCACCCACACCTGAGATTCGAGCAAGACGCGAAGCTTTCTCTTCCAGCACATAATCCAAGTGTACACAAACGTAATTGTGAAATTTTGGTTGTAAAATGGGCTAAATGCCGTGTATATGAGAGTGGTTGATACTCTGATTCAGAAATTTACATTACATCGTTTCAATCAAAGAACACTAATTAGTGTACGTAATGCATCTCAACAACACTATCTGAAAGCCCCCAAAGCTATCAATGTCACAACCAATATGTCATAAAATATCAGTGATTCGGCTGAACGTACCCACCGAGTAATTAAATACTAATTCATTCATATGAAAAGTCGATATTTATACAATACTTGAATCAAATTTATAATGAGCAAGCACCGTTCAAATAAGAGTATAAAGTGATTGTGTTCGCTGGCTCACAGAATTATCCCATTGCTGAATAATTAGGCCCTTGCAATGCAGTGCTGACCCACTCTGAACCCCGTTAACTTGAGTTAAACTGCACGAAATATAATGACGAAATACAGTCAGTGGACATCTGCCGTATTATCGACAAACCACAAGCTTTCAACACAACTACTGCGGATTTGAGACAAACTCGTCTACGACATAATCTTGTCTACGACATAAAACCCAATGAATGACAGAGTTTTCCTATGCGCCAGTGCTGCGAATTATGCTAACGCGTGCTGAAATGACGCCGCGGAAGACTATGCCGCTGTTACGGCTCGAACAATGGACGTCTGTACAGGAGCCGACTCCGGACCTTGTCTCAAATCAATCTTCAAAACACGGAGTGTCCGAAAAGAAACAGTGATGAACACAATCCCGAACGTCGAACTCAACCCCACAGGGCTGAGCCCAACCTCTCTTCACAAAGCTCGGAGGCCGAATCTTACTTCTACGTATGTAGTGTGAGTAGTAATTTATCTATGGACTGTATTGAGATTCCCGGAAAGCATCTTACATCACAAACCTGTACAGGATGTGTGTGTGTGAATTGCGAAGGGACCAAACTGCTAAGGTCATCGATCCCTAGTCTTACACACTACTTAAATTAGCTTAGACTAACTTACGCTAAGGATAATACAACACCCATGCCCGAGGGAGGACTCGAACCTCCGATTGGGGCAGCCGCACGAACCGTGGCAAGACGCCACAGACCGCGCGGCTACCCCGGATGACTTACTGGCTTCAGTCTCCTATAGATGGCCAGACATTTTTTAAATTAATTTCTTTTGTTCATTGAGTGATAACGCGAAACAGTAGTAAATAATTTTTTAAAGTCAAAATAATCCGACTGTCTGTCGCCGTCGAGGGCTATATCTTTCTGAATGCCGCTACGACCACGACCTCTCCTCGGACTAATTCATTAGTGTGCAAAACTGAAATGACGAAAGTAACTTTCCTACGGTGTGTCACTGCCAAGTAACATAGCTCGATGAAACTTGGACCGTACACAGAAAGAACTGCTCCAGCTTGATACACAGGGCACTGAAAGAAATGCGCAAAGAGATGAACAGAAATTACACTTTTATTCAAAGAAAATAATTACACTGAAATTATTGCGATATATGATGGTCTCCTGGAAAATTCAAAAGGCGGGACATGTTTGTTAATAGTGCGTGTGATCACCGTGGACGGCAATGTGTGCTCTGCAAAGTGCTCGCATGCTGGCCGTAAGTTTGGTAATGAGGTCTTGGGGTAGAGCGTCCCATTCCACCAAGATGTCGAGCGCCCCCTCTACCTCCTTCCCCCCCCCCCCCCCCCCCCTCCCACCCATTCCTCCACAAGCGTAGTTGGCAACCGCTGGACGTTCGTTGGCACAGCTGCCGAAAAGGTTGGAAAGGGGTTTTCATGATAGGGCGCCACATGCCTCAGCCAGCATTGTTATATCATTAATGAAATAAAGGAGCCGTGTAATGAGCATTATAAAGGATTGTAGTTATATTTAACATTTGGGATGCATTCAGAAAGTATTGATACAATGAACCAACATTATATTGAATAAAAAGCGAATGCTGGATGGTCGTTGGTGCATGTGGACGTGGTTGCAGTACGTCTCTTCAAAGCATACTGCAGGTGCTCGATGGGATTTATGTCGGGGGAAGGAGCAGACCCTAATATCCTCTAGTTCCAAGAGCTCTTTCACAAGCACAATTCCACATGGGGAAGGAGTAAAATAACGTTGACCAATGAGAGTATGGTGTTTAAAGATTTGGAGATCAGAATGCCCATGCAAGATTACGCCTCCCCACCCCATAATACGTCGACATCTACATCTACATGGTTACTCTGCAATTCACACTTAAGTGCCTGCCACTCTCGAATGGCGCGTAGGAAAAAGGACACCTAAATCCTTCCGTTCGAGCCCTGATTTATTTTATTATGATCATCATTTCTCCCTACGTAGGTGGGTGTCAGTAAAATATTTTAGCATTCGGAAGAGAAAGTTGGTGATTGAAATTTTGTAAATAGATCTCGCCGCAAAGAAAACCGCCTTTGTTTCAGCGACTGCCACCCCAACTAGCGTATCATATCAGTGACACACTCACCCCTATTGCACGATAACACGAAACGAGCTGCCCTTCTTTACACTTTCTCGATGTCCTCCGTCAATCCTACTTGGTAAGGATCCCACACCGCGCAGCAATATTCCAGCAGAGGACGGACAAGTGTAATGTAGGCTGTCTCTTTAGTGGGTTTGTCGCATCTTCTAAGTGTTCTGCCAACAAAGTGCAGTCTGTTTCGCTTTCCCCACAATATTATCTATGTGGTCTTTCCAATTTAAGTTGCTCGTAATTGTGATTCCTAGGTATTTAGTCGAATTGACAGCCCTTGGATTTGTGCGATTTATCGTAGACCCAAAATTTATCGGATTTCTTTTAGTACCCATCTGGATGACCTCGCACTTTTCTTTGTTTAGTTCCAATTGCCACTTTTCGCACCATACAGAAATTCTCTCTAGATCATTTTGTAATTGGAATTGATCGTCTGATGATTTTACTAAACGGTAAATTACAGCGTCATCTGCAAATAGTCTAAGGGGGCTGCTCAAATTATCACTTAGATCATTTATGTAAATCAGGAACAGCAGAGGGCCTATGACACTACCTTGCGGAACGCCACATATCACTTCTGTTCTACTCGATGATTTACCGTCTATCACTACGAACTGTGACCTTTCTGAGAGGAAATCACCAATCCAGTCACACAACCGATACGACACTCCATATGCACCACCGAAACATAATTTTCGAGAATGCTCCTGGGTACATTACGTGTTCCTACCTCTTGCCATATGAGGGTACGTAATGCACTCAGAAACACTGTGGTTCATGATCGTTTTTGTGGACCAGGAGTTATGGTATTGGGAGGCATTACGTTTCACGGGACACTGACCTCCAAATCTTTGAACGCCAGATACTCACCGGCCAATGTTACTGCGACACTATACTCCTTTTCTATGTGCGTCTCTTCAGGGGTGCATTCGGCTCTTACTTCATTTTTATGGATGACATTGTGCGCCCAGATCTAATTTCACAGGTGGAGGAGCTTTTTAACAATAGGATATTAGGAGAATGTACTGGCCTGCCCGTTTCTCCGACTGAAATTCCATCGAGGACGTGTGCGATGCTCTGGGGAAATGTATCGCCTCAGACGCGCGGGATTAGCCGAGCGGTCTCTGGCGCTGCAGTCATGAACTATGCCGCTGATCCCGGTGGAGGTTCGAGTCCTCCCTCGGGCATGGGTGTATGTGTTTGTCCTTAGGATAATTTAGGTTAAGTAGTGTGTAAGCTTAGGAACTGATGACCTTAGCAGTTAAGTCCCATAAGATTTCACACAGATTTGAACATTTTTGTATCGGACCACATCTACATGTGCCAACGACCGTCCAACAGCTACCAGCTAGCCGGCCGTTGTGACCGAACGGTTCTAGGCGCTTCAGTCCGGAACCGCACTGCTGCTACGGTCGCAGGCTCGAATCCTGCCTCGGACATGGATGTGTGTGATGCCCTTAGGTTAGTTAGGTTAAAGTAGTTCTAAGTCTAGGGGATTGATGACCTTGGATGTTAAGTTCCATAGTGCTCAGAACCATTTTCTGAGCTACCACCTGCGCTTGTGGAGGAATGAGACGCTCTACCACAAGCTCTCATTACCAAACTTGTGGCCAGCATGGGAGCACTTTGCAGAGTACACACTGCTATTCTGGGTGACCACACTACCTATTAAGAAGCATGTCCCGCCTATTGTGATGTCCAGGGGACCATCATAAATCGCGGTGATTTCAGTGTAATTAGTGTCTTAGAATAAAAGTGCCGTTTCTGTTTGTCTCATTCCGTATTTCTTTCAGTTGTCATTTGTACTATACTGCAACAATTCTTTCTATGTGTAGTCCAAGTTTCATCAGGCTATGTTACTTTGCAGTGACCTATCATTTAGAAATAATTTTTGTCCTCAAGTTTTGGATATCAAAGTACTAAGGTCTGTGGTTGAACCATAATTGCACCAACGCGCGTATGTCTGTTTTTTTTTGTATTTTTTTTCATTCCAAAACAATGCCTGCCTCTCAGCTGGAACCCAGAAGTCATTCACTAATCTCTTCCACAATGTGAGTGGACATCTGCTAAAGACAATCATGGTGAACTTAGATTATGGGAGGTTGTAGTTCTAGTTCATTGGGAGAGAAAGTATATGTTCATGGAAATCGAAAAACATTCATCCATTTTAGGCACCAAAAGTACTGCGACATTGCTATCACATATCACTCACTATACGATATTAACTCATTTGAAAGGCAGCAAGCCTGGTCACATGCCCTTTCTTTTTTCATGTATATTTTAATTAGAATCTTAAAGGAGATCTATAGCAAAGCAGTTCAAGGTGTCTCGATTCATAATTACAGAGACTGGACGTACTACTTTAGAAAGCATGACTCCTTTTTTTCTCTAACCTGGTGATGGATAGCTTACTTTCGTAAGTATCTGCTGTGCGGGAAAAGCAGAGCATGGTTGATTTGCGAGGGGACGTGGACAGGCAGAGGAACGCGGCAACAAAGAAGACGGTTCTTTGTGGAGAGCTTGGTCCGGCCTCCGAGCGACTCTGTGTAACAGGAATCTGGCGCAGAGATGGTGAGGAGTCACGCTGGGCTTAATGCGTTTTTTATAACAAGGGGCATGCCAAAAGACGAAACATTGACGTGCTCAGCTTTCTAACGGCGGGAGAGAGCCGCGTTTGTATGTTTTCTGGAAGCGCTTTTGCAGGTAGCCATCAGCCCCTTTCATAAAGAATGCGGTGGGCAGAAACAGCAGACCTAGCTTAGTAACTCTGTTGGTGTAAATTCTCAGCACCTCTAGCGAGGCGAGAAAAAAACGCAAGAAGACCACGTTGGTGGAGGAGTAAGTGACATCAAAGTGACTGTGCTGAAACTTCTGTTTTTTAGAACTGTGAGTGGATTCCGAATGTCGGTTGGATTTGTTCAGCGATGCTTTGTCTTGGCAGAATTTTCGGTGACAGTGGGCACCACGCGATTGAAGCCTTAGTCACCGCACTTTTTATGTGCATTGTTGGGAATCCGTGGGACTCCACAGTGTTCCTGGGTGCATTACGTACCGTCATATGGCGAGAGGTAGGAATACACAATGCACCCAGGAATATTATCGAACACGATGTTTTTTTGGTCCGGGTATTATGGAGAGGGGAGGTGAATTGTTGCATGGGCGCACTGATCTCCAAATCTTTAAACACCGTACTTTCATTGGTCAACGCTATTGTGATACTGTACTCCTTCCCCATACTCGAATTGTGCAGGTGGGAGAGCTCTTAGAAATAGAGGTTATTAGGCTCTGCCCTTTCCTCCGACCTAAATGCCATCGAGCACCTGATGGGAAGAGACCACATGCACCAAGAACCATCCAGCATTCGCTTTTTATTCAATATAATGTTGATTCATTATACCAATACTTTCTGAATGCATCCCAAATGTTAAATATAACTACAATCCGTATTCAGCTCGTTGTTGGGCTCCTTGATTTCATTAGTAATATAACCGCACTGGTGGAGGCATGGGCGCTCTACCATAAAACCCCTTACGAAGTTTCTGGGCAGCATGGGAGAACTTGAATGAGCATGCTTTGCCGTCTTTTGCATTTTCCAGGGGACCATCATAAATCGCGAAGACTTCGGTGTAGTCATTGTCTTTGACTAAAAGTGTAATATCTGTTCGTCTCATTGCGTATTTCTTTCAGTGTCTTGGGTACCATAATGTAGCAGTTCTTTCTATGTATGGTTCAAGTTTCATCGAGCTATGTTATTTGACAATGACACATCGTGAGAGAGTCACTTTCGTCATTTCAGTTTAGTCCGAGGAGAGGGAGGGGTCGTAGTGTCATCCAGCAGGCTATAGCTCTCGACAGCGACACACAGTCGGATTTTTTAAATTATTTGCTACTGTTTCACATTATCACTCAGTGAACAAAAGAAATTAATTACAAATGTGTGGCCATCTGCAAGGGTACTGAAGCCAGTAAGTCATCTCATATAGGTTAACTATATCAGAAAAGTAAGAAGCTGCCCGGGAATCTCAATACGGTCCATAGATAAATTACTATTAGCACTGTATATAAATGACTTGGTATTTGATGCCGGGACGTCTCAGAAACTGATAGGAAGTGACGGCTCCGGTGGGAAATTGCAACCTGCAGAAATTATTCTAAATGATCAGTATTTGGTTCAAGCGAAAAAATAAAGCAAAATTATGGCTTAAAGACCCCTTGATGAAGTTAACACGAACACGAAATCAAATTAAATGAGGATGGTGAAAAAAATGGCTGTGGTCATTACAAGCACACCACCATGCCAGTCAGCGCACGTGATCTAAGAACCTGAAAACCTAAAAAATATGACTAGACAGTCATTTGATATAAAACGTTACACTCCCGACTGTGTCATTAGAATTAGTTCAAGCGTTTATTGTTTTTCACTGCATCGTACTTTGTATGCTGCCACCCATATCTTTAAGAATTACGATGGACGTTTGTGGAAAGTATTGTAAAGTTTAGTCCCCATCTCAGTTTATGTATACCGATAAATCAGTTTGTACAAGAAAATACCAAACAAAACATTTATTGAAGCTGACACGCTTTAAACTGGAAACCTCTGGTAACAGAAACCCGAACTGCGCCATTCAGCTCTGACAGCAAGTTACCAAGGGCTCCCCATTTTGAGTTGTTTTCCCACAGCACATTCTAAGAGCTGTTTTCTCATAGAAGAGGGACATTTTTAACACAGAGTATTTTTGTTTAATAATCCATCTCATTGTAAACAACTCAACCACGAAAATTCGGACCACCCGTCAGTGTCAAACTGTGAGCACATTTTGTGGCCGTCCACGATATTGTAGCAGCTTAGTATTGGTTGTGTAACTAGCTTCAGTAAGCCACCTTACGGTGCGTGGCGGAGGGTATTCTGTTAACAATATCTTGTCCCTCTTTCTTGTGCCATTCGCGAATGGTTGCGTGGAGAGAATGATTATCGGTGTGGATACTAATTTTTCTGATTTTTTCACAATTTGAGAGCAAGTAACTTCAAAACTACGCTCTCGGAATTTCAACAGTAAACCTCTCCTTGGTACACAACATCTTCCTTGTAGTGTCTGCCACTGGCGTTTGCTGAGCATATCCGTAACGGTGTCACGCAGATGAAACGATCCAATGCCGTTGTTCGTTGGATCTCCCTCTCTCCCTCCCTCCCTCCCTCCCTTTGTCACGCCCGGTAAGTATCCCACATTGATGACTATTACTCGAGGATCGACAGAACAAGTGTTTAGTAAATCATTTCTTTTGCCACAATTTAATTCATTTGGTCATTTAACTTTAGGTCGCTTCGGAAGGTCACTCACTGGTGTTTTACGGTAGTTACTGTTTTCAATGTTTTGTCGCCAATAGTGTAATTGGACAGAAGAAGATCTAGTCGCCTATTCATGCGAAATACGCTACATTTACTCGTGTTCGAGTTCGACTGCCACTCCGTGCAGCAAACGTCGATACTCGAGCTGTTATTCCTATTTCGCTACAGTTTTCTAGCGGTGCAATCTCCCTTTCGACAACAGCGTTGTCCATGAATCCACACACAAAACCTCCAACGTTATCGGGTCAGAGATTTTCACCTCCCTCGAGATGACTGGGTGTTTGTGTTGTCATCATCATTCACGAAAGTGGCGAGATTGGACTGAGCAAAGGTTGGGAATTTGTGCGGGTGCTGATAACCGCGCAGTTGAGCACCTCACAAACCAAACATCATCATCATCATTATCCATCAATATCGGCTAAATCATTACGATACATTCAACAGTACTGGCCCTATCACGCTCCCTTTGGATACTCCTGAACTTACCTTAAAAGGTTATGAGCTACTACTATCCATCAGCACCGATAATTCTTCGCGTACTTTTGGAGAGGGTTACAGATCTCTATACCACTTAAAGTGTTACACTATACTCTAGTTCGCGATACTGTGTGCCATAAACGAGAACCGCCATGCTACGCCATCGCTGGCTCACAACTATTCTTACTGCTACTAAGGTTAACATACAACTGCTTTTTGTTCACTACACATTGTGGCGTCAGCGATACTATATTCCAATATTTAAGAGAACTGTTCCTTATTCGGGCAGGGGTTTTTTATCATTTAATCTGAGTGTTTCTATTTTATTTTATTGTTTTGTGTTGATTCTGGTCTTTGGCCTACGATTTTAAACTGATTTTTTAATGTGTTTCTAAGTGGTTGGCTTTTCCTTTTTTATTTCTATGGTCGGCCAACCACCGTCAACATCTGTGTGATTTTAGTTCGTTTTGTCTGGTCTTTGTCTAAGTTTCTCTTGTTCTGTGTCGTCTGTGATCTATTCTGTCCATCGTTTTTATTCTCTGTGGGTGTTTTTAGTATTTGGAAAAGGGACCGATGACCGTAGCAGTCTGGTCCCTTTAATCCCACAAACCAACCAACCAACCAACCAAGAACTGTTCCCTTACAAGTTATTTTCAGGTTCTGTGCTTTAATCTGTAGCAACATATCCCTTACAGGATCGCTTTGTTTGTTTGACTGACTGACTGACTGACTGCTAAGATCTCTTTTTCTCAAGAACGGGTAGACGTATTGAGTTCATATTTATATCACATCTTAAGGTCAATGGTACCTTGGCGATGTAAAAAAAAAAATGTTCAGCATCTGAGTCAATTCAGTCAAATGATACGGCCATTTATGTCACATATTTTGATACTCGAAAACTCACTCATAGAAACTTGTAAGGTACTTGCTGTTGATCTGAAATAGTGGAATTTGGAAATGACCAAATTTTTACATTACAAGTAACAGAAAAAAATTATGCCACATACTTAAGTCTATGATTCCATGGCGGTGTAAAAAGTTTCATCTCCTAAGTCAGTGCGATGAAAAGTTTTTTTTTTCCGTTGACTTGGAATCATAAAACCTGCCAAGAAACAACGTTTCCCACTACAAGTAAATTAAAAATCTGAAAGTCTTTAAATTGCAATTGCATCACAAAATCTATCTTTAGCCATTTGAACAAACATTGCGTTCATCATCCATCAAGAGCTAGACGAACATTTGCCTGGAAATATAAAATGTAAGTTGTAGTCATGTTTTGCTAAGAAGAGAATACAAATTTTACTAAGTCTTCGCTCTTTACGTATTACACTGAAGTCCCCTGCTCGCTTCTTTTTGTATGTTCGGGCTAGCCCAGAGTATTAGTAGAGATGCTGATACGGCCTTGGAGTTGGGGCGACCAGTATCTTGCCAGTATCGATATCGATAACAGGCAAAAATCGTCGAGATTCTCGATTCCCAGGCGGGATGTGAGTCGTACTCAGACTGGCCAGATTTTTCGTTAAGAACGAAGTTGAAAAATGTTCAGATGTGTGTGAATTTCTAAGGGACCAAACTGCTAATGTCATCGGTCCTTAGACTTGCACACTAATTACACTAACTTACGCTAAAGACAGAGCGCGCGCGCGTACACACACACACACACACACACACACACACACACACACACACACCGATGCCCGAGGAAGGACTCCAATCCGCTGGGGGAGGGGCCGCGCAATTAGGGATATGGCACCTCTAACCGCGCGGCCACTCCGCGCGGCTAAGAACGAAGCACTGAGCTCTATCTGCAAGGGAGTTCTGAATCCAGTGACAAACTTGGTCTGATACAGAGTATTTTTTTTTCCTTTTTCACTAAATGACAGTGTGAAATTCTGTCAGATGCTTCCGGAAGTGAAGGTACACGCCATCAACGTGGGGGTCGTTATGTTTATGTTGCTGACCCTCCCGCAGTCATCTCTAGATCTCTATACATTTTCTCGCTCTGTCCTACACTCTGCGATGAACTTCCCGGTAAATTCCATCAGCGTCAAGGCCGATGACATCGCCATCCGCCCTCCAGACACGTTGAATGGCGCGTCAGCTGTAACGCGATAAGCCCTTTCGGAAGCGCTGCGCCGTACGCTGACGAAGCGACGCCTAAAAGCCCGCGCGCGGCCGGTCTTCGATTCGTGACGTCACGGGGAAGCCCATGACGTCACGGCGGCCGCCCTAGTTCGCTCAGCGCTGAGAAGGGGTGCGGGGGTGGATCGGTCGGCGCGGGCAGACGCCCCGGCGCCGGCGCCGTCAGTGGCGTCACGACTGCCCGAGCGTCGCCGTCGGCACAGGTGAGGGCGCTCTGCTGCGTAGGGGCTCAGGCAGGAGCTGCGACACGGACAACGCCAACAGGCGTGGGCAGTGGCGGGCGCTGTGTCGACCGTGAGGTAGTCTTGGCACAGTGGCTGGCAGCTCCTGTCCACTTCGCCCTGCTGTTCGAAGTAGTGCCGCCGCTACCCATATTTGTGTTGCACAAACCGCCGCTGAACTAGTGATATTTATGTTAGCACCAATTTGTTTATTTAAAATTTTTGGTTGTGTGTCTCATGTTATTTACGATCAAATGTCGCTTGCAGGTAGAATTGGCAGCCCTTAGCACGGACAAGGGGGTGTATCCCGACCATTTACTGCCGTGAATAACGTACGATAAAATTAGTTACTTCCCAGATCTGATTAGTACTTGTGATTAATTTCGATATCAGTGGGAACAGCCCCAATTGGATAAATTTCTCGCTACGCCAGCTTTCATTTTGTACCCTGCCAAGAATTGTTTTCGGAACATATAAGGGGCGATCGAAAATTTTCCGTCTGAGGATGTTGCTGCAGCGTACGTACAACGTAACGCGACTGCGATGCGGGTGTATAAGCAACGACATATGGGAAAGAGATTAGTGTGGCATTTGTGCCTTCCGAAGTGCGTACAAAAAATGCGCAAACGTTAACTATACCGATGTTATTACCAAATGCGTAAACGTTAACTATGCCGACGTTATTACCAAATGCGCCCAAACAGGATAAACGTGCTGCTATTTATTTATTTATTTATTTTTGTCTGCCGAACGAGAAACACCGGTAGACGTTCACCGGAGAATAAAAAAATGTGTAGGGGGAAGTAAGCCTGTCGAAAATCACCCTTTTGGAATGTTGCACCAAGGGGGTGTTGTTTTGTGATAACGCACGCCGTGCGGTTCTAGGCGCTACAGTCTGGAGCCGAGCGACCGCTACGGTCGCAGGTTCGAATCCTGCCTCGGGCATGGATGTGTGTGATGTCCTTAGGTTAGTTAGGTTTAATTAGTTCTAAGTTCTAGGCGACTGATGACCTCAGAAGTTAAGTCGCATAGTGCTCAGAGCCATTTGAGCCATTTGAGCCATTTTAACGCACGCCCCCATATCGCAAATGTCGTAACGCAGAATTTACGCAAAACTCAAATGGAAGACGATCACCAGTTCTTTAGTCCTGATCTGCCCCCATGCAATTATCACACCTTCAGGCTCTTAAAATTGCCCTGAAGGGTCAACGATTCCTGTCGGACGAAGATGTGCTGCAGTGAGATGATTGCCTCGATCTTCATGGCGATTTTGCCTGATTGGCATAAGGATTTTGGAGTATACTGCTTTCAAACGGAAATTCATCAGAGCCCAATAAGTATAACTATTCATGATAATATTTTAGACGTTGCAGCTTTTATAGTAGGCGCCAAACTGCCATTTCAGGTGTGTTAAAACTCACTTAACTGCTTTGTAGATCGATCCAGTGTTCTTGAATGTGCCCAGTTATGTGGGTTTCCGAAACGACAGCATGTTCCAGCAAGACTGTTACTGGATTTATTAATTTATTTCACAGTCGGAGATATCAGCGTCTGTGCCATTTTCAAATTATATCTCATTGCGAAGAGCGTCAATACATCTTAGTTTCCACGTTCGTGTTCAACTACATTCATATATTTCACTTCATCTGTTTGCTAATAAACGTAGGTCTCGTCGTCTGCATAAAAGGAAAACATGTTACTTAATGTAACAATTTGCATTGAACTCCTTGTGAATGTTGCGTTCTTTTTGCCGGTAGACGTGCACCAGTTCGACGTGGGACACATACGGTGGTAAAAAGGGCGCAGTATTTGCTGTGGGAATGCCTATATGAAGTGAAGTGTTATGCCATCCTTTTATACAGACGATGAGAAATATGTTTATTCACGTAGAGATTAAATTAAATATATGAATTTGGTTGGGTGCGAAGACGATTTTGACGCACTTGAAAACGGTGCACACGCCGAAATAGAGTGTGTAAGATTAAGGAATCCATTAACAATCCAATCGGGACGTACTGTCAATTCCAAAAACAGTAGACCTGTCTTACCAAGTAAACAACGAATCTCCTGGGCGGCAATATTCATAATAAACATATTTATGATTGAGGAACTGGCTATCACTCACTTCTTGTAGGAAGAGGAAAGTAGCTATAATAGACAATCTATTTCTGCAGTTTGCTGTCCATGTGCGAGAAGAGAGAAACAATTACAAGTACGGACTCAGACGTTCCTGTCTTCCTTTCGCAAGAATTCCTTGCGGCAAATGCGAATCCCGGGTGTGTGTTCCGACGTTACGTATCCTCGCGGTTTGTCGGAATCACAGCCTTGTAATAGTAGTACAGACATGGGAGGAGTCGTCGTAGTTTGGTCAGTACTAAGAGTGGCACAGCAGTAATGTTTCGTCGGACAACGAACTCTTTCGTTGCTTTTTTAAGCTTCAAAAAATGGCTCTGAGCACTATGGGACTCAACATCTGAGGTCGTCAGTCCCCTAGAACTTAGAACTACTTAAACCTAACTAACCTAAGGACATCACACACATCCAAGCCCAAGGCAGAATTCGAACCTGCAACCGTAGCGGTCGCGCGGTTCAACACTGAAGCGCCTAGAACCGCTGGGCCACACCGGCCGGCTCTTAAATTTCGTTTTCGCCGTCTACTATACTATTTATTACAACTTTCACGACTGCAATTTCGATCCTAGGTTATTTTCAAGCGGTTAAAGGCGGTGAGAACACACCATTGAGTCAATATCAATAAAATGAATAAAAATGATGTGAGCGTCATCATTCGTCAGATACACCACTGGTGTGTAGCGGATGGGATTACGTACCGATGGAGTACGTGACTAATGCTGACACGACCCCATACGGCAGGGATTCCCAGACGCTAGTACGAATAACACTGCTGGTATTGGAAGGACATTTCAGGTGGAACGAGTACAAGTAAAAGCACCTGATTGTCGAAGCATACACTGTATAATACACCGAGAAGTAGTAGCTTCCAAGGATATGGCCGAAAAAGTTTTATTTTGACAGACGCTGCAAAGGTTATAAACGTTATGACAGCAAGGATTCTAAACTCGCGGTTATTCAAGCTACTGTGTGAAGATACGGGAGTTAAAATTAAATGTTTGCTTCCTCATGCTGAAGTAAGATGGGTGTCTCGCGGCAAGATTTTGAACTGAATATCTGAGCTGAGAATCGAGGTTGTTATGTATCTCAGTGACAAAAACAATTACATGAAGAATTTTTCGCCGATGATCTGTGGTTATCAAGATAGGCCTATTTAGCTGATGTCTTTCACAGACTTAGCGTTTTGTTTATAGACGTGCAAGGATGAGGCAAAGCATCCTTCTTATCAGATAACAGAATATCGTCTTTCAAAAGTAAGTTGAAACTCTTTAGTTCACGAGTATTGAACAATGACCTTTTCGCATTCCCTACTTTTACATCAGTTTTGGAACTAGCTCCCATGGAAGATTTAGTTCGAGACATTGCTGCACGTTTAGAGGTCCTACAAAAAAGTTTTGAAAAGTACTTTCCCGAAGAATACACAATGTAACTGGATAAGGCATTTATTTTCAGGAAAAGTACATGAAGAAGCAATTACTAATAAACTTTCATCGACATATGAGCTACAGCTTAATGGAAGATGCTTTCAGACAGAAAACTCTGCTTTCTTTTCGGATGAGAACAAGAATAGTATAACGGTACCTTTCTATTTTCAAACAAGCAATCCGAGTTTTGATGGCGTTTTTTACTACTTACAAGAGTAAAAGTGGGTTTCTTGAGTTGTACATTAAAAATAAATACAGAAACAGACTCAGCGTTTAAGAAGACTTTGGAGTTAAGTTGAGCTCAATGGAGCTAGACTTTGAAGCTATGTTTAAAGATGAACAGTAGCATGCTCCCAGCTGAACGTATAGATGTTCTTTCGTCTAAATTTGATAACTGACTAATTACTGATTTTGAAATCTGATTTGCCGTCAAAGTTTGATTTTGTTTTGAGTTCTTTTGTTCTTTAAACTCTAATTTACTTTAGCCCACGCTCAGTTTATTACCATGTTGCACAACTGGTTTATATTATTTGTGATGTAAAAGTTTAATAAGTGTTTGAAATGTCATTCCTCTCTTACTCATAGAATATTTGTATCAGAATAGGCTTAACTTAACATTATTTGCTACAAGTAAGTGCCACATGTGAACATGAATGACTCTGCAAGAAAGTCCTCCCACAAACCGTGTTATTTGTGTGTGTCAGATTTCTGGCATACACAGTAATTGATCACTCCGTCGCAAAAACAGTGTTTGTACTGTCAGCACTGAGCAATGTGGCGAGAATTATTCCCATTGCCCCGTTAGCCACCGCTGCGACAGACGTCCCCAACCTCCCGCAGCCCCCCTCCTCCCCCCCCCCCCCCTCCTTACCCACTTCAGAGTTCGTTAATTAAAAAGTGAACAAGCTATGAAGCTATGAAGGTAGACCCAAATTTATGAGAAGTCAAGTGGTTTGCAGCGACAAGAAGCCGGGTAAACCCTGCCATAGAGGCTCATCATTTTTATTCATCTTGTTAATGTTCACTACTGCTGCGTTTTTACCAGTAGTGCCAGTAACTACTTGAAAATAATCAAGTCGACATTGCTATCGTGGAAATTGTAGTAAATAGCACAGTCGATGGCGAAAATTATGAAATGTAAAAAATCCCACAACAAATACATTATTTCATTTCTTGTTACATGGCCTATTCACACAAAGTTGTAAAACATTGTTAAATACAGGGTAATTCAAGGCAAAGGTGACACTGTGCGTTTAGGGTTAAGTGAAAACACCTGTAAGGTGAACTTCCGACAGCGAGATTATCACTCATTGTCCCAGGGATGCGTTCAGGGTGCGATGCAATGATAAGTATATAGTACATGAGATATTATTCTCAAAGAAACAACCTCATCACCATTCGGCGTTGAGCACTTCTCAGGATGGTGAATTGTGTCTTTTGGGAAGCTATATCCGGGGATATAAAGAACTCTAAAAGTGTCCTCTTGTTGCTTCTGTGTCTGGTTGTATCCATTTACATACTAAAGCCGTTGTTTGGGATCAGCAGATACATCGTAGCCATTGATTGATTTCTTTCCGTGGCTAAGTAAAATGTTACCATTTAGAAAGAATATCGCTTCCACCAGCCTGATATTTTAAATGAGTACTTTATTAAATACTATGAGCCAGTTTCGCGTAGGAGTTTATTTTAAAGTGTAAGTGTGGTTCTTGTTAAAATCTTACGACGAGGATGTTTTGTCGTCACGCATTTGTACAGTTGAAAATGAACGCTTACTCTGGCCAGTTGTTGATAACAAGATACTCATTCAAACAATCAACCTATTCTAAGCGATTTCGTTCTCTAAATTTATCAAAGCTGTGGTGCCTACTCAGAAGGAGTCGAGTGACAGCACATACGTTAAATCTGACCTGCAAGCAATCACTCGGTTATAGGCATTTTGATTCCACTGTTAAAATACCACGATGTGCATTCCTGAAATGAATATTAAAAATGCATCAGTGCACATGTTCCATAGAGTTCACATTCAATGTATATTACCTGAGGGCACTATGCAGCTTGTAGTAAGTAAGCATTACCAACCCCATTATCTACACTTATTACTTACATACTTCGTATGCTATGTCATTGCGAGCATGCTCTTGCTTTGCCTTAAGGGTGCTTTTTCAAAACAGCAATAGGTACATGGTGAGGCGAGAGAGAGAGAGAGAGAGAGAGAGAGAGAGAGAGAGAGAGAGAGAGGTGGCTTTGTGTCTTTTCCAACAGCCAGTTGCAATGAAAGTGTGATGGTTGCTTATAGGAAGAGTAAAATTTAAGGCCTGCGATATTGTCTGTTCTACTAATGCGTCTGTTTGTTTTTCTGCCTCACATGGACGCAGCTTGTAGAGCACCATGGATACTGAGGTAAGAGAGAAAAATGAAATTTGATGTGCGTACGCCGCGTTTGGCCGGGCGAGACAGACAGAGAGAGAGAGAGAGAGAGAGAGAGAGAGAGAGAGAGAGAGAGAGAGAGAGAGAGACTGTTTTTACTCATGACGTAATGTATTTTTATATTGTCTGATTTTATGAATTTTACACCACACATACATTTTGGACTTTATAACTCAAGAACAATTTAAAATTGAACAGTATGCGTCGCTGCTTTCATTTTGTCGCTGGTGAGGACGGCAGCTACAGGCCTGCTCTTGCGATTTGCTTCCCACGTGATAATCAGAAAGCCGAACAGAGCCGAACCATTCGTTTTAGTTTCGTCAAACAAAAACACCTATTACATTTGCCATGGTTGCTCTTTATTAGAGATCTTATTCCTGTGGTGAAAATGCGTTGAACGTGTCGTTCGTTGTTGAAGTAGTTTGCTTCTGGGTTTTCTGTATAAACTGGTTCACGCAAAATGACACACAAACATATGCAGTCAGTTATCCTCATGTCAGTAACAAAGCCGAAGATTGTCCTTTTCCTACTCAACTTTATCTGCGTTAGTAAGAGGGCGTTAACTTGACACTTGCCTGAATTTTTTTTTTCTAATCAAGGTGTCTTGTCTTTTGCACGCTGCTTCTCAGAAGCCGAAGGATCAGACCGAGATGCACGAGGTAAGTTTTCGAAAACTTTTATCTTACTGACACTAGTTTTTGCAAAAATTTGTACAGAAACCGCCGACTACGATATTTCTTTGAGACTGCTATCTTTCAAAAGTTCACTCTAATAATAACTATTTGTTTTGCTAAAACTGCATCGTGTGTTCTTTATTATACTACTGGACTGAATGGATCTTGGTCAGTGGGGAGTGTCAGACTAAATGTCAAAAAGGGGTCACTACCGATAGTCAAGGTCCTCAAAAATTTTGTTTATCGCGCATTTCAACTTTAGATATAGAAAGATTTTTTCAAGTCGTATCGGCGTTCGCATTCCACATGTAACTGCACCATAGCGCTGCGTTCATACTCTCACTTAATTTTGCTATTTCTGATAATGTGTCAGCACACCCGTCTTTATGCAATAAAAATTCTAGAAGTTGTATTTCAGAAAACGTGTTTGGCTGTCTTAAAACCGTGTCTGTCGCAGAGTTTTGTTGTTGTCGCCGTCGTCGTCAACCTGAAGATTAGTCTGATGTAGCTGCACGTTCTAGATCAGTGGTTACCAACCTTTTGCAGACCATTGTCCCCAAGTGCAGTTAGACATTAACTAGTACCCCACCATCCCCCGCTGCCGTCTGTTGCCCCCCCCCCCCTCCTCCACATTATCGCCAACTTTAGCACAACTATCAGTAAAATGAAGGACTTTTCTCGGGACAATTTTATTTTTAAAATGATGAAAGATGAATGATATTTAGTTTGTTTGTTTGCACGTGTGTTAGAATGAATGACGAAGTAATTCGTGTTGCACCCGAAGTGTTACCCACAACTCCTTCTCATAAAAGAAAACTGACTGTCCACAGTGAGGGTTGACACTTGTTACAAAACATGCTTCTATTGCATTACTCGTCTTCATTGCGGCACTTGCTTGACCTGCATATTGCAACACCACTTAAAGTAAACCAAGTTAAAATGTGTGTTCTATACTTACCGTACGTAAGGCATTTGATTGCTGCACTTCTTACTTCTGAACTGTCAGAAACTGGAAGATTTCAGGCTGTTATTGATCTCTGACTGACCACGACCACTGATAGTCTCTACCTCCGCATAGTTACTGGAGACTAAATCTATTTAACTTGCTTATTGTCATTAAGCCCACACTTTCCTCCATTATCAAACTGACTATTGCTTGATGCCTCAGGACGTGTTCTATCAATCGATCCCCGTTTGCAGTCTGGTTGTGCCATCAAGATATTTTTGTATAATTAAGAGGTTAAGACTATGTGTGGTTAGGTAAAACATGTTCGTGCTGGTAAATTTTACTTCGCTACAATGGCCCTTGTAGTATAGGAGGTACCTGCTGCTATTTGTCAATAGCAAAAAATTCTGTTTATTCAGGAATAACTTTAAGTCGAATTCATAGGAACCTCAACTTCTTATGTCACAGAATCTTAATAATAATAATAATAATAATAATCATTGAAAATAGCATGCAAAATTCTGAAACTCTTATGGGTAAAACGGTGATAAGTGAATTGTATCTTGCATAAGTCGGAAATTTTCTTCACAGGCAGAGAAATTACAATCTAAGAGATTCAAAAGGTGGTAGATATTAAACTGCGCTAGATTCAACTTCGTCAAACAGTATGAGGTTATTATTCTAGTCTGTGAAAAGTGTCTTAAGGCGGAGTGAGTAGTTAAATTGCTCGTATATTCATTTCGGTAAGCTACACTCAGTTAGCACCTTTTGTTCCTCTGTGTAGACTTTTACCTGGCTTAGAAAAATATAAGGAGTGGAAAATAAGTCAGCACATCGTCTTCTATTTTTATATCACCCAGTAGCGTCTAAACTATAATGAAGTAGTCAGAATTGAAGATGTAGAACAATTAATCATTTGAAAGGAATTGGTTTTGAAGGAGTCGATACAAAATTCACTTGAATGGTTGAGTAGAAACGGTCACGAGCCCATATCAAGGCAACTGGAACAACTGTTTTACCGAGTGTAGGGAGAATGTCAACAATGGCACCTCATCGATCACTACACTACCCTTTCTGGCATATTCGTTTCGAGTAGTTCTGTAAAATGAAGACTCTTCTCATGTAGTCCACTCACCAGTTATGTAGCATTGATGCGAGAAGAGATTCATAATTTGTGTAAATATTGGTGCAGCAGGTGCTCTGTTTGTGGCAAACACACCTGTAAAAGGTGTGGTAGTATCTGACACCGTTTGTGTTTGCGTAGCGCCAGTTACTCCGGTTCAGTAAGACGATACACGCCCTGTCACGCGTCGCACCACCTGTTGCAAGAATCTTTCACACCCATCAACGCGCGCCCTCGGACAGCTGGGTGCTGTTTGTGAACCTTCGTCACGGTTTCCAGATCGGTTCATCGTCCATCGGGAAACTGTACACTCCTTGACTACTGTACTGTCTTAAACACCAGAAGCATACTGGATGCTCACCAAATGTTAGCGAATTTGCACGGTGCCAGCGTCTTTCAAAATTCATCACTCAATCACGTTAAGCTCTATTCCTAAGACTCACTCTACCTTACATAGTACGTGGAACTCCCCACTACCACTACAATAGGTGCGTTCCGCATTTATATACGTATACTTTGTCCGATCTGACACATCATTTTAATCTGGCTACGCACGGTAGTGCCAACTTCATATCCTTTTTTTTCGAAGTCGCCCTTTTTCTTGCATTTTTGACCCACACCGTGTCTCAAGACGCAGTGCTTAATATCAAACGCTCTTACGGGGCAGCATAAATGTAAGCGAGACATTCAAAAGAACCTACTGTGTGTTATCGAAAGTAGCAGCGCAGCACCTACGAAGTTACTTCAATACATGTCTTTTCTGGCAAACTGTTATCGCAAACAGTACGTGCGCTCTTTTTTCTTGACAGAAATCACGATTTACAGTCTCCAACGACAAGGTGTAAGAGGCGGAACATTAGCTAGATTTGTTGAAGGAAACCAGCCAGTTACTTTGAATAGGACACTCTGTCATTTGCTTTTAGCGATTTAGGGAAACTTAAATTTGTATAGCCGTACAAGGACTTTAACCGCCGTCTTTCCAAGTGCCAACACAGAATCTCAAATCGCTAGGTTGTTGACTAAATAGAATTTTCACCGGTGAGTGAGGAGAGACTACTACAAGTATTGCCAATTTCAAAAGATTATTGACACTAAGTGAATTGTTAGCGCACCTGCCATGGGCTGCAGTCACTTCTACCTATGATAGACAAAGATAAACAATGATGTGCGTCAGTCACTCATTTTCTTCATGACGCATTTCGAGGGCTTGCACGCGCATCTTCAGGTGTATCAGTGGATTAAATGATTATTCCTTTTCCTGGATGTTGCAAATAGTCTGGGTTACACATCATTTAGAGGAATTACGGCAAAAACTACGTTAACTTGGCCGTCCCAAAAATTTTTTGTCCAGTGACAGAACAAAACAAAAATGGTATTTGGGCATCAACCAGCATAATTGCATTCCTTGTAACTCTGTTCGTTACGAAGGTATGAACAGGCGTTCATCTTTTTTAAACAGCACCCTACATCTTTTATTCAGTAATCTACTTCCCCGCGCAGTATCTGTTCAAAATCAATTCACAGTGTTAATTCACATAATATAACGTTATTAAAAACATAACACAAAAGTAACTGTCTCTCTCGTATTAGCACATACTGTAGGTGCCCATGGTAATGTAACTCGGCTATTCGCTGGAGTTGACAGTAAACACAACGAAATAAAAGCAGGTAAGAAAATATTGTTGTAATTACCGTTCTGCTAATTTACATTCTCCATAGATGAGTAGCCTTTCTACCATCTCTTCGTTGTTGAACATTTACTGACACAATCCTCCGACTAAAAACGGTTGACTGAATGATAAGTGCTCAGATGCCTTGTGTTTAGATTTGTTTACTGTCATCTCTACCAACGTCTTTGAGCACGTCTTGTAGAGAGGAAGTGAACTACCGAATAAAAATATGGGGCGATATTTAAAAAATACAAAAGCAAAGTTACAATGAGGGCAGTCACATGGCGTATTGCCCCAAATAATTTAGGACGTAGATGGCAAGCGCTACTGTGAGATGAAGAGGTTGGCACGAGAGAGAAACTCGTGGTGTATCACATCAAACCAGTCAGAAGAAGATTCATGACTCAAAAAGTTCAGCTGATAGCTAAACAACATTTACTTGGTACATTTCTGTTTTGGTTCTGGATAAAAAGTTATTCGGGACGTCCGAGATAAATGGGAAGCCCGTATATAACACGTACTTTGTTGGCACGTCTTCCAAATGATCGTAAGACAGATACTTGGCTACATCTGGGAAAAAGAATACACATGTAAACCACTGGTCCCCCTGAAGATCAGGGAACATGCCCTTCAAACGCACCGTGGAAGAAAATAAGTAGCCGACAGAAATAATTAATTTTTTTCATTTGTCCGTTATAAACAGTCGCAGATATCTGTGATTAGGTCCCGAATCACTGTCCAACATGGACGAAATGCGGTCACTTCCTACTTACCAATAATCCTTGTAATTGAACGTTACGCACAGTATTAAATTGTGCACTATACAGTAATCCTGTGTTGAATTATAATTATTTGCCATTTCGGATACTGCGCCACATCTAGACTGTGAATACCGCCCCGCCCTATGCAGGGAGTCACCACTAAATGTTAGTGATAGAGATGTTTTATCTAAGATGTCTGTTTACGTAGGTCACATAGATAACTTGACGAAAAGGAATAATTAAGGCCTAAAAATAAACATAATTTCACTGCGGTTATCGCATCAAAATTGTTATAGGATGCAAGTAAGAGGTGAAGTTAGTGTTTCAAACATTGATTTACCATATCTAATACTAAGCCAGATAAAACACTAACCTGCACTAGACACTCCGTGTAGGTCGGTGTTCAGAGCGCACCTGGCGAGAACGAATTTGGAGGAGCAGCGGTTTGGAATGGGAAAACAACCGACGCGGCTCGGGTCAGGCACGAACTGCGTACCTGAAGAAAACTCGCGAAGGATTTTACGATTGAGCACCGAATCAGTTGTTTGGGCTTCGTCGAATGCTTATTGCTCAATAATAAATACATATGATTTGCAACTCCCCAGTTATACAGTGGGTCTTGTCGATTACACTGTTTCACAATTTCTAGCTCATGTCGCTGGTGACGACCGTAGTGGACAACAGTTCAGTCTGCGCTCACTTGCAATGTGTTCAACTCCGTGTTACCGGGACCTACATGGCTTAATGTGTCCACATGTTATGAATGCCGGCATAGTTTCGGAGATGAAAGATGTTTCTCCTTGACCTCATATCCCGTTTAACCTCTGTACGTTTGTGCAGCCTTGTAATCATTGTAGCCTATCTCCTCTGGATGTAAACAAATACCAGTGAGCTCTGACTCATTGAATGATGTGTACATTTCGTGGTGCTGTGTCACCTTCACATTCACATTCACGTCGCGTTTCGGGTAGGAAAACAAGTCATTTACAGCTAGTCATTTGTTGAGGGTATCACACGAAAAGAAGATATTTACCCTCTACGAGTATTGTTGGAGAACGGTTCTTTTCATCTGCATACTGAAGACATGCCAGAGGTAGCGCTACAGAATGGTTACAGTTACTTGGCAAGAAGCTAAGAATAAAATTTTAGCCATTTCAAGTAGTACAGCCATATCGTATCGAGGGGTTCTTACCAGTGGTGCGTTACATGTTTAGGAAAGCTGCCACTCACACCTGTTGCTTACCAACACACATTGTGCTCTATATTTCGAGGTTGCTAAGCATTGTCCACTTTTCTGTTACAAGCTGCCTCAAGGAAAGAAGACTTCCGTTGGATCGACGAACGGAAAAGAGGTAAGTAATTGAATTTCGTCTGCGTGCTCAGAGACACCATGTCTACTATATCTATAGCGGACAGCGTTCGTAAATAATGCTAACTTTCTGAGAGGTGCAGTGTGAAGTAAGCTTGTCAAGGTGGATTCTCGTCGCAGATTTCAATCTGCTAGTAGACAGGGTTTTGTTGTAGCCCGTGTATGCCGTATACACATTCCGAAGAGCGTGCTCGACGGTATCCTGGCGAAATAATTCCAAAATCCAGTCATTTCAAGCTATACGAGAAGCTTTGCACTTTATATCGTGAATACTGACTGATAGGTGTGGAATGGACGTACGCTTACGTATAATTATACGCTTTAAACGTGTTGGTATTTATTTTATTTGGAAATACTAACCAGAGAAAGTCACTGGTTTTAGGCTTTTTCCAGTTTCAGGAACATCTAAACTGCAGCCTCTGCAGGCTCAACACATTGCTCGTGTTGTAATGCCACCTTATACATTTCTCTCATTCATTAATTTCACGTTTGTAGTACAGGATGGTAGTTTCTTAAGTTTCTCCGCAAGCACACTACTAGAAATATAACTTCATTTATACGGTCCCCTGCTCCAACTGCAGCGGGAGGTTGATCTTGAAATTTCGTAAGATCATCATCATGAAATGGCTGACATCGTTCCTGTAGCCTTTGCAAATTGTTTTCAGTATCTGCGCAGCTCTCAGTAGGCTGAAAAAAAAAATGTGGGTACGTCCTTATTGACCCTTTCTACACATTCTCTCTGTGTTATCTTTATAATCAAGGAAATTTATCTCTAAATGTCGAGCGGCATTAAACAATAAGCGGGTCAAATAATTCGTAAATCATCTCTTTCGCTGCTAATATCCCACCAATCACCCACTGAAGAGAGACGTCCACCTGATTTACTTACAGCAAAGCTTACAAGAAACGCTGTACCCGTGAGCGTGTTGCCACCCCTCCCCCCTCCACCCGTTCCTAACACCCAATACTTTATGCAAATGTGTTTGATCAGATACCCAAGGCCGCAACCAAAGGTGGGGGAAGGGGGGGGCGTCCAGGGAGTCCGGACCCACACTATCACCTAAATGAAATTACACATGATCGAACTGCCGTGTAGTGAAATTGAAAGCTGTCTTGATTTTCAGTCATACGACGAAAAGTAGTACGCACTGTCGATATTATCAAGTCTGACAATAGATTTATACTATCTTTCATTCATGATACTATCGGTTATCATCCATCTCTGTTTTAACTAAGACAATTGTTAGTTGTGTTTGGGCTTCGTTTTTTTGTTAATCAGTCAAATTCTCATTTACAGTTGAATTTAATGTAAGTGCTAACTTTTATTGTTTTGTGCTGTGTGCTTTTGTACAAGTTTCTAATTATGGATAATTTTGTAACAAGAAGCAAGAGGAAAATCGATTTTGATTCCTCCACTAGCGTTATGGTAAGTTAAAAATATTTAAGCAGTACTGTAGTACATTATTTACCTACCTACAGTACTTTAATGTTAGCACTGGATTCGTTATTTGGAGGCTGGAAGAACTTTGGGCTTCCAGTATTTCAGTATTTCACAAAGGGGCGGAGCGGTAAATATACTTACAACTAACATTAAATTAAAATTAGCACATAAAAATACACATGGATTTGCCTGTGTCACCCGAAAATCGCGTTGATCAACATAAATATCGCTCAAACGACGATGCTAACATTTCTTTAAAAAATTTGCTCAATATTCTATCGTTAGTAGACCAAATGGCTAAATATAGCCTAGTCTGGTCACTCAGGTGATACACAATTATGTAAACCCGATCCAATACGGAAAGATGGAGAGGGCTTTGTGCAGAGCGGAAGGGATATTATGCTATGGCAGCACGTTCTGTAGTTCGATCGTATGTAAAAGATTTTTTCAGCGGGCTGCTTGAGTTCCTGCGAGTCGAGCCCGCACTGCAACTCTCCCTCTTCCTTTCATCCAAAGGGGACATCCTACGTAAAATTCGTTGAAATTTGACATTTTCTGTTTGCTACTCCATTATGTACTTTGGACTTTCCTGAACATTTTGGTATATAATACATTAAAATCGGACAATTGTGAGACCTTCGAATAACACTTTGAATGTTGACGTGTGACTGTCAAATTTCGTGGCTACGCATATACTGCCACAGTTCAGCAGTCATATCTTGGGGACTACACTTCTTGAGTGTGTAGGACATGTAAAGAAAAGGATGGGAACACGTCTGCGTAACCTAAAAACCAAGCTGGGTAACATAATTTTCTGATGGCAAGACAATAAAATGTGCTGGAAGACTAACGGACAAAGTAAGTGATGAATTACAGGAATATTACGGGAAGGCCATTAGAGGTAACTGTGACAATTTAGAGAAGATGAAAAGAGCTGTGTGGAGCGCTTTCTTTTATCGAGTATCAACCGATGAAAAGCCATATCAAGTTTTGTGCCCACCTCCACCAAACACCTGGCGTAAATTAATGCAAGCTGAATTTTCTGGCAACCTGCATGAATTTACACATAAACGTTGTCTTCCTTTGGCAGTAATGGATGCAATCAAACCTATTTACAGAGATTTGGCAAATCCTGAGCTACTAAAGAAGTGTTTACATGGGAAGACCCAGAATGTGATGAGTTCTTCAATAATGTTGTGTGGTGCCATGTGCCTAAAAATGTATTTGTTAGCCTTATGAATCTAAACTTCACACTGTCTGATGCTGTAATAACTTTTAATCGTTGGAACTATGAAAGACTTACGGTTCTGGTGGAGTTAGGGGTAAGATTTGGACAGAACACAGTTGGAGGACTGCGGGAACGTGATGTTCTTCGTGTACGTGAAACAGAGTTAGCTGCTCAGCAAATGACAAAAGAAGCAAGAAAGAAAAGGAAGAGGCAAGCACTGGTCTGTTGTGACACTGAAGAAGACACAGACTTTGGGCCAGGGCAATTCTAGTGTATAAAAGACGCAGAAATGTAAGTCTGTATAAGAATTTGTAAGGAAAAAAAGGTTTAAACCTCAATATCTCTTAACTAATTTTTTTACAATAAATGACCCGTTTCCTATAAAAGTACTGATGATAGAGACATGAAATTTTCACAACATGCCAAGAGTGAGATTCAACACATATGGAACTAGAATAATTAAAATATCCTGAGTTGTTTTGTTTGTATGTTCATTTATTTACAAAATTCTGTCAAGAAATTGAGTGTTTGAATAAAAACATAACATGCCCCACAATACAATTTTAATGATAATTCTAATGCAGTGTATCTAGAAAGGTGCATTCAATAATTATGGAAAATTGTAAGTTGGTGTCTTAAAAAGTTTCCAAGATAATGGGTAATTAAATTCAATAATTTAACATTAGTGGCTTAGGACATACACTGAGCTAGCAATCCCTGGATTCAGGAGGCTAGGTGGTTTGAATCCATCCGCCGATAACCTTGAAAATGGTTTTCAATGGCTCATTTTCAATGTAGGCAAATACCGTGGTTTTTCTGTTACTATAGGCCACAGCCATTCCTTCCGACTACCTTTCTTTTCTGACAGATTCCAAATCCCTTGAATGTGCAGCCCTTCTACGGAAATGAAAAGAGCTCAATCACCAGACTCCCGCCACTAGAAGCCATATGATACATAAATAAAAATCCAAATTGTTCTCATTTAGCCCCGTGCATTTGTCTGCAGGGACACTCATTCTTACATGGCAAGAAGTGACAAGTCCATACTTAAACGAAGAAATTTGGGAAAGTCTAAGGTTGAATAATTCCAGGTACAACCTTTGCATTTTCGCCACCAAAAACCCAGACTGAAAAAAAAGAGTAAAATAACCTTGGAGAGTGAAGGGACATTGGAGCATGACTGTTGCTCAGTGGTTTGCTAAAATACAGCACTCCTAAGCAACGAGACTATATCTCCGCTTGGTGAAAACTCCGATCTCATTTTCGGATAAAATGGTTTATCGTTCGTTATGGAAAATTTAAGAATAAATGAAAAACATGAATCTTTTCAACGTCCTCTTAAAAAAATCGCCCCTCCTCTCTTTTGACAAAAGCCTGGTTACGTACTCGAGATACCTGAGTATTTTTTAACGCTTTCGCGCGTAGCTGCGTGAATAGAGTAACAGGTTTGTGAACGTGAAAATGCTGATTCGAATTTCTCTACAAGCAAATTTCTTTTAATTAATTAAAACTCCATTTTTATTAACAACCGAAAGTATTATTTGACAAATAGTTTTCATAAAAGTAAAATCTTTTTATTTTTATTTATCGGTACAGATATGAGAAATGCATTTTTGTTAAATGAAAAAAAAGTATACGCCTCAGTAGTATTGTTCAATCTCTAGAAGTCAAAAATTTTCTGTCTTCGAATTATTTATCAAGTTTTAGTGTATTGTGAATATATGCATTTTTGTGCAAATAGTAATTAAAAATAAAAAGATGCTACCTTTATTAAAAAATTAATTCAATATTTTAATTAACATTTCGGTGTATTACTAAATGTGGAATTTACATAAAAGTACGAAAATTGCTAATATCAGGAATAACCTAGCGACATTCTGATTGCAGTTCTTCTACAGTATGCATTCATCTTGCAAGGAGTACTGCTATCTTTGATGTCAAACGTATCAATATTGTACTCTTTAGTAAATAGCTGGCTTCTGGAACTTTCGGAGCCTAGCGCGCCTTTTCTGTGAGGGACAATTGTCCTGCCTTATAATGACAACAATGCCCTAGCGCCTTGATTGTTGAGCTTCCGTACCGAACAAATCGCGCACCGAACGCCGGCGATAACCAATGTGCAGAACTTAGTGGGAAGTGTAATTAATAATTAAGTGTTACATCGGTTTGCAGAAAAAAGTATTTCAGTTATTCAGCGGAAAGGCGCCTGGATTTAAGACATTTGAGGTTGATGCAGCGTCGTGTTTGAGAATCAGTAACTGTCGTAGGGAAACATATTGTTAGTAGAACGTAAATGAAGTGTGTTCCGGGATCAGTGATTACCTGTTTAATTAGTGTGGAGACCTAGCGGAGCAATGGTTACATCAGTGTGAATGTGAAACAAACATAACTGTCAAACGAGACTGGATGTGGGTAGACATTGGTAGGGAAGTGTGTTACGTGCAAAAGGAACAATTAACCAAAGTAAATGTGGTGGCGTAAGCAGAGCACGCACCGCCATGCAGCACCACGGGCGTCGTAAGTCGACAACCGACTCCAAAGACGGCGGCATATAGCCCAGCGATTGCCGCCCCAAGAAGTCGCAGTGGTGGCCTCGCCAGAGAAGTGATATGCGATGGCGCCGCAGCAGAGAGGGCAGTTCCTAGTCACCTCGACTATCGTGCCCTATCGTCTGCCTCTAGCGAGTCCACAGCAGCGCGTCTTCAGTGAACGTTCTAGTGGGAAAAGAACTGTTAACTATCCAGTCTTAGCTTCTGGAATAGTAGCTGAGCTTCAGGATTTGCTGCCCGAGCCGACTTGTACAAAGTTGAGTATTCGCCAAGAAATGTGCGTTCTTGTCACGTGTTTCCCTCAGAGCACTTTGAATAATCGAGGATTGGGACAAGTAAAACTCCTGTGATTTTATCAGAAGTGCGATGCAACCACAGAAGATGTCACTCATCGCCACCCTCAGCTATTTATAGTGCGCTGAGGGAAACAATATGAGAGAACACTGAAACACTAATAAGAATTACTGACAAAAACAAACACATTTATTAATATCAGGCAGCAGACCCTGAAGTTCAACTAATATCCCAGACGTTAAGGCTGGATATTGAACAGTTCTTGCCCCACTAGAATGTTCACTGAAGATGGGCTGGCGTGGACTCGCTAGAAGCAGACGATACGGCACGGCGTACACAAGCAGAAGGGCGGTCTTCTCGGTAGTCGAGCTGACTTGCACTGCTTTGGCGCCAGCGAATATCACTTCTCTGGCGGCCCCCACTGCTGCGACTTCTTGGTCCGACAATCGCTGGGCCATATGCCATCTCTGGAGTCTGTTGTCGACCTACCGACGCCTGTGGTGCTGCCTGGTGGTACGTGTTGTGCTTACGACACCATAGTAATGTCTTGTACTTTGTTTTTCAAAGTTACGTTTTTAATTCTTTAATTAAATAACCTTCAGTATTTATGAGACACGTATTCTTATTAGGCACTTGTTCGGGTTATTTTCGCAACGAAGTGTGGTCTCTATGTAAAGCTCCCATATTTGAGTCCGATAGCTGTAGAAACATAAACTTAAAAAGACAAAAATGAAAAGAGGGGTGAGGAGCCTTACAACCTACAGGCAGCTATGTTATGCAAACAAAAATATTTGGCTGCAAGATAGTGAGAACACCGAAAGTCTGATCAACAGGTGTTATATCTTTTTTTAAGAAGGTCGTAAACAGTATATTAATTATAGGGGAATATGTATTTTAATAGCTGGCTGTAAAGTATATGCAAAAATTTTAACTCTAAGGTTAACAAATGCCCAAAACAACTTTAACTGGCCGCGCAGGGCAGCCGCGCGGTCTAGAGCGACTTGTCACGGTCCGCGTGGCTGCCCCCGTCTGCGGTTCGAATCGATGTCGTCCTTAGCGTAAGTTAGATTAAGTAATGTGTAAGCTTAGGGACCGATGACATCAGTACTTTGGTCCCATAAGACCTTACCACAAATTTCCAACTTTAACTGAAGACCGGATTGGATTTAGGTTCGGACGATCAAGAACGGATGATCTTTTTTAACATATTGATGAATGAAAAATGAATTAAATGGTGGTATCCTGGAGAAATAACTCCAAAATCCAATCATTTCAAGCAATAAGAAAGGCTGTGCTCTAATGGATACTGACTGTAAGCCGTTGAATGAATCTACGCTTACTTGTAATTATTAGCTTGAAATATTTTGGTGTTTATGTTATTCAGAAATACTAACTAGTCGATTTCCTTCACTGTTCTTATTTTATCCGAGTTTGTGTCCAAATGGCGCCATCGCAGAGGAGACGTTAAATTTGCCTTCTTTTTTGCATTAAATACAAGTGTGTATGCTCCCTCGGGCTGAGATGGAGGCACTCAGTTTCAATCCGTGCGGCCTGAAGACAGAGATTTCGTTCCGAAATAGGCACAGATTAAATTTAAAAAACGAGTACAGATTGTTGATGGACAGCCACTAATAAAATTCATCATATTACAAATCATTTTTTGAACAGTTCTTAGGTCATAGTCTAGTTATTAGCGTGACTGCCTCTAGATAACGGGGTCCTAGGTTCGATTCCCAGCCGAGTCGAACATTTTATTCGGTCGGCGACTGGGTGTTCGTTTTGTCCTCAGCATTCCATTCCATCTTCATCGACATGCAAGTCGCCGAAGTGTCGTCATAAAGAAAGACTTGCATCAGGCGGCTGGATAACAATACCATACGATCATTACATTTCATTTTTTTCCGAATGAAGCAACTGTGGCTTTTGTAAAATTGCTACCAAATATTGCACAAGAGAGGTTAAGTTGATGTCATTTGAAGAAATACGAAATTATTCCAAAAGAAAACGCAAAGATATTCACAAAACCAGTTTACAGGACAAACAGTAAAATTGTTGTTCAGTCTATCGTGTATTTAATCCAAGGAGGAGGGGATTAGTGGTCGCTTATTGACGAACACAACGTAAAGGGAGTAGCCTGAATTTTATGTAAATCATAATCCATGTGACACAATCCTAGAAAATTTGTTGTGCGTAAATAGCAACGAAACTCACCGATGCTTCACCTCAAATCAGCAAGGATATTTGAAAGGTATGTGTGAAGGTAGTATCTGTTCCCGAAAGAACAGTTACCGTAGATGACCATGCAGCTTTGCTAGAAATGATAATTAAATGGACCATGTAAGCAGGAGATCCCAGGTTCGAGTCCCGGTAGGGGCACACATTTTAAACATGTCCCCAATGAAGTACATCAACGCCTGTTTTCAGCTAGGGTGTCCATTTAATTATCATTTCATTTCTAGCAATGCTGCATGGTCATCTACAGTAACTGTTCTTTCCGGAACAGATACTACCGTCACAGATAGTTAAAATACGGCTTCCCGGCCATTGACCTTCTTGTGCAAACGCATACGCTATGCCCGAACTCATACGGGACTTGGTAGATTAATCTGCCACGAGTAATGAATATGATGGGCAAACATCTATTAGGTGCACTACGAAAGTAGTGGTGTGGACATGTTGAGAATGTGGGTCTCACGGGGATCGGGCAAGGGATAAGTCCCTGCAGGCGCACTATCCTCTGTGCCCTCGGTGGCCCAGATGGATAGAACGTCTGCCATGTAGGCAGGAGTTCCCGGGTTCGAGTCCCAGTCGGGGCAGCGAGGTGGCGTAGTGGTTAGACACTGGACTCGCATTCAGGAGGACGACGGTTCAATCTCGCGCCTGGCCGCCCTGATTTAGTTTTTCCGTGATTGCCCTAAATCGCTCCAGGCAAATGCCGGGATGGTTCCTCTGAAAGGGCACGGCCGACTTCCTTCCCCGTCCTTCCCTAATCCGATGAGACCGATGACCTCGCTGTTTGGTCTCTTCCCCCAAACAACCCAACCCAACCCCGGTCGGGGCACACATTTTCAACATGTCCCCAATGAAGTACATCAACGCCTGTTTGCAGCTAGGGTGTCCGTTTAATCATCATTTCATGTCTGAAAGGTGTCTGCAGCGATTTTTCTAGGTGCGCAGCAGCACAGTATCTGAGCGGCTACTAAACATTATCGATTGCAATAAATACCTGATATGTAAGATAGTCTTCGTGATTTTCGTCACGAAGAACAATATAAATATATGGCCGACATTTTTACGTCATTTCTCTAAAAGAGTCAGCAATGCTTGAACTTTTTATTCTGGGAGTGACTTCAGTGTTGATACCAACTATTCGCTAGGCAAATCACCAGTAACACGGCAGCTAAAAATATTTAGTTGCGTTATGTGCTGCATTTTGAAATCCCTACATAGAGTATTAAAGAATTAAAATTTTGATCACTTTAAACATACCTATTCGCCTAGGAAACTAACAAAAATACTTTTTCTTCCTTTAACGCTTCACCAGGAAGACAAAATCGCAGGGGATGTGGAGGTAAGTACACGGAATTTAGTTACTAGAACACCTTATTTCTCTACGGTCAGCTTTTCTAAAGGGCGTTAATGCCCCGTCCGGCACAAAAAAATAAGAAAACCCAAACCACTTGACTCACTCTGAACAGAGACGCAGCGATTCGCATATTGGCCAATAAAACATTTTGCAATTAGTTGGATCCCTTTAGCTGTTTGCTACACACTCGAGAACGGCGATTTTACACAAGTTGACGCTCTTGCATATCCTAAGGCGACACGTGGTGTGCGAAACAGTTCTATACTTCTGTTGGTTTTGGTTTACGTTTTGCTTCCTACAGTTTCAATGATTGATACATATTTAATAATTTTATAAATAGACGTTGAATTGTTTTTATTGTCATGAGAAGTTGAGGCTAAAATATTTTATTGTTCAAAAAAAAAAAAATATTGCGTGTTGGTTGTAAATTCGTTTGTCGTAGGCAAATGTGATTAAACACGTAATATTATTTATAATAGCCTCACAGCACCTGTGTTCCCAAGTGAGAATAAATAATACAAATAATTTTGAGAAAACAATGACAGTCATAAATACCAGAAGGAAATAGATACATCAGTGACCTATACTGATCAAAACGACCACAAATACTGTTCGATTATCTGCTTATGAAAATAGTATCTAACAAACGACCCAGGTGTGTTGGAAAGCAAATTACTGCATCTCCTACTGAATGAAATGTTCGTAACTTTCGTGCATGTGATCCGTTCTACATTATAATTTTATCATGAATATGATTTATGGAAAGTGTAAATAACTAAGCGGTGACCAATATTTACAATGCACCCCGCTTGATTGATGGATTATTGGGAATTTCCAAGGTCTCCTTATACAGGTCACTGCGGACTTACAGTAGCGGTCGCGGCCAATAGATGGCAGCACAGGATAAGCGGCGAGACATCTGCCTTCGTAGCCAACGATCAGCGATCCCTGCGTTCAGTTTTTTTGTGTGAGAGCCCATTCACATTCACACAGTTTTGTGCATTTCTGCTAGTGCAGTCTGAAGCTTTTAAGTGCGGCGATGACAGCTTTGAAAAAGGACAGTGCTCATTACTCCATCATATAAATCAGTTAGGTCACCGTATGTAGCCTATAACAACAACTTAGAAAAACTGGGCATTCCTTCCCACAAAACTGTAGCTACATATAAACAAATACACCTATACTTACTTTAAGCTCCCATATTATTCGTGTGGGACATATTGTCCTAGAACTAAATCAAAATTAGTTCAGTTAGTTCTGTTACCGTCTTTAGCTAATAACAAACACTCACTTGTCAGATAAATTGGGCATTCCTTCCCCCAAAACATAGTCGCTACAAAAAAACAAATACACATGTACGTACATAGGGTTGCATTATTTTGCGTGGGGCATATTAACCCAGAACTAAATGAAAATTAGTCCCCATCCCTCAGTTCTTACCATTGTCTTCGGGAGGTTTCCCTTGGTTGCAGGGACCGATGACCAACAGTTTGGTCCCTTCCCCCCTCTTTTAACCAACCTTGGTTGTAAGTCAACTGCTGAATCTGGGATTTCCCTTCCAGGTGTTTCGAGTTTTGTCTCCCACGCCACACCATGAGCTCGTCTGATATTGGGCTGAAAAGACACTGAGTTTAGACCCTCCAATAGGGCGTTACTTGAGCAGACCACCCTATCTTTATGGGTAATTTACATAAAAGTATCAGTTGCGTAAATAAAATACTTTACGTGAATACTGGAATAGTTTCTCACGGTCATGGCCTATTCCTTCCCCTAAAATATGGTCACGGAATAGTGCATTAACACCGGCTTAAGAATCGTGGACTTACAGAACTAACTTACCTTAGGTGAATAGTGAATGAGAACTAACCGCAAGAAGGACACGAGCGAACTAAGAACTTTTAGATAGGCAGACTAACGCAGGAAAAGCTGGCTCATTAGTCTCGAGAAATTAGTGTGCTACGGTTTGAGGTGGCTTAAAGTCGACGAAACGCTGTTCTAAAGTTGTTACAATGTGTATAAATAATGAAAGTTGCTCAACGATTACATAAATGGGCTGACGTACCTACTTGTGTTTCCAGGTCTAATTTGCAGAAAATCAGGACAGGTTGTTTACAAAAATTGGTGAATTAAGGACCTAAAAGACGGGACAAAAGAACGTAAATTTTCAATCATGAAGTAATTATTTCCTCTTAATAGATTACGAATAAAGCTGGTGGACAGGAACATTTGCAGTTAAAGGTACTGCTCTGTGCATCGGTAGTGTCAACTACAGGTAATAAAAAATTTCCGACTCGCTTCAGCACAAGGCGCGTACTCATTGGCGCGACGGGAGGAGTCGCAGCCTATCAATGGGCAAGAGTGATTTTAAGGCTGGAGTTGAATCACTGTTCAGGAAGTAGAGGCGTGATGGTAATAACCCAACAATAGAAGCCGTGCGGCTGAGTGTTTTCGAAATGTACACTTTGGGCATTCGCTGTAGCGTTTCAGTTTAGCGGATGATCGTGACCACCTGGTGCACCGTATTCTAACTTTGTTGCTTACCGTCAGGAGCTAATTTCTGTATTTTCATGTACTGTAGCATTTTTTAAGTGAATACGCTCTGTATTTCGCATTCTCAGCAGATCCCAAATGTCGGGACATTTGGTGTCGGGCCTAACGCTTACGTGAGTCGGGTCGTGACACCTATCAATATCAGGACACCCCGCGAAAATCGGGGCATCTGGCAACACTAAACGCAGCCTGCCTGTGTGCCGATAGATTTTCGATAGAATGCAAAGAATCGTCGTCATTTTGTTTTGAAGCTTTAATAGCAGTCGCTTTCCCTAATTAAATAACTGGAATTCTGGTATGCATATTAAGCAAACAACTGTTCTTCCTTTAACACCCAAACATGTTTCAGCACCTTGGTGCCATCAGTGACTCGTTTACTCATGCCTGTGAAACTCGGGTGCTTTTTAAATAATTACTATTGTAACTAAAATCAGGCTTAAAACATTTTATTTTATTCTGTAGTTTACTAAGAAGCTAATAAAGTCAGAGACATAAAATGTTTTAAGGCCAAAATTGTTCAAATACACTCCTGGAAATGGAAAAAAGAACACATTGACACCGGTGTGTCAGACCCACCATACTTGCTCCGGACACTGCGAGAGGGCTGTACAAGCAATGATCACACGCACGGCACAGCGGACACACCAGGAACCGCGGTGTTGGTCGTCGAATGGCGCTAGCTGCGCAGCATTTGTGCACCGCCGCCGTCAGTGTCAGCCAGTTTGCCGTGGCATACGGAGCTCCATCGCAGTCTTTAACACTGGTAGCATGCCGCGACAGCGTGGACGTGAACCGTATGTGCAGTTGACGGACTTTGAGCGAGGGCGTATAGTGGGCATGCGGGAGGCCGGATGGACGTACCGCCGAATTGCTCAACACGTGGGGCGTGAGGTCTCCACAGTACATCGATGTTGTCGCCAGTGGTCGGCGGAAGGTGCACGTGCCTGTCGACCTGGGACCGGACCGCAGCGACGCACGGATGCACGCCAAGACCGTAGGATCCTACGCAGTGCCGTAGGGGACCGCACCGCCACTTCCCAGCAAATTAGGGACACTGTTGCTCCTGGGGTATCTGCGAGGACCATTCGCAACCGTCTCCATGAAGCTGTGCTACGGTCCCGCACACCATTAGGCCGTCTTCCGCTCACGCCCCAACATCGTGCAGCCCGCCTCCAGTGGTGTCGCGACAGGCGTGAATGGAGGGACGAATGGAGACGTGTCGTCTTCAGCGATGAGAGTCGCTTCTGCCTTGGTGCCAATGATGGTCGTATGCGTGTTTGGCGCCGTGCAGGTGAGCGCCACAATCAGGACTGCATACGACCGAGGCACACAGGGCCAACACCCGGCATCATGGTGTGGGGAGCGATCTCCTACACTGGCCGTACACCACTGGTGATCGTCGAGGGGACACTGAATAGTGCACGGTACATCCAAACCGTCATCGAACCCATCGTTCTACCATTCCTAGACCGGCAAGGGAACTTGCTGTTCCAACAGGACAATGCACGTCCGCATGTATCCCATGCCACCCAACGTGCTCTAGAAGGTGTAAGTCAACTACCCTGGCCAGCAAGATCTCCGGATCTGTCCCCAATTGAGCATGTTTGGGACTGGATGAAGCGTCGTCTCACGCGGTCTGCACGTCCAGCACGAACGCTGGTCCAACTGAGGCGCCAGGTGGAAATGGCATGGCAAGCCGTTCCACAGGACTACATCCAGCATCTCTACGATCGTCTCCATGGGAGAATAGCAGCCTGCATTGCTGCGAAAGGTGGATATACACTGTACTAGTGCCGACATTGTGCATGCTCTGTTGCCTGTGTCTATGTGTCTGTGGTTCTGTCAGTGTGATCATGTGATGTATCTGACCCCAGGAATGTGTCAATAAAGTTTCCCCTTCCTGGGACAATGAATTCACGGTGTTCTTATTTCAATTTCCAGGAGTGTATGTGTCAATTCTTTAGGGACCAAACTGTTGTGGTTATCGGTCCCTAGACTTACAAACTTCTTACACTAACATAAACTAACTTTATTATAAATATATAGAAGCTATAAGCCCCGTATCCAATAAGAGCCTCCAAGAAAATTTACTCCGGAGTTTACGTAATTTTATCTATACGAGTTACAAATTAAAGACTCCCGCCGCGTTTTTCTGCCTACATGTGAAGGGTAATCGAAGAACTACTGTTGGGATTTTGATACGGTTTTCGCTAATAGACAAACTGATTCATAGGGAAGGTTGTGTAAGTGTTACCAGCAGTGTGTAAAATCTGGCATTCTATAGAATGAAATTACAATGAAATGAAAACTCTTAGCTGCTTACAGGCGTTGACATACGTCAACGGGCACAGATGAAAATGTGTGCCCCTACCGGGACTCGAACCCGGGATCTCCTGCTGGCAGACGCTCTATCCATCTGAGCCACCGAGGACAGAGAGGATAGTGCGACTGCAGGGATTTATCTCTGACACGCCTCCCGCGAAACGCACATTCTCAACGTATTGTCCCGCACTACATTCGTAGTGCCCCTGCCCATTATACTCATTACTCGCGGCGCGTTGCCGATTCCCGTAAGAGTTCGGGCACTGTTTGTGCATTCGCACAGAAGAAGAAGATGATCAAGTGGCCGGTGAGCCATAACTATATATATACTAAGATGGTATGTCCTCTCGGACATGTCCGAAAGGACAGATACTATCTTAGTATATATATTCTATAGAATGTCTAGGTAATGTATAGAATGACTAAAATCGAACGTCAAAGTATGAAAAGACCGATACTTTATACATTGCCTGGGCGTTGTATACCTTGTCGACTTGTCAGCTGGCAAATTATATAATACGCCCAGTTCCGCCATTTTTCCCGCAACCAGCGTTTGCGTTGGCGTTCGGGCCTTTGTTTAATGTTACGAAGACAGCGCATTGTTGTGCAACGTTCAACTATCACAGCGCGGACATCGCCATAACAGTTCTGCAGCATGTAATATCCGATTGAAGTTCCACAGGTGCTCTCCCGCCATCCTTTCCCGTTGTTCTTGTACGGGGTGGGGCAAATAAAAATACTCCCGACGAGTGGATACGATTGGATGTGTAAATGTGCATTAACGGAGGAGAAAAAGACCTATAGTTACATCCAAGAAGAAGGTGCAGCTGCCCATACAGCCGGACGAACCTTGGAGCATAATTACACAATCTTCACGTCTGACATAGTTGTTAGCAAGGTCAGTCAGTTCGCGGTCCTAGCTGACCACCGAAGTCACCTGATCCATCAATGTGCGATTACTTTGTGTGGGGAGCCCTCAAATCTAAAGTGTATCTTAACAACCCCCATTGTCCACAAGAAATACAGCAAAACATTCCGGATGAGATGGCAGCAATTCCGGCCGTCCATCTTCAATCCGCCTTCAGCAACGTGTTGACCAGGACCGAAAAGTGTCAAGAGATGGAATGTTGGTGACGTTCAGCGCATGCTATAGTTAGGTTACTATTGTATTTCCTTTCCTGTGCTGTGTTTCTTAGTATTCTGGAACCCTGTTATCCGAGCCACTTTTATTTCCCTCACCATGTCTGAAGGGAGTGTAGTGCCAAGACAGGAATCACGCCATGCTGACATGCAACGATAATTTTGCGATGAATTATCTCAAATATCAGCCAATGGTTCCAAAAGTCTGTATTTTCCTAATCGATACGAACCACCAAAAGTAAGTCAATGATGTGAAAAAGGCTTTTAAAGAAGGTACGAGTGCTATTCAGTTTACGTCGCAATCTCCAGTGTACCTGACATAATGCATAAGGCCCATTTGGCTATTGGTCATGTAGGCCGAGAAAGGATGCTGGAAGAACTTTCACTTAAGTATAAGATCATTACCCGTCGTGATATTGAGCTGTAAAGGTGTTGTAGTCGAGCCTTTTTTTTCCCGGAGTTCATTTCCCGTTGTTAGGTCGATCTCAGATTTTCAGTTTCACCCTGATAGGGTGCACAAGTTTATAAAGGTCTGTAGTTCTCAGGGCCCTGAAATCAAATATAGCGGAAGAAGTCTGTAACCTCATCACCCCATTTACGTTGCTTGGTGCTCAACGGCAGGGAATTTGCAAACAATGTGGTAAGTGTGGTGAGGAGTACTGGCCCACCTTGAAGATCGTCTATGCCCTATGGTAAGCCGCGCCACTCACAAAGTCAGAGGAGCGTCGAAAGAGCAAATCAGGAGACTGAAAATATGCTACGTGGTTGGATGAAAGATGAAAAAACTAGCTCCTGGAGTGACGCACTGTAGTTCGTCCAACTTACGAAAAACAGAGCTATTCATTCTGGGATTGACAGAACACCATACGATGCTCTACTCAGCTGCAAAGTTAGAGTAGGTCTCTCTTCGTCGTTCCTGCCTGACGACGTTTTGCAAGACGTAGAGACTGAGGGAGAGCTGGAAAAAATAATTGAGATGGCACAAATAACACAACATCAGAAATAAAGACGAGATGAATCAATGCAAGGCTTCTGCAGAAGAGATAGGTGAGAATGCAATCCATGATGATGGAGGAAACCAAAACAGTGATGAAGCCATGGTTATCAAACAGCCTTCCATTTCTTTGGTTACCGAAAATCCTTACTTTTCTATCAGTTGCGTCTACCAGCGACGCTCTTACACGTCAAAAGTTTGGCCGAAACTTTCATGCCATCTGTTGACATTCTCCTAAAGATGTTGACGGCGACGAAGTAGAAGGTTATAGTGTTAGCATTTTATGCAGTGTTCTCTTAAGTATTGAGAAAGCTGACCAAACTAAAAGGGAATCGAAACTGAAACTTGAAATTTAGTCCAAATAAATGAAAATGGATTCTGACAAAAAATTCCTCCTGTGCCCCATTGTGCGAGTTCCCATTCCATTCCGGGGTGACTCAAGCAATCTATTGTCAGTTGTTATGAACGTGACGGAAGATGGCTTTTACCGACTTGGAACTGCAAAAGCAATCTTTAAGCAATTCTGCGCAAGATAAGAATCCATCGTATGTCCATAGAACTTAATGAGAATTGATAACTTTCCTGACCAAGAAATGCTTCTCCGATCTGCAGCAACCTCTCAGTCCACAGGAAGCGGCCAACGATTCGTCAGGTGTATGTGCAAACCGAAAAGGCAAAATATGAGGTGTCTTTGTGTCAAAAAGAAATTTAAGATCAATTCAAAATGTCTCTCTAGCCTTCATGCTGCAACAAGTCTTTAAGTCATGAAATGTACGAGCTGCGACAATAAACTAATGAGACTGATGTAAAAAAAAAAATGTTGCCTACCGTTTTAGTCAAGTTTAGTGTTGTCTCCTTCAAAGTAGTTCCCTTCTGATTGCACACACTTTTTCCAGCGCTTCTGCCATTGATGGTAATATTTCAGGAACTCGTCTTCTGTAATATCCTCCAAAGACCCTCGTCACAGCTTTTCGGACATTTTATGTTTTTGAAAATGAGGTGCCTTGACCGCCGTTTTGATTCTTGGAAATAGAAAAAAATCGCACGGAGCGATATCTGGTGATAAGGTGGCTGTGGTAGTACTGAAATTTGTTTTGAGGTTAAAAACTGCTGTATCGACAGAGCAGTATGGGATGGCGCGTTATCATGATGCAGAATCCAACTAGCAGCAATGTTGGCACGGACACGAAGAACTCTTTTACGAAGTCTTTCTAAAATTTCTTTGTAGTAATATTGGTTAACTGTTTGTGCAGGAGGCACCCACTCTTTATGAACAGTTCCCTTGGAATCAAAGAAGCACACAAGCATGCATTTCACTTTTGACTTTGACATGCGAGATCTTTTTGGTCTGGGTGATCCCTTTGAGCACCATTGCGAACTTTGGGGTTTTTCCTCTGGATCTCACTGAAAAAAAAAAAAAACTTTCGTCACACGGGTCAACAATTCCGGATTGATTTCCGTTTGCTCTAACAGATCGGCTGCCATATTTTTCCGTGTTTCTCGCTGTTGTGGTGTGAGATTTTTGGGGTCAATTTTTGCACAAATCTTTCTCATATCAAGATCTTCAGTTATTATTAGACGAACCGTTTATCGATTGATGTTCAGTTCTTCTGCAATCATTTTCACGGATAATCATCAGTCAGATCGTACGAGTTCACACACATTGGCCAAGCTGACATCTCTCCACGAGGTTGATGGTCGTCCATTGCTGTCTTCATCTTCAATATTCATTCTGCCTTCACTAATCATTTTATGCCAAAGAAAAGCTTGAGATCTTGACATAACCACCTCTCCAAAAGCTTTCTGAAGCTTATCGTAAGTTGTCGTCGTGTTTTCACCCAATTTAATGCAAAAAGAAATGGCGTACCATTGTGCAATATTATGTAGTTCCATTTCCCTGACGAGAGACACAAACACGTGTTAACTTATTACAGAACAACTCACGACTGAGCAGTTGCATCGATGTGCCACTTGGACTAGAAGCAGCTTATAGACCAAAGTCATAGGTATTGTGCCTATGCAAGCCTGCAAGGTTGCCACATCTTGCAAAGAAAATCAGTCTCATTACTTTATTGTCGCACCTTGTATGTACAAGGTCAGATTGCCAAAATGTAAAATTTTTTTGTGAAGAAGAAAAGCGAGTCCTTGCTGCAACAAGTACTTAAATCTCAATTCTTCCTTCATTGTTTTCCGGTACGTATATCCAGTTCTTTATTTCGTAGCTTTGTTCTTTGTTTCAAATGCGTATTCATTAATAAAGGCTTCTCATCTTGTGCCATTTAATACTTTTTACTTTGAGTAAATGGTGCTGGGCATTCTGTATAATGCCTAGGAATTGTATAAAATTCCTAAGAAAAGTACGTAACATTTTCACAAAAAATTATATTTTTTAGTTTGCATAACACCATCAGGCATTCTATAGAATACCGGGATTTCACACAATGCCGGTAATATGTACAATTTAGTACCGCCACGCCACACCGATTGTGCGGACGAGGATATTCAATGCTACTCGCTTGAAATCGGGGCATGTCGCTAGTAAAGAAAAAAATTTCATCATTACTTTGTTTCTCCATCACAGCAAAAGAGGATTTCAATCTAGTAATTATCAAGAAGAAAGTCTAAGTTCACTGTGGCATCTCGTTTCTGCTTTTGTTCAAGAGTTAACTCTGCGCTTAAAAGGAGATGGTTACTTTTCTGTCTCAAGTATAACGATTATGATGTTCTTAACTGGTGGGATATAAAAGGTTTACATACTTGCTCCGAGCCAAATCCTCTTCTTTAGATAAAGAGGCCACAGGCAGATAATATGGGTAAATGGGAAGTGCAAGTCAGCAGTTTAACTTCTGTCCCACGGCCACGCAGATGAAATGACTTGTCGTTAATCTCAACAGCTTATTTGTCTACTCACGATGGCGTCATCTGCAGTTTCAAAGCCGCACGTGGTCCAGGCAGCAGTGCCACGCCTTCAACACTGGCGACTGTTCTTGGGTTACATAGGTCAGTGTCTCAAACGCTATATAAAGGTCGATTCACTCTTTACGGATCGGAACGTCAAAACATTCCACGATGCATTTCAAATAGAGTCATTCACCCAGGCCATCAATGGAACAGAACGAGACGTGAAAGTTTCTCGGGAAGAAAGTCTCGATGTTGACGTTGGAGTGGGGAAAGGAGGGGGGGGGGGGGGGGGGCGGCGGCGGCCCCAAGTCGTTTGCTAACATCGAAAGTTAACTTATTTTAGGCGTGTTCACATTACGTCGTAGTAGTGGGTTTTGTGATTTTGTGTCTCCTTACTCTTCATTTTTTTGCTTGCTTTGTTTTCGTGTCGCACATTTTTCTTATGAGTGTAGCTCCATAAAACAAACGAGATATATGAAAGCAAAAAATGGTTTAGAATTTACAAAACCTTTACGAAGAAAACGTTCAGACAGTGCCTGTGAATAATTTTTTTCAGAGTGGAATAATTAACCCTAGTAAAGAAATTGTTATGTTACTTAGAAGGAGGAAAAGGAAAAAACTATGAATAAGGTAAAAATTTTTTCTGTGTTGTTTGTGCGGGGAAGGTCAAATATAAACCGGAATGATTCTTTGTAAACTTTACCAGGTGTACCGGTATGAAATGAGCGTTAAGATACAAATGTGTCGATAGGGAACATTTGTTGTGAACGAGCCTTATTTTTTTGTTTGGTTGGTATGACATCTGTCAAAGATATTTAGTATACATCAAGTCATGGAACAAGCAACATCATGTGTTTTCATCGTGTTAACAATATCGAAATTTGTACCAGAAAGTGATGATTTGCGGAAAGCATCAATTTTTTGTTTTCATTTGAAAAAAAGTACTAGAGTAGCATAGAATGCTTGTCGAGGCATACGGTGATCATGCTCTATCAGAAGCAACATGCAAAAGATGGTTTCAACGGTTCAGAAATAATGATTTTGATATAAGAAATGAAGAACGTGGAAGACCACCAAAAAAGTTCAAAGACGCCGAATTGCAAGCAATATTGGATGAAGATGATACTTTGAATCAGAAGCAAATGGCAGCAATGCTAAATGTTGCACAACAAACAATTTCTGACCGTTTGAGAGCTATGGGAAACATCCATAAGTGTGGAAAGTGGGTGCCACATGAATTGAATGGAAGAAAGATGGAAAATCGAAAAACCATTTGTCAAATTTTGCTTCAAAGACATGAAAGAAAATCAGTTTTGCATCGAATTGTTACTGGTGATGAAAAATGGATTTATTTTAATACTCCTAAATGGGAAAAATCATGGGTTAATCCGGGACAACCATCAACATCGACTGCAAAACCAGATCGATTCGGCAAGAAAACAATGCTCTGTGTTTGGTGGGATCAGAAAGGTGTGGTGAATCATGAGCTTCTAAAACCAGATGAAACTGTGAATACTAACCGCTACAGGCAACAAATGATCAATTTGAACTATGCATTGATCGAAAAAAGACCAGAATGGGCCAGAAGACATGGGAAAGTTTTTTTTTTTTTTTTTTTTACACACGACAATGCACACAAAGCAAAACTGGTTCAGGATACAATCAAAACACTTGGCTGGGAGCTGCTACCCCACCCGCCGTATTCACCAGACTTGGCCCCTTCCGACTACCATTTGTTTTCATCAATGGGACACGCATTGGCTGAGGAACACTTCGATTCCTATGAAGTCGAAAATTGGGTGTGTGATTGGTTTGCTTCAAAAGACGAACATTTCTATTGGCGTGGTGTCCACAAATTGCCAGAAAGGTGGTCAAAATGTATAGAAAGCAATGGTCAGTACTTTGAATAAAATGTTTTTCGTTTTAAATTCAAAATTAGTGTTTCATTTTCGCAAAAAACGGTCATTTCATACCGGTACACCTGGTACTTTAGTGAATGTTTTCTGACATTGCTACGGATTTTCCCATCAACTTTTTGATGCCATCCTCCAAAGAAGAGGGACGTCAGTGCAGCCGCCTGTGGCCTCCTCTCGCGCTGTGTGCAGAGATTTTCCAGTCGCACCGATGAATCTGGACGATAAGGAGGATTTCCCAGAGTTGCCCAACGAATTTTCTACAGTTTTCCCTCTTTAAAGCAACAGAGTGCGACCTTGCATTGTCGTGCAGAAGAATCACGCTTCGGATCTGTTTCTGGTACTTCCATTTCGTATTCCTACCACTGAAGCATTTTCGGGAAGTTTTATGCGCCGATCTTCTGCAATAAGGTCTTGTAAGGCAGGAGTGTTGTCTAGTGTAACGTCTTTGATGGTGTTAATTTTCCACAGCTATCTGTCATGCCACAAATGATGTATGTCATTCATACACTTGGTCTTCGAAAGGGTTTCTTCGCCAGCCTACATTGAGCCTCCTCAACATTTCTGCGGATTTGGTACCATTTTCATGAAGAACTCGCCCATACTCGCTGCGCAACAGACTTGTGTACTTCTTGCTCGCACATGGTGGCCTGAATCGAGCGGTCATGTCACACAACTGCGCCGTCACAGTGCTATTCCAGACGTACCCACCAGCATCCCGTCAAAATCGCGCTCATTTTCCGTCCACTACCACAAATTTGGAATACATTTCACATAAATTTTCTCAGCATGTTATAGTCTTAGGTGGAGATTTCAATTTACCAGATATAGACTGGGACACTCAGATGTTTAGGACGGGTGGTAGGGACAGAGCATCGAGTGACATTATACTGAGTGCACTATCCGAAAATTACCTCGAGCAATTAAACAGAGAACCGACTCGTGGAGATAACATATTGGACCTACTGATAACAAACAGACCCGAACTTTTCGAATCTGTATGTACAGAACAGGGAATCAGTGATCATAAGGCCGTTGCAGCATCCCTGAATATGGAAGTTAATAGGAATATAAAAAAAGGGAGGAAGGTTTATCTGTTTTGCAAGAGTAATAGAAGGCAGATTTCAGACTACCTAACAGATCAAAACGAAAATTTCTGTTCCGACACTGACAATGTTGAGTGTTTATGGAAAAAGTTCAAGGCAATCGTAAAATGCGTTTTAGACAGGTACGTGCCGAGTAAAACTGTGAGGGACGGGAAAAACCCACCGTGGTACAACAACAAAGTTAGGAAACTACTGCGAAAGCAAAGAGAGCTCCACTCCAAGTTTAAACGCAGCCAAAACCTCTCAGACAAACAGAAGCTAAACGATGTCAAAGTTAGCGTAAGGAGGGCTATGCGTGAAGCGTTCATTGAATTCGAAAGTAAAATTCTATGTACCGACTTGACAGAAAATCCTAGGAAGTTCTGGTCTTACGTTAAATCAGTAAGTGGCTCGAAACAGCATATCCAGACACTACGGGATGATGATGGCATTGAAACAGAGGATGACACGCGTAAAGCTGAAATACTAAACACCTTTTTCCAAAGCTGTTTCACAGAGGAAGACCGCACTGCAGTTCCTTCTCTAAATCCTCGCACAAACGAAAAAATGGCTGACATCGAAATAAGTGTCCAAGGAATAGAAAAGCAACTGGAATCACTCAATAGAGGAAAGTCCACTGGACCTGACGGGATACCAATTCGATTCTACACAGTACGCGAAAGAACTTGCCCCCCTTCTAACAGCCGTGTACCGCAAGTCTCTAGAGGAACGGAGGGTTCCAAATGATTGGAAAAGAGCACAGATAGTCCCAGTCTTCAAGAAGGGTCGTCGAGCAGATGCGCAAAACTATAGACCTATATCTCTTACGTCGATCTCTTGTAGAATTTTAGAACATGTTTTTTGCTCGCGTATCATGTCATTTCTGGAAACCCAGAATCTACTATGTAGGAATCAACAAGGATTCCGGAAACAGCGATCGTGTGAGACCCAACTCGCCTTATTTGTTCATGAGACCCAGAAAATATTAGATACAGGCTCCCAGGTAGATGCTATTTTTCTTGACTTCCGGAAGGCGTTCGATACAGTTCCGCACTGTCGCCTGATAAACAAAGTAAGAGCCTACGGAATATCAGACCAGCTGTGTGGCTGGATTGAAGAGTTTTTAGCAAACAGAACACAGCATGTTGTTATCAATGGAGAGACGTCTACAGACGTTAAAGTAACCTCTGGCGTGGCACAGGGGAGTGTTATGGGACCATTGCTTTTCACAATATATATAAATGACTTAGTAGATAGTGTCGGAAGTTCCATGCGGCTTTTCGCGGATGATGCTGTAGTATACAGAGAAGTTGCTGCATTAGAAAATTGTAGCGAAATACAGGAAGATCTGCAGCGGATAGGCACTTGGTGCAGGGAGTGGCAACTGACCCTTAACATAGACAAATGTAATGTATTGCGAATACATAGAAAGAAGGATCCTTTATTGTATGATTATATGATAGCGGAACAAACACTGGTAGCAGTTACTTCTGTAAAATATCTGGGAGTATGCGTACGGAACGATTTGAAGTGGAATGATCATATAAAACTAATTGTTGGTAAGGCGGGTACCAGGTTGAGATTCATTGGGAGAGTGCTTAGAAAATGTAGTCCATCAACAAAGGAGGTGGCTTACAAAACACTCGTTCGACCTATACTTGAGTATTGCTCATCAGTGTGGGATCCGTACCAGGTCGGGTTGACGGAGGAGATAGAGAAGATCCAAAGAAGAGCGGCGCGTTTCGTGACTGGGTTATTTGGTAACCGTGATAGCGTTACGGAGATGTTTAATAAACTCAAGTGGCAGACTCTGCAAGAGAGGCGCTCTGCATCGCGGTGTAGCTTGCTCGCCAGGTTTCGAGAGGGTGCGTTTCTGGATGAGGTATCGAATATATTGCTTCCCCCTACTTATACTTCCCGAGGAGATCACGAATGTAAAATTAGAGAGATTAGAGCGCGCACGGAGGCTTTCAGACAGTCGTTCTTCCCGCGAACCATACGCGACTGGAACAGGAAAGGGAGGTAATGACAGTGGCACGTAAAGTGCCCTCCGCCACACACCGTTGGGTGGCTTGCGGAGTATCAATGTAGATGTAGATGTAGATGCCAAATTTAAATTATAGTTCATATTTGATACGCTATCGTTTGTACATACGGGATGTAACGGATATAAGTGAAGATATTTTTACAGTATGTTAGTTGTTTCTTCACCGTGTCGAACAGTCTTCCCACAAATATGTCACAAAGTTTGCGATCTGATTTCTGCATCTGCAACACTTAGCGGACTACGCTTGTCAGTACAGACTAACACGTCATCAGTTTACCGTACAAACATTGTCAAGAACATCCCCTATGAATTTTGCTTTAAAGTATATTATGAGTATTTGTTCCATAATTCTGATATGTTCCGAATTTTTGTATCACTGTGTCTCATAAACTCATTTTCACCGTTTGATATTGGGCTACGTGAAGTGAAGTGACGTTGCGTTTGACGGTGACATCGCCTTTTGTGCCGTTCCGTGGACAGCCAACCGGAATCGGCCATAAGTCTGAAAACTTTCCTGGCTGTTGTTAATAAATGTAAAATCCTCTGGGTGACTCGGGCGCGTGGTTTTCCTCTTACATTCCTTAAGAAGCTATCGGGACTCTGTTCAGGAGGTAGTATGTAGAAAGCCTAATAATCGAGTAGAATTTAGTTAAGCCTCCAACATTGTTCCAACGACGACGCCGATGAAGAGGGGCACGCATTGCTCAGGTCCTACGTTTTTTTTTTTTTTTACTCCATGTGTGCTCTTTCGTTCGTTACAAAAATCAATTTCAGCAGATCTGGGGATAAAGAAGGTACTGTGTACTAAAGGTAGTGGAAATGCTTTAGGGCACACTATTTACTGTAGTACATCACTCCAGAGCCTGCTTCTGAATTTTTCCAGTGTGTATATCAGAAAATTTTTTCTATAGGTCTTAGGATTTTTGGAACACCGTTTCATGCCTCAGCTTGCTAATAACGCTAGTAGATAAAAATATTACACTGTCAAGTAATTATCAATCTGTCTCCATAAGCGAAGTCTCTAATACACACTAATACCGTGGAGTTTGACGTCTAGGTAGATAGATAGTCGTCTCATTATGATTATTTGCCTACTAAGGACACAAGACAAGGCGACGCGAAGGTTATTTTAAAGAAAACTGGCATGGGGAATTAGGGCACGGGATCTAATTTGTAAACCATTTTTAGAAACAATTTACCTGGATCGTGTTAGGTGGAATCACAACAGCATGCCAGTTTCGACTTACTGCGTCATTATGAGAACGAGTAGCAAAGTAGCACTTCTAAGTCATCTAACGGCCACGTTTCAGTCGAGCTACTGTGTCAAGTGACTAACGTGGGCGTTAGATGACAGTTGTAAGAGCTACTTTTGTACAAGGCAACATCAAAAAGTAACTTACACAAGTCGTCCCACGGTAAGACTGTTCCGGCGTAACGATAAGCGCCGCCAGGAAGATGAAGAACGCAAGAGCAGAGAAGGCTGTGAGACAACGTCAGCCAATAGTTCACTGACAAGGACCGCACCACGACAGGAGCGGCCTCTAGCTGGAAAGTAGAAGACGGACACTTGCAGAACCTGATGCCGGCCCAGCGACTACTCCTCTCCAGAAGCACCAAAAAGGTCTCTGAGTTCAACAACCCCATCCGATGGACGGGTCATCTGCAAAATTGACATACGCCCTCACTCCATGAGGAGAGGTTTAGAATTTAAACTAAGGGTTCGGCGCGGAGACTGTTGTTGAGGAACTTTAGGCTTCCACATCTCTCCCTAAATTGACTATGAAATTGTTTTCACCGTCGAGATTCGAACTAGGTACCTACGAGCCGAGTAACAACGTACAAATATGAAACTTTCTGGCAGATTAAAACTGTGTGCCCGACCGAAACCCGAACTCGGGTCGTCAGTCGTGCTTGGATAGTTCAGTTGGTAGTGCACTTGGCCACGTAAGGCAAAGGTCCCGAGTTCGAGTATCGGTCCGGCGCACAGTTTTAATCTGCCAGGAAATGTCATATCAGCGCATACTCCGCTGCAGAGTGAAAATGTCAAATGGTTCAAATGGCTTGAGCGCTATGGGACTCAACATCTGAGGTCACCAGTCACCTAGAACTTAGAACTAGTTAAACCTAACTAACCTAAGGACATCACACACATCCATGCCCGAGGCAGGATTCGAACCTGCGACGGTAGCAGTAGCGCGGTTTCGGACTGTAGCGCCTAGAACCGCTCGGCCACCGCGGCCGGCCTGTGAAAATGTCATTCAGGTCCACCGCACAGGTTAGCGTCAGCGATGTCGGCAAAGCAGACCGGTGGGACGTCTGATACGAGTGGCTACACTTCAAAAGTAACAAAAATAGCCGGTGGTGTATAATGTTTATTTACTTAATGTTTACATTGTATCGATTTTGAATGTTTCTCTCGCCAGTCACAGCGTCCACACTGTTATTTGCCATGGTGAGACGCTGGACTTCTTTTAGAGAGGACTACGGTTCAAATTCCCGTCCAGCCATCCATATCTGAGGTTTCCATGATGCCTTAAATCGCTGAAGGTTTCTTTGAAAGAGAAAAGTCGGTTTTATTCCCTATCCTTCCCTCAAAACGAGGTTGTCCATGATCTCTAATGGCCTCGTCGTCCACGGAACGTTAAACCATAACCTTCGTTTTACAGTGTTGTTGGGAGTGACCCTTGCTGAAGTAATACAGACTCCAGGCTTGACACGGCAACTTAATGGTGCGGTGCTCATGCCGTGAAGTTAATGGCGCGAGGCGCTCCATTCTAATGGCTTGTTTTCCTGTCGTTAAAATATCTCGTGGAAGTGATGGAGAGGTGCAATTAACCAATGGTGGGATCTCCTGTAGTTACTTCCTGCACGTGCCAGCACGAGACGCAGCCACATGCCGAAAGACATCTACATCTACATCTATACTCCGCGAGCCACCTTACGGTGTGTGGCGGAGGGTACTTATTGTACCACTATCTGATCCCCCCTTCCCTGTTCCATTCACGAATTGTGCGTGGGAAGAACGACTGCTTGTAAGTCTCCGTATTTGCTCTAATTTCTCGGATCTTTTCGTTGTGATCATTACGCGAGATATATGTTGCCCATCTCTTCCCGGAATGTGCTCTCTCGTAATTTCGATAATAAACCTCTCCGTATTGCGTAACGCCTTTCTTGAAGTGTCCGCCACTGGAGCTTGTTCAGCATCTCCGTAACGCTCTCGCGCTGACTACATGTCCCCATGACGAATCGCGCTGCTTTTCGCTGGATCATGTCTATCTCTTCTATTAATCCAACCTGGTAAGGGTCCCATACTGATGAGCAATACTCAAGAATCGGACGAACAAGCGTTTTGTAAGCTACTTCTTTCGTCGATGAGTCACATTTTCTTAGAATTCTTCCTATGAATCTCAACCTGGCGCCTGCTTTTCCCACTATTTGTTTTATGTGATCATTCCACTTCAGATCGCTCCGGATAGTAACTCCTAAGTATTTTACGGTCGTTACCGCTTCCAATGATTTACCACCTATGGCATAATCGTACTGGAATGGATTTCTGCCCCTATGTATGCGCATTATATTACATTTATCTACGTTTAGGGAAAGCTGCCAGCTGTCGCACCATGCATTAATCCTCTGCAGGTCCTCCTGGAGTACGTACGAGTCTTCTGATGTTGCTACTTTCTTGTAGACAACCGTGTCATCTGCAAATAGCCTCACGGAGCTACCGATGTTGTCAACTAAGTCATTTATGTATATTGTAAACAATAAAGGTCCTATCACGCTTCCCTGCGGTACTCCCGAAATTACCTCTACATCTGCAGATTTTGAACCGTTAAGAATGACATGTTGTGTTCTTTCTTCTAGGAAATCCTGAATCCAATCACAAACCTGGTCCGATATTCCGTAAGCTCGTATTTTTTTCACTAAACGTAAGTGCGGAACCGTATCAAATGCCTTCCTGAAGTCCAGGAATACGGCATCAATCTGCTCGCCAGTGTCTACGGCACTGTGAATTTCTTGGGCAAATAGGGCGAGCTGAGTTTCACATGATCTCTGTTTGCGGAATCCATGTTGGTTATGATGAAGGAGATTTGTATTATCTAAGAACGTCATAATACGAGAACACAAAACATGTTCCATTATTCTACAACAGATTGACGTAAGCGAAATAGGCCTATAATTATTCGCATCTGATTTATGACCCTTCTTGAAAATGGGAACGACCTGCGCTTTCTTCCAGTCGCTAGGTACTTTACGTTCTTCCAGCGATCTACGATAAATTGCTGATAGAAAGGGGGCAAGTTCTTTAGCATAATCACTGTAGAATCTTAAGGGTATCTCGTCTGGTCCGGATGCTTTTCCGCTACTAAGTGATAGCAGTTGTTTTTCAATTCCGATATCGTTTATTTCAATATTTTCCATTTTGGCGTCCGTGCGACGGCTGAAGTCAGGGACCGTGTTACGATTTTCCGCAGTGAAACAGTTTCGGAACACTGAATTCAGTATTTCTGCCTTTCTTCGGTCGTCCTCTGTTTCGGTGCCATCGTGGTCAACGAGTGACTGAATAGGGGATTTAGATCCGCTTACCGATTTTACATATGACCAAAACTTTTTAGGGTTCTTGTTTAGATTGTTTGCCAATGTTTTATGTTCGAATTCGTTGAATGCTTCTCTCATTGCTCTCTTTACGCTCTTTTTCGCTTCGTTCAGCTTTTCCTTATCAGCTATGATTCGACTACTCTTAAACCTATGATGAAGCTTTCTTTGTTTCCGTAGTACCTTTCGTACATGATTGTTATACCACGGTGGATCTTTCCCCTCGCTTTGGACCTTAGTCGGTACGAACTTATCTAAGGCGTACTGGACGATGTTTCTGAATTTTTTCCATTTTTGTTCCACATCCTCTTCCTCAGAAATGAACGTTTGATGGTGGTCACTCAGATATTCTGCGATTTGTGCCCTATCACTCTTGTTAAGCAAATATATTTTCCTTCCTTTCTTGGCATTTCTTATTACACTTGTAGTCATTGATGCAACCACTGACTTATGATCACTGATACCCTCTTCTACATTCACGGAGTCGAAAAGTTCCGGTCTATTTGTTGCTATGAGGTCTAAAACGTTAGCTTCACGAGTTGGTTCTCTAACTATCTGCTCGAAGTAATTCTCGGACAAGGCAGTCAGGATAATGTCACAAGAGTCTCTGTCCCTGGCTCCAGTTCTGATTGTGTGACTATCCCATTCTATACCTGGTAGATTGAAGTCTCCCCCTATTACAATAGTATGATCACGAAACTTCTTCACGACGTTCTGCAGGTTCTCTCTGAGGCGCTCAACTACTACGGTTGCTGATGCAGGTGGTCTATAGAAGCATCCGACTATCATATCTGACCCACCTTTGATACTTAACTTAACCCAGATTATTTCACATTCGCATTCGCTAATAACTTCACTGGATATTATTGAATTCTTTACTGCTATAAATACTCCTCCACCATTGGCGTTTATCCTATCCTTGCGGTATATATTCCATTCTGTGTCTAGGATTTCGTTACTGTTCACTTCCGGTTTTAACCAACTTTCCGTTCCTAATACCTAATACCTAATATTCGGTGAAATAAAGAGTTGTGCTTCAGCTGAGACGGCAAGCAGGTGCTCTTGAGGAATTATCCTTCTGCATAAGCCATCCCCTCTTGATCACATTGCAAAAGGAAGCTTATATGGCACAGACATGGAGGAGTTGCCAGGCAGTAGCTGTTACGGACTGATGAAGCTCTGTAACTTCGCAGCTATGACCGGAGAAGCTTGTGTATACAGTCCTACGGTAACACCAACTGTAATCTCCTTGTGTCTCGGTGCCAAGGGCTTCGCTATCGATATAAGCACAACGCACAAAATTGGGCACCTTTATTTCTAGTAGAGTGTGACAGCTCTACGGAGCTTTATAACGGTGTAAAGACTCCAGAGTACGTTCCTCTCTTTCCTGTTCATCACTTCAAGACCGGTAGATCAGCGCATGTGGTGAATACTCATGTTTGAATTGTATATTGGGAGGGTTCATATGTATAAAGGTTGATTCAGAATTCCACCGACAAACTACAAACTTTCTGAGGTGCTTCAGGGATACCTTCTGAGTCTTCTGGTGTAAGAGACCCACGGCGTCCAGGGGCTGATTACATAGTAATAACGTAATTGTGATTTATTCGGTTTGTTGCCGCAATAACCCTTGTTTACATGGAAAACTAGCCTCGCAACAGTAAAGAAGCCTGTAATACACAATAAGGAGACACATAATCCTAAGAAGTTTTTGTATTATGTTAAACAGTAAACGGGTCGAAGCCATCTTTTTAGACACTGAGTGACCATAATAGCACTATGCCCGCCTCGCTAGTCGCGCGATCTAACGCGCTGCTTCCCAACGGGAAGGCGTGCCGGTCCCCGACACGAATCCGCCCGGCGGATTAGCGTCGAGGTCCGGTGTGCCGGCCAGCCTTTGGATGATTTTTAAGGCGGTTTTCCATCTGCCTTGTCGAATGAGAGCTGGTGGTCCTTATTCCACCTCAGTTACACTATGTCGGCGTTTGCTCCGCAAACACTGTCTCCACGTACGCGTACACTATCATTACTCTATCACACAAACATTTGGGTTTACACTCGTCTGGTATGAGACGTTCCCGGGGGGTCCACTGAGGGCCGAACCGCACAATCACCCTGGGTTCAGTGTGGGGCGTCGGTGGGGTGGGTGGACTGCTGTGGCCTGTTGTGGGGTTGTGAATCAATGAGGGCCACGCCCGGACGAAGCCTCTACGTCGTTTCTAGCTCTCCAGTTTAGTACACAGACACAATAATTTCCCTGAAACCGATGACGACTCAGAAGGCCAAAATACTAAACGTCTTTTTCCAAAACAGTTTCACAGAGGAAGTTCGCACTGCAGAGCCTCCTTCAAATCAATGCACGAACGACAATATAGTAGACACCGAAATAAATGACCATGCGATAGAATCACAACTAAAATCGCTCAACAGAGAGAAGGCCACTGGACCTCAAGGGATACGAATAAGACTCTACGTGGAGTATGTGGAAGAACTTGCCCCTCTTCTAGACGCGGTGTGACGAAGATCTTTGGGAGGGGGGGGGGGGGGTGAAGTGTTACTGATGATCGGGAAAAAAATTTCAGGTCATTCCTGTTTTCAAGAAGGGTCGCCGAACAGACGCGCATAATTATAGATCTATATCTCTGACGTCGGACAGTTGTAGATTTTTGGAACATGTTGTATATTCGTGTGTTATGACATTTCTGGATACCGATAATCGGCGGCCTCAGTGGCCGAGCGGTTCTAGGCACTTCTGTCCGGAACCGCGCTGCTGCTCCGGTCGCGGTTTCGAACCTTGCCTCGGGCATGGTTGTGTGTGATGTTCTTAGGTTGGTTAGGTTTAAGTAGTTCTAAGTCTAGGGGACTGATGACCTCAGATGTTAAGTCCTATAGTGCTTAGAGCCATTTGAACCATCAGTAGTGTGTACCCTTTGTCATAAACTATACAGTGCTTGCGGAGTACTTATCTAGATGTACAATAATCCTAGCGCGTCTTTCGGCACCAGTATGCTCGACTGTGTGTCGCAGGAGCGTTAACCAACTGTACGACATTTAGGCTTCTGACGCACTTCTGTAGCAAGTAGGCGACGCCTGCCAGTTATCACGTCTCGTACAGAATTAACACAGCTGAACATGATGTAGCGATTTTCGAATGTGCTAACGTTTCACTTTTCTTCTTGATCCGCACTGCACGACGTGTCGAGCTGTGTGAAGGATCAAAATGTGTGTATCACGTAAAAACAGTGTCTCTTGTAGGATGCTATCTGCCCTATACCGGAAAACCGGATGTAAAACACACACACACACACACACACACACACACACACACACACACACACACACACCACACACACACACACACACAGAGAGAGAGAGAGAGAGAGAGAGAGAGAGAGAGAGAGAGAGAGAGAGAGAGAGAGAGAGAGATGCAGATAAATATTGTACATTGTACTGTATCTGTAGTCAAGTCTGTGACGAGCATGGATAAAAGCTGGGGAATGTATTACCACTGTTTCCCTATCAGACAGAAATTGCACTCACCAGTTAATTTTCCGTTTCCAGACTGTGAAGGTGTTGTGCTTCTTCACTTACAGCAAGTGTTTCTTCGCTTAAATTGATAGTATAATTAAAGCAAAAAGAACAGTGGGAAAGCTACAGATCACAATTACCAGTAATGTGATTAACTATAAAAATGTTACAGAAAAAGACAAATGTGAGATATATTCGTGTCATAATGTTTTAAGGAGACCACTCACCATACTGAGCGACTTGATAGGCTGCCACCTTGCGTTAGAACAAGTAATGAAATGTAAAATACGTAGAGATACAATGTTAACTAAATAAGAAAACGTAGTCCCTAGGGAGAGCGAGAACTGTACAATCAGAGATGAATCACGGTTATGAGACACATTAGCCATGAGTTCCAAAATCTAAGGCGCACTCAAATGAAAACGAGATGCAAAAAAGTATGTAAAGCGTTAATTGTATCCAAAGTAATCCCCGTAATACATTTATCCCACTGGGGGGGGGGGGGGGGGTCAAGATGGGGAGAGATCAGGACTATATGGAGGATATGTACCGGCTTTCCAGAGAAACTTTGGCGGCGTATTCGAAACAAACCTGGCAACATGTGGGCGAGCATTTTGTTGGCAGTTTGTTTTGACTATGGCGCAGAAGTTTCGATGGAAAGCCGTTGCACATGCTCCATACAGTCCGAAACTCTCCCGCACGCGATTTCCATATTTTTAAAGCATTGAAGAGAGACATTTGTGGCCGTAGATTTGCTTCTGACGAAGAGGTCCACGCCAGGGAACAACCATCGTTCTCTAGGCAACCGCAAGCAATTTTCCATTAAGCCATTGATCGTCTTGTCTCTCAGTGGGATAAATATATGAATAAATAGGTCGATTACTTTTGAAATAATAAACAGTTCACGTACGTTCTTTCCCTCTGTCTCGTTTTCATTTGACTTCCCCCTATTCGACCACATCAAACAGACAGGGGCTGAACGACAAAGTTCGTCGTAATACGATCGCACTATGGGACCACTACTAATCGCGTAGGAAATGACACTTAAAGTAGTAGATCAGTTTTGCTATTTGGGGAGCGTAATAACTGATGATGGTCGAAGTACAGAGGATGCAAAATGTTGACTAGCAATGCCAAGGAAAGCGTTTTTGAAGAAGAGAAATTTGTTAACCTCGAGTATAGATTTAAGTGTCAGGAAGACGTTTCTGAAAGTATTTATATGGAGTGTAGCCATTTATGGAAGTGAAAAATGGACGATAAATAGTTTGGACAAGAAGAGAATAGAACTTTCGAAATGTGATGCTACAGAAGAATGCTGAAGATTACATGGGTAGATCACATAACTAATGAGGAGGTATTGAATAGAATTGGGGGGGGGGGGGGGGCGGGGGAAGAGTAATTTGTGGCACAATTTGACTAAAAGAAGGGATCGGTTGGTAGGCCATGTTCTGAGGCATCAAGGGATCACCAATTTGGTATTGGAGGGCAGCGTGGAGGGTAAAAATCGCAGAGGGAGACCAAGAAATGAATACACAAAGCAGATTCAGAAGGATGTAGGTTGCAGTAGGTACTGGGAGATGAAGTTTGGACAGGATAGAGTAGCATGGAGAGCTGCGTCAAACCAGTCTCAGGACTGAAGACCACAATAGCAAGAACAACAAGTACTACTACTACTACTAATCGCGATGTGCAGACGTCTGCAGCTGCAAGGGGCAGTAGAAAGGCTCCCTGGTTAACGAAAATGTTCCATAGCCAACATAACAGGGCCGGCCGCTGTGGCCGAGCGGTTCTAGGCGCTTCAGTCCGTAACCACGCGCCTGCTACGGTCGCAGGTTCGAATCCTGTCTCGGGCATGTATGTGTGTGTGTCCTTAGGTTAGTTAGGTTCAAGTAGTTCTAAGTCTAGGGGACTGATGACCTCAGATTTTAAGTCCGTAGTGCTTAGAGCCATTTGAACCATTTGAACATGACAGGGAGCGGAGACGTAACCGTGGTTTCTGCCTCGGACTGGTGGAGATGTGCGAACTATTGATGTTCAAGGTGGGACACACACGTCTGGGCGGCAGTTCACCGAACAAGGGAGGAATTAATGTGCATTCGTGACGGCTTGGCTCCAGCTTAAAAATTCAAATGTAACGGGCCCGGAACTTTGTAGATTACATTCTGGATTAATTAACTGGCAAATTTGAAAATTAATCCACTCATCCACGTGCTGGTCCTTCATGCAGGCAAGTTTTCCGTCCTATCTGTTGGCTGGAGAAAATTAATCTAATTACATAAAATGCTTAATTTATTTTAACGACGTTTTAATTAATTAAGTCTTGTATGGGATTATATTGTGTATGGCTTCGCACGCAACAGTAAGGATAGGTGGGCTACAGAATGACGTGGCAGTCGTAGGAAAGCTGGGCAGCAGCAGAAATGATTAGTGAACAACTTAATACAGCAAACAGAAGATTTACTTATCCTGCATTTTTCCAAGCGAACGAAGACTCGCTACAAATAATGCAGCAAGAGATAGAGCCCAGCTGATAAAATAGCAACCAGGGCGAGGCTCACTGTACTAAGCCCGAACGATGGTGTCGTTGTGATGAGCCTCCAAGTGCCGCTGGCCATCCGATATTGGGGCGGCAGAGGGCTCTCGTAACACAGTCATTGGAGGCGTGACGCAGCGGGTGCGCGCCATTGGGTCCGCCAGATGCCAAGCGACCGCCATTGCCGTCTAATGGCAACTTACTGTTTCGTCGCTATGATATCGAAAAGTGATAACACATATATGAGCTGGGAATTTAGCGAGCCATTCGAATCTGCGATAAAAATTGAGAAATTAATTTTATTCGGATCTGTTTCTTTGTGGTAGGAGCTGGCCTGGGCAGTCGTCGTGGCCTCGCCACCTGCGTTGTATACTTTCAAAAGTCTCCGTGTTTCATGGTTACGCACAATGTGGCAGTGAAAAAAATGGTTCAAATGGCTCTGAGCACTAAGGGACTTAACTTCTGAGGTCATCAGTCCCCTAGAACTTACAACTACATAAACCTAACTAACCTAAGGACATCACACACATCCATGCCCGAGGCAGGATTCGAACCGGGGACCGTAGCGGTCGCGCGGTTCCAGACTGTAGCGCCTAGAACCGCTCGGCCACTCCGGCCGGCGACAGTGAAAACAATGAAAAGTTCACTAATAGTGTCAAGTGTAATTCTTCCTGCTTGGTGCTTTGGAGAATGTTACAAATATTTGTGTTTTTAAGACCCCAGGCGGATGTTGGGATTCTTTGACATATGAGTGTAGATAATATTATAAATTCCAAAACTAATAGAGGACAAAATTTTGTAGAAGTTCTGAGCAGTGCTGATTAAGGTCTTCGAAAATTCTATTAATTTTTAAATCAATCCCAATGCTCCTTGCATGTATTGCTGAATCTGAGTTCTTTATACGTGCACTTGAAATTTCTGCACTAATCTCACACTAACGCCTAATTATAGCAGTTGTGCGATTTTCGCCTATCATGACTTAAAGAGCTTCATACTTTTTTCACCGATGGTTTTACAGCAGCTATCCCTGAACGGAAACAAAACGAATGCTAGTACCAACAACTAGAAGCATTAGAATCAAGGCATACGTACTCGTTCATATTTCAAATATGCTTCACATCGTTATGTTTAAATTGAAATCAGCTTTACTCGGAACACTACTTGAAATCGTGCTGCAGTGCGTGTTAGTACTTCAACATTAAAATACATAAGCGAGTTAGGACAATTAGCGATCGCTAAGTCTTGTAAACTGTGTAGTCAGTTATTTCCAAATATTTATCCACTCACTTAATGCGAGAATGAGAAAAATTGAATGTTCCTTAGCAGCAAAATTATCACGTAAGGGGGGTAGGACGTCAAACGGGCCGACTTGGAGCAGGAGAGGCACCAGTGAACATTTTAATTTCCACTGTCTATACTTTTACAAATATATTCATAAAACTTTGTCAGCATGATCAGGAAGGATTCAGAATTCACACTCTTAGCAGTGGAAGTTCGAAAACATAAGAAATAATTCTTTTTTACATGTGAAATTTCTTCATTTTTTTCACTTACTAATTGCAGCATTTGTTGCTGTAGGTACACTTTTCTTCATAAGTAAGAGACATTCTTCGATGAATTTTGCACAGCTTACAAACCATACTTAAAGGTGTATGAAACTCTAGAATTTTCCAAATCTATTAAAAACTGTGGTAAAAATTGAGGTAATTATCTATAAAATTTGAGTTTTTTCTAAACATGAAGTTTAAAATATAACAGTTCATTCGTTTTTTCATAAATTAAATAAATTCTAGAGTTTCATACACCTGTGAGTATGGTATGTATGCTGTGCAAAATTCACCGAAGAATCTAACTTATGAAGAAAATTGTACCTATAGCAACAAATGCAGCCATTAGTAAGTGAAAAAATGATGAAATTTTGCACGTAAAAAAATTTATTTTGTTATGTTTTCGAACTTCCACTGCAATGGGTGTGAATCATGAATCATTCCTGGTGATGCTGACAAAGTTTGATGAATTTATTTGTAAAAGTATAGACACTGGAAATTAAAATGTCCTGTGATGCCTCCCCTGCTCAAAGTCGGCCCGTTTTACGTCCTACCCCCCTTAAATACAGTCCATAGATTTCGTTATTGAGCTATACATCCTTTCAGTTAACCTTATTTAAAATCAAATCATAGTTTTTAATATTACTGTGCTGCTATGTCAGTGAAGTAATTACCGTTTCTAAATTACGCTTAGATCTATAATTAGAATGAAATACGTATATGACACAGGTCTTGGGACTTAACGATAATTTTATGGTCGAAGCTCTTGTCAGCGTTTGCTTCCTAATATGTAATGAGGAAATATGATTCTGCCTTGAACAAACACAATGTTTCTTGTTTTACTTCTCAAACATGTTTCGAAAAAGTTTCTCCATCTTCAGTGGGTTTTATTTATTAGCTGCTTAACAATAGACAAAGAATTTATGCATTATGATACTTAACCAGTTTTTGAGATGATAAAGTTTACATTACTATGAGAACTTACAAATATTAACATGAAGAATAAACATATATCTTATATTACAGGGTGTTCAAAAAAGCGTAGAATACTTTGAGACGTGGTAGTACTCATCGAAACAAGAAAAAATAGTACAAAAAACATGGAGCCGGAAATGCATACTGTCTGCGATAAAATTGTGTTTACAGGATGTGTTCAACGTGGCGTCCGTTCATGACATCCGGCGTAAGAAATGATGAAGGCATCGAAGAGGCGACGCTGTTGTGTCCTCACATCGTTGATTCGCATGGCGAAGACCAATTCCCTACAATGTCCCATAACCAAAAATCTATGGGATTGAAGTCTGGGGAACGAGCAGACCAAGGTGTGGAACCCCCGACCAATCCAGCGGTCCTGAAATGTCTGCGTCGGATGTTCGCGCACGTTGCGACGAAAGTATACTGTTGCGCCATTGTGCATGAACCACAATTGTATTCGTTGCTGAAATGGCACAGTCTCCAGCAAGGCGGGCGATACATTAATGAGAAAGTCCAAATAACGGCCCTCAGTTAACCTTTGTCGTAGCACGTATGGCCCTATTTACCTATCGCCAAATACGCCTGCCTTTACGTTGATTGAGAATTGGTGTTGATGCCTTCTTTCCAGAGCTGCTTGGGGATTTACATCTGGCGAGACATGCTGGTTATGTAAATTCACACCACCATCTCTGGCGAACCCTGCCTCATCCGTAAATAAACTCTTGGTTGTGAACAGTGGGTCTGCGGCACACTTCTGCAACAGCCATTGACAGAACCCCTGACTGCCATGATGATCCTGTGGCCAGAGGCCTTGGATTATATAGGTACAGCAATTGGCCACGAAGTACCCCCAAGATAAGAGTGTGAGACACGCCTTCCGCTGCTTCTAATCGTCGCACACTGGTCCCAGGGGTTTCTTCTACCGAACGTAGCGCACGCTCCTCCATGTCAGGCGTGTGCGGGGCCTACCACTGTCAGTCTCCCGAGGCGCCGCGGTACCTGTGTCCCTCAGACGCTGGAAAAGTCTGCCGAATACCTTACCAGGGGGCACTCTGCGCTGTGGGTGTTGTTCAGTGTAGAGGGAACGGACTCGCAGGCACGTCCGTTTGGTGAGCTATTGCAGAATATCATATCCGCTATTTTACTTATCGAATAGTAGGCTTCCATTGCTAACAAGTGATGGAAGAGAGAAAATGTAAATGTACTACAACATTTGTATGTACAGACAGCGCAATAACAGTAAACACGTAACTGAATCCGCGTTTGGAAGAAGGTAAAACACCATGATACGTACCCAGATTGACAGTATTGTAGAATAAGGCACGCAAATACGACGAAAACTGACGTTGCCTGCAACACAACTCGAACCAACAGCTACTGCAAACCACCTACTGGTAGGTAGAGTATTGTTAGTAAGACCTCATAGTACTGCCGCCACATTTTACGGAGCGCGAATGCAACGATTGTGCTAATATTCGCAACCAAGCGTCTCGCAGCCCTTCTATAATCACGCGTTTATCGCAGAAAGTACGCGTTTCCGGACGTATGTTTACTCAACTTATTTTTGTTGTTTCTATGAGTGCTATCGCCTGTCAAAGTATTCGACACTTTTCTTTGAACACTCTTTATATTAGTGTTTGCAAGTCTGCTGTTTGCAACACATACATAATTAAAATAATTGAAAAGCCACGATCGCTTCAATCGTTTATTAGATAACCGGTTTCAGCGCTCTGAAGGTGCCATAATCAGATCTGTGAAGGTATAACATAACAGGTTTGAGGGAGGGCTTACATGAGTTAACTATATACATTACAATTATTACAGAACCACATACCTGAAACGTGGATTAACATTTGTAAAACCATATGGACATCATGGCATATGAGGCAGACCATCTGATAAAATCATTGTCACAACCAATAAAAATTAATAAAAAACCGTTCTCATGTTCGTTCTTTCTATAAAATATAAAACTGAAGTCACCAGATAAAACGACCACTGCTCGCCCAACACCGGTCGGCATCATCACTGCCCTATTCCGCGCAGGCTTACCTGCTGTGATTCTAGCGGTTCACAACCGGCCACCAGATAGCGCTGTCCAAGCAGCGCATACACAGTCCTACGGTATAACCACTCATTACTACTAAAACATAACTTTACTATAACTGCTTCTCACATACTGGTCACATATGTATATAGTTAACTCATGTAAGCCCTCCCTCAAACCTGTTATACCTTCACAGATCTGATGATGGCACCTTCAGAGTGCTGAAACCGGTCATCTAATAAAAGATTGAAGCGATTGTGGCTTTTCAATTATTTTAAAAACAGTGTGATCGCCCCACGACACACAACGTGTTCACTGCACGTATATAATTATTGTCTTCGACTATGTCATCTGCAATAATACAATAAATATTTATCAGTGTTCTCTTAATTTTAGGCCTCATATGATTCAAAACTGTCATTACTTTATGTTGTTTTGTAAACAAAGATCTATGTTACTCTCTCACTAGCATTTTTTAGGTTACGGTACCATTTTTAGAAAAAGTGCTGAAGTGTAAGCTGATAGTGATTAGGCCTTGTGAAATGGTGGTGGGGGAGGGGGAGCAGACTATGTGCGTAAATGTGTGCACTTTTTGTACACGTCGTGTTTTCGTCCTTCTATAGGGTGTCTCAGTGGAGTTTCCTAACACACAGACTTCACTGTTTGTATGATGTTCATTCGCTCCGCCATCTTGGAATTTTCAATTTTGCACTGACATTAGGCAGTCAAAGAATAAAACAGCGAATCTTTGTTTACGAGATAACATAATATAATGAAAGTAGCCCCATATACAACAAAAATCGAAAAATATATGAGACCTAAAATTTGAGAAATCACGAAACAAAACAATGATAAACGCTTATTAATTGAGGATGACGTACTGGAAGGCAATAATTATAGCTGTGTTGCAAACACCAAAAGACTTGTGGACACCAATGTGTAACAATAAGGTACATATTTATTTTTCATGCTACTATTTCTGTCAATACTTCTAGTAGTGTAAACACCATAATCTCCAAAACTGGTAAATATCATAAAGCATAAATTCTTTGTCTGTTGTTCAACACATAATAAATAAAATCTACTGAAGATGGAGAAACTTCTCCAAAACATGTGTGGGTAGTAAACGACGACAAATTGTTTTTGTTCAAGGCACAGCCACATTTCATTATTCCTTGTTATACGTCACTTGAGTTAAACATATGCTACAGAACCCACTAGATTTTAAGTACAATATTATTGAAAAATGACGACGTGGCAGAGTTGCAGAGACCTGGGTGGTATAGATGATGACGATGGCCGTTTCATCCACAATGCTTAAGTAGTCACCCACAGTTCACAGTCAGCTTGACTTGTTGCTGTGGATACTTAATATTAGCGTTTATCATGAGACACTGATGTCATCTAACGCGCGAAACAGCCGCAACGAAAGGAAACAGCACTGCAGATCAGATCGTTCTGTGAAGCTCACGCACGTTTATACGGGCCCTGTAACAGGTGGTTGCAGGAAATGTCGTCGTCCTAAGCATCACAGCGTAGCTCTTCCCGCTGCTATAACCAAGTGGAAACGTGAAGTGATTCCAGTGGCGAAAAATACATACTGCGGGCTTACAGAATACTAAAGGATCCTGTGATAAGCATCTACTGAGCATCGCAACCTTTTAAAACGTAGCTTCACACTGTACGATAATACGTAGTTCTTGCACGTTTCGTTCTTCGGCACGATGTATGCGGACCCGGTTGCATTAGAGCAAGCCGACGGAGATAGACTTAAATTAGGGAGAAACGAGTCTCAAATCCTAATTTAGTTCGCCTGTGATTTCCATAAATGGCTTGATAGAATATCGGGATGTTTCTTCAAAGAAGGTCACACTCTTATTTATGGATTTTTCTGTCATTTCTTGGTAGAACAAATCCGTATTTAAGATGAGAAAAAATAAACTATTTTTGTTCCGATTTTTTTAATTGTGCTATCTTCAGATAAAAACTATTAATTTCTAACTATTTTCTTGAAGATGGCCTAAATAAGCCGAAAAGTAGTTAGAAATAAACATAAATCAGTATAACAAAAACAGTTTATTACTCAACCATAAAAAAAGACAGTCATTTTTCTTCACCTTCTTTGTCCATCCCGAGTTTACAGTCCAGTGCTAGTGACAGCAACATAGGCCAAATACCAAATCCTAATCTTCCTACCTTTCACAGTTTCCTTATATGAGGTATCGCGTAACCCAACGCTACGTATTGTCTCATGTAGTCTATGGTGAGAGGCAGTGCGAGTCTGATGACCACGTGATCATTACAGAAGGTCTCAGCTACATATATCCCAACCGCGAAGTCCATCGGGAGTATATCTTTCAGTTTGCAAAACTTGAGTGAAGTTACATGACACTTTGGTGGAAGCTCTGAGGGATAGGTTCACCAGCCTAACTAGAAAGGTCTTTTTTCGCTCGTGTTGGCACTATTACTTTGTCGAATGTAAACGTTGTGTTGGAATGTACGTTTGAGTATAGGTGACTGTGTGTGTGGATTTTGTGTCGTGTTTGGGTTGCTGATGGCAATGAGAAAGAAGGGAGAGGTAAAACCTGGTGCCGGCACGTAGCTCTCTAATTAGTACCAACGGAGGTGTCGAGCTTAAGGTCACAATCCAACGACTGTATCACTATAAACAGTTTCATATGTCTTCACTCCATGGGATACTGTGGGATGATCTGGCATTTAATTTAGGGAACTGGCAGTCAGTGTGGTGATCAGGAGCTTTACAGAGCCACCTCTCTTCCCCTTGCTCGCCAAATACTGAAGGTGAATATTTGTTCGACAAACATGAATCGGACGAGCTACACCATGCACTATGGCACAAGCGTACGTTGTTGATCACAGCTATGAAAGCGGCTGTATTCTTTTGCAATGATCTAATCTGAAAATTAAGAGAAGCTGCCGACGTGAGCCCTGATAAATTTTGGTCAGCGATAATAGTGATGATACAGGCACCGGTGTTCGCTCACAACGAGTTGTGTACATGTAATCTTTCGTAGGGTAAAGCGTCGATGAGTGGAAAAGTAAGGGCGAATCAAGCAGATAATTGTATGGGTACCCTGCGACACACCCTACATCCTGATTTTTCGAGACGGCGCTGTAGTAGTACTGGATTTGCATTCAGGACTCGAACTCCAAATCTCACCAAGTCATCCAGGTTTTCAGTGTGTTCCCTAAGTGAAATAACGCGAATTCCAGAATGGTTTCATTAAACGGGAGACACAGATTTCATTTACCTATCGAACTTTTGAGGTTCCTCTCTAACGTTCTTGTCATCGAAGGGACTTTAAATCGTAATCATCTTTCCTGTTCTTGATACATCGTAGCTTTCGGAGTACAAATATAGCTGCAACTTATAAAAAAAAATTCTTATGACTCCTTCACTAGCCAGTGAAATTCTACGGTAAAATTTACAAATATGGTCCAGTTTCTCGAACAGAGGACTTAAGAATCTTAAAAGCGTCACAGGAGAGATTTAAAAGTGGATTCTCATCTCTTATACTCCGTGTCAACATACCAATGATAGGCGAACATGCAACAGTCCTGAACCGAAGGCTTTGTTATGCTATTTACTCAGAAATATCCTACCATCTGATCACAAGTGATAGTGTTAGAGACCTTACGCTGCTATTAAAGACATTATACTGCTAAGTGCTGTTACCTCAAATCTTCCGTAATTCTATTGAACAGAGCAGTGTCTGTAGTAAGCTGTAGGCCGCTGAACAACGTCGTTGTCCAACGAATTTTTACGTTCTACGTTATTGTTGAGTGTCTCTCGGACACTTCTACTGTTTTTCCTCCAATATAGACGCATGCTTTGAGAGGAGCTGCCGTTTTTTTTTTTATTTTGTGTCTTTTGTGACAGTATATTCTTTAAACTTTTTTTACACAAAATCGACATATCTGCCTTGTCCTTACCCGTATTTCTCTGTTTCAGCATTAATGAGACTAGACAACGTGTAAGTCTTGATAAGGTGATACAGTTGATCGGCCACCTAATGCGTATTTGCATGATCAGTCGTAGAACCTGCCTTCCTATTGTAATTTATTGTACGTGTTTATATGCACACAACCATTGGCGATTAAAACCTTTACTACCAATGCACGGTCTAGCATCATCCTATTAATGACTGACCACGAAAACCAGCTACGCCGCTCATTTCATTACCTTTAACTGAACGTCTCGTCTTCCTTATAATGCAGTCCTACTCTCATCAGTTCCATTATAAAACATTTTTAATAATTAACTCTATTCCGGAAGCAAGAAATCCATTTTGTCGCCATTGGGACAATGTTTGGAGTATGTAGATTGCACAATGCTGCCTTTCACTTGGCTCATGTTGGTTAGCCTAAATATTTATGAAGGAACATGACGACTGTATATGCATTAACGCTAGGGGTCCAAACGTCACACAGCCTGTGAGAGAAAGGTAAACAAATATGTTGCTTCAGATTGTCCGTATCTGGTGATGATGAAACAGGTCAAACTAAAGTTTAGACTCCATAGCCAGGAAACACGCTTTTTTTCAGGTAACAGTCACAGGATGCCTAAAAGGCCAAGAATCAAGAGGAATGTAATCTACAATTTATAAACGTGAATTGGAACACTGATCCGTTTAATTATAGAGACTAATCAATCGCTTATCTGCACTTCCAAGGAGGGCTTGTGGATTTACATTATGAACTAATACTGTGGAACACTATTTTTTGTTGAGACAGGGAGTGTGGGCGAGAGGTCAGGATGGCTTTGGTGCATCGTACCGCATATGCAGCAGCAATTAGGGCAGCAATTGGCACCACAATGACACTGAGCTGTGGCAAATCGATTACTTCAAGGACCTGTAGCGTACATACCACTGACCCCCAAACCATTTCCGTTTGTGACTTCAGTGGTGTCAAGCGAGAGTTCACTAGAAGGCGGAGAGGAAGTCTCTTTTGTTTTCTCATAAAAGCCGGTTCTGCCTCCGTGCCAGCGATGGCCATCTGAGGACCAAAAGGAGACCAGGTGAGTGCCTCCACATAACGTTTGTGTGGCCTACACACGTTGGACCAAATCCTGGAGTTACCGTCTGCGGTGCGATTCCGTGTGACAGCAGGAGCACTCTCAGTGGTTATCCCACGCACCCTGACTGCAAATTTTTACGTCAGTCTAGTGATCCGACCTGTTGTGCTGCCATTCATGAACAGCATTACAGGGCGTGTTTTCCAACAGGATAACGCTCGCCCACTTACCGCTGTTGTCACCCGACATGCTCTACAGACTGCCGACATGTTGGTATGGCCTGCTCGATCACCAGATCTGTCTCCAGTCAAGCATATATGGAACATCATCGGACGACAATGGCAGCGTTATCCACAAACAGCAGTAACCGTCCCTGTGTTGACCGACCAAGTGCAACATGCATGGAGCTCCATGCCAGAAACTGACATCGGGCCCCTGTGCGGGCACAATGCATGCACGTTTGTATGCTTACATTCAACATTGTGGCAGTTACACTAGTCATTAGCGTACCAGCATTTCACATTTGCAATGACTTATCTCACGCTTGTACTGATCTGTGATCTTAGAACGTTAATCAGTTAAATATGTTATCTAGACAAATGTATTGCGGAAAAGTCGTGACCCTACATTAATTATTTTTTGATATTGCTATCTTTATACGCAACTGTATTTTAGTTCCTGTCTTCCTCTGTAACTTTTGACCTCCTACTAACATTGCGGAAATAATTTCCTGGTATCTTGATGCATACCCCAAACCTGTCTCTTCTTCTAGTCAGGGTTTACGATTCATTTCTTCCCTCTCCGATTCTGCGAAGATTCGTATCTCAAATGTTTGGATTCTCTTCTTTTCCGGTTTTACCATAGTCCATGGTTCACTTCTGTACACTGTTGTAGTACGCACGCAAAAATTTCTCTCTTAAATTAAGGCCTATGTTTGAGACTAGCAGACTTATTTCGGCTAGAAGAGCTTTCTGCCTGTGATAGTCTGCTTCTTGTCTCCACCTTGTTTCATCTATCGTGCGTTATGTTGTTACCCACGAACCAGAATTCCATTACTTCGTCTACTAAATGGTCACCACTTTTGAAGTTCGTCACTAATCTTGTTTCTTCTACCAATTAGTACGCTCATCTTTCTTTGTTTTCATCACAATACATGTTCTTCTTTAAGATGTACTCCACAACTTTGAGAAATTGTGTAAAATAAGTCATTACATCAGGAAAATGTCGTTGTTCACTCAGCAGCTTCTATCTGAATAAAGTATGATTTAAATCAGCTTTTTCGTGGTGTAAAAATGTCTTCAATCAATCAGTTAAATGTTTACTGTAATTCCATTCAACATGACCTGTAATCCTTCCCCACTTTTAAAGAGGACGCCAATATCATCAGAGTCCCTCATCGTTCATACGATTTCACCCTGAATCTTAACCTCGCTCTGCAGTATTGCTTCTATTTCCTTCTCTACTCCTTCGATGTACACTATGTGATCAAAAATATCCGGACTCCCCTATGTAATTTGCGAATGACCACTATACGTCACGAGCCGCTGAGCCGCCAGGATAAAATTAGGTAAGGAGCATCTTGGCATCAGTAGCGAAAGAGTAACAACAGGATGAGTCAGGCAGGGGAGCTCAGTGACTTCTAATGTGGGCTAGCCATTGGATGTCATCTGAGCAACGTATCAGTCAGGGACATTTCAAACCTAAAGCTGTCCAAGTCGACTGTTGGTTGTGTGATGGTGAAACGGAAACCCGAAGGAGCAACCACAGCTAAAACACGACCAGACAGGCCTCATATACTGACGGACAACGACCTCCGTGCGTTATGGAGAGTGGCTGTCAAAAGTTGTATAAAATCAGTGGAAGATATTACTCGTGAGTTCCAAAATACTACCAGCAGTCCAGCTAGAACATTGATTGTGCGCATAAGAGTAAGGGATTGGAATGGTACGCCACCTCCTCATAAGCCACACATTTCTGTAGTCAGTTCTAAACGACGTTTGAAGTAATCTAAGAAACGACGCCACTGGACAGCGGATGACTGGGAACGAATGCTCTCTAGTGATGACTCGCACTACATCCTCAGGAAATTCGATGGAAGGGTCTGGATTTGGAAACGTTACCTGCCATCATATGTTGTGCCATCATGTGTTGTGCCATCATGTGTTGTGCCATCATGTGTTGTGCCATCATGTGTTGTGCCATCATGTGTTGTGCCATCATGTGTTGTGCCATCATGTGTTGTGCCATCATGTGTTGTGCCATCATGTGGTGTGCCATCATGTGGTGTGCCATCATGTGGTGTGCCATCATGTGGTGTGCCATCATGTGTTGTGCCATCATGTGTTGTGCCATCATGTGTTGTGCCATCATGTGTTGTGCCATCATGTGGTGTGCCATCATGTGGTGTGCCATCATGTGTTGTGCCAACAGTAAGGTAATGCGAATGGATATGAGGACATTTTACAGCATTTTATACAAAGCACAGTACTGTAGAGAAACAGTTTGGAGACGATAACTGTATCGAGAGTGCAGCCTGTCATAAAGCAGCATCTGTGAGGAAATGGTTGTGGATATCTTTTTGTCTTGAAATTCTCTGCTAAGCCGAAGCGTTATAACCACCTACGTAATAGCGTGTTGGTCCACCTTGAGAACTCAATACCAACATTTAGTCTGCGTGGCATGGACTCGACAAGTCCCAGGAAGTTTTGTGGAGCTATGTGGTACCAGACGTCTTCGCACAGATCACAAAATTGCCATAAATTACGGGCCGCCGCTTTGACGCGTGTTCATTATCATACTCCTTCAACCATTGTAGCGCTATTCTGGCTTCATGACACAAAGTTATCCTACTGAAAGGTCCGATCACCGTCGCGGAAGACATCAATCATGAAGTGATGCAGGTGGCCCACAGTAACATTAATGTAGTCCACAGCTACGAAGATTGGAATTAAATAGTGGCAACTATTTATTCACAACTGATAAAAAAGAGTTACATGTTTACACCTGTTACTGTGCTTCAAAGTAGTCTCCAGCGTTGTGTAGAACCCATTGCCAGCGATGTGGCAGGCGTAGTATACCGTTGGCAGATCCTGTTCTGTTAATGGTGCAAATCGAGCGGTCTACTGCCTGTCGAATCTCTGGAACAGTTCTGAAGCGAATGCCACGAAGTGGTTCCTTCATCTTCGGAATCAAATCAGTCACAAGGACTTAAGTCCGGGGAGTATGGTGGATGGTACAGTACTTTCCAGTCTCATCGACCGAACAGAGCAACCACAGCTTGCGCTGTATGCGCCCGCGCATTGTCGTGCAAAATGATGGGTGGGTTGCGGAGAGAGTGTCGCCGCTTCTTTCGCAAAGGTGGTCGCAGGTGATGCTCCATAAACGAACAGTAATACTGTGCACTGACGGTCTGCCGTGGAGGAACGTAATGCGTTAGGATAACACCATCGCAGCCGTACACGAGAATCACCATAACTTTCACCATACTGGGACTCTGACGCACTTTCGACTTACGCGACGACCTTTAATGTTGCCAATCGTTGGATTGGCGTGTCACTTTTGTCTCCTACGATGTGGCCCATGTCTCATCCAGTGTTACGATACGGCGCAAGAAAGCCTCTCCTTCGCGCTCATAGCGCTCCAGGTGCGTCTGAGCAGCGTCGTAACGCATCCATTTCTGCGTTTCCGTCAAGTCATGCGGAACCCATCGTGATGCAATTTTTCGCATGCCTACGCGTTCCTTCAGGATGCTAATCCGGTTTCGTGGGCGAGCTCACGAATCGTATGGCGTCGATCACTGTCTACTAACGCGGCAACAGCGTGCACAGAGACGCTCGGACGACCTGCCTGATGCATGTCTGCCACAGTTTTCCGGCCTTCGTTGAAGGCTTCTACCCAACGTGCCACTGTTCTGTACGGCAATGCCGATTCCTCGCACGCCTCTTGAAGACCTTGATGACACTGTCGTGCTGTACGACCTCTCGGACATTCAATCTTGATCCAACTCCGTTGTTCCTGTTTCGAAAACAGTGACACCGTTACGTTAGACCGCTCGCTCACAAGTGACTGTTTTTCCCTCGATTGTGCGCACGCCGGTGACACGGGACGGGCGAGCCCAATTGCTCGGAGGTAAGGTAGGTATGTCAACAACGTGTGCTATCAGCGACAATAGTAGATTCCATTGCATAGTGTCTCCACAGCAGCGTTGCCACTATTTAAGTTCCAACCTACGTATCATGGCGCTTTATCACAATGGGTCCCATGGAAGCCCAGATGAATCTCCCGCATACCGTAATACTGCCCACACCGACCTGTGTCCGAGGCACGGTGCATGTTTCGAACAGTCGTTCAATTTCACTACGGCGTATTCGGATACAACCATCGACCTGTGTGACAAGAAACGTGATTCTTTAGACCAAGCGGCACGTTTGCATTGATCCGAGGCCCATTCTCGACAGTACTGTCCCCACTGAAAACGTAACTGACGATATCTTTGGATCCACATGAGAAGACGCAGAGGGTCGCCTGCTGCAGAGCCACATGTTCAGCATGGTACGCTGAACAGTGTATTGTGAAACACTTACGACTGCACTAGCACTCTACTCTGTCGCCAGATCTACCACAGATCTCTCTTATCCTGCTTTGCACAACACGCAAGCCGCCGACCTACATCTTCTGTAGTGAGGTTTATACATCCAAGTACCTACTTGTGGTTTCGCCGTCCTACAATCACTCTCCATAGCTGCTCAAGACAGTAAGACACCAACAGCTGAACAGCTGTTCGTTACTGAGATGATGGTTGTCAGGCGCTCGGACAATACTATCAGTCTTTTGCCAAAGTCGCTTGTGTCAGTGGATTTATTTATTTCCGGCCCGTCTCGTCTCTAGCGGGATTCTTCACTCGTCTCTGCTCCGCTTACATGCCTTCTTTGCTGCGTCGACTCCTCCCAACACCACCAGGGAGAATTTAATCTCCTGTTGGTCATAATATTTTGGTTCATCAGTATGCGTCTTGTTTCGTTTGATTTCGGTCACAGCTTTTTAACGAGTGCAATGACGTAGCAATGGGAATTACCGTACACTGGCTATAAAACCAGGTGGTTGCCCTCTCTCGTGCAATGGTAGAAATCAGACCACCTGTCTGGGAGCTTCGTCCGAATTCGCCTCGAATTTTATGGTCTCCCGTCGTCCCTCCCAGGGACATCAGACAGGTGCTAACCACAGAGTGCGTGTGTCTGAGGCCTTGCACCAGCTGTTTGCGATGCCACCGTGTTTCCTCAGCTGTTTCACGCACTTTGTTGATCGACAGTTTAGAGTCTCGTACATTCGGACAGCAACAAACAATACTTAATTCTAGCAACCCCTTTAACGGAATGTTCCGAATGGTCATAAAGACTTTCATTACTTCATGTAGTGTAGACGGAAAACTATTTACAGTGCGAGTACCCAGTTTTATGTAAATGATATTCCGGCCGCGCGTCGTAGTATTTGCATTGGTAATAGTGTTCGAGTCATGACTTGCTGTTAGCATCAGTGTGCATTACAGTTGCAGTCAGTCAATATGGATCCGGACGAGGTGCTTTGCTCGTAAAGCTGTTTATCAAAATAACAGCAATAGTACTCCTCTTCGCGAGTATCGATGTATTAAAGGAACAGGGCGAGGTCTTCTCTTCGCACCGAGGTTGAAGAACATGATTCGGAAGTTTGAATTAACTGGCGATTTGGGAATTGCTCTTCGGAGAGGCTGACGACCAATTGCGCCACAAATTCTTGAAGAAGTGACTGTTCCCATGGCTAAGAACGCTGGACGCAATGTGCGATCTTCAAGCAATGCACGAGCGGTCATGACAGGTGAACATTCCATAGTCCACCGCTCGAAACGTGCTGCGAGCAATTGTGAACTGGAACATTCGGTGCGGTTCCAGGCTGTTGTGGATGCAGACGGTCTTCACATTAAGCAACGTTTGTAGCCTGGAACGAAACACGGTACACAAATGCTACCCTCTGATGTGAAAATTAAAATGTTTCTTTCAATGGTTTATTCGTTTTTTCACTTCTGCATGTCCTTACTAATGACTCCACAAAGTTTCATTCTCCTACGTTCACTAGTTTTTCATGGAGGCGCTTTCACGTAACGAAAGTTTAATTATAGCCACAATGAATATGTAATTTCAAAAACTGGGTGAAGATGCGATCTACTCTACAGTAAAGCATGTGGAACCGATTTTAGTACTAAAGGAAAGCACAAGAAGGAAGGAAGGAAGGAAGGAAGGAAGACAGAGTTCCAATTCTGTCGATGATGACGTCATCAGACGGGATATAAGATCGGATTGGAGAACGACGAGAAAGGAAATCAAGTGTGTCCGTATCCAAAGGGATCTTGAATGATATACGTATACTGTACATAAAACCCAAACTTTGTTCACTGGACGGGGATGGAACTCTACCCTTTCCGACAGTAAGACCACTGTTCTAACCACTGTGGCTTCACCAGTAGCGACTTATCAGTTGGCAAAAGGAGATGATATAATTATCCTAGTGTTGGTTCAGGATTGTGTTCTGACTCGATTGTGATGTTAGTGTGATTTGTTTTAGACATTGTTCTCATTTAAGAGAGACACTTTACTGTACTCCCACCCTCCTACTGCCATTTTGGCGAGATATTTTCGCAGCGACACCAGCTGCCCATCCATGTTGCCAATGTCATTAACAAAACATGTATTACATTTACGTTGCTCTGTTCCCAAGCAAGTTCGTATATTAAACCTCAGAGGCGTACCCTGCATATGGTAGTTGGGAGATTCTAGTAGCATGTAAGTAGCTACAGTGACCACCGATAAGACGGTGGAGTGGTTTTCTGTTAAGGAAAAAGTAGTTCAGATTTCCTTTCGGATAATCGCAATTGTGCTTTCTAAGGTTTCCTTGTGAGAAAATATTCTGTCAGTGATAGTGTCAGTCAGCGAGACGATAAATCTAGCGATTCTTCTTTCCTTCCTTATTGCTGCAGTACGTGTCGATAAACTCATACATGCGAAACACTTCTTTGATTTGATGCACTGGCTATTAACTTGCGGGATTTTCTGATCAGGCTAATTTGTTATGTTTCAGTATCTCAATCAGCATGTAGATTATACCTTTTCATTCATAAGTGTGGCACGATATATTTATACTCCGCAAGCCACCCAACGGTGTGTGGCGGAGGGCACTTTACGTGCCACTGTCATTACCTCCCTTTCCTGTTCCAGTCGCGTATGGTTCGCGGGAAGAACGACTGCCGGAAAGCCTCCGTGCGAGCTCGGAATCTCTCTAATTTTACATTCGTGATCTCCTCGGGAGGTATAAGTAGGGGAAGCAATATATTAGATACCTCATCCAGAAACGCACTCTCTCGTAACCTGGACAGCAAGCTACACCGCGATGCAGAGCGCCTCTCTTGCAGAGTCTGCCACTTGAGTTTGCTAAACATCTCCGTAGCACTATCACGCTTACCAAATAACCCTGTGACGAAACGCGCCGCTCTTCTTTGGATCTTCTCTATCTCCTCTGTCAACCCGACCTGGTACGGATCCCACACTGATGAGCAATACTCAAGTATAGGTCGAACGAGTGCTTTGTAAGCCACCTCCTTTGTTGATGGACTACATTTTCTAAGGACTCTCCCAACGCATCTCAACCTGGCACCCGCCTTACCAACAATTAATTTTATATGATTATTCCACTTCAAATCGTTCCGCACGCATACTCCCAGATATTTTACAGAAGTAACTGCTACCATTGTTTGTTCCGCTATAATATAATCATACAATAAAGGATCCTTCTTTCTATGTATTCGCAATACATTACGTTTGTCCATGTTAAGGGTCAGTTGCCACTCCCTGCACCAAGTGCCTATCCGCTGCAGATCTTCCTGCATTTCGCTGCAATTTTCTAATGCTGCAGCTTCTCTGTGTACGGTCCAAGCGCGTTAATGTGACCACGGCCTATGTTCGATGGTGCAATAATCACTCACAGACGACAGAGGCAGCACTAGCAGTGGAGGGTATATAAAGCGTGTCCATGGGAGCTGGGGGGGGGGGGGAGGAGAGAGAGAGAGAGAGACAGAGAGAGAGAGAGAGAGAGAGAGAGAGAGAGAGAGAGAGAGAGGGGGGGGGGGGATGTACAATCGTCGTCATAACACGAAAACGGGGCGATTTATCTGACGTTTAAAAGGGGATGATCATTGGCTTCCGGGAATAGGACGAAAGTACATTTGTAAACTGTACGCGTGCAGCCATGGGAAAATGGTACTTTCCAAAACCGGCGCCGAGGCAGCTGAGGCGCACCACAGGCCCTGGATGATCGAGGTGCACGACGGCTGTGGAAATGGGTACGGATGAAAAGACGTGCAGCTGTTGAGCAACTGGCCACCCAGATGAATGAGGGGGCTATCAACAGTGTCTCCTTAACGACTGCTCAGCGAACGTTGCTGCGTGTGGCCCTCTGCAGCAGGCGCCTGCTTTTTGCACCCACACTAACTGCTATTCATCGGCGACCAAGCCTGGAATTTGCACGCCAGTAACGCAACTGTACGACACTGATGCCGACAGGTGGCCTTTTAAGATGAATCACGGTTTATGCTTCATCAGACTGATAGCAAACACCCTGCAACTATCGCCGGAAGAGTTCAGAGCAGAGGAGGGAGCTTTGTAGTCTGGTGAATGTTTTCGTGGCACTCTCTGGGTGATCTTTTCATTCTCGAAGGCACAATGGGTCCTTGAGGAGCACGTCAACCCCTACATGCCGTTTGTTTTTCCCCGGCACGATGGCATTTACCAGGCAGCTTGTAGTGTACGTGTGTCGTTCGAAGAGCATATAATTTTAATTAATTGTTGTGTTTATACTGGTTACTGGTAAGGAGGAAATTTAGTTATTAATATTTTATTAATGATCTCATTCATAAGCACCAATATCACAGTCATCACAGTCGCTCAATAAAGTTATAATTAAGCTTTACTTGTTTAATCAGAATCAGACGATGACTCTCCTTGTCCGCAGTCTCGAAGTTTCGAAGCGATCTGCAATGCTGTGTAAATAAAATGTCCTGGTTTTCTTGCGTTGCGTAGTCAGTCGGGAAGCCTCAGATCAAGCGGAAAGTTTGCTTTGATAGAGTTTAATTATCTGATGAAGTAATGGAGCTCTTGGATCTAATAATTGCAGGTTCTTTTCCAATTCATCGGAAGTTCCCTTCTGATTACCAACGAAACGACACATCCGAGCAAACTTCCAATTAGAGAATACATACATAATTAAATTCGTTACAGACCTTTGATGTAAATGCTCAGTATATATTCTCCTGATTAGCATACAATATATTTCCAATCTCTTTCTTCCAGTAATCTCGATAGCAAAATTACAATTATTCAATGCGGCTATTCGGCACGGAGAAAATCCTAGAAGTCCTCTCAACACACACCAGAGAGAAAATATTACAAAGAGTAATTATGCGCTCATGGAATAGTAATAGTACTGTACTACTTTTCGCATCGATTCTGCGAGTATATAGATGATCAAGTGGCTCAAATGGTTCAAATGGCTCTGAGCACTATGGGACTCAACTGCTGAGGTCATCAATCCCCTAGAACTTAGAACTACTTAAACCTAACAAACCTAAGGACATCACACACACCCATGACCGAGGCAGAATTCGAACCTGCGACCGTAGCAGCAACGCGGCTCCGGACTGGAGCGCCTAGAACCGCACGGCCACCGAGACCGGCGATGATCAAGTAGGAAACGTAATTCACTCATAGAATTGTGCAGGGATAAATAGTAGGATATAAAGAGATATTACAAGCACCAGGAAGAACTTGCCGTACTCCCCTCGCCACCAGATTCCCATGTTTTAAATCCAATTGAGAATCCGTGCAGCCACCTCGATCGAGCTGTAGACGTCATGGATCGTCAGCCGAGAAACCTAGCGCAGCTTACCACGGCAGTTTTCTGCATTGAAACGATACTGGTGTTTATAAAATAAGACTAGTAAAATTTATTGCTATACTATATAAATTATTGTTCATGAGCCAGCCGCTGTGGACGAGCTGTTCTAGGCGCTTCAGTCCGGAACCGCGCTGCAGCTACGGTCGCAGGTTCGAATCCCGCCTCGGGTATGGATGTGTGTGATGTCCTTAGGTTAGTTAGGTTTAGGTAGTTCTCAGTCTAGGGGACTGATGACCTCAGATGTTAAGTCCCATAGTGATTAGAACCATTTGAACCATATTGTTCAAGTAACATTGTCATCCATTAAGTAAATATTAGACCCGACCGTACAGCCGATAGCACTAAAGCGCTTGATTCTGGTAAACAGGGAGGCGATCCAGTCCCAGATCGGATCTGCTTCGCAGATGAACGCCGCTGGATTTGGATTTTTAGGCAGTTTTCCACATACAACTAGATAAATACCGCGCTGGTACCCACGTCCCGCCTCAGATGTACATTACACAAATACGTTACTACACATGAACGTAATATCTACTCTATACGCAGACAGCTGCACACAGGTTCCTTCCTGGGAGGAGGGGCGGCGTGAGGATGGGAATACGGCAAGTAAATGTCACTCACAATGCCAAAAAATGGGACAAAGCAAAATGAAAAGAATGTTACGTTAAATCTGCCTCGGTAGCTGCGCGATCAGCACAGAGGATTGCTAACCGAAGGGGTCCGGCTTCGATTCGCGGATAGGTCGGAGATTTTCTCCGCTAGTGGACTGCGTGTTGTGTTATCCTTACGTTCGTATCATCTGAAATGACATTCCACTCTTGAGGCGGCTGTATGGGCGCGCCCCGAAAGCCAATAAGTTAAAAAAATATTACATTAATACAGCTAACTTTCTATACCTACATAATCTATGGTGTCCAAATTCTGCATCGTGTGTTTAATGGCTCATTAAGATCTTTCCTGTTGTATATTTATTAATATTAAACGAGAATGGTCTTGCAACAGAGCAGGTATTATTATTTTGGTCATCAACGCTAAGATTGGTTCGATGCCGCTCTCCATTCCTATCGCATGACTGGTGCATCCGACATCGACGAGGCTCTGTCCTACATTCTCATTCCAGGCCTGCACTTCTACCACCTCAAGTCGTAATATGCGCTGAAACTTCATTTTATTATGCCCCAGTCTCTTTTCCCTTCGCCTCGTTGCAGGATGTCTTCGTTCCTTAAGCCATCCATCCATCTGACGTTCATCAGACGTTATTTACGTCTCCCTCAGTAGTCCATGTTTCGCATCCGTACAGAGCTGTTTTCCAAACACAGCTTTTTATAAACCTTTTCTGGTCTCGAGGTTTGTATTTTGGATGTCAGTAGCTGCTTCTTTCTAAGCCCTTCTGGCTTGTGCAGTTGTCGCTACTGTGCCTTTTTTTTGCATCTTCCTTCTTATCTACTCTACTTCTGAGCTAGCAAAGTTCGTCCGTCTGTTAAAGAGTCTGTTGTCCTCACCTAACGTTTTGCCATCAAGCATGTCCACCTGCCACGCACACTATTATTTTAGTGTTAATATTATAGCCATCAGCAACCGCATGTTCCGTTTCATTAACCACCCGAGTCAGTTCTTGTTCAGAAGGACACTTTCACTATGTAACGGCCAGTGGCCATGACACGATGGAAATACCGGGCCCGTCAACACTGGGTGCGGTGGGTGTCGTTGGCTCAGGGACACCCCATGTCGCCGAAGTGGCATCTAATTGAAAGACTTACACCAGTCCAACGACAATACCGCTTTATCATTATAACTACGTAGGTGACAATGCACAATTTTGAAATTTCCTGGCACATTAAAATTATGTGCCGGACCAGGACTCGAACAATGGACCTTGTATCCTTGATCCTGCTGATGTATGCTTCGAGCTTCTGTGTAGTTTGTTTATAAAGTAAGAGATAGGCACTGACATAATAAAGCTGAGAGATGCAGCGAGAGTTCTTCCTCGATGGTTCAGCTGGAAAAAGCATTGGCCGCCGATTCGGATTGCAGTACGGCACACAGTTTTAATCTGCCAGGATGTTTCAAAATTAAACTGGTCTCTAAGCTCTACATTACTTATCAGTGATCCGAATAGGCTTCTAGTCGCGAATATTAGGTCTCTACTTCTATTCCCGCTTGAACTCCCGTAATATCGTTTAATTCAATTTACTAATACTTGGGCCTTAGTGCTTGGTATGTAGCCTCGTCGAGCCGCCTCAGGTGTCGAAGTTCGACTTAGGGCCATATCAGCTGGATTACCCGTCGTTTCACCTAGACGCTTCCTCACAAGGGTGCCGAGTGAGGTGGTGCACAGCTGAGGCAATGCGTAGACGCTCGGAAGGAGTCTAATGTCATCTGTTAACGAGTATCAAGCTATCCTTCCCCTAAAAAGTACACCGCCGATTGCCATTCCCTCATTTGTCCTAACAGAACTTGACTCCAGCTCTAATTATCTCGTTCTCAAATACACATTAAATACTAACCTTCCCTCTTTACGACATAGGTTACCGAAATTCAAAATATCTAAGTAGTGTAAACTCACGAAACACGACAAATGGCTTGCAAAATGGTAGATAAATTCCAGATCTGATGCAAAACGTAGTAAACGACTAAAGCATACGAGTAATGCTTTGTTCCTGCTTAGCTGGTCACATAAACGAGGTCTACTTGCAGGACTGTCTACTTCAAGAACGAGATGCAAATGAGAAGGTAGCACAGATACCTTTCCTCACCTTGGAGCCAAAAGCACTTAACTGGCCTCTACAATGGAATGCACAGCAGAATACACTTGGGGGCAATAAGTAATTAGATCTCCCGCAGATTTGGAACAACTTAGTCTATTGCGTAGCAACCGACGTATGGAAGTGGGTGAGGACTCCTATGCTCCACCCCCTCCCCTTTCCGCCGCCACTGACCACCCCGAACAGCTTTCGTAATGATACAGTTGCTGAATACAGCGCTAAAGTACTGCGAATCACTAGTGCTAGGTTTTACAAATATTTGTTGGATGAAACAATAATGGAAAAATTAACAACATCGCAAAATTTCAGCGAGAAAAAGGGCTTAATTTACTTACGGCAAAAAGTAGACGATCTTCCTGTGACCTATCATATTCTCTTGAAAATATGGTAGATGTAACTGAAACATATGTCACGGATCTGCATGAGACCGGACAATTCCCGAATGAAGTGTTACAAGCTGAATCGGTCGAAATGGACGCACTATTGTGATGGGGGTGATATGTCCATGAGAGTGGCTACAAGCTCTAAATGTCACGTTTGGTAATAGTTGATGTAGTCGTGAAATGGAAACACGAGCCAGTTAAAACCGTCAGTTTCGACTTCAGAAATGAAAAGCATTCACACATATAGATCGTCGATGATCTCGAGGCGTTGTGAAGTGAAACCATGAACGTTAGCAGACAGTTATCACAGAATTTCCACTGGAACATTCCATTAACCATTACTAGTATCATTAGTCGAGAGGATTTTAGATTTGGAGCCCTTTCGTGCACTGCAACACAATAACCAAAGCATAAAGACATACGGTTCTGTGTGGGCTGTTCAATTAGTGACAAGACAGACTGTATTGTTGACCACAGTAAATGAGTTTCAGCTGCTCTTCTGTGTACGGATGTCACTAGAGAGTGCTCAGTTGATTGAGCGACACCAGCACACGTTTGTTCTCGCGCTTTCTCATGTCCATTGCGCGGCCTGTCTTTGCCACTCCCTGAAACAAAAGATCGGATTTCCCAATAAATCATGATTGCTTTACGACGTGTGCCTTTCCAAAGCCATCTCTAAACGCATTCATTGTTTGCCCTGCCTGTGGACGTTTGTGAACATACAAACACGTCACTTACCGCTCATCGAGAGTGTAATAACCTGTGTCCGTTCACATCAGCCGTGGCGTCACTACTGAAACCATGGGAAACTGCAACAAAATAATAGAATAGTGAGGAGTGGTTTTTGTCTGGTCCAAAGCAGGAATCTCAACAATGCAACTATTAATTTCCCCAACAATACAATGTCGAGTGGTTACGGGCACTTCTCGGACACCCTATGGAACACTAAAGTTCAGTAGTTCAATGTGCACATTGATCTGACATTTAACAGCAGTCACTAATCAACAAAAATGCACGTTAAACACCTGGACTCTTGGTTATCAAATGTCACTGAGTCATATAACATACGAGAACATACGATGTTTCTCTGCCACGATACAACAGTGCACGAATGCGTGTTTTTAGTTTCTGCTAACAGAATGTATATTACATTTCGTCTTCCTCTCTGTGAATAGATAAAATACGAAGTTTTCCAGCGTAGGATAAAATCAGCACTTGCTGTTAAATGTCGCCATACGAAGTTTTTGTGGGACCTAACGATATCACATTCTTCGCGACTTATCGTGACCTACTTTCCTTCTGATGTTGGCAATTCACTGAGGAGTCTTCAATGCATACCCACACAGATCAGATATTCCGCAACCAACTGCCTTACTTACTAATCACCCAGAGGGAACTGTGCCGAAGACCATGCGGAAATCAGAAAACAACGCTATCCACACCATTCGGGTCCTCAAGAACGGAAGACTGAGCTGGGTTATACACTGTTGTTGGTTTCAGATCAGTGTACGTTCTTCGAAAGGATTCGTCAGTGCAATACCAACGGTGTGTACTATGTATTAAACCTGCATTCGCTATTTTTTCAACTTAGAATATAATACATGTTTCTGACCACTTGGCTGTTCTTATCCCTTTCCTTTCGTCCTGTTAGTCTAGAGATCGAAAACCTATTGTACGCGTAACTGAGTTGTCAATATTATATTCAATGCGGTGTTTCAGAATCACCGGAAGACATCTCCTGATACGTTCTGATTGTATAATTGCTGGTTTCTGAATTAAAGGGAAATCAGTGAGTTCCGTTTGCGGAAAGTGAAAAAGAAGCTGATTTAATTGACGTTGGGAGAAAGCAAATGACAGCGGTGGAGTTTAGAACTTACTTCAGGGAAACAGCGAGGTCGTCGGTCGCTCGCGTGACGCCGTCATTACTTCGTTGAAACTTGTTGACTCACGATGAGACTGCTGCTACACAAGGTGTTACATCGTCGAAGAACGTGGGCTTCGAAGGCTCTCCCGCCATGCAGCGTGAGGCAGCTAAGACAGGCCATCCCAAACATATCAGAATGAATAAATACAGCGAAGTGCGGTTTTCGGCAAGTTATAGCGGACAATGTGGGGAATTTCCTGAAGCTCACAAGTAATTTTTATCGTTTTATACTCTCCGAATTAGGACACCGACTTTTTTTCCTAATGGAAATTTGTACCTTTTTGTGGCACTTGAGAGAAGCGCCTAGAAGAACTTGAACGGCATAACATGTATCAAAATGACAGTGCAGCAAACCGCTGTCGCGCCTCAGGAGAAGAGGTTCCACAAAAGTCTGCCCTGTTATACCAAATGCAAGCACGCACGTAACACAGGTAGGCTTCGTGTGTTTAATACCACGGCAATGATACCAAGTGCTTAGTGTGTTGACATTGAACATTGCTACACGCTATAGAGTGATTCTGGAGAACTATTCTGCACATCTAATTTCATTTGGAATTAACGACAGCACAGGCCCGTGTTATATGGCATTCCATGCCTTCGGGAGTCTCCACTGTTTCCTAATAGACACCTTGTTTTAATGTTCGCAATATATAAAAGAATAATTGTACTAGCTTGGTGAGTGTGCAGATTATTATGCGTCTTATGGACGACTGTTCCAGTGCTTTCCAAATGTTCTCTTAAGAGGATCTGTCACTACAAATACGGAATGGGAGGGTCATGTTGGTATCACACCGATTACCTTATATCCAGTGGGATGTCTTTCAATAACTGCGACAGCAGCGTATATTAGGAACTCTAAATAATTGAGTGTATTTAGATTCCCATCAATACAACAGGGACGAATGATGCGGGTCTTGGAAAATACGCACCAAACGTTGATAGACCAAAAGCATTGTTTTTATCCACTTTTTTAAGTCAGCGTGGATTTTCAGCTGACGATTAGTGCATAATGCGAAGATTGACTTGCTCATGGTTTTAAGCTTCTTAAACAAAATTTTGGATAGATGTGCCGCATCACTTCGCACTTTTCATAGATAACATTTGGAGAACTGTAACCAATTTCGGAAGTTATTGCAATGAAGCTGAAGATTTAGCAAAATGAAGAGGATGAAACGCAGTCGAATGTAGTGTTCCCAAAACATTCGTTTGGTTGATCCCTCTCGTACTTCCGAGATGCCTCTTTAGGGACATTTGCATCGTGTGTTACTGCTGCTAAATTGTTAGTTTCACTTCTTTTATCAGTTGCTCTTCACTTCTTAGCCGTATTTATACTCCAAACGTCTAGTTTCTAGAACTTTTTATAATATTTGTAAAGACAGTTCGTGAGTGCCTGGCTTGATCTGGATTATCCAAAATACAAGCGCACCGCTACTCTAATAGCTTGGCGGGCACTCGCTATAAAAAATAATCACTTTATCGATTGTCGTTCAAATTGTGGATGTCGCCATAGCTTTAAGAGCAAGGTATCTCATTACTACAATAGCAGAAGAAGGACTTATGGGCACAGGAAAACACAAGAACCGTACCTGAGTTACGAGCTTGGTTATATTTGGTATAATGCGGCAGACGTTCATAGAACCTCTTCTCCTGGCGGCGGTACAGTTGTTCGAGGTGCTGTTGTCTTGATACTATTATATCAAGTCTCACACGTGTTATGTCACTGAAATGCTCTAAGAAGCTTCTTTCAAATGCCAAAAAAAGTGTCGCAATTCGGCGTCTGTAAACGGAAAAATTACTTGCGGACGTCAGGAAATTCACCACGTTTTCCGGTATAGTTTGGTGAAAACCGCACCTCGATATATTTATTCGTCCTAGATATATTTTGAGTAGCATGTCTTAGCTGCCTCATCCTGGATTCGTAGTTAGCAGACGTTGTGTGGATAGAGTTGTTGCAGAGTGTGGTGGTGGGGAAAGCACATTATTCATGATTCATTGCTATAAATATGTCGAACGAGATTTGTAATTTTTATTTGCTACGTTTGAGTTGGGTTGGAGAGTTGGACTGGAGGGGTTGTGACAATTCGTGTTACTTCCGCGTTGAATGACGAAAAAGCTTTCAAATTTGACAACAAGTGCCACTTGCTATTAGTCAGTGTTGTGTTCCAGGTTTCTTCAGACTTATGTTGAACCGATACGTCTTGTTAAGCATCCTTCTTTACCGGCAGAATAAAAGGTGAAAAAATACTTAAATCCGGTAAACATTATGCATTGTATTAAGAAATGTTTGCCTCAGGAAGGACACGTCCCAAATGCGATGACATGAAGCGTTTGCTACCTTAAAACACATCAAATTGGAATTAATTCTCGTGTTGTATTTCATCACCCTTCGTGTGCCACCGCTCTTTATCTTTGCTTTCTGATGTATCAGACCTGGTGGCTATTGTACATCGTCACTGGTTGAAAGCATCTTGCCCATGAAACTGCTATAATGATTTTCTTGTAAAAGGTAGTAATGAGTAGTTAATCGGACTTCATGGAAAAGAATGTCCAGATTCGACTGTGTGCACGTTACACTCCAACGATACGACGCGATCAGTCGTTCTGCTCTCAAACAGCTAGTACACAATCCTGACATATCCATCTGAAACATGAAACTCACGGAACAAAATTAATGTACGTATTCTCACTAAAGGGATTCTGCAAATGATTGCAGACACGTTTAGCAGAAAGGTGAAGATTATTATTTAATGAATGAGGAAGTACAAGGAGCAGATACACATACCTTCGATCGCTTCGCAAGAGAAAATGGAAGTAATTACAAGAAGAGGAATTCTTCGTTTCCCAATTGTTGTTTGATAAAACATTAAAAGAACAAACACTGGTAGCAGTTCTGCAAAATATCTAGGAGTATGCGTACGGAACGATTTGAAGTGGAATGATCATATAAAATTAATTGTTGGTAAGGCGGGTGCCAGGTTGAGATGCGTTGGGAGAGTCCTTAGAAAATGTAGTCCATCAACAAAGGAGATGACTTACAAAACACTCGTTCGACCTACACTTGAGTATTACTCATCATTGTGGGATCCGTACCAGGTCGGGTTGAGAGAGGAGAAATAGAAGATCCAAAGAAGAGCGGCGCCTTTCGTCACAGGGTTATTTGGTAAGCGTGATAGCGTTACGGAGATATTTAGCAAACTCAAGTGGCAGACTCTGCAAGAGAGTGCATCGTGGTGTAGCTTGCTGTCCAGGTTTCGAGAGTGTGTGTTTCTGGATGAGCTATCGAATATATTGCTTCCCGCTACTTATACCTCCCGAGGAGATCACGAATGTAAAATTATATGCGACTGGAACAGGAAAGGGAGGTAATGACAGTGGCACGTAAAGTGCCTTCCGCCACACACCGTTGGGTGGCTTTCGGAGCATAAATGTAGATGTAGATGTAGATTTAAAAATTATCGTCGACGTTTCTCGTGTAGACAGTCTAGAGTATTACAAGCAATATTAGCTCTTTTTCACATGAAATTATATTCATTTTCAATTACGTGGTTCTCATACAGAGTAATTATGTCATTGTAAGATAAGAAAGTTAAAAATAATGCGTTTTTTGCTAGACATGTTTCAATCTGTCTGTCTGGCGAGGTAGGATGCCAGTTTGGTCTGCGGGGCGATGTTTGTACCTAGCTGAAGGAAGGAGAGGTGGCTCGGTTGCCCCCCCCCCCCCCCCTCTTCCTCGCTGAGTAGGCCTTTGTTTGTGATACCTACTTAGGCCACGTACCAAACCGAACTATAGGTGTCCTACCTTCCAAAGTTATGCCAACCCACTGCTTAAAAACCGCTAAGTACACTTGGGCTACTGGATACGCCATCGATAACTACTTATTTACTCATGGCTACCGAACTGCTAACTTTTCAAAACAGAAAGCACGACCTGTAAGTATCATTAAGATTGTGGACATCAAGAAGTGTGTAGGCTCCATTTGCCTCCTATAGAGCGTACGTGGCGAGGAAGCTGCACTCCGTAGTTGTTTCTGTGATTAGCCGGCTCGAAACATTCTTTTAGGCAGATCATGGCTAAATACATGTGGAGCACGGCGTACTCTTCACGCAGGAATGAAATAGCTAACTTTTCTTGTTTCCGTGTGTCAAAACAGACACGCATCATTCTCTCTGTTACTGGTTCAGTCTTGCGTAGCTGCGTGACCCAATGCTCTGGGGAAAAAAAGAGCACTTAGTAACTCTTTCAACGATTGAGATAGCCCTCCCGATATACGTATTCCATGTTTTCTTCAGACCACGATCGGCTTCGCTCTTCTTATTTGCCGACCTGAAAAAGTATTTAGTGTCTAGTCTAGCGACTTTGATGTCAATGCGCGTTGAACTCATAAGCTTCGTTTTAAATTGTGCAAATGTTTGAAACTCTATGGACGCAGTATCCCTCGTAATGCCCTCCTACGTACTCTATGTGAAAGGCCGTGGATGTTTGGCAGCTTCATGCTACGATTTAAAACCTTTACTAAGTTCCTATAACCATCACGTGGCGAGGAGAATACCAAGTGATTTTCCGTTAGGATTGTGTTTGGGTAATTGCGTGTTCTTTCTAAAGTAGCAGCTAAGTTTGCGAGAGTCGAATATTATTAGCCGATGTGAAACTGATTGTCAACAGACTAGCACACAATGGAAGCGTTTGTGCATGTGAGAACATGAGTATTCTCAATGCTGTACGGGTGTGTAGTGGTACGAATTGTTATACTTGTGTATGTGGTCATATTCCAGAGTAGCTCATATAGGTAGGTTATAGCTGCACTGAGTCCAAATTTTTGATTTATACCGTGCCGTATATTAAATGAGTAAAACCTTATAGACGGCCTGGAAGTGGAGTCTTAAGTTGTCTCTTGGCTCGTCTCATTTAGCGGTATTAAATCCTTTCGGTCCTGAGATATGAATTTACTTCTGTTAATTTCGTCTTATACATTCCACTAAAATGTTCTGAGAAGAAATGTACGTCATCATCTTATTTTTTTATTATTTGTTAGGACAAATAACTGGTGTATAGATGTGAACCAGAGGTACGAATCCCAAGTCCCCATCAGAATAAGAACATATCTGGTTTTAACATTTTCTTTATTTTCTCCCAAATGTAACTGACACTCTGGAATCATGTACGGAAGATATAAAAATGATTTCATTTACGGAATATTCTGTCGATACTTGGAAGAACATAGACACATTAGAAATTGAAATACACAGTAATGATGATACACAATAATATTTATTTTAAATATTTTTAAAGATACATTAATACTGTGTATTTCAGTTTTTAATAAAAGCGATTGTGAATAATGTTTCAAGAAACAATTTTTATGTTTCATAAGTAGGCGAACATAGACTTTTATGCATATTATCCCGTACTTCGATTTACATCCAATATTTCTATATTTTGAAGAATTTTTTTCTCTGTTATATAGCCTGCAGTGTTATATCTAACTTCATCAATAAGCAGAGGTGCTAGTTTTACTGGTTTCTTCTTCAAACCATCTGTTTCCTCAGCTTCATTACCTGTCAGCGTTTACCAGCCTATCTCTTCCCCCTTTTCTTTGGTCCTAATATTCGATGTCCTCGTCTGAAAAAGAATCATTGCCATTCCTAGACGCATTTAAAACTGATACGACGTCATCTTTTCTTTTAGACGGACTTTTCTGGCTGCACACTGCTGAGAGTTATGACGCTGTAGTTTACAATAACCACAGCCTGAATGTGGTTCTCATCGTGTGCTTTACAATACCGCTATTACTCTAATCTCCACCACTTTCTAATGATATGATTTTAGAACCACTGGTTGAGACACGCTGTTCCTTCTTTTCTTCTTTTGGTCACCGTTTAGACACAACCTGTGGATCGCTAGCATCACAAGAGGATACACATTTTCGTGTTTCCAATTAACAGTTAGCACTCTCCTAACTTTCTCATATCATTCTCCTCTCGTCAACTTCCACTATAATATTTTATATTCCGCCGAGCCCGCAGCGTAGTATACTTCATTATAAAACGAAACTAGCTGCAGTAAGGTAATATATTTAATATTTTACACGACGGAAATATTTTGGCTTAAATGCCTTATCGAGTGACGTTTTGTTTACAAACTTTGTCAATATAACATCGTAGTAAGGAAACTGTGAAAATATTGGATGGCTGAGCGGTTCTGGGCGCTTCAACTCGGAACCGCGTTGCTGCTGCGGTCGCAGGTTCGAATCCTGTCTCGGGCATGGATGTGTGTGATGTACTTAGGTTAGTTAGGTTTAAGTAGTTCTAAGTCTACCGGACTGATGACCTCAGATGTTAAGTCTCATACTGCTTAGAGCCATTTGAACTATCTGAAAATATTGGAACCGTCAAAATATTTGTGAAATTGTGTTTTTCACGTTTTGCAATTACAAAAAATGTTACTTACCAAGACTCAACGGAAAAACTTTACTATAGGTGCAGTACGGTCATCACTTCCTTATTAGATGTTACTTGATAATGTAAACTAAACGAAATAGGCCTGTCATGTAAATTATTAAATATTTTGCCTCATTAGAGCTAGTTTGTAGCTTTCATTTTCATTTCACAACAGTGTTAATAGCGTGGTGGTTCTTAAGAAAAATGTTTACGTGCTTTGTTACAAAAGCACTACACATTCTGATAAAATGTTGCAGATATTATCTTTAAAACTACGATACTGAATATCAGCTGCCATTAGGGACTAGGCGTTGTGGGGATGTCGAATACTGGGTCTCCGCACGTAGACTGACGAGACCAAGAGCTCACTGTCTGAGCAACTTCATGCGTCTGCTCTTGGTTGGTTGGTTGTTTTTGGGGAAGGAGACCAGACAGCGAGGTCATCGGTCTCATCGGAATAGGGAAGGACGGGGAAGGAAGTCGGCCGTGCCCTTTGAAAGGAACCATCCCGGCATTTGCCTGGAGCGATTTAGGGAAATCACGGAAAACCTAAATCAGGATGCCCGGACGCGGGATTGAACCGTCTGGAATGCGAGTCCAGTGTCTAACCACTGCGCCACCTCGCTCGGTTCTGCTCTTGCAGGGATGTTTGTAACCAGGTGGAGAGAAGATTACTGAGAAGCGCCGGCCTGTTATTCGCGGAAGAGCTGGACTGACGCCAGGTATAGTTGTTGTGGCTCTAAGCGCTCTGGCACGAAGTCAGCGTTCCACTATATCACATAAATCTTCACCGGGGTTCTGAGCTCTGAGCAAGTCTAGTCATTCGGCGTACGCTATTATAAAGAAACTGCGTCACCCGCGAACTGCACAGCATAGCGCTCTTCTCTGACATACTCATTCTGAAACTGATATCCAACCACAAGCCGCAACTAGTGATGCTGTTGGACAAAATGATGTGAACCCCTGCGAAAAGAGAGAAAACCTTCATTAGTAACACTTGTGGTTCTCCGTTTACTAGAATTGAAGATTGTATCCGACGTGGGATGGATGCACAACAGTGAAAAGGATATATCCCCAACCGTTCAGCAAAAAGTTTACTGAGTCAGAAAATGTCCATGGAGAAGGAAATCGACTGAGCAACTTGTTCTCTAAAATACACAGAGATTCAGGTACATTCAGCTTAAGGGATGGCGGGCTGACATGAAATATTGGACTTACAAGAAGAGGTCCCCAGCAGGGCGATCTGCTTTTTGAAACTATCTATACGGTCATGTAAGTTAAGTTTCCAGGTATCACACACTCCAGCCATTCACCGTGGTCAACCCTCCTTTGCGAGTAATTGACGAAAAAAATTTGGAATTTTGTGTGATACGCAATAGCATTATAAAAAATGTTTAATGTACCGTGGTTGTGTGGTATAATGGATAAGCCAAGAGCACTGCATGAAGGGGGATGTGGGTTCGAATCGTGACGGATGCGCGAGTTCTTTTTTATTTTTAAAGCTTTATCGAAATTACTTTGATCATCGTTTTTATTCAATAAATTGGCTTAAATCTATTTTTTATTTCTATTCCTTTGTCACATCATTTTAATTACCGTATGAACTTTTTCATTTATTTTTATTTTTTTAATATTCTCTTTCCAATCGGAATTTTTGTGAATATGAATTTAATTTTATTTGTCTATTATAATTCTCAATTATTTGAAAATTCCGAGCCATCAGTTAAAAAACAGAACACGAAATGATCTATTTATGTTAGTACAGTGGTGTGAAAAATGTATTTTTGTTACCAGATGTGCAATTTTTTTACATGGTAATCGTCATAGAAACATTTAAAACATAATCTAAATACCTATTGCACCATTGACAAAACAACACAGATGAAAATTTAAATGAAAGACGGGTTTACAAGTAAAACGAAACTGAAGCACAATAAGAAATAGATACATTGAAAGCAATGATGTGGACGGAAAAAACAGGATGATAGAACAATAGAAATTAAATGGAAATTAATGCATAAAATTAATTAAAACACATAAATAACGATTTCAGGTGGAGAAGGAATGATAGAAAGAAAAATGAGAGTAAATGAAGTAGTTGATATTATGATTAAAATTATGTGACGATGGAATGGAATTAGTTAATTAATTAGATAAAAATGATCAAAGTCGTTTCCGTAAAGATTTAAAAACAAACATTTTTTTGTACACCTGACGAGATACGTATCTACATCTTCCTGCACGCGAAGCTGTTGTCCCACCCATTAAACCACACAAGCACAATATTTCATGTATCTTATTCATCACTATTGCGTGACACACGTAACTCTAATTTTTTTCGTCGATTACTCGCAACCGAGGGCCCACCAGGGTGAATGACTGCAGTGTGTGATACCTAGGATCTTAACCTATATCACCGTATAGATAGTTTCAAAACGTCGATTGCAACGCTGGGGACCTCTCCTTGTTAGTCATCGTGTTCCATAAATCAGTCTCGTACAATTCCAAACGTGTGAATGGGACTGTTATTGTTGCTGTACGGTGGTTGTTCACCAGGAAACACAGACTGCTACATATATATGGTCGTCCGCCCAAGCAGAGCGACAAGTAGGTCAAGACCACGATGCGACATTGCACAATCACACCATCGCCGATCTCCGCCACGTTTCGATGGAAGACAGACTGTCAACATGAGAGGCTTCTACCGATGTTCTACATTTGTAAACGTGTCTATTAGTCGAGAAATATCTGAACAACAATGCAACTAATCAAATGACACTCCTCCACTGTTGTTGTGTCCCATTTGTATGCTTGTGAAATCAGTTTCCTCATGTTAAGGAAGTAGATTTATTAAATAGTTAGGTAATAACAGTTTGGTAATAACAGCCCTACGGCGAACATTTCTCATGCAATTCGCGTCAGATAGTTTCTGGTGATTTGGATTACTGTAGACGTGTGTTTGTCTCATATGTTATCTGGAATGCTGTTGTTTTGTGCTTTCTCACTGCAACTGTCTTTCAAGCCCTCGTGTCGTACCAGTCAGTTTCGACTTTTGGTCCCTGTTGTGCCCGAATGATGATGGTTACTTCCACATTTCGTATTGGCTGTAACTGCAGTCGACAATATGTTCCTTCCGACACCAGTAAGGTTAGACGGTTTCGTTACTGGGGCTGCAGCGAGACGGGCAACAGCCATGTTTGCTTCGAAATGAAATATGAGCCCTCGACCATAACGAAGTTTCACTCACCACACCATACCATACTTCTAACACGAAAGCTATTATTGACAGTAATACACAGATATGTATATATAGTTGTCCATCAGACGGCGAGCTTCAAAACTAGAGTACGAACATTTACTAAAGGTTAAGTTATGTTATTCTAACAGGTTTTCATGGCTTTTGTTCAACAAAAAAATGGCTCTGAGCACTATGGGACTTAACAGCTGTGGTCATCAGTCCCCTAGAACTTAGAACTACTTAAACCTAACTAACCTAAGGACATCACACACATCCATGCCCGAGGCAGGATTCGAACCTGCGACCGTAGCAGTCGCGCAGTTCCGGACTGCGCGCCTAGAACCGCGAGACCACCGCGGCCGGCTTTTGTTCAACACCTGCATACAAAAGCGTCTCTACAATGCAATGCCCTGACAGTGCCATGTACGGCAGCAAGAATCGTATAATGTAATATCACTAACCACGCATATCCAAACTGACACTACAGAGATTGGACGGTTTGTAGGCCCTCAAAATTTCATCAGTCCTAATCTTAAAAAAAAAAAAAAAAAAAAAAAAAAATTGTCAGTGTTTACCCTAATTGTACAAAATTTGTTGTCGTATATACAGTTGTAATAATACATAAAGTTAGTACTCGGAACAAAGGAAGATTGTACGACACGTTCTTGAGATCACGTCAGGTAAAGAAATCTGCTTCGGAAGTCAGCAATTCAATCGAAGTGAAAAGAAATCGAAGTGTTTTCCGCGCGCACGAATAATCCGTCAATTACGACTTTTCTCTGGTAGAAAATAACAAAATCTCATAAGCTTGTACAGAAGAAAACAATACATTTCCCCATCTAAGCAACGTGGGATATCAAAATACGAGGGCTAATTGGAAAGAAAGGTCCGATCGATCACGAAATGGAAACCACCGAGAAACTCAAAAATATAGTATTTTGTTTTGCTGCACCTTCCAGCTACTTCTCTACATAGTCGCTGCTCCAATTGAAACACTTGCCATTGTACCAACTTTCCAGTACCCTCTTCGTAGAAGACAGCCGCCTGTGCTTTGCGCCAATTCTCTACGCTGGTCTACAGCCCGTTTTCTCTGACAAAACGTTGTCTTCATAGTCATCAGTTCATGTGAGCAGAGATGAAACGCAGGGGTATCCAATTACGGGCTGTGTTGTGGATGATGAAATACTTCTCATCGAAAACCCTGCAGGAGCATCTTCATTGTCCCTGCCAGAGTGCGGTTGAGAATTGTCATGAAGAAGGAAATGTGTGACAGGTACTTTAAGTGGTGTTGCATGAAATCGGGGGAAACCTCACAGTGGCAGCCATACTTGGCGGAGACACTATTGGCCTAGGCATCTTTGCGTGCCGTGCATGCAGAACTGAAAGAAGCAACGTGTCGCGACCGACGGGCATACTGGAGACACTGCCCAACACATTTGTGCAAAGCTTCATCGAATTTTCACTGTGATTTCCACTACGCGCCTGTTCAAATCTTACTTTCTGTATAGCTCTCGTATATTGTACATTAGTATGGATTCGACGCTCATAGATTCTAAATGGTAATCAACGGGACTTTGTATTATTTGTTGCGCAGAAACTCTTCCAATACTTTGAGATGCTGTGTAAGACAGCTTGCCCTTACTTCTTTCCCCTACACTGACCACAATGAGTAGATGATATTTCAATTGACCGACTGAATATATAAGAAAGAAGTGTTGTTTCTTCCTGACGCTCATCAAAATATTGCTGGACATTTGCATTAGTGTGAGGGAGGAGGAAGGTAATTATCTTGGAAGATAAAATACCTTGCTTGGAACAATGCCTGTTTCGTTGAATGAACATAATCATCTAAAACAATGTCATAATCCTGGCCAGTTATCTTGCCTTTCGTTACTAGCAAAGGACCCACTGACAGTCGCTATGTAATCTCTCAAACCATTACAGAACATGCAATACGCTTCACGCTTGGAAGAAGGCAGTCTAGATTGCGTGACTCTCCTGGGGTTCTGCATATGTTGCTGAAATTTAGTTTGCATCACCGTGCCGCCTTACACCCAAGATAATTATATCTAGTAGGCTTCGGGCAGTGAAGCTTATGTTCATATATTGCAGAGCGTGTTACGTAATCTCCCTTATCTACTCTTTATGGTTCTTTCACGAAATATACGATGGAAGCAGAAGAATCGTTGCACAGTTTACCTCGAAAAACAGTTCTTAAAATCTGTCTACGAATCTTTTATGAGAAGGTATTGTCTTTCTTGCCTGTAACTACGCAGGTGACCTGAACATATACGAAACGCTGTGACATCGACAAACGAAGCTGACTAAAGCTCCGGCTGAAGCAAACCTGTTGGTTCCATCAAATTCAAGCATGTATTCCTTGGCATTCCATGCACTCGATTAGCATTCAAAAATAGGTCGAACGGGTATCTTACATGAAGGCTCTCTTGAACATACAATACACGTGTTCTGAAGCCGCGCGGAGTGGTCGCGCGGTTTGAGGCGGCATGTCACGGACTGCGCGGCAACTCCCGCCGGGGGTTCGAGTCCTCCCTGGGGCATGGGTGTGTGTGTTGTTCTTAGCATAAGTTAGTTTAAGTACTGTGCAAGTCTAGGGACCGATGACGTCAGCAGTTTGGTCCTTTAGAAATTCACACACATTTGAACATTTCTGTTCCGAATCAACGAAAACCATACTCTCACTACAACTGATTCATGTATTCGTTCCTTTTAGTCTGATCACACAGCGAGACTGCTGAGAAATGTACCTTCTTAAATCTCTTGCAATCGAATATTAGAGGATCTTTCGCCTCTGGCGGTGCATTTTAGAAGTAAAAAATGCAAAACTGTACCATGGTTCGAATTGTATTTTGAAGTCTTGTCCTCATTCAGTTTTATAAAATTCTTCACATGGATCGCCTTCAAGAGAAACATTTTCACAACTGAACTCAATCCTTCATTCTTTTGTAAGACTTTCTGATAACCATAAACCGTCCAACACAAAGAATTTTGTAACTAAAGTACTAAAAGGTCATATAAACACAACTATTTCCAATATGAGATAGATATCTGCACCATTGTTTTACTAAGCAGGGAAATTTTTGTGCTTACCGTAATGCGACCTGGAACCAACTCGTGTGAAATAAAACACTATCATGTAAAACAAATCTTACGTTTTAAGCATGTTTTAATTTTTAACTTTCCTACGTAAATAGATTTCGTCAACGCATATTCAGCTAGTCATTGATGGTAACTTTTTACAGGGCCGGCCGGAGTGGCCAAGCGGTTCTAGGCGCTACAGCCGGGAACCGCGAGACCGCTACGGTCGCAGGTTCGAATCCTGCCTCGGGCATGGATGTGTGTGATGTCCTTAGGTTAGTTAGGTTTAAGTAGTTCTAAGTTCTAGGGCGCTGATGACCTCAGATGTTAAGTCCTATAGTGCTCAGAGCATTTTGAACCATTTTTTTTACAGGCAACGCCATAGTTAATTAAAAAACTGAGGGAAACGCATAATTTGCTTGACGGATTTTTTATGTATACAGAGTTCATGAGCAGTCTTATCACGAGTCCATGTCGCACGTATGACGAAATCAATAACAGTCTCAAGAGTTGGACAGGAGCCAAGCCCTTGTACGAAGCCGAGCTCAGAAGAAAATATTTGTAGCTGTCCTAAGTTTCACCGAAGAATAAAATGCCATGACTGCTCCTGCAGTATGTTTCATTGTGAGCCTTACAAATAGTTACTCTGTAATTCGTCGTGTTAACTCAAGAATTCTCTTCTTGAAGTCTGAGGGTATTTCGCCTGCCTCATACATCTTGCTCATCAGATGGTAGAGTTTTGTCAGGACTGGGTCTTCCAAGGCTATCAGTAGTTCTAAAGAAAAATTCGGAGTAGGAATTAAAATCCATGGAGAAGAAATCAAAACTTTGAGGTTCGCCGATGACATCTGTCAGAGACAGCAAAGGAATTGGAACAGCAACTGAACGGAATGGACAGTGTCTTGAAAGGAGGATATAAGATGAACATCAACAAAAGCAAAACGAGGATAATGGAATGTAGTCGAATTAAGTCGGGTGATGCTGAGGGAATTAGATTAGGAGATGAGAAACTTAAAGTAGTAAAGGAGTTTTGCTATTTGAGGAGCAAAATAACTGATGATGGTCGAAGTAGAGAGGATATAATATGTAGACTGGCAATGGCAAGGAAAGCGTTTCTGAAGAAGAGAAATTTTGGTAACATCGAGTATAGATTTAAATGTCAGGAAGTCTTTTCTGAAAGTATTTATATGGAGTGTAGCCATGTATGGAAGTGAAACATGGACGATAAATAGTTTGGACAAGAAGAGAATAGAAGCTTTCGAAATGTGGTGCTACAGAAAAATGCTGAAGATTAGATGGTTAGATCTCATAACTAATGAGGAGGTATTGATTTGAATTGGGGAGAAGAGAAATTTGTGGCACATCTGGACTAGAAGAAGGGATCGGTTGGTAGGACATGTTCCGAGGCATCAAGGGATCACCAATTTAGTATTGGAGGGTAAAAATCGTAGAGGGAGACCAAGAGATGAATACACTAAGCAGATTCAGAAGGATGTAGGTTGCAGTAAGTACTGGGAGATGAAGAAGCTTGCATAGGATAGAGTAGCATGGAGAACTGCATCAAACCATTCTCTGGACTGAAGACCGCAACAACAACAACAACAACAACTCAAGAATATTTCAAGCAGCTTCCTACTCTGGAGGTAATAAAGCACCGCATTTCTCTTTTCAGAGCGACCTATCATTACATCACTCTGTGAACTTCTGACATTTTTTTAATGTTCTGAGAGTACCATAACTCTGACATATTCCACACAAACTAAAACTATTTCTGATTAATGGTCCATTTCAGGTTAGATTACAGATTGTAATCCATCAAGAATTGTTTCACTCAGCACTATATTTTTGACATAATTTCCTGTGGCTCTTCATTTGTAATAGTTCGAGAGGGATGTGACATAGAGCCACTTTAAAACAAGGGATTTCAGCTATTAGCGGCAGAATATTATAGTTTCCTTTATATGTGGAAAAACCTGTATGCAATAGTATTTTGGTATTACTATATCATTCTACAAAAATCATGGATGATAATCGACGGGTTGCACAATTCCTCTTTGGACTGCTCCTGACTTTGAAGCTGTGAAATCTATGAAATCTATTTTTTTCGTAAAACTGCAGTTTTTGTAACAGTATTTTCTACAAGAGTTAACGAGAATGCTTTTTTTTCTTTTTAACGTGCTTGCTTATGTCTTCTTTGCAACATGACTTTAAATTTTCCTCAACAGTGATTCTAAATTCCCTGCGAAGAATTTTCATGGGGGTATTGCAGGCAACTTCGACATAATTTTGGGATTCGTAAGGGCTTTAGTTCATCAAAATCGGATGCAAAAAGATATCCATACATATTATAAAAATACGTGTACGTATATATGCATGTATGTTTGTAAGTACTCCATCTCCTCCGAAACCACTGGACCGTCTTCAACCAAATATGGTACACATATCATTTACTGTCTGAAAAGAATCGCTTTGGTACGCGTATCACTTACTGTGTGGAAATAATCACTGTGGGGTAAGAACTATCTACCTAACAAAGGGGTGGAGGTAGGGACGAAAAAAAGTGTAGACCATGACGCGTGAATATCCAGATTTTATTCACCCAGTATTTGAGAACGACAACACTTAGCGACTTGCAACAAACTTTACACACAATTTCTGACCTTTGCGAATTTTTTTCCTCACTTACACCCCCCCAGATTTGATGAAAAGAAAAAAAAAGTTTGTCGCTTACTATATTTTTGCTGATCATTTTCGCACCAGGCATGACGTTATAACTATTTACTTCTAAACTTTATTCGCGACACATTTTGCAGAGAATGTTCTCATGTACCACTGAATGTACCTGCAAAATTGTACAAGTGTATGACACATAATTAGGATATACGACGTCATAAACACTGATAAATAAACTCGCTGAACCGATTTCGATGAAATTTTGTAACGAGATAATTTGAAATCTGAGGAAGAACATAGGCTACCTTAGAAAGTGTGTAGTACAAGATGGTAATTGATTTGAAGAATATTATGGGAATTAGAGAAAAATATCTATTCTTCGAAAAACCTGTTCACTGTTCGATTTACTGTTTTACTTTTGAACTTTATCATATTTAAGAAAACCCTTTTATTGGTTGACATGTGCTACGTGATACGATTCAAATTAACGAATACAATGCTTATACAATCTTCAGTGTATTAAATCCATACTTCCACATTGCTTCAATAGCACGGTGCATAGATGCGCGGTCCTGTCCATTCCCCTCTGTAGAGCCCACGGAGGATGTGATGGCCGATGCGTAGTGACCAGTTTTCATCTACAGCGCTTGGGGAGTTCATTCGTTTATACAGAAGGGAAGGACGACGGTGTTCGCTACCTTTCGGCCAGTCGTCGATGACAGAATCGAGGCGCACGCCCTGCTGTATTTCTCAAACAATTTTACAGAAACTATCTGAAAAGTTTCATTTTTGCCGTATTTATAGCTTTATATGCCAGGTTCATGATTGTGTGTCCATCATATCGTTAAGGCCTCACGGGAAATTTGAATAAGCTTGCAATAAAAAATTGGGATTGCATTTGGTGCATATTATATTGCTGCATATGAAATTCAGTTAACATATTGAATTTTTCTTTGGACTGGGTGGAAGGTCTCTGTCTATAACCGATTTCGAGAAAATTGATCTGATTTAGCACACTCATTAGCGATTGCGCTGCTCCAGTGATAAAGCCAGAGTAAAATATCCACAACATTCCTCATATTTCATAAAATGTTTGGGATATCAAAATGAGATTTTGGCAAATGATAGCATCCAAAGAGGAGAGTACTTTTCCATGTATTTACTATGCAAAACTTCATTATCTGCCGCTTCATTCCACTAACTACAGACTTCTTCGGTGAAATAATGTAATTTTTAGGTGTAATCGACAGCTGGCGAAACGAGAAATGCTATAGTTTTTGGCACAACATAAGTAAAGTCATTAGACGTTTATTTTGTACCGAGGATGTGCTTTTTCATAAGATACGCCCTTACTTTTCCTCAGTTGCTCCCGTAATAAACCAATGCTTCATAATTATCTCGCAGTTGCGTCTGCTCAACACGTTAGTGAGGTGACACTGTGTAAACTCCCCGGAGTTTTGACTAAAGAATCACATTTTAACGTGACGTCAAGAGAAATGTGTCTGTTTTACTCAAAATTCGCATCTGACGACGCTTCTCTGAAAGTTAGAGATACTTAACAAGCCAGGCGAAAACAAATCGCTGCATTTTCAGCGGAATTCCGTTTAGATACTATCCAAAGCAGAGGTGACGGATCTTTTTGAATGGTCACCGTGCAGGCGAGGGCGTAGAGGGGCTCTACTTAATATTTACAAACAGAGTGGGCATAGCCTTCAGTGTAAAACGGCACTTGCACTCCAGTGCTCGGCGTTTTCCCTACACTGCCAGTAACCCCCACCCCACTACCGCTCCTCCTGCCTATTGTGCATTTACCGGCAATGGTATTCTGCATGGACTCTATGCACTGCTCGGTAGCGATGCAGGGCTTGCCAAGGCATCGGGCATTCAGCCAGCTTAGGAGATGGGAGACCAGAGCACACATCACGATCTATGTTAACTCGAACAGGCAGCCACGTGAAAGCAGCTGATATTGTGCATACAGTAGTGTGCTTACTCACAATGATTCACCGTAATAAAACTACTGGCGTGTGAGTGCAGCCACAAGTAACAGCTAGTCCAAAATACAAGTCTTCATGCCAGGTGATATTCTTCTCGGTAGTTCTCGTCCACGTGGTACACTGTCTTACTCTCTTCCTTTACGTTCAGGATAATGTAACACACGTCTGCAGAGGTCAGCTGAGTTTCTGGAGGTTTATTCAACCCAACACAATTTGTACTCTTTCACTATGAAGCCACTCAGTCTACTCTTACACTTTCCAAGGGAGCCATTTGATATGATGTCGGCGGAGACGCCCAAATGACGGAATGGGGGCATCGATACATATAAAATGGATGTATGTTGGTGGATCTGTTCCAGCATAGCTCTTGAATGCTTGTAGTAATTTCAACCAGACTTGGTGCCCATGTGATCTACTCTCCAGAAACAAAATCACTTGTAAGATACCCCTACCACCGCTAAGAGAGCGGGATGATATTAAAAAATACACTTAACTTTGGAACATCTGCAGCAATGTCATCTAATTTTATTCAGAAACTGCAGAAGGAAATTACAGAGTGGTGAGGCACCCTAAGCTTCCTTAAGATTTGGCTGGGGGTGGCTCAGTGTGACATATCTTTGAAATAGATCTGTATTACTGTCGAATCTTAGTTTTTGGACTCGTGAGGCGTTTTGATGACGGTCTCGACCTAATTTAATTCAGAGTTTAATAAAAAAAACAGTAGTATGGAAATTTTTAGAAACATTTTCCCGACCTTTATGTTCTGACACATCATTCATTGTCCTTTACAAATTCACAGAACATACAGGCAAATTTATATGTAGAGTTTCAAATGGTTAAAATGGCTCTAAGCATTATTGGACTTAACATATGAGGTCATCAGTCCCCTAGACTTAGAACCACTTAAACCTAACTAACCTAAAGACATCACACACATCCATGCCCGAGGCAGGATTCGAACCTGCAACCGTAGCAGCAGCACGGTTCCGGACTGAAGCACCTAGAACCGCTCTATGTGGAGTTTGGACGAGTAAAGAGAAGGTTGGTAATTTGATCAAGTGGCGTATGTAGTTGCTGCAGAAATTTCAGAATTGTTCTGGAAAACGAAAACAAAGACACACACACACACACACACACACACACACACACACACACACACACACACACACACACACACACACATATCTGTATTTGTGTACCAATGTTTTTTTGATAAACTGATATTATGTATGTAAAGGACATTAATGTATAATTTGTTCATTGCATTTATACATTTGAGAGCAAATAACTTCGAACTTCGATCTTACACTATGTGTACATTTGTTTCCATTTCCTGAATAACATATGGATACCCTGACAATGACTTGTAATCAGTTTTCAGATGCAATGACCATATGGGTTTATGCACGGCCGGCCGAGGTGGCCGAGCGGTTCTAGGCACTTCAGTTTGGTACCGCGCTACTGCTACGGTCACAGGTTCGAATCCTGCCTCGGGCATGGATGTGTGTGGTGTCCTTAGGTTAGTTAGGTTTAAGTATTTCTAAGTTCTAGGAAACTGATGACCTCAGCTGTTGTCCCATAGTGCTAAGAGCCATTTGAACCTTTTTTTTAATGCACTCAACAGTTAGTCCCTTCAGATCGTGATGTTTCGACCATAATCTGAAAAACCACGTTCCACAGTGCTTGATGAGCCAGTGAAATTCAGACCCGACGCAATTACAAAGCCTTTACCTTCACCAAGCGCGCCACAAACATTGATACAAATGGACTGTGGGAACATTGTAAGTGTAATGAAGCCAATATGGCTAGATGCATAAGGAACATTCGAAATTTTCGTCAGTGCTCTTATCACTCGTCGAGATAAACTAATGACCTACGGCATTTTTGACTGAGAGCCGCCTAAAGGTAGGTTCAGCCGTCTAACTAGAAGTGTTCCTTTATTAGCGCACCGTGGCATCTGTGCCCCGCGAAAGTGTCCTCTGAGTACGGAGTATCCGTGCGAGTAGAAGTAGAGTGTAGTGTGGAGTTTGCAATTTTGTTGGTGTTGGTAGGGAGAAGACAGTAGAAGTAGAGTGTAGTGTGGAGCTCGAGTTGTTGGTGTTGGTAGAGAGAACGGTGAAACCTAGTGCCAGCACACCGCCTGTTCTTCACATCACTAAAATGAACGTTACAAGTCGATTTCAGTCGTGCTCAATAGTTCCTTGGCGTTCTATAGAATAATGGAAGAACACCAAGTGAAGTTACTAATAGAGTTATACGTTGTCAGTCAAATAAACTAGTGCAAAAGTGATTAATCTGAAATGAAGGCAACTCAGTCGACAGAGTACTAGTTCTTAATGCCAAAAGGACGGAGAAAAAAATCTGCCCGTGTCTGATTTTAGCAGTTATCCTAGCATTCACCTGACTGATTTAGTTAAACGAAGGAATATAATTTTATTGTTGTCTATGAGACGCTGCAGTGTGCTATAAGTTACTCAGTCTGACGCTCAGATCGCCTCTTTTCATCCTGACTGTTTTTGTATACAAGATTCCTAAGGTTGTTCCTAGTATTATAATGCTGTTGCCGTTGTAAGCAATCTGAAATACTGATGCAAACTGACGGAATCTAAGAGTCTGATTAGTGATATTTATGACATTAGTAATCTATATGATCGATTCTGGTAGAGCTGTCACATGAATTGTTATAATCTTTGAAATTATGTAAGCTTTGTATATCATCACACTATCTTAGTTGTCATTGACTCACCGACAAGGTGCCAATAAAGCATATCGCGGCTTTTATGGCTGTACTAAATATTCAGGTCACGCATGAAACGAACGGCGCAGTTCGGCACTTACAGTGTACGAGAGGTTTAAACCAGCGGGCTTAACACTCCAAAATCACCACGGTGTAAGAAGTAGCTTCGCTTGAGTCTTCATGGACAAGGCGGCAGAAATATTCACATTGGCTAGAGCGCTTCACCATAATGATTCTTGACGAATGTATCTGTTCTCCTTCGTTGGAGACAACAGAGGGGCCAGGAAGCTGTTTTCGTGTCGTTTGAACCTCATTGTAAATCATTCGATGAATCTCATGGCGCAGTGCCTTCTGCTTTTATATGCATTACGCGAAATTTTACACTGCAGTCCGAAAGGAAGTTTCATTCCAGATTCTTCACTGATTCTATTTCACCCAAGACGCTAAACAACTGGAACCAGGATTTGTAACCACAATATGTGGTGTACATGTACATTAGATCTACCTATTTCTTTTCCACTTGGATAATTCCTTAGTGGTGCGTCCTTTTTTTCTTTCTTAGAGTGTATTATATATGTATGTTTAATATTTTGTCCACTTCAGCAACAGTAGTCGTATATAATCAAATAATAAGTAACCAATCGCATATAAGAAATTTAATTTCTTGACCAACTTCGGGCACTTAGTGCCGTTCTTCAGAAGGTTATGCCTATCGAAAAGAATGCAAATAATGTGATAGGCAAACCTTCCGAAGAGGTGCACTAAGTGCCCGAAGCTGGTCAAGAAATCAAATTTCTCAGATGCAACTGGCTGCTTATTATATATATATGTATATATACGGTCATCACTTTATCCTTTATCCTCGTGCTTTACACTGAAACAGTATTCAGGACGAGGGCGGTTCAAATCCCTCTCTGGCCATTCATATGTAGGTTTTTCCGTGATTTCTCTAAATCGCTTAAAGCTAATGCCGGGAAGATTCCTCTCATAAGTCCCGGCCGATTTCCTTCCCCATTTCTTCACTAATACGAACTGATTCTCTGTCTCTGATGACTTCTTAGTCGACGGGACATTAAATCGTAATCTTCCTTTTTCCCTCGACTCTCAATTTTGGACGTGAACTCCAGTTTTTTTTTAGCTGTATCGATCATCATATCAAATAGAGCAAGCCCAGTGGCTTGCATTTCATGTTACGTCTTAGCGTTTGAAGGACTGAGCGGCCGCGTGTAGTAGCCGCGCGGTCTCTGGCGCCTTGCCACGGTTCGTGCGACTCCCCCCGTTGGAGGTTCGACTCCTCCCTCGGGCAGGCATGGGTGTGTGTTTCCATAGCGTAAGTTCATTTAATTTAGATTAAGTAGTGGGTAAGCCTAGGGACCGATGACCTCAGCAGTTTGGTCCCTTAGAAAATTACCACACACGCTAAAGGACTAAGCATGCGCGCAAATTATTCAATTTCAAGAACTTCTTTTTGGTCCTGGAATTTCTGCCCCAGCCCCCTCTCCCGGTACAGGATTTATACGGAGATTATTCGTCCATTACATGGATAGAAAAGTGTTTCCAGAGCTCTACGTCATATTTCGTAAGGCACAGGGAGGGAAGTTGGTCGGGCCCTTTTCAAAGAAACAGTCCTGGCATTTGCGTGAAGCGATTTAGGGAAACCGTGGAAAACTTAAATTTGGATGGCCAGACGGCGTTTTAGTTAGTCCAGTGCCTCAACCAAAGCGCATCCTCTTCTCGTTCTACTCCTGGAGATCTTTCCTTCAGATCGACGAATATTTTAAGGAGAAATGTACGTGCAGCAACTGAACCGCGTCGGTGTAACATTCTCTTAAAATGCAGTACGCTTACGACAGAAACGAATACAAATCGTATTTCTTGTCCAGCATATAGAGCATCGTCGTGCTCGTACCCGAACTGTAGCTGTATTACTTGGAATCAAATGACAATGCCAGCTGCACTTTTGTCTTTTTTTGTTATCACTTCCAGTTTTGGCCACCAAGGCTATTTTCCAGTGGTTATAGTGGTTATATGTCTAATATGTCTGACGTTATAGGAATGCACAAATAAATTTGAGTCTGTGTACTCTAACGACGATAGACGTGGCAGTTGTGACCCAAACTGGTTGGGGTAATAATAAAAAAGAGTTGGCCAAGTGTGAGTAGGATCCGCGCACTGAGAGTTCCGTAGAAACTTATGTATATAGAGTACATCCGTCATGGGAATCGAGAATCTTAGCGATTTTTGCCTGTCATCAATATTGACACGGGCGAAATATTGATGGTGGGAATTCCAAGGCCGCATCAAAATCTCTGCAGTAGTTCCTCAGAACACTGCGACAATACAAAAAGAATCGAGCAGGGCACTTCAGTTTATTGCGTATGTAGAGAGAGAAGATTTAATAAAACATTTTTTATTTACTTAGCAGAACATGACTAAAACTTAACGTTTTATGTTTTCTGTCACGCTTTTGACGGATGATGAATGCAATGTATATTCAAATGGAAGAAAGACATTTTTATGTGATGTAATTTTAATTTTACGAATTTCATGTTTTTTACGTTACTGGTACTGTGAAACGTTGCTTCTTGCCAAATCCCATGATTCTAGATCAACGGGAAGTGATGAATGAGTTGGTGAGTAGACCTATCAAACTGTATCTTTTGACTGAGTTGTCTTATCAACTTAAAATCTTACACCGCCAAGTATCCACAAACTGCAGGCGAAGGAGCTTCGTCATCTTAAGAGCCGCTACACCTGTAAAACCCAACGTAGAAGTTGCCGGTGAAGCTCTTGCGTCAATTATTTTATTTTTAGTAAACACTGAACTACAGAATTTTCCCTGACAAAGACAATTCAAACTTAACCTATTCATTTATTAGCCACAATATACAAGCCCAACGCAATCTGACTGCTATACATTGACAACATGACTTCCAATAATTAACACAAATGAATGGCTCTGAATTGAAAGAAGCTCTAACAATAATACAAACCCAAAAAATATGAAATTAAGGAAATATGACACTACCTCCAACTCTGTTAACTGCCTAAACTCATTTCAGTCACGAATCCCGACAGTGAAAACCCCATTTTTTTCATAAGTCACTTATTTCACAGAAAATCTTCAAAGCACGAACTACAGCAACTACAGCAAGTAGTAATAACGGCCAGCTAATTAAAAACATTCTAACTACTATGGACTCTAGCTACTAGGAGGCATATGGTTAGCAAAAAGAAAGATTTTGTTGAAAGAACAAACAATGTATTTAGAAAATTTTACCTTATTCATGTGACATCCAGTTGCAAAAATTATATCGTTGTTAATAATTCCACTACCCAAACATTATCAACCATACATCCATTATCATACATTTCCTTGCGTATTTTCTTATAAACACATCATTTAATCTCACTTTACAATACATGTCCTACCAACACAGAGTCTCCACTAAGAATATCATGTCCACACACTTCCCTATCCACTCGCTAACTGATAGTCCATCCCGACACACACACACACACACACACACGCACGCACGCACACGCACACACACACACACACACACACACACACACACACACACACACACACACACACACTGCCCGAGGGAGGACTCGAGCCTGAGGCAGGTGGGGTCACTCAGCCCGTGACATGGCGCCTCAAATCCTACGGCCAAAATGCAAGCAGGTTACTTACACCGGTACATCTCGCGTCATGCCGTACAAGCACTATCCGGCCGGTAGTGGAGCACGTCGCCGAAGTGTAGGGGGACACAGTATACACGCATCCAGTACCTGCATTTCCTTGCAGAACGATGCATTGAGTCTGACACCTACCCCTTCCCTCCCCCCCCCCCCCCTCCCTCTCCTTTCAGAGTCCGCAGTAGTAGTAGTAGTAGTAGTAGTAGTAGTAGTTCAGTCTTAACAGCGCCACATCCAGGCTCTTCGACACCAACTCCCCTGACGTGCCTTATCACTTGGCCTGACCTACTCACACGGTAAGGAGCATATGATGTTAGAAGAAGCAAAATAAATAACAAAATTAGGGACTTCCAAATACAAGGAACGCAATTGCCTACCTAGATCATCGGTTTATAACGTCTCAAACTTCCATCTTCAGATCAATTTGGTGCACAGAAGGGCCATGCGTTGACCGACAACACTTGGCCTTCCCGTGCAGCAGCTGGATCTGAAGACGGCCATTTAAAATGGTCGAAACTGGTAATCTGGAAAGATAGTAATGTTTGTGCCAGGAAAATAAACATTTTAACTATTTTAGCCATCACGGAGAGCTGCATCAAACCAGTCTCAGGACTGAAGACCACAACAGCAACAAAAACAGCCATCACGATCATCTCCGGAAGATCAATAAAAAATGTTTAATTTTGTAAAATAAGCGAAGTGGGCGATGAGGAGGAGGAGGAGGAGGAGGAGGAGGAGGAGGAACAATAGATTAGAGTTAAACGTCCCGTCGACTACGAGACTCTAACGTCTATCAGTTGTAGAATTTTGTAACACGTATTATGTTCGAGTATAATGACTTTTCTGGAGACTAGAAATCTACTTTGCGGGAATCAGCATGGGTTTCGAAAAAGACGATCGTGTGAAACCCAGCTCGCACTATTTGTCCACAAGACAGAGGGCCATAGACACGGGTTCCCAGGTAGATGACGTGTTTCTTGACTTCCGCAAGGGGTTCGATACAGTTCCCCACAGTCGTTTAATGAACAAAGTAAGAGCATATGGACTATCAGACCAATTTTGTGATTGGATTGAAGAGTTCCTAGATAACAGAACGCAGCATGTCATTCTCAATGGAGAGAAGTCTTCCGAAGTAAGAGTGATTTCAGGTGTGCCGCAGGGGAGTGTCGTAGGACTGTTGCTGTTCACAATATATATAAATGACCTTGTGGATGACATCGGAAGTCAACTGAGGCTTTTTGCAGATGATGCTGTAGTATATCGAGAGGTTGTAACAATGGAAAATTGTACTGAAATGCAGGAGGATCTGCAGCGAATTGACGCATGGTGCAGGGAATGGCAATTCAATCTCAATGTAGACAAGTGTAATGTGCTGCGAATACATAGAAAGATAGATCCCTTATCATTTAGCTACAAAATAGCAGGTCAGCAACTGGAAGCAGTTAATTCCATAAATTATCTGGGAGTACGCTTTAGGAGTGATTTAAAATGGAATGATCATATGAAGCTGATCGTCAGTAAAGCAGATGCCAGACTGAGATTCATTGGAAGGATCCTAAGGAAATGCAATCCGAAAACAAAAGAAGTACGTTACAGTACGCTTGTTCGCCCACTGCTTGAATACTGCTCAGCAGTGTGGGATCCGTACCAGACAGGGTTGATAGAAGAGATAGAGAAGATGCAACGGAGAGCAGCGCGCTTCGTTACAGGATCATTTAGTAATCGCGAAAGCGTTACGGAGATGATAGATAAACTCCAGTGTAAGACTCTGCAGGAGAGACGCTCAGTAGCTCGGTACGGGCTTTTGTTGAAGTTTCGAGAACATACCTTCACCGAGGAGTCAAGCAGTATATTGCTCCCTCCTACGTATATCTCGCGAAGAGACCATGAAGATAAAATCAGAGAGATTAGAGCCCACACAGAGGCATACCGACAATCCTTCTTTCCACGAACAATACGAGACTGGAATAGAAGACAGAACCGATAGAGGTACTCAAGGTACCCTCGGCCACACACCGTCAGGTGGCTTGCGGAGTATGGATGTAGATGTAGAGATCATTAGAGACGGGGAATAAGCTTTAGGGGAGGGTGGAGAAGGAAAGCGGTCGTGCCCTTTCGAAGGAACCATCCCGACATTTGCGTTAACGGTCTAAGAAAATGACGGGAAACCTAAATCAGGATGGCCAGATTAGAGTTTGAAGCGTCGTCGCCCTGAATGTGAGTCCAATGTGCTAACCACTGCGCTACCCACTACGCAGAGTGGAAGGAAAAACCGGAAGCTTGTGGACCTTCCTACAAACATCGCATACTGAAGAATATCCAACAGGGATTCCAGCCAAGTTGACCGTGTCCGAAGGATATTCCGCCGAAATATTTAGCCACTGAACACGACTGGAAGTCGAGTAAATTTTACTATACGACTAATGTTGTGTAGTCTTTGTGTTGAATCACAGCGAGCACGGGGAGTAGGCGGTCGCGTTCAGCAACTGAAATCACATTGGTGTTCCGTAGGCACGTGACTGCTGCCAGGAAGTCCCTTCTGGCGCTGCCAACGCCTGCAGGTAGCGCAAACCTCTCGGCAGATCTCAGGTCCACGTTCCATCCACGCAGCGTCTTATCCCAGGCGCCCCCATGAGGCAAAGCAGGATGCGCCTAAGTGCGTAATGACAGCCCCAATCAGCGGGGCATGCTGCTCCGACGCGACGCTCGGCGTCCCACCGGTGCCCCACTCTTCTCTGCGGCCTTCCTATTCGCTACGTAATACAAACTGAAACAAGGCTGCATACAATCACGGAGTTTTCCAATTAGCTCCCTTGATTCGTAGATCCTATTCGGGAAAGATTAAAGAAATCAATACACTAATAGAAAATTTGGTCGAAATATTGTCGGAGAAGAAGCTGGGCTACACAGTGGTGTAGTGATTATAAGACTTAACTGTTGCACGGAGGGTCGCGAGTACAAGAAACACCTCGACTGTAATATTTTGTTTTCTATATTCGGTTCGAGTACATTCTAGAAGTATCCGCAAATGTCAAGAATCATTGTACTGGAATGTTCTGTAGCTGTTTATATACTGTATTTGTTCTGGCCGGAGGAGATAGTTCCGCGCTCTTGTATGTGCAAGTGAAGTTAGTGTTCGTCATTCATCTAATTACAACTTCTTCTACGTGACAATGTGATCTAAATTGCTATAAAGCAACGATTAAATTTCCAGAGGAATACCGAAAACAGCCGGCCGTTGTGGGCGAGCGATTCTAGGTGCTTCAGTCTGGAACCGCGCGACCGCTACGGTCGCAGGTTCGAATCCTGCTTCGGGCATGGATGTGGGTGATGTCCTTAGGTTAGTTAGGTTTAAATAGTTCTAAGTTCTAGGGGACTGATGACCTCAGATGTTTAAGTCCCATAGTGCTCAGAGCCATTTTTGAACAGAAAATATAACGTTGTGATTTATCGTTTGCTAACCATACGGGAACAAGTGTACTTTAGGGACGAGATTCGGAGGATTATTCGTACAGCAGTCGAAGTCAGTACAAAGACATGAATATTTATAGAAAAATTAACATCGTAGGTTTTAATAGTTTTTCACAGTGTATGTACCATAGTATGAGATCAAGTGTAATACAAATGCAGTAAAATTATATCGCCTTTGATGTCAGTGGTGCAGTACATAACAAAACATCAGTGATTAGCTTGTAGATGGTGGAATTCGGTATAAGGAAGATTTGGCTTTGTACTGTGTTGTTGTGTGAGTACGTGCCTTTCCTGCAGATAAGAAACAGACACCATTAGTGACAGCTCGTGTTGTGTAAATAAACCACGATTGTGACACAGCCACGCGGAAAACAGTTATAATGTGAAGAAGCAAAAATCTATCCGTACGAGGAAATGGGACACTCTAATTGCCAAGAAGTTTAACTGTTCAAGTACAGTGATTAATAAATTTGTTAGATTGGTCGTACAGTATGGACAGAACGGAACATATGGGCAAAGTAGAACATTATATGAGGCATCGAAAGAGTTACTTTTGCGCAAAGCAAAGACCACAAACCGTTATTCTTCTCAGCTTGTTGCTGATTTGCAGTTGCCAGTAACTGCCATGCGTATACGAAACATTTTGTCAAATGACACATTTCTTGTATTCAAGAAACGACTGCACAGACCTGTTCTAACACCTAAACATAAATACGATTGATTGGAATTTTCTGAAAAACATACGTCGTCGACTTCAGAAAGGGATAAAGTGACATTCAATGATGAGAAGTAGTTCAGTTTAGATAGGTCTGATGTATTTCAGTATTATTAGTACGATCTGAGAACAGAGCAGTAGGTAAAATAAGCACAGACTTCGGTGTTGGAAGTCTTATGATCCGTGCAGCTTTCTGTGTAACAGTAAATCGTGCATTGCTTAGCTGAACACTAGAATGAACCCTAACATCTACACTGAGATGGAAGAGACGGAATGGATTATAATGTACGACGACCTAGGAGGCGAAAGTCTGATGTTTCAACAAGACAATGCGTCGTTGCATGTTTCTGCTGAAGATAAAGATATCGATGTCTCGCCTTGGTCTGCAAGTTGCCTGGATTTGAGCTCCGTGAAGAACCTTTGGAGAATACTTGCAATGCGTGGTTATCGCAGTGGAAGGCAGTTTGAGGCCTTGCGTGAGCTGAAAATAGCAATACGGAAATAGTGGGCAACAATTTCAATGCAAGAACTACAAACCCTAACAAACTCGATGCCGACAAGAACTTTTGGGGTAATTTGAAACAACGTAGAGGGGACAAAGTACTAACACTGCAATAGCACAACAGGACAGTGAGCGCATTTATACCAAAGTCCATCCAAGAAACGCAAATGCCATATTTTGTTACTCGTGCTATGAAAGAAACTATGTAATTCCGCCATGAATGTTTGTCTCATATGTATCTATTAATATCATAACAAATTTGATATTTATATATGCTTCAGACATCGTACAGTTACTTTCTTGGGAACCTTGCCTGTGTACTGATTTCCACTACTGTGTCACTGAAACAAGTAAGAGCATCCTGCGAATTCTTTTAAGTCATAGTCGCTCCATATCTTACTGCGATTCTCTTCTTGTCGGTAGTAATTAGCGAACGAGGTTAGGTTACTGTAAGTAGGCCAAACTTAGCTTCCGATAGTTTACCATTGCTTAAAGAGTGCTCTTGCAGGCGATACTGAGTTGGGTGGTTTGTCAAGTGTTCCCATTTTACCAGGGGATCTTTGTGAACATGAGGATAGGTCCCGCTAGGAAAGAGCATCCCTCATACGCTTACAGTTCGTGTGGAAGGAAGTGGACTAAAACGAAAAGACTGGAGAAAAGGATAATCAAGCGGTGGCTGCTTGAACAGCCGAAATATTGTCAGTTACTCGGGGGCATGGGTCTGGGCTTTTGAGGGAGAGGGGATTTTAACTCCGGTTTGGTGCGCGTGAGATGCGTGTTTCTGGGGTGTCGTGTGTGATGAGGCGAGTGGAGGCAATGCTTTTATACCATCTCCTTTGGTTCACTAGGATTTGCGATCACTGGCTGTTTGGGGAGTCCTCAGATTCATATACAGGGTGATTCTTGCCAGCGTTTAAAAACATCTGTCGTCACCAGATGACGTAACTCGCCGCAAGTGTAGCGGTTGGGGTTTTCAGTTCAACCCTCGCCGGTAAGGGCCAGTGGTAGACATCGCTCCGCTAGGGTACTCTGTTTTCGTTCTTGCATTGTTTATCGTAGTGCGGTGGTGCTCACGGTAGTGGTAATACAAGACTACGATGAATCAGATTACATTACGAAAACAGAGTAGCATAGCGGAGCGATGTGTAGCACCGCCCCCTACCAACGACAGTACGATCGACAAGCCCACCTGCAGCATTTGCGGAGAGGTAAGTTGTTTGGTGACGTCACGTGTTTAACTTTTTTTTAATCTACTTTTGGGGTATTTTCAGATATTTGCGGCCCCATTTGTCTTGCATTCAACTATTTGTCTCATCGTCATCTACATCGCTTCGGGGATTCTTGAACATTAATAAGAATCATCCTGCATACAGTACTACCCATCTGCCTCTGCTGAGGAACGTACTGTGTATTAGTAACTTAGTGACGCTTAATCCTTTGTATGTTCCATGAATCATACTTACAGTATCTCGCTGGAATATGAAACCTGTCAATTGATTTTCAAATATGCTACACTTGCTTAGTGCCCGTTTCTTCGTCCGCATATTGACTGTATGGTCTGCACAGATTTTGTGTTTAACTTTAATCGAATTTTTATGTTGTTCACAAATTGCAATGTCTTCTAATCTTTTCCCCCTAATTAAGCCTATATAAGTATGGTCTTTTCCGAATGTAATTCTGATAAAGGGAAGGCTTTGTTAAACTTGTCTTTGAATTTGATGTGGCGATATTTTCACAGAAACTGTCATCCCCTAACACATATTTCTTTAGAAAGCAAACACCATAAGGGGTTGAATTTTTAAAAAACGCTGAAACACGTATTTTTTTGTTTCCAGCCGTGAAGCCAAAGACAGATTCACAGAAAATTAGTTTCAAAAATGCTTTCATAATTAAATACGTCCACAAAAACATTGATCTCCTATTTTACTCCCCTAGGGGCTGAATTTCTAAAGACACTTAAACATGTATTTGTTTAAATTTCTAACTGAGAAGTGAAATATCTATGTTCAGAGATGTATCTTTAAAAATGCTTCAGTAGCAATTTAATAATGATTTACTTCGGTCCTCATCGAAATTCAGATTTAGTGATGGTGCCTACTCAGAAATTTGTAATAAAATTAAGAGTCTCCTGGCAAAACATACTTCAGTTCGGGTTTAAAATTACTTTCGCTATCTATCAGGACCATGCGTTCTTAAAGCAGATGCTCAAACATCCTCTCGTCCACCAAAACATAGAGGTTTTGTTTTATTTTGGGCTTCAGAGCGTCAGGCATTCAGTTAGATTCGACAGTTTAGTTGTTTCATTAACACACGTCCAGTCCATATTTGATCAATTTTTTCAGGGTGTAACTAAACTTCCTTTGCAGACGTTGAGGACTTGTAATGGGGAACAAGCTTAGCATAGGAACCTATGTCCGGAAAATATTTTCCCGTTACATGCAAAACACACGTTTAAATCTCCAGAATTTTCGGCGCCAATGGCTAGGGTATTGCGTACGTAATTCACAGACCACCTACTGTCCCATACCCACTACAGGTTTCATTTACATGCCATTCAGTTGAGTTTGTGATCTGTCCAGAGAGGTTTTTTACTCCCTGTTGTGCCTGTGGTCTATGTTCACATGTACTACAGTGCAGCAGTAATCATTCACTACGTACAGAATGCAAGCTGTGCGTACATTTCATTTTTTGCTGTTGACTGGTGGACTATACGTTTTCGGAATACGCCGACATGATGTTATCGTGCGGTGAAGCACTGTGCGGGGGGAGGGCTGCTCGTGACTTGTATGCGAAGCGTTTGCCACACCGCCTGGCCCCACAGCCCTCCTTTCCTACGGTGTATTGTATTGTATTGTATGTTAACCGGGGACCTAGAAACGACGGAGAGGCTCCGTCCCCGCCGCAGCCGCAGTGGTCCACAACCCCACGACGACTACCGCAGTCCACTTCACCCCTCCGCCGCCCCACACCGAACCCAGAGTTACTGTGCGGTTCGGCCCCCAGTGGACCCCCCAGGGAACGTCTCACACGAGACAAGTGTAACCCCTATGTTTGCGTGGTAGAGTAATGGTGGTATACGCGTACGTGGAGAACTTGTTTGCGCAGCAATCGTCGACATAGTGTAACTGAGGCGGAATAAGGGGAACCAGCCCGCATTCGCCAAGGCAGATGGAAAATCGCCTAAAAACCATCCACAGACTGGCCGGTTCACCGGACCTCGACCCAAATCCGCCGGGCGGATTCGTGCCGGGGACCAGGCGCTCCTTCCTGCCCGGAAAGTCGTGCGTTGGACCGCACGGCCAACCGGGCAGGATTCCTACGGTGTACTAGCGTGCCTAGAGACGGTACAAAATCCCCTCGCAGCACCGAACCTCTATACAAGTTTTTCAGTTCAGCCGCGATTCTGTAGAAGGGTAATATAAGTGACTACAGTATAGCGGTCAGGCTTTCTCAACAGAGGCTGTACTGGTTAAGATGACCCTGCCATAGATTATCTTGGTGATTCGTTGCATAGAATTATCTCCTGCCTCTTCTCTGTGAAGCAGCTCATGTAGCGCACTGGATTCGGCAGAAGATGCAAACTGGCGACCTGTGACTGTAAGCGGTGGAGCAGGTAGCTAATTCATATGAAATAAGTCCTGGGAAACCACCACAACGAGTTTAATTGGAAATACAGTAAAATAGTAACATTTTAGTACCAGTATTATGAAACAATTCTCCACAAAATGTTAATAAACTTCGAGTGCATGGTAAAGCCGACTATCATAGAAAAAAAAGCTCCGAGTATGTCCCACTGCCGACTAGCGAGATTAAAGTGTAGCCGAAGTCTCATGTTTACATTGTAGAACTTTGTAACTTTTCGTACATTTTCAGTAAGTTAACAACATTCAGTGGTTTACAAAAGTTACTGGTTTACTGCACAGTGTTGTTATTGTTGTGAAGCTATACCTCCAAGTACCAGTTATGCCAAAAGTATACTTAAATCATTAATTATTATTAAAGTAGGACACTCGTAGTTCTCCTAGGCGTGTAGTGTCGAACAAGATTTGTTCTCAATGCTCACATTCCTCTCTCCATTCTCATTATTCACGACCGCACCATACGGCCCAGTCGTTGCCATTGCCACCATGGTAACCAGCTTACTACTCGCTATCATGCCGAGTTCCAGTAACGTAAAATTTGAGAAAACGAACACACACCAAAACAAGGAGGAACCTCACAACGGTTATATTCACTACCAGCAAGGTCAACTGTAGTACTCCACGACAGTACCACACACCCAAGTTTGAAGAGATTGTAGTCCATGCATTGGAGGAGAATGCAACAACGAGTACCAAAAGCGACAATGAGTGCCAGAAATACAGCAAGTAGACTTAATGTGGACCACCAAGCTGTCTGGCGTGTTCTGCATGAGCAGCAGCTACAACTGTACCATCCCCAGAAGATGGCGAAGACCGACTTCCGTGGCGGATCCTTTTCACAGATGAAACCAGTTTCACCAGGGACCGTATGCTCAATTCCCGAAAAGTCGTGTGTGAGATGATGAAAACCCACATGCTGGGCATCCCTATGGGTTTCAAGGAACGATACAGTCTGAACATATGAGCAGGGTTCCTGGATGGACGTGTGAGTGGGCCAGACTTTCTTTCACCAAATCTCAGGGTGCCACAGACTTGAGATTCCTAGATGGAATACTGCATGGGATCTTGGAAGATGTGTCTATAGGCGTGTTAAAACGGCTTACCAATATGCACGCTTGTGCCATCTGCGGGCCGCGTGCACACCAAACCTTGGTGTGTGTCTGCTTTGCTCGGTCCTTCACGGTAATAATCGCTACAGCGCGACATTTCATGCAGTAAAGTGATGCGCCACTGTTTCTTCTGGCATATTGTGCGGTATTTTTCTAAGTGCCATCGCTGTGTATTCCTCGCTGTTTGCTTGTGGTTTAAAGGAAATATAAATGAACAGTGGTTATTGCAATGGCACATACACTCAAAAGGAGTATTGTCACGATCATTTCAATCTGAGTATGAGTTACAGTAATTTTTGGAAGACGAGTTAAAATTTTCATAATCTATTATGCAGTCGCATAATTGCCAATAGTCTGGTTAGGCTGAATATGGCAAATGCTTGACATTGTCAAGTTAAAGAGCGATCTGTTTTTATATTAAGCTAGATCGCCCCCAGCTTGAAAGTGTCAAGCATATACACTCCTGGAAATGGAAAAAAGAACACATTGACACCGGTGTGTCAGACCCACCATACTTGCTCCGGACACTGCGAGAGGGCTGTACAACCAATGATCACACGCACAGCACAGAGGACACACCAGGAACCGCGGTGTTGGCCGTCGAATGGCGCTAGCTGCGCAGCATTTGTGCACCGCCGCCGTCAGTGTCAGCCAGTTTGCCGTGGCATACGGAGCTCCATCGCAGTCTTTAACACTGGTAGCATGCCACGACAGCGTGGACGTGAACCGTATGTGCAGTTGACGGACTTTGAGCGATGGCGTATAGTGGGCATGCGGGAGGCCGGGTGGACGTACCGCCGAATTGCTCAACACGTGGGGCGTGAGGTCTCCACAGTACATCGATGTTGTCGCCAGTGGTCGGCGGAAGGTGCACGTGCCCGTCGACCTGGGACCGGACCGCAGCGACGCACGGATGCACACCAAGACCGTAGGATCCTACGCAGTGCCGTAGGGGACCGCACCGCCACTTCCCAGCAAATTAGGGACACTGTTGCTCCTGGGGTATCGGCGAGGACCATTCGCAACCTTCTCCATGAAGCTGGGCTACGGTCCCGCACACCGTTAGGCCGTCTTCCGCTCACGCCCCAACATCGTGCAGCCCGCCTCCAGTGGTGTCGCGGCAGGCGTGAATGGAGGGACGAATGGAGACGTGTCGTCTTCAGCGATGAGAGTCGCTTCTGCCTTGGTGCCAATGATGGCCGTATGCGTGTTTGGCGCCGTGCAGGTGAGCGCCACAATCAGGACTGCATACGACCGAGGCACACAGGGCCAACACCCGGCATCATGGTGTGGGGAGCGATCTCCTACACTGGCCGTACACCACTGGTGATCGTCGAGGGGACACTGAATAGTGCACGGTACATCCAAACCGTCATCGAACCCATCGTTCTACCATTCCTAGACCGGCAAGGGAACTTGCTGTTCCAACAGGACAATGCACGTCCGCATGTATCCCGTGCCACCCAACGTGCTCTAGAAGGTGTAAGTCAACTACCCTGGCCAGCAAGATCTCCGGATCTGTCCCCCATTGAGCATGTTTGGGACTGGATGAAGCGTCGTCTCACGCGGTCTGCACGTCCAGCACGAACGCTGGTCCAACTGAGGCGCCAGGTGGAAATGGCATGGCAAGCCGTTCCACAGGACTACATCCAGCATCTCTACGATCGTCTCCATGGGAGAAAAGCAGCCTGCATTGCTGCGAAAGGTGGATATACACTGTACTTGTGCCGACATTGTGCATGCTCTGTTGCCTGTGTCTATGTGCCTGTGGTTCTGTCAGTGTGATCATGTGATGTATCTGACCCCAGGAATGTGTCAATAAAGTTTCCCCTTCCTGGGACAATGAATTCACGGTGTTCTTATTTCAATTTCCAGGAGTGTATGATATCCCGCCTAGCCAGGCAATTGAGGAGTGTTATAAGTTCATGAAAATTAAGAATAAGATAAGTAAATACGTCCGATATATCCGTCTCAGCAAAGAATGTGTGTAAAGCGTAAGATTATTCGTAAGTCTGCGGAAGATATGTTATACTTATCATCCCAACGTGCTTGTATATGTTGATCTATTCTTTACAGATCTGACGATGACAAACCAGTCATCACAGTAAATGCTGTACGATAGCGATCTTGGCTGTTTGAAGTTATAATTTTGTTTTTAAATAATTAAAAGTAGTCAGGTTCTTCCTGAATCCATATTATCTGAATTCTTCTAGGTAATGAGTCAACTCCGCGGTCTTAGTTCGTAAACAGTGTCACACGTATTTTCAAAAGGTAATCTTAACAAAAAGAACGCCGCAAAAAATACCAAGAGACTGATTAAATGCAGCATACCCAGGGAATAGAGGGACGCTACTATTGCTTTATAGAGCATTAATAAGACTGAGATATATAGCAGATGACTGTCAGAAGGGGAAGTAGAAGGACCAGTATGCGGTCAGACCACGTCCAGTGTGTGTGTGTGTGTGTGTGTGTGTGTGTGTGTGTGTGTAGGGGGGGGGGGGGGGGGGGGGAGAGTGGGCGTGAGTGCGTGTGCGCAGCATGATGTATTATGAAGTGATACAGCAGTTAGTCGCACAAGTGTTTGCTTCGCTGGCTGCCATTATTAATTCCTGCTTCTGCAGATGTGCATTCGCAGTTATTTACTGAGGAGGCTTCGTTAATACACAGCGTGCTAGAGTAAACATCTACATAGACACTCCCTAAGCGACTGTGCATTGTATGATGTGGGAGCTTTCTGCCTCTAAGTCGTTCTCTTTGCTGCTTTATTTAGAAAAGAAGCAAAAGGAAAATCTTGACACCTTATGCCTCCGTATAGTTCCTGGTCTATCTGCTCTTGTGGTTACAAAGCTAGGTGACGCAGTGGTTAATACTCTGGACACGGATCCAGCAGCATCAGAAGCAGGGTTCAAACAGCAGTCAAATCATTGCAGATTTTACTTCAAACGAAGCAAGGATGATTCCTTCGAGAAACCTAAAGCACTCGGAGACCAAAAATAATAACACAAATACAAAATTATTTTATTGTTGCTATTGTCGTAGGCAAGTGTGAAGTCAGAAAGTTGGAGTTTGGAGGGAGGGGTAGGGTGGAGGGGAGAAGAGACTGAAACAGTGACATCCTCCCCGCAGAACCTAACCCCGCATCCGCGCCTGAACTACGACCATTTTCCTTCCCCGTCCTTTCAATCTGAGCTAGTGTGCTGTCTCTAATAATCTCATTTTCGACGCCTCATTAAACTCTAATTTTCCTCCTCGTCCTATTGTGCCCATTATCCTTTGTACAAATACGGGTACTTAAACGTCTGGGGAAAAAAAATTATCCAACCAGAAACTATATTTTATAGTTAGTGTTACAGAATTATCTTAATAGCTTTTACGAACTCTGAGAAATTAGAATTAAATATAGCAGCACACGCTTGGCAGCGTACAGAGGATGACGGATGAAAAATGACCGTCAATATCCAGACGACTGTGGCAAGGTGGGTAAATGTCAAGCTATAAATCCATAGGTCCGAGGTTCAGTTTCCAGCTGGTTCTACGATTCCTTTCTGTGACTCATCGCTGCATTCAGTGCTGGCAAAGACTGCATGAAGAAAAATGTCATGTTGCATCGTGGGTCGGAATCCATGTAAAACTTAAGGCCCCGCTATAACCGGCTATGTGACTTAGTTCTGAGGCCAGCGAAAGGCAAACTTCAGATTGAGGACAGGTTTATATTATTGTTCTACCCGTTGATTTTTGGATGCATACATGTTGTTGAGTTGGTCTTCAGTCCGAAGACTGATCTGATGCAACTCTCCACGCTACTATACCCTGTGCAACCATCTTTGTCCTACTGAACCTGATTACTTTATTCATATGCTGGTCTCCCTCTGCAATTTTCACCCCCACGCTTTGCTCCATTACTAAACTGATGATCCTTTGATGTCCCAGAATGTGTCCTATCAACCGATCCCTTCTTTTAGTCATACCGTGCCACAAATTTCATTACTCCCCAATTCTGTGCACTAACTCCTCATTAGTTATATGATCTACCCATCGAATTTTCACCATTCGTCTGTAGAATCATATTTCAAAATCTTATAGTCTCCTTTTGTCTGAACTGTGTATCATCCACGTTTCACTTCCACTCCAGACAAATACCTCCAGAAAAGATTTCCTAACACCTAAAACGATATTCGATGTTAACAAGTTTCTCTTCTTCTGAAAAGCTTTTCTTGCCATTGCCACTCTATATTTTATATCCTCTCTTCGTCAGCCATCATCAATTATTTTGGTGCACAAGTAGCAAAACTCATCTACTACATTAAGTGCCTTGTATCCAAATCTAGCTCCCTCAGAATCGGCCTAATTAATTCTACTAAATTCCATTACTCCAGTTTTGCATTTGTTAATGTTGGTGTTGTATCCTCCTTTCAAGACACTATTCATTCCATTCAGCTGCTCTTACAAGTCCTTTGATATTTCAGACAGAATTACAATGTAATCGGCAAATCTCAAAGTTTTTATTTCTTCTCCCTGAACTTAAATTTCTTCTCTTTCTCTTTGGGTTTCTCTGCTGCTTTCTCATTGTACAGATTGAATAACATCGGGAATGCGCTGAAACCCTGTCTCACTCCCCTCTCAACAAGTGCTTCCCTTTCATGTCCCTCAACTCTTACAAATTCCGTCTGATTTCTCTGGCCTATTTTAGCCTTGCTACCTTCAGAATTTCAAAGAGGTATTCATACCAATATTGTCAAAAGCTTTCTCTAAGTCTACAAATGCTATAAACAAAGATTGGCCTTTCGTTAAACTATCTTCTAAGAAAAGTTATAGGGTGAGTATTGTCTCCGGAGTCCATACTGATCTTCCCCGAGGTTAGCTTAAGGTGTGTCAAACAAGTGGAATACTCTCAGACTTCGTTAAGAAAGTAATAATTACAGTTCACAAGAAGCAGGTGCTAAAAGGTGTGAATAGTACTGAACTATCAGTGTGATAGGTCGTGGTTGCAAAATAATTTACCGATGGGTCCATACATAGGACAACACAATAAAGGAAATCTTTTCAAAAACTGAACGATACCGGAAGAAAGCAAAGAAACAAGGTCGTATGGAGAATTTACACCATTACAGCATTCCTTGTACAAAGAAGTGAAGAAGTCGATCAATGATGAAACATCAGATATTGTTGATGACGTCCATCGCAACTCACACATTCGAGCAGTCAGTCTTTGAGGATGCTGCAGGCTCATTTTTATTTCTGAGTTGCGATCCCCTGGAAGTCGTATTGATGTTTCTTGCATTTTATACGATTTATTTTATATTCCGTGTTCGCTCAGACTACGTGTTTCCAAAAATATGTGGCCGATATTGTCTTGTAATAAGCTACAAATATAGCTTTGGATTCGAGGAGCATCGAACAGACGCTGGTCTCCGGAGTCTTACGCATTCTTAGTTATGGCTATAGAGTTCCCAAGGTAAGGTTCTAAAGTCAGACGTCTTCTTCATGCATGCATACTTCCTTCCTTCCTCACCAAACCGTAGCCGAAACACGGTCTCTCAGCCAGCCGCTGCCCTCTCCCTCACAATCTTACATTACTTTGTAGCAACCAAAGCCATCATAACAGTAGTCAGTGTCCAACACAGTCGTCCGCAAGAGAGGGAGGGAGGCAGCAAGACAGGTATTTATTTGCGTGTAAATGATGATAATCATTGAGTGAGTAATACGGCCTCTGTCGCCTTCTCGTCCTCGATATGTTTGTCGAACTGCTTCTTTAATATTTTTATTTGTTCGTTAGCAAACTTAATTCGATTCACCATTTTTCATATGTTTTAAAAGATTCGTCAAACCGTTTGTCGCATCATTCCTTACCCGTAAAAATTACGTTTTGTCAGAGCCTTGAGAATGTCAACAACGTCTTTAAAAACTTACTGTGACTTCATTCTTTCGTGAATATCATTGTGTATGTATATAACACTCACGGCGGTTGGTCCACAGCAGCCTTAGCGTCAACAATTGCTCGTTCCTGTAAGTTCAGCGAAATTTGACTCATTTGACCTAGATAACAGAGGTAAATGATACGCATATCTTTACGACTGAAGAATTTCCAGAACCATCTTTGATTGTTTTAAGATATCAAAACGGCTCACCTGACTGATATTTTAACAGTTTTTCACATTTGCTCCCCATTTTATTTTTTCCTTTCTTTCCTTGGTGTGCCAGGGCCGAGCTGCCCCTGCCTAGTTACGTCCTTATATCAACGCTAGATAGTTTTCTTAATTATTCGGTGATTGTTTTTCGCATATTCTTTAAGAGTAAATAACGTGTAATAAATATGGAGTTATTCGACACAGGAGTTACATTCAAAACAATTTCATTTTATTAACCAGTCTTCCAGACTGTTGATAGCGGCTTCTGAAGCAGTTTGTGTAGAATAAGCCATTTTATAAATATTGCAGTTAAAGGTAAATCGAAATGCTACAATAATAAATTTTGCTGCGATGTTTTAATGCCATGTACACTTCTGCATGCACTCACATGGAGAAAGTTTGACGTATCAGTGTATTAGCATAGTGTCTTCAAACATACGTTTTCAGTTCGCACATCATAACAAACAATATAATTTTATAAGAATTTCTAAGATAGTACTGACGGATTTCATGCATTCAGCTGTAATTTTGTCAGAAATTAATTTGCCCTTTAAATAAGAGACCTCTTAAACAGTTAACGGAATGAAACGCGATTTGAAATTATTTCTCCTGACGTATAGGTAAATAAGAGTGGGTCTGCATTTTATTTGTATTAGTTCTGTAATATTCTCAATCCCAGTAAAGTGCGCTCATATTTTCATAAATTCTGCACTCTCAAACGCTGAAATGGTAGATCACTGGGATTCGAGCTGCAGTTGTCAGTACTTAATTATGTGTTTCATTTCGGTGAAAAATAAATTGTAGCAGTGCCATTTGTGCATGCAGATCACGCATTATGCCACTGCGTAATTACCTCTTGACGTAACACCAAGTACTTCCATCGATGAGTTGATTGAAAGCGCATATACGAGCGATATATCGCTGGTGGCAGTATCGTCTGCATCCTATTGCTTTTATCGACCCCGCCACACACAATTACTGAGCAATTTCAACCAGTATTTCGAACGCTACTGTGGTGGGGAGCTCTGATGATACGGAAAACAGTTCGTTTAACTGTTGGGTTTAGCAGCACAGGCAGTTCATCAGAATGTGTCGATTAATATTACTAAAAAACAAAAATGCAAGGGTTGAAATTTATTGTTTAACTCTTTTTGAGTAACTCTACATCCGTTCACTAAGGAAATATTCACGCCTAAATTATTTGCAACTTCGCGAAGAAAAAAGTTATTAAAAGTGTTGTGTTGGCTACTGTGGGGGTCAGCACCGACACGAACAAGGAAGGAGAGAAGTTGCGATGGCCGGTGGCAGAAATCCGAAATCATCTGTACATAACACTTGAATATTGATTGTACTCTTTATTTCTAAAAAGAAAATAGACATAACTTGATTCCTGTGCCTCCTACGTGCAAGTACTTGACAATCTATTACCATTCGCAGTACGTTGTCTAAGCAACGTCTCCCTACTGACGTTCTCGAAGTCTGCGACCGGAATGGGCCGACCAGGAATGGGCGGCTGGTTAAAGCATAAAGCAGCGTTGTGGTCGGTGTGTACTCGATGCTTTAGGACTGCATAAAAACTGTCTACAGTTTTGGGATTATTTTAAATCTACTGTTACTGTGTGACACATGTAAGTTAATCACATGTTTGGCAAATAGCTCTTTTATTCAAAAAAATTTTGTGAACTCACATATGGACATTGAACTGTCAAAGAGCAGCCTACCAACCGATATACATTTGTATAATTTAGCCTTCTAGCCATCTTAAGTAGAACATTTAGTACAAAAAATCTTTAGCAAACATTTTTAATAAAAAAATTTCTAGTTGTACTTTGTGTTTTAGAAGCAGATAAGGTATGATGAGGTTCTTATGCCTAATGATATTTCAATATTTTATCGCTTTTGGAGGCTCCCATTTTGTCGACCGGGTTGTTGGATCACAGTGTGTACGTTCATGAATTTTCTTCTTCTTTATTTATCAAGCTGGAGAGATTTTCTCCTTTTTCCTCCTTTTCTCAACATTTTTCTCCGTGTGTATTTTAATACTGGTTGCCTTATACAAAGATGTTGTGCACGGACTACAAAACTGTTCAATTTTATTCGGTAATAAAAAACTATACATGCTCACAAGAACAGATGATACTTTTTCGCAGTAATGTTTTTTCATCATGCCGTTACTTTTCTGTTAGCCATTTTATCCGCTCTTGATTAGCGAGTTAGTTGCTCGACTGTAGCCTGCCCAGTTTTTTTTTGTTTTTTTTTTTTACGAGTCAGACATCTGAAACGCCATGAACAGATACATTGTACAGCGGCTTGGGATTCCTAATGCGGCATATGTGTTAATTCATTTTCATATACTGATACTTTACAATCATGGTTATTGTATGGATGACGTGTAGCAGTGATGCTATGGCATGCAATGACATTTTTATTCCATTTTACGGTTATGCCTGTGGTCTATTGCTAGCTCCACTCTGCCGAGCGTGTTGCGTGAGCGTTGTCCACATTTGATAATCTTTCCACTAGCGAGCTGTAATTCTTTGTGTAATTAAATTGTGTCTATTGTGTGAAGAGACTGTAATCTTCTAACATGAGTATTTGTTTTAATAAAGGATCCTTTCCCATTAAATTTATCATACGACGTGTAAGCACAAGAATTTACATTTGATTTTCTACATTTCGTTTCGTAAAATGTGAACTAAGTTATTGTGTATATGAATATACTTCTTTGAAATCGTGTAAACTGACGCACAGCGGCGATATCTAGCGGGCTTGGATAGACGCATGTTGCTTGCCGGAGCACGGCGGTGTAACTGAGTCTTCATGTGTATTATTTATGCTTCAGTGGTACTCTTTATACACCATAATACACTATTTCCTTATGTTAAAAATATGGTTCTAATCGTTGTTATTCGGGGTGATTCTAAAATCCAAATCGCATTGACGATCAATATTCTCACAAAATCTCTCTTACTTTAAAGCGATTAAAGGATAAAAATCATTAAATATCAAGATTTTATCATATTATCGAAAACGCTCTGTTATTCACTGAAGCTCTGATGTCATAGACAAGGAGTATGACGAAGCTGTACGTGTGTTACAGGAGTGTTAGTCAATGTTACTAGGTTCTTACGTACTTTTTCTGCAAATAGTTAAGCTATTTAGTGAAGTAAAACGCATTTAAAACTTTTAAGTAACAATAGAAAGGAATTTTGTGAACGCTGATAGTGGAAAGGTTACGAAAATTGGTGCGTTTTAGGGGGCTTTCAAATTACTTGAATTTCATTTCCGTTTTTGTAAGATTATACTGAAATTCAAGAAGGAAAACAGCATGTTACGAGCATAAAATGACTTAATTAACCATTTAAGACTATTTCCAGAAAACAAATACCCTATAATAACTGCTTGACGAAGCCGAAATGGGTAATGATTTTGATCGCATCATCACATATAACGGCGTAATATGTGTAACGTAACATTTTTCTACCCAGGTATGGATAGGTTGTTTTTTCTACTTTACATTCGTATAATTAGGAGTGCGTTTGTAAATTAGGCTACCTCTATTTGCTTATTTTTGTCTAGGGCTGAAGATGGTCATTACCGACCGAAGTTAATAACCTGATTACAAATAAACATTGCAATCCAAAACTGGAATTATAATAAAGCAAATATTAATGATAAGTTCATTATTTTCCTTTTAAAAATATCCTATTTTTTCCTTTTTTTACTGCATATTTTTACCACGCTCTCCAAATAGTTATAAACTTGTTGCCGTAAATATTTATTTTCCTTGAAAATTCCTGGAATCTTATTCCAGAAAACGCCTGTTAACATCCCTGTCTAGATTTAAGCTTAAGCTTTTCCACGATTTCTGCTAACCATTTAAGGAGACTTCTGGAATCGTTCCGTTGTAGAGGGAGACAGATTTACTTCATTACCTTTCTCCATTCAGTTCATGCTCCGCTTCTACGGACCTTGCCATTGACGAGACGTTGAACTCTAATCTACCGTCCCTCTTTTATAATACATGCAGTTTGATTGTCTGATGAGATTGTTTAGAATTTCAGGATAACAGTTTTCTAAGCATGTAGACTATGTCTGACACATTATTTTATATTTTTATTGACTCCAAGTGTGTTGTGTACATCTTCTTTGTCTGTTTTTCTTAAATACATCTTGAAGTCCTTTATTTCTGTCTGATTTAGTAGTCTTACGATTTAACTGCAAATATTTACGCAATGGCCTACATCTCGATGTGTGTATAGAAAGGTGTATATCGTACGAGAGAGAGAGAGAGAGAGAGAGAGAGAGAGAGAGAGGGGGGGGGATTATATAAAATGGCGAGGTACTAGGTATAGCTCTAGAATTGGTATGCTCTAAAAATTTAAACCATGTTAAAACTACTCAAACTTTTTAAAACTTAACAAGCTTAATCATGCGTCAAACTGATCCATGAATAACTCAAAATCGCTAATTAGAGTCCACAATATTGCTACTGTTATTGACAACTGCTCATGAACTTCTTCCTACAGTAAAGGCTACAAAATGCTGGTCACTGTAAAACGGAGGTTATCAACGTGATCGTACTTTTATTTCTTCTTAACATAAGAATCAACTGCTCCTTCGAATTCATTTGTCATAGTGGTTCGTGGTCTTAAATGACTATAAATTATAACGTAAAGTCCACGTGGCTATAACGAGCAACGGTTGTTCTGCCCCGTATGCATCTATGCCATAGCGTTTACATTCGATTCACTATCTCTCACAAATGTTGAAAATGTTTCGTCAAGCAGTTTGTCGAATGATTTTTCGGTGCTATCTATCTCAGATAACTGTTCTACGAGGCCATATGCATCGACAAGGTCCCTGCTCTGAGATTAAGGACTTAGGTTATGTACAGATTGTTTCTAGTACTTAAAATTGAAAAAGAAAGCTATAGGTTTGAAGCGCGTTTTTAAAACACACCGTTCGCTGATTTACGTACTCTTAAGAAGTATTTTTGTCAGAGCCCTGATAACGAAAGTGAATATCCCTTTAAGCGCAAGTTTGGAGTCGTATCTGTCAATGGTTGGTTTTAGTCGGATGGGTTTAGTGTTTTTAGCCGTTAACGTGGGAAGTACCCCAGAACTCCTGCCACCATAGTATGACAAGAAAGAGTAGCGCTTTTGAGAGTTTAATTTAGATTGTTTTTTGCAAACCATTGTATGCTTCACTCATGATGCTTGCTCGGTTATAGCCTTGACCCTAAAATTTGGTCACATCTCTTAATTTTACTATACAATATTGCAGTGCCTTATCGCATTTGTTCTCTCACTCACGACTTTCAATTAAAATGTCCCCTGCAAGGGGATATATATAACGGATGTATGAGTGCAGGCTGTAGACACATAGTTGACACCATATAAACGTTTGCATCTCGCTGTGAGTCGTGCTCGGATAGGCTAATAGTAAGAAGCTCGTTCGCGATACGCGAGGAATCCAGGTTCGAGTCCCGGTCCGGCACAAATTTTCATTGTCGTTGTTGTATTATACAGCTGATGGTTGGCCATATTTGCAACTGCGAATACAACTCACGTACTTCATCACTTTAGTTCTATAGATTCAATTAACTGATGTCCAAATGCAGATTGATCATTGATACGGGTAATGAAGGTAAGTGATATCTCTTAAGGTACTTTAGAACAATCGTCCATTAGTTTAGCATAGTTAAGGACTTAACTAATCGATTTTACTAATCTTTCGACTTTTAATTTGCATTTAATTTTTTAAATTTGTCTTGTCATTCTTTCCTTTGAGAGCTACCTCTTGCTTTCCTCGGGGGCTCCGGGGCATTGCCCTTGTTGCCGCAACCTATTTATGCCCCTGCTCTTACAGTTCACCGCAGCTGCAGACAACGCCCGCCTCGGCCGGAAGGAGATCTCAATTTAGCACGACCTTCTTTCAGCGCAGCATTTCCACAGATTAGGGATAGGGGAGGCCACAGCCACCAGTAACATTTTCTGTTGGAAAGCTGTTCGAGGTTTCTAGCTCTGCTCCCCATCTCTTCAGCGGTTGGTTCTCATGAGCATCTAGCCTGAGGTTTTGCACGAAGCTTCTCATAAAGCTCTTCCATCTGGCCGCTATCCATGCATTATCCCCGCCCCTCCCCGCGTACTGTTGCGCGCATCTGAAAGCGAACAGATCCATGGCGCTCAGGTGCTTGGAGAGAAGTTGGACATGTTCTTACACGCACGCGCGGCAGCGTTCCGGAATGCCACGCCCAAGATTGAGCGTTTAAATGGGTGGCAGTGTCGGCTTCCATCTCCATCCTCTCCCCATTTGACGCAATATATCTGCGCACATGAGGGAATGCAACGCCATTGGAGCTTCTCCAATGGCGTTGGCTTCAGGCGAGTCGGGGACGCCAGATCTTTAAGGAAGCCTTAAAAAAAGACGGCAAGAGGCCAAAAAATACGCACAAAGTTGCCAATAAATCCCTTGAAGCATCCGTGCAACTTGCCGATTTGTGAAGGTCTGCAGTGCAAGTTCAACACAATACTGCAGCATCTCACCAAGCTGTTCTCGAGTGATCTTGTTATATTCTGCTCTTGTTCGAAAAAGTGACGAAGCTGCACATGCTATGTCACCTTACAGCACATTAAATGGCGTTAATGAACATCCTTACGGTTTCGTCAGCTTCATTTATAACTGCGCGTGTAACCTGTGTGTGTGTGTGTGTGTGTGTGTGTGTGTGTGTGTGTGTGTCTTCATCCGCATGGTCGTTACCAATAGAAACCGTACTTCCACGACCTGTAGCTTGTGCCTATGCTCCGTAACTGAGAAATAAGTACAGCTTTGACATGATGTGGAGTTTGGCAACCTCTCCATCTTCCTGCTGATTTCTGTTTCAACACAGATCCAGTTCCTTATAACTTTGTAATTCACGTTTTCATCAAGTGTTTCGAATGCACTTGTGTAAGACTCGCCAAATGTCATATACTTATCGAAATATACATGCATGGTCAACGCACGGTGTTTTCCATTCTGTTTACTCTATGACAACAAAATAGTGCGGTTGTTCGTAGCTCATAGCTCATGTCCTTTTCTGCTTCCAGTTGCCAGTGGTTGCTACGAATAGTAACGTGCAGAGCAATAGTCAGACCACACTTTGGCTATGGGCATGTGGGCTATAGGTCGACGACAAAACATTTATAACACAAATAAGTAAATACAGCAAGAATAACTAAGACTATGCTCTGGGGGCATGACGTCGAAACAAACGAATGAGTTTCTGGTGAAGGCGTCAGAGCCACTGTTACATTTATACTGGCGATGCCTTTCAGGTAAATTTATGATTAAATGTGGTCAACTGAACAACACTCACTCATTAATAAAGTCTGCATCCAATCTAAAAGAATGCCTCACGAGCCGCTATTGGAGGAAAAAGGATCTTTCACCAATTGCACAAGGAACTGAAACTAAATATCTTAACATCTCAACCTTTACCCGAAGTGCTACGTGATAACGTGTGTGAACTAGCAATTTTTGATGATAACTTCTCAATGGCTGCCTCTGCTGACTATTAAATCATAATGTACACTCTTTTGAGCAGTTACGCTCATAACATACTGTTAAATGAACCGGTGGTGCCCACGTGGGCGCAATAACCATGCGTTTTATACTTAAAAAAACTTCCACATACAGTTATTTCAATCTTGGATCGGAGAAAAACGCGGAAGAAAGGTCACAAGATTCTTTTGTGATAATTTCGAATTCCGGCTCAGTTTTATGTCGGCTAAGCAACCACTTACTGTTTTGTGTAGAGTATTTCGAAATTATCAAGGAGTCTGTAGATAATGGGAAAGAAGGTGGCCTTCATACGGTCGAAGAATCATAGTGACGTTCAAGGTGACGAGAAGACAGACCAAAGAGCAACGTATGAAGGGCAAGAACAAGGAAATTACACTTATTTGGGATCGCAAGGATGCTCTCTTGGTGTGTTTCATCCAAAAGATACTTCGATCAATGTAGGTCGATACTGTGACAACCTAAGAAAACTGCGGTAGACCATCCAAACACGTAGCCGTAGAATGCTTTGCTCTGAATGATTGTCATCTTTTCACGATGCTCAAAGATTCTCCTTGCGAGGAACTATTTAGAAGTGACGCAGAGGTGAAAAATGCAGTGAACGGATGGCTTATTCGACTGGCGTCTGCCTCGTACAAGGGAATTCCGAAGCTCATGGACAGGTACGACAAATGATTACGTAACAGAGGTGATAATGTGGGGAGAAATTGAGCTCCAACTTGGTGACAAGTAAATATTTATTAAAAAAATTTTCTTGAATTTGGTAAAGCATAAGGTAATTACGTTCTGGATTACCCTCGCATCACACTTAAAACTCTGGTATGTGGCTATCGAGTAACGCCTCACGCTTCCACCGCCGTTTAAGCGATGTTGCCGATCGTAAAGCCTTCACTCCTCGAAGTTTGTCGTCCTTGAAAGAGCCTCCCGTTCGCGAATTTCGCCACAAGAAACTCTTCTTGCGCGACTAGTGTACTGTTCCATGACGCGTGAGGTTGCGTCATTCCTAGAGCGCTTTTTGCAGTAAAACGCGGACGCAGCTGACGAGCCCTCAAGAGAATATTTCTCACTTCACGACCTGCAGCTGAGTAGCTGCGTATCAGTGAAACAGGGAGGTTCAAAGCTGTGTGTGACAGACAGGAATTGCGTGCCAAGAGTGTAGAGCAGGGCCGCGCAAACAGGTGCGGCATGCGACCTGCCGACAAACACGCCCACACGTCTCTCTCTCTCTCTCTCTCTCTCTCTCTCTCTCTCTACTGTTTCCCCCTCCCCTCCCCCCTGCCCCCACCCTTCCGTCTCTAGCTCCCTTGTTTCCAAGAAAGTGTACTACTATCACTGGAAGATGCACTTCATGAATTGCACACAGGATACTCTCTTGCAGCCGGCCGCGGTGGCCGTGCGGTTCTAGGCGCTGTAGTCCGGAACCGCGGGACTGCTACGGTCGCAGGTTCGAATCCTGCCTCGGGCATGGATGTGTGTGATGTCCTTAGGTTAGTTAGGTTTAAGTAGTTCTAAGTTCTAGAGGACTGATGACCTAAGATGTTAAGTCCCATAGTGCCCAGAGCCATTTTGAACTCTCTTGTAAGCTAAACACCTCTTGTGTGTCACAATGTTGATATTCATCACTCCACATTTATTTCCGCCATATATGTGAAAGACTTTCAGTGCATCTTTGGAAATATTACACTATCTTGGTTTCATCGGTATTACGAGGAGTGATCATAAGTAATGCAACACTTTCTTCTTAAAGCAGTTTGGTTTTATTCAGGATTCCAGTACTCCATATTATTCCCCACTCTTTTTGCTTCCAAACCCTATTTCTTCAAGATAATCTCAGACAGTGCGACGACCTTAGGCCACCTTACTAGGAGGGCCTGTATGCTGGTCGACGTCGGAGCCATCGTCTTGCTGCATCAATAATCTCCCTATCATCCACGTACAGCTTCCCGCGGGTTGCATCCTTCATTGGGCTAAACAGATAAAAGTCGGAAGGTGCGAAATCCGGGCTGTAAGGTGCATGAGCAAGAACAGTCTGATGAAGTTTTGTGAGCTCCTCTCGGGTTTGCAGACATGCGTGAGGCCATGCGTTGTCTTGAAGAAGGAGAATTTCTTTCGTGGGACGAACACGCTGAAGTCTTTACTTCAATTTCTTGATGTTAGCAAACACACTCCAGAGATGATCGTTGCACCATGAAGGGGGAAGTAAAACAGAATAACCTCTTCAAAGTCCCAGAAGATTGCCGCCATGACTTTACCAGCTGAGAGTACGGCTTTGAACTTTTTCTTCGAAGGAGAGGTGGTTTGGCGCCACTCCATTGATTGCCGTTTTGTTTCTGGTTCGAAGCGATGAACCCTTGTCTGAACGCCTGTGTGTCCGACAAAAGGTTGTCACCATCAGCCTAGCAATGCCCAAGCCGTTCAGCACACGAATGTTTCAGCGCTACCAGTGGACGCGTCCAGTTGTGCAGCGAGGTGTGATTGTAGTCCGCTGATCACGTCGAATGAATGTGTCAGAGCGCTCCAACACTGCAGGAGTCACAGATGTGTCGCACCGGCCGGCACGCGGGAGATAGGATTGCGCGACTTTTTTGCGATGTTGATAGACGCCGCGTCCAATGACTCACAGTGCTTTTGTTCATTGCCAGGTCTCCGTAGACATTCTGCAAGCGTCTACGAGTATCTACGATGCTCTGGTTTTCTGTAAAAAGAAAAGCACCGTTACAGACGCCATTTTGAAGGCTACGCATAGCGCCGCCACCTATCGGAAGTTCATGAAACTATATGGGCGAAGCGGGAATAATGTACGATGTCCCACGACAAATTCCTTATTTTCTCAACCGAAACTGGCCGACAAAAAGTTTTGCATTATTTATTGAACGCCCCTCGTAATTTCAACATGAAATAGAATTCCGTTTACTGTTTTATTTACAAATCCTTTTGATTTTTGTACTTTCTTTTACACAAAACACGAAAAGAAGGATAAGAGTCAAATATCAGTAAAAACCAAAGGTGTAGGCGTTTTGATTGAATGAATATTTATGTAGGTTCTACAGAAGATGCCGGCGTGGAACTTGCTGCCATATTAAATTTGTGTGTTGGATCTTGTCAAACTTGTGCGAATTCTTTCTCTACTTGATACATAAAATAATCTGTAATGAGTGGTGGACTCCGTGATTGAATTTCGTCACACATAGTGTTTATCCAGTTTCAGAGTCCTTTCTCACGTTTGTTTTGTTCAATATTGTAACGTCATTTATTTCCTTAATTTCTGAAGTGCATTGTTCGGCAAGTTTTCTCCTCCCTATGTCTCCGTGTAGCTTGCGATCCCTTGTACAAACCCATCGCAAATATTAGGAAGTTGCTTTCTAGAACAGAGAGAAATACAGAGAACAACAAATCAGTCAAAATATTGTTTGATTGCTATACTGAGAAAGTGTATTACAATAGGTTGAAAGGTTTATACATCGGGAGAAATGGCAGTTTTATTTGGAATGTTTACCACTATGAACGCCTTTCGATCACTGAACACATTAATGATACGTTACTCTTCGGCTCATATTAGGAATGGATGACAGAGTCAGAGTCTGCTGTGAGAGAGAGGCTTCGCTGGCGGACATGCTGAATAGAGAATGAATTTTATTTGAGGTGCTCCCTGGCGTGACTGAGGCTAGAGGATGATTTTGAGATGATTTCAGACAGAGGGCACAGTTGGAAAAGGAAACATTAAGAAAGTTCTTATTTGCTGCGATCACTAACCGCGTAGTATTGTAGTGAAAATGTTGCATTCGGAGTAACAGTATCCACAATTGATATCTAGGGCAAACTGTCGGTCGAGTGTTCCGAATCTTAATCATTATTCGCCACTCTCCGCCTTTAGTTAAAAGCATTTTGTAGGAAAAGTAAAGACTAAATTTTTAACTTAAATACTGTTTGTCTGGCTCAGTTTTCATTGTACATAATAATGCTACAGAAAAATGTAGTCTTCCCATTAGTGTGATGCATTTATGTGCTACTAAAAAACCGTAACGCCATTTCATTTAAAGCAATATTTTCATTCATTTGTAAAAATTTTTACTAAATTTATCCTCCCAGGTTGAATGCAAATCGTAACGTTACTACTCTGTCACATCTTGCGCTATTGCGTTGACAGCTGGCAAGTTTTTCTCAGAGAAATAGCAAAAGTCTCATTTTATAGAGCAGCTTAAAATAAATGCGAAGGAAATCAGTCGTACAGTGATTATTTCAGGTAGGGCCCTCATGCAGTTCAACTTTTCAAACTAAGCAGTTAAACAAACAGCAGAGCTCAGGTTTTCTTCGCAGGAAGAAACAACTGTAGGCCTAAGCGTACTTCGTGAGACAAACTTAGAAAATAGATTTGAAAATTTTCACGTACTCCAGTAGGTGCATTTTCTAACAGGGCACAGTTTCAATACATTTCATCATTGTGATTTAATTGTCTGATGAGGGAAGTTATTCTGTGTACTGTAAAAGCCATTCTTTGTATTCAGTTTCATTTACAGAGAGACAGATCTTAGAGAAATTGGCACCACACACATGGAAAGTAATCTACATAGTTAATGTTCGTGTTCAGTGTTGTGTAGAAAAGATCGTTCGAGATCAGAATATACGGGTGACACTGTAATCAGAAGTAAGAGCACTTGTTTTCACTTGTAATTCATAGAGACATAATACTCGTAGAAACACAAAAATTGAAGTTCATACTATTCTTAAAGTGTACAGGAAGTTTTGGAAGAAAACTTTCAAGTTTACAAAACTCATTAAGTCGACGGGATTGGTCAGCTGCAGCGTCGAGATGGGTTAGAAACGTTCAGTGAGGATGTTTCAGAGTCCCACTTCACCTAGAATGTTTATTCTTTTTATCTAAGTTATTTCATTCGTCAAATTATATGAGATAAAGAAAACAATTAATTTTAAATGGCTTATCTACAAAAGTTTGAGGAAGTGTAATACGCATAAATGGTTCGTAGGTTTACTTCCGCCCGCAACATTGTATTTTCGTTCGAGTTCCTGGGCTGAGGAACGCATTCAACTGCCTCTAATGATCGGCTGAAATTAATTACGATTGCAACTGCGGGAGAAAACGGACCTTGCTTCACAAGCGAGCGGATCAGTATGTTAATTGAAGAGCAGGTGCTCAGGGGATTAAGAAAATCGTCTTAGCATGTGATGGCATTAATCAGTCAGCAAATAACGTGTATCAAGACGAAAACAATTACCACAGGTTGTCCCGTAATGAAGTCTCTGTGGAAATGTTGATTCCATACGCAGTTTAATTTCTTTTGGGAGGGGGAGGGGGGAGAGATGGAGGACACAGGATCCGTTAGCAAGTGGCACTCTCCTTCTCGTTAATTTTTATTCGTAAAACCACAAAATCGTGCATCATAACAGCCAAGCGAAAGTTCAAATGTTGCACTTCAGTAACAAAAGCTCGGCAAGTCAACGGTACTCATAACGGCCTGTAAAATAAGATAAATGTTTATCAAAATCAGAAAAATTCGTCACAAAAGACGTATCCGCGATCCTTATTTATAAAAAATTATCTAATTTTTTCAGCCTGCAGATCGCTGCTTTTTATTTCCTAAGTACAGGTTTCGGACACCCCGATCTTCAGATCATATGCTATTGTCACAGAGTAACGTGTCGTAAAGGAACTCTCAGTTCAGTGTCGCACATTGATAATGTCATACACCCATATGTATGACAGTGAACCGACAGTCTCCTTGCGACAGGTAACTCTGTAATTACTTGGAAGAGCAGCTGAACGGAATGGACAGTTTCTTGACAGGAGGATATAAGATGAACATCAACAAAAGCAAAACGAGGATAATGGAATTTAGTCGAATTACCGAGGGAATTACAGTAGGAAATGAGAAACTTTAAAGTAGTAAATGAGTTTTGCTTTTTGGGAAGCAAAGTAACTGATGACTGTCGAAGTAGGGAGGATATAAAATATAGTCTGGCTACGGCAAGAAAAGCGTTTCTGGAGAAGAGAAATTTCTTAACATCGAGTGAAAACAACAGTTTAGACAAGAAGAGAGTAATTGCTTTTGAAGTGTGGTACTACAGAAGAATGCTGAAGATTAGATGGGTAGATCACTTAACTAACGAGGAGGCACTGAATACAGTTGGGGGGAAAAATAACATTGTAGTACAACCTGGTTAGAAGAAGGGATCGATTGAGATTCTGAGACGTCAAGGGATCACCAATTTAGTATGGGGGGAAGCGTGGGACGGTGGAAGGAGGGGGGGGGGGGGTAAAAATCGTAGGGGTAAACCAAGAGATGAATACATTAAGCAGATTCAGAAGGCTATAGATTGCAGTAATTACCCAGAGATGATGAAGCTTGCACAGGTTAGAGTAGCATGGAGAGGTGCATCGAACCTGTCTTCGGACTGAAGACCACGACAACCACCACCCTGTATTTACAAAATGCGTTCTGAAGATGGGAGAAATTGTCCGAAACAGGTAATGGAAATAAAAAGGGGAGATCTACATACTGAAAGAGTTATACAATTTTACAGAAAAATTCTGTTCATAAGTTACATTTCTGTAGTCGATCAGTGCCTTGTGCGAATGCATATCGTACACATTGGCAGCTATTGTTTGCTGTCAGATCTGTTGAATCTGAAGTATCCTTTAGAAAGGAATATTTTACTTTGTTTCAGTACACCTTGCTTCGTCCCACACCTTGTCAGGCACGGAATTCCGTCCCCAGCTGCCTGCCCCATGCGCGGGTAAATGGTCCAGCTGCTGCCTGCCCATCGTATGATCTCCCGTCGCTTATCAGCTGTCTTTACACAGGGAAAGTTGACTGACGTTGGCAGATAACAGCGCGTGGGAAGAGATTAGTTTCGATTAACAAACTCTCGTTGACGCTCAGACATATTGAGATTGCGAATGCCTGGCCTAACAACACCGAAGAAGAATATTCTCGCTACCTCCTCACATGGCACTAAGTCACTTTAGAAACAATGTGCCGTAGACTGTAACTGCATGTCTATGCGTTCTGTGCACGTGTAACTTATTTCTGCTACGTCAACCGTTCTGTCAGGTGGGTGGGTAAATAAGCCCTCAGACTCTGTTACATCCTAGGAAACTTTGTATCAACTTCTTTACATGTACGCTTGTCCTCTGTTGTTGACAGTCGACAAAAATATTTCTAAATTACTATTTACATTATTTGTGATTAGTCTTCCGTTATTTCAGGCATGAGTGGTTATAGCACTTTTGTCCCATTTTCTTTAATTTTCGGTCTGTGTACACTGTCGTAGAGTCCAGTGTATTTTCTACTTGTCCCTGTATAAAATTGCGTGATTGAAACTTCGGTTATGCATGATGGAAGAATCCGCCGATATTTTTGTCTTGTCCTACAATTCGGAGAATGAGTATTTCAGGAAAATATTGTCGAAGGTTCCTTGGAGGGTCCGTTGTCGGTCAAAATGGTTCAAATGGCTCTGAGCACTATGGGACTCAACTGCTGAGGTCATTAGTCCCCTAGAACTTAGAACTAGTTAAACCTAACTAACCTAAGGACATTACAAACATCCAGGATTAGAACCTGCGACCGTAGCGGGCTTGCGGTTCCAGACTGCAGCGCCTTTAACCGCACGGCCACTTCGGCCGGCTGTTGTCGGTCATCACAACCATATTATTCTTAATACATTTTTTAACGTCGGAAGCATTCTGTATATGAATTGGTTAACAATTCAACGATACTAATATTACGGTTGGCTAAGATATTATTTGTTGATAATAAGTATACAATAGTAGACACAGAAATTCTCACAGCTCTTCTCACTTTAAAATATTCTGATGATGTTTTAAATATATCGTGTGAAGCTTTAAAGAAATAGAAGTACATCACTTTAATGGGTGACAGTTAACTTCAACTTCATTCTACTCATTTCCCAATAATAAGTTCATTCAGTGACATGAATAGTTCACGTATACACACTATTACAATCGGCTTTTAGTAGCTGAACATTTCTCTGTGTTTCTCTTAAGACGTAAAGTAGTAACAGATAATTATTTTTCATTGAAAATAATCAGAATGGTCATAAAAAGTATATGAAAAGAAAATATGAACTGATGTCACTTACAGTCTCTCAGTGAGTTGACAGATATCGCAACGTCCGGTGGCAGCGTTAGTAATCTTCTCATGTGCAGATGCTCAACTCACCTCGCTACGTACATAAATTCGTCAGACTGTCCATTTGCTTCGTTTATACAGTCTGACTCGTCACATCAGAACATGCTACTGATTTTCAATTCTCACTGATCGAGCTTCAGTGAGAATGGTTGCGCTGTTAAATATATTTACCGTACTAGACCTAATAGTTAACTAAACGAATATCATGTCAATAACGACATGCCTCTAACAAAGCAGTTGTATAATAATTACTCTTAGAAAAAATGACGAGTTGCTTATTTCGTTTACGTTTTGATTTACTTTTTCATTTGTCGCCAAAGATACAAAACTACTGAGAATTCCGCGTGGAACTTGGATAAAATACACTCTGCAATAGTCTTCTGGATGTTGTTATTTTTATAGTTGAATACATGTTTAAGCACGTTACGTTTCCCTGGGAACTTGCATTGAAAATGTACTGATCTTATTTTAATATTATTCGCCCGGTGCAGCAGCTCAACATCCAACAACATGAAATACATAGCATCTGTCTATCCTTACTCTCACATGCACACTTTGTAAGTTACCAAACGGCGTGTGACCATAGTCACGCCCCTACCCCAGTTTCTCCATTTTTGCATTCCATTTCATTCGCAAGTGCATTACATTCCGCCATATTCTCTCGCTTTCATTTCTACAGTAGGTTTTGCTCTGCATGATCGAAAGTACACGCCACTGTACAAACGTACACTATACAATCAAAAGTATCCGGACACCTGGCTGAAAATTACTTAAAAGTTCGTGACGTTCAATCAGGTGGTGGAAGGTTTCTTGGGGAATGGCAGTCTATTCTTCACTGAGTGCTGCACTGAGGAAAGGCAACGGTGTCGGTCGGTGAGGCCTGGCACGAAGTCGGCGCATCAAAGCATCCCAAAGGTGTTCTGTAGGATTCAGGTCAGGACTCTGTGCAGGCCAGTCCATTACAGGGATGTTATTGTCGTCCAACCACTCCGCCACAGGCCGTGCATTACGAACAGGTGCTCGATCGTGTTGAAAAATTCAATCGCCATACCCGAATTGCTCTTTAATAGTGGGAAGCAAGAAGATGCTTAAAACATCAATGCAGGCCTGCACTATGATAGTGCCATGCAAAACAAGGGGTGCAACCCCCTCCGTGAAAAACACGACTACACCATAACACCACCACCTCCGAATTTTACTGTTGGCACTACACACACTGGCAGATGATGTTCACAGGGTATTCGCCATACCCACACCCTTCCATTGGATCGCCACATTGTGTACCGTGATTCGTCACTCCACACAATGTTTTTCCACTGTTCAATCGTCCAATATTTACGCTCCTTACACCAAGCGAGCCGTCAGTTAGGCATTAACCGGCGTGACGCGTGGCTTATGAGCAGCCGCTTGACCATGAAATCCAAGTTTTCTCACCTCCCGCCTAACTTCCATAGTACTTGCAGTGGATCCTGATGAACTTTAGAATTCCTGTGTGATGCTCTGGATAGATGTCTGCCTATTACACATTACGATCCTCTTCAATTGTCGGCGGTCTCTGTCAGTCAACAGACGAGGTCGGCCTGTACGCTTTTGTGCTGTACGTGTCCCTTCACGTTTCCACTTCACTGTCACATCGGAAATTGTGGACTTGTGGACCTAGGGATGTTTAGGAGTGTGGAAATCTCGCGTACAGACGTTTGACGCAAGTGACACCCAATCATCTGACAACGTTAGAAGTCTGTGAGTTCCGCAGAGCGCCCCATTCTGCTCTCTCAAGATGTCTAATGACTACTGAGGTCGCTGATATGGAGTATCTGGCAGTAGGTTCAAATGGCTCTGAGCACTATGGGACTTAACATCTGAGGTCATCAGTCCCCTAGAACGTAGAACTACTTAAACCTAACTAACCTAAGGACATGACACACATCAATGCCCGAGGCAGGATTCGAACCTGCGACCGTAGCAGTCACGCGGTTCCGGACTGAGCACCTAGAACCGCACGGCCACCGCGGCCGGCTGGCTGGCAGTAGGTGGCAGCACAATGCACCTAATATGAAAATCGTTTTTTTGGGGGGGGGGGGGGGGGGAGGGGGAATCCAGATGCTATCTATCATATAGTGTATGTTAGTTTCCCTATCCGTAAGTAGTGTAACCCAGCAGTTCTTTTTTTTTCATTGTCATCCTTTGTGAGTACAACTTCTGCGAGAATTTTTGGAACGTTCTACATAACGAGCGTAAAAAATCCAAAAGAATATCTCCTCTTTCACTTCTTTGACCCTTTTTCTCACTCTTTACCGATTGCTGGTATTTATTCAACAAGCCTCGACGGAGCATTGTAAACTTACGGTAGAAGGTTTGTCGGCTCTGGAAGCCTCTCAACGAAATGACGTCCACCTCAGCGACATCCTTCGAATATTAAGCAACTAACGTGAGATACAAAACATTGAATATTTGCCTCTGTATCCGGATATAATTCCTAATTGGTTAGGTGGCTACTGGGTGACACGAGAGACGGACACGCCAGTATGAAATGAGACTGGGAGTATTGTGTTGTCAGTAGTGAAGCAGTAACAGTAGAATGGGCCAATCAGGGTAGCACAGTGACTAGGCATTGGACTAGGCATTGGATGTCAACTGGGTAACAATATTTCAACCCATCTAAAGCAGCCCAAGTCGACTGTTAGTGATGTGATGTGATGTGATCGTGAAGTGGAGACGCGGAGGAACAGCCACAGCTAGACTGGGCAAACCTCATGTACTGTGATGGACAGGGACCGTCGAACATTGTGGAGGGTGGATTTAAAAAAATCGCATGAAATCGGCGGAAGGAAATGTTAGTGATTTTCAAGAAGCACCGGTAGATCAGCTAGCACAGTGACTCTGCGTAGAAAGTTTAAAACAGTGGTGTACAGTGATCGAGCAGCTCCTCATAAGCCACACTTCTTTGTAGTTAACACTAAGCGACGATTGTGGAATAAAGAGCGACGTCACTGCACGGTGGATGACTGGAAACGAATGATTTGGAGTGATGAATCACGCTCTACCCTGTGACAGTCCGATGGAAGTATTTGGTTTTGACGTATGCCTGGAGAATTTTACTCTGTCGTAATGTGTAGTGCCGACAGTGCAGCACGGAAGAGCTGATGTTACGATATGGTGGTGTTTTTCGCGGTTAGGGTATGGTCTCCTTATTGCGCTTAAGAATACGCTAAATGCGGGAGGATATGAACACGTCTTAACAGCATTGTGTGCTGCGTACAGTAAAGGAACAGGTTAGAGACGATGATTGTGTCAGTACGACAAGGCAACCTGTCATAAAACAGCATGTGTGAGAGAATAGTTTGTGGACAACAACATTCCTGAAATAGACAGGGCTGTCCAGAGTCGCGATATGAACCCAATGGAACACCTTTATGATGTGTTAGTCCGTTGATTTTGCTCCGTCACAGTGTCCAATGTAACTACCTTCTCTGATTACGGCTCTTGAGGAAGAATGGACTGTCTTTTCTCCACATTCAGACACTTCATGGAAAGAGTCACCAGCACAGTTCAAGCCGTCATAAAGGCGAACCGTGGACATAGACCTTATTAATGTCCACAAATAGATGGTCGGATACTTTAAATCATATAATGAAACCTGTAGCACCGTAGCTGGCGAAGGAGACGAACAACGGAATGCTACTAATGGAACCTATATCACTGAAATCTGCCTATTTTTGCTGGCAAGTGCAAGATCTGCCTGACGACTGATGATCGTCTTAGAAGACTGTGGAGACGACCAGGCACTAACGCACATGTCAAGCACACAGTGCTACGGATTCAGAGGAAAGGTGCATCAGTCTTTTTGTGAACTGTTGTCAAGAACGGACGTCTGACGCTACTCATCGCACTATCAGAACAGGATTCTCTACTGTCCACTGGTGCACGCAACATTTCAGCGTAATAAACTACTGAAAAATTTTGCACCAGCTATATGTCTGTGAATGTGTCCGTTCTTGGACACAGTGAGAGAAAGGCGTGAAAGAATAAGCCTTATGAAAGTTTGCCGGCCGTTGTGGCCGAGCGGTTCTAGGCGCTTCAGTCTGGAACCGCGCGACCGCTACGTCGCAGGTTCGAATCCTGCCTCGGACATGCGTGTGTGTGATGTCCTTAGGTGAGTTAGGTTTGAGTAGTTCTAAGTTCTAGGGGACTGATGACCTCAGATGTTAAGTCCCATAGTGCTCAGAGCCATTTGAACCATTCTATGAAAGTTTAAAGAAATCATTTGTCCAAAATAAAAAACAATATCGAAAATACAGTCTTTTCGTGGGTACACATCTTTGCACCATTACACCACATCTACATTTGTACTCCTCAAGCTACCTTACGGTGCGTGACTGAGGGTATTTCTGGCGACAACCATTCTCTTTTTCCTCTCCTGTCCCGTTTCGAATCACGAATGGTGCATGGGAAGAAACATCTTCAGTGAAGCTCTATATAACATCGGATTCCTTCGTTTTTCTCGTCTTGATCATTTCGCGATACGTATGTAGGAACAAATAATATGTTGCCCTATTTTTCTGGGAACCTAAGCCCCCGAAATTTCAACAGGAAACCACTCCCTTATGAACAACACCTCTCTTTTACTGCCTTCCGCTACAGATTGTTGAGTATCTCCATAACGACTTCGCAGTCGAATAAACTGCTGCTGTTGTTGTTGTTGTTGTTGTTGCTGCTGCTGCTGCTGCTGCTGCTGCTGCTACTACTACTACTACTACTACTACTACTACTGTTGTGGGCTGGCAGGAGAGCCAACCCAGGAATACTAGAGGAAGCCGAAAGGCACGCGTTTTAACTCACGCAGGCTGGCGTGAGGTCTGGAACAGGACAAGGAAATTAGAATATAGAAAAACGGACGTAGCTGGTGGAATACTTAACTTTAATCCGTTAAAGGTGAACGTCGGTCTTGACGGTACATGATTAACAAGATCAATAGCAACTGATAATGGCGCCTTGCTAGGTCGTAGCAAATGACGTAGCTGAAGGCTATGCTAGCTATCGTCTCGGCAAATGAGAGCGTATTTTGTGAGTGAACCATCGCTAGCAAAGTCGGCTGTACAACTGGGACGAGTGTTAGGAAGTCTCTCTAGACCTGCCGTGTGGCGGCGCTCGATCTGCAATCACTGATAGTGACGACACGCGGGTCCGACGTATACTAACGGACCACGGCCGATTTAAAGGCTACCACCTAGCAAGTGTGGTGTCTGGCGGTGACACCACAACTACTACCACCACCACCATCACCACCACTACTACGACCACTGATTGTTGAAGAGACTAAACATCTAAGGTTAGATTTATCTCATTAACGACCGAGGACGGGATCTGTGTATCCCGCCTGTCTGCGTTCAGAGTTAATCCTATCTGCAAGAGTGACGACAAGTTCCAAATGTTTGCGTAACACACTACTGGCCATTAAAATTGCTACACCACGAAGAAATGCAGATGATAAACTGGTATTTATTGGACAAATATATTATACTAGAACTGACATGTGATTACATTTTCACGCAATTTTGGTGCATAGATCCTGAGATATCAGTACCCAGAACAACTTTTGGCCGCAATAACGGCCTTGATAGGCCTGGGCATTGAGTCAAACAGAGCTTGCATGGCGTGTACAGGTACAGCCGCCCATGCAGCTTCGACACGATACCACAGTTCATCAAGAGTAGTGACTGGCGTATTGCGACGAGCCAGTTGCTCGGCCACCATTGACCAGACGTTTTCAATATGAGAGAGATCTGGAGAATGTGCTGGCCAGGGCAGCAGTCGAACATTTTCTGCATCCAGAAAGGCCCAACAGGACCTGCAACATGCGGTCGTGCATCATCCTGCTGAAATGTAGAGTTTCGCAGGGATCCAATGAAGTATGGAGCCACAAGTCGTAACACTTCTGAAATGTATCGTCCAATGTTCAAAGTGCCGTCAACGCGAACTGGGGGGTGACCGACACGTGTAACCAATGGCACCCCATACCATCACGCCGGGTGATACGCCAGTATGGCGACGAATACGCGCTTCCAATGTGCGTTCACCGCGATGTCGCCAAACACGAATGCGACCATCATGATGCTGTAAAAAGAACCTGGATTCATCCGAAAAAAATAACGTTTTGCCATTCGTGCACTTAGGTTGGTCCTTGAGTATATCATCGCAGGCGCTCCTGTCTGTGATGCAGCGTTAAGGGTAACCGCAGCCATGGTCTCCGAGCTGATAGTCCATGCTGCTGCAAACGTCGTCGAACTGTTCGTGCAGATGGTTGTTGTCTTGAAAACGTCCCCATCTGTTGACTCAGGGATCGAGACGTGGCTGGACGATCCGTTACAGCCATGCAGCTAAGATGCCTGTCATCTCGACTGCTAGTGATACGAGGCCGTTGGGATCCAGCACGGCGTTCCGTATTACCCTCCTGTACCCACCGATTCCATATTCTGCTAACGGTCATTGGATCTCGACCAACGCGTGCAGCAATGTCGCGATACGATAAACCGCAATCGCGATAGGCTACAATCCGACCTTTATCATAGTCGGAAACTTGATGGTACGCATTTCTCCTCCTTATACGAGGCATCACAACAATGTTTCACCAGGCAACGCCGGTCGACTGCTGTTCGTGTATGAGAAATCAGTTGGAAACTTTTCTCATGTCAGCACGTTGTAGGTGTCACCACCAGCGTCAACGTTGTGTGAATTCCCTGAAAAGCTAATCATTTGCATATCACAGCATCGTCTTCCTGTCTGTTAAATTTCGCGTCTGTAGCACGTCATCTTCGTGGTGCAGCAATTTTAATGGCCGATTGTGTACGTAACTGAGGCGCAACGTGGGACCAAGCAAACTATCTAATAACGTAATGCACCGGTCTTCGTTGGATCATCTCGACCTCTTCTACTCTGTCCAGTGACATTAATGTGCCCAACTGTCAGAAGTCTGAATAACCACCTTTTGCAGCTCAGACCGCTGCGGGACGTGGAGGAAGGTCGGTAGTAATGTTTTCAAAGGTACCAACAGGGATGTGGAGCCGTGCCGACTGCAGTGCCGTGGCTGGCTAGCTACGTCTCTCGGTTTAGGATCCATGGCGCGTACAGTCCGATCGAGGTGGTCCTACAGTTGTTCGATTGGATTTAAGCCCGGGGAAGCTGGTGGCCGGGAGAGTACGGTAAACTCTTTCGGGTGCTCTTTGAGCCACACACATACACTGAGAACTGTGTGACACGCTCCATTGTACAGCTGGTGGATGCCATCGTGCTGAGGAAAAACAATGAGAGGTGAAAAATTCCTCTGAGCACTATGGGACTTAACATCTGAGGTCATCAGTCACCTAGAACTTGGAACTACTTAAAACTAACTAGCCTAAGGACATCACACACATCCATGCCCGAGGCAGGATTCGAACCTGCGACCGTAGCGGTCGCGCGGTTCCAGACTGAAGAGCTAGAACCGCTCGGCCACACCGGCCGGGCAAAAAGAGGTGAACATGGAGGGCAGCATACTTGTGTTAACCCATTGTACCTTCCAGAGTGACGATATCACCCAGATAATGCAACGAAAACATTCCCCAGACTATAACACTCCCTCCTCGTGCCTGACACTTTGCCTTTAGACTTTTCATCCTTAAAGGCCAACTGCCATCTGTCCGATGGATCATTAAACGTGATTCCTCGGGAAAGACCACCTGTCGCCACTCACTGGACATCGAGTTGCGTTGCTGGAGTGCAGCTTTCGTAGCCGGTGAACAGGAGTCAGCATGGGTGCAAGGAACCAGGCGCTGATAGGTTGTTGACAGGAGACGCCGTTGGTTCATCTGGGTAGCCAGTTGCTGAACAGTTATACATCTATTTTTGGACAGCATGGCTGTGGAGTTGAAGCAGCGATTAGTATGATTAATCAGTTATTCAAAAACAATCTTAATCGCATTTATTATTATTATACCGCCAACCGGTTTCCACCCGATATAGGGGTCATCTTCTGGGCGTTTACACCATCGGTCGACTGCTGGTGGTGTCACTCCTGTTCGCTGGTACACATCTCCGTAGCTGTCGTCCAACCCTATCTTATACGGCCCGTGCTGCACCTCGTTGCCACGGCACCGATTTTGAGTAGCGCCATTTTGCCACGCACAGTATACTTTAACCACGACGGCACGCGAGCAGGTTAAATACTTAACAGTTTCGGAAATGCCTCCACCATTAGCTCAAAATCCAATGACAGTCCACTTTTGGATGTCAGATGAAGTGCTCCGTTTCCGTATTACAACGACTGCATTGTTGTCCGTGGCAACCCCGACACGCTTTATGTATCCTCCGCTGCTAGTGCTGCCATCTAACGACTGTGAGTGGTAATTGCACGTTGACGTCGAACGTAGGCCGTGGTCACATTAATGTTACTGGATCTTGTGTTAATCATCTTTGATAAGGGTCCCGATGTAATGAACAGTGCTCAAGAATCGGTCGGACAAGTATTTTGTAAGCCACTTCCTTCGTGTGTAAATAACATTTAAATAATCGAGATTCTTCCTATGCATCTACGCGTGGTATTTGCTTTTCCTGCTATTTGGTTTGTCATACTTCCACTTTAGATCGCTCCGGCTGGTTACGCCTAAGTATTTTACGTTAGCTACTGTATGCACTGATTTATCGCCAACAGTGTAATCGAGCAGTAGCGGATCTCTTCGCCTGTTTATACGCAGTATGTAGTATTTGTAATTACGTTGAGGTCAAACTGCCAGGCATTTCACAAGTAATCGATCTTCTGCAAGTCAGTCTGCAGTCCATTACAGTATTCTGGCGTCACATCCTTCCTGTAAGCAACAGCATCGTCCACGGATAGCCTCACGCAGCGTTTAAACTTATCCATTCGTCATTAATATAAATTGTAAATAGCGTAACCGCCCTATAACTCCACGGTGGTGTACTCCCGTAATTACCCTTAGATCTCTCCATTTTGTTCCATGATCGTGTTGAGTCTTGTCTGCAAGGAAGTCCGTGACCCGCAACAAATCTGGTCTGACACTTGATAAGCTCGTATTTACACTGCCTGACGAGATAATTGAAGCACTCACAAGGAAAACTCCCCATCGCATCCCCCTCAGATCTAGTGATAAGGTGGCCCAGTGTGTAGCCAGTCAGAAACTGAACACAGATCAAGCATGAAAACAGGAAGGAGGTGTACTGAACTGTGAAAAAGGAGCAAAATAGCAACAGTGGACAGTCCAAGCTCAAGACGTGCAACATCGAATGAATCTGGATAGCCATGGCGTCGTTATGTGGTCACGGTGTTGGACTTTGAAGTGGGAGACCTGGGTTCAAATTTCCCTCGTGACCCCTTTTTTCCACAAAATTGTGAACTGTACGTCCGGTCATTGACGCGGCATTCAGATTTGTGTCTGGATCATGGTGTAACTTCCGTATGCGACAGCGAGGTGTAAGGAAGGGGCCTCCAGATGTACGTTCCCCCTATTTGTTGTACACAAGTACCTCACCTTACGACTCCTGCATTTCGTTTGGAAGTTTTGCCTCTCGAGTCCCTTTGTTGTAACATAGTTCATACTCGTTTATATGTTATTTTCATTTCTGTAAGAGCTCTATGCACCATCTCACCTGCTCTCATGATTCATCACATTTACTTGCGACGGGTAATATGTTCATATTCTATCAGACAAATCAATGACTGGACGTAGAGTTCATAATTTTGTGGAAAAAAAGAGGGCAGGAGTGAGATTTGAACTCAGATCTCCAGCTTTGCAGCCCAATACCGTGACCACACAACCACGACGCCGTGGTTCTTGCGAAACGCTTGATGTTGCACATGTTGAGCTTGGACCGTTCACTGTTTTCATTTTCCTTTTTTCACATTTCATTAGAACTTCTTCCTGATTTCATGCTTTATCTGTGTTCAATTTTTGACGGGCTATTAAGATGAACACCAACAAAAGCAAAACTAGGATAATGGAATGTAGTCGAATTAAGTCGGGAGATGCTGAGGGAATTAGACTAGGAGATGAGACACTTCAAGTAGCAAAGGAGTTTTGCTATTTGGGGAGCAAAATAACTGATGATGGTCTAAATATTGAGTATACAAAATGTAGACTGGCAATGTCAAGGAAAGCGTTTTTGAAGAAGAGAAATTTGTTAACATCGAGTATAGATTTAAGTGTCAGGAAGTCATTTCTGAAAGTATTTGTATGGAGTGTAGCCATGTATGGAAGTGAAACATGGACGATAAATAGTTTGGACAAGAAGAGAATGGAAGCTTTTGAAATGTGGTGCTACAGAAGAATGCTGAAGATTAGATGGTTAGATCACATAACTAATGAGGTATTGAATAGAATTGGGGAGAAGAGGAGTTTGCCGCACAACTTGACTAGAAGAAGGGATCGGTTGGTAGGACATGTTCTGAGGCAACAAGGGATCACCAATTTAGCATTGGAGGGCAGCGTGGAGGGTAAAAATCGTAGAGGGAGACCAAGAGATGAATACACTAAGCAGATTCAGAAGGGTGTAGGTTGCAGTAGGTACTAGGAGATGAAGCTTGCACAGGATAGAGTAGCATGGAGAGCTGCATCAAACCAGACTCAGGACTGAAGATAACAACAACAACAACAACAACAACAACATCATCTACTGGACCATTTTACCACTAAATATGGGAAAGGGCGTGGGAAGAGGGGGGGGGGGGGGTGCCATGCGCAGTTTACTTTGTCAAAAGGAGAGAAAGAAACGAAATTAAACTTCACGGGTTGTGACGGTATGTGATGTTGTTTCAGTGATGACAAAATCGAGAAAAATTTATAAAGAACTTGGTTGTATTAGTCCACTTATCAGTATGACTTTGCACCACCTCTGCTCTGGATGCTTGTTCTGACTCCGTTGGGATGGGTTTCATAAGGCAGTTGTATCTTTCACTGAGGCAACCTGGCTCATAGATGTATTCTGGTTCGTTATATCGTGGCTACTGGCAGTGGGACACAGTTGACGTCCGAGCTGATCACGCAGTTGTTCTGTTAGATATAGATATTTTGCTCACTACGGGAGTACCTCAACATCACAGAGGGACTTCGTAGAGACACATGTTGTGTGTGGACAAGCATTGTCCTGTTGGAGAATGACACCACGATGCTGTTGCTTGAGAGGTGACATGTGAGGTGAAAGGATGTCAGTGACGTACCGTTGTGTCGGTAGCGTCACCTCAGTCACTACCGGTCATAACCGGAAGTCATATCCGATGGGTCTCCACATGATGACGTAAGGAGTATGCCTCTCCAAAACATTGGAAGGAGGGGGCTCTCCCCAGATCGCTGCCTTATTCGCCGAATATGGTCATCCGCGGTAATGCAGAATCGATATTCATAGCTGAACACAGTGCGACACCTTTCATCAACAGCCCATGATGCTTCCTGGTCACGACAGCACTCCAACCACAACCGTTTCGCCGGCCTAAGTGGCCGTGCGGTTAAAGGCGCTGCAGTCTGGAACCGCAAGACCGCTATGGTCGCAGGTTCGAATCCTGCCTCGGGCATGGATGTTTGTGATGTCCTTAGGTTAGTTAGGTTTAACTAGTTCTAAGTTCTAAGGGACTAATGACCTCAGAAGTTGAGTCCCATAGTGCTCAGAGCCATTTGAACCATTTGAACCACAACCGTTTCTGTTGCGGTGTTGACGGCAGTTTACCCCTGGGGCGGTAATTCCCTGGTCTATCCGCCTCTAATCTCCGACCAACGGTGCGGGATAGCAGGGGGCTCACTACTTATTTTTTGATGACAGGCGCAGATGTGAAGAGACTACGGTGTGCTTGATGCGCAACTCGGCAATCTTCCCTTACGGTGGTCAGACGGGATCCACCGATAGCTGACGACGAGTATGCCTTCGCATGCATTCCAACATCGGGCCACAGTCACAATCGAATGCTCCACAAATCTGGATACTGCACGATTCGAGCAGCCGGCTCTACTCTGGCACGTGCTGTTAATGGTGTCTCAGACGAGTACGCGGCTTCTCGCTGATGGTTGTTTTGCTGTGTGTGTGTGTGTGGCGGGGGGGGGGGGGGGGGGGCGCACACACACACACACACACACACACACACACACACACACACACACACACACACACACACACACGAAGGTACATTCGCATCTGGCTATGTCTTCTGGGTATTCAGGATTTTTGTCAGGCAGTGTAGCTCATTAAATGGCAACACGGAACAGTATCGAATGGCTTCAGGAAGATCAACATGATCGTCCTTTTTTACGGTGCTTTGTATGTATGAAATCTAAGTCTGCTGTTGGATACAATGGAAACCATGGTGACGTTGCTGTCACGCCAGTTGCCGACCAATGAGTACACATTGTGGCAGCGGTGTGACAGTCTTGTATGAAACCTTACCACTGCCAGTAGCGGCTTTAACGGAAGTGTGTGTGCTTTGGGCATGCGCTACGACGGTGCCTTTGAGGGGGCGTGGCGGGGGCGGATGCGATATAAGCGCTGAGCTCGCCTGTCGCACGCACAGTGATCCGACTCTGTCGACGAGTCTGGCAGCATGTCGTCTCCCAGGGTGAGTGAATGCGGCGCGTGTGGCTTTTGCGTGTTCAGTTCCAGTCTGGGATGCGCTGCGAGAGGTGTCTAGTGTTACTAGCCGGCGCTGATGACCTCGATGTTGAGCGCCCATAAGCCCCAACACACCACCACCACGTTACTAGCTGACGACTGTACGCCTACAGTGGGAAGACTCTTACTTCCGACTCCATGCTTTATATTTGACGTTTTGTCATAAATGTGCACAGTGAATTTGTCATGAGTTTCTTCTGCTTTGTGAGACAAACAGACGGAGAAGACCCGTCGTATCTAATGATTGACGTTTTTTCCGGGTGATGTTGCAGCATTCAGAAAGAGTGTGTAAATCTAGGCTGGATTAACGCTCAGTTTCCTTCTGTTTTTAATCGAAATTTTCTTTTCCACTGAAATGTGTTTTGCTCCGTGACGATGTAATGCGTTCCGTTGTTGCATTGTGTGTTACTTAGTGGTTAAATAAGACTCAACAGTTGTCAGATAATTGTTAAATTCAGCGTAATATCCGCCGAAATCTGCTATATCAACATTTTATTTTCATTTCCAACTAGTTTCAGTCGGGGATTATTGTCAGGTAGACATAGAATATAAATATGGCTTGGAAGGGCAGTTCTTTGACATCAAAGATACTAGCAAGCTATGAGAGTCGCCCTTATTGAACGTCATACCTCTACAAACACCTCAGTTTTTATTTCTACTTATGTGACGTCAACGTCTTACCATGCTGTATTTATATACTATGTCGACCTGACGACGATCAATGATTACTCCCTTTATCCCGAGTGTTGCGAAATCGCATCTTTCTAATGCTGCGCCAGTAACTGGAAGCTGAACTGTTTTTGAATGCCAGTGTCGGAAGATGCTGAAACTTCATGGAGCTATAAACGCTTCTGACGAGTAATGCAATTTCCTAAGTGTTTCGGCTAATTATAAAGCACAACGATTTTTGATTTTAGTTTGAACATTTACTCCCAAAACATTTTAGAGCTTTGGACTACTGGGCGAAATAAAGTATTTCAGTTACAATGTTTCTACTGTTTACAAACAGGATTTTCTTTTTAGATGGGAAAAAGGTGTGTAAGCTCTGCTTTGAAGATCGGAAATTCTTTTCGGAAATTGGGCTGAGCGAACTAATGCAAATGGTGTGTTTTAAAATTTTCCCAGTGAATTGAATGTTCAAACAAAATTCGGGCTTCCAGCCGGTCGTCTAATTCATCGCACGATATTTCGACTGGGCACCTGCCAGTCATCTTCAGGTGAGCCATCGAAGAGTCCCCTGAAGAGCCGGCCGGTGTGGCCGAGCGGTTCCAGTCACTACATTCTGGAACAGCGCAACCGCTACGGTCCCAGGTTCGAATCCTGCCTCGGGCATGGATGTGTGTGATGTCCTTAGCTTAGTTAGGTTTAAGTAGTTCTAAGTTCTAGGGCACTGATGACCTCAGAAGTTAAGTCCCATAGTGCTCAGAGGCATTTGAACCAAGTCGTCTGAAGATGGCTGGCAGGTGCCCAGTCGAAATATCGTGCAATCAATTAAACGACGACCGGCTGCAAGCCCAAAATTTGTTTGAACAAGCAACCAATTTTCGCCTTTGTCTTCCTGTCGAATAATTTAATATTTACGTGAAGAAAAAAATACGTTTCTTGGTTCGTGTGGTGGGTAATTGACGGACTCAGCCAATTATAGGGGGTACCAACGGTAAAATAAGGATGCTGAACCACGTTGCAGCTTGGTATTTTTCGTAATACCAAATCCTTGTCAGCGAAAGAAGCGATATCACCAAGGACAAATTGTGGATTTTGTTTCCATAGGCTAACACTTAGCCACTGAGATTAATATCTGAGAAACAATTCGAAATAATTACCTATCGCAATGTAAAAGATGCTCCAAAACATCGACCGCAGTGATCACGACAGCTAAATTACGTATTATCGTACATACTGCGGAGGCTCTAAAAGCCACTGAGCAGGTCAGAGCAGCGACATGATATTGTGCTTTTATTAGTGTATAAAATAAGGTTAAACATGATTATGACGAAGAATGCCATTACAACTATGTTTTTACACTTTTTTTACACTAGTCAAGGCCCTACTTCTATACTTAACAAACAAAGTAATAACATCGAATAGACTTCTTGCGTCTTTTTATCGTGTTTATGACGTGTGTTAGAATCAGTGTAAATTTATACACACCTGTAACTACATAATCCTAACATCTCTGTTCGCAACTAATAACATCGAGAGCGTACAATTTGTGTAATCTTCCATGACACAGAGCAAGTTCGAGTAAAAACGTGTATGTGAGACTGAGAGTAAAATAAATTACTCTTTGGTGAAATTTCGTGCTGAGATGTAATAATAACGACGAATTTATAGAGAAAGCGGAACAGCGAGAGCTCGAAACATGTTTGTGAAATAAAAGTAGCCGTACATGCTTGCAGCATTTATAGAGTACGTCATTTACGCCGATCGTAAATTTGGAGAATACAGCATAATCGCTCAGCAACTTTGACAACGAAACAAATGAGAAAATTTGACAAGTTAAGTAACTATTATATCTTTTCTGTCACATCAAATCAAAAGGGGACGAAACGTAAAGTCAGCATAAAGTACCCGTTTGAAAGGGCTGTATTATGTCTAACACAGCCACATTTGTATGGTATACCTCATGGACAGATTTGCGTGTTAACGCATGTGCTACCCCCACACTATCGTAGTTGTCAACGTGAAAATATTTACGTCGTAACGTAACTAGAAATGCACTGCTAACGAACACTAATAAAAGGAATTGGTGCTGGGCTTCTTACAGCATTTTATCGATCCAAATAATTAACTAATTGGAGAAATTTCTCCTTCCTCAGAAATGACGTTACGTTGCAATTCAAATCTTTCCCAGTAAATTCGTATCTAGTACTTTATAGACCCTAATCGACACTCTAGACGGGCGATTGCTTCCCATATCCTTCCCCCCCCCCCCCCCCCGCCCCCCCCCCCAAATCTCAGCTTGTGCTCCGTCTGTAACGATTTCTTCGTCGACGGGTCGTTAAACCCTGATCTTTCTATCTCCTTCCAACCCATTGTTGGAAGTGATGCGAACCTCGTTCTTCAGGAAATATAGTATAGAGTCTTTAGCACCGTGGCGCTTCACTAGGTAGTAATTCTGTGGACCTTCCGTAATCCGGTACGCTGTACATCGTTTGCGTATTTGTTATAGCTTCTCTCGACATGCACGTCCTGTCTTATACTCCCGATACTAAATTTTCATTTCAATGTACGGCACCGGCAATACTTGAGAATGCATATCCCCTATCACGTGAAAGTTGTACATTGAATCTAATCTGACGTACTTGGACCTCAGTAATTCAGTAATTTCCTTTTCAAATGGTTCAAATGCCTGTAAGCACTATGGGACTTAACAAGTGAGGTCATCAGTCCCCTAGACTTAGAACTACTTAAACCTAACTTACCTAAGGACATCACACCCATCCACGCACAAGGCAGGATTCGAACGTGCGACCGTAGCAGCAGCACGGTTCCAAACTGAAGCGCCTAGAACCGCTCGGCCACAGTGGCCGGCAGTTTCCTTTTCACTCTATTGATATGTTATTTTTCAAATATTATCCACGTCTGGATGAGGAACAGAAATCTACTTTAACTATTAAAGAGTCCTGTCTATAAACAATGTGTCACAATCTCTTTCTTTTTTGCCCTGTTGAACGGAATTTTTTGTAGTGGAAATGATTAATGCCTAAAGTGTGCTTCTAATTGTGGAATGATTTTGTTTGCCTTCAGTGTACCAAATGTCTTCGCCACGAGAAGCGCTAATCTCACCTTACCGCTAATATCACCTTACCTTGAATCTCTTGAGAATTTATGGGAGTTGTAAATGTGTGGCGAAGCTGACTTCACAAGCATGTGCAGTTACGCAGTTCGTGTCTCGGAGAAGCTTCGTAATTCGTCAGAACGTTCTTACCCGTTGTCACCAAACAAAAGATTTCTCACGTAGATTAAAGCCCTCGAAATATTTACCTGTTGAAGTAGGCGCTGTGTGTGGAATTCAGCATTCAAATGCAGAAGTAGGAGGATGGTTCGGATTAGCTTCCGGGCGTTCTGTTTTACGGTTTCCGAAGCTTCATTAGAAATGAATGCTGCGATCCTTCCACCGAAGACAACGCAGCTGCTTTTCTTACCTATCCCAACTGGTCTGATATTAATCAGTATCTTATGACCTCGAAGACAGCGCGACGTAAAAGGCTAGCTTTCCTTCTATACTTCCGACTACACAATCCCTCAGACACTGATGTTCCTGGCCGAATATTTTTGTCTGGGGTACTGTGAACCGCTGAAGCGCCCACACTGGCGGTGACTAGCGCGTCCGGTAAGCCAGGAGCGTCTGTCAGTGTTTTTCCTGTGGAGCGCACTTTATCCCCGGCCTTTCAGCGTGTTTGTACTGACGCCAGCCGTCACCCACAATGTAATCGCACAGTGTTTGTCTGCACCGGGCTCTTTCAGTGCGAGCAGTGCCCACGCACACTTCCAGAGCTGTTTCTCCGGCAGATCTCCCTCGCTGATGAGGTTCAAAATGGTTCAAATGGCTCTGAGCACTATCGGACTTAACATCTCACCAGTCCCCTAGAACTTAGAACTACTTAAACCTAACTAACCTAAAGACATCACACACATCCATGCCCGAGGCAGGATTCGAACCTGCGACCGTAGCGGTCGCGCGGTTCCGGACTGAGGCGCCTAGAACCGCTCGGCCACTCAGGCCAGCGCTGATGAGGTCCCAAACGATTAAACTCTATGATAATCAGACAACTCGAGGCTGTTTAGAATACCAGCACGTGTACTACCCCGTATTAAGCATGGTAATGTGCTTCATTTGTGATGTTTCCATATTTTTGGCCCGCTGCCTGTAACTCTTGTCAGAGGAATACAATACTGATAAATACAGGATGGGGAAAAGCACATCACGAACAGACACAGATTATGCAAGGGTGGAGAGGAAAAGGGAGAGAGAACTTATGAAACCTCCTCGTACAAATGATAGGTGAATATTACGTGACTCTAACCGGACAGCACTGATACAATAAATACAGAATATCCAAAGAAAAGCGGCACATTTCGTCACAGTTTCTATAGTAAGCGTCACGGAGATGCTCATCCATCTCAAGTATCAGACCTTACAAAAGAGATGTGTATAGCGGTGTCTTTTACTGTCACGATTCAGAGAGCGTAAGTTCCTAGTACAGTCAACCAAGAGATTCCTTCCTCCGAAGTATATCTCGCGAAATGAACATGAATCTAAAATTACAGAATCAACCAACAGAATCGCTCTTCCAGCGCACTATTCACTTTCGGGAATGTTATGTAAAGTATGACAGCAAAGGACCTGGAAGAGCAGCTGAACGGATTGGACCGCGTCTTGAAAGGAGGATATAAAATGAACATCAACAAAAGAAAAACGAGAATAATGGAATGTAGTCGAATTAAATCGGTCGATGCTGCGGGAATTAGATTAGCAAATGAGACGCTTAAAGTCGTAAATGAGTTTTGCTACTTGGGGAGCAAAATAACTGATGAGGGTCGAAGTAGAGAGGATATAAAATGTAGACTGGCAATGGCAAGGAAAGCGTTTCTGAAGAAGAGAAATTTGTTAACATCGAATATAGATTTAAGTGTCAGGAAGTCTTTTCTGAAAGTATTTGTATGGAGTGTAGCCATGAATGGAAGTGGAACGTGGACGATAAATAGCTTAGACAAGAAGAGAATAGAAGCTTTAGAAATGTAGTACTACAGAAGAATGCTGAAGATTAGATGGGTAGACCACATAACTAATGAGGAGGTATTGAATAGAATTGGGGAGAAGAGGAGTTTGTGACACAACTTGACCAGAAGAAGGGATCGGTTGGTAGGACATGTTCTGAGGCATCAAGGGATCACCAATTTAGTATTGGAGGGCAGCGTGGAGGTTAAAAATCATAGAGGGATACCAAGAGACGAATACACTAAACGGATTCAGTAGGTACTGGGAGATGAAGAACCTTGCACAGGTTAGAGTAGCATGGAGTGCTGCATCAAACCAGTCTCAGGACTGAAGACCACAACAACAACAACAACAACAACAACAACAACATGTATCTCCGTCACACACCAAATGATTGCTTGTGTAGAGAGAAAGGAAGAGGTTTAATATTCCGCCGACAACGAAATGATTAGACACAGAGCACGAGGTCGAATTGGGGAGGAATCGGCTGCACCCTTCCAAAGCATTCACCCCAGCGTTTGTGTTAAGTGCTTTAGGGAATACGAATCCAGAGTCTCAGCATTAAAGCCACCTCACTTGGCGCGCGCGCGCGTGTGTGTGTGTGTGTGTGTGTGTGTGTGTGTGTGTGTGTGTGTGTGTGTGTGAGAGAGAGAGAGAGAGAGAGAGAGAGAGAGAGAGAGAGAGAGAGAGAGAGAGAGAGAGGGGGGGGGGGACCTTTATGGTTTTCAAGAGACGCTTATATCATACCACATTTCGTGCAAAATTATGCTAATTTCATGTAACGACGATGGAGGTGGATAGCAATAACGCTTCATCTACATCAACATCCATACTCTGCAAGCCACCTGACGGTGTGTGGCACAGGGTACCCTGAGTACCTATCGGTTCTCCCATCTATTCCAGTCTCGTATTGTTCGTGGAACGGATTGTCGGTATGCTTCTGTGTGGGCTGTAACCTCTCTGATTTTATCCTCATGGTCTCTTCGCGAGATACACGTAGGAGGGAGCAATATACTGCTTGACTCCTCGATGAAGTTATGTTCTCGAAACTTCAACAAAAGCCCGTACCGAGCTACTGAGCGTCTCTCCTGCAGAGTCTTCCACTGGAGTTTATCTATCATCTCCGTAACGCTTTCGCGATTACTAAACGATCCTGTAACGAAGCGCGCTGCTCTCCGTTGGATCTTCTCTATCTCTTCTATCAACCCTATCTGGTACGGATCCCACTCTGCTGAGCAGTATTCAAGCAGTGGGCGAACAAGCGTACTGTAACGTACTTCCTTTGTTTTCGGATTGCATTTCCTTAGGATTCTTCCAATGAATCTCAGTCTGGCATCTGCTTTACCGACGATCAACTTTATATGATCATTCCATTTTAAATCACTCCTAATGCGTACTCCCAGATAATTTATGGAATTAACTGCTTCCAATTGCTGACCTGCTATTTTGTAGCTAAATGATAACGGATCTATCTTTCTATGTATTCGCAGCACATTACACTTGTCTACATTGAGATTGAATTGCCATTCCCTGCACCATGCGTCAATTCGCTGCAGATCCTCCTGCATTTCAGTACAATTTTCCATTGTTACAACCTCTCGATACACCACAACATCATCTGCAAAAAGCCTCAGTGAACTTCCGACCTTATCCACAAGGTCACTTATATATATTGTGAATAGTAACGGTCCTACGACACTCCCCTGCGGCACACCTGAAATCACTCTTACTTCGGAAGACTTCTCTCCATTGAGAATGACATGCTGCGTTCTGTTATGTAGGAACTCTTCAATCCAATCACACAATTGGTCTGATAGTCCATATGCTCTTACTTTGTTCATTAAACGACTGTGAGGAACTGTATCGAACGCCTTGCGGAAGTCAAGAAACACGGCATCTACCTGTGAACCCGTGTCTATAGCCCTCTGAGTCTCGTGGACGAATAGCGCGAGCTGGGTTTCACAGGACCGTCTTTTTCGAAACCCATGCTGATTCCTACAGAGTAGATTTCTAGTCTCCAGAAAAGTCATTATACTCTTCAAAGTAGGCCACGAAGGCTCAATAATATTGGGATCTGATGATTGTGGTGGCCAGGAGAATTGAGACAATTCATCCCCGTGCTCACAAAATCAGTTGTGGACGATGTGAGCTGTGAGAACAAGGGCTCTATCGCTTTGGAATACGTCACCATTGGTCACAACCATAGTACCATGGGATGGACCCGATCAGCCAAAATTATTCCATAATTCATGGCTGTAATGTGTCCTAGCAGAGTATCTGTGGGGCCCATAGAATACCGCGATGTTGCTACCCAGACTATCGCCGAACCCCCTCTACGTTTCACTCTTGGGACGTGAACTGAGTCAGAATTTCGAAACAGTGTGAAACAAGACTCACCCCACTTTCTTCCATTGCTCCTCAGTCCAGGCTTTGCGGGTTTGACACCACGTTTTCCTGTCATTGCCATTTGCATCACTGATAATCGTTATGGAATTCCAGCTCGCCCTGCAATTCCCAGCTTATCGAGCTTCTTCGTGTTATGGTGCTGACAATGTCCGAGAGAGAGACATTCTGTTTTTGCAGTTACACCTGTCGTTCTCTTATTTTTCGTCGCAGTCCTATTTCATAACCGTCCCGTCAATACTACTCAATACACTCTTCAGTCCGCTCTGCGACTTAGCGTATGACATTATGTGAGGCATAAATCATGGATCTGGTGCCACATTTAACACCAAACACTTCGTCTCCCTTAGTTACGGAAGCATCTACCATACGAGCGCCAACAATTGTCCCACTTACAATTCACTTAATGCTCTCGCACCTATACAGAATGCTGTTCTGACCACGACTGACATCTGAAAAGTATTGAGCACAGTGCACAGGTGCCGCTCGTCGTCAAATACAACATGGCAACCTGCCGGCTTCGATAGCATCTGCAAATGTGTTGAAGCATGCACTTCTCCAGTGTTATTTTTGTCCAACCCCTGTATATCTCACTCCAATCTCGATACCATCATGGCACTACTGGCCATTAAAATTGCTACACCACCAAGATGACGTGCTACAGACGCGAAATTTAACAGACAGGAAGAAGATGCTGTGATATCCAAATAATTAGCTTTTCAGAGCATTCACACAACGTTGGCGACGGTGGCGACACCTATAACGTGCTGACATGAGGAAAGTTTCCAACCGATTTCTCATACACAAACAGCAGTTGACTGGCGTTTCCTGGTGAAACGTTGTTGAGATGCCTCGTGTAAGGAGGAGAAATGCGTACCATCACGTTTCCGACTTTGACAAAGGTCTGATTGGAGCCTATCGCGATAGCGGTTTATCGTATCTCGACATTGCTGCTCGCATTGGTCGAGATCCATTGACTGTTAGCAGAATATGGAATCGGTGGGTTCAGGAGGGTAATACGGAACGCCGTGCTGGATCCCAACGGTCTCGTATCACTAGCAGTCGGGATGACAGGCATCTTCTCCGCATGGCTGTAACGGATCGTGTAGCCACGTCTCGATCCCTGAGTCAACAGATGGGGACGTTTGCAAGACAACAACCATCTGCACGAACAGTTCGACGACGTTCGCAGCACCATGGACTATCAGCACGGAGACCATGGCTGCGGTTACCCTTGACGCTGCATCACATACAGGAACGCCTGCGATGGTGTACTCAACGACGAACCTGGGTGCACTAATTGCAAAATGTCATTTTTTCTGGTGATTCTAGGTTCTGTTTACTGCATCAATATGGTCGCATCCGTGTTTGGCTACATCGCGGTGAACGCACATTGGAAGCGTGTATTCGTCGTCGCGATACTGGCGTATCACGCGGCGTGATGGTATGGGGTGTCATTGGTTACACGTCTCGGTCACCTCTTGTTCACATTGACGGCACTTCGAGCAGTGGACGTTACATTTCAGATGTGTTACGACCCGTGGCTCTAACCTTCATTCGATCCCTGCGAAACCCTACATTTCAGCAGAATAATGCACGATCGCATGTTGCAGGTCCTGTACGGGCCTTTTTGGAAACAGCGCATTCTCCAGATCTCTCACCAATTGAAAACGTCTGGTCAATGGTGGCCGAGCAACTGGCTCGTCACAATAAGCCAGTCACTACTCTTGATCAACTGTGGTATCGTGTTGAAGCTGCTTGGGCTGATGTACCTGTACACGCCATCCAAGCTCTGTTTGACTCAATGCCCAGGCGTATGGAGGCCGTTACTAAAGCCAGAGGTGGTTGTTCTGGGTACTGATTTCTCGGGATCTATGCACCCAAATTGCGAGAAAATGTAATCACATGTCAGTTCTAGTATAATATATTTGTCCAATGAATACCCGTTTATCATCTGTATTTCTTTTTGGTGTAGCAATTTTAATGACCAGTAGTGTATAGTGAATAATTTGTGTAAAGTATTTATGTGCGAATCATGTACATTTCTAATGAAGAAGAGCGCGATTCACATTCGTGTCCAGATGGTCCAGCTTTCGTTAGTAAGGCTTTCTGTCAGTATGGTCAAGTAGCTAGTAAAACGGTAAGCCTGAGCGAAGCAATTTCTCTTCACTGCATACCATTATTTTTGCTCCAGATAACACAATATACATTGCCTGATAGGTAAGAGGGACAGATGTGAGGACCATGATTCATCTGTGGACAAAAGAACAAAGCGGCGATACACTGACCGTCAAACATAGAGGTTGACCTCCTAGGTAGTTTACTGAACTGCAGGGACTTGAACTTCCCTACTACTAGACCAGATGTTCGTCTGTTTACACAGAACGACGTATAGGCTAAAGTAGTGTGTGCTTTCTACGAACTGTTCGCTTTGTTCTCAGAACTTGCCCTTGGGTGGGGAACTCTGAACTGCAGTCGCGGCGATCTCGGTCTTCGTCGCTTCCTGCTGGTGAGCTCTCTGCAAATGGCTCATTTCCAGGAATCCGATTGCTCATAACTATTGAACAACGATGTTTCACAGCATCCGGAGAAACACTGCGCAATACTGTGTGTGGCGCGGCCAGTCACCGAACTCGTAAGTCTGGACGTTGGTTGTTTTTCGAATACCATTTGCAATAACAATAAACGAGACCCAAGGTCAGAGGGAGAAGTAGGAGGACAGAAAACGGGTGTGGGGAGGCAGTGGGCGTAGAGAATGGGGTGGAGGAGATGCGCGAAGACGTGGGGAAGCAGGAGTTCTGTTGATGTGTATCCATTACCCATAAATATTTAGCAGTTGCGAAGCGTTGCCCAGGTTCAGAAAATCACTGAAACATTTGCTGCTGATAGGCCAGAACACAAGCGAACGTTGTGAAATTAAACATATTATAAACGTGTACATTCTCTTTTCTTTCTTTTCCATTTAACCAGGAAGAGCCACAGGAACGCGTATCCGGGTACAGTTAATTAGAAGTAAATTCTTTCCATGTTTAATTAACGAAGATCGTATAAAAGTCACGGTGCTTTAAATTTCACAAATGCAGTTTTTTTTATGTCTGTGTAATAACAAGTCTGTATAAGCGTAGCGTAATAACGGTTAAACATTTAGTCAGAAATGCAGTTGTATGAAAAATGAAATTAATTTTTGGGAGATTAGAAAAAATAAAGAGTAAGCTGCGAATTTGCTGGACATTGCAGTTCGCTCTACATGGGACTGTCCTGACAGCGATTCGTGCAATAAGTTTGGAAGTATGGGGAATCATGAGATAGGATGAAAAATTTTGAAGGAAAGCAAAGCATTGAAACTACGCAAAAAAACAGTGCTGAATTGGCTGATGCTGATGACAGGGATGTTATTCTCTGATGGCGAAAGGAACAGTTACTATGCGTTCACACCATAGCAATGAATGTCACTGTGTTAGCATATTTCTTCTTCTGAGAAGTGATCCTAAATTATTCTGCCTGGAGCGAGGTATGTCGCCTGTCGGTGAACTTCCAATATTAAGAACCTCGCCATAGTCTGAGAGTCTTGATTTTGGCCAAATATGTCCACCAATGATCCGTACGATTTCCTCAACAAGAAAATGGAGAGTATTACAGGTTGATTGCGTGACACACGGAATGGCAGCTCCAACAGATTCCTTTGAAAAGTCGGGCACAGAGCAACCGGCGAGAAGATAACTGCAGCATGGCTTGCGTGTTGCAAGGATAGCTGTCATTGTGTCTGTGGGAGAGGCAGGATGTTCCAAACAGCTTTTCTCTGCTTGTGCTACGTGCTGCCCTCTTCAAATGGCAGCCCACGTTAAATGCAACGTTACGTTCTAGTAACGGTCCGCGTCTTCTACACTACTGGCCATTAAAATTGCTACACCACGAAGATTACGTGCTACAGACGATAAATTTAACTGACAGGAAGAAGATGCTGTGATATGCAAATGATTAGCTTTTCAGAGCATTTACACAAGGTTGGCGCCGGTGGCGACACCTACAAAGCGCTGACATGAGGAAAGTTTCCAACCGATTTCTCATACACAAACAGCAGTTGACCGGCGTTGCCTGGTGAAACGTTGTGATGCATCGTGTGAGGAGGAGAAATCGTACCATCACGTTTCCGACTTTGATAAAGGTCGGATTGTAGCCTGTCGCGATTGCGGTTTATCGTATCGCGACATTGCTGCTCGCCTTGGTCGAGATCCAATGACTGTTAAAACAATATGGAATCGGTGGGTTCAGGAAGGTAATACGGAACGCCGTGCTGGATCCCAACGGCCTCGTATCACTAGCAGTCGAGATGACCGGCATCTTACCCGCATGGCTGTAACGGATCGTGCAGCCACGTCTCGATCCCTGAGTCAACAGATGGGAACGTTTGCAAGACAACAACCACCTGCACGAACAGTTCGACGACGTTTGCAGCAGCATGGACTGTCAGGTCGGAGACCATGGCTGCGGTTATCCTTGACGCTGCATCTCAAACAGGAGCGCCTGCGATGGTGTACTTAACGACGAACCTGGGTGCACGAATGGCAGAGCGTCATTTTTTCGGATGAATCCAGGTTCTGTTTACAGCATCATGATGGTCGCAGCCGTGTTTGGCGACATCGCGGTGACGCACATTGGAAGCGTGTATTCGTCATCGCCATACTAGCATATCACCCGGCGTGATGGTATGGGATGCCATTGGTTACACGTCTTGGTCACCTCTTGTTCGCATTGACGGCACTTTGAACAGTGGACGTAACATTTCGGATGTGTTACAGGTCCTGTACGGACCTTTCTGGATACAGAAAATGTTCGACTGCTGCCCTGGCCAGCACATTCTCCAGATCTCTCACCAATTGAAAACGTCTGGTCAATGGTGGCCGAGCAACTGGCTCGTCACAATACTCCAGTCACTACTCTTGATCAACTGTGGTATAGTGTTGAAGCTGCATGGGCAGCTGTACCTGTACACGCTATCCAAGCTCTGTTTGACTCAATGCCCAGGCGTATCAAGGCCGTTATTACGGCCAGAGGTGGTTGTTCTGGGTACTGATTTCTCGGGATCTATGCACCCAAATTGCGTGAAAATGTAATCACATGTCAGTTCTAGTACAATATATTTGTCCAATGAATACCCGTTTATCATCTGCATTTCTTCTTGGTGTAGCAATTTTAATGGCCAGTAGTGTAAATAATAACTTATAGAATTCATAAAGTGTAATTAAACAAGTACTCTCAACATTGGCAAAGAAGAAACATGGACAGCTTCAGATAACAAATTCATATAAACGTGTAGGTAATAGGTTGTTGCTTAAGTTCGTAGCGTTTTTGTTTTGTATATTAGTACTCCGGTTGCTATGGGTTTATGTATCGATTGTAATTTTTTTTAAATTTGTAGTTCACTGTTGCTATTTGAGTTTACGTGTTGTCATTTTATCATTTGGAGATAGTGAGTTTAACTATAGACGCTAGAAAATGGAATGCCAAATGGAGAAATCGGAACACTTCCGATAAATTCCTCTGTTTGAATTTAATATATCGATGACAGCAGCAGAGGCAGCCAGAAATATTCGCACCGTGTATGAGGATAATGCCATTGGACAGAGGACGGAAAGAAATTGGTTTTCTCGTTTTAAGGAAGATCTTTTTGAGATTAGAAACTTGCCACGTGCGGGAAGAACTTCGTGGTTTGATGAAGATAGTTTAAATGTATTAATCTACGTCATTGTACTCGATAACTGGCAAATGTAATGAATGGACTGTGATCATTCCACCATCGTGAGGCACTTGCATGTAATAGCAAAGGTTCAAAAATTGGGTATATGCGTACTGCACAAGCCAAAATCACAAAAATCAGTGGGTGACAGCAGGTGCATCTCTGGTTGCTCGGCATCAATTAGGTCGTGAACAACACCGAATGGACTCTTTATTCTAAAATACGAAAAGAAAGGAATGAATGAGCGTAAACAAAGCAGCAACCTTCCGTAGAAAGACCTGCGCGCAAATGTAGTCCAAGTCCAACAAAAACGGCCAGGAAGACTGCGTGAAGCAATGATACTCTATAATAACGACCGCCCGCATTCTGTAAGACTGACAAAAAACACTATACAGGAGTTGGGTTGGAAGGTCATTTCGCACTCACGTTATTCACCTATCTTACGCCCTTAGATTTCCACCTTTCCCCTTCTCTGTCGAACAACCCTCAACGAACTTTTTTTCCGAAGGAAAATACGCTTTGAACATGACTCGACGTGTTCTCCGCCTCGAAACCAAGAAGTTTCTACAGTCACAGTATCGAAGAGTTACCCCAGCGATGGTAGATTGTTGTAAATAGCGAAGAGGAATATATTATTGATGACTAAATTCTCTGTTATATGTATTAAACTTACGGAAAAACGCTACGAACTTATGTAACAACCCACTATAAAAGAATACAGAATCTCATAGCAAGACAATATAGCTTCGTTAATATCAGGGGCGATCAAAAGTTTCCGCTTGCGGGTGTTGCTGCAGTGTAAATGCAACGTAGCGCGACTCCGATGCGGGTATAAGTACACTACTGGCCATTAAAATTGCTACACCAAGAAGAGATGCAGATGATAAACGGGTATTCATTGGACAAATATATTATACTAGAACTGACATGTGATTACATTTTCACGCAGTTCGGGTGCATAGATCCTGAGAAATCAGTACCCACAACAACCATCTCTGGCCGTAATAACGGCCTTGATACGCCTGGGTATTGAGTCAAACAGAGCTTGAATGGCGTGTACAGATAAAGAGCCGGTTGCTCGGCCACCATTGACCATACGTTTTCAATTGGTGGGGGATCTGGAGAATGTGCTGGCCAGGTCAGCAGTCTAACATTTTCTGTATCCAGAAAGGCCCGTACAGGACCTGAAACATGCGGTTGTGCATTATCCTGCTGAAATGTAGGGTTTCGCATGGATCGAATGAAGGGTCGTAACACATTTGAAATGTAACGTCCACTGGTCAAATTGCCGTCAATGCGAACAAGAGGTGACTGAGACGTGTAACCAATGACATCCCATACCATCACGCCGGGTGATACGCCAATATGGCAATGACGAATACACGCTTCCAATGTGCGTTCACCGCGATGTCGCCAAACACGGCTGCGACCATCATGATGCTGTAAACAGAATCTGGATTCATCCCAAAAAATTACGTTTTGCCATTCGTGCACCTAGGTTCGTCGTTCAGTGAACCATCGCAGGCGCTCCTGTCTGTGATGCAGCGTCAAGGGTAACCGCAGTCATGGTCTCCGAGCTGATAGTCCATCCTGCTGCAAACGTCGTCGAACTGTTCGTGCAGATGGTTGTTGCCCTGCAAGCGTCCCCATCTGTTGACTCAGGGATCGAGACGTGGCTGCACGATCCGTTACAGCCATGCGGACAAGATGCCTGTCATCTCGACTGCTAGTGATACGAGGCCGTTGGGATCCAGCACGGCGTTCCGTATTACCCTCCAGAACCCACCGATTCCGTATTTTGCTAACAGTCATTGGATCTCGACCAACCCGAGTAGCAATGTCGCGATACGATAAACCGCAACCGCGAAAGTCCACAATCCGACCTTTATCAAAGTCGGAAACGTGATGGTACGCATTTCTCCTCCTTACACAAGGCATCACAACAACGTTTCACCGGGAAACGCCTGTCAACTGCTGTTTGTGTGTGAGAAATGGGTTGGAAACTTTCCTCATGTCAGCACGTTGTAGGTGTCGCCACCGTCGACAACCTTGTGTGAATGCTCTGAAAAGCTAATCATTTACATATCACAGCATCTTCTTCCTGTCTGTTAAATTTCGCGTCTCTAGCACGTTATCTTCGTGGTGTAGCAATTTTAGTGGCCAGTGGTGTAGTACCGACGTGTAAGCAAGCGATTCGTGTGGCATTCTTGTTTTTACGACGCGAGTGCGGTAAATGGGTAAATGTGAACTGTGGTGATGTTACCAATTCGACCAAACAGGACCAATGTGCTGTTACTCCTTTCTTGGCTATCGAAGGACAAACATCGTTAGAAATCCATCGGAGAATGAAGAATGTGTATGGGGCAGCACATCTGTTGGAAACCACCAGTGTGAAATGGTGCGCGGGGTTCTGTGCTGGGTGCTGCTTTTCATGATAACGCAATCCCCTATCGGAATTTTCGCAGCGCAGAAGTTACACTAACTCATGTGGGAGGCACTCTAGCTCCTGCCCTATAATCATGATCTCTCCCCACACGATTTTCACGCCCTCAGTTTCTTTAAAAAAAAAAGCTTTTTTCTATTGAGTTTGGGGTGGCCGAGCGGTTCTAGGCGCTTCAGTCTGGAACCGCGCGACTGCTACGGTCACAGGTTCGAATCCTGCCTCGGGCATGGATGTGTGTGATGTCCTTTGGTTAGTTAGGTGTAAGAAGCTCTAAGTTCTAGGGGACTGATGACCTCAGAGCCATTTGAACCATTTTTTTTTTTTCTGTTGAGTTTTCCCATTAACTGTCGAAAGTTATCTATAGTGGAGGCATTCCGTTATTAACAACTGATCGAAAAACTCAATAAAACTTTAGAGAGCAAACCTGAAAAATCACTGGAATATGGCAAAAATAATTCATAGTCAACACATCGAAAATAAAATTAAATAAATTAACAGTGAAGTCAAACTACTAATTGGTGACTTTGTTTACTTGCGTTAACTGAATACAGTAGCAGTACGCACAGCAAAAGAAATAAATAGGGGCTCGGAGTTCTTTTAGCGAATTAAAATGAGTTTTCGAAAGCTCGATTTAGTTTCCGGTTTCCGATACGTCTTAAACGAAGAGTTAAAAATAAGTGTGCGTTACTGGTTTTGACGTATGGGACAGCCATATGACCTAAAGAGAAAACCATTTAAATCTGAAAGGAAAGGAGTTATATCAGGGCTGAATTTCCTGGTTTCGTTGTAGTCAGTAGAGATGGAGAACAAGCTCGGATTGGGCAAGAGGAGAGAAGGAAATCGGCCGTGTCCTTACAAATGAACCATCCTGGCATTTAAGAAACTCGCGGCAAAATTCAATCTCAATGTCCGGATGAGGATTTGAATTGCTTTCCTCCACCCAGACACGAGCAGTGGAGCCGCTCCCCCGATCCTCCTCCCCCCTCCCCCCCTCTCTGTCTCTGTCTCTGTCTCTCTCTCTCTCTCTCTCTCTCTCTCTCTCTCTCTCTCTCTCTCTGTCCGCAGCTCGTGGTCGTGCGGTAGCGTTCTCGCTTCCCACGCCCGGATTCCCGGGTTCGATTCCCGGCGGGCTCAGGGATTTTCTCTGCCTCGTGATGACTGGGTGTTGCGTGATGTCCTTAGGTTGGTTAGGTTTAAGTAGTTCTAAGTTCTAGGGGACTGATGACCATAGATGTTAAATCCCATAGTGCTCAGAGCCGTTTGGTTGGTTGGTTTTGGGGAAAGAGACCAAACAGCGAGGTCATCGGTCTCATCGGATTAGGGAAGGAAGTCGGCCGTGCCCTTTCAGAGGAACCATCCCAGCATTTGCCTGGAGCGATTTAGGGAAATCACGGAAAACCTAAATCAGGATGGCCGGACGCGGGATTGAACCGTCGTCCTCCCGAATGCGAGTCCAGTGTGCTAACCACTGCGCCACCTCGCTCGGTGAGAGCCGTTTGAACCATCTCTCTCTCTCTCTCTCTCTCTCACTCACTCACTCACTCACACACACACACACACACACACACACACACACACACACACACACACACACACATTAAGAACTCTCACTATCATAGGGTACCGATGAGAGGGTTATCAAACGTCAAACATATATCTACGTCTTCTTTATACAACGTTTGACACAGTTTTATTAACTCATTTTTATTACGTCACTTTGTTGTCTGTTTATTCAGTACAAATTTCACAATTGATTTTAAATTAAATTCTCAATGAGCTAGGGACTTTCAAATAAGGACGTAGCCAACGAGGTGTGTGTTTGTGTGTGTGTGTGTGTGTGTGTGTGTGTGGGGGGGGGGGGGGGGGGGAGGGAGTGTCCAAGGTGTCTATGACAATACATGTAAAATTTAAAAGGAAGAACATGGGGCACTTCCAGTAGATAACTGATGCATGAATAGGTCACTTAAGTCACTAACAGTTTTACTACGCAGCAAATATAAGAATTGTTTGCGATTTTTAAAGACGTCTTCTCTCTGCACTTCTTACTATTATTTATTGCATCCGTCCCAGCTTCTTCGTTTAAAATTTTACGAGTAGGCCCTATTTTCATAGGTATTAAAAATTCACAAGCATAAATTTTCAGGACTATCTGTATGGGGCTAGGAGAAATTATTTTATACTTTAAAAAGTCATTTTTAAAAACGTGTTACATTAAAAGGATTTTTTATTTAAATAATTTTTGTTTATGAAAAAGGGTACGATGGGGTAAGAATGTTTCTCTGACTCTTCCGTATTATTTCAGATATCAGTGATATAATCTAAAGGAAGAAAGCCAATCGGTTTATAAAAGGAAAGTGATGTCATTCCAGGAAATGGAATGCACTGTGGAACACATATACGAAACTGTTGGGTTCACAAAGTTTGCTACGAAGATCATGTTGCTTCACATTGTACACCTGAAAATTCTTTGAGGAGAAGAAGAAGAAGAAGAAGAAGAAGAAAACTGAGCAAGTAGTTACGCATTACATGCTAAGGGCTATTAAGAAGTGGACTCACATATCATTGCTCATCACTTGAACGCTGAACAACGGCGAAATATTTTCTGCCACTATGGAACGAGATAAAAATTATTGTAATTACAGCGAATTTGTATTCCTCGATTCTGGGTAAGAGATTATTTTGTCAAAAACTTGTTGAATATTCTCAAATGTGAATGTCGGGAGCAAAAAGTGTTTTTAGGACTGCGGTGTCTCTGTACAAGGTACGTCGAAATTGATAAAACTATTCGGAGGCTGAATCAACCATGTGTCCTTCAGAGACGCTCTTATTCCAGAAAGCCACGCTTAATCTTGAGAAGGAGATTACTCGAATCCTGATGATAATATGGAGACGGATTTTGGCAGACGGAGAAATGACTAAAACAGGTAGTGATGTATGCCGGTTTCTGGACAACTTTTCCCAGATATCTCAGAAAATTAACCTGCGATTCCGTATCGTGATGCTAGTTATAGCAATGTAATGTTTCAGTGTAGTTATTTTCACTAGTGTTACGTCAGTAGTTTGTCAAACTAACAGTCATGTTGGTTCGTCACGGTATTTTGTGCCTTCATTGGTTGTCAAGCTGAGATCAGTGAAGTACCTTCGGTAGCCTGTAGCGGCGAAATCTTGTGATGTGATCATCGCCCCCCTGTCATCTACATTCTCACTGTGCAGGGAGATGTGACTGAACCATTAGTAAAAGATTGTAGACCACCTGCCTCGATTTTTAGTTGATTTATGTACACCAGATTCTTTCTAGGTGTTCCAGAGATGTTGATTTCGTGACTGTGCAAAGCACATTTCGGGAATTGAGAGGGAATAATTTTTGCTAGTTTTTTTTCGTGGTCTTACTAGATTGTTGCATATTGTAGTCGCTATTCTACCAGTCACTGATGTGTTACCATCGTCATCCGTAACATATAATGTGCTGAGTAAAGCCATTCTCCAGAGTTCTCCATACATTACAGGGTTAACCTGCACGGATCCCAATTTTTCCTGCATGGTTTATAGTTTCCTCTACACACTTACCAATTAATCGTCACGAGGTCTTTTTTATCTCTTGGAATCCAAGAAATTATATCCTTGCTCCGGATACTATCGATCCGCAGCGGGAAAGTAAACCACAACACGCAGTTTGTATCTGGTCTACGCCTACATATTGGCTCTATCTGCTCAGCCACGTTCAAGCTCCATCCCCCCCCCCCCCCCCCCCCAAAAAAAAAAATAGGGTGTTACAGAATACGTTAAAATAAAAAGTGATTATATGCTCCCAACCCTCCATTCGAAGGTGTGTGGAAATCGGCAGACGGCGTTCCAGAGTTAATTCGGACCAAAAACCAGAAAACTACTTGTCAACTGTTTTAACATCACCAAATCGTTACAACAGCGGTGGAATAAGTCTCGTTAATAAGTTCCAAGGACCTTTCATGAATCACAGAGAAAATCTCGGGCCTCGACGTACGCCGTAAAATATGAACCATCCTCAACCGGACGAGAATAGAACAGGGCAAATGGTAGGTTTCGCTTTATCGATGGGGAAAAGCCGCTTGACCAGAATGTGGCGTGGTGCCAATAGACAATCCTGGTCAGCGATCCTACCCGTCATGTAATCGATTACATAAAAAAATCTGATTCTGTTTGTGACATTTGTCATTTGTCCCTTTGTTCTTTTACATGAACTTATACATTGTTTTTTAACTATTGATTTTATCTTACATATATGTGATTTGCTGTGCCATACGCGAAATAAATACAGAAAAAATCACTGTGACAAATAATTAGCGATTCATTGCATTATAAGGAGATAAGAAAATGAGTGAGTAGTTTACTGTGCTCGACTGAATAACTTCTCGAGAAATTTTCCGTGCGGTGTTGTAGCACGCCACACACAATATTCTTATGTCTGAAATCTGCTACATTGTTCGACTGCCTCTGCTGTACAGAAGTCATGCGTGCTGGCGCGTACGTCCTCGGTGCATTGTCTCTGTGGAACGGAAGCTTCTTTCTGTGTATAATTCCACTGACGTAACGCAGCCTGTCTCTAAGCTATCGCTAAATTACGTCTGACAAATGACAGCGTACTGTTCTGAAAGGAGGCGCGGCCCATTGGTTCTTCTGTCCCTGACTTAGTGTCTACGTAGATGAGAGAATGGTAATTTATAAAGGCAGGAAGGACATCTACATCTACATCTACATCTACATGGTTACTCTGCAATTCACACTTAATTGCCTGGCAGAGGGCTTATCAAACCATTTTCAGACTACTTCTCTACCATTCCACTCTCGAATGGCGCTTGAGAAAAAGGAACACCTAAATCTTTCCGTTCGAGCTCTGATTTCTCTCATTTTATTATGATGATCATTTCTCCCTACGTAGGCGGGTGTCAAAAAAATATTTTCGCATTCGGAAGAGAAAGTTGGTGATTGAAATTTCGCCGCAAAGAAAACCGCCTTTGTTGCAGTGAGTGACACCCCAACTCGCGTATCATATCAGTGACACACTCACCCCTATTGCGCGATCACACGAAACGAGCTGCCCTTCTTTGCACTTTTTCGATGTCCTCCGTCAATCCTATTTGGTAAGGATACCACACCACGCAGCAATATTCCAGCAGAGGACGGACAAATGTTTGTCGCATCTTCTAAATGTTTTGCCAACAAAGCGCAGTCTTTGTTTCGCCTTCCCCACAATATTATCTATGTGGTCTTTCCAATTTAAGTTGGTCGTAATTGTAATTCCTAAGTATTTAGTCGAATTGACAGCCCTTAGATTTATGCGATTTATCGTATACCCAAAATTTATCGGATTTCTTTTAGTACCCGTGTGGATGACCTCGTACTTTTCTTTGTTTAGTGCCAAATGCCACTTTTCGCACCATACAGAAATTCTCTCTAGATCATTTTGTAATTGGAATTGATCGTCTGATGATTTTACTAGACGGTAAATTACAGCGTCATCTGCAAATAGTCTAAGGGGGCTGCTCAGATTATCACTTAGATCATTTATGTAAATCAGGAACAGCAGAGGGCCTATGACACTACCTTGCGGAACGCCACATATCACTTCTGTTCTACTCGATGATTTACCGTCTATCACTTCGAACTGTTTCTTCTCTGAGAGGAAATCACGAATCCAGTCACACAACTGAGACAATACTCCACATGCACCCAATTTGATTAATAGTCGCTTGTGAGGAACGGCATAAAAAGCCTTCTGGAAATCTAGGAATATGAAATCGATCTGAGATCCCTTGTCGACAGCACTCATTATTTCATGAGAGTAAAGAGCTAGCTGCGCTGCACAAGAGCGATATTTTCTGAATCCGTTTTGGTTGTGTATCAGTAAGTCATTTCCTTCAAGGTGACTGGTAATGTTAGAGTACAGTATATGCTCCAAAATCGTACTGCAAATTGAAGTCAGTGATATGGGTCTGTAATTAAATGGGTTACTCCTATTTCCTTCCTTGAATATTGGTGTGACCTTTGCTACTTTCCAGTCTTTAGGAACAGACCTTTCGACAAATCAGGGTTTCACGTCCCGTCGACGACGTGGTCTCTAGAGACGCAGCACAAGCTCAGACTGGGGAAGGAAACTACCCGTATTCGCTTTAAGCGATTTAGGGAAATAACAGAAAATCTAAATTCACATAGTAGGACAGGAATCTGTACTGCCACACTCTAGAGTACGAGCCCAAGTCTGATCACTGCAGAACCTCACTCGGTGATAACTTATTTTCGTAATCTGAAGCTAGGCCCAAACTTGTTCATTTCTAACCTGACAAGGAGGGGTAGTGAGGCGTGTAATTCATGGTCGTCATGCTGATAACTAGGATCATGAGTTTAACTCCAGACATCCTGTAATAGGCTCGAGTTGAGATTCATAGGAAGAATTCTAAGAAAATGTGACTCATCAACGAAAGAAGTAGCTTACAAAACGCTTGTTCGTCCGATTCTTGAGTATTGCTCATCAGTATGGGACCCTTACCAGGTTGGATTAATAGAAGAGATAGACATGATCCAGCGAAAAGCAGCGCGATTCGTCATGGGGACATTTAGTCAGCGCGAGAGCGTTACGGAGATGCTGAACAAGCTCCAGTGGCGGACACTTCAAGAAAGGCGTTACGCAATACGGAGAAGTTTATTATCGAAATTACGAGAGAGCACATTCCGGGAAGAGATGGGCAACATATTACTACCGCCCACATATATCTCGCGTAATGATCACAACGAAAAGATCCGAGAAATTAGAGCAAATACGGAGACTTACAAGCAGTCGTTCTTCCCACGCACAATTCGTGAATGGAACAGGGAAGGGGGGATCAGATAGTGGTACAATAAGTACCCTCCGCCACACACCGTAAGGTGGCTCGCGGAGTATAGATGTAGATGAGTTGTTCAAATGGCTCTGAGCACTATGCGACTTAACTGCTGAGGTCATCAGTCCCCTAGAACATAGAACTACTTAAACCTAACTAACCGAAGGACGTCACACACATCCATGCCCGAGGCAGGATTCGAACCTGCGACCGTAGCGGTCGCGCGGTTCCAGACTGTAGTGCCTAGAACCGCTCGGCCACCCCGGCCGGCGGCTCGAGTGGGCTGTTGAACGTTTCAGACTGCCCAGCTCATAAACTGGTTACTATGTGTCTAAGCGAGTTTCAAAAAGAGACCACGATTACTGTCCTCTTAGATAGTCGCTTTGCCACTAAGCTCACTTTTTTTGCTTCTCCAGTTCGTTGCCCTAATTTACAGTCTGGATTCTATCGATGGACAGGCAAGAGCAATCATTGTTAGAAAATGTCTTTGACTTTTAAAGTATGCAGTTGCACTGCCTACAGTCTTTCGAGAAGATTTAAAACCAGTTCGTTAATTAATATTGGGGCCGGATTTTACAAGGGTAAAGCGACCGCAGTCGTAGGTACCACATACGATCTACATTCATTATCATTCGCTAATGTACAATTTCGATCCATTAAGTGACCATGACGGATATACCGATCATGGCCTGCTCGTCATCAGTAGATTCGACGGATATATCCGTCCGCAGCATCCTGTAACTTGTACCTAATGGGAATGTGTTTCAGTTGGCAGGTGTTTTAACGCTTCCTTCACTAAATGATACCTTATGTCAGTCAAGGTAATGTATTCTCGGCCGAGTACAATGTTTTTCGTGTTTATGCTGGGAAGGACACAAATTATGTCAATCTATACTGGAGAGAACGTAATTCCTCTAATTGTTTTGGAGCTTGCTTGTGAGTTTCTGGGAAGGGTTATTGTATTCATATCAACATCTCATATATTAGACCACATTTGGTACACGAACTAACGAATAAGAACGCAGAAGCTGTCGATACAGTGCAGCAAACCAGGAAGCGGTTCACTGACTTCATGAAAAATGAGAAACTGAAACAGGGCAAACACCTAACGATGTACTTAAACAAGCATGTATTGATGAAATGGAAGGACAAGAGAGATTTTGTGATCGTCAGTTCGTTCGGTGACGACACATTTCAAGAAATACACTCCTGGAAATTGAAATAAGAACACCGTGAATTCATTGTCCCAGGAAGGGGAAACTTTATTGACACATTCCTGGGGTCAGATACATCACATGATCACACTGACATAAGAACCACAGGCACATAGACACAGGCAACAGAGCATGCACAATGTCGGCACTAGTACAGTGTATATCCACCTTTCGCAGCAATGCAGGCTGCTTTTCTCCCATGGAGACGATCGTAGAGATGCTGGATGTAGTCCTGTGGAACGGCTTGCCATGCCATTTCCACCTGGCGCCCCAGTTGGACCAGCGTTCGTGCTGGACGTGCAGACCGCGTGAGACGACGCTTCATCCAGTCCCAAACATGCTCAATGGGGGACAGATCCGGAGATCTTGCTGGCCAGGGTAGTTGACTTACACCTTCTAAAGCACGTTGGGTGGCACGGGATACATGCGGACGTGCATTGCCCTGTTGGAACAGCAAGTTCCCTTGCCGGTCTAGGAATGGTAGAACGATGGGTTCGATGACGGTTTGGATGTACCGTGCACTATTCAGTGTCCCCTCGACGATCACCAGTGGTGTACGGCCAGTGTAGGAGATCGCTCCCCACACCATGATGCCGGGTGTTGGCCCTGTGTGCCTCGCTCGTATGCAGTCCTGATTGTGGCGCTCACCTGCACGGCGCCAAACACGCATACGACCATCATTGGCACCAAGGCAGAAGCGACTCTCATCGCTGAAGACGACACGTCTCCATTCGTCCCTCCATTCACGCCTGTCGCGACACCACTGGAGGCGGGCTGCACGATGTTGGGGCGTGAGCGGAAGACGGCCTAACGGTGTGCGGGACCGTAGTCCAGCTTCATGGAGACGGTTGCGAATGGTCCTCGCCGATACCCCAGGAGCAACAGTGTCCCTAATTTGCTGGGAAGTGGCGGTCCGGTCCCCTACGGCACTGCGTAGGATCCTACGGTCTTGGCGTGCATCCGTGCGTCGCTGCGGTCCGGTCCCAGGTCGACGGGCACGTGCACCTTCCGCCAACCACTGGCGACAACATCGATGTACTGTGGAGACCTCACGCCCCACGTGTTGAGCAATCCGGCGGTACGTCCACCCGGCCTCCCGCATGCCCACTATACGCCCTCGCTCAAAGTCCGTCAACTGCACATACGGTTCACGTCCACGCTGTCGCGGCATGCTACCAGTGTTAAAGACTGCGATGGAGCTCCGTATGCCACGGCAAACTGGCTGACACTGACGGCGGCGGTGCACAAATGCTGCGCAGCTAGCGCCATTCGACGGCCAACACCGCGGTTCCTGGTGTGTCCGCTGTGCCGTGCGTGTGATCATTGCTTGTACAGCCCTCTCGCAGTGTCAGGAGCAAGTATGGTGGGTCTGACACACCGGTGTCAATGTGTTCTTTTTTCCATTTCCAGGAGTGTAAATGCGAAGAATGGCATATTGCAAAAATCAAGTGTTGTCATGGGTTAAAACAAGAATATGTCCCAAATGACATGTAGCAAAGAACTTATCACAAGCTTTTTCGTAATGTATTGAACGTCGCATTCTTCAGTGTTTACGCGCTATACAAAATAAATGGCAGCGAAAAAAGCAGATTGGAATTCACGACTAGCATCGGGGAAAAGTTAGCTGTATCGTCTCCATAACAAGGGTTATCAGTTGGACGCCCACCGAACGACTCGCCTTATAGCCCGCTCACGTGGAACACCATAAACGACTTGTCTTATAGCCAGAAATTTTCCAGAATGTTGGACAAACGCAACGAAAATACGGCCAACAAGCAGGTGTGGAGTACACACGAACAGAAAACTTTGAAAAGGCATCTTACGGGTGGGCAGTATGTGAAGTTCTTCTCTGGCAGTGCCGTGTTTTATATTATTTGTCACAGAAAATGACCTGTAATTTCGTGGCAATAAAATTTCATTCTCTTCGCTAACCATTCTATTCAATCCTAATGTACTTTAATTGTGCTCGATTAAAACAACAACGAAGGAATGTTTTAAAGATTTAGGGAGGAACATGGCACGACTGCTCCAGCCAGCTTTAGGGGGAATTACCATAACCACCACCACCACCACCACCGTCCGCAGCTCGTGGTCGTGCGGTAGCGTTCTTGCTTCCCACGCCCGGGTTCCCGGGTTCGATTCCCGGCGGGTCAGGGATTTTCTCTGCCTCGTGATGACTGAGTGTTGTGTGATGTCCTTAGGTTAGTTAGGTTTAAGTAGTTCTAAGTTCTAGGGGACTGATGACCATAGATGTTAAGTCCCATAGTGCTCAGAGCCGTAGTGCTCAGAGCCACCACCACCATGGTGGTGGAATTATCCACTGAGGTAGAGCAGCGTGCACGAAAAATATCCACGTAAGCGGATAAACCTTCGCAATTCGACTTAAAATTCAAATGGCATGAGACCATGAGCTTTCTTGATGCGAATTATTTACACGCAGTTCACGTGCGAAAAGCGAGCAAGTTCGCGCTGTGGTTATATCTCTGGGCTCGTGTCTTGGAGGAACGGGTTTCAGATCCCAGTGTGACCACCCAGATTTAGATTTTTCATGGTTTATATAAGCAAAATAAGGCAAATGTTGGGATAGTTAGGATGAGGATACGGCCGACACCCTTACACATTCTTTCCAATTTCCAGCTCGTGCTCCTTCTATAATGACCTCACCGTCGACAGAAAATTAAACGCTAATCTTCTTTTCAGTTTTCTATCTCGCATCTCCTTCCTCCTCTAATGTGTTCATGTGAACAAAGTACATGGTGAACCACATGCCGATACACTCACCTCAGCGTTCTCGGTTCCAAGGTCGAGTAGAATTGTACGGTGGGTAAAAACAACTTCGCGCGTTTTCTTTCCATCTATATTGTTCGACAGTTTCACTCGGGCACGATAAATTGCCAGCGGACAGGCAGGAAGCAACGAGGTGGAGTAGTCACAGTCCGTGATTCTTGCACAACACGTCTCAGCTTACCTGATGTAACAAGACACAATCTCAGTCATACCTGACGGAGGGAATCTGCTGATGTTATGTGAACACATCCAGTAGCTTAGTGATCCTAGCGCGTGTATTGCATGCCAAATGGCTCTTCGTGTAGTAGGATGAGACATTAAAACTCCTCTGAGAAATACATGCCAGACGTATAGTGACAGGCCACGATTCATAGAAGTTGCACCGTCAGGATTAAACACTATTCACCAGCTTGTGAATGTGCAGATGAGTCTCAGTTACTTCTTCGCTTACAGTGGACGGACTGCTTATAGCAAGATGACATCACGTTGTGAAGTCGGGCTTGAAGTCAGTAATATATCGTAGCAACATATGATCTTGGTACCCATCGATAACATTCCACATAACCATTACATCATGACATAGGTACTCATGCTACAGCATTAGATTATTACTATGCAGTGGCAGACTAAGATCACTGCACGCTTCTCATTAGCACTAACATCGGTAAAAAAAGAGAAGTTTCATTTTCTAATGAAACATCAGAAAGCATAAGCTACCATCGCTATATCTGAGAGTACTTACAGACTTTCTGTAGATTCCATCGAATATCAGAGGGAAAGAACCACTATCTCACCAAATGCTGGAAGTAGTGAAGAAGCTCATAATATCATATAAGTCTGAAATATATAAAATTTACTGGCACATTACAACTGTGCATTACGTCGCAGCTCGGTACTGTGACCTCACCTATCGCAGGCAATGCGCTTATGATCATTTCACACATAAAGAACCATCGCAAAACTGCAGTGTCTCAGCAGCTCTTTCCTACTTTCAACTTTCCTGGTACTATAATCCATTCCCTGCTATTTGTAATGTGGTAAAAAGTATTGACTCTTGAAAAACAAAGGACTTGGTTAGAATCTGTTTCGAAGACAGTTGTATCCTGTCAAGGAAGCCAGTTACTCATATTTGCCATTGCGGAACCAAAAATACACTCGGGAATCAGGTACTGCCTTCAGCTGAAGTTGGGGCACAGAAGTTGCGCACATGCACTGTCTGACAAAAAAAGTGAGCCCTCAGATGACATAACAGGACATCAGTGTAAATTCGCACATGTACACACCATCTGTGGGTATGTAAATGAAAAGAGTTGAAATTCTCTGTGACAAGTAAAACAGCCACCAAAATACAGTAGTTTTTTTTTGTGTAGATTTGGTAGGTTGTGCCTAGCAGGGTGTTTAAAAGGAGTGAACACCATCATATTTTGAATGGTCACTGCGAAGGACACGGATGTGTCACGTACTTCTTTCAGCAGATTTTGAAAGGGCCTCATTGTGGGTCTCCATTTGGCTGGCTGGTCGAATCGTTCAGTATCCAGATTTGTGGGGCATTCGGATTTGACAGTGGCCTGATGTTGCACTGTGGGGGAACATAAGGACAGACATACTGTTGATGAGGTTCCGGTCGAACACATCTGACCAGTAAAAGCCGGCCTGGGTGACCGAGCGGTTCTAGGCGCTACAGCTTGGAACCGCGCGACCGCTATGGTCGCAGGTTCGAATCATGCCTCGGGCATGGATGTGTATGATGGCCTTAGGTTAGTTTGGTTTAAGTAGTTCTAAGTTCTAGGGGACTGATAACCTCAGAAGTTAAGTCCCAAAGTGCTCAGAGCCATTTGAATTTGACCAGTAAAAGGGAGGATCGCCATATTGGGTACACCAAGCATATCGTAACCCCCTCCACAGCTGCACCCACCACCCGAGTCCTAGTAGTAGACTCCCTGCAACATTCTGTGTCAACATCCACCAAAGTTTGGAAACCAGTGGCACCCAGATTAGGAAATTACCTTCTCATGCATAGGCTGTCATTAACACCACAGCACAAATGCGGATTTGTAGAGTTACTGTGACCGGTATGCATGGACTGCCGAGATATGGCGACACGTTGTGTACAGTTCTAGACTACCCCGGATGACTGCCGTCGGCGAGTATGGCAGCAACCTTGTTAGAGGTTCCGTTCTACCAGTGTTTTGGCAAGACATACCGGTGCTGCTCCTGACGTCAAAGTGTGGGGAACCATTGGGTATAGCTTCAGGTCATGGCTGGTAGTGATATGAGGTAGTTTTGAGGGCACAGCAGCTCGTAACTGACATCTTGAATCCTCATGTGCTATACGTCACGCAGTATACGGAGGCCGATGTGCAGTGACCAGTTTTCGTCCAAAGCGCTGGGCGAGTTCATTCGTTTGTTCAGAAGGGGAGGCCGACAACCGTTTGCCACCATTCGGCCGGTCGGCGATAACGGAATCGATGCGCACGTCCTGCAATCTTTCGAAAACAATTTTACGGAAACTATTCGGTAAAAAAAATTCGTTTTTGCTTTATGTGTAGATTTATATGTCAGGTTCATTATGATGTGCCTATAATTTCGTTAATAGCCATAGTTAGCCTATTGTGATATTTACGTGGAAGGAAGACACTGCACGAAATTCGAAAAAGTTTGCAATGAAAAATAGAAGTCGCTATGATTTTGCGTTTGGTGTATATTACACAATATGTTGCTACATATGAAATTTAGCTACCATATTGAATTTTTCTTTAGACTTGGGTGGAGATGTCTATCTGTCACCAATCTCGGAAAAACCGATCTGACGTAACACACTCATTTGCGATCGCACCGCTCCAACGATAAAGCCAGAGTGAAATATGAATAACATTCCTTATATTTCATAAACAGTTTGAGATATCGAAATGAGATTTTGGCAAAGGATAGCACAGAAAGAGGAGAGTATTTTGCAGTGTGGTTATTATGCAAAACCTTTTTAAAGGACCATTGATAACTGGTGAAATGAGAAATACTGTGGGGTTCGGAATCACATAAGTGAAATCAATACTCGTTTATTTTTTAGCGAGGATGTGCTCTTTCATAAGATGCTGACCTTACATTTCTTCAGTTCCTCGCTTAATAACTTAAATAAAGCACTGTTTCAGAATTCTCTCTCGCAACTGCGTATGCACAAGAAGTTACTGTGGTACTGGAAACTCCGCTGAGTTCAGGCAAAAGAAACAAATTTTAACTTGGCGACAAGAGAAGTGGATACGCCTTACTCAAAATTCCCCACTCGTGACTGTTTTCCGAAAGTTACAAATGGTTAACAAACCAGGCGAAAATAAATCGCTGCATTTTCAGTGGAAGTCTTTTTAGATGCTAACCAAAGATGACGTGAGAGATTTTTTTAAATGATCACCATGCAGGTATGGGGGCGAATGGGCCCCGCTTAATATTTACAAAAAATGTGGATGTAAGCTTCAGTTTAGAACAGCACTTCCCCTCCAGCGCTCGCATTTCTCCTACAGCGCCTGCCCGCAACACCCTTCACTACTGCTCTCCCCACACATGCCCTGCCTTCTCCGCATCTACTGGCCATGGTATATTGCGTGCACTATACCTCTCATGTGACAGTATCGTCGTACCATTTTTCAACAAGACAATGCTCGTCCGCACTCGTGTCTCTGTGGAGTGTCCGCGTGATACCGAGGTACTCCTGTATCCAGCAAGATCCCCGGATCTGTCCCCGACAGAACAAATATGAGATCAGCTCTGATGTCAGCTTTGTCCCAGGATACACGGACCACTTGCAACAGTTTTGGCCAGCTTGCCCCAGGAGAGGATACGACTGCTTTGTAACATCCTTCCCAACCGAATCAGTGCATTCGCCCATACCATAGGGGGTGCTCATACTGCCAAGTTCTTTCTAATCCTGACACTTGCTGGCGTTTCATTTTATTGTATGAGGTAGTGTATAAAGCTGGCAAATTGCAGCGACGTTGGTTTGTATGTGGTAGAATTCTGTAAGACTGAGGATGTTATTTTAAATTGTGGGCAACAGCAGCCAATTTTCCACGTTTCTGCCAGGCCAGCTGCCGCTGAACCATGTTTCTGCCCGAGGCATGGTTTAGTTTTTATAGGTTCTGCTATCCGCTTCATTTTAACTATGGAGTGTCACTCTTAGCGCGCTATTTGTTTACAATTTGACGTGAATGAAGGAGAGCGGTTCTAAGACGGTTACCTTTCCTCTGTAACTTGTTAATAATAATTTCAATCAATTGAGGATATGTCTCTAATTGACGCTAAGACGGTCTGGCCTTTTATTCAAACTATTTTGCAGCCAGTGCGGCTCAGGTCATTCAAAATTCTGTAAGACTACCGAGTTAATAACGTGCTGAATTTACGTGCCAGTTGTTTCAGATTCTGCTTATTTAGCGTTTTTATTATAAATAGGTGGTGTTGTGTGAGGTATCAGTTTTTTATACGTCTACGTATTTACTCTCCAAACTGTGCAGTGCATGGTGGAGAGCATATCGAACCAGTATTAACGATTTTGTTTTGCACTTAAATAAGTAAACATAACTCTGCATGCCTTTGCACATGTCCTAATCTTTATCTTAATTTACGATCCCTGTGAGAGGCATTCTGTTGCGGCAGCACAATGGTCGCACAGTCTTTTTCGAATAAGGTTTTCTAAATTCACTCATCCGAGTTCCGTGACAACTGTAAAGCTTTCTTCATGCACTCCCATGTCAGGTCCCCGAGGATTTCTGGTAGGATTCTAGCAGCGTGTCTCTAAATTCATTCAATGTCTTTTGTCACGCGTACTTACACGCATAACAATCCAAATGATGGAATAGCGCTCTAGCGTCTCGTATATGGTTATCTTTATAGATGCACTACATTTTCCCATAATACTTAAAATAAATTTATCCCTTCTAGTCGTCTTCTTCAGTACTGATTTTACGCGATCGTCCCATTTGATATTGCCCATAAATACTCTGACGAAAATGGAAGTGTTAAATTATGACACGTCACTCCAATATTTATTGAACTTTATGGATATGTTCACTACATAACGGACATTAAAAGATTAAACTTTCTTTCCATTCAGAACAGATGTCCATCATCATCAAAATCAGTATGAGGTGTGATCCATATGAACCGAAATAGACTCTTATATTCGTTATCTTCCGAATGCCATCTTGATTAATTTCCTGTCTTCATTTAAAAATGTGCTTTGTCAGTTTATGAAGATTGTTGGCTGGGGGCTAGTGTGAATGTCCATCTCATTCCAGACATGGTCCATGGGTGTAAAATCGCGAGACCGTGTAGACCAGTCAAACATCACAAACTTTTCGCGATACACACATTTCACGCTGTGAATGACATTATGGAATATTAAATTATGATGCAGGAACATGCCATTTCGTACCCTTGTCATTGAGGAAAGCACAGCAGGTTCACCATTCTTACCACATATTTATGACCATTCAGCCTCCCTTCAGTCACTATCAAATCAGTCCTGTCGTCATATCCAGTATTACCCCACAGTGCATTTCCACGTGTTGCAAAGGTATGGACTTAAGACTCGCTGCTACCCGTGACATTTCATCAGGTCGACAACGGACACGTAGGTATCAATTTGATCGCAACATACAAAAGCGAGACACTCTGCCGAATATCACGGAATACCACTCAGTATTCCAGTTGACTGTAGCGGTACATTATCCAAGTCTCTGCTGCCAGCGGTAAACGACGCATTGAAACTGCAGCTCTCAATCCAACGTCCAATAATCTATTCCCGACGGTTCTTGGAGAAACTGCATCTGTAACCTCCGTCCGGATTTCTGCTGTAATCAATGGTCTATTCGTCACAAACATTAGAACAGTTCTATGACCCTCTCGTTTTGCAGTCCTTTTTAAAGGACCCGTGCTCGCTCCTATTGCCACACTATCTTCCACCAATATGCATCATTACACAACAGCCAACAGTGTATTCGATCCGCTAGTATGATGCACCCGCGCCCCTCATGCCGACGACTCGGTTTTTCTCAAAGTCCGAAATATGGCGACAAGATGGATTTGCACTTTCTCTGAACATTCTGCTTGCAATCTCTATCAGAACAATTTTCAATCAGGTCAAATGTTAACTGAGCTAATTATCGATTATGAAGGTTATACTCTGTGTCTGAATAACACTCCATTCCCACAATAATTCTTCCTCCTTCGTGTCACCACCAATAGCACATAATTGTCTCCATTTGTAATGGAAATGCTGGATATGCGTTATGTGGCGCGGGTGCGAAATCTTAATGGTGCGGCCAGTAACGCGAACCGTACCCTTCAACCCCTCGCTCCAGACTCACCAGACAGAACCGAATCACTTCGCTTCGTAGTGCATTTCTGGCGGTAGCCGAAGGTGCACGAAGTACCTCGTCTGAGTATCGTTATTCTAATATTAATTAAAACTGTTATAAAAAATGAGATCTGAACCAAGTGGATTAAAGCTTGCTACGGAGAATGTATTCAGAACGACAGGCAACAAAATATGAATTACACTTTATCAAATATTAATAAATGAATCGTTAAACTTGGCACATTGGCTGCTATGTCAGCGGTCAGTCCTCCTACAAAACAGGCGCAATTTCCCCTGACTGTTTCTCACTGTACCATCTCTTGTCTCTCTTTCTCTCTCTCGCCACATCTCTTACGTCACGCCTCATCTGCTGTAATGTCAGCCAAACTATTTAGTACATCTTGGAAAGGCATCTTATGACTTCAAAGCCAGAGATATCCAAGAGTAATGCTCTCCCTACGGCTTGGGCGAAATCGTCTCGCCTTTGTCGTCACGAGGAGATGATTTCAACTAGACTTCGTATTTGCCACTGTCTTTTCAGCCATAACCATCTCACAATGCGCCAATTTCTAACCCTGTGCCAATTTTTTAACCTCTGGGCTTTAATGTGTTTTTGTCACCTGAGCTATCCGAATTTTAGCAGTTACAGTACAGGCTTTAGATAGTTTTCTACCCTTTGTTCACCGTAGTGACATGGCGAAAGACATATAATTTTCAACCCTGGGCACCGATATCCTAGAAACTGCTATTGAACGGCCTCTTAAAAAAATGAGGATGGTTATAGTTATTCAGTTAACTGTCTACTTTAGTTGTTGCCTTTCAAGGAGCGTTTATTAATTATAGTTTTACCGACCTACTAATGCCGTTTAGGCTCCTGTTTGTCAAGTAACTTCAAGGACGACACACCGCGTACCCTAGAAAACGTGAATTTTTAGTCATGATTTGGGAGCTTAAGACCTTAACGGTTTTAAGCCCTACAACCGAACAAAAAGTATACGTTACGAGATATATATATCTCGTAACGTATAATTTTTCTTTGGCCGCCAATGATCTGGCATTGTCAACAGATATCTATACCACTTTAATGATTTTCTTTCAATCCTATGACTTTTTCGCTTGTATCCGTTATAGCTACTACTTGGTCATTAGTTTGTTTCTCGATTCTTGATATTCTGCTGTTCCCCCGTGAATAATCCATTCCCGTTCTTATTGTTACTATTCTTGTGCCACCATAAAGAATTCACATACCCTATTTTACCCATGCGAGATCCGAGGCTTCACTCTAGATTCTCTAGAATTAGAGAGCTTTTCTTATAATGAGGTGATGGTCAATTAACCCAACTCACAGCCTTGAAAGCATAGGATTTCCCTTCGAGAGTTACTACATTAGCTTTGCCAACTTTCAACCAAAGTGCCAGATTACAACTTAACCTAGGCCTGGTCTGAATACGGCCTAACCTGTCTGAAACTGGCAAAGACAAAACAATCATAATAAAAAAAACTGTCGCAGTTTTTCCAACCTTTAAACACACATTACAACTGATTCCTAATAATATGAAAGACCAAACAGTCTTTATTGCGAAACGTATCGTAGACTACAGCATATTATGCTACACTGCTAGATAGCAAACAAATTCTCACTGTACCTTGAAAGGCTAATTGAATGGTAGTAATGATAGTAAATCACAGTTCGCTTGATGCATCGCCACCTGATGCATCTTTGAATGAAAATACAATGAAAACTAAAAGTGTATTCGGAAAGTTGCCACTTAAAATATCTTTGCTTGATGGACAAGTAGGCCACGCACAGTGTCTAGTTCACAGAGATTGCATTATTGAGTACAGATCTGGCAAGCAAATAGATAACAGTGGAGTCGAATTGTAGTCTTGGGTAGTCGTGGAGAGAGAGTATTGTATCGTGGAAGAACGAGCAGCTTGGAAATTAGAAATTTGTGGTAAGTTCCTATGGGACCAAACTGCTGAGGTCATCGATTCCTAGGCCTACACACTACTTAATCCAACTTTAACTTACACTGAGGACAAAACAAACACACACACAAACACACACACACACACACACACACACACACACACACACACACACACACACACACACACACACACACACACACACACACACACACGAGGGAGGGGACTCGAACTTCCGAGGGGGGAGCCACGCGAACCGAGTCAAGGCGCCCTTAGACCACACGGCACGAGCAGCTTGGATAGCGGATGTGCCGCACAGAGATCTCTGTTTGAGATGTTCCATGATGTGTAACCTGACAATGAAGGATAATTTTTAAGATGCTTGTATAAAAAGAGAGCATTTCAGGAAAAGATAATTTATTTTGAGTTTGTGAGCAGCAAGCCCGAGTTCATTAATTATTGCTGTGCAAAGATTTCATTGGGTCTAATATTATCTACGTGTTAGGTTTCAGGGAGAATATTCAATCATGCGTTCATTGTTAGCCTTCCGCCTTTTAGATTAGTTAAATACATTGGGGTGAGAATAGTCATGGGAAAACGATACGCACGTATGCAGATCGCGTAGTGTCGCGCACATAAGGATAAAAGGACTGTGCATTAGCGGAACTGTCATTTATACTCAGATGATTCGTGTCAAAATGTTTGCGACGTGTTGATGGACGCACGACGGGCATTAACAAGATTTTGGCCTCGGAATGGTAGTTGGAGCCAGAGGCATGGGAAATTCCATTTCGGAAATGGTTAGGGAAGTCAATATTCCGAGATCCACAGTTTCAAAAGCGTCCCGAGAATACCAAATTTCAGGCATTACCTCTCACCACAGACAACACTGTGATCGACGGCCTTCGGTCAATGATCGAGAGCAGCGGTGTTTACGTAGTGTTGTCAGTGCTAACAGACAAGCAACGCTACGTAAAATAACATCAGGAATCGATGTGGGACATACGATGAACGTATGAGTTAGGGCGTTAATAGGCTATGGCATCACATTTGTGGCCGACTCGAGTACCTTTGCTAACAGCACGACATCGCCTGCAGCGCCCCTCCTGGGCTCGTGACCATATCGGTTGGACCCTAGACGACTGCAGAACGGTGGCCTAGTCACATGAGCACCGCTTTAAATTCGTAAAAGCTGATGGTAGAGTTCGAGTGTGGCGCAGACTCAACATCTACATCTACATCCATACTCCGCAAGCCACCTGACGATGTGTGGCGGAGGATACCTTGAGTACCTCTATCGGTTCTCCCTTCTATTCCAGTCTCGTATTGTTCGTGGAAAGAAGGATTGTCGTTATGCCTCTGTGTGGGCTCTAATCTCTCTGATTTTATCCTCGTGGTCTCTTCGCGAGATATACGTAGGAGGGAGCAATATACTGCTTGACTCTTCGGTGAAGGTATGTTCTCGAAACTTTGACAAAAGCCCGTACCGAGCTACTGAGCGTCTCTCCTGCAGAGTCTTCCACTGGAGTTTATCTATCATCTCCGTAGCACTTTCGCGATTACTAAATGATCCTGTAACGAAGCGCGCTGCTCTCCGTTTGATCTTCTCTATATCTTCTATCAACCCTATCTGGTACGGATCCCAACGAAGCCATGGACTCAAGTCGTCGTCAAGGCATTGGACGAGCTGTGTGGGCTGTGTTTACATGGAGTGATCTGTGTACCCTGGTCCAGCTGAACCGATCGTTGACTGAGACATGGTTATGTTCGGCTACTCGGAGACCATCTGCAACCATTCATGGACTTCACGTTCCCAAACAACGAAGCAACTTTTATGGATACCATTGCGCCATCGGGCCACAGTTGTTTGTGATTGGTTTGAAGAACATTCTGGACAATTCGAGCGGATGATCTGGCCATTCAGATCGCCCTACATTAGTCCCATCGCATATTTGTAGACTAAATCGAGATATCAGTACGTGCATAAAATCCTGGCTCGGCAACACTTTTGCAATTGAGGACGGATATGCAGGCACCATGGCTCAGCATTTTCGCACGAGACTTCCAACGACTTGTCGAGCCCATGCCGCATCGAGTTGCTGCACAGCGCCGGGCAAAACGAAGTCCAACACGATATTAGGAGGTATCCCATGACTTTTGTCATCTGAGTGTATGCTACCAGTGAAAAGCCGTTTGTTGTTGTTGTTGTTGTTGTTGTTGTTGTTGTTGTTTTGGTCTTCAGTCCTGAGACTGGTTTGATGCAGCTCTCCATGCTACTCTATCCTGTGCAAGCTTCTTCGTCTCCCAGTATCTACTGCAACCTACATCCTTCTGAACCTGTTTGGTGTATTCATCTCTTGGTCTCCCTCTACGATTTTTACGCTCTACGCTTCCCTCCAATACTAAATTGGTGACCCCTTGATGCCTCAGAACATGTCCTACCAACCGATCCCTTCTTCTAGTCAAATTGTGCCACAAACTTCTCTTCTCCCCAATTCTATTCAATACCTCCTCATCCGTTATATGATCTACCCATCTAATCTTCAGCATTCTTCTGTAGCACCACATTTCCAAAGCTTCCATTCTCTTCTTGTCCAACCTAGTTATCGACCACGTTTCGCTTCCATACATGGCTACACTCCATACAAATACTTTCAGAAACGACTTCCTGACACTTAAATCAATAATCGATGTTAACAAATTTCTCTTCTTCAGAAACACTTTCCTTGCCATTGCCAGTCTACATTTTATATCCTCTCTCCTTCGACCATCATCAGTTATTTTGCTTCCCAAATAGCAAAACTCCTTTACTACTTTAAGTGTCTCATTTCCTAATCTAATTCCCTCAGCATCACCCGACTTAATTCGACTACATTCCATTATCCTCGTTTCGCTTTTGTTGATGTTCATCTTATATCCTCCTTTCAAGACACTATCCATTCCGTTCAACTGCTCTTCCAAGTCCTTTGCTGTCTCTGACAGAATTACGATGTCATCGGCGAACCTCAAAGTTTTTAAAGCCGTTTATCCCAGCAAAATCCCCAGGCTCTAGATACAGATGTCTCTCCGTAGAAGTGTCAATCCACACAAGTATTCCACTCTGCTGAGGCCTGTCCGGCCAGGGTAGCCCTGTTGGTAGTTGAGTTACCACCAGCATAGCCATCAGCTTCATTGGGGAACGCATACCCTCCCGCCCTTTACTGAAGACACTCTTGGTAAGGCAGTATCCCCTGGGAGGGGCCGATACAGATTGTCTGGCAGAAAGTGAATACCCTCTAGTCCAGTGGGTTGGTAAACGATACCAGACAGAGAGCAGACTTTGGCACCTGTAGCCGCGGCTGGTTACCGCGGGAACCGGTCGCGCCGCGGCGCCAACCCAAGCCAGCACAGGGCAGGCTCGGCAGTGGGTTTGCCTCTGCTCGCTATAAGAGGCGGCGGCGACCGCGCGCGCGAGCCAGTCCCGCTAGCAGACGCCGCGCCACGCCACGCCAGCCTCGCTACGCGCAACGCCATGGGAGCCAGCAGGCTGAAGGTAGGCGCGCCTAAAGCGTACTTCATGTGAACAAGTGCTGCCACAAGCTGTCCCTGCAGTCGAGCAGTCGTCGTGTGCTCTCAACCTTGAACTTACTGAGAAACGTCACGCACAGAGCTTGTCCAGGACTGGTTCAGAATATGTCAAGAGGCGATGATGCGCACGGAGAAGTTCGCTGCTTCTTCCGTTTGCTGTATCTCACATTCATCTTTCTACGATGAGAGATCGTTGCCGTTGTGAAGCCTAGGGTTCCCACGGTAGGACGGAGTGAAAAAGCAACCGAAGGTGACGTCCAAGTATATTCTGGCAAGAAGCCTAATTCTGTCACCGTTGATGGATAATCGTCATCTCGACGTCATCATTCAGTAACGCTTTGCGTGCCATGTTTGGGATGCACCTCAGCAAAGTGTCAATTATTTTGTATGATTTTTATGCCTTCAGCGTCCCTAATCATTTGTGCAGGTGATGAATGTTTCTCAATAAACCATACAGACCCTTCGCCCCTCTTCGCAACGTCACCTCAAACCTTGTCACCACTGCCACCACAGACCAGTATCGACAAAGTGACCGAACTACGTAATCTTAGAGCCAAGTCAGCTGTGACTGTAATAAAATGTTTCGTAGGTATGCAGTAATTCCGTGGAAGCGTTTCGATCGCTAAAAGCTTTATTTATGACGCGTTTTGAGTAATCAGCATCAGATAAAATATGCTTAGGAAACCTCATACAAGTGAGAAATACAATAAAACGTACAATCTCATGTACAGTTATTCTTAAGCGTATGTGCAAAAGATATTGTTAGACGTCGCATCGCAGTTTGGCATACGACGTCTCGCAATAACATCAAATGACTCTGAGCACTATGCGACTTAACTTCTGAGGTCATCAGTCCCCTAGACTTAGAACTACTTAAACCTGACTAACCTAAGGACATCACACACATCTAAGCCCGAGGCAGGATTCGAACGTGCGACCGCAGCGGTCACGCGGTTCCAGACTGTAGCGCCTAGAACCGCATAGCCACCCCGGCCGGCGCAATAACATCTTTGGAAAATACGTCTAAGTCATTTGTACATGAGATTGTGTATTTTTCTTGTAATTCTCACTTGTATGAGCTTTCCTAAGCATATTTTATCTGATGTTGATTACTCAAAACGGGTCATAAATAGAATTTTCAGCGATCAAGACATTTCCATGGAATTACTACATTCCAAGTCTGGATGGTCGCATTTCTTACAGATGGGTGACTTCATCAATCAAACGGAAAAAGTGTTTCGAAGGTGCTTAGTAGAGCGCAATTATGAACGGACGTTTTTACTTGCATACGTACATATTCTAAAGGCTAATATCGTATTGATGCAACCACAAAGTTCTGTCATTCGAGGCTCGCTTCGCTTCCTTGTAATTGTCGCATCCTATGTATCCTCTTCTCAATGTTTTCCAAATACCTCTTCCTGGGCCGTCCTCTTCCTCCCTTGCCGGCCGGAGTGGCCGTGCGGTTCTAGGCGCTACAGTCTGGAGCCGAACGACCGCTACGGTCGCAGGTTCGAATCCTGCCTCGGGCATGGATGTGTGTGATGTCCTTAGGTTAGTTAGGTTTAATTAGTTCTAAGTTCTAGGCGACTGATAACCTCAGAAGTTAAGTCGCATAGTGCTCAGAGCCATTTGAACCATTTTGAACCATCTTCCTCCCTTGCACAGTCGTTTGCCTTCAGGCTGTTAACGATGAGTAGGCGACGTGCCCAATAAATTTTATTTTTCTGTTTTCCATTTCTTTAGTAATCTTCTTCTTCGCTGACTACCCTTAAGACTTCCAGGTTTGGTTTTCCTTTCCGTCCAGCTCGCTTTTGTCATTTTCCATCATATTCACATTTCAACAGCTTCAAGTCGATTCCTTTACAATCCAACCAAAGCGGTTCAGTTTCATAGAGCAGCGTACTCCATTACAAGCAATTCTCCAAAGGATTTTCTGACACATATGATCATATGTTTACTGGTGAAAATGTTTTTTTTTACTCAAAAACATCTGTTTTGCCAGTGCAGTCCTTCTCTTTATTCCCATGAAATATCTATTGTCCTCTGTGATTATTCTACCGAGATAACAGAATTCTTTCACCTGGTCAGTTCTGACATGATACATTTTTATACTGACTTCAATTTGTTTCACGTTTTTCGTATTACCATTACTTTCGTTTTCCATCCGTTGACTTTTAATGCACCGTTTCGTCGATATTTAGATTATTAGATATGAGCAGCTAACTCGATTAGATCGAAAATGATTTCGAGAAGGAGTAAGGCCTTTATTTTATTTTTTTTATTTTTTGGAGAAACAACGGTGCATTCTCCTGAACTGATTTAGTGAAGTAGTGGAGACCCTTCCTCGGTATGGGCGAAGTGAACTATGTTCCTCCGGAAAATGAATCACGACTCAAGCACTTCACTACTTCGCTCCATTGCAAATCATGCTGCGAGGAAGTTCTTTTGTAAGATCGTTGTTTAGCCAGTGAACACTTCACCAGAAATATAAACGTGTGTTTTAAGAACAGAGAAAACAGTATCTGTGAAAATATAAGCCGTAGTTTGGTATCTGTGTTTAAAATATAGTGTGTACTGGACTTCCAGCTGTGTAGATCGAGAAAAAAAATTTTTTTTAACTTTAATCAAAATGATGGCGACCCAGCTGCTAATTGCAATGGATCGTCTTTGTCCTTCATAGCCTTATTCACTGATCGAGAACAACACCGAGAATTGATAGTATGTTCCAGTTACGTGTTAGAACGAAAAATGTGTTCACTTTTTTATAGTCGTATGGGTTGTGCGGTCCTAATTCTTTAACTGTTCCATTAAGGAATTGCAACTTCGGATGCGTCCACTACCCTAGAGAAGTGCAGCTGTGCAACAAAAAATTGTATAACAAGAAGGGTCATGGCCTCTGTTGTACATATGACGTACTCATGTGTGTGTGGTTCGTACGTGACATTATTTATTTCCGATCAACAGGTCAACTGAACACAGCACAATATACAGCTGGTTTCCAATGACAAACACTCACGAATTTCTTTGAAATTTTCGTCTGTATTTTCTAGTCTCTTATTAAAATTGTCTGTTTGCAAGTCCATGTGCGAATTCGTTGCTGGTTAAGAGAACGTGTTGAGAAATTGTGTGTTGTGAATTTCGCAACTTTACTGATTCCATACAAATCTGCAATACAAGCTAAGAAACGTTTGGTTCTCTCTCTCTCTCTCTCTCTCTCTCTCTCTCTCTCTCTCTCTCTCTCTCTGGTATCAGACTCACATAGTTCCTGATCTCTCATTTTTCAGACCAAGATTTTTGATGGGTTTTTTGTTGACAATATTACAGGAAGTAAAGCTTTTACCGTAATCAGTTTCGAGGCTAAAGCCACGATACGATATGATCATCATTGCCATCTAGGCCTAACGACTGCAATGAAACCACAAAACATGAAATATATACTTGTAGTTTATCTCTTTGCAGTTTTTTGCCTGTGTTTTAGTGATGAAGCACCTCTACTACAGATGCAGTAAGTAGACATTCAGTGTCTTGTCGCAAGTGGCACGAAAAAAAAGTTGGAACTTCAATATATTTTATCAAAACTGGATATGTTTCACGCGAGGTGTTATCCACGATTCTTATTTATAAAAAATGGATTGATTTCCTCTCTGTAGATTGATGTTTTTTATTATTTCATGACCGGTTTCGGGCAATGTCACCCATCTCTAAATCAGTTAAAAAATAAATGAAAATTGAGTTCTAATTCTGTTTTTGCGATATTACAAAGCTAAATACCTTTTTTCTCTATCAAATTATGTTGTATGTTACAGCAGTTTTTGTACAGAAAAATAGTAGCTATGTAACAATGTAAACGCAGGATTTGAACCCAATTTTCATTTATTTTTACTGTTTAACAGATCTGAAATCGGTCATGAAGTAATAAAAAGAGCGATCGACAGACAGAAAAGAAGCCTATTTTGTGCTTCAGTATATGTCGCTTCATGTATATTTTGATACATCGGACGTTCTGCCCCTTCTCAGATGCTCAGCCGTGCGTCCCCATCGATCCTCAACACAATGAGAACTGAAACAAACCCGCTACACGGCGTCGATGGCTTTGATGTCCCCCGTTTCTGTCATTACAGGTGTGTTTGCTGGTGCCTTACCAAAAAGTAGATAGCAGTGTTTACGGAGGAATTAGTGCGCTGTGGCGGCAGAAGGCTGCGGTGGAAGGACGTGGCCTTGTGGAGCACGCTTGCCGCTGGCCGGCTGGAAATCCAGCAGCTGCTGCTTTGAAAACACCCGCCACGCCCACGGTCGTGCTTCAGCTTATAACGTGACTGTCGGCATTTTATATAATTTAGTAGTGCCGATTTATGCAAAAATGTGACCTTTGGTATCGGACTACCCAACGCCGTGCTATAACTAAATTTCAAGTACACGGAAAATTACTGTTTTTTTTGCGCAAAAACAGACAATTTTGAAATTAGTAATAAACAAAATACAGCACAGGAGTGTTAGTGAAAGTCTTCAAACTGTATTGCTTGTGTCACTTTAGATTACACAGTGTCTTACAGTCATAGTATACAAAATAACTACTCACACTGTGACACCTAGCCGGCCGATGTGGCCGAACGGTTCTAGGCGCTTCAGTCTGAAACCGCGCGACCGCTACGGTCGCAGGTTCGAATCCTGCCTCGGGCATGGATGTGTGTGATGTACTTAGTTAGGTTTAAGTAGTTCTAAGTCTAGGGGACAGATGACCTCTGATGTTAAGCCCCATAGTGCTCAGAGCCATTTGAACCATTTTTTGTGACACCTACACTGAGGCGATAAGTCACGGGATACCTCCTAATATTGTGGCGGGCCTCCTTTTGCCCGGCGTGGTTCAGAAACCCACCGTGACTTGGACTCAACAAGTCATTGAAAGTCCCCTGCAGAAATACTGAGCCATCCTGTCTCTATAGTCGTCCATAATTGCGAAAGTGTTGCGGTGCTGGATTTTGTGCACGAACTGACCTCTCGATTATGTCCCATAAATGTTCGATGGGATTCATGCTGGGCGATATGGGTGGCCAAATCATTCGCTCGATCTGTCCAGAGTGTTCTTCAAACCAATCACGAACAACTGAGGCCTGATGACATGGCACATTGTCATCCATAAAAATTCCATCGTTGTTGGGGAACATTTCGTTCATGAATGGCTGCAAATGGTCTCCATATAGCCGAACATAGCCATTTCCAGTCTAAGATCGGTTCAGTTTTACCAGAGGACTCAAACCTTTCATCTAAACACACCCTAAACCGTTATGGAGCCACCACCAGCTTGCAAATGGTTCAAATGGCTCTGAGCACTATGGGACTCAACATCTGTGGTCATAAGTCCCCTAGAACTTAGAACTACTTAAACCTAACTAACCTAAGGACATCACACACATCCATGCCCAAGGCAGGATTGGAACCTGCGACCGTAGCGGTCACGCGGTTCCAGACTGAAGCGCCTTTAACCGCACGGCCACACCGGCCGACCCCACCAGCTTGCACAATGCCTTGTTGACATCTTGGGTCCACGGCTTCGTAGGGTCTGCGCCACACTCTTATCGCACCATCAGCTTTTACCAACTGAGACTGGGACTTATCTGACTATTCCACGGTTTTCAAGTAGTCTAGGGTCCAACCAATGTGGTCACGTGCCCACGAGAGCGTTGCAGGCGATGTTCTGCAGAACTAGCGTCGCCGGCCGGGGTGGCCGAGCAGTTCTAGGCGCTTCAGTCTGGAACCGCGCGACCGCTACGGTCGCAGGTTCGAATCCTGCCTTGGGCATGGGTGTATGTGATGTCCTTAGGCTAGTTAGGTTTAAGTAGTTCTAGGTCTAGGGAACTGATGACCTCAGATGTTAAGTCCCATAGTGCTCAGAGCCATTTCAACCTTTTTTTGAACTCGCGTCGGTTGTCAAATGCCACAGCCCATTACGCTGAATTTGCCCTCACTGTCCTAACGTATACGCTCGTCGTACGTCCCACATCGACTTCTGCGGTTTTTTCACGCACAGCTGCTAGTCTGTTAGCACTGACAACTCTAAGCAAACATCGCTGACCTCGGGCGTTAAGTAAAGTCCGATGGTCACTGCCTTTTCTGTGGTGAGAGGTAATGCGTGAGATTTGGTATTCTTGGCACACTCTTGGCTCTGTGAATCTCAGAATATTGCTTTCCCTAACGATTTCCGAAATGGAGTGTCCCATGCCGTAGTTTCAACTACTATTCTAAGTTCGAAGTATTAATTCCCGTCGTACAGCCATAATCTCGTCGAGAACCTTGTCACATGAATCACCTAAGTACAAATGACACCTCCGCGAATGCACTGCCTTTTATACCTTCTGTACGCAATACTACCGCCATATCGCTATCCTATCACTTTTGAAACCCTAGTATACAACCGAACTATTAATTAAGCAAGATAACTGTATGTACAAAAAATACTGTGCAGTATGATCTGTTTGATTCAGTGCCAAATGTTTTATAAAGTGGATTAGAAAAATAACTAAGTTAACGACCGGATCCATTTTACTGATTTAAATTAAGGTGGTGCCTACATTTACAGTAAAAAGATTTTTATTTCTTGGGAAAAAGTACTTTACAAGAAAAGGGCCTTTTATCTGGGTTGTTGTCATCGTTGTCGTGTTTTATCGGTAGATAGCCTTCATGTCTTTCATCGTTCATTTTATGGCAATATTACATGAATGATTCCTTAGTGGTCTTCTTCTTCTGATATTGCCGTATATGGCCATGTTCCAAGTTAATTTCCCTTGTGCATTCCTTTATCGTCACAGACCCGTGCTGCTAGTGCTGCTGCTGCTGCTACTGCTCTGCATTGAGCATATCACACAACAAACTCCACAGACCTTAATTGTGCTCAAAGCTACGACAACAATAAAAACTCTGCCTAGCGAGTGTAGCTCCCGTGCAGCCATTTTAATTCGTTATACACGTTGCATTTGCTTCCACTACATATTTTTGATTTCTACATTATTAATCTTTTGAAAGAACTAATCACAAAAATAATATCAGCATTCAAGTGTTTCTGCGTATAGGAAAATGAAAACTTTGTGCAAACAGTTATTTGCGTTTCTAACAGACGGCGTTACTGGATACATTCATAGAATACTGGTGACTTTGAAATATCTCGAATTCCGCTGTGAACTGAAATTTACAAATATTCGTATAAAATTTAGACTATGTTTTCATGTTCCAAAAGTGAGTGTATTTAAATGTGTGTTATGTGTATTTAATTGTGTCATCACACATTCGTACAGATAGCTACCTCTGATCTGATTCACTTACCTTCCTCCAAAGCAACAAGTCCATGTCTGCTTGCGCAGTGCTGTTTCCGTTCCATTTTCTTCTCAACTTTGCCAACAAGGGCTGAAGATCTGATGTCCCGCCGTACTTCTCCGTGACTTCTGTTACAATTTCTCTTTATTTTCGCGAAATATTTCACTCTAAACACTAAGACTTGCTGTAAGGTCCCAGGACTTACGAGCTGTAAAATGCAGCAAAATGATAGGTTGATAAACTGAAAAACCTGCAGTAGATAAGAAATTCCCAATATTGAACATACAACAAATACTTGACAATTTGAATATTATCTTCCGCTGAGCACCTCGTTCTGGTATCTTGACTGGACTGTGCAATTTTTAGGGGTATCACAACTGGTGTTAGAAGTTCCAATTTGCAGAAAATCGGTTACATAGGAACTGAGAGTTAAAATAAATCCTCGCAGGAGGGTGAAATTCTTCTGATAAAAACTCCGAGCACTGCACTTTCACTTAAATACTGAAGGACTTGCGCCAGGATGAGAGGTATTGCTGGAAGAAAGAGTATGTTCCCTAGGGTTGAGGAGTATGGGTAGAAAGAAAAGGGTCTGTTAGGGAGGGAAAACTGTGGAGACGAGAGGTAGGAGCTGAGGTGGATAGCGGGAAATATAGTCGGTGGGTAAGACAGAGGGTTAGGATTAGTGTGTCGTGTGGGTAGGGTAATTGTTGCAAGAGGAAAGGGATGGGGTGGATGGAGACAGAAAGAAAGAGGGGAGTCCTGATGTGGAGTGGGATAAGTGGGGAAGAGTTAAAGTCGGTAGGAGGGATAAATATGAGGGCGGATATTGTCTGGGAGGGGGAGTGGGTTGAAGTGTCATTGGGGTAAGATATGGAGTGTGTGTAATGGTAGGGACGGAGGGATGTGTTTGTGAAGGCACAGCCGCCCGGTATTAGCCGAGCGGTCTCAGGCGCTGCAGTCATGTACTGTACGGCTGATCCCGGGGGAGGTTCGAGTCCTCCCTCGGGCATGTGTGTGTGTGTGTGTGTGTGTGTGTGTGTGTGTGTGTGTGTGTGTGTGTGTGTGTGTGTGTGTGTGTGTCTTTAGGATAATTTAGGTTAAATAGTGTGTAAGCTTAGGGACTGATGACCTTAGCAGTTAACTCCCATAACATTTCACACACATCTGAACATCTATGAAGGCGCAGCAGCATACTAGGGTTGGTGATCAGAGGGGAGACAATGGGGTGATTGGAATCTAGTTTGCGGACAGTGTAGGAGATGCGGAGGTGTTCTATGTGGGTGAGGTGGTGTGGGAATTTGATGAGATGGTAAAGGATCTAGGTGGGTGAAGTTAAAAGGATGCAGAAAGCGAGGCGGAGTGCATGGCATTGGAGGATTTGGAGAGACTTGCAGGCCTTTGGTGGGGCGGAGATCCAAGCAACATTTGCATTGCAGAGGATGGGTCCCATCTGGGTTTTGTGGATGTGGAGAGTAGTGGAGGGATGTAATCCCCACGTTCGCCAAGTTAGTAGTTTTAGCCTATTGTGGGTTTTCTGTTGAATGGTTGGTAGCTGAGGTTTCCACACTAGTCGTCGCATAGTGCACTGAGTACATCATTTCACATTTGCTCCTGCCATCCAAGAACAAGTAATCCCTGCAACATTCTTTGTCATGCCGCATCATTAGTCAGAGACTATGAATTATAGCCGGAGTCTCGAATGCGCGAACCGGTGACAGGAGGGTCATATCGTGGCGTGTGTAGCAAGGTGTGGTTCCGACCAGAGCGTGGAAGTTCACAGCCCGTCGCTAGAGGGCACACGTGCACGTCACGTGACTATACAGAGCATGCAGCAGTCTGTATCAATCATCCAACGCTGCCAGTCACATTGCAAACAGTGACATGGAGGCGTCAACAGAAGTGCAAAGAGGTGTTGTTCGTTTACTGACAGCGGAAGGAGTAGGAGGAACGGACATTCATCGACGAATGTCACAAGTGAACGGAGAACACTGCATGTCCCTTGCAAGGATCAAGGCGTGGCACAAGCGCTTGAGGGACGCACGGGTGTCGTTAGCCGATGATGCACGGTCTGGAGCACCACACTGCATTACCGATGACATCGTCCAGCTGGCGGATGCACTCATCACCCAGGACCGCCGAGTGACAGTGAAAGCCATAGCCGCCGTGGTCGCGTCGGAAGTGTTCACACCATCAAGAAGGAACGACTGCACATGCACAAAGTGTGTGTCCAATGGATGCCCCTCAGTCTTCAACCACACCAGGAGGCATGTCGAACGGCCCACTGTCTTGCTCATTGGCAGCGCTATGCTTCGGAATGGAATGCGTTCCTGCCAGGAGTGGTGGCTGGAGATGAGTCATGGTGTCATCACTTCGAATAGTTAGAGAACCAACTCGTGAAGCTAACGTTTTAGACCTCATAGCAACAAATAGACCGGAACTTTTCGACTCCGTGAATGTAGAAGAGGGTATCAGTGATCATAAGTCAGTGGTTGCATCAATGACTACAAGTGTAATAAGAAATGCCAAGAAAGGAAGGAAAATATATTTGCTTAACAAGAGTGATAGGGCACAAATCGCAGAATATCTGAGTGACCACCATCAAACGTTCATTTCTGAGGAAGAGGATGTGGAACAAAAATGGAAAAAATTCAGAAACATCGTCCAGTACGCGTTAGATAAGTTCGTACCGACTAAGGTCCAAAGCGAGGGGAAAGATCCACCGTGGTATAACAATCATGTACGAAAGGTACTACGGAAACAAAGAAAGCTTCATCATAGGTTTAAGAGTAGTCGAATCATAGCTGATAAGGAAAAGCTGAACGAAGCGAAAAAGAGCGTAAAGAGAGCAATGAGAGAAGCATTCAACGAATTCGAACATAAAACATTGGCAAACAATCTAAACAAGAACCCTAAAAAGTTTTGGTCATATGTAAAATCGGTAAGCGGATCTAAATCCCCTATTCAGTCACTCGTTGACCACGATGGCACCGAAACAGAGGACGACCGAAGAAAGGCAGAAATACTGAATTCAGTGTTCCGAAACTGTTTCACTGCGGAAAATCGTAACACGGTCCCTGACTTCAGCCGTCGCACGGACGCCAAAATGGAAAATATTGAAATAAACGATATCGGAATTGAAAAACAACTGCTATCACTTAGTAGCGGAAAAGCATCCGGACCAGACGAGATACCCTTAAGATTCTACAGTGATTATGCTAAAGAACTTGCCCCCTTTCTATCAGCAATTTATCGTAGATCGCTGGAAGAACGTAAAGTACCTAGCGACTGGAAGAAAGCGCAGGTCGTTCCCATTTTCAAGAAGGGTCATAAATCAGATGCGAATAATTATAGGCCTATTTCGCTTACGTCAATCTGTTGTAGAATAATGGAACATGTTTTGTGTTATCGTATTATGACGTTCTTAGATAATACAAATCTTCTTCATCATAACCAACATGGATTCCGCAAACAGAGATCATGTGAAACTCAGCTCGCCCTATTTGCCCAAGAAATTCACAGTGCCGTAGACACTGGCGAGCAGATTGATGCCGTATTCCTGGACTTCAGGAAGGCATTTGATACGGTTCCGCACTTACGTTTAGTGAAAAAAAATACGAGCTTACGGAATATCGGACCAGGTTTGTGATTGGATTCAGTATTTCCTAGAAGAAAGAACACAACATGTCATTCTTAACGGTTCAAAATCTGCAGATGTAGAGGTAATTTCGGGAGTACCGCAGGGAAGCGTGATAGGACCTTTATTGTTTACAATATACATAAATGACTTAGTTGACAACATCGGTAGCTCCGTGATGCTATTTGCAGATGACACGGTTGTCTACAAGAAAGTAGCAACATCAGAAGACTCGTACGTACTCCAGGAGGACCTGCAGAGGATTAATGCATGGTGCGACAGCTGGCAGCTTTCCCTAAACGTAGATAAATGTAATATAATGCGCATACATAGGGGCAGAAATCCATTCCAGTACGATTATGCCATAGGTGGTAAATCATTGGAAGCGGTAACGACCGTAAAATACTTAGGAGTTACTATCCGGAGCGATCTGAAGTGGAATGATCACATAAAACAAATAGTGGGAAAAGCAGGCGCCAGGTTGAGATTCATAGGAAGAATTCTAAGAAAATGTGACTCATCGACGAAAGAAGTAGCTTACAAAACGCTTGTTCGTCCGATTCTTGAGTATTGCTCATCAGTATGGGACCCTTACCAGGTTGGATTAATAGAAGAGATAGACATGATCCAGCGAAAAGCAGCGCGATTCGTCATGGGGACATTTAGTCAGCGCGAGAGCGTTACGGAGATGCTGAACAAGCTCCAGTGGCGGACACTTCAAGAAAGGCGTTACGCAATACGGAGAGGTTTATTATCGAAATTACGAGAGAGCACATTCCGGGAAGAGATGGGCAACATATTACTACCGCCCACATATATCTCGCGTAATGATCACAACGAAAAGATCCGAGAAATTAGAGCAAATACGGAGACTTACAAGCAGTCGTTCTTCCCACGCACAATTCGTGAATGGAACAGGGAAGGGGGGATCAGATAGTGGTACAATAAGTACCCTCCGCCACACACCATAAGGTGGCTCGCGGAGTATAGATGTAGATGTAGATGTAGAACCAGAATCAAAACGACAAAGTCTCTAGTGGAAGCACCCAGGATCATCACCACCAAAAAAAAAACCAAGCCCATCCACACGAGTGCAGGAAAGGTTATGCTGACGTTCTTCTCTGACCAAGATGGGCCTTTCCTGATTCATTTCCTGCAGCACGGGACAACAGTGAATGCCCAGCGTTACTCGCAAACCTTGATCACTCTTCGCCAAGCTATCAAATCAAAACGTCCAGGCAATCTCACCCTTGGGGTCATTCTGCTCCACGATAGTGTAAAGCCTCCCACGGCCGACACAGTCGCGGCACTCCTGCAGAAATTCAAATGGGAGGTTCTCGGCCACTCTCCATACAGTCCGAACCTATCTCCTTGTGATTACGCTATTTTTAGTCCCCTTAAAAACGCTCTGAGGGGCAAATGATTCACCTCGGATGACGACGTCCAGCTGTACGTGCGGAACTGGTTAACATCGCAGCCCCAGTAATTTTATGAGACAGCCATTCACCGCCTTGTGTTACAGTGGGACAAGTGTCTCAATAGCCAGGGTCAATACTTCTGACATACAGGTACCGGTTTCTGTAATTATGCCTCCGGCTCGCTTGTTTTTGAACGCCCCTTATACCTTTCCATGCATAAGCTGCCTTTCACACCACAGCAGCACAGCTGCAATTTTTGAAGTGTTGCCGTGACAGGGAAGAATGGATTGCTGATGAATGGCGTCGTATTGTGATCAGCTACGAATCGCAGTTCTGCACTTTCCCGCATGACCAACGTTGGTGAGTATGGCAGTGACCCAACGTTGTGGAGAGGCAGAGATCCCTTACTCCTGGCGTAACGATGTGAGGAGCAGTTGGGTATGTCTTCAGGCTGCGGCTGATAATGTTTGAGAGAACTCTGAAGGCACTTCCATACGTCACATACATCCTGCGTTCTTATGTGTCCTATCTGATGCGACAGTATATTGATGTTGTTTTTCGCTCTGAAAAGGACGATGTTCACCCAGACACGGAGTGTGTGTGTGTGTGTGTGTGTGTGTGTGTGTGTGTGTGTGTGTGTGAATGAGTGAGTGAGTGAGCTGTCTGCATGGTGGTGAGGTAGTCCCCGAGACCAGCAACTTTGCCAGCCCTATCGCCGATAGAACATTTATGGGACCATCTCGGTCGTTAGCTCTATCTCCGTGCTAGTATCCAGGATATGTAGGACCAGTTAGAACAGTTGCTTGCCTCAGGAAAGGATACAGCGGTTTTTTTGACACCGATACTAATCGAATCAGCGCACGCAGCCATTCCAGAGGGAGTGCAACGTCATACTGACAAGTGGACTCATACTTCCAAGTTATTTGTAAATTTGCCTGGATCCTCTAATCATTGAAATAAAGTTACATACTCTTTCAACCTGTGAAGTTTCAACCTGTGAAGTTTCCTCCCCTTCTGAGGTTTTCACTTTTTCTGTCAAGCGGTGTACGTGATGAACAAGGTTGGTACACTTTAATCAAAAGTACAGTTCTATTCATCAGAAGTACCAGCTTAAGGCTCGTAATAAATTCAAGACATGCTTCAGCACAAATCAACAGAGTACCGACTGGAGCGACAAGACAAGTAGCGGCCAGACAGTCGGCGAGAGGGTGCAGTTCAGGAAGTAGCGGCACGGTGGCAATGATATAACAATGGAAGCCGTGCGGCTGAGTCTTTCCGAAACCTGTAGGTGGGGCATGTGCTGAGGCGTCATTTTAGTTCGTCAGCTGATCGCGACCTCTTGGCGCACTGTATCCTAACTTTCGTGGTTCCCACCATGAACGCGTTTGGAAACTCATTTCGGAATTTTCGCGGACTCTACCAGGTTTTGCAATGAATACGCTTTATATTTAGAGTTGTTAGGCGTGCTCAAAAGTTGGGACACGGCGTCTGTTTCATAATGTGGACCAAAATCCAAGATCTGACAGATTCAGTAACTTCCGGAGCATATGTCACCCAGTACATTATGTTTGGGAGGATGTCACATTAGAAACGACTCCAAGACCAGTTGCTCTAAGATTGTACAATACTACAACTAATGCACACATTTGGTTCACAAACCATTTACAAACTGAGCAGAAATAGCACATTATTCGACAGCGCTGTTTTCTACTGGAAACTATCGTTTGTGGAAGAAAGAAAGGAAATCCAAAATGTTATATGGAAACAATTTTATATTGTTAGTAACCTGAAGAACGCCATAAATATTTGTAAATTCAGAAGAAATATTTAAACGCGAAAATATTGCAATGTCATATTACAGCATAAATGTCAAGCTCCTAATAGTTGCCACATTGTTAATACGTTTTGTAGAATTAACCTTACCCAGTGTTGTGAAGTTGGAGTGATCAAGGAATTTTAAATGGAAATTCTACGAAGGAAAAATTATCTTGGAAAAACGACATTTCAGGTAGTCTTTAGAACAATTCACACTCTTGTCACATATTTGGGTTTGAAAGAAAGGAAAGATTAAGTTTCGACGTCCTGTTGACGATAAGATCATTAGAGATGGACTAGATTATGACTGTCAGAAAGACAAAATAAGAAACATCAAACTGGGTACGCGAATGGAATTGAAAGTGATGCGACGACTATTGACGCGCTGTACTTTTTTTCATGCACTGAGCAATAGCTTGCAGAGAATGTACACAGATCTAAGAGCCTTCTCGTCTCGAAAACGCTGAGTCATTATTGAGCTACTCTTAGGCAATAAGTGCGTGAAATGACATCAGTGTGGCGAGTGCAACAGCTAATCCAAGCCTCAGCCAGCTGCGCATAGAGGCAGTTAGTGCAGCCCGGGTGAAACTGTAGACCGGACCGCGAATGTGGGTCGCGTTGCAACACGGCTGCGGCTGTCCGGGCGGCGGCAACATACGGCACATCCGTACCTGTAGGCTTTGATGCACCATGATCGTGCCGTCGTCACAAATCCTAACACATACTAGGGTCGCAAATTTATCAGTGCAGGATACGTGATCAATGACTGAAAACAATTAACACCTATTACGAAGTGTGCTGGTGTGAAAATGATTGATGTACAAATGGAATGGCGTAAGTTTGAGTGTCGCTTTACTGCAACATAGGATCTATAATAATGTATGTTGGAGGAGAGCTATGAATTTCTTCCAGATAGTTTCCTGAGATCCAACACACAGTTATTGATCGAAGTATTCTGAAATATCTGAATTATAGATTGTTAATATGGTAATAAGAGATAACAGTAACTCTAAGAAGGTGATTATAACACATTAAAAACTTCATTTGTTGTATCTACTTGGTTTCGAAGTGGTACAACTCTTGTCATTAATTCCTCCCACGGTTCTGAATGAGTCGGAGACAATACGTTCGCGTAAAATAATTTGCTTGCGTAAATTGAAAAACAAAATGCTGCAGAACATTTCACGGCAGTCTGAAAGCACCCGCCGTCTGCGGTGGTCTAGCGGTTCTAGGCGCGCAGTCCGGAACCGCGCGACTGCTACGGTCGCAGGTTCGAATCCTGCCTCGGGCATGGATGTGTGTGGTATCCTTAGGTTAGTTAGATTTAAGTAGTTCTAAGTTCTAGGGGACTGATGACCACAGATGTTAAGTCCCATAGTGGCTCTGAGCACTATGGGACTTAACTACTGTGGTCATCAGTCCCCTAGAACTAAGAACTACATAAACCTAACTAACCTAAGGACATCACACACTTCCATGCCCGAGGCAGGATTCGAACCTGCGACCGTAGCAGTCGCGCGGTTCCGGACTGCGCGCCTAGAACCGCTAGACCACCGCGGCCGGCTAAGTCCCATAGTGCTCACAGCCATTTGAACCATTTGTTTGAAAGCACCTCATTAGTTGCTTTGCTAATAGTTCCGCACTTAACATAAATATCTTTTAGCGTCAACACATTTCTTTCCTTGACCTATGCACGTTTGCAGCTGCAACACAAAACTCAAGGTGCAACTGCGTTCAAGGAGAGCCACTACATTCGTACACAGCTCATCGTATTCTCCTCACACAGCTTATGACGCAAGAGACTACCCAGAGAAAAACAAAGAGGACTTCTGGAGCTCGAGCAGGAGATGGCACTGGTCAGAAGAGGCGCTTTACTGTGCCGGTATTTTACTTCGCTCAAGCAGTTTAGCAGCATTGGACGGATTACCCTCCCCTGTAGACAACCTTGTGCTTGACTATGACTATTTCCTGATAGCATTATGATTATTACTCCTGTCACAAGCGTTGCTAATACTGATAATACTATTAAATGTAAAATATACATAGTACAATGATCAAGTAAGTGAGTAAGCATGCATACACGGTGAAGATTCTGAGAGTGTCATCGGCAAGAAACGGGCATCTCCTATTGCGCTGTCTACTTTCTACGGAAGTTGCTCCTTGGTACAGGACACTGGACAACATGTACTCTTTCACTGATGTTTAGTGGACTGTTCATTTCTGCAGTTCTTTGGCTCATACTCCCGTAGTTAGAGTATTCTCTCCTTAGACATGTATTCTTACTGAAAGTAGAAACAGCAACTAAACGCAGTTAATTGCTTTACTTCTTAATAAATAGCACCTTTACAGGTTTAAAACTGAATGGTTTACCTTCAGACGGCTGCCCACATACGTTTTATGTCATTTACTTAGTGCTGACTACAAAGGTCATCGGTCCCAATGTGTGGCGATAGTTTCTTAGCGTGGTTGTGACCTTTAACAGTAACTGTTATTAGAAAAATTATAAAATAATAACTAATTTTTTGTCTGCGGCTTCGTCCGCGTGTATGTATACAGGCTGACACAAATGTTAGCTCGCTGCATTAGCCATTCTTGCGACCCTGTTAAAGCATTCGACAACACGCATGAGAGATTACGCTCCATACTTTTAAAATATTCCAAGTCAACTTAATACGGGAAAGAAATATCACCAGATCGTTGTAGAATGTTTTTACGTCATCATTTCTCATTCCTGCCACACTCCTAGTTGTAGAAGGGGTATCTTATTCTCACAGTGTTCTTATAACATACTATGAGTCACATATACACCAGATTTGGTTGAAATCGCTCCAGGAGTTGCTGGGTCATGCTTTTATGTAACTTTTTCATTCCCACTCTAGCCATAGGGATACCGGAGACGTCTTATTACGTCCTATTGTCACAGTGATTTTTTCCAGTGATACGTGTACCAAGTGTGGTAGAAATTGCTTCAGTAGTCAGAGAGATACGCCGATACGTCACTGTACTTGCACACGCCAACAGACGCACCCCACACCAAGGGGTAGAACTTTATAGCCGCTGTCACCAATACGCCCAGCGCTCCAGAAAATTATGAATTCGATACTAATATGGGTCGTTATCTAATATTATTATAGGCCACGGCTTTTCTCACCCACACGCACCCGTAGTGTTGAAAGAGGTATAGTTCCCGCACATTAGTTCTATACGAATAATGACTCATTATATACAAAATTTGGTTGAAACTTTCTCACGTTGCTGATTTACACTGCAATGTCTTACCCTTTTCACCCGCAACCCTGTTGGAAGTAGGTGGTTTCAACTCAGTAAAGTTTCATCGCTAACGGATGAATGGTATAGAGAAGCATAGAAGACGAACAAAAGGGATAATATTCACCTTTATGTATTAAATGACGAGCTGAAGCACTAAAATTGTGCACAAGCGTCATACGATCGAAGTATCAAGGTGTGAATGTGAATCTCTGTGCAGTTTTACTCTCCAGTGTCCATTCTCTCTCCTGTTTTCCCTAGCTGTACTAAGCCTATCGCTGACATCAGTCCTGCTAAGACGATCCAGGATTTACGATGTAAGTAGCACATGTAAAGTAGGCTACCACCCCCACCACCACCATCAGCCTGTGCATTACGATCTTGAGCTACACGCATCCGTCGCTGCTCCTTTACGTTTTCTGCTCTGACCTACCATCTTCCATTTTGTTGTAGCGCAGTCATTTCTTATTTCGTAAAATCTAGCAAAGGAATCACTTCATACATGTACCACCCTTTCAACGGGGTACAGGTCCAACCCACCTCATTTTAGTCTTCGCTGCAATCATATATACGTCACCGACTCGTCTCCTGATCTCCTTGTTCGTTATTCTAAGTCCATGTCTCACTGCAATATGTCAAAAAGATCACAAACATCCCTTACCTACAGAAAAATTAGTTTTCAATTCCCTATTTAATTTATCAAAAGCACTCCTTGCCAGTTTTACTCTTCTGTTTATTTTTCTGTTCATCTAGGCATCGTCTTAAACTGCACTAAATACTCGTATTAACAAATTTTCGTTTTGTTCTGTGACTTCATACTTTTTTCTTCACAATATGTCGCTTCTACATTATTTAGTATAATTGTAATTGATTTCCAAGCTTACTTGCAAACTTGTTCTATGATTATTGCTGAACTTCTATCTTCACAAGAGGCAAATTATAAAATATCATCAGAAAAATGCAAATATTTCAGGATGCTTCAATGACGCGAACACCTACTTCGCTTTCCCCAGTTTCGAAATTTGATAATTTTTTTCTAGGACTTCCTAGAATTTCCGCCTCCATTGTTATTTAAATACTCACCTGTCTTATTATTATGTGAACTCTGTAGTTCTAACGATAAATAAACTAATATTTTTAAGGTAAAGTGGTCAGCGTGTCTGGCTGCTACACGAAGGACGTGGGTCCTATTCCCGGCACTGCCACGGACTTTACCTTGGTCTCAGGGCTGGTCCGGGGTGTACTCAGACTCTTGAGGCGGGATGAGGAGCTACTTGAATGAGAAGTAAGACTCTAAAGGATCAAGGAACTTGATCACAGAGCGGTGCGGTGACCTCACGCCTCTCCATACCACGCCCAATGACATCACTAGAAGAGGATGACATGGCGGTCGGTAGGTTCCGATTCGCCCACCAAAGCCATAAATGGCGCTCTGATTATTTAGTATAAACTATTTTATATGGAATCACCTTGTAGTATTTTCATTCCAGTACTGGACTTCCCATTATCCTACATATGTAGCGAGTTCGAAAAGTAAGTTACACATATACTCCCTCGCTAAGACCACTGCGCAACAAGAGCGGCGCATTATTATTATATTTGCGTTATCAGGCTTAGTTTTGCAGCGGTACGTATAACAGGAGCAGAATGTGAGACTGAAATGGAGCTACAAGTGGAAACGTACTCCCAAAGTTCAAGTAGGCTGGACAGTATTCTTCTCGTGGGCAAGACGAATGTCACATCCAGCCACAGTAAAATACTGCCAACAATTTGACTAAGACCGCATAGATGTTGGTGAGATGGGGACACCAGATCTTGCACTATTTGATTTCCATGTTTTCGGCAAACTGAAAGAACATCTGGGGGGAGAAAAAGGTTTTCCGACGATGAGGATGTTTACACGTCAGTTCTCGAATGGCTTTGTGATCGTTGATGAAAAAGTGGTAGAATGTTGATACCGTTGTTCGCGGAGACCTGGAAGCTATGTTGAAAAATAATGCTATGGAACATATCTGTGTCACTTTGAAGTGTAGTGCAGCATTTAGTAATAGTTACTTGGCCTGCCATCATAATGTGTAATTTGCTTTCTGAAATTTTCTCGTGATTTTTCCTCAGACGTGCTGTAGTGGCAGTCGTTCACTGTACAGCGTAAGTACTGCACATTTTACTCGGTTAGATGACCGTAGGGTGATGTCGTATATACCGCACACGATAATGGCAGCGTTCTAGCGAAACGTTTCAAATTTTTATGGTGTGAAATGACCAAATCAGATGAAACGATTATCTCATCAGCTAAGCTCTTAATGTCAGTGGTGGCTCAAGGCTAAATGTCGCATTTGATGTTGATGAGCTGCCGTTTGTAATGGAGCTCGTGGTTAGAATTTGTGTCCTGGAGCCAGTCTGGAAGACCTGGCGCTAGACATCAGCGTCCGTGGCCCGCGTTATGTAAGCCCGCCCGGATAAACGTTACGCAGTAAATACACACACGAAACAGCTTGCGACCCACGCTTAGGAGCTTGGGCCGCTTTCTGCGGTATTACAACACTCAGCGGTGAAAGACCCTCCTCTCGTCCACATTTCTGGACAAGTGTGCCCGAAACATACCTATTTCCAGACGACTATGTGGTAGGACTAAAGACCTAATTGAGGACAAAGTTGCTGCTCTCTTGTCGAGTCCGAGACTCAGTACGAAGGTAGCAGTGATTTACGACGTCAGCGGAGTTGTAACTTGGAAAATGTCAGCAAGTAGCTTAGATCAAAGGAGAGGCTTTATCCTTATCAAACAGTTGACACAGTTTTTGAGACCTGGTTTACGTAGCATCCGGAAAACTTGCTGTCCCTGCTACTTCACGTACGTACTAAGTTACAGCGCAGCATTAAATGGGTCTTTTGCTGTCAGCCTCAGACGAAAAGGCGAGAGTACCACTATCTGGGTACAAAATGTTCAGAATTGTGCAGTTATGACATATTACGGGAAATTCGCTATAGAGGCAACACATATTTATTGCCCAGAACCGTGTAATAAGGGTAGTACGTGGTGTCCTCTTTAGAATATCTTGAACAACTGTTTAAACAGTTCGGCACACTGGCAATAGTCCCATAGTTCATATACCCCCTTATGAAGTTTCTTGTCAACAGTCACAGTTTGGAAACAACAGTAACACTCGTAAATACATAATATTAAAAGGAGAAATGATTACACCATCCATCATTCGGCTTTAGTGTGCCACAAAAAGAAGTAAGGTATTTAGCCATATAAATCTGGGACCCATTGATATAAAGAATTTAATATATAATAAAATTAATTCAAATAGAAACCGAAATTACATCTGCTGGACGACTCCCCCTACTCCATAGAAGGATTTCTGAATGTGTAGTTGTTACCATGTTTTCCGCCGAGGAAATGTATTATAACTGTAAAGCTGATTCGTTCCTTATGATAGCGATAGGTCACAAATATGACCCATTAATCAGGCAAATGACTAGCTAACCAAATAGCTACCTATCTGACTGACTGACTAACCCACCTGTAGCAGAGGACATCTATACGGAGATTTAGCTTTCCAACTGTCGTCGTAGCTTCTTCTTAGAGGGGGAGTGAGGGAGAGGGGGAGAGAGAGAGAGAGAGAGAGAGAGAGAGAGAGAGAGAGAGAGAGAGAGAGAGAGGAGAGAGAGGATAAGAAGAGTAACAATATTCGTTGCGTATATCTACATCTGTACTCCGCAGGCCACCTCGCGGTGTGTGGCGGAGGGTACTTTGTGAACCACTGTATCTCCACCGCTTTCCTGAACCAGTTGCGAATAGTTCGCGGGAAGAACGATTGCCGGTAAGCTTCCGTGTGGGCTCGCATCTCTCTAGCTTTATCAAAGTGATCTTTCCGCGACATGTACGTAGGAGGAAGCAGTATATTTGTTGACTCTTCTAGGAACGTACGCTCTCAAAATTTTACAATAAACCATACGGGAATCCAGAACGCCATCCTTGCAGTGTCCGTCACAGGAGTTGGTTGATAATCTCCTTGACATTTTCGTGCTTACTAAATGAACCTATAACGAAATGCGCTGCTCTTTTTTGGATCTTCTCTACTTCCTCTATCAGTCCTATCTGGTACGGCTCCCATACTGACGAGCAATATTCAGGTATTGGTCGAACGAGTGTTTTGTAAGCTACTTCCTTTGGTGATGGACTAGTGACTGTTCTGCCAGCGTGTAATCTTACAATAAAGGGTCTTTCTGTTGTATATTCGCAACTGTTACATTTGTTTATGCTGAGGATCAATTGATAATCCCTGCATTAAGCGTCGAACTCTGCAGGTCTTCTTGCATTTCGCTATAGTTTTCTAGCTTCGCGAATTTTCTGATTACTACAGAATCATACGCAAAAATCTTACGGATTTTCAACGTTATCCTCTATCTCATTTATATGATTGTAAAACTTAAAGGCCCTATAACACTCGCCTTGGGCACTTCACTCCGTGCAGAATGACATGCTGTGTTCTGTTCGATAGAAATTCTTCAATCCCATCACACATTTGGACTGATATTCCATACGTTCGAATTGCAGAACTGTATCGAATGCCTCCCGGAAGTCCAGAAACACGGCATCTACCTGGGAACCTGTATCTAGTCCTTTCGGGTCTCGTGGGTGAACAGAGTGAGCTGGGTTTCACAAGATCGTTGTTTCCGGAACCCACATTGGTTACTAAAAGAGAAGATTTTCGGCGTTCAGAAATGTCCTAATACAGGAGCATAGAACGTGTTCCAAAATTCCACAACCGACGTCAGAGATATCTGATCACCTGTTTGATGATCTTTCTTGAAAACGGGAATACACACATACAGGGTGTTACAAAAAGGTACGGCCAAACTTTCAGGAAACATTCCTCACACACAAATAAAGAAAAGATGTTATGTGGACATGTGTCCGGAAACGCTTAATTTCCATGTTAGAGCTCATGTTAGTTTCGTCTGTATGTTCTTACACCTACGCTCAGTGGAGCACGTTATCATGATTTCATACGGGATACTCTACCTGTGCTGCTAGAACATGTGCCTTTACAAGCACGACACAACATGTGGTTCATGCACGATGGAGCTCCTGCATATTTCAGTCGAAATGATCGTACGCTTCTCAACAACAGAGTCGGTGACCGATGGATTGGTAGAGGCGGACCAATTCCATGGCCTCCACGCTCTCCTGACCTCATCCCTCTTGATTTTCATTTATGGGGGCATTTGAAAACTCTTGTCTACGCAACCCTGGTACCAAATGTAGAGACTCTTCGTGCTCGTATTGTGGACGGCTGTGATACAATACGCCATTCTCCAGGGCTGCATCAGCGCATCAGGGATTCCATGCGACGGAGGATGGATGCTTGTATCCTCGCTAACGGAGGACATTTTGAACATTTCCTGTAATAAAGTGTTTGAAGTCACGCTGGTACGTTCTGTTGCTGTGTGTTTCCATTCCGTGATTAATGTGATTTGAAGAGCAGTAATAAAATGAGCTCTAACATGGAAAGTAAGCGTTTCCGGACAAATGTCCATATAACATATTTTCTTTCTTTGTGTGCGAGGAATGTTTCCTGAAAGTTTGGCCGTACCTTTTCGTAACACCCCGTATACACAGTTCTGTAGAAGTTTCCATGTAGTTTCCCCCGATCAAAAGCCTCTTCGCTGGTGTTATTTATTTCTTCCAAGCGTGCGTAGCCGTCAATATGTGTGTAGTGAACTGTGAACCACCCTTCATCCAGACGAGATCACACACAAGGTGCCTGGCTTTCACGTTTCATTATGCCAACGCAGCCTTTGTCTACCTGTACCAACGAGCTCACTTTCGCTGAACCAGACTGATACGTGACATATGTGAAACAATTACGTGGTAGCAAAACAGATCGTTTTTCATAATGGCTTTCGACGTGGTGTTTGATACCCGCATGTCGTCCTATCAACGGAATCAGATTTTACACCTCTGAGTTTACATTTATATGGGCCAAGAGTGGTGACATATACCGTGCTCTATATCGACGTCATTTTTCTCTCTTCTTATTACACTTACGAATCATGGGAGAGGAAAACAATTGTTTGACTGCTAATTCGGTTCCCCTAACTTACAATTAGATGAAAGTGATAATTAAACTAATATGACAATGACTGAGATACGTTCTCAGAGAGGTCCTCGCCCGAGACTATAAAGCATGCCTTCAACATTATTAACGGAGCATTTCTTGTACATTTTACCCTAGGATTTTGTTAAACATGAGTGTAAGACTCGCTGTCGGATCAGATAGTGAAGCTCTGCCTTGAATCACTACAGTTTCTTTAGCCATTCCGGCTGTATCGACATGACGTACATACAGCAATTTCGAGGATATATTGCTTTGTCATCTTGCAATATAATCTTCTGGCAAACCTCATACCTTCAAAATCGTCCCCGTGACCAACAGAACATTTCAACGAAGTCTCTCAGACTGATCACCACCACCACCACCACCACCACAAAACAGCAGTAACTCATACTCGCTGCTATTCTTGACCGAGTAAGAGACATTTAACTTCTCTGCGTGCTCGATGTAGCTTTTTCATGACTCTTCTGACTTGTTTGGGCCCCACCTATGCCAGTCTTATCATCTCCCAGAAGCACTTACATCCAACGTCGTCAATTATTTGCTGTGTATATAACAATCTCTAACTTCCTTTGAAGTGTTTACTCTCTACGACTCTCTCTAGAGCAATGGGGACGTGTTTAGTGACCAACTGAACGCGACACAAAATTATACGATGTGTGTGTGTGGTTGTGAGACTAGGGCCTCCCGTCGGGTAGACCGTTCGCCGGATGCAAGTCTTTCGATTTGACGCCACTTCGGCGGCTTGCGCGTCGATGGGGATGAAATGATGATGATTAGGACAACACAACACCCAATCCCTGAGAGGAGAAAATCTCCGACCCAGCTGGGAATAGAATCTGGGCCTTTAGGATTGACATTCTGTCGCGCTGACCATTCAGCTACCGGAGGCGGACAATGATATGATATAACAGCGCGTGTCCATTGTCGAGTGTTATGGGATTCAGAGCTCGTCGGGAAACGTCTGTGGAACTGTTTCCACAAGGGATTAAGTGTGGAAATATTCTAGCAAAACCTGCAGCCAAGTCTGCGTCGCAAAACTTAGCGGCAAAATGATGTGAATCGGGTTCTGTAGCGCGTAAAACGCGTAACTTTCCAAAACACCCTCGATGGTCTTAATGCAGATATTTTCTGGGTTCAAATGGCTCTAAGCACTATGGGACTTAACTCTGAGGTGATCAGTCCCTTAGAATTACTTAAACCAAACTAACCTAAGGACATCACACACATCCATGCCCGAGGCAGAATTCGAACGTGCGACCGTAGCAGCAGCGCGATTCCGGACTGAAGCCCCCCTAGAACCGCTCGGCCACAACGGCCGGCTATTTTCTGGGCCATTTTTTATTTTACTCACTAGGCACTTATTCTTCAGATATTCCTTTACTCCCCGATGCTGCTGAAAACCTCGTCATTTATTGTTTTGCAACAACCTTCTGTCAAATAATTTCTTAAAATACTCGATTCCCTTCTCTTCCAGTTTTCTTCATCTTAACATTACATTTTCTTTAGTTTACTGTAGACGCTTTACCAAAAACAAGTCTTACGCCTTTTGAGTTTTTTTAAAGAATTTTCTCGCGTAGCAACCTGTCTGTAAACTACGTAGCTGAGGAGCAATGTTTGAGAGCTATTATCATCACCTACCGTGTTAGGTCTTATACTCAGGACACGATTTATGAACTGATGTGTGGCCTTTGCTATGTAGACTTACTGGCGACATTCATTAAACACAATCTTTTCTCACCGTTATTGGTGTAATCAGTGGAAGAATAGATACGTATATCGGCACTAAATGAATATTCTGCTTAGCAAGGCTCACCTGAGAACTCCAGTGTTTACGGAGTATGCCGTCTGAAAGAAGCCATGATAGACAGTTCGTCTCTGTAGGCAGCAGACCGTGAGATATGACGTAATCTGGGACTACAGGCATCTTGTTTGAATATTGCGATGACAGACTACAGAGATTTATCTTGATTATTGCACAGTCATACGGAGCCCTGCTTTTTCTCTATACTCCTGCGTGTGCTGCTCCATGGATTGAATGCCCGTACACTCACGAGCCTAAACATTGTGACCACTGCCTACCACCGAATACAAAGTCGCCTGGTGGCGTTGGGTCCACGTAGCGGGCTACGAAAAATATATAAGAAAAGCAGAGGAGAGGGACATCCTATGGGCGGCATATGGGAAAATCCTCTGACATAAGCGACCTTTTACAAAGAGAACATTGTAATGGTTAGATGCCTGAGAACAAGCATCTCAGAAACGGCGAAGCTGTTCGGCTTCCTGCGTGCTGCTGTCCTGAGCATCTATGGAAACTGGACGAAGGTCGATGAAACCACGAGCAGGCAACAAGGTGTTGGACGTCCAGTCCTCGTAACAGAACGTGTAGGTCGGAGGCTAGAATGCTCTGTAAAGCAGAGTCTGCTGCATATCTGACGACAAAGTGCAATGCTGTTTTAGGCACAAGAGTTCCAGAGCACACTTTGCTGGACGTGGAGTTCAGCATGAGGTGACCCCTACGTGCTCCTATTTTGACAGAGTAATATCGTCAATTAAGATTGCAACGGGCACGGGATCATAGAGATTCGGACGCGGATCAACGGAAACGGGTCACTTGACCGCATTAATCACGTTTCTGGTTACACCAGGTCGATGGTAGTGTTTGCATGTGCACTCACCGAAGAGAACGGCAGCTCGTAACGTGCATGGATGCAGGCCAGTGGGGACAGTATTACAATAGTGAGACATTCTGCTGAGCTTCCATGGTGTCTGTGGCAGTAACAGAGGGCACCGTTACAGCTGCGGACTAGGTGAACTTATTTGCAGACTACCTACATCCATTCATGTTGTGTTTCGCCCCCCAAAAGCAGTGGTATCTTTCAGCCGGATAACTGTCCGTGTTACAAGGCCAGAGTCGGGCTATTATGATTAGTGAACTCAGGTCGATGCCTTGGACAGATTTGCCTGATGTGAACCTGGTGGAACAATTTTGGGACACTGTCGGGTGCCAGCTCCGTCCCATTAATCTGTGGTCCGAGATTTACGGGAACTGTGACACCTGTGCGTAGACTTCGAGTGGTACTTACCTACCATCCCACCCAGAATCGCTACTGTGTTGCATTCGAAAGGTAGACCAACACTCTGTTAAATAGGTAGTCATCATATCTTGGCTTATCATTGTACTCTTTAAACAGGAAACACAGATACCGCCAGTTGTTAAGACAGTTCTAAGTCATTAGTGAAGACAAATAGATGCATTCTTGGAGAACTGTTCATGATGAAGCATTATCACTCACTGTACACCATTAAATTAGCATGCTGGCTTCGTCACCACGACACTTTGGTGTGTATCCTCGTGATTAGCAGACCGAAATATTTAGCCTGGGACATGTAGTTATGGAAAGTGAAATGTCCTTACGATTATTTACACGTTCACCTTCACGTGTAGACTCACGCATACTGCAGGTTTAAGATGTACAAAAGACTGCGGCGACTGAGATCAGCATGAGCGTTACGCGCATCGTGTGACTGTCAGGTCCTCGCGCTGTTTTGCCCGAACGCGGGAGGTCGTGCTTCTCGCGTTCGACTCGCAGTGTTCCACGCGCCTTGGCGCTAGCTCTACACTTTCCACAACAAGCGAAGCGTTACACACCGTCACACTCTGCTCCTCCATTACGCAGTTTCCTGTTCTGATTGTGTAAACAATACGGATTCCTACACCGGAAAAAGGAACTGCAACGAGCAGCTGTTGTCGGCCACGGCTTGCTTTTTCTCGTCCGCCTCATTACAGTTTTCACGACGTGCTTCTGAAGTTTACGTCCGTCATCTCGCGTGGGAGACTTCGTAATCGCCGCGTTGGCCCAGTGAGGCAAGTTAATTGGGGGCAAGAGTCTCCCGTCTTGCTCCATAGTTTGAAGAGCACTTCACGTCGTTCATCCTCCTACGTCAATACTCGGGCGACTGCCGACCGGAAAACGTTTTACCCATTCCCTGCAATGTTGTGACATCACCAGAGAGACCGTGTCTGGGAATCATCTTCTTCCGTTTATTATTGTAACAAGACTGTCTTATGTCTTTCTACGTGCTATCTTCTCTTTCGTATCCGAAAAGAATCATGCTGCATGACAAGTAAAAGTGAAGCGCCCAGAAGAAGAGGAAACGAAATGAAACCTCGCTAGTTGAGAGGCTATGTGACGTTATTTCAGTGATTAAAAAATAGAATCAAATGTAGAAAGAAATTGGCAAGTACTAGTCCACTTGTCAGTATGGCGTTACACCTCCTCTGTCCTGGATGCTTAAACTAATTTGGTTGTAAAGCGTGTCATAAAGCTGTTTTATCCTCTCCTGAGACAAGGTGACCCTCAGCTGTTGTAACTGGTCCTTGATATCCTGGATATTGGCGTCATAACAGATGTGACGTCCGAGTTGGTCCCTTACACCTTCTGTAAGTGAGAGATCTGGGGATCTTGATGGACGTGGCAGTAACTCAGCATCCCGCAGATAGTTGTAGAATTTTAGAACATGTTTTTTGCTCGCGTATCATGTCATTTTTGGAAACCCATAATCTACTCTGTAGGAATCAACATGGATTCCGGAAACAGCGATCGTGTGACACCCAACTCGCTTTATTTGTTCATGAGACCCAGAAAATATTAGATACAGGCTCCCAGGTAGATGCAATTTTCCTTGACTTCCGGAAGGCGTTCGGTACAGATCCGCACTGTCGCCTGATAACCAAAGTAAGAACCTGCGGAATATCGGACCAGCTGTGTGGCTGGATTGAAGAGTTTTTAGCAAACAGAACACAGCATGTTGTTCTCAATGGAGAGACGTCTACAGACGTTAAAGTAACCTCTGGCGTGCCACAGGGGAGTGTTATGGGACCATTGCTTTTCACAATATATATAAATGACCTGGTAGATAGTGTCGGAAGTTCCATGCGGCTTTTCGCGGATGATGCTGTAGTATACAGAGAAGTTGCAGCATTAGAAAATTGTAGCGAAATGCAGGAAGATCTGCAGTGGATAGGCACTTGGTGCAGGGAGTGGCAACTGACCCTTAACATAGACAAATGTAATGTATTGGGAATTCATAGAAAGAAGGATCCTTTATTGTATGATTATATGATAGCGGAAGAAACACTGGTAGCAGTTACTTCTGTAAAATATCTGGGAGTATGCGTGCGGAACGATTTGAAGTGGAATGATCATATAAAATTAATTGTTGCTAAGGCGGATGCCAGGTTGAGATTCATTGGGAGAGTCCTTAGAAAATGTAGTCCATCAACAAAGGAGGTGGCTTACAAAACACTCGTTCGACCTATACTTGAGTATTGCTCATCAGTGTGGGATCCGTACCAGGTTGGGTTGACGGAGGAGATAGAGAAGATCCAAAGAAGAGCGGCGCGTTTCGTCACAGGGTTATTTGGTAAGCGTGATAGCGTTACGGAGATGTTTAGCAAAGTCAAGTGGCAGGCTCTGCAAGAGAGGTGCTCTGCATCGCGGTGTAGCTTGCTGTCCAGGTTTCGAGAGGGTGCGTTTCTGGGTGAGGTATCAAATATATTGCTTCCTCCTACTTACACCTCCCGAGAAGATCACGAATGTAAAATTAGAGAGATTCGAGCGCGCACGGAGGCTTTCCGGCAGTCGTTCTTGCCGCGAACCATACGCGACTGGAACGGGAAAGGGAGGTAATGACAGTGGCACGTAAAGCGCCCTCCGCCACACACCGTTGGGTGGCTTACGGGAGTATAAATGTAGATGTAGTTCATAGATACAAATGTGATATGCAAACGCGCGTTGACCTGTTGTAAAATGGCACGAGCATGTAGTTAGTTGAGGACGCAGAATGACTGTGATGTACCGTTGTACCGACAGAGTTCCCAGATAACTACCAGCCGTGACAAGAAGTCATACCCGATGGCTTTCCATACCATAACGTCAGGTGTAACACCGCTTTATCTCTCCAACACTTCGGAAGAATGCGACTTCTCCCCAGGTCGCCGACGTGAGAAGCCACCTTGCTGCCAATGTGGTGCCCGCCTGATGATGGCCCTCATCCTCCTAGACTGCCCAAATATGACTGCTTCGGGCCAAATATTAAGCTTCCTGATACGCTACCGCAGTACTAGTAGACGACGCCAAGGCGTCTAACCTGGTTTTATGTTTCGCCTATGAAGATGGTCTTTACTCGTCTCTGTCAGGTGGAACCCTTTGGCCTCATTGACCGCCTGAAGGGTTTGAGGGGCATCTGTAGCCTGCTCTGGCCCAGGGGACCCACGGCGGCCCTTGCTCGGCGGTCTGGCCTGGCCCCTACCCTTCCTACCTTTTTATTCTCCTTACTCTTTTATGTTTACCGTTTTTAATGGTTTGTCTTCCCTAAAATTTTGTCATCTTGTCTGTGATGCTGGTTTCCTTGAGGTAACGGACAATGAGGTAGCGCTGGTTGGATGAAGAGGGTGCATCTCCGACCGCATTCCATGTCCCAGTGACCACCAACTGCATTGTGGGCAGAGCGGTTAGCCCACATTACCCTCTCTCACTCCCCTCCTACTTCTCCTTGATTTTATATCTTTCTTATTGTGTCTTGGTTACAATCGAGCTTCCCAGGATTTGCCTTTTGTATCCTTCCTCTGAGGTTTATTCCTGGTTCGTTACATATAGGATGCACACTGATAACCTCACAGTTCGGTCCCTTTAACTCTAACCAACAACGTCACCGTCGTACTCACTGCCGATGGAATCTGGAGTAGCGCAGAACAGCGATTCATCACTGAACTCAATGCGGCACCATTCATCAGCTGGTCATGCCTCCTAATCACGGCACTTCTTCAGATACAGCTTTCTCTGTAGTGGTGTTAACGGCAGCCCATGCATTTTACGGTAGTTCTACAGCCCGGCTGCTGCTCGTCTAAGACTATTGCTGCAGGATGACACAGAATGTTGCAGGAAATCCATTATTTGTTCCCAGATGGCAGGCGTAGCTGTCAAGAGGTTATGGTTCAAATGGCTCTGAGCACTATGGGACTTAACTTCTGAGGTCATCAGTCCCCTAGAACTTAGATCTACTTAAACCTAACTAACCTAAGGACATCACACACATCCATGCCCGAGGCAGAATTCGAACCTGCCACCGTATCGATCACGCGGTTTCAGACTGTAGCGTCTAGAACCGCTCGGCCACTCCGTCCGGTTGTCAAGAGGTTATAGTGTTCTTTGTGCACAATATGACGATCCTCGCTTGAGGTGCTCAGCCGTGGTACACTGGAAGCTTCACAACGACGATGTCTGCTCTCACTTTCCCATGCTGTCGAAAATCGAGCAACGGTTACTTCTGAATGCCCCATAAATCTGGATATTACACGAGTCAACCGGCTGGCCAAATAGAGACAAAAAATCACTCGTCTTTTAAACTCTATATGAAGATAGTATCTGTCCTTTAGGACATGCTCGAAAGAACAGATACCATCTTCATATGGTAAAGGCTAACCGGCCATTGACGTCCTCCTTCTGTGCTGGATTCACACGCATTGCCCGTACTCTTACGGGACTCGGTAAGATGTGTAATGGGCAGGGGCACTACGAATGTAGTGTGTGGACATTAAGTTGGGAATGTTGGCCTCACGGGGAGCGTGCAGGAGAGAAATCCCTGCAGTCATACTATCCTCTGTCCTCGCGGTGGCTCAGATAGACATATCTAAGAAAAACCCTCTGTAATAAAAAAAAATTGAGTAAAGGAATCAGGAATCAACGATCAAATTGAACGGATGTCATATGACGTCCGCCCAGACCAAACGCAACGAACAATCCCGAACTTTATATGCACCTTCAGCGTTACCAGGGTTCGTGCCGTGTGAGGGACTGACTACGTTGAGTACTGCACAAGTACGATGCAGCGAACCTTGTGGCCTTCAACCTTCCCCAGGGTCTGTGAGGACAGCATCATTCTTCTTTAGCTATGAAATCCCCAGCTCGACTGCTACACTGCATTTCTCAAGCTCTTCATTCGGACAGTCGTGATGAATCAAAACAGTCAGCAGAGACAGATTCGAATGTTGCCATCCGCGAACGGACATCGGTGCCGGTTGAACAATCCCAGGACACCTCAAAAAGTCAACTCGTCATATTCTGAACCGGCGACGTTGGCTTCTTCGTATCAGAAGTTTCAGCCACAAATACCACATTAAATTTTGAACTCATATTTAGACTGCGGCTTTTTTCCTCGCTATATCCGACCTCCTGCGGCAGTTTGTCTTGCATTACCACGAATGAATCTGGATTTATTAACAAATAGAGAGAAGGCCGTGATGATGCTGTTACGGTCATCAGTACGAAGACTATGACAATGCAGCTGTCCACGCTAGTCTGTCCTGAGAAAATCTTTTCATCTCGCCATACATATTGCACACTGAATCAATTTGAATTTGCTTACTGAAGTCTTCGTCTCCGTCTACAATTTATACTCCCTATACTTCCCTCCATTACGTAGTAAACTATTTCATGTTGGCTCAATATGTAACTTGTCAACCGTTCTGTTCCTTCAGCCAAGCTTGCTACAAATTTCGTTTCTCCCAATTTGGTATCCGATCTGCCCGTCTAATTTTCAGCATTTTTCTTTAGTATTGTTGCCTCTATTCTCTTATTGTCCACACTGTTTAACGTCCACGTTTCACGTAAGACAGCACTCCCAACAAATAGTTTTAGAGTTTTGTTGCTACTGCCAGCCTGCAATTTATATCCACCTTAATTCGGTAACGTTCAGTTATTTTGATTCCCAAATAGCAAAAATCTTCTACTAATTTTAACAACTCATTCCCTAATGTAATTCCCCTGGCCTGGCCTGATTTTATTCGGCTGCACTCCATTACCCTTGTTTTACTTTTGTTGATTTTCACCTTGTAGCCTCTTTAGTAAGGCACTATCCTTTTCGTTCGACTGTCAAATCTCATCTGCATCTTCACCAATATACCGCAAGCCACCTGACGCTGTTTGGCGAAGAGTATTTGTGGTACCACTATCTGATTCCTCCTTTCCCTGTTCGGTTCGGGGATGACGCGTGGGAAGAAATATTGTCGGTAAACCTGCGTATTAGCTCTAATTTCTCGAGTTTTTTCGTTGTGGTCATTTCGCGAGACGTATGTGGGAGGACTCTTCCCGGATCGTACTTTATCGGAATTTCAATGGAAAACCACTCTATGATCCACAAAGACACTCTGTAACGTTCTCGGACCGACTAAACGACTCTGTCACGAAACGCACTTCTCCTCGCTCGATGTTGTGTAGCTCTTGCATTAATCTAACATGGTAAGGCTCCTGAAGTCATGAACAGCACTCAAAAAACGATCGAAGAAGTGTTTTGTAAACCTCTTCTCTCGTGAATGAGGTTCATATCCTGCATTTTCTTCCCATCAATCAGAGTCTAGCATCTGCTTTTCCAACTGTTCGTTTTATATTGTCATTCCGCGTAAGGTCGCTCAGGTGGGGTGCTTACTCGTAGATATTTTATGATGGGTACAGTTTCCAGCAATTTTACATCAATAGTGCAATTGCTAAGCAGTGGATTTCTTCTCGTATGTAAGCGCAATGTGTTACAAAGTTTTAATTTCTTCTCTCTGAACCTTAAATCCATTTCCAAATGTCTCTTCCCAACTACTGCATCCTCTTCACGTTTTTCGAATCTTAGATACTGATAATTTAAAGTACTGACTTGAAGTGTTTCTGGACAGTAGAACCGATAGAACATTGCCCGATGAAGGGAGGTCACTGATTCTATTCTCTGTGATCGATTCTTCCACTCTGGTTGACCACTATGAATGCTAATTTAAGTCTGTAAGCCAATTTATTTATAGTATAGCAACTGTGTTTGCCCTCATCTGCCATACCACAAAGCTATTGCAGCTAAGTAGGACTCCCGAAATTTTAATAGATTAAACACTCCAAACGCCTGCTGATTGTTACCATTTGTTGCCAGAAGATTGGACAATCACATTCTTCACTTGACAACGTAACGGTGGGATAATCGGCACCAGCTTGAGGTGCGTGTATTGTGGACCGAAAATTAGCTCCAACCACACGACTGAGCCAGTTGCTAAGAGGATTTTGCGTTTCCGATCATCAATCAATAAAAACGAAATCCGTATAGGATCATTTGTGGTCCTTCTATCTACCTATCTATCTATCTGTCTATCTGTCTGTCTGTCCGTCCGACTTTTTAGATCACCTTTTCCTGGGGACGAGTAGAGGTATCAAGTTGAAATTTATGTCACATTCTACGGTCTATGGTCCCTTGGCTGTAAAAATATTTAAACTTCTAAGTCAATGCAATCAAACGATAGGGCCATATATGTCACATATTTTGATACTCACAAACTCAGTTATCAAAACCTATAAGTGAACTATCTACTCTAAAGGAAAAATCGCAACACCAAGAAGGAATTCTACGATATAAACGAAAGTTCGTAGGCGTGTTTCTACATACGAAAGATGACATTTATTCAAATTTCGCGGAAATTGCTTAAGAGCGGCGCTAGTAGCGCCACTATGAGGATGCAAATCAGGTTTGCTTTAAATACACGCTATAACGGTCGTGAGCGTTCGTTAGCTTTCATGTTTCGCGTGGCGAGTTGATGTAGTCAAGATTGCTTTTAAAACGACGAAGACGCCATTATCAACACATCACTGAGTTTGGAAGAGGCTGTCTAGTAGGGCGACGAGAAGCTGAACGTTCCTTCTATGATACTGCAGAAAGACTTGGCAGGAATGTAGTTACTGTACATGACTGCTGGCAGCGGTGATCAGGAGAATGTACGGTCGCGAGAACACAGGGCTCGAACGGCCAGGTGACACTGTCGAGAGGGAAGATCATAGTGATCGGCGTAAGGCTCTGGCGTATCGTTCTGCATCTCTAACAGCAATTTTGCCGGTAGTTGGCACCAACTGACAAATCGGTTATTTCAAGGACAGATCCGAGCCAGACGCCCTGTAATATGCATTCCACCGACCCCAAACCACCATCAGTTGCGACTTCAATGGTGTCAAGTAAGAGCTCATTGGAGGACAAGGTGGAGGTCTGTTGTGTCTTCTGGTGAAAGCTGGTTCTGCCTCTGTGGCAGTAATGCCTGTGTGTTGTTTATAAGGCGGCCAGTTGAGGGCCTGCCAACAACCTGTCTGCATGCTTGACACACTGGACCTACATCTGTAGTTATGGTCTGGAGTCCAATTTCACATGTCAACAGGAGCACTCGCGTGGTTATCATACACACATTGACTGTAAATTTGTTAGTCAGTCTGGTGATTCGACCTGTTGTGTGCTACCATTGATGAACAGAACTGCAGAGGGTGTTTTCCAACAGGACACCGTTCGCTCGACTTGCTACCTTGGCCTGCTCGATCACCAGATTTGTCTCCAATCGAGCTCAAATGGGACATCATCGGACAAAAACGCCGGCATCATCCATCAACAGTATTAACTGTCCAAGTGCAACAGGCATGGAACTCCATTCCATAAATTCCCATCCGCCACCTGTACGACACAATGCATGTTCGTTTGCCTCTTTCCATTCAACATTCTGGCGGTTACACCGGTTGTTAATGTGCCAGCATTTCACATCTGCAATGGCTTATCTCGCACTTACATTAACCAGTGATCTTGCAATGTTAATCAGTGAAATGTGTTACATAGACAAATGTATTTCCAAAATTTCATTACTCTGCATTAATTACTATGTGGTGCTGCGAGCCGGCCGGAGTGGCCGAGCGGTTCTAGGCGCTTCAGTATGGAACCGGGCAATCGCTAAGATCGCAGGTTCGAATCCTGCGTCGGGCATGGATGTGTGTAATGTCCTTAGGTTAGTTAGGTTTAAGTAGTTCTAAGTTCTAGGGGACTGATAACCTCAGATGTTAAATCCCATAGTGCTCAGAGCCATTTGAACCATTTTTTGGTGTTGTGATTTTTTTCCACCAGTTTATACGTCTGTCGGGTCTCGTGCGTTTGCGGTAAATTATCTGGAAACCGAGAGGTCTTAGAATCGTATCTCGTTCACCTCATGGATTTTCCAGTTTTTGTTTTAACCTAGCCTTCGCCTCTAAACGATGTGAGGAATCGCCAGAAACAACAACGCGGTTCGGATTCCACGTTAATCTGTATGTCCCCTTTCCCCGGTTTGATAATTCGGGTAGGACAGGAACACACAAGTCGCCAAAGTGACGCGCACTAGAAAGAATTACTCCAGGCCACTGAGCCACACGAAATTGTTATTGATATCTACATAACTGAGTTTGTACTGAACGCTCAGTGCGCGGGTGCTACTCGCACTTATCCGGTTTTTTTGTAGTAAACACGACGGGCCGTGCAGTCTACAAGCAACGCCACCTCAATCTAGTTGGCGTTGTTAGAAGCCGCCTCCCGCGTCCGCTAACTGCGTGCACACCCGCACGTCTGCTCCCTATGCGAGCCCCGAGACGTCGCGGCGAGCTTTCCCGTGCGTGTTTGGCGGCAGGAAGACGCATTGACTTGCAGATACGTCCAGCGAGACCCGTATGTGGCCTGTCTCACTGCCGCGCGGCGTGACATAGCTGCCGCACCTGCTACATTTTGCCAGTGGCTCTAATCACAGGAAGTGTCGAGCTTTGCCTTTCCTAGTTGCCAGCGCTGCTGGCTGTTCGTGTCGTTTCTATTGATAAGACGTGCTTAATACGTAACATCATACAGCTTTTAGATATTACTATGTTTTATCATTCAAAATATATAATTCAATTAATATTAGAATGCTGGTGCCTGTATATGCCCGATACCTTCTATACCCACACCATACTTCGCAAGCAACCGAATGGTGTGTGGTGGAGGGTACTTCTAGTACCGTTAACCTTCCCTCTTGTACTCGCGAATGTCTCATGGGAACAATGACTGTCGGTAAACCTCTGTGTTAGCTCCAGTTTCTCGAATTTTCTCGTCCTACTCAGGTCGTGAGATGGGTGTGGGAGGAAGTAACATGTTCAACTCTTAGCGGAAACTGCTCTCTCGAAATTTCAATAGCAAACCTCTCCGTGATGCACAACGCCTCTCTTGTAACGTGTGCCACTGGAGGTTGTTCAGCATCTCTGTAACGCTCTCGCGCCGACTAAACGATCCCGTGACGAAACGCGACGCTCTTCGTTGGATCTTCTCTCTCTCTCTCTCTCTCTCTCTCTCTCTCTCTCTCTCTCTCTCTCTCCGGATTGTTGAACAATACGTAAGAATCAGTCGAAGAGTTCCTTCTAACCCACTTCTGAAGTGGATGAGATACACTTCATTGAGATCCTTCTTATAAATCTGTTTGACATCTGCTTTACCTGCTACTTCGGATAGAATCCTTCTAGATATTTTACGGTGGATACCGTATCCCCCGTCTGTCACCAACAGTCGAATTTTACGGTACAGGATTTCTTTTCCTATGCATGCGCAACATGTTACATTTATTTGTGCTTAGGGTAAACTTCCAGAGCCTGTACCATTTATCAATCCTCTGCATGTTATTCTGCAAACAAATGCTGTCTTCTGGCGTTGCTATTTTCTCATAGACAATCGTATCATTTGCGAACAGTCTCAGAGAGCTGCCGACAATTTCTTCTTGATCATTCACATGTAATGTAAACAATAACGGTACTCGGGAAATTATCTTCACATTTGAAGATTCTGTTTCATTAAGGGCGACGTGTTTGGTTCCGTCTGCAACGAAGTCTCGAATCCAGTCGCTAATTTGCTCCGATGCTCGGTAAGCCTGTATGTATTTCACTAAACGGCTGTGCGCGACGGTGTCAAATGACTTGCTGAAATCAAGGAACACGAGGTCAACCAGAATGCCGTTGTCTACCGCCCCATGGCTCTCACGGAGGAGCACAGCGCGGTGAGTTTCGCAACATCTCTGTTTACGGCATCCATGTTGATTTTTACAGAGGAGATTTTTGTTCTCCAAAAGCGTCATAAGTCTTGAGTATAAAACGTGTTCCATAATCCTACAACAGACTGACGTCAACACTCTAGGTCTATAATTACGTCCATCTGTGCTACAGCTCTCCTTGAAAAAGGGAGTAACCTGCGTTGTTTTTTTTTCCAGTCGCCAAGTACCCTTCGTTGCTCCAGTAAACTGCTGCTTCATACAAGGCATTAGGTAGTTAAGACACAACTTCAGGGACAATGTTAAGAAACTTACCCAGAGACTGCGCCGTGGGCCCAAAGGGCATTCAGATACTGGTGGTAAACTTCTTGAGCATTTCGTGTCGTATAAGTATTTAAAGGTAGCACTAGGAATTGGTGTGAAGCGCACGATTATTGTTACAGTAGGCGAATGGAAGATTTGGATTTCTTGGAAGGGTACTGGGGAGGCACACTGCCAAAGTGGAACAGAAACTCTGTAGGGGCAGAACATTCCTCTGTGGCAAGTTCTCATCCTTCCAGGCCTTTGAGCCGACATTTCTCATATAGCTCGCCAGTTGGCCTCACGGGGTTGAGAGCACCTCTATTCTATTCCTCCCACCAACGTAAAATCCCGGGTGGTATCGGTGACTGAACCCGAGTCCTTCATATGGAGGCCACAGAAGCTGAAGACTCAGATACGGAGGCGCAGTGGAAGGATATTTACTCGAAAAATCTGTTTTACGTGTCATCAACATGGGAATTAGCAGGAACTGAGTATTAGTTCAACAATCGTAGGTTAGGAAAGGAAGCTACGAGTCCTGCTGGAAGAACCTTGAATACAAATAATTGTACATAATGATCCGAACCGCGCAAATTATACCAGCTTCGTACTGACAGTGACTTCGTGCAGTTGGACTGGTGGAGCGTTGCCATGGCCCAGCTGTTTACAGATTATATACCCCGTCCTGTAAGCGAGCCAACAGTTACGAAACCAGAGCAAGGGAACTAAGCGTGTGGTAACAGCTCGTAACCAAGCCAGAGACGTAATCTCTCACCATCCCCTTAACTTATACCGAGTGTTTAAAACAGAAGGTTCCACATATACTTCCGGGAGGTAGGGTCGGCCAAAATAGTTCTTGCAATAGTATGCCGGAAACCTATATTTGTTGAAATATGGGCCAATCTCTCCTATCAATCCCATCTGTCACGTAGGAGAGACTAGACAGTGCAGCATGTTACCGTGCATCCTGAAAAATCCCTCAGTTCTACTTCGCACTGAATCACGCACGCTATCAAACTCACCTGGTTGCATTCGGACTATGTCATATACAATAGTCACACGACCTTCTAACGTCTGCACATTGTCGATAAGTGGGTCATGCACCAATGCCTTTAAATGACCCCATAGCCAGAAATCTAATGGATTCAGGTCATGATTCCGGACCACCTCGACCAAAACGTCGCCTATGAAACGTTACGGTGAGGCACTGTCGTATAATCCGTAGAAAGTGAGGTGGTGCCCCGTCACAGTCGTTGTCTTTGTGCAAGGTTACGTTCTCCAGTAGCGCTGGTAAATCATCGGGCAAAAATCGGTGATACACCGGTCCTGTCAATCTGTATGGTAAAGGATATGGCATTAAGAGTCTTGTCACCGACAATTACTGTCCACATATTCGTACTGAATTGTCCTGATGCCTCTTAGCTATTATTCGTCACAAGTTCAAATGGTTCAAATGGCACTGAGCATTACGGGACTTAACTGCTGAGGTCATCAGCCCCTTCGAACTTAGAACCACTTAAACCTAACTAACCTACGGACATCACACGCATCCATGCCCGAGGCAGGATTCGAACCTGCGACCGTAGCGGTCGCGCTGTTCCAGACTGAAACGCCTAGAACTGCTCGGCCACAGCGGCCGGCACTCGCCACAAGTAAAACTGCCTGTAGCCTGTAGCTCAAGAGTTATTGGTTTCCGGGCCCAAAATTATCGAAATTTTTCTTCTAGTTTCGATCAGTACTACCTCCTGCAGGAATTAGGACATTTCTTAAACACCCCATTTACGGACGATTCCACATGCGACTTGGCTGCAAAGCCGGAGTAGAATTACTCTCACTTTAAGTATACGTTTTTAATACCAGCACACATTAATCTAAAATGAGACCATACTAAGAAACCACGGAATCTTCCCACGTCTATCTGTTCACACCATCCTCCTTCACGCCACTAACCCTGTCCCTCTGTCCATCTCCACTTCCCACTCTCCCTCACCATCCCCTCCTCCCCTGAGAGGGCAGTGGGTAACACACTGGACTCGCGTTCGAGAAGACGACGGTTGAAACCAGCGTCCGGCCATCCAGATTTAAGTTTCCAGTGATTTTCCTAAATCGCTCCAGGCAAATGCCGGGATGGTTCCTTTCAAAGGGCACGGCCGATTTCGTTCTCCGTTCTTGACTCGATCCGAGCTTGTGCTCCGTCTGTAATGACCTCAACGTTGACGGGACGTTAAACCCAATCTTCCTTCCTTCCTCCTCGCCTCTCGCTGTGCACCCCCTCCTCCCTCTCTTATCCGTCTATTTCCTCTTCCACCTCTCTCTGTATATCTCCTCTGTCCGCTCTTTCTGTCCACCTCTTCCCCTCTCCACGCTCTTCCTGTTCACTCCTCTTTCAGGCTGTAGTGTTCATAAGTAAACAATCGCGTTTAGTGCCACGAACTGACACCAGAAGGGCGTGTCTGTGTAGTTCTGTGAAATCGGTTCCTCACACAGTGTGCTTCCTCAAAGACTAAGAGATACCTTTTGCCAATGTGAAGGGGGTAGGAATGCCAATGGTCACTTAGGCTTTCAGGTGAGGAGTCATCCGGTGTGCCCACGCACCGCACCGTGTGGCCTCATTGATGTGGCACGAGGCGTCTGGCAGCCGTCGCCTTTTCTTTTTTTTTTTAAAGCAACGGCCAAAGAAACCTCTATAGTTTCACGCCATCTTGAAGAATTTACGAATTAACTGATAGGTGATCACATACACTCCGTCCCCACCACTTTACAGTACCCTACTCAGGTAAGCTATATGTCGCTGCAGATGACTTGAGAAAATTATTTTTAATGCGTAACCAAGCGAATGTAGCTAATCGTCTTTTAGTAAAAGAGTTTGCAGCCCCATGCCTATTGCCTTGAACTCGTAATTGTGCAAAACCAGCGCGGAGCTGTGACTGGAACGGCAGTTTTAATTTTATTCTCTCTCTCTCTCTCTCTCTCTCTCTCTCTCTCTCTCTCACTCCCTCCCCCCCCCCCCTATCTCCCTCCCTTCCTATCTTCCTATCTCCCTCCCTCCCTCCCTCCCTCCCTCCCCCCTCTGTCTGTGTGTGTGGAGGGGGGGGGGAGGGGAGGGGAGATTGGGGATTGGACTGGACAGCTAGAGACTACGACCGATTTCTTAACGAAACTGGAAAGTCTCTGTGTTACACTGCAAGAACGTTGAAATCGGTGTGCGGACTGAGGCTGAAAGAAAACAGTCCGCTAAACTTGGCATAGGTGAACAGCCACGATCCCCCTTGTAAAAAGGCCGAAAGAAGGCAACTCGGCGAAATTCCACTGCCAGTTTAGCGCTAGGAAAAGCCATTGGCTACGCCCACAGTGGTCCATACTGCAATACTATCCTAAAAAGCTGATTTCTGCGAGGAAATGAAATCAACGAATCACACTTCTGCATTTGAGCTGTGTATGTGCTTCTCACTATAAATAATAAATAAAATATTCAAGATACACTCCTGGAAATGGAAAAAAGAACACATTGACACCGGTGTGTCAGACCCACCATACTTGTTCCGGACACTGCGAGAGGGCTGTACAAGCAATGATCACACGCACGGCACAGCGGACACACCAGGAACCGCGGTGTTGGCCGTCGAATGGCGCTAGCTGCGCAGCATTTGTGCACCGCCGCCGTCAGTGTCAGCCAGTTTGCCGTGGTATACGGAGCTCCATCGCAGTCTTTAACACTGGTAGCATGCCGCGACAGCGTGGACGTGAACCGTATGTGCAGTTGACGGACTTTGAGCGAGGGCGTACAGTGGGCATGCGGGAGGCCGGGTGGACGTACCGCCGAATTGCTCAACACGTGGGGCGTGAGGTCTCCACAGTACATCGATGTTGTCGCCAGTGGTCGGCGGAAGGTGCACGTGCCCGTCGACCTGGGACCGGACCGCAGCGACGCACGGATGCACGCCAAGACCGTAGGATCCTACGCAGTGCCGTAGGGGACCGCACCGCCACTTCCCAGCAAATTAGGGACACTGTTGCTCCTGGGGTATCGGCGAGGACCATTCGCAACCGTCTCCATGAAGCTGGGCTACGGTCCCGCACACCGTTAGGCCGTCTTCCGCTCACGCCCCAACATCGTGCAGCCCGCCTCCAGTGGTGTCGCGACAGGCGTGAGTGGATGGACGAATGGAGACGTGTCGTCTTCAGCGATGAGAGTCGCTTCTGCCTTGGTGCCAATGATGGTCGTATGCGTGTTTGGCGCCGTGCAGGTGAGAGCCACAATCAGGACTGCATACGACCGAGGCACACAGGGCCAACACCCGGCATCATGGTGTGGGGAGCGATCTTCTACACTGGCCGTACACCACTGGTGATCGTCGAGGGGACACTGAATAGTGCACGGTACATCCAAACCGTCATCGAACCCATCGTTCTACCATTCCTAGACCGGCAAGGGAACTTGCTGTTCCAACAGGACAATGCACGTCCGCATGTATCCCGTGCCACCCAACGTGCTCTAGAAGGTGTAAGTCAACTACCCTGGCCAGCAAGATCTCCGGATCTGTCCCCCATTGAGCATGTTTGGGACTGGATGAAGCGTCGTCTCACGCGGTCTGCACGTCCAGCACGAACGCTGGTCCAACTGAGGCGCCAGGTGGAAATGGCATGGCAAGCTGTTCCACAGGACTACATCCAGCATCTCTACGATCGTCTCCATGGGAGAATAGCAGCCTGCATTGCTGCGAAAGGTGGATATACACTGTACTAGTGCCGACATTGTGCATACTCTGTTGCCTGTGTCTATGTGCCTGTGGTTCTGTCAGTGTGATCATGTGATATATCTGACCCCAGGAATGTGTCAATAAAGTTTCCCCTTCCTGGGACAATGAATTCACGGTGTTCTTATTTCAATTTCCAGGAGTGTATATTGGCAAAGAAAATCTGTCTCCCACCTGGTCATATCTGACTTTTCTAATCCGCGGTTACAGTAAAAATATTGAAACCTAAAGCAGCGTGGAAAGAGGTATCGGCTCCTCATCGATTGAGGGTATGACTTGACAGACTTGTGCTCGATGGAAGGAAATGAATACTGTGTTATAAATTGGTATCACTAACTGATCTCCCCTTCCGCGTATTCCACTTGTCAGTGGCGTGTGGGAAGAATGATTGTTGGTAAGCCTCTGTATTATGGGTACATCTAATTTCCGGAATTTTCTCGTCGTGATTGTTTCGTGAGAGGTGTGTTGGAAGACGTAATATTTTGTCCGACCGTCCCCATAAAATTTCAGTAGTAAACTTCTCCGCGATACACAACACCCCTCGTTGTTTATTGTAGTAAAATCCAAGCCTTATCTTACCTTAGCTTTGTTTATTTTCAGTTTGGACTCGGTGGCGGCATTGGCGTTTTGTTAATTCCCGCTCCGCTGTTGTTGTTGCATCTGCTGCATGTTGCGTGTAGCCATTGGGCGACGGCGCACAAAGTTGAAGTTTGGAACAGTTATGTTGGACCATTACAGAACATATCTCAGAACACTGGATTCTGCAGGTGGCCTGAATTTACACGCACCAGCACAACGCAGTACAGTATTTTGAACCCCTTAATGCTACTCAACTTGTACCACTGCACCACTTTCCTTAGTCGTCTACTTCTTCTTCAGTTTGCCTGTAATTCCTTTTTAACATCATCCAGCAATACAGGTCCTCCATTTCTTGTCCTATTCTCTTTCTCTCAAAAATTCCTCGTTGTAGGTAATAACTTCGCAATATATGTCCCAGCCAAAATGTTTTCACTGTTTCTATCATTTCCATACTTTTCTTTCCTGCCTATTCTTGGGAGTGATTGTTTGTTCTTCATTCTGTCAGTTAATTTCACCACAACCTCATTTCAAAAATATGAAAATATTTTTTGCTCTTTCTTTTTGATTGTCCATGATGGGCTGCCATAAAGTAATACACTGCAAACAAAACACTTCGCGAATCTCTGTTTATATCGGAATACTTTTTTCTGACAGCAAACTTTCACCTTTCAGAAGCACTTTTACTAGTAGATAATCTACTTAATTCCTTCAGAAAGCTCACATTTTTTGGCAACACACTCTCTAAATACCTAAAAGATTTTACATGTTCCAGAATCTTTCCTTCCAACGATATTTTGGCGGACCCTTCATATTTGCTGCTACTCATCACTTCCATTTTCCTTACACTCGTCCTCACTTCATATTCTTTCCCTGATTTTTCGAAACTCCCCGTCATAAAGCAGAACTAGAAACAAGACGATTCACCTGAAACAGCCGAATAATTCATTCTTGACTTCATAACTGTTACCCCTCAAGAAATATTCGTCATAGTTTTGTGTTAAACAGCAGCCACACGGAAAGATGCTCATCATATATCCCCAGAGAGCTGTAAATAGGGTTACCACAGCTTGCTTTTTAACTTCTGTACGACACATTCGTAAAATGAAAGTGTAAATGAGACGGGAATACCGCGCCTAATCAGTGTGTGTCGTTCGCCACAAGACATGCATAGGGCAGTACATTTTTCTGTGTATCCGCTGGGTATCCGTAAACGGATTGTCAACCAGCCAAAGCCACATCCGTAGCGCTGCCTCAAACGGCAAACGCCCTCGCATTCCACGGTCGAAGACAGAAGCTGGTGGTGGTACTGTCAACGCCAGGAACGCTACTAGCAGCAGAAAAGAGATCAACAAAAGATGAGAGTGGCAGCAGCTACGAGAGGATGGCGAGTTTTGCATACGGGACAGCACCTTCTGCAGAGTACCAGCTTCCCAGCTGCCTTCCTGCTGCTACACAAGGCGGTGGAAACCGGCTGGCCCGTCTGAGTTGTGACATTCAGAGTAGGCACAATGAGTCGTGGAAGTGGAACCACCGGAATTACGTGACAGCAATCAGCTCGTCGATCACATGTGAGCGGACTCAGAGTAAGGTACCGGGCTTAACCAGTAGACAGCCGCTATACTAGTACCCCTCCGTCAGGTTGCGCCTGGGTTTATTAGCCATAACTCGTCACTTCCACAATATATGCCTGTTTGGCTAGCTGAAACCCGTACTTCCATACTAATACTAGAAATGCGAAACTGCTCTGTTTTCACGACTAAACCGCTGAACCGATTTTGATGGCCGGCCGAAGTGGCCGCGCGGTTCTGGCGCTGCAGTCTGGAACCGCGAGACCGCTACGGTCGCAGGTTCGAATCCTTCCTCGGGCATGGATGTGTGTGATGTCCTTAGGTTAGTTAGGTTTAACTAGTTCTAAGTTCTAAGGGACTAATGACCTCGGCAGTTGAGTCCCATAGTGCTCAGAGTCATTTTGATGAAATCTGGTATGGACGTAGATTGAACGCTGGGGAAGATTATAGACTACTTTAGAAAGTGTGTAGTACTACACTTTTATTGAGCTGAAGAATATAACTCGAAATATGGAACAATAATTAGTGTTCGAATAAGCTATTTAATCTCTGACTTCAGAACTTTATCATATCTGTTCAAATGGCTCTGAGCACTATGCGACTTAACTTCTGAGGTCTTCAGTCGCCTAGAACTTAGAACTAATTAAACCTAACTAACCTAAAGACATCACACACATCCATGCCCGAGGCAGGATTCGAACCTGCGACCGTAGCGGTCACTCGGCTCCAGACTGTAGCGCCTAGAACCGCACGGCCACTCCGGCCGACATATCATATCTGTGAAAATGCATTTATTGTTTCATATGTTCTACATAATACGAGTCAGCGTAATGAGTACAACGCTTATAGAGATCCTTTGCATATTTAATCCATGCTTACATAGTAATATCAATGGCAAGCTCTTCGCATTTTAGCTGCTCAGCGTCTCGCTTGTGTTACACCTTCTGAGACGCGTAGGCCTACTGATGTGCATAAACAGGCGATGCTCCCCTGGTTAACGTTGCTGACTTAGTCGTGGGGTCTCAGGTCTGATTCGCGGCGAGGTTCGATTTCTTTAAATTGCAAGTGAGTGTACGTGTGTTGTCCTCATTATCACTTTACCATCATCGCTGGGCAAGTCGCTGAAATGGTGATAAATAAAGACTTGCACCAAGCGCCAGGAAGTAACTTGTAAAACATCATTTAAATTTGCTCTTAGCACAAATTCGGATACATAAAAGTTTGTTGCTGCAGTAGCCACCTCTGGAATAGCTGCCGCGCTGCTCAATGGTGGCCGAACGGCGTGTTCAGTACTTAAGCTGCCGTTGAACTTAGCTCACCTACTTGTAACATGACTAAAAATAGCGATCGTGGACGGATGTTGAGGGAATGTCAACTGTTGGTCTGAGTCGAATGCACAATGTCTTGACATACCTGGCACGTAATAACTAAAGGCACACCGGCAGATGCATGTTCAAAGACGTCAATCTTATGGAAACACCTTAAAAAATTAGTTTAACGAAAAAATATCCGCGAGCAACTGCTCAGTGGCACAGAACTCCGCGAATGAAATCTGACACTGGTGCAGCACTTGTTTCAAATCGGGAAATCCCAAGCATGCACACGTGCAAAGCATTCAGTTCAGTTCAAAGAGGCCATAAAGACTGATAAGCAGTTCAATATTTTCTATGCTTGGGATTAATTTTTTAAAACAAAATTTTATCCGTTTTAATAATGAATATTCACTAAATTAAAAAGGTGACGGTGAGATTTTCATTGCCTCCCCCTCCCCCCCCCCCCCCCCCCAAATTTAAATGATTTGGTAAGATTTTGTCGGACCCTTCCACACTCTTTTGAGTTCACGTAATTCATGGACGTACCCTTTGTGCAGGCAGTGGTCGTCCTGAGCAATAAACATGTGCGGTGGATTACAAATAGCGCAAAACGCATCCCAGAGCAGCCAGCGGCGTGTGAGAAACTGTGCCTGCTTGCCGCTCCGACAGAAGTGGCCGGAATTGGCGACTGCGCGTGTCTGCTTACACTCGCTGTGGGCCACCTCGGGCGACCTCTTTAAAGCCGACGCGGCGTGAGCGCGCGGGCTGCGAGGCGAAATGACGAACCAGTGTGGAACATGTACGGCGCCCTCAGTGCAAGGCAGTCTGTACACGAGTTACTCCGATTCACAAGGCTACAGTGAACGTAAACATCAGAACAACCTACTTGTCACAGAGACTTACCAGCTATCCTTATTTATAGAACATGTCGTTTTTTCCGTCTGTCGACTGCTGTTTTTATTATTTCAGACTAACCTCTTTCGGGAACTGTCGCTCATATTCAGATCTGTTAAACACTACAATAATTAGTGACAGTTAGGTTTTAATGCAGTGCTTACAATACCACAGAACTAAAAGATTATCTGATTACCACGAAAACATTTTATAACGTACCATTTCTCGTGGTAAACGGAAGTATGAGTTGCACTGTCATTACTAAAGCCAAACCAGTATGCCTTAGTTTTGTATTAAAATTATGAGAAAAATATATTGGTGTAAAGAGTCCGTAGTGTTAATGAGTACCTTCTACACGTTCTAACGGATTTAAAAATACACTCTTGGCATAGTTCATACACGAAACGCCCCACAGCATTAAACATAAAACATTACAAAGGATTTTCTAGACTGACAAACATATGTATATATTTTTTAATATAAATGGAACCAGTTAAAGTCTTGAGACTGTATGCTGGCTTCTTTCCCATTAAATCATCATAGAGGGAGCTGCGTAACCGCCAGACCGAAAGTAGCACCACGCTGAGATTTATTCCGCCGAGTAATACTCGGCGCTACTAGTGCGCCAACGCCAAAAGAAAACGACCCCTCGTGACAAGGGAACGTCAGTACAGGAATAACACGATAGGGGCTCTGCAGGAGACTCAGTTGTCAAGATCTGTACAGGAGAGATAAAGTCACGCTCCCATGATCCGTTACGCTGGTAGCCATCTTGGGTCTTTACTTGTCTGAAGTAGACAGTGTTTGTTTACAGTTTTCGTTAATGAGATTATATTTATGAAGTTGGAAACTTCGAATTCGGTATTATGCTGCGTCGAATAGTACCAGCAACTCGGCGAAAGGAATCACGATATTTAGATTTACTACGAAAATAGTCGGAGAGCGAAGTGGCTAGAGCCCAGTAGTAGAGACAAGTGGATACGAAGTATATGTCCCAAGTTTTGTTGGATGAGTGATTAATCAAATTACAGTTAAAACGTTTATTGCTATGGAGTGTAAGTGTGCATGATTCGTTTCAGTTTCACTCTGAGAACTCGCAATTCGAGATGAACTGAAGTGATGGTAGTAAGCCGTTAAAATGGAACGCAGTGTAATGAAAAAAAGACACCAGTATTTGGAAATTGTAGTGTAAGTCTTTTCCTGTCCCACATAATTTGAAAGACAAGTTGAAACTTAAATAATTTAAAACATCGTCAGGACTGAATGAAATACGCTTATTATGGGGAATAGCAGACTGTTGCCAGTTTTTGGCTAAATGTGTAGGCAACAAATGGTACTCTTCATGCAAAAGAAAATCTTCTGTTTATTACATTGACAATATTGTCGGTTCTAGGTTCCCTGAAATCTGTAAGTGGAGCTTCAATTTTGTAAGTTGTCCTTCCCCGTCTTCCATTAATTAGTATGAGCTAAAAAAAAAAAACACATTGTAAGGCTACATTTATGGTGCTGACGTTGTCAGTATGTTTCCGCTGTTTGTATTAAATATGCACTCGTTTATAAAAGGGATCACTAAAGATGTCTCTTGTTACTACCGAGTTACTAAATTTTTTCACAACACAAATCTCATACGACTGTAAAGTATACAGAGCACTAATCGCTGCTGTCTTAGGAAACGTCACAGCCACAGTTCGACAGTGAGGATACTGTTGAATTTTTTTACACGAAACGTGGAGGTTTGTGATTTTTCTCCCACCAAACAACTTACGTTGGCTTTGTATGATATCCATGATTTATTTGTAGACATAGCAACGCCGTTTCCTGTTCAAAACTACCATCAAAGTGATACATACTTCCGGAAGTAAGTTAGTGCTCTGTTAACGGCATTACACTGTGTAGTCCGCTTTAGCCCTAATGTGGCGGTTCCAAAACGAACAATAGTGTTCAGACTTCTGTACAGGACGAATCAGGAAGAAAGGCACATGCTTTGAAGTGTCACAGTACTAGTGATTCTGAATAAAAAACTTCGAATGCACATTTTCCCTTTTGTTAACAGTATCCAATATACAGCTCTTGGAAAATAATGGCCGTCATTCGCATGTCCTCCTTCACAAGCGCTCGCATGCGAATGCCGGGTGGTTATAATTGAAATTTCTCTATTTAACACATTATGGAACGGTCACTAATTACTGTAAGAGGACCAAACTTAGTAGCATTAATGTCAAGGACATGGGGAAGAGAAATAATGCAGAATCAATTCAGTTGAAACACTTTCAAGGTCCGCAGCTCGTGGTCGTGCGGTAGCGTTCTCGCTTCCCGCGCCCGGGTTCCCGGGTTCGATTCCCGGCGGGGTCAGGGATTTTCTCTGCCTCGTGATGACTGAGTGTTGTGTGATGTCCTTAGGTTAGATAGTTTTAAGTAGTTCTAAGTTCTAGGGGACTGATGACCGTAGATTTTAAGTCCCATAGTGCTCAGAGCCATTTTTGAACACTTTCAATGTGCTGCTACGGTACATCAGACCATTACATACCGGTACCATTACTGCTACAAAACGGGCTCAGTATGGCACCCATCAGTGTCTAGAAGAGTCTGAAAGTACAGGACTGCATTCTGCAAAGCAGAACGAAGCATGTCCGTCGGTATGCTGGCTTTCTCTCTTGATGTGCTGCGCTTTAGATCAGTATGTGTGTGAATGTTCCCCTTGTAAACCATGTCCTTCAGGCAGTCCCACAACCAGAAATCACAGGGAGTGAGATCAGATGATCGTGCCGGCCAAGCATTTGGAAACGATCGGCTGATAATTCGATCGTTTCCAATTGTCTTCGGAGAAGCATGTTAAGTACGAGCGACGTGCGGTGGGGCCCCATATTGCGTGAAAACTGTTGAGTTCAATGCGTCCCTCTTCTTTGGGGTGGGTATGACATGCTGGCGTGGATATCACAGTAACACCGGCCAGTGACACTGCCCGTCTTTGGACCTTGAGCGCCAATCTGTTCAGAAAAGAGTGGGCCAATGATGAACGTAGCCGTGAAGCCACACCATACGGTGACACGTTCACCATACAGAGGACTTCATGCACAGTGACTGGAAGTGAAGATCCCCACACTCAGCAGTTCTGTATGTTCACCTCACCGGTCAGAGAAAAATGAACTTCGCCTGTCTATAGGTTGGTCGAGGCCAAGCCCTCGTCAACTTCAATACTTCCGAGAAAGTGGAGAGCGAAGTCAACACTTCGTTGTGCGTCCTGTGTTGCTGTACGATATGGATCTTGTACGGATACCATTTGAGAATGGATCGAAGGACCTCCCACACAGTGAACCACGGGATGCTCAACTGTAGTGACACAGTACACGCACTGCCTGACGATCGGGAATTGCGCACAACGTTGTCTGCCATAGCAACAGCGATTACAACAAGCAACTGTGGAGCAACCGGTCGTCGGCCTTTTCCCGGAGCGACGCCCAGTTCTCCAGTTGATTGGAACTTCATCATTATGCTCAGCACAGTAGGTGGAGAAAGATGACCCTTTCATAATCCTTTCATCCGGCAATATTCTCGAGGCGCAGCTGCAGCATTATTGTAGTTTTGATAACAGAGCTTCACCCATAATGCCCTGCTCCTTTTATCCAAGCTCATGTTGACACGTTAACTGGTGCACTGAAGCTGGTCAGGTGTGTGAGACTACGAATGACGATGACTGATCACGGCACGCAGTGGCCATAATTGGGACTGGACGGTGGCGCTGTGATGCATGGGGCAAATCATGCACCCCATACTCTGGACATTACTCTACCGACTTTGGTATCCGTACGGTAATTACTTTCCGTGTCATAGCGTATTAAATACGGAAAGTTTTATTATAACCACTCGGTACAACCACAATGACATGTGGAGTTTGCTTAAGAGCTAAGACTACAAGCGCAAAGTGGACAAAAAAAAATGATTATGGGACTTAACATCTTAGGTCATCAGTCCCCAAGAACTTAGAACTACTTAAACCTAACTATCCGAAGGACATCACACACATCCATGCCCGAGGCAGGATTCGAACCTGCGACCGTAGCAGTCCTGCGGTTCCGGATTGCAGCGCCTAGAACCGCACGGCCACTGAGGCCGGCGCAAAGTGGACACAAAGGAGGAACTTCTACTCGTATTTTACATGAGTGTGCTGAAGTACAGGAGCGTACGATTGAGTTCAGTTCAGTAACACAGCAGCTGTCTACAAGAGCTGCAGATTGCGTTGCATTATATGGTGGACTTTTCGGACATACACTACTGGCCATTAAAATTGCTACACCACGAAGATGACGTGCTACAGTCGCGAAATTTAGCCGACAGGAAGAAGATGCTGTGATATGCAAATGATTAGCTTTTCAGAGCATTCACACAAGGTTGGCGCCAGTGGCGACACCTACAACGTGCTGATATGAGGAAAGTTTCCAACCGATTTCTCATACACAAACGACAGTTGACCGACGTTGCCTGGTGAAACGTTGTCGTGATGCCTCGTGTAAGGAGGAGAAATGCGTACCATCACGTTTCCGACTTTGATAAAGTTCGGATTGTAGACTATCGCGATTGCGGTTTATCGTATCGCGACATTGCTGCTCGCTTTGGTCGAGATCCAATGACTGTTAACAGAATATGGAATCGGTGGGTTCAGGAGGGTAATACGGAACGCGGTGCTGGATCTCAACGGCCTCGTATCACTAGCAGTCCAGATGACAGGCATTTTATCCGCTTGGCTGTAACGGATTGTGCAGGCACGCCTCGATCCCTGAGTCAGCAGACGGGGACGTTTGCAAGACAACAACCTTCTGCACGAACAGTTCGACGACGTTTACAGTAGCATGGACTATCAGCTCGGAGACCATGGCTGCGGTTACCCTCGACGCTGCATCACAGACAGGAGCGCCTACGATGGTGTACTCAACGGCGAACCTGCGTGCACGAATGGCCAAACGTCATTTTTTCCTGATGAATCCAGGTTCTGTTTACAGCATCATGATAGACCCATCCGCGTTTGGCGACTTCGCGGTGAACGCACATTGGAAGCGTGTATTCGTCATCGCCATACTGGCGTATCACCCGGCGTGATGGTATGGGGTGCCTTTGGTTACACGTCTCGGTCACCTCTAGTTCGCATTGACGGTACTCTGAACAGTGGACGTTACATTTCAGATGTGTTACGACCCGTAGCTCTACGCTTCCTTCGGTCCCTGCGAAACCCTACTTTTCAGCAGGATAATGCACGACCGCATGTTGCAGGTCCTGTACGGGCCTTTCTAGATACAGAAAATTTCGACTGTTGCCCTGGCCAGCACATTCTCCAGATCTGTCACCAATTGGAAACGTCTGGTCAGTGGTGGCCCAGCAACTGGCTCGTCACAATACGCCAGTCACTACTCTTGACGAACTGTGGTATTGTGCTGAAGCTGCATTGGCAGCTGTACCTGTACACGCCATACAAGCTCTGACTTAATGCCCAGGCGTATCAAGGCCGTTATTACGGCCGGAGGTGGTTGTTCTGGTTACTGATTTCTCAGGATCTATGCACCCAAATTACGTGAAAATGTAATCACGTGTCCGTTCTAGTATAATATATTTGTACAATGAATACCCGTTTATCATCTGCATTTCTTATGATGTAGGAGTATTAATGGCCAGTAGTGTATTTTGTGGAGAAATGTACACAATTGAAACATTAGATCACATAATTCAATTTACTAACATCTGGATTTGTCCTTTTCTCCATAGTTTTCGTTAGTTTCCTCAGAAACGTAAGAACAGAACATGCTTGCATTTTTTTTTTTTTTTTTTTTTGTATAGAATCACTATCACCCATTAAAGCATGTACATTTCCCTCCTGATTCACCCTGTATAGATTATGAACTGACGCGAGTGATCGACCGAGACAAGAAAGTCACTCTTGCATAAGTCGCGTAACGCAGGGAAAAGCGCCCTGCAGCGTAGGCTACCAACCGTGCAGAGGTGCTTCTCGGGCTCGCCATGCCTGGCGGACTGTGCATCCTGCCGGCGCGGCGTGTCGCAACCAGCGCGCGCCACACGTGCACGCGCGGCCCAGCTGCCGCGTCCTGCTCACGGCAAACACGTTAACGCAGCCAGTAGGCGTAAGCTAAACGTCCATCCATACCGGTATCTTACGTATTTACTCGTCGCCTCACAGACTGGTACGAGCGTTTCTAGCTGACAGTGCATGGGTGGCTTGTGTGTTACGTAGCTTAACTAAAACGGTTTCCGAAAGCTTCGTTTCTGATGGGCCTGCAGCATGCTTTAAGTCAGTGAATGACATATGGAATATTATCCCGTTTTCCATTGCACAATGACTTTATTAGCTCGTTATTTACACAAACGATGGATCCCGTTTCGGCAGTCTGCCTTTTTCAAGTTATCGTGCAATATGCAATGTATAGTTTTTCACAAATCAAACTATAGAGTACAGTTTAGATGACTTATTTACATTTTTGTAGGTATTTACGTTTTTGTGTGTCAACACGCTGTTTTGGAACATCTATTGAAACCGTCTCTCATTTTCCATGCTGCTGAGACTTGTTAGAATTTTATGGATTGTGTAAACTTCTTTATTTGTACTTACGTTAATTTGACAGCAAAACTCGAGCCACAAACTTATGTTTACAATGAATTTACGTCTCACGTTCGCGGAATTTCAGTGATAGTAGTTACATACAAAGATCGTATTATTCTATGCTTTCATGTAACGTGCAAGAGATATAATTTATGCTGAGAGATGTACTGTTTTTATTTATTTCTTGACATCGTGAGATGGTGAAAATTGTATTTTTTTCTCTTTTAGGAAATCAATTAAGCACGACAATATTTAGAAAACTTTATTGACTTCGTAAAAGAGAAAGTACGATTTTCAGCACCTCACGATGCCAATTGAAAGGTTCTATAGGACCAAACTGCTGAGGTCATCGGTCCCTAGGCTTACACACTGATTAACGTAATTTAAACCGACTTAAGCTAATGACTACACACACACACACGCACACACACACACACACACACACACACACACACACACACACACACACACACACACACACACACACGCGCACGCATGCACGCACGCACGCACGCACGCACGCACGCCTGAGGGAGGACTCGCGAACCTCCGAGCCACGCGAACCGTGTCAAGGCGTCCTTGATCGCGCGGCTACCCCGCGCGGCACGATGCCACGAAATAAATAAATAACAAACAGTAGAACTCTCAACATAAATTATCTTTTGGACAGTACGTAAAAGCGCCCAATAATACAATCTTTGCATGTAACTACTATCACTGAAGTTTCGCGAATATGAAACGTAATTTCATTGTAAACATAGCTATGTCTGTGGATTGGTTTATGCTATCAAACTAGCATAAGTACAAATAAAAAAGTGCACAGAGTCCATAAAATTGTAACAAACTGTAACAGCATGGAAAATGAGTCATGGTTTCAACAATATGTTGTGACACATAAAAACGTAAATATCTGGAAAAATAGACGTAAGCCATCTAACCTATACTCCATAGTTTTATTTGAAAAAAAAAGTATCATTGCATATTGCACGATACCTTGAAAGTGGCAAACAGCCGAAACGAGACTCGTTATGTAATTAATGAGCTAATATAGTCATTGTCCAGCAGAAAACGAGAAAATATTAAACGTATCACCTATTGGTTTCGTATAAGAGACTGATCAACTGATGTTAGAGTGGTAGTCATACATATTTGTCACCTCGAGGAAAATGGCCTGTCGCTCTCTGCATATTCGTACTTAAACGCGAAACATTTTCCCCAACGACGGCTTACTTGGAGGAGACTTTAGTTGCAGCATTCTGCGTTTTCGTTGTTGAGGAGGAAGTGTTCCCCCTCGAAAAGCAACTTGTCGTCACCCGAAGAAAGTGGAAGACGTTTCTGGGCTCCATGTCACGACAAATATAGGCGGAGAGGAAAAATTTGGTAGCCCCAAAAAGCAGCACGTGTGGCTGTTTCATGTGGACAATGAGCTGGGGCACTGACGTGCAGCGAAGCCTCACTTTGGGCAGCTTCCGCTGAAGTTCCGTTTTGTCCCTTACGCGCATGATCTGTCAACATTACACCCTAAAGTCAGCCAGTATCACCCTTCCCTTGATGGTTGGGTCATCGCCTTTTTCGGAGGCGGTGAATCTACATGTTTCCACTGCTTGCTTTGCTCCGGTCGACTCGGGCTCGCAGTGATTCACGCAGCACTCGTCACGGTGACTAGGCGGATCAAGAAACCATCTGGATTGGTCTGGTGTAGCAGCAGCTTTTCCGTTACTGCATCAGAATGGCGGGCGTTGTGAATGGGAGTGAGCACTTACGGAACCCAGCGAGTGGCGACCTTGGTCATGTTCAAACCACCGTGGAAAGTACATGAAAGGTTTTCACAGTTGCGAATACGGAAAATATCAGCTGTATAATGGAATGACGACAGTTAAAACTTGTGCCGGGCCGGAACTCGATCCCGGATTTTTCGTTTACGTGAACGGTCGCCTTAACCGCATTACCTATCTATGGACGACTCACGGCCAGACCCAAACTTTCGTATGTTGTTATTCTACATCTACATCTACATGACTACTCTGCAATTCACATTTAAGTGCTTGGCAGAGGGTTCATCGAATCACAATCATACTATCTCTCTACCAATCCACTCCTGAACAGCGCGCGGGAAAAACGAACACCTAAACCTTTCTGTTCGAGCTCTGATTTCTCTTATTTTATTTTGATGATCATTCCTACCTATGTAGGTTGGGCCCAACAAAATAACTTAAATGGAATGTTAGAGTGATTGAGTTGACTGAACCACTCTTCGGACGGAATGACTGAATTCGGATTCTGCACCTTGGTTGGTAGCTACAGACCTCGTAAGACAATTGAGAAGTCACGACACGACGAACAATCTTCCACTAGTGGCAAACGTAGCAACTACGGTAGTTAAATCAGTGAAAATCTGACAATGTAATAGAAATACCTCGCGTACACCTAACGAAATCACATCGCGAGTAGACAATGCCTCCAGTTAACCCCAGTAACATGAACCGTCTTAGCAAACTGCCAGCCTGCGAAGGCGCAATCAATATTAGTCAACCGCACGCTGCCAAGAACAAGGAAGAAATGCACGCCGCCGAGAACAACGAACAAGAATAGTTTGAAATGCTCCGATACCGCGTGCTCTTGTACCGGTTAAACATTCATGGCCTAAGCGCCCACAAACGTTTAAACATTCTTCCGCCGATCCTCACAGAGGAGAGCTTTAATGATAGATACTGTCTGCAGTCGATGCTGGTACGGAATCATCTTTGCAAAGCTTCTCCAGTGACCAATTGGCGAAATAGAGTGGTAACGTAATTGAAAATGGCAAGTGCCAACATAAGAGGCAACTTTACAGTTCCAGTTCAAGCTGAGAACTTTATTTCATGCCGTATAAATTTTCTTCACTGCGCTACTTTCAGAAAATATTTCCGAAGTCGCGGCTTTAGTGCCGAGACAGGTCTCTAGAAGAAAGTTCTGAAAAAAAAATACGAGAATGTGAAGCGCTGTACATCACTGTACGATACCTAATAACTGTCATTCCAATAATGACGATTTCGCTCGGCGGCGGACAGTGTGGTGTTTTAAAATTTTCAGGCAATTTGAAACTGTGTGTCGGACAGGGAGTCGAACCTAGAACCTTACCTTCGAACCTCCGTCCGTTACAGTCTTAATCTAGCGAAAAATTTCGTTATAATAATAATAATAATTATAATAATAATAATAATAATAATTATTATTATTATTATTATTATTACTGTGTCCTGTGGATTACGTGCCATAGCAAGAGATGGCTGGAAATGTGTAACGTAGCTTGAAAAAAAGGTTATCTCAAAAATTAATAGCAAAGAGTTGGTCCCTTCCGAAGTGCTGTCAATCAACCAGCACATTAAACTAATCACCATACAGCTTCATATCTTTCCTATGTTTCGAGACTGTTTTTATGCAGATGAAATGACGGCTTTAAAAAAAATCGTTGTACTCTCTGTTTGCAGTGTCTGAAAGCTTTCATTTTGTGCTTTGTACATATACACGCCTATTTCTAGCGCAGTTTTTAGAACCAGCCACACTTGCAGAGTGGTGTCGCAAGTTTCTTTCTGTTTCACAAACATTAATTAAAGACACCTACCATTATCGTGGCTATGGAGATCCGAGAAAGAGTGTTGTAGGGAACGAGAATGTATTTTTTTCTGAAAGCTTTAGCTACGATACTATATGCCTTGTATTGGTTGTGCTGACTGGCTGTTTGTTTGTGTTTCAGGTAAGCAGTGGCAGAACGCTCTGTAGCCGTAAGTACTGCTGCTCAACAACGCCTCCATCAAGGCCGTCCGGTGTCGCACATTTGCATTTCCAGCTCAGTTCTGCGGCCACGCCTTATTACTAGAGGTCGCGGACATTCCAGCTATTCAGAGCTCTGACCATGTCCCACAAGTCGGTTACAAACACCGGCAACCTTTCGTTCGTATTCGTATGTAATAGCAGAATCTATGCCTTACAGAAAATACCCTGGTACCTGATACCAGGAAAAGCGTGGGCACCATACGTTCGCTTCGCTATAATGTCGAGATTATTGTCCCCTACACTTAACGTAAAAAACACACACACACACACACACACACACACACACACACACACACACACACACACACACACACACACACATATATATATATATATATATATATATACACTCATACGAAGTGCAGTGCACAACTAGGAAGCCTTCTTTACCTCGAAGAAATATTTTCCCGTCAAGAGAGGCATCCATCAATCTGCAAAGTTTCGAGACTGGATTAATAAAAGAGAGAGAAAAGTTAATCTGTTGGTTTTAAAGGTTCAGGTCTCCTATCTCCCCTCACTTAACCGTACATTACTGAACCCTCGTAAAATTTACGATTACACTTGGTACTTCTTCGCGGTTCCCGCCCATCTCGGCACATGAGCAACACGCGCTCTTTAGAGTACCTTCATGCCAAATATTCTTGTCAACAATGGCTGAATTATTTATTGCCTGATTCCAGCTCTTTTCTAGCACCGGCGGTCTTCTCGTAAACATTACGAATGTTTGATAATAGTGTACCCGTTTTCTAATAGTCGGCGTATTTGTTTTATCGCTTAGAATTTATCTTAGTGTGGCATCTTAGGTGAAATACGAACCAAAGATAGAAGAGAGAATGTATCACATTGGCCCTCTTCAATGCTAATCTCGGCTTTTTCTACTGAACTTAGCGCAATATAGATGGTTCTGAGTTTGATTTTGATACTAACATATTGGATAAGTCGCTTGAAGAACTGATAAAGACACAAACACTGGAGAATCTGAAGAGGAAGGAGGTTCTAGTCCTCCATCGGGCACGGGTGTGTGTGTTGTCCATAGCGTAAGTTAATTTAAAGTAGTGTGCACGCTTAGGGACAGATGACCTAAGTCGTTTGGTCCCGTAAGACCTTACAAATTACACAAATCTCCAATTTAAACGTTCATATTAATTTTTGTACATAGTTGTTTTTGTATTGATAACACCAAGTTTAGTCGTCCCTGAATTTTTTTTTTTTTTTTTTTTTTTCAGAAAAGAACTGTCCGAGTTTGCACTTCGTTAAAGTCGCGTCAGGCGTGCACGCGTCGTTGTTTTATTCGTGAGTCAAGGTCTGCGGGACAAGCTTTGCACACGCATTTCCCTCCTTCAAAACATCCTGGAGAACGTCCTGACCACGTGATTTAGAGATGTTGCTCAATTGCGTTTGTGGCAAAACAAGGTTGACACACTAGGGCCGCACGTTCACTACTTAACACTGCCTGCTCACAACTAACTGTTCAAATGCACATCGGTTGTTTACAGTTGTTAGTTCAAGCTGCCACCGTAGTTACTGCGCTGACATCGCTTATATGCCAGGAACAAAATCAGTCTCCTAACTTTTTAGTTGAAGGGTGTAAATTTCCTGGGAGTACATCCCAGCGTAGAAAATTCTAAATAATTCTCCGCAGTTTCTTCTCAGCTGTATGGAATAGTCATAGAATTGAATTTCTTACCGAAAACTGCTATTGCACAACAAACAGCAGCACAGTTTGAAATGAAAAATGATGACAATAATAATAGTAGTAACAATAATACTTATTCTTACTTATTGATGTTTGTGTCTCGGTGATGACAGAGACTATGGAAATTTACTGGTCATCTATTTATAAGAAAGAACCCTTGTAACTATTTTTCAAATAGATTACAAATATGGACAAGGTATCAAATGGTACTTGAGGTGAAAATATTAGGTGCCTCTCAAGGCGTGAAGACCAGACGAAATCGTCATCTTGACTCTTTCTCTTTCGTCTGTACAAGATATGATGTAAAACTGTACAAGACATTTAGGGTCAAAATTATGTACGTGGTAGAGGAACCTAAATTGAGTACTAACAGCAAGAAAAGTGGTTACTGACATAACCAGCATGCACTTTAGAGCTACAGCTTAAACTCTTGGCAAGTATTCTGAGTGACTACTGCCAAGTTGGCGGTTGCTTGTTGACGAATCCTCTCCCATCCAACACTATCTCCTCAAATCATACTATGCCACCAATTGTTTGTCGATAATCTTGGCCAGCTATGTGTAGTTCGAACGATTCCGTATCTCGTAAGTTTCTGTCTAGGATATAAATAGTTGCCACTTGTTTGTAGAAACTTTCCTCTGTACATCCGTTCTGGTTTCTGGGTACTACATCCTGCTGCACCACACATTAAATTCATATGGACAAGTTCCCGTACCAAGCAATGCTGCATTTTCAGCGAAGCTACCATGAGCTGTAAACAGTGGTAAACTCGAAATTAGAATTATATTAATACCTTCAGCTGCTAACGGGCGTTGATATATATCAACGTGGATAGGTGAAAATGTGTGCCCCGACCGGGACTCGAGCCCAGGATCTCCTGCTAATATGGCAGACGCTCTATCCATGTGAGCCACCGAGGGCACAGAGGATAGTGCGACTGCAGGGACTATCTCACGCACGCTTCCCGCGAGACCCACAGTCTCACCTGGTATGTCCACACACTACATTCGTAGTGTCCCGCCCCAAAACACTCATTACTCATGGAAGACATCCTTACCAAGTCCCGTAAGAGTTCGGGGAATATGTGTGCATCCGCACAGATGAAGGAGGTCATGGCTGGTGTTGCCAGAACTATATACATATATGGATGTGGTGTCCGTTCTTTCGGATATGTCCGAAAGAACAGACACCATATCCATATAAGTATATGTGATAAACTCCGTCGTCGACATCTGACAAATGATGGTGTATTGTTTATCGAGGCAGCTCCACCAATGGTGATGGGGTAGGCAGCTGTTCGTTGTGAAACATAAGCAGTGTACAGACACACGCTTTGCTCTTTCAGTACTTCGTAACCGCCCGATACGCTCATTTCCGATCGTTGGTTCCAAATCTCAAGGCGTTCACTCTAGGATGCTCTACTCTCTGTGATGAGAATGCTATACGCCTTTATATTGTAGAGACTTATATTATTTTATTATTTCTTTTGTATGACATTTAAGGGGTTCATTAAACTGATAATGGCTCCAATGTTAATGAGATGCAACCGGAGTTGTTCACTCATAGCTTTAGCGTGACTGCAGATTATTGCTCTAATAACCAGCTGTTGCTTGGTCTTTTGTAACTGCAGTCTAGGGTGATTTATAGCACTATTACTTTCTCTAACAAACCTTGTACACAGCCAACGACGGAAAGGTGAAGAAATACAGGCTTGTCGGTAGTAATAGATTTCGAGCACTATGAGCTAAGGCAACAGATAATGATGGAAATTAGGGTAGGGCGTGCCCTAAAGATGCAGTAACAGTGGAAGTATCTGTTAGTGCCACTGTCAGTTGTAAACAGGGCTTCGCTGATCGAACAAAATGCGTTTGCCGTCAAGAAGTACTTTACCAATACAAGTCTATTGTTGTAGCACAGCGTGCGGTACATACTCGGAATGAAATCTCTCCTTGGAACACTGTTCCTAACTGGAAATCGATTTTGGTATAGGTGGAGGATTTCGGTGCGTGTGGTAGTGTTGTGCAAACAGGACCAGTCGAACTCCAGAAAACATTGAGCGGTTAAGAAAATAGATTTGGCAATTTCCTAAGTATTCTGCTCCCAAACATGTATCCATCATAGCGGTTTCTGACCATACTGTGCATTGACTAAATAGACTACAGGCATGAGAAATGTTGATTCAAAATTTGCCTCAATATGCACATGTTTTGCTTAGTGAAGAGACACATTTCCACATTTCTGGATGTGTTAACAAGCAGAAAATGCGTTATTGGAGTGGTGATAACCATAGGGGAATTCACAAGAGGCGTCTACACAGTGAAAACGTGACAGTTTGGCGGGCAGTCAGTATTGAAATCATCATCGGGCCTTAGTTTTTTTTTAGGAAAATGGCCATGCTTTTATCAGTACACCGGAGCGATGTGTCAACATGATCCATCAGCTTTTTGAACCACAGCTTCAACAAATGGACCTGGGACTAGAGTGGTTTCAGCAGGATGGAGCCCACACTGCTAGAAATTTGATTACTGTTTTGAGGGGAAATTCTCCCTGGGCGCTTGATCTCCCAATGCGATATCATTCCATGGTCCACACTTTCGCCATATTTAACTCCATGTGTCTACTTTTTATTGATCTATCTCAAGAGAGAAGTGTATAAACATTGACCCAGGACCCTACAAATCTTGAAGCGTGCAGTACACCTTGAAATAGGGTGCATTCTGCAACAGATGTGCCGGCGGCTGTGGCCGAGCGGTTCTAGGCGTTTCAGTCTGGAACCACGCGACCTCAACGGTCGCAGGTTCAAATCCTGCCTTGGGCATGGACGTGTGTGATGTCCTTAGGTTAGTAAGGTTTAAGTAGTTCTAAGTTCTAGGTGACTGATGACCTCAGCAGTTAAGTCCCATAGTGCTCAGACCCATTTTTTAGGAACAGATGCTTCACAAAGCTATGCAGAACTTCTGAAACCAACTGCAGCACTTTATTAACAATGAAAATCACTTGCAAGACCTGTTATTGAAAACTTCATGAAATTAACTTGCAGTTGTACCGTACTGATTCCAAGGTATAATTTTGTTGTGGCATTTCTTACTGTTTTTTAATTAGCCTTCAAAGTTAGGGATACTTCAGTGCCCTACCCTGTACTTTGCGTGAAGCATGTTACGGGGGCCGGAGCAGTAATAACGCAGAAATACGAGGGCAGTTCAATAAGTAATGCAACACTTTTTTTTCTCTGCCAATTTTGGTTGAAAAAACCGGAAATTTCTTGCGGAATATTTTCAAACATTCCCGCTTCGTCTCGTGTAGTTTCATAGACTTCCGACAGGTGGCAGCGCTGTACGGAGCTGTTAAAATGGCGTCTGTAACGGATGTGCGTTGCAAACAACGGGCAGTGATCGAGTTTCTTTTGGCGGAAAACCAGGGCATCTCAGATATTCATAGGCGCTTGCAGAATGTCTACGGTGATCTGGCAGTGGACGAAAGCACGGTGAGTCGTTGGGCAAAGCGTGTGTCATCATCGCCGCAAGGTCAAGCAAGACTGTCTGATCTCCCGCGTGCGGGCCGGCCGTGCACAGCTGTGACTCCTGCAATGGCGGAGCGTGCGAACACACTCGTTCGAGATGATCGACGGATCACCATCAAACAACTCAGGGCTCAACTTGACATCTCTGTTGGTAGTGCTGTCACAATTGTTCACCAGTTGGGATATTCAAAGGTTTGTTCCCGCTGGGTCCCTCGTTGTCTAACCGAACACCATAAAGAGCAAAGGAGAACCATCTGTGCGGAATTGCTTGCTCGTCATGTGGCTGAGGGTGACAATTTCTTGTCAAAGATTGTTACAGGCGATGAAACATGGGTTCATCACTTCGAACCTGAAACAAAACGGCAATCAATGGAGTGGCGCCACACCCACTCCCCTACCAAGAAAAAGTTTAAAGCCATACCCTCAGCCAGTAAAGTCATGGTTGCAGTCTTCTGGGACGCTGAAGGGGTTATTCTGTTCGATGTCCTTCCTCATGGTTAAACGATCAACTCTGAAGTGTATTGTGCTACTCTTCAGAAATTGAAGAAACGACTTCAGCGTGTTCGTAGGCACAAAAATCTAAACGAACTTCTCCTTCTTCATGACAACGCAAGACCTCACACAAGTCGTCGCACCCGAGAGGAGCTCACAAAACTTCAGTGGACTGTTCTTCCTCATGCACCCTACAGCCCCGATCTCGCACCGTCGGATTTCCATATGTTTGGCCCAATGAAGGACGCAATCCGTGGGAGGCACTACGCGGATGATGAAGAAGTTATTGATGCAGTACGACGTTGGCTCCGACATCGACCAGTGGAATGGTACCGTGCAGGCATACAGGCCCTCATTTCAAGGTGGCGTAAGGCCGTAGCATTGAATGGAGATTACGTTGAAAAATAGTGTTGTGTAGCTAAAAGATTGGGGAATAACCTGGTGTATTTCAATGCTGAATAAAACAACCCCTGTTTCAGAAAAAAATGTGTTGCATTACTTATTGAACTGCCCTCGTAATTGCTTCTGTGGGCTCAAGTGTGCTGGGCGCTGAGGAGCGTATATACATCGAGTACAGCCAGTGTAGTCCCTGACTGAGTGAAAGATCAGGACGCCTTTTTGTTCTAAACCTGTGTAGTGTTTTCTTCGGCTATTGCAAGGCACGCGGTGCTCTCGTGAATTGAATGCTCTGGATACCGATTCAGTGGTGGATTATTATTTGTATACGGAAATATGGTACATCTAGCCGCACTTTGCATGTATATTGCCATTTCAGTTTTCGTAATTAAACATCGGTAAACACTCGCGCTGTAAGACTAGTCTGTGGTGAAAGTTTGCAAATAAGATTTTCACAGTAGTTTTTGTAGGCTAAATTTTTTACTGATGGTGATTCGCTGGCCTGTATGGCCTGTATGAATTACAATCTAGAAGCATGCCAGGAGCTTCTTTCCGCTGTGGAAGTAAGAATGATGGTCATCATGCTAATGTTTCTAGTAAGTAAGGACGGAAACTGTGGACAGTTTTAGTTAACCGGGAGACGAAAATAGTAAAGTTGCTTTATGGAAATTATAAATAATTCCCTCTGCATTAAGTATTTTATTTTGTGACATGGCATTCGTAACGTCCAACCAAAAATGTTTCTTAGTCTCTATTGTTCAAGAACTTGGTAGTTTGCAGGTTCAACGTACAATAAAAAGTTCCTAGTTTCATTGCATGTCGTCATTCTGTGAGCTTAATAATACGCTGACGGTTAGAGTAGTCTCTCATTCACTGTGTAACATACTGACGCCAGTGGATAACTACTACTGTTTTGCAGGTTTATCTCTTACTATGCCTATCTTTCTTAGTGTTACAATGGTCATGACGATGTAAAAATTTGTGACTCTTGCATATTTCTGTTGATCTTTGTCGTATTTAGCGACCTGCCCATCGAACACAGAACTGTAACAAGACTTCTACGTTTTAATTATTCGAAGTTCAGGTACATGAAATCGTTTCCTGTACTCACCCAGTACTAGAAGTAATTATTAATATCACAACTACTCATGAAAAATACATTGTACAGAAACGAAGACAATTTTCAAAGCTTAGTTGCTACTAACTTCGACAAGGAATATTTTTTCAGGAATTATTGTAATCGCTTGGGTCTCTTTGAACTGAAAGAAATGAATCTTATGTTTTCTGAACAGTTTACTGTATGGCCAACACGAAATTGCGTTACTGATATTTCATTCATTGTGCCGTTCATCGGACATATTACACTGTTTCGGGGCGGACTGTCTCATGTACTAAATTATTTAAACAGCTAGATTTGAATAGTGCTTACTGTTAGATATAATCAAAAGTGTTGATTTGGTGTCACTTGCAAAACCTAAGTCTTTTTCCCAGTCGGTAGGTGACAGCATTTCACCTTGTAACGCCACTGACTGTAGGTCCCGCGTGCAAATTGGTGTAAACATGGCTTACTGCCGTAGGACTGTCTATTGGCTTTCTAAACGTACGTGAGACAGGGCACGTTCGCAGGGTCCCTGACTTCCGCCTTGCTGACTACGTGACCCTCCCGTCTGAGCGCCCAGACATCTGGAGTGCGTGTGTGCGTGAGCTTGCGCGTGTGCCTGCGCGAGCTTGGGCTGTGGAGTGGGGTGGGGTGCGTGTCTCGGCTTACGGCGGACCCTGCCACGTTGCATCAGCCCAACCTGCAGACGCTGCAAGGCAAGCCACGGCGCGGGCATTCCACTCTGCCCAGAATAGCAGCCGTTAGACCGGCCTCTGCCGTGACGTCATGGCCGCGCCCCCAGCCGAGCCTCCGCGCGCAGGGTTGCCAACCAATCGGCACGCAGCGCGCAGCCCGACCGCCAGCCAGGAGGTTGATAACTCTCCATTTAAGTGTTCACGGCATCCCATATCTACAATACTATTCATCGTCATTTGCATGGCACGAGATATTTTCCATTCTGCTGTAATATTCACTCCCCCCCAGTCACGCATGCGACTAGAAAACACGAATAAACCGTGTATCCATCATCACTAATCTAATCTTTGAGTCTCTTATGGTTACAGCACATATGATTCTCCGAAGTTCTTACAGATAGTACTTTGCGAACCGGCTGTTACTATCGTCATTGCAGTAAATGTGAAGCTTAGTCGTTGAGAATGGAGATACGACGGTGAAATATTTCATTCGTCGAAAAAGTTACAAACATATCGTGATTGAAGATGCTTTGCTATTATTGAATATTGTTGCGTAATAGTAATTCAAGACACTGTACGTTCATAATGATTAACTTGGCAGTCAGTAATGAGCATAGTTTGGATTATGTAAGTTAACTTTCGTTTTATAACTCGCAACCTAGAACATGCAAGTTACGATAAATCTTCATATCTTTTGCACAGCTGTGACTTTTCATCCTTGGTGTTCTGCCTCTGTACGTTCGAGCGATGTTCTACGGAACGTTGCACTAGTGTATTGGGAGCAGGCCCATTCGTAGACGAATATAGTTTCTTCAGGTCCTATCAATGAACTGCCACTTACCTTCCCCAAATCTGAATTTACGTCCACATCATTTTCGCTTGTATTGTTCCAGATAGGCGAAGAAAATTTCAAATTCCAGTTGTAGCTCACAAGAAGACCGCGTCTGTTCGTAATCACAGATTTCGTCCATATTTGTGGTATATACAGGGCTTGACCAGAAACGAAAGGGACAGATGTTAGCTCGGGATAGCCAAGTGTTTAGAAAGAAGAACATTTTTAGCGCGGATTCGGAGCGGCATAGCTATTTATGTTAGAGCAGTTACTAAGCAGCGGTTGACGAAGCGGTAATAGTACACAAATACATTGCGACAACCGTGGGGTCAAACCCCTAAATGGGAACTTTCTAAAATTATCTATTTTTACCTTACTTGCACTGCAAAAAAAAAAAAAATACTAATAAAGTAATTCACTCGTACACAGCATAATACGCTAAATGCTTTCTGGAAAATTATCGCCATTAGTCTACGTTAGCCTGCAAGAGACTTCTGACTATTTTAGTACAGAAGATTAAAAAAAAAACTGTTGATGAGTACGGGGCAAAACACAGGAATGTCGTCGTTATTTCTCAGTTTGGGAAACTTAACAACAGCCTTATATAAAAATTTTATGATTGATGTGATAAAGCTCTACGTGGAGGAAAACAAATTTCTTCTCTTAATTGACTTGTGGGCAAGACAAACAAAACGACAACTAGGTTTTTCAAGATGATGGATTGCCATCATGCACTATTAAAGTGATTCTTCCCAAATGTATTCCGCAAGTGTAAGCCTTTGATGTCCGTTTTTGTCGTCAGGTAAAGAATTTGATAAAAAAACTGCAAAATGGCTCTAAACTCATCGAGAGAGAATAAGAAATCACATACCCAGAAGACTGCATCAAAATACATTCCACTGGACCTTATCAACTATCCTCGCCAAGATTTGGCGAAATGTTGTGTTACGCGTTGTTTCCTGCCAAACAGTGCGATGAAAGTAAAACTTTTATGAATGTAAACAGAAGTTATTTTTCTATAGAAACACGTAATCATAAAAATGTGTCGTCTATAACGCGCGCAAGATGCCGAGAAAATGACTGCTTCCTCTGTTCTTACGACGAATTTCACCTCAGCATGTGTAAACCATCAACTGTAAAATAATAAAAGTATCTATCTGATTTTGTATGCAAAGTTCTTGTATATGCCTTATAATCCGTTCCTGGTAATTTATTTCCGTCCTCATATTTTCCTTTGCCTTTTCTTTTCAAGCATTTTTATGAAGATGTTAATCAGTACAGTATATGGAACATTATTCCACTTTATCTGCACTGTAAGTAACGTAAAGTTGAAAATAAGAAAAAGGTTTTGCATAGGAAGTCGACCCCACGACCCTCGGATTACCGTTTTGTACATTTTCGATAGAGCAAACCGCTTCCTTGCAACTACGCTAACATAAATGGGTCATGCGTCTCTCGACCCGCGCCAAAAATGCTGTTTTCTCTAAACACTCTACCATCTGAAGCCCCCACTTCCGTCATTGCCGTTTCTGGCCAAGTCCTGCAAGTACAACAAATTTGGACGAAATGTGTGATGCGTGAGCGCGGAGCCGTTGTTAACAATGCTGTACATAGTGGATGTTATTTCTGTAGGTTTAGTTACGTTCACAAATTTAAATCGTTCCACATGAAGAGCCAGTTTCTAGCTCTTGCATCAAGACGAAATATTATCAGAGTCTGTCGTAATGCTAATACAAATCAAGCTAAGAAATTTTTTGTCATAGATTGCCACGTCAATTGCAAATTCCAAATTTAAAACTTGTATTAACTGTGAAGATTTCAGTGTACAAACCATTTAAAGTTCGAGCTACAAGCAGTATTACAGACAATTTACAGTTCGAGGTCTAGGTATAATCAGGCCACAGTTGTTAAGTAAGCGCCTACACTGCGATGTCAACACGCCAGAAACGCGCATCTGTGGAAAGCTATAATGGGTTCTTAATTGCAGTTTGCGAAACTGTGCTGAAACACATTCAGAATTACAGAACGACATACTTACATATTTGTTGAACCTATACCATAACTGTGAATTTTTATGATACCTGTCGCACATCACATCAAAATGAAGTAACTTCGACTCGCGTGCAATCAGATTAGAGTAAGACAATATGTGGCATTTTTTTGATTGTTTACTAACCTTTCACTGCCCCCAAGCCGTGATCCTGTTCGTCTGTGCTGCGCAGTTGTTTAGAATAAAATATTTAATCTGAACCTCAGTTAGCTACATATTACGATTATAAAAACGAAAGGTCATTTAATTTGAACTGTGGAATAGCTACATGCGTTTCAGAAGGTTCATTTTATCAATTTTAGATAAAAATGTTTTTAGATGATTGATTATTTCATCATACAAGTATTGTAAATGCCAGTACATTTTTATTACACTTTGTTTCTTGTATGTCTATGGAAGTGCAAAACATGAGTCTCTGCCAGGGTTCCCCAAACTGTTTTCTGCGGACCGTTTGTGTCTCGTGCGAAATGAATAAGACCTACGCAAAAGAGTATTAACAACATGGCGGTTTTTCGAAATTTTGACGGTTCTAATTACTTATAAAATAATATTATGATTTCTGTGTTAGTAGTTACGATGTAAAATTGAAGTAATCAAAAATGGTTCAAATGGCTCTAAGCACTATGGGACTTAACATCTGAGGTCATAAGTCCCCTAGACTTCGAATTACCTAAACCTAACTAACCTAAGGACATCACACACATCCATGCCCGAGGCAGGATTCGAACCACGGCCGTAGCAGCAGCGCGGTTCCAGACTGAAGCGCCTAGAACCGTTCGGCCACACTGGTCGGCAAAACTGAAGTAATCCCTGAAGAAAACAAGTTTATCTCACTTTTTAAAATTTTGTTAACCCTCAGTTTAAACAAGGTTTTCCATCAAAGTACCAGGATTTTCGAAGTGTTGCGTTAGAGGAATTGGTTGAGAGCCCCTGGTATATGTAGTTGGACGACTGCAAGTATTGCACTTAATTGCTGTTCAAAATCCTGGTTGGTTTCTCGAGTTTTGGTTGCTACATCTTCTTTCGCAATAACTGTTTTCGTTTACACGATTTTGTAATAGTGTTACAATGGATGTGCAAATACTTGCCATCTTTTGAAATAGATTATGACCTAGTTCTTCGCTCGTTGAGACGATATTGATTCTCTCTTTGTTGATCTATGTCACGTGTAGTCTCTTAGCAGACAAAATGAATTAATTAGTCTGTACAAAGCTATATGAATATATTTACTTTGTAGTGGTATTTAAAATAGATGTACTAGCAAGGGTAACGCCTCGCGGTAGGCCAACAGAGACGCGTGTTGATTATTAATCAACAGTATGGCCTAGTTAAACAGAGAAAGTTGTATTAACGAGCATCATGACAAGAAATTTTTCGTCAGTGGTTATAGTCTTTTTTTTACATACACACCTCGAAATTCTCTCATTTTCTAGTGACAATGAAGACGAATGCTGCCTTTTTTTCTCTTTATTTGTCCTTTTTAGAATTCCGTACATCAGTCGGTAGGAAAGGAACACTTTATAGCATCGCTTTGTTGTCCTTCTGCCGGCCGAAGTGGTCTAGCGGTTCTAGGCGCTTCAGTCTGGAACCGCGCGACCGCTACGGTCGCAGGTTCGAATCCTGCCTCGGGCATGGATATGTGTGATGTCCTTAGGTTAGTTAGGTTTAAGTAGTTCTAAGTTCTAGGGGACTGATGACCTCAGAAGTTAAGTCCCATGGTACTGGGAGCGATTTTGTTGTCCTTCTCTCTATCTGTCCGAGTGTTAAAAGCCCATTTTTTCTCAGGGAGGGGCAGATGTATCAAGTTGAAATTATGACACTTACTGAGGTCTACAGTCCCTGTGGTGTAAAAAAATTGAGGCTTCTATTATCCAATGCAATCAAAAGATACAGCCATGTACGTCACACATTTTGATACACGCAGACTCACTCATCAAAAGCTATAGGGTACTTTCCGTTGACCTAGAATCATCAAACTTGGCAAGCAGCGTCGTTTCACAGAAAAACCAAAGGAAAAAAAATCGGAAAATTTCTAATTTCTACTTACATCACAGAAAAAAGTTTTTGTCATTTGTGATCACACTGAGTGCCTGCCCGTCCGTCTGTTAAGATCCTTTCTTTCTCAGGACCACATGCACGTTTCAAGTTGCAGCTTGTCACATAAGGTCTGTATTTCCTTGGCGGTTTAATAAATCTAAACTTCTGAAGTCAGTGCAGTCAAAAGATACGACCATTTATGTCATGGATTTTTTTATTCTCGCAAATTCGCACATCAAAACCTGTAGGATACTTACCATTGACGCAGAATCATGAAATTTGGCAAGAAGCAAGGTTTCACAGCACAACCAAAGGAAAAAAAATCCGAGTATTGTGAATTTGTAATTATATCACACGAAACGAGTAAATTTTTTTTGTTATCTGTTATCCGACTTGTAACTTGAAATTGAAACATTTTCGGAAGTCTTGGACTCAATGGGACAGGTATCTTGCGAATATCAGTGTTGGTAATAGGCAAAGATCTTAGAGATTCTCGATTCCCGAATTGAATGACCTGTCTTTATACATAATTAAGTCTGTACGGAGCCCTACTCGCACTTGGCCAGTTTGTTATATTTATTTTTAAATGTTCCACATTCAGTTAAATCCCTGTTTCACACAATAAACCTCTATAGCACCACATAAAATGCTGCTCGCAATGCCTTTTAGCTATAATACATCTCGCCTGTACACACGTTGTTGAACCAATCCTTTTTTTTCCCACAGCAGTGGATCAGCACACAGTAACGGTTCTTTAAAAACCATTCAGTCAAGCAATAGGTTGTACTATAACCCACCACTTCCACTCTAAGAGGTACTAACGCTACCCCGAGGTCACACAAACCGGCTTTTCACTTCCTGTTCGCTATCTCTTTGTTTTCCAACAAAAGAAATAAATGACAGTCTGGCGCAAGCCTGTAGCTTTCCTCCTTCGCCGTCAGGCATTTGTTGCACTTTAGAAGTTCGGTTCAAGTTTACGAAGGCAGTGCAGGTTTGTTATCAGCTGTCCCGTCTTCGAACGAAGACTCACCCGAGATTCACAAAGTCCAGTGATGGAGGATGATCTCTTGCTGCTTTTTCGACCTCGCGGAACATGATGTAACCTTGCTTACTGTTGTGTGGAGTACCTCTGTTTTGTGAGGTTATTTGTTGCGATTCACCATAAATGCTGCTCTGGGTACACACAGATCAACTACTTTTTTTTGTGAGGAATGTATTTGGCCATTAGTAACTGATAACTATATGCAAGTGTTGCATTGCGTTTATTAAATCTATGCCAAAGGGGAAGATAGTGATATATGGCATTTATTTATTTATTAATTACGAGATCGGTATACTGTTTCAAGTATTTAACGTGCAGTTTTAAATTCAGTTTAAAGTTAAATGAGAAGCTAACACTTGAGGTCAAGTTTCAATTAGTGATTATTTATTTCAACAAGTTAACGAACAAGGTAGATGAGTTTTAATTTCCATTTTGCAACGAATATCGTACAATATTTATCAGCTTTGCAATACATTGCCTCAGGAAGGTAAGTTATCGTCACGACTGAAGCCGCACGCGTGGTAATTTCTTCTTCACAAGTTTATGTCTATTTCTGAAACGAATATCTCAGAGTTTAATGAACACATAATTAAATTGAACTTGACGGTGGCGAGATGAAGATATCACTTCAAACTACTCCTGTCCTTTGCACTCCATGTTACCTGTTGCAAGGAAGCTAGGAAACTCACCAATGTTACTTTACATGAAGATTGTTGCACAAACACCATAAGCAAGTTGTTTGTTAAAGTTATCGCTTCCACGTCCCTCAACGAACATCGCCTAGTTCTGCTACTTTCTATTTTTCATTCCTGAGTAGCACTTGCAACCTACTTCCTCAATTATTTGCTGGATGTATTCCAATCTCTGTTTTCCTCTATAGTTTTTAACTCTCTACAGCTCCCTCTAGCACCATGGAACTTACTCCCTGATGTCTTAATAGATGTCTTTCAATCCTGTCCCTTCTTCTTGTCGGTGTTTTCTATATATTACCTTCTTCGCCGATTCTACGGAGAACATCCTCCTTCCTTGGCTTATCAGTTCACCTAATTTTCAACATTCTTCTGTAGCATCACATCTCAGATGCTTCGATTCTGTTCTAGTTTTCCCACAGTCCATGTTTCACTTCCATACAATACTGCGCTCCATACATACATTGTCTACATCTACATCTACATTGATACTCCGCAAGCCACCCAACGGTGTGTGGCGGAGGGCACTTTACGTGCCACTGTCATTACCTCCCTTTCCTGTTCCAGTCGCGTATGGTTCGCGGGAAGAACGACTGTCTGAAAGCCTCCGTGCGCGCTCTAATCTCTCTTATTTTACATTCGTGATCTCCTCGGGAAGTATAAGTAGGGGGAAGCAATATATTCGATACCTCATCCAGAAACGCACCCTCTCGAAACCTGGCGAGCAAGCTACACCGCGATGCAGAGCGCCTCTCTTGCAGAGTCTGCCACTTTAGTTTATTAAACATCTCCGTAACGCTATCACGGTTACCAAATAACCCAGTGACGAAACGCGCCGCTCTTCTTTGGATCTTCTCTATCTCCTCCGTCAACCCGACCTGGTACGGATCCCACACTGATGAGCAATACTCAAGTATAGGTCGAACGAGTGTTTTGTAAGCCACCTCCTTTGTTGATGGACTACATTGTCTAAGCACTCTCCCAATGAATCTCAACCTGGTACCCGCCTTACCAACAATTAGTTTTATATGATCATTCCACTTCAAATCGTTCCGTACGCATACTCCCAGATATTTTACAGAAGTAACTGCTACCAGTGTTTGTTCCGCTATCATATAATCACACAATAAAGGATCCTTCTTTCTATGTATTCGCAATACATTACATTTGTCTATGTTAAGGGTCAGTTGCCACTCCCTGCACCAAGTGCCTATCCGCTGCAGATCTTCCTGTATTTCGCTACAATTTTCTAATGCAGCAACTTCTCTGTATACTACAGCATCATCCGCGAAAAGCCGCATGGAACTTCCGACACTATCTACTAAGTCATTTATATATATTGTGAAAAGCAATGGTCCCATAACACTCCCCTGTGGCACGCCAGAGGTTACTTTAACGTCTGTAGACGTCTCTCCATTGATAACAACATGCTGTGTTCTGTTTGCTAAAAACTCTTCAATCCAGCCACACAGCTGGTCTGATATTCCGTAGGCTCTTACTTTGTTTATCAGGCGACAGTGCGGAACTGTATCGAACGCCTTCCGGAAGTCAAGAAAAATAGCATCTACCTGGGAGCCTGTATCTAATATTTTCTGGGTCTCATGAACAAATAAGGCGAGTTGGGTCTCACACGATCGCTGTTTCCGGAATCCATGTTGATTCCTACATAGTAGATTCTGGGTTTCCAGAAATGACATGATACGCGAGCAAAAAACATGTTCTAAAATTCTACAAGAGATCGACGTAAGAGATATAGGTCTATAGTTTTGCGCATCTGCTCGACGACGCTTCTTGAAGACTGGGACTATCTGTGCTCTTTTCCAATCATTTGGAACCCTCCGTTCCTCTAGAGACTTGCGGTACACGGCTGTTAGAAGGGGGGCAAGTTCTTTCGCGTACTCTGTGTAGAATCGAATTGGTATCCCGTCAGGTCCAGTGGACTTTCCTCTATTGAGTGATTCCAGTTGCTTTTCTATTCCTTGGACACTTATTTCGATGTCAGCCATTTTTTCGTTTGTGCGAGGATTTAGAGAAGGAACTGCAGTGCGGTCTTCCTCTGTGAAACAGCTTTGGAAAAAGGTGTTTAGTATTTCAGCTTTACGCGTGTCATCCTCTGTTTCAATGCCATCATCATCCCGTAGTGTCTGGATATGCTGTTTCGAGCCACTTACTGATTTAACGTAAGACCAGAACTTCCTAGGATTTTCTGCCAAGTCGGTACATAGAATTTTACTTTCGAATTCAATGAACGCTTCACGCATAGCCCTCCTTACGCTAACTTTGACATCGTTTAGCTTCTGTTTGTCTGAAAGGTTTTGGCTGCGTTTAAACTTGGAGTGGAGCTCTCTTTGCTTTCGCAGTAGTTTCCTAACTTTGCTGTTGTACCACGGTGAGTTTATCCCGTCCCTCACAGTTTTACTCGGCACGTACCTGTCTAAAACGCATTTTACGATTGCCTTGAACTTTTTCCATAAACACTCAACATTGTCAGTGTCGGAACAGAAATTTTCGTTTTGATCTGTTAGGTAGTCTGAAATCTGCCTTCTATTACTCTTGCTAAACAGATAAACCTTCCTCCCTTTTTTTATATTCCTATTAACTTCCATATTCAGGGATGCTGCAACGGCCTTATGATCACTGATTCCCTGTTCTGTACATACAGATTCGAAAAGTTCGGGTCTGTTTGTTATCAGTAGGTCCAATATGTTATCTCCACGAGTCGGTTCTCTGTTTAATTGCTCGAGGTAATTTTCGGATAGTGCACTCAGTATAATGTCACTCGATGCTCTGTCCCTACCACCCGTCCTAAACATCTGAGTGTCCCAGTCTATATCTGGTAAATTGAAATCTCCACCTAAGACTATAACATGCTGAGAAAATTTATGTGAAATGTATTCCAAATTTTCTCTCAGTTGTTCTGCCACTAATGCTGCTGAGTCGGGAGGTCGGTAAAAGGAGCCAATTATTAACCTAGTTCGGTTGTTTAGTGTAACCTCCACCCATAATAATTCACAGGAACTATCCACTTCTACTTCACTACAGGATAAACTACTACTAACAGCGATGAACACTCCACCACCGGTTGCATGCAATCTATCCTTTCTAAACACCGTCTGTACCTTTGTAAAAATTTCGGCAGAACTTATCTCTGGCTTAAGCCAGCTTTCTGTACCTATAACGATGTTGTCAGGAATTTCATCCTCAAATTAACGCCTTTGTTTGATATCGGTGGACATCTTTTGGCCAGAAATGTCCTTGTTGCCAGTGCTAGTCCGCTTTTTATGTCCTCCTTGCTCCGTCCGCCATTAGTTACTTTCCTGCCTAGGTAACAGAATTCCGTAGCTTCATCAACATCTCGCTGTTCTCATTTCTGAAATTTTTCTCATTGCTTTCGTCTTTCCGCGATTTACTGTCAATACATGTTCTGTACTCATTAGGTTTTTCATTCCATTCAACAGCTCTTGTAATTTTTCTTCCCTCTCACTGAGGATAGCAATGTTGTCAGCGAATCTTATCAATGATATCCCTTCACCTTGAATTTTAATCGCACTGCTGAACCTTCGTTTTATCTGTGTCATTGCATCTTCGATGTAGAGATTGAACAGTAGGGACTAAAGACAACATCCCTGTCTTACGCCCTTTTTAATCCGAGCGTTTCGTTCTTAGTCTTCCATTCATACTGTTTCTTCTTGGTTCTTGTATATATTGTATTTCCCCGCGGCTATTTTTCTCAGGATTTACAACATCTTGCACCATTAATATTGTCGAAAGCTTTCCAGAGATCGACAAATCCTATAAATATATCATCTTTATTCAGTCTTGCTTCCATTATTACCCGCAACGTCAGAACTGCCTCCCTGGCGCCTCTATCTTACCTAAAGCCAAACTGATCCTCATATAACATATCCTCCATTTTCTTTTCCATTATTCTGTATGTCATCCTTGTCAGCAACTTGGATGCATCAGCTGTTAAGCTAATTATGCGATAATTGTCGCACTTATCGGCTCTTGCAATCTTCCGAATTGTGTGGATGATGTTTTTCTGAAATTCAGGTGGTATATTCCAGACACCAACATGAACAATCGTTTTGTTGCGACTTCCTTCCAATGATTTTAGAAACTCTGATGGAATGTTATCTATTCCTTGTGCCTTATTTGGTCTTAAGTCTTCCGAAGCTCATTCAAATTCTGATTATAATATTGGATTCTCCTATCAATTCCTGTTTCTTGTTCTATCACGCCATCAGACAAGTACCCTCGCTCATGCAGGCTTTCAGTGTACTCTTTCCACCTGCCCGCTCTCTCGTGTACATTTAACAGTGTAATTCCCATTGTATTCTTAATGTTACTACCGTTGCTTTCAATTTCATCGAGGGTTGTTTTGACATTTCTATGTGCTGAGTCAGTCCTGCCGATAATAATTTCTTCTTCGGTTTCTTCACATAAGCTTCCCTGTACTTCCTATTTATTTCATTCCTAAGTTACTCGTATTTTTGTACTCCTGAATTCTAAGATTTTTGTACTTCCTTTGATCAACTGAAGTATTTCTTCTGGTAGCTATGGTTTCTTCGCATTTACCTTCTTTGTACCAACGGTTTTCTTTCCAACATCGGTGATTGCCCTTTTTAGATACGTCCATTCCTCTGCATGTGAACTGCCTACTGAGCTATTCCTAACCGCAGTATCTATAGCGTCAGAGAACTTCAAGCGTATCCCTTCATTCCTTAACACTTCCGTTTCCCACTTTTTTGGGCTTTGATTCTTCCTGACTAGTCTCTCAAACTTCAGCCGAGTCTTCATCGTTGCCAAATTGTGATCTGAGGCAATATCTTGTTTTGGGTACGCCTTACAATCCAGTATCTGATTTCAGAATTTCTGTCTGTCTGTCATGTAATCTAAATGAAATCTTCCTGTACCTCCCGACGTTTTCCAATTACACCTCCTCCGCTTGTGACTCTTGAACAGGGTGTTCGTGTTTAATAGCTGAAAATTATTGCAGAGCTCAATTACTCTTTCTTCTCTCTGATTCCTAGTACCAAGCCCATATTCTCCCTTTAAACTTTTCTTCTGCTGCTTCCCCTACAACCGCCTTCAGTCAGTCACTCATGACTATCAGATTTTCATCTCCCTTTACATACTGAGTTATCTGTTCAATATCCTCATATACTTTCTCTCTCTCTCTCTTCATCTTCGGCTTGCGACGTCGGCATTTACACCTGAACTATCGTTGTCGGTATTTGTTTGCTATCGATTCTGATGAGAACATCTATGTCTGAACTGTTCACAATAACTCACTCTCAGCCCCATCTTCCCATTCACGACAAATCCTACTCTCGTTATAACATTTTATGCTACTGTCGATGTTACCGTACACTAATCTGACTAGAAATCTCTGTCTTCTTTCCATTTCATTTACTGACCCCCACGATATTTAGATTAAACCTTAGCATTTCCCTTTTCAGATTTTCTAGCTTCCCTACCACGTTCAAACTGATGACATTCCACTCCTTGAATCGTTGAACGTTATGCTTTCGTTAGTTATGCAATCTTTTTCTCATAGTCACCTCCCCCTTGCCGGTTCCCTCCCGGAGATCTGAATGGGGGGAGTAGTACGGAATCTTGTCCCAATGGAGAGGTCGTAATGACACTTTTTCAATTACAGGCAACATTTCTGTGGATTCACATTATTTGTCTTTTAAGTAGTTGTTTCCATAGAATTTTTCATCCTCATGCCTTTTACCATTGCCGATTTTTCCGCTTTTTAGGAGTCATTTCCCATCCCAAGAGCAAGAGATTGCTGTCTGCCCCTCCGCTCTCTTTGGCACGGCCTTTCGCAGAACAAGTCACCCTTTCGCTTCATAACTGACGCTTATTAGCACGTCACATGAATCGTGCGAGTGCAATTGAATTAACTTAAACAAAATGGATGACTCTTACCCGCAAAATTACGTCTGCTTATCTCAGGTTATAGTCGTAGAGTTGTAATATCTCTTTCTTTTTCGTTAAGAAAGTGTAGAACAGTTGAATCGTGGCAGAAGCAGAGTAATAACACGCGTAATGCACTCTTTGCTACAACCACTAAAGCAACGTGACGACTTATAATAATGAAACCAGATAAAATTTTTCTTATCGATTGGGCTAACTAAGAACCACGTGCCAATTATTTCAATTCCTTATTCGTTGTTGTTTTCTTTCTCTTCCAACGCTCTTTCATCTACTTTCACTGCATTTTTCCTTAGTCTCTTCTGACCAGATATTTATTTTTATTTTATTTATTTATTTTTTTGCTCTCCTTCCTCGGAATCCTTGCAAGTTCAACTTTTTCTGTATATACTTCTGTGCGTTGGTGCTTCAGCTTTTATATTACTTTTTCTAAATCCTTTTTCGCTACTTGGATCCAACTTGTTGTTGACCTTTTATCCCAGAAATATCTGAAGATCTTTTTCGATTAATCTACTGTCTTGAATTCGACATAAATGTGTGAAATATATCAGTCTTGTTTTTCTCATTATTTCTGGTAAGTTTTCTATGTTTCGATAAACTTCATCGTTACGTCGTGATTCCTAACTTTCCATGGGCCTGATAATTTCCTAATGATTCGCCTTTCTAGTATTTGTATTGTATCTAAGTTATAGTTTAGTGCCGGTCAATCGCTTGTATGTGGACATGCTGGCTTCACCACTGTACTTTAATGCCTCATTTTCGCTTTTTTAGATTGACATTTTTTATTGTAAATGGAAAGAACATTCATTGATCAGTTTCTCCATGTGTGTACTTCAAATAGTTATTCAAAGCAGATATAACTCACTATGACTTCACTGCGATATGTGCATGAATGCATCGGTAAATAAATGTTCTTTTTGTCATCATTATTTATTGGTCACGAATGTAGCACTACTATTATTGTTGTTGCTGTTGTCGTCGTCGCCGTTGTAATAGTAATAGTAGTAAGTTGTTGTTGTTGTTGTTGTTCCTCTTAGATGATTCTTTGTAGCGTACATGTGTTTGGTGAAAGATTAGAAAAATGAGAAAATGACGAGACTCTAACGCAGTATTGGCAGATTGTAATGTGACATCGTAGCTGGATGCAGAAAGCGCCGTTGCTTCATGGCTGGCCCTCTCGTATGGCAGTCAACAGCCTCGAAAAACTTTGAACCTCGACTTCTTGAAAACAGTTGAGAAATGCATCGTAGTAGAGGAGCACTTCGTGCGTCTAAGTGTGTACTAAAATTGTGCGAAAGACGACAAGAGCAGTGCTCCGATGGATTTGTACTTCCCTTATCAGTAAGGTCCACATATTTGTTTATATCTCACTTGAACGTTTCAGCCGAACGGCTTTATACCTTGGAAAGCGAAGTGATATCCGTAACGCGAGTGCACGGCAGCTGACTTAATTGCCTTGTTGTATGCAAGCGTCCGGCAGTGACAGAGCTATGGTGTCGGAAATACTGACGGAATTGCACAGTGCACCAGAGTACAGTGGAACTGGGACAGCGGCGGTGCAGTCGACAGGAGGCGCGCTGTTGCGTCAGCCGCCCACTCATGCTGAGGCAGCCGAGCCCGCGTGACGCGGCCGTGACGTCACTGCCACGCCTCCGGCGCGCTGCGTCATCCGGCAGAGAGCAACGAGTGCGCCACAGTCGCAGGGGTGAGGCTGCATTTTGTATTGCTTCAAGTGCAATCTGCTCAGCACACGATTTCTTCTTCTTCTTCTTCTTCTTCTTCTTCTTCTGAAACCTGCCTTACACGAGAGACTTGGTTAGGGATGGGAAAAACCGATCAGTTAAAACTGATACCGGTATTGTAGTTCTGAATAACCTGTGTTTTTATCTATTTGTTTGGTCTCGGTTATTACAGGTTTCGTTTTACTAATAACCAGGTAAAAACCCGATATTACAGGGTGTTCAAAAAAGTGTCAAATACTTTGTGAGGTGGTAGTACCCATCGAAACAAGAAAAATAAGTCCAATAAACAAAGGGTCCGGAAATGCATACTTTCTGCGATAAACACCTGTTTACAGGAGGTGTTCAACTTGGAGTCCATTCTGACAGTGCATCCCTCTACCCTCCGGCGTAAAGAGTGACGCACCCTTTGAAGTACATGCGGTTGTTCTTGTACCTGCTGGCGTGCATTGAAGACGCGACCCTGTGGTGTCCGCACATCAGTGACTTGCGTGACGCAGACCAATTCCTCCAAGAAATTAGAATTATATAAATACCGTCAGCTGCTCACGGGCGTTGATATACATAAAGGGGGACAGGTAAAATATGTGCCCCGACCGGGACTCGAACCCAGGATCTCCTGCCTACATGGCAAACGCTCTATCCATCTGAGCTTCCGAGGGCACAGAGGATAGGGAGACTGCAGGGACTATCTCGCGCACGCCTCCCGCGAGACCCACATTCTCTCCTTGTATGTCCACACACTGCATTCGTAGTGTCCCACCCCAACACACTCATTACTCGTGGAAGACATTCTTACCAAGTCCCGTAAGAGTTCGGGGAATATGTGTGCATCCGCAAAGGAGGAGGAGGTCATGGTCGGTATTGCCAGAACTATATACTGATATGGATATGGTGTCTGTTTTTTCGGACATGGGCCAGATGGATAGAGCGTCTGCCATACAAGCAGGACATCCCGGGTTCGAGTCCCGATCGGGGCACACATTTTCACCTGTCCCCGTTGATATATATCAATGCTCGTGAGCAGCTGACGGTATTAATATAATTGTAATTTCAAATATAATTCTAATTTCGTTTTAGACGGCTGCAAGTCGTCAATGGTGTCTGTTCTTTTGCACATGTCCGAAAGAACAGACACCATATCCATATCAGTACATAATTCCTTCAAGTGTCCCCCTCACCAAAAGTCCAGAGGACTGAGGCCTGGGAAACGAGTAAGCCAAGGTGTGGGTCTTCTCGACCAATCCAGCGACCCTGAAATGTCTGAGTCAGATGTTCGCGCACGTTGTGAAGAAATTTGTGCTGATGCGCCATCATACACGAACCACATTTGTATTCGCTGCTGCAATGGCACAGCTTCCAGCAAGGTAAGCAGTACGTTATTGAGAAAGTCCAGATAGTGCACCAAAGTTAATATTTGTAGTAGCACGTACGGCCCTATTAATCTATCTCCAAGTACGCCTGCCCATACGTTGACTGAGAATCGGTTTTGGTGCTCTATTTCCTGAATTGCTGGGGATTTCCATCTGCCCATACATGATGGCTATGTAAATTCACACCACCATCTCTTGTGAACGCTGCTTCATCGGTAATAAAATGGTTCAAATGGCTCTGAGCACTATGGGACTTAACATCTGAGGTCATCAGTCCCGTAGACTTAGAACTACTTAGACCTAACTAACCTAAGGACATCACACACATCCATGCCCGAGGCAGGATTCGAACCTGCAACCGTAGCAGCAGCGCGGCTCCGGACTGAAGCTCCAGAACCGCTCGGCCACAACGGCCGGCGGTAGTAAAATCTTGGATGTGAACAGAGGATCTGCAGCACACTTCTGCAACAGCCATTGACAGAACAGCCGTCTGCCATGATTATCTTGTGGCCTTAGAGCCTGAACGCGCTATAGTTGATACGGGTACAGCAATTGTTTATGAAGTATCTACCACATAAGAGAGTGAGACACGCCTTCTGCCGCTGCCAATCGTCGCACACTGGTCCCAGGGGTTTCTTCCACCGAACGTAGCACACGCTCCTCTATGTCAGGCGTGCGGCCTGTGTGAAGCCTTCCCTGTCAGTGTTCCGAGGTGCAGCGGTACTTGTGTCCTTCAGACGCTGGAAAAGTCTGCCGAACAGCTTATGATATAAGAGAGCACTCTGTGCTATGGGTATTTTTCAGCGTAGAGGGCACGGCCTCACAGGCTACGTCCATTAGCTAAACCATAGCAGAATATCATATCCACCGTTTTACTTGTCTAGTAGTAGGTTTCAATCTCTAACAAGTGGTGGAGGAGAGAAAATGTAAATGTACTACACCATTTGTAGGTACGAACAGTGCAATAACAGTAAACACACAAGGCAATCCTCGTTTGGAAGAAGGTAAAACACCACGATACGTACCCAGGGTTGACAGTACTGAACAACAACGCACATAAACACGACAAAAATTAACGCAGCCTGCAACACGACTCGAACCACTTAAGACTGCAGACCGCATAAAGGTAGGCAGAGTACTTTGAGTAAGATATCATAATCCCCTGCCTACACATCTGGCGGAGAGCCAATGCAACGACTATGGTGATATCCGCAATCAATCGTCGCGAAGCCCTTCCTATAAACACGTGTTTATCTCGGAAAGTATGTGTTTCCGGACCTTTGTCTATAGGACTTATTTTTCTTGTTTCGATGAGTACTACCATCTCTCAAAGTTCAAAATGGTTCAAATGGCTCTGAGCACTATGGGACTTAACATTTCCCTAGAACTTAGAACTACTTAAAACTAACTAACCTAAGGACATCACAGACATCCATGCCCGAGGCAGGATTCGAACCTGCGACCGTAGCAGTCCCGCGGTTCCGGACTGAAGCGCCTAGAACCGCATGGCCACCGCGGCCGGCCCTCTCAAAGTATTCGACAGTCTTTTTTGAACAGCTTGTGTGTATTAAGTCGTCACGCAGGTTGGCAACGGATTTTTCGAGAGTCAAACTCTCAGTATCAAGCCGGTCTGTTTTCAAATCATCAATAAGAAATACTTGAACACGCAAAGTAGCACTCGTAAATAAAGTAATTTCGATAAAATGTCCTCGTTTTAGTTTCAAATCTCTAACTTGTGTCCCTCTGCTCCGTCCTATCACCCTGTCCCTCATTCACCATACGACTCCTTTTCTTCAGCAGTGGTTCTGGCAGCGCCCGCTTGTCGTCACACCAGCTTATTTCCAGTACAACGGTTTGTCCAGTAAATACTGAGAGCACGGCGTCACTTGATTGCAATGAGTCACCAACTGTTTATTCCCGTTTCGAAGACAACAACATGTGACGAAGTTGATCCGTGGTTTTAACATCTTTATCTGAAAAAAAAAAAAAAAAATCCGTTGCCGATGATTGGATATGTATGACAGATTCAGATAAATAAGGTTGATCTCACTATTGCACAGAAGTAAAGTTACCGCGAGTAAATTTTCTTCAAATCAGTAATGTCGATTTTAGATGTTGCTGGGCGTCTAGCAGTTTGATTCCACAGTGACGTAATTAGTTGAATTTACAGTTATACAAAGAATGCTAATCGTCACTAAACAACGACGACTATGTTTGCTAATTTCCTTCTAGCCTTGAGGACGTAAGCTTTGGATTCCCTTCTCGCGAGCCTCACACACACACACACACACACACACACACACACACACACACACACACATATCCGCTACGCCTCCGCCCTCACATCACTTCTTGGCTGGTTGCCCATGATTCATACTCACTCAGGGAGCCCCCTTCCCCTAGCGTCACTTCCTCGCTTTCACTTCACTTACCACATTATTGATGCCGTCTGTTAGCTTCATTCAGATTCGCTGTTCTTTCTCGCTACGAAGCATTCACCAGTTTGATATTGTGGAGGTGTCATTGCTTAAATTTACAATTGTACGAAGAATGATAATAATACTGACGGTGAAATTGTGTTCTGTGTTTTGCAGAATTATGAAATTGTAATTCAGTTCCGATGCACATATTTCAAACTTATTCAAATTAATAAAATTTGTAAATATTAAACTGGTTTGTTGCCTTAATTCTTTTTTCAGATGATTCTTTAATACCCACAGACATATTTCTCTTCTAAAATGCATGACAATTCGCAGAGTATTTCTGTAATCACTATATTATTATTATTATTATTATTATTATTATTATTGCCATGAAGACAACGCTTAACTTGAATGTTAAATGATTATTCAATTTTTTCTTGTTTCCTTCTTTTTCTCTTCGCAATATCTCTTCATTCTTTGACTGTGTTCGTGTTTCCTTTGCTTTGTACATGTTTTCCCAGTTATTTTCTTCTGTTGCTTCATATTTCGTGTTTATAATTTTGTTTCGGAATTTATCTCTTCGATTGTCATTGCCCTGTTGCTCTCTGGTTGTTTTAGGTCTTCTATTTCTTGTAAGCAATAGAGTTTTTATAATCGAGCTTTTTACTGCACCAGAAATCCTCTTTATGAGTTTGTTGTTGTTCATTGTGCGTATATGTCCATAGAATTTTAATCGGCTTTTTCAGACCGTGCCCATGAGCCCATCGTTTAATTCTTTGGTTGGTCTCTTCATCCATATACCATCTCTGTACATTGTTCCAAATTTTTTTCTGAGTACTTTACGTTCTATTTTTCCTGTCTCTGTGATGCCTGATGCCGGCCGTTGGTTTCCGGACGTAGGTTCCTATGCTAAGCTTGGTCCCCATTATAAGTCCTCATCGTCTGTAAAGGCAGTTTAGTTACAGCCTGAATAAAGTTGATCAAATATGGGCTGAACGTGTGTTAATTAACAACTAATCTGGCGAACCTAACTGGCCGGCCGATGTGGCCGAGCGGTTCTAGGCGCTACACTCTGGAACCGCGCGACAGCTACGGTCGCAGGTTCTAATCCTGCCTCGGGCATGGATGTGCGTGATGTCCTTAGGTTAGTTAGGTTTAAGTAGTTCTAAATTCTAGCGGACTGATGACCTCAGAAGTTAAGTCCCATAGCGCCCAGAGCCATTTGAACCATTTTGGTGCCTGATACTCCGATAGTGGCCGTTTCTGATGCGTGGAGTGCTTCTGACAGTACAACTGTATTGTACTGCCTCATTGTGGCTTGTCTTGAAATCTTTCTTTTAGTGCAGTGAGTCCATGCTAGTTTGTATACTTTCTGAAGGTTTTCTGTTCGTTCTATGTTGGATGTCTTGTTTGATCCTCCTATTTGTATATATTTAAATTTTTCCACTCCGTTAAGCTTTCCGTATTTGTATGCGCATGGCTTGAGCGTTGTTGTTCTTTCCATGCATTACTTTTTCTCATATGATATATGCAGACCTGTTCTGCCAAGTACTTGATGGAAATATTCAGAGCTTCTTGTCAAGTCACCGACAAAAGCCAGCAATTTGTATGATTGTCTTGTTTGCACATGTCCTTTCTAACTGAATCTCTGTTACTTTTTCTTCCCATTGTTTGATAATTTTGTTCAAGACCATGTTGGCTAAAAGCACCTCCTTGTCTGATTAGATCGGACCTGTCAAAGAACATCTGAAGGAAGCTGAAATAACACAACTTCATCTAGCAGACAGACAAAATTTCAGATAGGAAATTGTCGTCTGGACCATGGGCCTAGGAGAAAAACCCAAGAAGAGTGAAACAGCTTCGTCTGACGAGTCATTAATAATAATTATTAATACGTGTCTTGTTTTTCCTTTCAAAAGGCTTACTGCTTACTACAGTATTTGCCATAGTAACATCACATGTAAGTATTCCACGTAGAGTAGTACACAATCTGGTCTTGTGCACTAATTCTTATAAATATTTTTAGGCTCCACTATCTTCAGTGGATTTCTCTTAATTTTACTGCAAAACAACTTGAAAACCGCTGCGAACAGCGACAAAAGTGAGTTGAAATAATACTTAAATGTTTCCCCACACACAGATTTTAGAAATCGTAATCAAATCAACAAATTTTGTACTTCTCAACCAAGCACACTCTAGTAAGAGCCTCAAAAACATAGTCAGGAAAGGATACTGTAGAAAGAAGTAGACATAATTGTATCTCAAGTGTCTTGTAAAAGTATTCAGGATACAGGCTGGCAGTGACACACATAATGAGGCGTGACATTTGTTGCTGCACAGTACTTACGTTCACTCTCGAACATTGTGCGTGTTTAGCTGGGAGGTCAGAGAATTAACAGTCACGTGCTGTTGACCCTGTGCTCCGGTTTCTGTTGTTTTGTCCTGCCCCTGGATTTGCGCACAGGTGGCTGGAAGTGAACACTTCCGCAGCTTTTCCATGAGCTGCGTGCACCTCCTTCCGCTCAGTTGCGAGATCGCGATACGCTGTCCACTTCCCTTTGCGCAAGCATTTTCGCGCGATTATCTTAGCATAGCCGTTACCTACTTTCTGGCTGAAGTTCGTCAGCGTATCCATTTGTGAGTGACTAATGCAAACTTACGTGCCTGATGTCCCGTTCACTTGATTCGTTATTCTGTTCCGTGTACGTTCAGTCTAATGAAATTACGTCCTGTAGCGAGCACTAGGACCAGCGCTCAATCTTCGCAGACATTTGCAGGTAGTCTTATTCCCTCATTCTGAGGCGTGTATTCTTGGAGTTAATCTATTTGTAATAACTCAATGTTTTGACTACTCACAAGATTACTGCCCGGTTTAACCGTAGTTTATACAGATATGTTGGTGACTGTTGCGCTTTTAAGAAAACTGTTTTTGTGCACGCTCAAGGTTGGTTCAAAGGGCTCTAAGCACCATGAGACTTAACATCTGAGCTCATCATTCCCCTAGACTTAGAACTACTTAAACCTAACTAACCTAAGGACACCACACACATCCATGCCCGAGGCAGGATTCGAACCTGCGACTGTAGCAGCAGCGCGGTTCCAGACTGAAACTCCTAGAACCGCTTCGCCACAGCGGGTGGCTGCACGCTCAAGGTAAAACATTAAATGTCCCCCCCCCCCCCCGTGGCAATGATGAAGACTAAGATTGAATAACATAAGTACATTGCTTTACCAAGCGTGCTTCTCCTGGAAGGAGTATGATGCAGCCTTCTTTCGATCGATGACCTAGCTAAGACAGTTAAGGGATTAGCTGCAGTTTATCATAAAATATGGATAACAGTGCGAATTGCTATTATTTTTTATCTCAGATTCAAAATATTACCGGAAACGAAATAAAGTTGCCTACCAAAAAATTCATTGAGAAGGCTGGGACCAAACCCTGAAACACTTCCATCTGCATCTCGACATCTGCTCAATTGTTTTGCCAAGTAACACATCAACCGTGATCACGTAAGCACGTTGAAAGTTTAGCTCGTCTAATACGAGTGAGAAATATTCAAAGTCATGATCAGTGAAATTTCGACTGTCAGTGTTTTAGGCCTGAACTGTACCTTTTGCCAGCAAACTTGACATACTACAATCAGAAGAAATGAGAGGAAGAACTGCACTAAAGGAACAACGAAAAGTTTCGCAAAATTAAATCTCAGAATCAGACGATGTTTTGTAGAAGTGTGTGTGTAGTGTGTATCGGGGAGGGGGGGGGGGGGGGGCTAGAGATGTGTTACTTCGTCTGCAAGACACATATGCCAAGGTTGTAAATATCCGTCCAGAGCAGCTAAACTAGCGTGAATGTACATGATACTCTACGTAATAACAATTAGTCAAAAAGGAAAACTCTACTAAGCCTTCAAAACGCAGAAAACATCTAGGGGCCAGTTTGCTCCTAGTAAAAAATTGAATAAAAGTTATAATGACAAACCAAGTCGGGAAGCATGAACTGGCTTCATATGCGGAGTTATGATTGCAGGATTCCGACTAACTGACCATCCATCACTGATTTTGTTGGCGTATCCTTTGCCTGGCGATGGCTGAACCAGGTCAAATACTAACGAAATTCATGTATCAGATAATAAACGAATAGTGACATATCGAGAGAACACAACCAAAAGTCCGTTTGTCAGCGGGATAAAAAGAAAACTAACAGCTAATGTTTAAAGGCAAATTGAGTTTAGGAGCCAATGAGCTTGTTACCCACGCAGTAAAATTTCCGCCCATGCGTATTGTCGATTGAACTGCTACGCATATTGCGACCTATCTTACATAAAGACAAGTTCGATCAAATTAACCTTCGACTGCCGTCGTCAAAATATCCTATTTTTCTGTTAATTATTTAGTCACTGATGTATTGACGCACCAGTGATGATTGGAAAAGACAAAGACTGACAGTGCAACACATGTACTATTCTGGTACGTACTGACAGTTTTCCTATTTGTGTCGTACCTCGGGATTTGGAGCGTGTGGCTGGTAGACAGATTCACGGTATCGCTTGTTTTCTTCTGGCACACCTGTAGCTTTTATTAATATAGTTAAGAACTGCATAAGTCAGCCCGATAGTTGAGTGGTCAGCGCAACGGAATGGCATGCAAAAGGGCGCGGGTTCGATTCCCGGCTGGTTCGAAGATTTTCTTTGCTCAGGGACTAGGTGCTGTGTTGTCTTCATTCAACGAGGTGGCGACAGGAAGGGCATCCGGCCACCCCATAAATCAACCGTGCCAAATCAGGCTATAACTATGCGACCCTGCGAAAATGCTGGACAAAGGCTCAAGAAAAAGAAGACGAGTTCAGAACTTCATAACAGAGCAAAACGCACGGCGGCCACTTTGATGAGGTTCCAGCTTGTCAGCCACTTCCACCAGACACACAACCGGAGAGCCCTATTGAGAGAGCTGTGTCTGAGCGCGGACCCTCCGGAGCCGCGGTTTCTTTGATAGCTCCTGAAGCCCCTGCATTCTTTTCAAAGCTGCTCTGGGACCTGTCTGGGAAGTGCTCTCTTGCTCCTGCCCCCACAATTATCCCCACTACCTCCACCGACATTGTAGCCGGTTCCTTAAGGCGCCTTCCTCCAGGTCGCCACTAAATCTATGAGTATTTACCGCGTTCATGGCACTTTGTATAACAGTTTAATTGTAAGGGTCAAGCTTTTTCGCATATGTTGAGTACGTGTCAATTACATGAACTGATGACAGAACCTGAAATCTCGTACTATGTTGAAAAACTTGCACGATATTTGGAGTCAGATTATCTGTCCTCGTACGCGTTCAAAGTGTCATTTTAATGTGTAACACAGTTTGAGAAAAATGTTATGTTCAACTTTGCTTCCACGATTTGCCTTCTCTCGCGAAGTTACATCTTAGGGCTCCTTGCCTGCAATGAAAACGGTCTTTGAACGTGGACAACATAGTATTCCTAAGGCTTTGACAGGTTGTATGAAACAAGTACACTGCAGGGAGGAAAGAGTGCAGTACCTGCAAGAACAAGGACATTTTCCTAGCATTTGAGGTGACAGGTATTTTATGAAGTTTCGGTATTGCAGCCGGATCATATTGACTTTTGCGACAATATTTCGGCTGACAACCGTCTAGCCGTCTTCAGTTGAGTGTCCGTTACAGGCACTTCATCATCGTAGGAGTATTTCATAACTAATTCAGACCAAATGAAACAAACATGTCACGGTAAAGGTGCACAAATAGTCGCATCAACACTTGGTGCACACCCCCCCCCCCCCTCTGCCGAATGGAATCCTGTAATAGATTGTCCCAAGCGTCTTGACTTTTTATTGCAGTTCGGCAGTGGTTCTCGCAGGTCATGTAGAACGATCCGCAGCAGCCGTTTGGCGACGCGCACTGTCCTTCTGAAAAAGAGCATGTCCTTCCTATCGAAGATATGGCAGTATCACGGCCACGGTGATAACAGCCTGTGCAATGGGCAGTGTAACGGGCACCGGTTACTTCACTCTGGACGAACACCATGAAGCCTGGGACGGACCTGTGTGGGGTGAATGCACTTTCTAACAGGCACTTCAGCCGGTCTGTGCCACAGACTAGAGTTCCTATATAAGAGGCTGAATCGTCCGCCATGTTTTCCCCATCTCTGAGGATTCAGCAGTGTTTACCTTGTGGGTGGTTAACCCATTCACGCAACTTTTTACAGTATTTGTTATAAAATATTTCATATTACTTGTGTGAAGTGAACCAAACAGTAATTAATGTTTATAGAAATGTTTAGAATGCCCTTTTCATATAATAGAAAAATTGACAAACTGCTTATTGCCTTCTGTCTCGAGTTCTTCGGCCGACGTTCGTGTGATGATATTTCTTACGTTTCGCCAGCACGAATGGCGGTGGTGGAAAAGAAAAACTGAAATGTAATATTACATAGCCATACAAATGTAGACTTGGAACTTGAATGATAATTTGTAAATATTAAATGCAATGACTTAAGAATTCGGTTTCAATATCTTAAATCATGGGCGTTATGCAGTAACAGCCTGCAGCTATATATTAGTTTTGCCTCTCTTGTAAAAGAGGTTTCTTTTTTATTCAAAACGAGGTACTGTAAGAAATACCGCATTTTTATTGAACAGAGTCACTGATTAGCAGTCATAAAACTTCGTCCAAAGAAAACCACAGAAAACTAATGAAATACGGTACAGAGGAACAAGGCCACGTCCTAATAAAAATTTAGATGAGTTAATGATTAGTCACAGGAATGATAAGCAATTGCAAATGTAACATATAGTACAAAGGAAAGGTATCCTGCCAGTTTTTAAGTCCGTGGTATTTAATTTGTGACGTAGTTACTCTTTCCTTTAATGTTTCTTTCCCATAGCTTACTCGTACATATGTAACTTATTCTCTGTTTGGAACAGGAATAGTTGACCGTCGAATTTCACCATTAAGAAACTACTGTTATGAGTAATCAAACCTTGGTGTCTCTGAACACCAGTTATTACCTTGTAAGGTCCTCCTTTTCCCAGGTTGCACTGCTTCATAAATCATGATCAATCCAGTTACGAAACAATAAAATCGATCGCGATAGCTCCTTATAGCAATCAGTTTGAGTACATGCATAAATGAAAATGACTAGTAACATCGAATGCTCCCGATACTCTTCTTTAGAGCAATGAGCGATCTTTGTTATATGCCTTCAATAGGACTTTGTTGGATTATATTTATATGAAAGAAACACATAGCAAGTGTTAATGAATTAATAAAAATATGTTCAGATCAATTGATATGAAAGAAGCACAGCGAATGCAAATGAATTAATGAAAATATGTCAAGATTAACGTTGGACTGTAGGTCTACCTTTAACTGGCTGGGAGACACAATTCCGAGATCGCAACTGGGAAAGAACATACCGCTTTGTATGGCAAAATTCAACGCAATGTTCTATTTAATTGTCCCACTGATGATTGCAATCATTTTTGCCAGGTCAGAAACTGTTATACATGGTTTCATGCTGCATTTTAGAATGTATGGTACACAGTGAGAAGTGTCGTTTTTATCAGATATGACTTTTAAATTGTCGATTTATTCCTGATGTGGACTATACGATCGCACGTAACTGCCCATTAACTACAAAGACATTATAAGTGCTGTTTTCCAAGTAAAAATTCTCGCTGCCAATAGCGAAAACTCATAACTTTCCCTTACGTCCACCGTTGTCTGTCCAGAGCAGAAAGTGTTCTGTAGTAAATCTGTTCATGACATTTATTTACGTTTTGGGGGTCGTTGAAGGTACTTATTCCCTTTTTGTGTTGTCGGGATACGTTCTCAGGGGCCGAAAAAAGAAAAAGGAAGAATTTATCACAGCGGAAGATGGAGACGGTCTACGCTCTACTTCCCGTCAAACCGCAAAGACGACGTTTCGAATTTCGACACGAAGCAGCCAACACAGGATACTCTTTCTCGGTCAACACGGAGGCATAGCGGGTGAGCGGAACGTGTTTGCGCCTGACAAACTCCAAAGAACAAGAAGCAGCAGCAGTCAGTCAGTCAGTCAGTCAGTCAGTATGTACATCATAATGGGCATCGACGGAAGCTCATGGCTGTAGAGGTGGCACGTAGCCGGGAAGAAAGGTTCGATAAACTTGTAATAACATCGAATTATTTTACTTTCGGACTCTTTCTCTGAAGTGTATTCAGTATTGCGATACTGCTGGTTAAGAGTCATGTGCAAGGCACATGGAGAAGGAAGACTTAACAGGAACGAGGGCAGAAAATAAGCTGAAATTTTCCATTCATCGTAAACCAACACACCCAGATGCAGTAACAATGAATGACTCCAGTGACCCACCACAACATATAAATACGTAGTTTTTTGGTATGGGAGCTCGCCTACGTAAGCTTTCATTAGATCAAACGGAAATACAACGGGAGTTATGCATCCTCAAACAAGTAGCAGTCGCCACTGGTTTTAAGAGAAGCTTGTTTACACAAATTCCCAATAAATACAAATGCGAAAAAACCCACGTAAAGAAAGAAAAAAATTCAATACATAGAAATATTATGGGTGTATTATCGAGAAGCTTGCGCACGCTTTCCCTAAACATTAAAAAAAATGGTTCTGAGCGCTATGGGACTTAACTTCTGAGGTCATCAGTCCCCTAGTACTTAGAACTACTTAAACCTAACTAATCTAAGGACATCACACACATCCATGCCCGAGGCAGAATTCGAACCTGCGACAGTAGCGGTCGCGCGGTTCCAGATTGTAGCGCCTATAACCGCTCAGCCACCCCGGCCGGCCCTAAACATTACAAAATATCATTTCGAACTGCAGGTCAGTTAAGGCTTAAACTAAATTGTAGGGTATTACATTATAAAAAAATGAAAAAATGTATTACGCATCTGGTGTGTAGACATTACAAGTGGAACATGTGATCGTTTTTATATAGGCCAGAATTTTATAACTAGATAGAAGGAAACATATCCGCCCAAACAAGACCGCTTTTGGCCATCATTTGCGAAGCACAAAACATAGGCTTGGTGGTGTGGTCAGTATTATGAAAATTCTACACGTAACACCTAAAGGAATCAAGTTAGATGTATTTGAAGAGTGGGACATATATAAATGGAAGATAATGGAGCCGGTCAAATTGTTGAACGAACGGTCGGAATTTAATACACAAATTTTTTGCTCTTTTTTTAAAATGATTCATGTTTTAGATAAGCCGTTAACTTCTGACATTTCAGTAATTTATAAAATAGTGTGACAATGTCTGAGACCCTTAATAATACAGATCTATGTATTTAGTTGTAGCATTATGATCTCTGAGAGACAGAGCATATGGACACACAATAAACAACTGAAGGCGCCTGTCATATTTTTGTGTATAAACAACTAAAAACGCGTATCGGATTTTTAATGTATCAAGACTACTGTTATACAGTACTAACATTTGTCTCACTCCAGGCACATGCCGGGATGGTTCCTCTGAAAGGGCACGGCCGACTTCCTTCCCCATCCTTCCCTAATCCGATGAGACCGATGACCACGCTGTCTGGTCTCCTTCCCCAAACCAACCAACCAACTAACATTTGTTATGTTGGTCTGATGTAAAAACAAACGTGTCATGTACAGAGAAACATTACAAATGCAGGTATTTCACAAAAAAATTACTGCACTGCCGTAATTTCGAAAATGTTGTACTTCATGTTTTGTTAACAACGTTGTATCTCACAATAAAGGTAATGGCTTAAGAATGAACGAAAAGTTCGAAAATATTATTTCCGACTGTGACGAAAACCATAATTAATAAATTAAAAACACCTACTAATGTTTTTAGTGGTGATGTCTGACAAAGCTCCTCCCTCCCTCACCCCCTTCTATGTCGGCACCTGCGCGTAGACGGAACATCAGCACAATGTCTCGTCGCTCAGCCAAGAACTGATGTGAAGGGCAATATATCTTACAAGAAGGCGAAATTTAATAAGGGCACTAAGCAACTAGCAATGGTAGTAGGGTTCATTAAAGCCTAAGAAAAATTCATAATGGATGTTCTTCGCAAAGATTCTTTGATACAGTTCCCACGCTGCTGAGAGCTGAAAGAATAGGAAGATTATCTTCCATTCTAAGTCCTCGCTTATTTGCTAGAGGGAAAAATATAAAAAATCAATATTTTGAAGACAGAACATACCCTTTGTGTTTTGCTTCCTTTCTGTCTGCTAAATAACGTCGGAAAAAAGTTTGAGCTGTCTTTTTTCACCGTTGAGACAGTTTAATTAGAAAACGCCTACTTATTTATGTTGTTATTTGTGCGTAGAATTAGATTTTTCTTTGTCCAGGTAGTCTAAAACCTAATCATTTCTCACTTGCAGACATTGCACGGGGAGAATAGCAAGGACATCTCCAGTCTTCGCAGTGTGTCTCGAAAACAAAGAAAGTAATAAAATAAAGATTAAGAGGAAGGAGGGAAGGAAGGAAGGAAAGAATGAAGGAAGAAAGGAAAGAAGTTTAGGATTTAACACCTTTTTGACGGCAAGGTCTTTAGAGACATAGCGCAGAATCCCACTGTGAAAGAAATCGGTTGTGTCCTTTCAAAGCAACCGTCCCACCATTCGCCTGAATTGATCTAATAAAATCAGGGATAAACCTAAATCTAGATGGCCGGACGGGTATTTGAATCACCATTCTCTCAAATATGTGAGGTGTTCAATAAGTAATGTAAAACATTGGTTTGTTTTATTAAGGATTCCAATAAATCTTATTATTTCCCATCCTTTCGGATACAAAAGCCTTAATTTGCAACATATCCCCTTTCAATGCGACGGCCTTACGCCACCTTACTGGGAGGGCCTGTATGCCTGCATGAAGCCACTATTGGTCGACGTCGTAATCAACGTTTTGCTACATCAGTAACCTCCCGTCATCTACGTACTCCTTCGCGCGGAGTGCATCCTTCACTGGGCCAGACCGACGGAAGTGGGAAGGTACGATGTCCAGGCTGTAGGGTGGACGAACAAGAACGGTCCAATGAAGTTTTGTGTGCTCCTTTCCGGTGCGCAAATTTATGTGAGGCCTTTTTGTCTTGTCATGGAGAAGGAGAAGTTCGTTTGCATTTTTGCGGCGACGAACACACTGAATGCATTCCTTCAATTTCCGAGAAGACCGTCGCCATTACTTTAGCGGCTGACGGTACGGCTTTGAACTTTTTCTTCAGAGGAGAAGTGGTGTGGTGCCACTCCATGGACTGCCGTTTTGTTTCGGATCGTAGTGATGAATCCACGTTTCATCGTCTGCTCGACGTTCGACAAAAAATTGTCATGATCAGCCTTGTAACACGCAAGCAGTTCTGCATGGATGGATGATCCTTCGTTGCTCTTTATGGTCTTTTGTTAGGCTGAGAGGAACCCAGCGGACATACACCTTTGAGTGCCCCAAATGATGGACGAATGTATCACCACTACCAGCAGAGACGTTCAGTTGTGCAACGAGGCATTTCATTATGATCCGTCTGACATTACGAATGAATGTGTCCACACGTTCCAACATTGTGGGAGTCACAGCTGTGTGTGATCGGACAGGTTTGCGCGACCTTGTTGCGATGATGACAGACGCTTTACCCAACGACTCACCATGCTTTTGTTTACAGTCTAATCTCCATAGATATTCTGCCTCTGAATATCTGCGTCACTCTGGTTTCCCGCCAAAAGAAACTCAATGACAGCCCTCTGCTTGCAACGCATCTACATTACAGGCGCCATGTTGAAAGCTTCATAGAACGCCGTCAGCTATCAGAACTTCATAATACTATAGGTGATGAAACGGGGATATTCCAAGATGTTCCACAGTAAATTCGGCAATTTTTCAACGGGGCCAAGGAAAAAAATGTGTTGCAATACTAATTGAACTCCCCCTCGTATAAGCCCATTGTTTTACCATACCCCCAACTCAGCCGACAAGAAGACACAAGACCTCGAAATCTACTACTGTAACATGAATCAGTGTGGCGGGAGTAAATGAACATACGATATCAGCAGCTGTCGTTTGCCTACGTGTACGTCAAAATCAGAATTTTTTCCCGATAATCTTTGATGGCGGTGTTTCATTCCGTCCCGCTCTCTATCTGTAAGGGTATCGCCATTCTAAACTTCGAAACGCACTGTAGAATGTTTTGATGTCGCATTCCATGAGATCCGGAATCAGTCGACCTAACAGCGTTACGGCCCTCCGGCTAGTGTCATGCTTATTGACAATATACTCATTTATTATTGTAGCTGTGGTGTTAATTCAGTATTGAAAATAAATTTGTTACTCTTAGACTTCTCAATAAATCTATACAACATAATTCTAGACATGACTACGCTGAATTCCACTAAAGATTGAGAATACCGCAGGCAATGGAATTGTGAAAACCAAATTACTTTCACAAGACAAGTAAGAGCTACGGCACTAATAAAGTGGAACACCAAACCATTTTCATATGCACCGAAAAGCGAAGGCCTGACTGTGTGGGTGCACTTACCTGAAATTTTGTACCCTAGCATCTCGTCAAATATAAACTGTATCCGAAATGACGTAAATGTGTGCCATCGCTGAAAAGAACAGAACACGCAACGTGGAATGTGTATAGTACTCCGGACACATGCGCTTTAATCACATGACAAGTTTTGTTGTTTCAGGCGCTCTGAAACAATATAGCGGAAAGCCACCGCGATAAGATAAAGCATATGGAAATTTTGTCCTGTCACGGACTTTCCAATCCCCGAGCACATACATATAAAACCTCATGTGACATTAATTATTTAGTCTAGTATATGCTGAGGATAAGATAAGAAAGCTAATATTTATCAGTGACGGAGTGCTTTGGAATTCAATATACACACTAATTGAAAAGCTGACAGAGAGATCAATTCGAGATACATTCGCGTAAAAATACGAAAACAGAAAGAGGCCTCTTTTCCGGAGAAGTACTACACACAAAGAAGCAACTACAGAAAATATTCGTGTTTTATATTAGGTATAAATGTTAAAGTATACCTGCATGTCGACAGAGCTGTTACAACTTATAAACACTATCTCATCAAAAATATCTGGACCCGTATTAGTGCATATTAATATGTCGTGTGTCCACCCTTCTCCTTTATGACGGCTGGGAGCCTTTTGGTGACATTTTCAGTCCGGTGCCTGGGTGTCTGTAGAAGAATGGCAGTGCATTGCTCCTCAAGAGCCGAAACCAGAGTAGGTAATGTTGTTTGACTTTGGGTGTTTGGCGTTGGGGTCTGCTCAGAAGTCGACGTTATAACTCATCCCAAGGTGTTTCATTGGGACCAGTTCTGGACCCTGGACAAATCAGTACATTTGAAGAATCTTATTGTCCACAAGCCGCTGCCTCCCAGATGCTGTTTTATGACGGGCTGCAGTGTCATCGTCTCCGAACTGTTCATCTACTGCACTCAGTACGCAATGCTGTAAACTGTACTCATAGTTTGATTCCTTCGTGACTTATTTTATGTGGACAGTTAATGATTTCTTTTGTGATAAAAATAGACTTGCATAGTGTTTAAGCTTGGAAATACGTTTTCTTCTTTTGTCTTGCAACATTCTCCTGTCACGTTGTTTGTTACCTATTCTCGTCCTAGCCTCTATTTGTATGGATATGTACAATTATTTAATTTATTCTGCACAGTAATAAGTACGATCAAATACACACATTAAGTAGTGGTTATTGACTGCCCTGACACTAATGATATATTTGATTTTCAACACCCTATCTTTTGGGAGTGCTGGTGAGTTTATTTCATGACTAGAATTAGCCGGCCTGGACGTAATCCATTACAGCTACCTCACTGTGACAACTGCGAACAGTAGTAATTATATAGAATCTGCTTGTTTCTTTTTTCTTTTAATTACTAATTCCGATGCACAAATGCGAATAAAATTGGCGTACTTGAAATATTTAAAATTTACGATCGCAGACTAATTTAACAAACCAGTCGCTTCTCAAACACAATATTTCGTGTTCTTCATTTAACACTTGATCTGGTATGCCAGCGCAAGAATTTCGTTAAAATATCTTTCTGCATTAAGAATTTTACTAAGCACTATAGGGGAACCACACCTTACCCTCGAAAAACACCCGCATACTGTAACACCACCTCCTTCGTATTTCACTGTGGACACTACACATGACCACAGCTAAAGTTCTCTGAGCATTTGCAAACCGAAACCCTCCAATCGGACTGCCACAGAGTAGAGCGTGATTCGTCACTTCAAACCACTCCTTTCTAGTCATTCATTGTCGACTGGCAAACAGGTCAGAACACTGTTGCAGAGACAACGAGAAAAGCATGCCAAATTTAAATGAACGCAAAGTCCCTAAGATTGGCAGTCATTTACAGAAGCTCGAAATTTAGCACAGATTTCAATGCGAGGTGCTTACAATAGTTTTCACAACGAAACTTTGTCTCGAAACCTGGCAGAAAATCCAGAGAGATTCTGGTCGTATGTAAAGTATGCTACCGGCAAGACACAATCAATGTCTTCTCTGCGCCATAGAACTGGAAATACTATACACGACAGTGTTGGTAAATCAGAGTTACTAAACATAGTCATCCGACATTCAATCACCAAAGAAGGCAAAGTAGATATTGCAGAATTCGAATCAAGAACAGCTGCCAACATGAGTAACTTAGAAGTAGATAGCCTCTGATTAATGAAGCAACTTAAATCACTTAATAAAAGCAAGTCCTCTTGTTCAGACCGTATACCAATTAGGTTCCGTTTCAGACTATGCTGAGGCAATAGCTCCATAAATAACAACCATATACAACCGCTCGCTCTACGAAACAGCCGTACCCAATGACAGGAAAGCTGCACAGGTCACACCAATATTCAAGAAAGGCAACAGGAGTAATGCACTAAATTACAGGTCCGTATCATTAACGTCGATATACAGCAAGATTTTGGAACATATATTGTGTTCGAACATTATGAATTACCTCGAAGAAAACCGTGTAAGCCGCGCGGAGTAGCCGCGCGGTCTGGGGCGTCATTCACGGTCCGCGCGGCTGCCCCCATCGGAGGTTCGAGTCCTCCCTCCGGCATGGGTGTATGTGTCGTAAACAGCATAAGTTAGTTTAAGAAGTGTGTTAAGCTTAGGGACCGATGACCTCAGCAGTTTGGTCCCATTAGACCTTACCACAAATTTCCAAAACCCTTGTGTTGACACACAGTCAACACGGATTTAGAAAATATCGTTCTTGTGAAACACAGCTAGCACTTTACACGCACGAAGAGTTGAGTGATATTGACAAGGGATTTCAAATTGATTCCGTATTTCTGGATTTCCGGAAGGCTTTCGACACTATAACACACAAGCGGCTTCTGGTGAAATTGCGTGCTTATGGAATATCGTCTCAGTGTTGTGACTGGATTCGTGATTTCCTGTCAGAGAGGTCCCAGTTCGTCGTAATTGACGGAAAGTCATCGAGTAAAACAGAAGTGATTTCTGACGTTCCCCAAGGAAGTGTTATAGGGTCTTTACTGTTCCATATCTATATAAAGGATTTGGGAGACAATCAGAGAAGCCGTCTTAGGTTGTTTGCAGATGACATTGTCGTTCATGGACTACTAAAGTCATCAGAAGATCAAAATAAATTGCAAAACGATTTAGAAAAGATATCTATATGGTGCGAAAATTGGTGATTGAAACTAAAAATGAAAAGTGTGAGGTCATCCACATGAGTGCTGAAAGGAATCCGTTAAACTTTGGTTACACGATAAATCAGTTAAATCTAAAGGCCGTAAATTCAAATAAATAGTTAGGAATTTTCAATTACGAACAACTTAAATTGGAGGGAACATATAGAAAATATTGTGGGGAAGGCTAACCAAAGACTGCGTTTTATTGGCGGGACACTTACAAAATGTAATAGATCTACTAAAGAGGGTGCCTACACTATACTTGTCTGCCCTCTTTTAGAATACTGCTGCGCGGTTTGGGAGCCTTACCAGATAGGATTAATGGAGTACATCGAGAAAGTGCAAAGAAGAGCAGCACGTTTTGTATTTTCGAAAAATAGGAGAGAGCGTCACGGACATAATACAGCATTTGTGGTGGCCGTCACTAAAACAAAGCCGTGTCTTGTTGCGGCGGGATCTTGTCACGAAATATCAGTCGTCAACTTAACCCTCCGAATGCGAAAATATTTTGTTGACGCCGACCTACATAGGGAGGAACGACCAAGGGAAATCAGAGCTCACAAGGAAAGTTACAGGAGTTCGTTTATTCTGCGCGCTGTTCGAGAGTGGAATAACAGAGAATTATTGTGTAGGTGGTTTGACGAATCCTCTGTCAGGCTCTCAAGTGTGATTTTGAGAGTATCGATGTAGATGCATAACTCAACCGTCGCTTAGTATTGCCTACACAAACGTGTGGCTGATGAGCAGCTGATCGGCCATAGTACCCCATTCTTTTTAACTCCTTCTTGACAGTCATTTTGCTAGCTGGACTGCTGGTAGAACTTAGGAACTTCTGCTGATTTCATGCGATATTTAGGAGCGCCCTCTGCTTTGCTCCACTGGCCTTGTCCGTCAGTGAATGGGGTCTCCCTGGTTTTGGTTTAACTGTGGCTGTTCCTTCGCGTTTCCACTTCAGTCGCTTCACTAACACTCCACTTAAGCAGTATTATAATGATTTAAATGCTCTTGACGGATCTGTTGCTCATATGGCATCCAGTGATTAGTCCACGTTAGAAGTCAATGAACTCTCCTGATGGGATAAGTCTGCTGTTACTGCTTCTCTAGTGACCACACAATATTTGCTGCCTCGTTTTATTCTTGAAGGTCCACCTTTCCTGACATGTGGTGGTCAATTCCGCTTTATACGGAGTGTCTGGATACAAATACAAAAGCGCAAAACAAGAACTAAAAGACAGTATTGATAAAACCTCGTATCCTCAAAAATGACAATACTCGCCCTGTTATTATCGTTCCCAGTTGTTTTGCAGTTGACTGAATGGGGGAAGGCGTTACCACCATGTACAACAATTGTCACAAAGCTGTCGCATACATGAGCACCGAACAATTATTTCATTAGCTGTTCAATATGTGACAATAATTGTGTTATTCTGTATATTGTATTAATAATGTAATGACATTGCATTGTAGTATATGTTTTGCACTTTTATATGCTATATGCTATTGCCGGCCGCGGTGGTCTAGCGGTTCTAGGCGCTCAGTCCGGAACCGCGTGACTGCTACGGTCGCAGGTTCAAATCCTGCCTCGGGCATGGATGTGTGTGATGTCCTTAGGTTAGTTAGGTTTAAGTAGTTCTAAGTTCTAGGGGACTGATGACCACAGATGTTAAGTCCCATAGTGCTCAGAGCCATTTTAATATGCTATTAACCCGAGAAAAGCTGCCTCAGCATATTAAATAACTGCCGCCTGTTTACTGTTGTCTAATCCTTACAGTAGTCCATGATAACTGTCACAGAAAAACATTCTGTAAGAGCAGAAGCATGCTTATAATAACAACTGTTGCTTGTTGTGTTCTCAACTGTACATTCGATCGCAAGGTACATTTTTGTATGTCACGTTTGACGTATTGACATATTTTATTCAGTTACTTACGTGCTTAGCAGAATGTGTTTGATTCTGTTATCTTACCCCCCCCCCCCCCCATGTCAGATTTAGCTGTAAGTTACGATACACCGTCGGAACGCCTAACAAGTGCCCATTACCTCACTATCTTACCCTTTATGCTCGTAAACGTCCTGATGGACGAGACGGGCATGTGCGACGTCCAGTTATGTCTTCACGCAGCTCCATTTACATCCACATCTATCCTCCGCAAGCTACTTGACGGTGTGTGGCGGAAAATACTTCTGGTACCACTATCTGTTTCGCGCTTCCCTGTTCCATCCGCGAATGGCGATTTGAATGGATGATTGTCCAGAAGGCTCCGAATTATCTCTAATTTCTCGGGTTTTCTCATTGTGCTCATTTCGTGAGACGTATGCGGGTGTAAGTAAAATTGTGCGCAACCCTTCGCGGAATGTACACTCTCTGAATTTCAATGGTAAACCTCTTCGTGATGTACGACGCCCCCCATGTTTTGTACTATCTGCCACTGGAGTTTGTCGAGCGTCCCTGTAACGCTCTCGCGGAGACTATATCATCCCGTGACAAAACACGCCGCTCTTCGTTGAATCTTCCTCTCTCTTTTATTAATTCTACGTGGTGAGAATTTCATACTGATGAGCAGTACTCCAGTATCGATCCAGCAAATGTTTCTTAAGCCATTTCTTATGTGGATGAATTACATTTCCTTAAGTGTCTCGCAATGAATCTCTGCCTGTCCACGGCTTTTCCTACAGGTTGCTTTATATAGTCATTCCAGTTTAGGTCGCTACGGATGATTAGTCGTAGATATATTTCGTGGTTACTGTTTCCAGTGGTTAGTCACCAATAGTGTTGCCGAACAGTAATGGATCTCTTCGTATATTTACGTGCGATAGGTTCCATTTATTTACGTTCCGGATCAGCAGCCAGTTCCCGCAGTCTTCATCCATCCTCTGCATGTTTTCCCTCAGTTCGCTATAGTCTTCTGACACTGCTGCCTTCTTATTGACAACGGTATCATCTGTGAACAGCCTTATGGAACGTCCGGCGCTATCCACTACATTGGTGGTTCTCCATTACCCCTTGAGTGCTAAAATGAAATTTTCTGAGGGGTAAAAACAAAAGAGTTCGATACTCTTTCGGTGACGAAACATAATTATTTTCAAAAGATCATTACTATTATCACTATTTCGGAATACTGTATTACTGGTTACATGTTAGCGATAATAACACTTTTTTTCTATTTTAATATTAGGATTAACGAATGAGACACTATGGTGGAAATTAAAGCTTGCGAAACGACTGTATGAAAGTCATCTTCCACACACACTCCATCTAATACACAAATACTTCATACTATGCATCTATGACAATGAAATTGAGAGATATACGTCACATATGGCTTAGATACCACACGGAAATGGCTTTTCCGAGTTGCAAGTAGTCGCTCAGTGGATCGGAAATTGCTTCATTATTCATTCCCCAACAGATAAACCAACTCATTAACTATTAAACGGCATCTTCTATACACTATCAGCTGCACTAGAAATGTATATTTGCCAAATCTGGCTATCGGGTTCCTAACCTGTCATCAGTGGCAGCTCTATAGCATTGCCTTGCGTGTCATTTAATATGATAGAATCTATAATCTGTCCTATTAAACAGTATAAAGGTTGTCATGTATGTTAGTGCTGTCAAATCTTAAGCAGCGACTTCATATATGACAGTTATTTCCAAAGTTATCAAGAATTATCAGTCCCTAAGATTTGACAGCGCTAACATACGTGATAACCTGTGTACCATGTAACAAAACAGATTCAGATCTTACAAGCTTATTAACTGATATGCATGTCACTGCTGCTTAGGAACCCGAAAGCCGGTATTGGCAAATAAACATTTTTAGCGCAGCTCATGGTGTATAGCCGGCCGGTGTGGCCGTGCGGTTCTAGGCGCTTCGGTCTGGAACCGCGTGATCATTACGGTCGCAGTTTCGAATCCTGCCTCGGGCATGGATGTGTGTGATGTCCTTAGGTTGGTTAGGTTTAAGTAGTTCTAAGTTCTAGGGGACTGGATGACCACAGATGTTAGGTCCCATAGTGCTCAGAGCCATTTGAACTATTTTTTCATGTGTATACAAGATGTTCTTTAATAAATATCTGAAAGCGGCGGAGCACCAAGAATTCAAGAACTCAATAATACCACAACACAACAGTAAAAATGCAATGGTTACTATATTGTCATAGAGCCAACTCATTGCTGTTGTTGTTGTTGTTGTTGTTGTTGTAGGCAGTGGTCATGCACAAAGTACCGGCAACCTGAAGTCTTCCAGTTAATGGCAGTTCAGAAGTAAGGAATCTGGCAATGAAGTGTAATATAGTATACAAGAATAACATGGTAGATTTTAAATGCGGTACAGCGTATGGGTGAAGCAAGTGTCGCTAGGGAGAGTAGTAGTGCAAAGGAAGCATATTTACCCTCAATGAGGATAATTAGCTTTCTTTCTTTCTGAGAGGGAGCTGAAGGTAACACTTTCGATGCTCTGAGGATTGGTTCAACGTTGTATCCGTTGTTACAAATAAAGCTAGGTCTATACCAATTCTCCCACTGACTCGTTAATTCGTGGTTTAATAAAACGCTCACCAAAACCAAGTACCACTTATCTTTCGTCATTTTAAAAAATGTGTTCAGAGAAAATACTCCGCGACACAGCACCGCACATTGCTTGAGGTGCCAAAACAAAATGGCCCAGTCCATAGAGTATCGCGTGGTAATGTACACTGAGCTGACAAAAGTCATGGGATACTTCCTAATGTCGTGTCGGACCTTCATTAGCTCTGCCTAGTGCAGCAACTCGACGTGGCATGGCATGGACTCATCAAGTCGTTGGAAGTCCCCTGCATAAATACTGGGCCATGCTGCCTCTATAGTCGTCCACTACTGCGAGAGTGTTGCCGGTGAAGGATTTTATGCATGAACTGACCACCAGCTTATGTCCCATAACTGATCGATGGGATTCACGTCCGGCTGCCTGGGTGGCCAAATCATTCGCTCAAACTGTCCAGAATGTTCTTCAGACCAATCGGGAATAATTGTGGCCCTGTGACAAGGCAGACTGTCATCCATAAAATGCTATCGTTGTTTGGGAACGTGAAGTTGATTAGTGGTTGCAAATGGTCTCCAAGTAGTCGAACAGAATAATTTCCAGTCAATGGTCTGTTCAGCTGGAGCAGAGGAACCAGACCATTCCACGTAAACACAGCCCACGTCACTAAGCAACCATCACCAGCTTGCACAGTGCCTTACTGACAACCTGGGTCCATGGCTTGCTGGGGCCTACCATCAGCTCTTACCAAATGAAATCAGGACTCATCTGAACAAGCCACGGTTTTCCAGTCCAGTGTCTATCTGACACTATTACGAGTCCAGGAGAGGCGCCGCAGGCGACGTGCTTTTAGCAGAGGCACTCGCGTCGGTCGTCTGCTACCATAGCCCATTAACGCCAGATATCGCAGCACTGTCCTAACAGATACATTCGTCGCACATCCCACATTGATTTCAGTGGTTATTTCACGCACTGTTGTTTGTCTGTTAGTACTGAAAACTCTACGCAAACGCCGCTGCTCTCTGTCGTTAAGTGAAGGCCGTCGGACAGTGCGTTGTCCGTGTTGAGAGGTAATGCCCGAAATTTGGTGTTCTCGGCGCACTCTTGAGACTGTGGATCTTGGAATATTGAATTCCCTAACGATTTTCGAAATGGAATGTACCATGCGTCTAGCTCCAACTACCATTCCGCTTTGAAAGTCTGTAATTTCCGTCGTGAGGCTTTAATCACGTCGGAAACACCTTTCCACGTGAATCAGCTGAGAACAAATGTAAGCCAGTCCACTGCTCTTTTATACTTTGTGTACGCGATACTACCGCCATGTGTATAAAGGGTGTTACAAAAAGGTACGGCCAAACTTTTAGGAAACATTCCTCACACACAAAGAAAGAAACTATGTTATGTGGACATGTGTCCGGAAACGCTTACTTTCCATGTTAGAGCTCATTTTATTACTTCTCTTCAAATCACATTAATCACGGAATGGAAACACACAGCAACAGAACGTACCAGCGTGACTTCAAACACTTTGTTACAGGAAATGTTCAAAATGTCCTCCGCTAGCGAGGAGACATGCATCCACCCTCCGTCGCATGGAATCCCTGATGCGCTGATGCAGCCCTGGAGAATGGCGTATTGTATCACAGTCGTCCACAATACGAGCGCGAAGAGTCTCTGCATTTGGTACCGGGGTTGCGTAGACAAGAGCTTTCAAATGCCCCCATAAATGAAAGTCAAGAGGGTTGAGGTCAGGAGAGTGTGGAGGCCATGTAATTGGTCCGCCTCTACCAATCCATCGGTCACCAAATCTATTGTTGAGAAGCGTACGAACACTTCGACTGAAATGTGCAGGAGCTCCATTGTGCATGAACCACATGTTGTGTCGTACTTGTAAAGGCACATGTTCTAGCAGCACAGGTAGAGTAACCCGTATGAAATCATGATAACATGCTCCATTGAGCGTAGGTGGAAGGTCATGGGGCCCAATCAAGACATCACCAACAATGCCTGCCCAAACGTTCACAGAAAATCTGAGTTGATGACGTGATTGCACAATTGCGTGCGGATTCTCGTCAGCCCTCACATGTTGACTGTGAAAATGTGCAATTTGATCACGTTGGAACGAAGCCTCATCCGTAAAGAGAACATTTGCACTGAAATGAGGATTGGCACATTGTTGGATGAACCACTCGCAGAAGTGTACCCGTGGAGGCACAATCAGCTGCTGATAGTGCCTGCACACGCTGTACATGGTACGGAAACAACTGGTTCTCCCGTAGCACTCTCCATACAGTGACGTGGTCAACGTTACCTTGTACAGCAGCAACTTCTCTGACGCTGACATTAGGGTTATCGTCAACTGCACGAAGAATTGCCTCGTCCATTGCAGGTGTCCTCGTCGTTCTAGGTCTTCCCCAGTCGCGAGTCATAGGCTGGAGTGCTCCGTGCTCCCTAAGACGCCGATCAATTGCTTCGAACGTCTTCCTGTCGGGACACCTTCGTTCTGGAAATCTGTCTCGATACAAACGTACCGCGCCACGGCTATTGCCTCGTGCTAATCCATACATCAAATTGGCATCTGCCAACTCCGCATTTGTAAACATTGCACTGACTGCAAAACCACGTTCGTGATGAACACTAACCTGTTGATGCTACGTACTGATGTGCTTGATGCTACTACTGTAGGGCAATGAGTCGCATGTCAACACAAGCACCGAAGTCAACATTACCTTCCTTCAATTGGGCCAACTGGCGGTGAATCGAGGAAGTACAGTACGTACTGACGAAACTAAAATGAGCTCTAACATGGAAACTAAGCGTTTCTGGACACATGTTCACATAACATCTTTTCTTTATTTGTGTGTGAGGGTTTCCTGAAAGTTTGGCCGTACCTTTTTGTAACACCCTGTATGTGCATATCGCTATTCCATGACTTTTGCCACCTCACTGTGTAACAGTAACGATCCTGTCACACTTCCTTGGTGTAGCACTTGCAACGAATGTTCCCGATCGTCTGTAGACGTTCTGCTCACACCGTGGCGCCACCACGACAGCGGCGACAGTGGACGCTGAGCAGCGCTGTGGGCGGTGATCGTTTCCGGCAGTGCGTGGTGTGGTTCCGCCGTCTGGCGGCGCACGAGCGTGTCGTGGGCGGCACGTGCGGGCTGCGTACACGTGCCAGACAGCCGCGGAGGTCGCTGCTCGGCCGCCGCAGACACTCTCACCAGCCCAGCTGGGAAGTCGTGAGCGGCCAGAAGCTGTGTCCCGTCGGGTAAACCGTTCACCGGGTACAAGTCCTTCGATTTGACGCCACTTCGGCGAATTTCCGCGTCGATAGGGATGAAATGATGATGATTAGGACAACACAACACCCAGTCCCTGAGCGGAGAAAATCTCTGACCCAGCCGGGTATCGAACCCGGACCCTTAGGATTGACATTCTGTCGCGCTGACCATCTCATATGGTTCGTTATAGTTTGTTCCATTTGTTCGGGGCGGACGTCCTATGACGTCCGTTTAAGCTCTTCGTTGATCCATTCCCTCAGTTTTTTTTTTTTTAATTGCAGAGGGCAGCTAACCCTCTGACGAGCACGCTGAGCAACCGTGCCTGCATCACTCAGCTACCGGGGGCGGACGCTATCTCAGTAAGGAGTGACAACAGGACAGAACAGAGCCTGTATAGGGAGAGAGTCGCCAACCGGACGATACGGTGGCCATTTTTCTGCCAAACTGCGGGCGGGACTTTTGAATGGCCATTAGTGGAGTACACATTCACCGAATCAAAAGCACAAGACAATATGGAGAAATCGTTCGTTAAATGCCTTTCTTTACAGCTATAACATACTCATAGTAGCCTACCACGTACAGCACAGGAAAATTTCATACGGTGGATGTAAAAATTAGAGGAGATAAATGCAAGTAACGAATAAAGTTCGTTTACTAGACATATTGCAATGAAAGTAACGTAAATAAAAGAAATACAGTGTATAGCATTTGTTTTGTATCGGAAGTGCATAATGCTAAAGATTTAACGTACCTGTATTACGTCAGCCGGCCGGAGTGGCTGAGCGGTTCTAGGCGCTACAGTCTGGAACCGCGCGACCGCTACGGTCGCAGGTTCGAATCCTGCCTCAGGCATGGGTGTGTGTGATGTCCTTAGGTTAGTTAGGTCTAAGTAGTTCTAAGTTCTAGGGGACTGATGACCTCAGCAGTTAAGTCCCATAGTTCTCAGAGCCTTTTGAACCATTTTTTGTATTACGTCAGATGAATGAAAGTCGTAAGCAGTTGTTTACAACCAAATGCAGCATGACCTGGCATTGTTTACGAACGTCTGCAGAACGAATTACAGATGTCAAAAACAATACTGTACAATTACTAACGTGTTTACTTCAAACATGTAGGTCTACCGACTTCAACACAAAACGCTTCATTATTTTAACTCGTATTTAAGATCGCAAATGCTAATTACGAACTAAAAACGATATACAAATAAATCGAACATACATGCACAACGCATAACAAGTCCCTCAATAATACAAATACCTTTTAATCGTTTCCAAAAGTCCTCTGAACTTCAATTCAACTCAAAAGCACGGCGAACATAGGAACCGCGAGAGTCGTTTGGCAGAAAAATGGCGCCAAAGCTAATCAACAAATCACGGGAAACTTCACCTATGGCCACTCTCTCTGTATACAGGCTCTCTAGGTCAGAGCAGTGATGGCCGCACTGCGACCCATGGCTCTCAGCCGTATTTTATAACAGTACCAGTCATCCGCCGCGGCTTTTCACGGGTAGCACAGGCGTAAGTATCAATGGCTGGACGACTTGACTTGCGTAGCGGTAATCTTGTTTACGCTGCACTGTATGGAGATACGATTAAAAATCAGACTGATCACAGCCTGATTGATCCTGTGGACATGTTATATATATACAGACATTTTCGTTAGGGAGGCAATCTACGGATTCTAATATCTGAAGAAATATTTCTGAGGCAAGATCGCACTAAGTGTTTGTTTTGAACTGATGACCTGTTTCAACATATTTTCTATGTCAGTAGCTATGGAATACATCAGTATAATATCTTACACGTAGGTAAAATACCTCATCTTTTTCAAATTTGTGCCATATATTTTGACAATACTGAAGCGATTATCTGGTAAATGAATTGCACAATGTGTCTAATGTAAATGCAGACAGTAACGTCTGTTACCAAACTGCCACCTAGTGGACATAAGAGGTAGCTTGCTTGTCACAGCGCCCTACCCACAAGGCGAGGCCACGAGGTTCTGATCACGGATTTATTTCAGACTTCGTACGCCTCTAGTAGGCCATTAAAATAGCATAATTCGCAAGTAGCAAGGTGCATTACTCTGGCAATTCAGAGAAAAGCGCAAGAGAAAATGTATGCACCTATTGTGTAACTAAAATGTATCTGTGCGAAGGAGCTAGCTGTAAGAAGTCATTGTGGTCCAGTGGTTCGCTAGCATGGCAGCTCAGCTCGTTAGGTCAGAGGGTTAGCTGCCCTCTGTAACACAAAAAATTGAGTGAATGGATCAACAATGAATTTGAACAGGTTCCATAGACGTCCGCCCCGAACAAATGCAACCAACAATAATGAATTAAATAAGGGAAAAAAGTGGTTAGCGATTGCGCATGGAAAGAGGGGTCGTAGATGAGGCGTCTCTTCCAATCCCGCTAAGGCCAGTATTACACTATCATATTACTTTGGCAAAGATCTTTGACGTGGTGTAAAAAGGGATATTACATTGTCGTCATATTTTTCATAAAATTTCAATATGGCGGGCAACAACTTGTTATGCGCTCCAGTTGCTAGTAGGATAATCGCATTCAGTTTGTATTTGGAAGAAAAGCAGCGGATCAAAAGTAAACGCACTTCGATGGAGTCGTAGGTATTACGTCGAGATAATAACAGCATTCAGCAAAATTTGTTACGAGACCTGCAAGTGGAGCAAGTAAAGACTTAATATGTACGTTACTTACGACGGATGAAAGTGTACGAGAATTGCATGTTCTACTGGAACCCGCAATCATGGAGTTGGTTCAAATGGCTCTGAGCACTACGGGACTTAACTTCTGAGGTCATCAGTCCCCTAGAACTTAGAAATACTTAAACCTAACTAACCTAAGGACATCACACACATCCATGCCCGAGGCAGGATTCGAACCTGCGACCGTAGCGGTCACGCGGTTCCAAACTGTAGCGCCTAGAACCGCTCGGCCACCTCGGCCGGCTGCAATCATGGAGTCTTACTGTTATTAGTCCTGCAATGATCGGAAGTCCACAGGGCTTGCAATTTGTTACGGCTGTATTTGGGTACAATAAAACTAAAATCATGGCAAAATGATTATCACTTGCTTAAGGCACCACTTCTTGTTTGATATGACTGCTAAGTAGAAGAGAGTAAATGCTATGAACAAGCTGTTATACCGTTTCTGTATGTCGAATATTGCTCTTAAATTAAATTTTTGGTGGTAATTAGTAGGACTTCATAATAGCAGATTAAAGTAGAAGATGCAATTCTCGGTAGTATGTACACGCCGAGCTGCGAGTCAACAGGTCTAGAAAAGCATTTTGTCTGCTGAGCTGAGTGAACGAGCGAGTTCAGGCCTACCTTCGTGGCGTACGCGCCGTGGCCTGTCTTTCTCGTGGGCCTAGGATGCACACAAATGTGGCGGTCAACTTCCTTTTCTGACATTACTTCTTCCCGTAAGGAAGAAAGCCTGAACTTATTCTTCGATTCTTCTAAGAGAACGGTGTGTGGAGGCCACATTGTCCTGCTCACGATCTTAGAAGTCAGTGATCCTGTGTTGATAACAAAGTCATCATGCAGATCGGCAACGGGTGATCAATATTCACAAGTTCTTGTAAAAACATTGTAGTTCTTTCATGTAGGCTGGAGCATTCAAAGAAAAGGTTTCCTCTGCATCCTTTCCTTCTCCAAAAGAGCAGAAAGGTGTCTCTATGATGAACATCATCTGAAGGTGATTACATAAACATACTTTGGTACATTTTGAGTCTGGGTATTACGGAGGCGAGGTGTCTATAATCGAGGCGGCGTAAGAAGCTCCCTGATGCCTCACAGCACAGTTGCCAGCTTTCAACTGAGAAGCGCAAACGGCAGCAGGCGAAAACAATAGCCGTCTGTAGATGTGTTACAACGCTGCGGCGTTGCCATAGGGATGTTTACAAAATCGCTTTACGTGATTGGTTGAAGAAGGCGAGCCCAGCGGACTACAACTGTCATACATGAACTTTACCGGCTCAGCTATAAAGACTGAATGTAGAATAGGAAACCAATGAGTGAACCGTTGCATACTTCTTGTCTTTGTGTCTTGTTGTTTCCTCCAATTACTTAACTTTTTGTAACTGGGATTCAGTCATGTGAAATTTCTTGAAAGACTTCATGTTTACGCCAGTGACTGTTGAACTTTTTATTTCCACTATTGCAGTTTCTGCCTTGGGCCATTATCAAGTGCATGTGTTTTGGCTGTAAGTCATGTCTACTTTATACAATCTGACACATTTATATGTCGTTTTCATTTGCTGTTATATACATTCGTAACGTTGCTACGTAGTGCGAGCACACATGTCCATATATTGTGCTCTTTTATGATATATGGACATTTGCGCTCGCACTACTTAGCAGCGTTACGAATGTATATAACAGCAAATGACAATGGCATATAAATTTGTCAGCTTGTATAAAGTACACATGGCTTACAGCCAAAACATCTGCACTTGATAATGGCCTAAGGCAGAAATTGCAGTAGTGGAAATAAAAAGTTACAGGTAATCCGTACTTGGGATTTCAGTCTAGGTGGTACATACTGTCGTAGCAGCTACTTTGTTTGTGTGGTCGACAGGTTCACTGCCAGCGATCCCACATAGTTATTTCATCCAAGCCTAATTAACCGAATGTCCTCCTTCATGCATCAGTTCCCACACTTCGATACTGCTGTAAACAGTCCGCAGCTCGTGGTCGTGCGGTAGCGTTCTCGCTTCCCGCGCCCGGGTTCCCGGGTTCGATTCCCGGCGGGGTCAGGGATTTTCTCTGCCTCGTGATGACTGGGTGTTGTGTGATGTCCTTAGGTTAGTTAGGTTTAAGTAGTTCTAAGTTCTAGGGGACTGATGACCATAGATGTTAAGTCCCATAGTGCTCAGAGCCATTTGCTGTAAACAAAGGGGTTTTCAATCAAACAGTTGCTAAAACGGCGAAATGTGAAGTACTGTTAGAGCATATGAAGAGTCACTGAGTAGAAAATGTAGAGATGGTGTCATCTGCGAGCAGAAACGTGGTGTTTCTGGTATAGCAAGAAGTTCCGCAGTCGTGCTACTTGCGTCTCTTCCCGATTTAAACAGCCTACACATCTGCAAACATGGTATGCAGTACGCGCTTTCGACAGAGTGATTGGTTCTGGAGCCGTCAGTATAGTTACAGATTGCCTCCGGATACTGTCTCCCCGTACACGGCTGGAGACAGGCGTTTCACTGAATTGCAATCAGACTGAGGGTTTATTTTTACCTGCATTACGCACTTGGCTGGCTGTAGCAAACGATTTCTTGTCGTCAAAAGAAATTAAGAAAGAGGTTTCAAATAAAAAACAATCTGTGACAGTTACGAGGGCAATACAATATTTTTTAGCAGATTATAACGAGAACAGCTGGTACACGTTTAATGTTTGGTGCAGCAGTCGGCAGCGACCAGGAAGCGGAATGAATGTGCAGGGAAAAGTTTCACACCAGCAGTCGTCTTAGTTGGGGAAATAATAATAATAATAATAATAATAATAATAATAATGCTGCCGTAGGTAAGTGTGCTCGTTTGAGTCAAAGACCTAGAATTCTTCACACAGTAGAATTCGAAAAGATGGTGACGGATCCAGTGGGAGAACATTCATCACAAAGCACCTCTTGACCTCCCAGGTATTGCAAGTCACTGAGGTTGGACGAAAACATGGGAACACCACGAGAAATGGGTGCTTGCACACAAATGCAGATGCTAGCCAAGCCTGCAAGTAGAGCATTCATACACTACTGGCCATTATAATTGCCACACCAAGAAGAAATGCAGATGATAAACGGGTATTCATTGGACGAATATATTATACTTGAACTGACATGTGACTACATTTTCACGCGATTTGGGTGCACAGATCCTGAGAAATCAGTACCCAGAACACCTCTGGCAGTAATAACGGCCTTGATACGCCTGGGGATTGAGTCAAACAGAGCTTGGATGGTGTGTACAGGTACAGCTGCCCATGCAGCTTTAACACTATACCACAGTTCATCAAGAGTAGTGACTGGCGTCTTGTGACGAGCAAGTTACTCGGTCACCATTGATTAGACGTTTTCAATTGGTGAAAGATCCGGAGAATGTACTGGCCAGGGCAGCAGTCGATAATTTTCTGTATCCAGCAAGGCCCGTAGAGGACCTGCAACATGCGGTCGTGCATTATCCTGCTGAAATGTAGGGTTTTGCAGGGATCGAGTGAAAGGTAGAGCCACGGGTCGTAACACATGTGAAATGTAACGTCCACTGTTCAAAGTGCCGTCAGTGCGAACAAGACGTGACCGAGACGTGTAACCAATGGCACCCCATTCCATCACGCCGGGTGATACGCCAGTGTGGCGATGACGAATACACGCTTCTAATGTGCGTTCACCGCGATGTCGTCAAACACGGATGCGACCATCATGATGCTGTAAACAGTACCTGGATTCATCCGAAAAAATGACGTTTTGCCATTCGTGCATCCAGGTTCGTCGTTAAGTACACCATCGCAGGCGCTCCTGTCTGTGATGCAGCGTCAAGGGTAATCGGAGCCATAGTCTCCGAGCTGATAGTCCACGCTGCTGCAAATGTCGTCGAACTGTTCGTGCAGATGGTTGTTGTCTGGCATACGACCCCATCTGTTGACTCAGGGATCGTGACGTGGCTGCACGATCCGTTACAGCCATGCGGATAAGATGCCTGTAATCTCGACTGCTACTGATACGAGGCCGTTACAACTCCTGGCTGTGTTTACGTCACAAGAGTGAGTCGTGGTGGCGGTTCGATGATGATGTGGGCGGCCATATCGTGACATTCTATGGGCCCTATGGTTACCTTGAAATGCCGTATTACTTCCAAGGATTTGTGCCCATTTCGGCTGAGCAGAAGCATGCCATGACACAGTGTTTGTTCCCAAATTGCGATGATGTGTTCGAAGATGATAGGGCCCTGTTCATGCAGCTCGCGTCGTCCTGGACTGGTTTTGTGAGCGCGAGGCTGAACTGTTGCATCTCGCCTTGCCACCACAGTCATCAGACTTCAATATTATTGAGCCTTTTTGGTGCCTGCGTGACCGCTATCATTTTCGGTCATAGTTACCTGAACTTGCCACTGTTTTGCAGGAAGAACGTTATAAAATTCCCCCTAAAACCATTCAGGACCTGCATTTGTCCAATCCGAGACGACTGCAAGTTGTTTTGAATGCCAAGGGTTTTCCTACACCCTAATAGACAAAGTAATGCGTTGTGTTGTGTTTCTGATGTTTCCATGTTATTGTCCACCCATAGTGTATTCAGCACCTCCTCAATAGTTACGTGATCCATCCATCTCATCTTCAGCATTCTTATGCAGCACCACATTTCAAGACCTATTTTCTTCTTGTCTGAATGCTTATTGTCTATGGTTCACTTACATTCATGGCTTCAATCCATAGAAAGACTTCCTGACACAAATCTATATTCGATGTTAAAAAGCTTCTATCCTTCAGAAACGCTTTTCTTACAATTAGGAAAACCAAAGAAAACTTTGGAGTAGGAATTAAAGTCCACAGAGAAGAAATAAAAACTTTGAGGTTTCCCAATGACATTATGATTCTATTCTGTTTTTAATTACGTTTTAAAAACACTCTTCAATGCTCTTTCTAAATAAAACACGGTTTTATTAAAGTATTTTAATCAATTTTTAAAACAAATAAAAAATCATTTTTATATATTTTTACCAGAATACGGGATAAACCTCACGTGAGGGGAAAAGGGGCAGGGGATCCCATCACATCTCAACAAATGTCGCCAAAAGGGGAGGGGGGATCCAAATTTTAAAGAATACTCCTCACGTAATTAGTGGACGTCCCATTTACACTATCTGCTCACCCCCATCCGCACAGGCGTTGCTTGTTCAATTAGCCTGTCAGCGCACAGACTATGGTCCTGAAGGCCACAGCGAGACTCCGTCCTTGAGACGCCCGGCTGTCCTGCCAGATCCCGTTACACGGAACTGGTCGCGCCGTCTCCGTGAAGGAGTGTCCGGTCGTTTGGAACTGCAGTGCGTATTTACAAACAAGTGCGCTCCAGCAATCTTTCAGCCAAGAAAAGTGCGTGCCTAAGGAAGAAGTAAGCGACGCACTGTGTTGTGGCAGTACTGGGAGGGCAAAACGTGTTTTAAGAGTAAATAATAACCTCAATTCTTAAACATAACCTTCTGCAGTACATATTGGCATCAAAATTGGGTGCTACGAGAAGGACGAAGTAAGGAGAATATAAGATACAGACTAGCACAGGGAAAGACAGCATTACTCGCCAAAAAAGCTATGCAAGTATGAAACACAGGCCTTAAACTTGACAAAGAAATATCTGAGTGTGCATATGAAACACAGTATTTTACAGAGGTGAATTATGCACTGTGGGAAAAGGAAAAGAAGAAAATTGAAGCGTTTGAGGTGCGGTGCAAAGGAAGGATGTTGAAAATTAGCTGAAATGAAAATTGGTGCAATGGAACGTACCCTCTACGATGCACTTCGCTGTGGTTTGTAGAGTATAGATGTAGAGCTAGATAAAAATCTCCGTGGAAGGGACTATGATGGAAACTTTGGAACAAAGTATAGGGTGATTGGACATGTCTTAAGACAGCAGGGGATTAATTTTCATGGTGTACTAGAGATCTGTAGAGGGCAAAAAATGTAGAGGAAGACAGAGGTTGGAACACATACAACAAAGAATCAACTACGTTCCGTGGAACCTCTGCTCTGAGGTCATAAAATCGCGGTGAGTCGCAAAAAAAGAGTCAGAAGACTGAAGATAAAACTACGAGAGGCGTTAAACAAGTAAGTTTCCATATTTTACAAAAAAAAATTACACAGAGTTTATCGTGTTGAAATAATTTTATTGACATTGTACACTGCTTCTGTTACTTTTCTACAAAGTCGCCATGGTTTTCCAAACTTATTTGATAACGTGATACAAGTTTTTCAAACGGGTGTTGTACTAGGTCGGGTCCTGTGCTCGTAAGTAGCTGTTCACTATTGATGTGGCTTCATCATCGGTCCTGTACTTTAGTCTCGTGAATTTCTCTTCCTTCATGACAAAGTTCGCCCTCATACAGCTCGAATGGCTCAAGCGAAGCTCGGAAAATTCAACTGGGAAGTGTTCCCGCATCCTCCACATTCACCAGATATTGCCCTAAGTGATTTTCAGGTGTTCCGTCAGCACGAAGGTTATTTTGGAGGTGAGCACTTAAATACCGATGATGAAGTCATATCAACAGTAAACAGCTGGTTACGAGCGCAGAATTTCAACCTGGTAGAAACTGGTTTTCACAAACCTGTCGCGTTACAAAAAATGCTTGGAAAAAATGGCGACCACGTAGAAATGCAACAGAAGCATTCGCCAACGCCAATAAAATTATTTCAACATTATAATTTGTGTGTAATCTTTTTCATAAAACAGGGAAACTTACTTAATGGACGCCTCTCGTAAGGCACACATCAAAAAAAGTTTTGCATCACTCCGGCTCCCAGAACACTTGAAGATAGACGTTGACTGTGGATATTGTATCACAGACACAGTCCCTTCGACTGTTCAGAGATGTCACTAAACCCGCACAAAGACGTAAACAACCATGCATGAGCAGCGCCTATTAGACGGAGCGGGTCCGACAGCCAATCAGTTCCAATCATTCCACCAGGAAGGAGGTACACGGCTCGTGTTGTCTGTAGTGCAACCATGCCTAGACGGTCAATACCGCGGTTCGATCGCACCCGCATTGTTACTTTGTGCCAGGAAGAGCTCTCAACAAGGTAAGCGTCCAAGCGTCTCGGAGTGAACCAAAGCGATGTTGTTCGAACATGGAGATACAGAGAGACAGGAACTGTCGATGACATGCCTCGCTCAGGCCGCCCAAGGGCTACTACTGCAGTGGATGACTGCTACCTACAGATTATGGCTCGGAGGAACCCTGATAGCAACGCCACTTTGTTGAATAATGCTTTTCGTGCAGCCACAGGACGTCGTGTTACGACTCAACTGTGCGCAATAGGCTGCATGGTGCGCAACTTCACTCCCAACACCTATGGCGAGGTCCGTCTTTGCAACCACAACACCTTGCAGCGCGGTACAGATGGCCCCAACAACATGCCGAATGGACCGCTCAGTATTGGCATCACGTTCTCTTCACCGATGAGTGTCGCATATGCCTTCAACCACGAAAAAGTCGGAGACGTATTTGGAGGCAACCCGGTCAGACTGAACTCCTTAGACACACTGTCCAGCGAGTGCAGCAAGGTGGAGGTTCCCTGCCTTTTTGGGATGGCATTATGTGGGGCCGACGAACGCCGCTGGTGGTCATGGAAGCGCCATAACGGCTGTACGATACGTAAATGCCATCCTCCGACCGATAGTGCAACCATAACGGCTCATGGACAAAAATTCGCGCCCCCATCGTGCACATCTTATGAATGACTTCCTTCAGGATAACGACATCGCTCGACTAGAGTGACAAACATGAACCCTATCGAACATGCCTGGGTTAGATTGAAAAGGGCTGTTAATGGACGACGTGACCCACCAACCACTCTGAGGTATCTATACCGAATCGTCGTTGAGGAGTGGGACAATTTGGACCAACAGTGCCTTGATGAACTTGTGGATAGTATGCCACGACGAATACAGGCATGGATCAATGAAAGAGGACGTGTTATTGGGTATTAGAGGTACCAATGTGTACGGCAATCTGGACCACCGCCTTTGATGCTCTCGCCGTATAGTGGTGTAACACGCAGTGTGTGGTTTCTTTGAGAAATAAAAATTACGGAAATGATGTTTATGTTGATCTCTATTCAAATTTTCTGTACAAGTTCCGGAACTCTCGGAATCGAGGTGATGCAAAACTTCTTTTGATGTGTGTATAATAGTACAATTAGGAACAATGAAGTGCTGAGCACATTCGCTCCTTGGTACCGAGAATAAATACATGACACACCTCTAGGATGGATGCAAAGTTCAAAGTCTGTTACTATGAGAAGAATTCAAAAAGTAAATTACACATTACCATGACAGATCAAGTAACCTTTACTAAATGCTGCACTACACTTCAAAGTGGCACAGATACAGGACACTATTTTGCAACGTACTCAGCAAGTCTCTGTAATCAACGGTCGGAACCTTCTACTAAACGTCCAAATTATCGCCGACAGAAATCACCTCCATGGTGACGGAGGTATTAGAGAACCACTGTGTGAGCGTCCTCATCGCCCGAAAATTTCTTCCCCTCGAGATGTTCTTTCAGATTCCCGAAAGGACGAAAATCTCGTTGATCTGGGCTGTACGGCGGCTCAGAAATTCAGAACTTCCTCTCTAGACTTGGCGCTAAACGCATCGTAATACCTCGGGCCTCGCTTTCAGCTGGAGCAGCAGACTCCATTAGCAGAGTGGGGTCTAATGTTTAAAGAGTCCTTGGCGGCGACGTACTTAATGGCAGCCAGACACAGTATCACCATTCTGCTCATATCGCACTGACGATAACGCTGAGCACAACTTGCAGCTTCGGCATGTAAGGACGATTGCGAACAAGAAATTAAGACTCGTGTTCGAATTCACTTTCTCACGTTCGTCAGCGCATTTTCAGTTACATGGGCTTCTTGGTTACTCCGGTCACACAATAAATCATGGTAACTGATGTGGGGGCAGGTCGAGCTAAATTTTACAAACTCTGGTATGTGATTGTGAGCTATTTTCAACCCCAAACAAGTAACTTTGCCATCCGACATTTCACTTATCTACTTCCCATAGTTAATATTCTGTGTTTGCAATTTTCATGATTACATGACTTATTTAGAGGCTGGTTCATTCTCGTGCCTTTTTGTAATAAACTAATGAGTTCCTCTCCCTGGTCATATTTAATGCTAGCTCTTATCCGCAGCTGGGCTCAGGTATCATTAACTTCCTTGAGTGTTGGTGAGTAAGCAAGCTACTGTATGTTCCACAAAGTCAGCTGCCTTCATGTGTCTGTCTGTCCGGATAAGCATAGCTCGTGGTGTGACCACTCCCCCGCCCGCCCCCATCTACAAAGTATGAAGACGTGGGATGCGCAGCGTCGTTCCCGAGTGGTGCAAGCAGCGGACAATGATTTCCTATACATTAGACAACGTGTACGTCTTGCAGCAAATTTAACAGTTTTTAATATAGTTAATGTTCACTGATGTAAAATAAGATGCTCTATTCCTTACTTCACTCTCTTAGGGGTCGATTTTATTTTCTACTTTCTGAAGTAGCCTATGGTCTTCTTCACGATTCAAGTTATGTCCATGCAAAATTTCATCGAAATACGTTTAGCGATTTTCCGTGGAAACGTAACCGACATTGTTTCTTTTGAATGCAATAATATTAGTATATAAGCATGAATTAAACACTTTCGGCTCTGTATAAGCGTTGCATTCATGACGTTGAACTGTATTATGCAGGACATATCAAACAATTACAGTACTTTGCGCGTTCTATTCTTCAGGTCAGTAAATATCTTGTGCTACACACTTTCTACAGGAGCCTATGTTTTTCCTGAGCGTTCAGGCTCTCCCCCATACCAAATTTCATCAAAATCGGATCAATAGTTGTGAAACCGTAACTGACATAGTTACTTTCGCATTTATAATATTAATATGGCTATAGATATTTCAGCGATAAAACGTATATTCCTACCTTACGATTCACTGCTAGGGCCGCCATATTTCATGGCGTTAATCATTCAGTTGCATCCATGTATTCCAGTATTAGGATGTGTCTGCATCACGATTAATTTTGATACAGTTAACTTTATTCAAACGCACGTGGGATTTCGCAACATCTCGCTGAATATGAGTTCCACAGTTAATTAGTGTTACGTAGTCAGCCCGACCTTAATCCAGCGCTGCCAAGAGATAAATACGAGTGGATATTTCGAATGCTTGGCAATTTCTATGGAACGGTAAAACTACTATGAGAGACGCAATTATAGCTCTTTGTCGGGCCACTAAAAGGACAACAGCGAGGATAACTGTTGGTCGGACGTGCGTGAGACGCCGCCCGTGTGACGTTGGTGCTGGACAGTTGCGTCTGTCGCACAGGGCAAGAGTAATCAGTGCCAACAGATAAGGCAGAGCGACCCGGGGTCCGGAGACCGCGCCTCTGCCAGATCACTGACCCCAGGCCAGGCGTCTAAACTGCTGCTGCTGCTATCTGCACTTCCTTGTCCGGCTCTCGGCTTCTCTTGTTCAGCCTATCACATAACTATCCCCCTACTCAAGAACACCTGCACCAGTCTCTGAAAAATTAACAGCTTCTTCACAATTTTGCCGATTGTGCCATTTTCGAGTCAACTGAACCTACCGGCACCGGATCTCGGTTGCATCCCGTGACGTAATGTTGTTTTGGCGTGTGACGCCGTGTACCAGTAAACAAAAAGGTAAAATAATAGCAATTTTTTCGTCTACATTATTTTTTGGAATGTAGGTTTGGTGATAGACTGATCTGTAGCGAACGTCGAGGTATAGCTAAGGCTGAAATGTAAAAATTTAGTTTTGAGTTGGCGAAGCCGACGAATGCGAATTTAAATCACTGTTGCGTCAAACCTGCACACCAGACTAACCATGCGTTGCACTGCTACACAGTCTAATGTGAGTGTGACTATACCAGTCTCCCATAAACGTATAGTCAAGCACTGGTTCCCTATCTCGATCTCAGAAACGTAAATCCCAAACATCTGAAGCACTGAAGAATATTGGGGCGATTCGCAGGTGGCGTCCACGACATTACCTATCATACTACACTAAAGTGAAGAAGATTGCGTGTATGTTGTTTGGTTGGTATTACGTACTACGAAGTGTTTCCAGATATCCTTTTACAATTAAAAAAAACCACAGTCACACACGAAATAACACACTAACATCTATAATAACTCACGTACACATAGCAAACAAACAAATATCAGACTAAATGTAGATACGACAACACAGACAAAAGACGTGTGATATACGCAGCGACAGTTGGAAACATTATTACCAGACCACGATATCACTGCACTTGGCCTCCTGTTGCCGTTATCGAAAACACGCGCTGACATGACAGTAAAGTAGTGGTAACATAGAAAACTCATAGCAGTGTAAATCCTTTCCTGACAGTTGTGCGTATACTATCACTAACAAGTGGTTCGGAGTGTCCTCGTGAAATACTGCGATAAAAATGCACGATAAGCCGACCGAAGCACCCTCACTCATAGGTGCAACAATAATGTGGTCGATTAGTGCAGGCTGTAAACACATACGATCAACACACAGTAAATGTAAATGTCGTGTAACTAGGGAGGGCCTCCCGTCGGGTAGACCGTTCGCCGGGTGCAAGTCTTCCAATTTGACGCCACTTCGGCGACTTGCGCGTCGATAGGGATGAAATGACGATGATTAGGACAACACACAACACAACACCCAGTCCCTGAGCCGTGAAAATCGCCGACCCAGCCGGGAATCGAACCCGGGCCCTTAGGATCGACATTCTGTCGCGCTGACCACTCAGCTACCGGGGGCGGACGACACACAGTAAAAGTGTAAGTTAAGTGCTCACATAAATGTGTTCGGAAAAATATCCGAAAATCGGCCTTTTGGAGTATGTAGACTAACTATATAGACGACACATGCGAATTAATAACACCAGAAAAAGTAGCACCAAATGGTAATGTAACTTGTCCTGCTGAATGGTAATGAAACTTGTCTTGCTGAAATTGTTCCTCACCTAAAAAAGAAGCAAGATAATAACAAGGAATAAAGTAATGTAGTAATATACACTCCTGGAAATTGAAATAAGAACACCGTGAATTCATTGTCCCAGGAAGGGGAAACTTTATTGACACATTCCTGGGGTCAGATACATCACATGATCACACTGACAGAACCACAGGCACATAGACACAGGCAACAGAGCATGCACAATGTCGGCACTAGTACAGTGTATATCCACCTTTCGCAGCAATGCAGGCTGCTATTCTCCCATGGAGACGATCGAAGAGATGCTGGATGTGGTCTTGTGGAACGGCTTGCCATGCCATTTCCACCTGGCGCCTCAGTTGGACCAGCGTTCGTGCTGGACGTGCAGACCGCGTGAGACGACGCTTCATCCAGTCCCAAACATGCTCAATGGGGGACAGATCCGGAGATCTTGCTGGCCAGGGTAGTTGACTTACACCTTCTAGAGCACGTTGGGTGGCACGGGATACATGCGGACGTGCATTGTCCTGTTGGAACAGCAAGTTCCCTTGCCGGTCTAGGAATGGTAGAACGATGGGTTCGATGACGGTTTGGATGTACCGTGCACTATTCAGTGTCCCCTCGACGATCACCAGTGGTGTACGGCCAGTGTAGGAGATCGCTCCCCACAACATGATGCCGGGTGTTGGCCCTGTGTGCCTCGGTCGTATGCAGTCCTGATTGTGGCGCTCACCTGCACGGCGCCAAACACGCATACGACCATCATTGGCACCAAGGCAGAAGCGACTCTCATCGCTGAAGACGACACGTCTCCATTCGTCCCTCCATTCACGCCTGTCGCGACACCACTGGAGGCGGGCTGCACGATGTTGGGGCGTGAGCGGAAGACGGCCTAACGGTGTGCGGGACCGTAGCCCAGCTTCATGGAGACGGTTGCGAATGGTCCTCGGCGATACCCCAGGAGCAACAGTGTCCCTAATTTGCTGGGAAGTGGCGGTGCGGTCCCCTACGGCACTGTGTAGGATCCTACGGTCTTGGCGTGCATCCGTGCGTCGCTGCGGTCCGGTCCCAGGTCGACGGGCACGTGCACCTTCCGCCGACCACTGGCGACAACATCGATGTACTGTGGAGACCTCACGCCCCACGTGTTGAGCAATTCGGCGGTACGTCCACCCGGCCTCCCGCATGCCCACTATACGCCCTCGCTCAAAGTCCGTCAACTGCACATACGGTTCACGTCCACGCTGTCGCGGCATGCTACCAGTGTTACAGACTGCGATGGAGCTCCGTATGCCACGGCAAACTGGCTGACACTGACGGCGGCGGTGCACAAATGCTGCGCAGCTAGCGCCATTCGACGGCCAACACCGCGGTTCCTGGTGTGTCCGCTGTGCCGTGCGTGTGATCATTGCTTGTACAGCCCTCTCGCAGTGTCCGGAGCAAGTATGGTGGGTCTGACACACCGGTGTCAATGTGTTCTTTTTTCCATTTCCAGGAGTGTATTTGTAATTACTACTACACATCGCAAGTATCATATACATGAAACAAACACGTATTACAGGCGTCAGCAGATGCTTCACAAATAAATAGAAAGAAACAAGCTCTTGCAGAAACGCGGCTTGGTGCAAGTCTTTCAATTGTACGCCACTTCGGTGACTTTCATGTCCTCATAACCAGTGGGACCCGGTTTTCTCTGGACGGTTACCCATCCAAGTACTTGCAGGATCCAACGTTCATTAACTTCGTTGATTGAGCGGAAACTTGTGTTACCAACGTGACAAGGCCGTTGGCGCTTCGGAAATAAAAGAAGTAAAACACTTATGGCATAAAAAAACTGCCTTTCATTTAGTTGCGAAGACGGAATACTACTGTATGGAAAAAAATCTTTCTTCCCTTCTCTTTAGATGTAGTGTTCCTTTCTCAATATGGATTTCTTTTACTGGCAAGCCCTCTGACTGGTTCCAAAGAAAGGAAGAAAACTAGAAAAAAATAATTTTTTATTTATTTTACTCCTGCGAGGCGAAACGCAGTCAGGTCACATTATATTTTGGTGGTATATAAATGTAACTTCTCATTAGATGCAGTGTTTCATTCTCAATATTGTTTCCATTTTACTGGCAATTCTGACTGTTTTCAAAGAAAGGGAGCAAAACCGGCAAAAAGTAATTTTTCACTTCTATTACAGCTGTGAAACAAAATTCAGTCAATTCACATTATTTTTGGCAGTATACAAAATACACCTTGGAATGTTCTCGAGCATTGAATATCGTGGAGTGGGAACTGCACAATATTTATACGAAACACCTGCTCGCCATCTTCAGGTACGCCTTTGGCTGGCTGTAGTGATTCACCAACTTGTACGTCGTTCCCACGGTGTTCCCTGACTAAGAAATCAGCCGTGGACCGCAGTGTATGCGATGGGGCAACGTGCTGGCACCCGGTTCAGTTGTCCTGGCTTCGATTCGATTTCCGTCGGTATGATCTCGTTGAATTTGTTAGTTTGTAGCCAGCGATGCTTCGGGTCCGCCATTGCTAGTTCCCATACTTTTCTGAGCTGAAATCGCATGTGTGTGTCAATTTTCTTTGAGACCGATTCCCACCAGGTTGAGGCAAAACGAAAGGATCTTAGTCACTCCGTAGTTCATCCACAGTCCCGTATCAAGACAACATTCAGCAACAGCAGGTTTTTCTGGAAGATCTAGTCCGGTGTGACGTCTATATTAATCCTATCTGTCTTTAACACAGCGTTACGTAAATGTATGTATTCGTACCCTGGTACAGTATCTTGTATAGTCCCTAGTCGTCTTTAACAGAATTCAGAATCGTTTGCATTCGCGGCGGACAACAGAAGACACATTTTATTCGGCGTTTCTCGAAAGGTCTGACGATCTTGTAGGACGCGCCATCAATACGAGACACGAAGACCACCCTAGTAGATTTCTCCTTTGCTTCTGGCTTTTCTTGAGATAAAATACCTGCTCATGGCGAATCTGCTTATCGGAGCAGGACAAACACCAAGCGGAGGTGGCTACGTTCTGGTGACAAGATCCTTGGAGCTGTGACTAATCGAGCGCTGTGAGTCAGTGTCTATATTACAACGTTGCGTTAGAATGTGTGATAACATCAAATACCACAGTTTCTTCAATAATATCACATTCTGTTCAATTCCCTTCTTCTCAAACAATTTTCAATCGAAATAAACTTAAAATTTATTGTTAAGAAACTAAGAGCAGCGACTGCGGGACCGCTTGAAGTGCATTACACTGGCCACGTTACGAACCGCAGTGGAAAAATCCCAGAATCAGCCCTTATGAAAATGAAAACTAAACTTGTTATAACTGTTCAGATGGTACGAATGGCTATGGGACTTAACTTCTGAGGTCATCAGTCCCCTAGAACTAAGAAATACTTAAACCTAACTAACCTAAGGACATCACACACATCCATGCCCGAGGCAGGATTCGAACCTGCGACCGTAGCGGTCGCGTGGTTCCAGACTGAAGCGCCTAGAACCGCTCGGCCGCACAGGCCGGCTGTTATAACTGTGGTGCAAGGAACATTCAATTTCGGATGTCGTTATGTGATTCAATATACTGATATTTTGAGACCCACATTGTTAAGAGTGTGCCGAGAATACCCAGTCTGAGACATTACCTCGCACCACGGACAACGCAGTGGCCGACGGCCTTCACTTAACGACCGAGAGCAGCGGCGTTTGCGTAGAGTAGTCCCTCTTAACATACAAGCAACAGTCATTGCTAAAAGACAAGCAACACTGCGTGAAATAATCGCTGATATCAATGTGGGACGCACGACGAACGTATCGGTTAGGACAGTGCGGCGATATCTGGCGTTAATGGGCTGTGGCAGCGGACGACCAACACGAGTGTCTTTTCTAACAGCACGACATCGCCTGCAGCGCCTCTCCTGGGCTCGTGACCATGTCTGTTGGACCCTAGACGACTGGAAAACCGTAGCCTGGTCAGATGAGTCCCGAGTTCAGTTGGTAAGAGCTGACGTTAGGGTCCGAGTGTAGCGCAGACGGGACGAAGAGCTGGACCCAGGTTGTCAACAAGGCACTGTGCAAGCTGGTGATGGCTCCGTACTGGTGTAGGCAGTGTTTCCATGGAATGGACTCTGTCCTCTGGTCGAAATGAACCGACTATTGACTGGAAATGGTTATGTTCGGCTACTTGGAGAGCTTTTGCGCCATTCATGGATTTCATGTTCCGAAACAAGGATGGAATTTTATGGATGGTGCGGCGGCGCGGTTCTTTCCGCCCCTTTTCGACGTACCTGCACCTACCTTGTCTCAGCATATCATCAGTAGGGAGGCCGAGCGAAACCTACTGTACTTCGACGTGAACCAGGCTGCAATTAAAGTCACTAATCTACGTTTCGGGAGAAAGTTTTCACACGAAATGAAAGGTTGGAAATTTTGTCCTCAATTAATATATTCTGAAACTTAGGTGAACAAGTATCACTGCCAAGCCCGTGCTAGTTTTAACACAGTCACTCACAATCCCTTTCACTCACGTTATCAAGTTTATGGCATTGCATTTCCCGAAAACGTAATAGCTACAAAGTACTGATTGTTTTTGATTCAGAATGCTCGCCTAATATTAAGTCTGTCGGTACCAAATGCAGTCACAGTTTCTAGCCACCGACCTGCTCAATACACCACGTGGAATATATGTCTTCTCTCGTCACAAAATTCACTTAAAAATTCCGAAATTTCTACACACCCATCGGAATAATTATGCCGTCACTTTAACACACGTTTGATGTATGAAACATGCTAGATCCGGCAACTTATCATTTCCATAGGAACTACTACTACATACGTCCGAACTGTTTCATGGCTAGGCTTCCACTCTTCCCTAGAATACTCTAAGTCTTCTCTACCAGCCGAGAAAGGCGCGCGAAGGTTATTGCTTTACCATTGGTCAGTTTACTCAACAGCCAATAGCAAAACAACACTCTCACGCGTCAGTCCGCGCTTTCCATCAATAACCAATCGCAAAATAATAAACCTGACGAATGCACTTTTTACCGACGTAATTATCTAATATGCTGAAGTTTTGCTTATGCATGAAGTTATTTACTATTGTTGTTTATACCTGAATTAACTTTCCCTTTGCCATAAACTTACTTTACAAATCTATTCTACAAAAATCCCCTTTGTCCACATCCATACTTCTTCGAAATGTTCTCCCACTAAATCCCACTACATAACTTTTTAAAGTTAAACAATTATCTTCATATTAACCTTAAACCACACTCACGCATCATTCATACTGCTAAAACACATTTATAACATTTTACATACACTAAAAGACATAATGACACTTTATGAAAATACTAGAACAGTTTATTAAAAACATTGTATTACTTTGGTGCACTCTAGTGGGCACAATCGAAACTAAAATCACAGTCCCCCTATCCAATATTGTCCTCTATCGGCTTATACATAAACTACATGCGCGTCCAGTCTCGCGTCACCATCTGTCACTATCCAGCTCTGAGACACATCTCCCACTTAACCGCCTCCAAGGCAGGATCGGTGTACGGCGCTACGCCTCAGTGGCAATTTGCAATGTCACTGGGCCACAATTGTACGCGATTGATTTGAAGAACATTCTGGACAATTAGAGCGAATGGTTTGGCCATCCAGATCGACCGACACGAATCCCATAGAACATTTATGGGATTGAATCGAGAGGTCAGTTCGTGCACAAAATCCTGCTCCAGCAACACTTTCGCAATTACGGAAAGTTGTGTATAGAGGCAGACTGGCTCATTATTTCTGCATGTCAAGTTGCAGCACACTACGCCAGCCAAAAGTAGTTCCGACACGGTATTAGGAGGTATCCCAAGACTTTTATCACCTCATTGTACGTTACCACGCCATAGTCTATTTTATCAATGGGCTGAGTCATTTTGTTTTGGCACCTCAAACAACGTGCGCCACTGTTGCGCGGATTATTCATTGTGTACCGTGACTGCAGATACGTGCCTACAAACAATTAATTAAATAGTCAGTTTTTCGAGGTGACAAATAATTCTTTAAATATCCCTATTATACACCTTCTTGAACGAATAAACGTTCGTTCTAATATGTTTATTCCACATTGTCCCCATAATTTCATTTTTTTCTGGCGCTTAAAATTTACCATATGAACTTTCTCAGTAACATGCACTACTGATTTTTCTGTGGCCAATAACAGGCGTAAATACGAGGGTAATCCCAAAAGTAAGGTCTCCTTTTTTTAAAGTACATACACCTGTTTATTTCTATTATGATTTACATCAGTTTACAGGTTGAACATTTAGCTATTTTCCGACATGATCACCATTTCTGTCGATGCATTTTTGTAGACGCTGTGGTAGTTTTTGTATGCCCATGTCATACCAGCTCGCCGCCATGCTGTTCAGGAAGTTATGAACCTCTTCTTTCACCTCGTCGTCGGAGCTGAATCGCTTTCCGGGCAAATGTTCTTTTAACCTAGGGAACAGGTGATAGTCACTGGGCGCCAAGTCAGGACTATAGGGTGAGTGGGTGGGTGATTATGTTCCACTGAAACTGTTGCAAGAGAGCAGCGGTTTGCCGAGCGATGTGTGAGCGAGCGTTGTCTTGGAGAATGTGCACGCCCTTACTGAACATTCCTCTTCTCCGGTTCTGATTTGCCCGTTTGAGTTTCTTTGAGAGTCTCACAGTACCTGTCAGCGTTAATTGTGGTCCCAATTGGCATAAAGTCGACCAACAATACCCCTTTCCAATCCCCAAAAAGACGGTTGTCATGACTTAATCGGCAGACTGTATTTGCTTGAATTTCCGCGGCTTTGGCGAGGAAGGATGCTGCCACTGGCGTGATTGTTGCTTGGTCTCAGGTGTAAAGTGGTATGCCCAGGTTTCGTCACCCGTGACAATTGAGTCCAGAAAGTTGTCCTGTTCGGCTGCAAGGCGATGAAGAAATGCACGGGAAGCATCAACTCGTTGCCGCATGTGGTCCTCAGTCAGCTTGCGTGGCACCCAACCAGCGCACACCTTCCGGTTGTTAAATATTTCCGTTAAAATTTTGTGAGCGGTGCTTCGGGAAACCTCAGCAACCAACGTGCAGAGATCATCCAGGGTGATCCGCCGATCTTCACGCTTGCTTTGCTCAACCTTCAACACGGTCTCCTCAGAAATTGACAGTCTCCCGCTCTTTTGTTCGTCGTGAATTTCGGTCCGACCAGCTGCAAACTCTCTACACCACTTACGAACATTGTTGACATCCATGCACGACTGACCATACACTTTCGTCAAATGGCGATGGATTTCAATCGGCGCAGTGCCCTTTGCGTTCAAGAACCAAATAACTGCGCGCAATTCGTACTTGGCGGTAACATCCAACTGGAGCTCCATTCTCAACGGCTGCTAAGCCAAGACTGACCGCCTCAGCGAGGCGTGCGCATGATTACACACAGCGCGTGAAGCACTCTTCATAATAGTGTGACCAACTGCCACACAATCAGAGTTCTGTGCTTATAAAAAAAAAATAGGAGACCTTACTTTTGGGATTATCCTAGTAGTACTACCGCGATCTATGCTTCCTTAATGCTGATGCTGATTTCCGATCTCTTGTAGGACAGAAGAACTTTCGTAACATCACTTCCGTCATTCGGTGCTACAGGCCCTGCAATGTGAGGTGACGTTGACGTACTACCACTTGACGGGACGTGTCGTTCTGTTGACGTCCAGTATACATCGTTACCTGGAAATAAAGAGTAGATTTTATCCTTTGTCAAACGGTGAGGGATAGAGCAATGGCTTCGATGATGTCGGAAGTTGCTACATGGCGTGGCTGGGCACCCACTTACGCTTGCGTCAACAAGGCGCAATTCTCGCTGTCCAGTTTCATTAAAGCGCCGTCCCCTTCACCAGACACCCGTCCAAGGTTGGGAGCCCATAAACATTCCGCGAGCGTTCGAGGATTCCAATGCACGTAACGCCTTCCGCAGTGACTAGTCATGTCGCATTGCACTATTTCAGCTGCACACCCGTTTTATGAAACAGTACAGTAGAGCCGACTGCGAACTCGTGAAGTTGGGCGCCGAGGAATACAAATAACTTTCAAGGAAAAAATAAACATCGGTTTATGATTCTATAAAATGTCTCCTAATTTCTATGCGGGGAGGGGGGCGATATACGACCCTACTAAATATCCTTGACCACATGTGTTACGATGAAGTGAGTGGAGGTCCACGTGACTGACCCATCGGGAAGCATGACGGCGACTAACCTTGGCCCCGTGTCCGCTGCACGTGTCCTGCCACACACTCGCGTCCATCCTCCGCTTGTGTCGGCCAGTCCAATGTCTTTAGCGTAACTAACAACTCCCCTTTGTAAGACGACGTGACACTCGTCTCTGACAGTGTTCTAGCAGTCTATAGGATCCCGAGGAAGATCCCAGCAGAGGGGTCGAAACGTCGATCATTTTAGTACAAATACGACGCGGCCTAATAACCCAGAAGATTTTGACTTCAGTGACAACGGCCACGAAAGCCTGCAGAATTACACGACAACCAAGATGCTAGGGAACTCGAGTATTACTCAAGAAGATTTCATGATATAATTAAAAATCAACAATTTTCGGACTTTTTCCTTTGCTCGTACTGCGAAACCGTTGATCTCACCAAGTATCCTGATTCTAGGTCAACGGGGAGTACCCTGTAGGTTTTGATGGGTGAATTTGTCAATATAAAATATGTGAATTAAGAGGCCATACATTCTGATTACACAGCCTCAGAAACTTAAGGATTTCACGCCGCCAAGTGACTATAGACCTTACCTTAGCGTGTGACATAAATTCGAACTTGATACTTCGAACTATTCCTGAGAAAAAGGGATCTTAACAGGAGAACGAACAGACAGACACACAGACAGACAGATACCAATGAGCAAAAAAAATTCCATGCATTATAATTGCAGATTAACGATTTTCGAAGTTTTTCCTTTAGTTGTACTGCGAAACCTCACTTCTTACCAAATTTCATGATTATAAGACAAAGGAAAGTGAATGAGCTTGCGAGTATCAATGTAGGTGACATAAATAGCCGTATCTTTTGACTGTATTGGCTTACAAGAATAAATTTCTCACAGCGTCCAGGGGCCATAGGCCTTAACACGTGACATGAATTTCAACTTGAAACGTGTACCCATTCCTGGGAAAAAGGGTTTTTAACAGTCGGACAGATATACAACAAAGTGATCCTATAAGGGTTCTGCTTTTACCGATTAAGCTATAGAATCTTAAAATCAGGTGAAATCAGCGGAAGGTATCCATTGTAAGCTCCAACGCGCTACCAACAGTCCACCTAGCGCAGTGACTGAGCGTAGGGAGCTAAAAAGAATAGGACGCAATGGTCGAGTAGCTCCTCAAAAGCCGCACATCTGTCAAATAACGAGGTCACTGGACACTGGATGACTGGAAACGAGTGATAAGGATTCATGAATCATGCTACACGCTATAGTAAAGCGCTGGAAGGGTTTGGGCTTGACAAATTCCTGGAGAACATTACCTATAGTCCCGTGTAGTGCTATCAGTGAAGTAGAGAGGTGGAGGTGTTACAATATAGGGGTGTTTTCCGTGGTTAGACTGCGGCCCCCTTCTTGTGCTTATGAAAGCTCTAAAGACAGAAAGATAAGGACACGTTTTACAACATTGTGTACTGCGTGCAGTCTAACAACAGTTAGGAGGCGATGACTGTTTGTACCAACATGACAATGCACCCTGTCATAAAGCAGCGTCTGTGAGGCAAAGGTTTTTCACCAATAATATTACTGAAATGGACTGACCCGCCCAGAGTTCCAACCTGAAGCCAGTGGAAGATCTTTAGGATGAGACAGAGCGTCGACTTCACTCCAGACCCCGTTGCCCAACTTCACTTTCTTCTCTGGTTTCGGCTCCTGAGGAAGAACGAAATAAATTTCCCGCGTTAGACAGTTACATAGACAGTTAGTCATTGAAACTGCCCTCAGCAGAGTTAAAGTCGTAATAATGACGAAGATGGACAGACCCCTTATTATGATCGACTGATAGGTGTCCAGATACTTTTGATCAGACAGTGTATGTCGTCTCGTTCGTACGTGATGCGCCTTTATATTGAGACAGCTTTAAAAAGAATAGAAAGAGAAATATTTTTATCAGTTTCAAAACATGGTTCAAATGGTTCTGAGCACTATGGGACTTAAATTCTGAGGTCATCAGTCCCCTAGAACTAAGAACTACTTAAACCTAACTAACCTAAGGACATCACACACATCCATGCCCGAGGCAGGATTCGAACCTGCGACCGTAGCGGTCGCGCGGTTCCAGACTGTAGCGCCTAGAACCGCTCGGCCACTTCGGCCGGCTATCAGTTTCCTTACCAATTTTGAAATCTAGTGTTGTGCGGCAAAAGAGTTCAACTTTTCGCAAAGTAGTAGTTCCTTTCAACTCTTCATTACACTGGACAAATTTATGCGTACAACCCATTTGTCCATTCGTCAGTGCGTTATTTATTGTGGCCACTTTACTGTTTGATGCTTGGGGCGGCATGCCCCCGTGCCGTAATTGACACGTCATCGAGTTATATTCAAATTTAAAATGTTGTTAGCAAGTTCCGACAATTTTTCCGTCAGCACTATTACTCTCTTCGCCTTCTCATCGTCGATAAATTTGACGACTAATAGCAGGCCGCAGCAGTTGCCCGGGAACGGATTTTCCGCTATCAGTTTTGGCGCCTGCGCTGCAAGGTACCAACGCGCGCTACTTTGAGCTAGAACATGGCTGCACCTAGCCACGTCACCAAGTTGGTTCTCGTTGCGGACGTTCGCTTAGTCGAGTTATACGTACGGCTCAGCGATAGCAGACAGTGCTCCGGTTGAGACTTTCCGCTAGCCGCGCACTGCGGTTTGGAGACACGGCGACTTCCATTCAGGCCGAGCTGTGGCGTAACGGGTACAAGGCCGCGGCAACCTCTGAAGTCGAAGCACTGCCAAGTGGCGAGGACGGGGCCACCGCACTCCACACCGCGCGACCTCAGCTAATAGAGTTAGCGTCTAATGTGTACTAGCGTCCACTCCAGTACCACGACTCATCCTGACAGCAAGTCCAACTGGTAACATTGCCATGCGGCTTTCACGAGGAAGACCAAGGCAGTGATTGTCACAAGGCAACCGAGGAAGATAAAAGTGAAACTTCGTTAGTTGCTGAAACAAATTGATAACTTCATATTCCTCGATTGCCTCGTGACAATCACTCCCTTGGTCTTCCTCGTGAAAGCCGCATGGCAATGTCGCCAATACAAAATTGGTGATCCCTTGATGCCTCAGAATATGCCCTATCAACGGATCCCTTCTTCTAGTCAAGTTGGGCGATAAATTTCTCTTCTCTACAATTCTATTCAATACCTCCTCATTAGTTACGTGATCTACCCATCTAATCTTCAGCATTCTTCTGTAGCGCCACATTTCCAAAGCTTCAATTCTCTTCTTGTCCAAACTATCTATCGTCCACGTTTCACTTCCATACATGGCTACACTCCATACAAATACTTTCAGAAACGACTTCCTGACACTCAAATCTATACTCGATGTTAACAAATATCTCTTCTTCAGAAATGCTTTCCTTGCCATTGCCCGTCTACATTTTATATCCTCACTACTTCGACCATCATCAGTTATTTTGCTCCCCAAATAGCAAAACTCATTTACTACTTTAAGCGTCTCATTTCCTAATCTAATTCCCTCAGCATCACCCGATTTAACTCGACTACATTCCATTATCCTCGTTTTGCTTTTGTTGATGTTCATCTTATATCTTCCTTTCAAGACACTGTCCATTCCGTTCAGCTGCTCTTCCAGGTCCTTTGCTGTTTCTGACAGAATTAGAATGTCATCGGCGAACCTCAAAGTTTTTATTTCTTCTCCATGGATTTTAGTTCCAACTCCGAATTTTTCTTCTGTTTCCTTTACTGCTTGCTCAATATACAATGTAATGTAATCAAGAAGTAAAAACAAAGATAGCTGCTGCAAAAGAAATGTTTCACAAGGTGGGAAATATTTCCTGTAGTACATTAAATAAACAGTGACGGAAAAGACCAGTGAGGTGTTTTGTATGAAATGATATACTCCGTGGTTCAGAAACATGGGCACTGCGGCGGAGATGTAGATCTCGAGAAGAATGGCAGGCGTGAAATGGATACGCAAAATAAGGAACGAGGTTGTCTTACGCAACACGTCTTTACAATAACGACCTAGCTGCACCAGACCACACTTTGCTGTGGCACAGTCTGCTTAGACTGAAAAGAAAGAAAAGAGATAGCACGCGTTTCTAATTTGTATGGGATTTGGATATATGCCCTTATCTCCTTCTCTCCCCCGTCTCTTTCCATCTCCCCCTCCCCCTTTGTTTGTCTGTCTCCTCCTCTTTCCCCTCTCTCTGTCTGTCTTCTCCCCCCCTCTCTCTCTCTCTCTCCATCTCCTCCTGGCCCCTCCCTCTACCCCTCTCGCAATCCATTACATCCTTCCTCCTTTCCCCACATTCTCCTCCCCTCTCTCCCTCTCTGTCCTCCTGCCAACTCTCTCTATCCATCTCCTCCTTCCCGTTTTTTATGTCCATATCCTCCCATCCCTCTGCCCATCACCTCTTCCCCCCTATTTCTGAACTTGAGCCTTGTTTATTGTTATTGCAAATTCAGATTTAGTAGTAGTAGTAGTAGTAGTAGTATTCTAATCATAAACCAGTAAGGCATAAATGCAGCTTTCTTGTAAAAGTATACAGCCCACATGTGTTTAAAGGTTATACTAAAGAATTAGTTACATAAAAAACGTCCGAAAGAGAATTCAACATCGTGTCAAAATTTCAATGGAATCCATGAAGAACTTTCGGAGATTTGAGACTCTGAAGAAACGAACATTTACGTCTGTACTTGCAGATGTTCGTAATCGCAAATCTCAGAGAGTTTTTGACCAATTGCTTTGAAATTTTGACACAACGTTTCATTGGTACAAACGCTTGTACCAAAGGCCAGCCGGCACGCGGGAAATCGGACAGGCTTGCGCGACGTTGTTGCGATGATGACAGGCACCTCGCCGAACGACTCATCGTGCTTTTGTTCACGGCCAAGCCTCTGGCAAGCGCTTAGGAATATATGCGATGCTCTGGTTTTCCGCCAAAATAAACTCAATGGTAGCTCCCTGCTTGTCCTCGGGACAGACGCCAGTCTGAAGTCTGCTTATTGAGCCACCACGTACCGGAATTTAACGAAACTATACGAAGTGAAGCGGAAATATTCCACGATGCCCCACAACAAATACTGCATTTTTTTTTCAACCGAAACTGGCCGAGAGAAAAAATGTATTCCACTACTCACTGAACACCTCTTCGTATCATGCATGTAACTCAAAGGATGTAGTTGTATTCAGTGGAAGTATTCAACATTCTTCTCATAAATTAACATGTAAATATTATTACAGTTTGCGTAAATATTTATACAAATGGCTTTATGAACATATTTATGTCTTGCTCTATAAATTTATATGAAGGGATCGAATACACAATGGTATCGTAGATTTCATAATAAGCATTAGGCTTGGTTATGTGACAGTTACAGAGCTTTAACGAGAAAAGACGAACACTGGGAACTTTTAAATGGAGGAAAATAAATTGGCTAGGACGCTGTATGAGAACAGACTACATAATAAAGGGTGCACTAGTAGTGTGTGTGAATTCCTAAGGGACCAAACTGTTGAGATCATCGGTCCCTAGACTTACACACTACTTAAACTGACTTACGCTAAGAACAACACTTACACCCATGCCAGAGGAAGGACTCGGACCTCCGGGCGAGGCCCGTGACATGGCGCCTCTAACCGCGCGGCGCGCTAGTAGTAATGGCCACAGGGAAGAGAACCAGAAGTAGAAAAAGATATCAATTAATTGACAGCATATGCTGTTATGAAAATCATGGCAGAATACCAGGATGATGGGAGAATGCTAAACTTGAAGTGATGGACCTGCATAATGTGGACAACAAATATTACCACAGGGAGGACCTACGGCGAGTGGGGGAGGGTACTTCTGGTACACCCTATCTGGTCCACCCCTCCCTGTTTTATTCGCGAACAGCGCGTGAGAAGTATGATTGTCGGTAAATCACCTAATCATCTCTAATTTCTCGGAACTTCTCGTTGTGACCATTTCGTTAATCGTATGTGTGAGGAAGTAATAAGTTGCTCGACTTCCCGGAAGGTACTCGTTCGTAATTTCAATATTAAACCTTTCCATGATCCACTACACCTCTTTTGTAGCGCCTGTCACTGAAGTTCGTTGAGGATCTTCATAACACTTTTGCACCGACTAAATAATCCCGCGAAACAAAGTGCAAAATCTCAGTTCGCAGTATCTGCGTTGCTTCTTACAGAGGACGCTGTTGTTGTCCAAAATAGTCATAAGCATAAAACATAATCTGTAATTCTACAAGAAATTGAAGTTAGCTATGTAAGGTGTTTAATTACGTATATCTGTCCAATGATCCTTCATGAACACAGTAACGGCCTGCTCTTTTTTCCTACATTTCAGCGAAATCAATGGTTATTTTGTGCAAAGAAGTATTTTTTATTTTGATATACAGTGATAATTAAAGGTATTAATGAAAAGCAAAATACTGTGACCACGTTGGTGGAGCAGGTAGAGTACTCGACTCCGGCTCGTATCGTCCTCGGTTCAATCTCGGATAGGGGGCAGGGGATTTTTTCTCTTCCTGTTCCTCCAGGACAGCCTGAAGTTCACTCAGACTGCCTTCAAAAGAGTACCGGGGACATTTCGCGGGGCATAAAGCGGCCGGGGCCACGGGCGCGCCACCCTCCCCCCTATAATCAAGTCGCCGTAAGAAGATAGCTGACGACTCACAGCGCAGCTTTCAGCTGCGAAGCGCGAACAGCTGCAGGAGAAAACAGTAGCCGTCTAATGGAGCTGTGACAACACCATGGCGTTGCCATAGGGACGTTTACAAAACTGCGTTACGTTATTTCCGAGGTAGGTGCGCGAAGCTGCCGCACCCAGTCCACTGCAACTGTGAGGGATCAGCTTACGCCGATTCAACGATAGTACCATGGCATGTACTATGCCTACAGTCACGCCCATAACCCAGTCACGGGCTTGCTCCACAGTCTTTGCTTTTCTATGGTAGTAATTTACTTTGTCAACCGGTTTTCGTCTTACAAGAAATACATAGATGACGACAATAAAATTGAAAGAATCAGGAAAATGGGCGCGTAGAATTCAACAGGCAGTGTGGGAATAATTGGAAAAATTTGAAGATTAAATTAATTGTAAAAAGCTGGTTGTACTGAGATGTATGTTAATTTAATATCAAGTCAAGAATGTGGGCCAGATATTTATTGATTTGGGGGCTTCCAAAAGATTACATTTTTGACCTGCATTTGTTAAGTGAAGGACGTAGGACTGTGGGTGATAACTGTGACCCACACTCAATACATGCTCAGCAAATGTGCAGACGAATTCTGCACTCTCCAGGTGCGTTCATGTTCAGCCAACGTAGTTTCTATGTCTCTGTGTGAGTGATCAACACAAAACTCATCAGAACTGGAACAAGTAAATCTGTATAACCCGCTTTTGGCAGTCATTGGGGCTTACCTTCACTTATAAAAATACACTGGGCTGTGGTGTTGCTAACTCACAAGAAACTACTGTAGTTGCAGGATTTCAGTGCTTGTTCTACACTCTGTCATACCTGTCCTAGGTACGAGTATTACACCATTTTCTGCAGGCAACGGAAGGTTGGTTCAAATGGCTCTGAGCACTATGGGACTTAACTACTGAGGTCATCAGTCCCCTAGAACTTAGAACTACTTAAACCTAACTAACCTAAGGACATCACACACATCCATGCCCGAGGCAGGATTCGAACCTGCTACCGTAGCGGCCACGCGGTTCCAAACTGACGCGCTTAGAAGCGCACGGCCACACGCAACGGAAGGGACAGTAGAGGGAGCATAGAGAGAGGCATAATTTTCAATGTTTGTTTCCTATCAATTCTGTCAGTTCAAACAAGGGCTACAGCCATTGTTTGATGCAAATAAATTTTATTGTGTGTAACTCCGCTTTTAAGTAATTGTGAAATTTTATTTTAGTCTCAGATTCTTCAAAAGAAAACAGAAATCATTATTTTTGATAATCACATAGTCAAAATAAACGCAAACAAAATGTTCCTCTTATGAATGGTGAACCTGCTGGATCACCCCTTCGGTTTAGTCGAAGTTAAAAAGAATACCAGTTTAGGATCAAAGAAGATGCCGAAAGCGCACAAAGAGAAAAAAAATATGGGAGTTAGTATGGAACTGTGACGGGGCTAACGCAGATACAGTGAGCTCTGAACTACTATAGCCAACCCGCTAGGTCTTCTGCAGATAAGGACGATTACGCTGAACGCAGACCGCGTTTCCGGACTTCCGCTACGCTGACGACGCGGAGAGAATTGTTTCGAAACACCACAGTGCTGCCTGCGGTGACGATTGGGGAAGTGCGTTCACAGCTCGTAACTCGCCTGGAATACCCTTCGCTGAGAGTCATCCGCCGAGCCCCACGCATCCTTCTCACTGAAGCTACCGATGACGCACACTTTGATCTCTGTCCTCAAATGTGTCTGTTCCTTCCGCTCTTATCTTGTCAACGTTCACTATCTCAGTACGTGAGTAAACAATAAATATATCGCCTTCGTCTATCGTACGACATTTGACGTCAACGTCTGTAAACAGCGAACCGTTCCCTCTTCCCTTTACTACCTGACGGTGGCTTACTAAGAATATGGTCTTGCGCACAAAATTTCTGTTCTTCCAGCTTTATCTATAACGTCTCTGCAATAGCATACTCCAGCCAAAACTGATAATTGAGAATAACAGAAGAGAAAAATGGAGAACAGTGCTTAGTAATGCCCTGACCACTGTAATGCAATGTTGTTGTTGCATTTCCACTAAAACAAAGTAAATAAATGAGCTACGAAGTGCATTACAGTGTAAGACATTTTTAAACATGATCAGTGTTTGTCAACTGGGGCCGTGATAGTAAGTAGTCTCAGCTAAATAAATTACTCATTAAGATTTTCCAGGTATGGTGATTATTGTTAAAGTACGCAGCACAGAGGAGCATGACTAACACACATGTAATTTTAACAAAATTTTAGTACACAATTGTAAAATTTTTGTAGCAAGGAAAAGCTAAAATATCTTCTAGAATAGAAAGAGCATGTTATTGTCAACTGCAAATATAAACATGTAATTACATATTTGTATTTGCAATTGTAATTACGTATTTATATTTGCAATTGACAGTGACATGCCGTGCGGGATTAGCCGAGTGGTCTTAGGCGCTGCAGTCACAGACTGTACGGCTGGTCCCGGCGGAGGTTCGAGTCCTCCCTCGGGCATGGGTGTGTGCGTTTGTCCTTAAGATAATTTAGGTTAAGTAGTGTGTAAGCTTAGGGACTGATGACCTTAGCAGTTAAGTCCCATAAGATTACACACACATTTGATTTGACAGTGACATGCTCATTCTTTTCTGTGAAATATTTTAATTTCTATCTGTTACAAATATTTTATGACTGTATACCAGTTACTACAATTTTATTACAATTATTTACGTATATGTGCAATTAACAATGCCATGAATTTATAAGGGCCTCAAGCGGCAATAAATGTCAACATGCTCTGTAGTAACTGTCGACGCGCTTCAGTTCAGCGGCGATTCTCTGTTAGTGACGTACTCTGTAGTTTGTAAGATGGGATGGTTGGACTTGGCGAAACATTTTGTAAATACTGGATTTAACTTTGACATGCCGATGCATCTTACGTCAACTATCTGGCTAATTAAGATACGGAGTACATTTATAGCTCTAATTGGGTACGTGTATTGACCTTTATCAAGATATACGTAATACTAATTCATTCTATGTATTACATATATGACACTGTACGCTATTTTTTAGTAATGTAATACGCTTTACACTTTATGTACACTATTTACAGAGCAAATGATGGTAACTCTGTTTACCTAAACCGGTCATCGTAAATAAATGTTTTACAAATGCGGTTTTTGCTGAGAAGTTGTCTTCCTTCAAGTCGAGTTTAACTAAATCCCTAACTGGAGTCAGATATCCCGTCAATGTTCTATCAAGGCAGGAGAAGTGGCATAACTAGCGGTAGCTGTAGTCCAGGTATTACGAATACATTACAGTCTGTATTCTCGTTTCCCATTAAGACAGCTTGATTACATACTCTGTATGTGTAATTACTTGCTTGACCATAGCACACTCGTAATTCCTCCAACATTTCCAGGCTAGTCCGACACAAACGGTGCTAGAATTTACGTACAAACGACGTTCACATTTATGTGGCTGTCATGGGAAAATCTGTGAGTTTCAAACAACTGAATCTGGGAAACAACTGAAATCCAAAAACAAGCAGAATCAAGTCCTTTGAACTTTCTGCAAACACTTCTAGTTTTAGAGTACGATAAACGCAAAAACAGCGTATTTTTTCAAATTTTACGTTCAGAATTGTTTATACTATCATCTCTCTACGTATCCTCAATCCTTCATGAAACATATTGTACAGATGCATTCTTTCAAAAACTTGTTTTATTCCTACTTTCAATACATTAGAAACATATCTTGATTCCTGAGAAGTCCAGCAGAAAACCATGGAATGTTACGTTGCTCTGTATGTTAAGAGTTGCGTTTGGGAGGCCACGCAATGTGTACTGGAGGATCGGCAAAGTTAAGTGAGGGAAAGGTTGCGCCGACACAGGCTGGCGGCGTATTTACTCAGTAAAGCCGTCACGTCCCAGCCTGCCCACGCGACGCATAAAACACGCTCTGGAGTCTTCCAGTAAACACAAAACGAAAAGATTCCACTGGCAAGTTCACACGTACGCTGCGATGAGTGCTAGTGTAGACCTATACAGACTGGTATAGATGAGTTTTTTACTGAAAAATGAACATAATAATAAGTAACTTTTTTCTTAAAAATTTAATTTCAGCCGACTGCATGCTAATTCAGAAATAGTTCAAGGTTGTGCCCCCAGGGTTAAATACAGATCAGAACTTAATACACACTATGTGAAAAAAATAGAGCACGTATATATGTAATGGAACAAACGTATTAACAAAATGAATATAGACAGAATGGTGAAGAAGAAGAAGAAGAAGAAGAAGAAGAAGACGAAGAAGAATATTGTTCAGAACTCTATTAAAATTTTGTGTTTCTCGTTTTTAGTTGTCAGTCTCCAACTGAAATTTTTGTTAACGCTTCATGAATACTTTGTCTTCAAATCTCAGACAGGTCGTGCTGTCCTAGTTAGCTGACTACAGACATTGATGATGGTTACAAGAGTTCGTGGTATTTTACGGTCTTTTCTCGTGACACATCAGTTTGTTTGGTCTCCATAAAATGAAACTTGGCACCCAAAACCAATATTGTCAGACTAAAAATCAGTCATACAGAACCGAAATGCAAAATATCAGAAATGTCACAATGAAATCATAAGCTAAGCTCGTCATCAAATTAAACTGGTGGCATAAAATAATGTTTTAGCGCAGAAGAGCGTGACTCATTCATGCAACTGTTGCACATCGCAACAGGGTAAACAATACAGTGATACAAAAAAAAAAAAAAAACTGGGTTTGGGAGCCTCAGTCAGACTACTAGCTCTGACAGTACTTCGAATAGTCTCTGTTGTGAAAATAGCTTCTTTTTCAGTGAACATGCAATTTTCTCGCACATGTTGTTATTTCTGTCAGCGGATCTTACTACTGTAGTGTGCACATACTGCAACGGCAGAATTAAAACTCACACTAAGGCCCATGGGGAGACTCCAGCCCGTTCCCTCGCTTTGCCATATCGTGAATACTACTCCCAGTACACAATCATCTGCTAAACATTCTCGTTGAACCTAGTTTGTCAATAGATGATATGTCGAGGGTTGCCGTGGCTTTGTGGCGAAATATAGACGAAGTCATCAATTAACGTATTGATTTTTCTCACCGATAGGGTTTCCGCTCCGAGGCATTTCACAGACGAAAGGTCATAGAACATTTAGGGAACTATGAGCATGCGACGTACTTTTTTTCTCTTCTTTTTACATTGCTGCACTTAATTTGCGAGTTGAAACATTCTTATGATAAGCTGCTGATGAGAAAAATTACACTGAAAACTGACATTGATTTTGCGCAATGATATTGCCACCACACCACTTCGAAAATTACTTTAAACTTCAAGTAATGCCGAAATGACTATGTTAAATATTGCAACCGAGAAAAATTAATTGTAAGACACACCCTTTTGCTCAATAGTAACAGTACTTCTGAATCTTTTATTGTAAAATTATTTTTACTAGACATGACTTGCACGTATCCGTGTTTGAATAGATCTGAATTAGTTCAGATTAACAGATGTTCCACTTTTTTCCATTTTTCGATGATTACGATATTGCAGTGCTGTGTTATTCTGATTTCATAACGGCTTTTTTTTTTTAACTGTGGTACTTAACTTTTGAGGTCATCAGAACTTAGAACTACTTAAACCTAACTAACCTAAGGAAATCACTCACATCCATGCCCGAGGCAGGATTCGAACCTGCGACCGTAGTGGTCGCGCCGTTCCAGACTGTAGCGCCTAGAACCGCTCGGCCACAACGGCAGGCCCCAAAGGAACGTTGCATCGTAATCAGAATAACGCAGTCACTGCAATATCGAATTTATCTAGCGATACCGGGGAAGCGACTTTCAAGTACAACGTCTGACCTGTAAGGGAATATACATAATGGATGTAAAAGTACAGCTCGTAGACGTATGGTTGACGACATATGCAAGTTTGGTTCTGGTCGTGAGTCGTGCACAGATAGCCAAATGGTACGATGACCGGGAAATCCGGGTTCGATACCCGATCCGCCACAAATTTTCATTATCGTCATTCCATTCTACGGCCTATGGTTGTCCTTATTCGCATTGCTGGTACAAGGGTTTTGGCAGTCAGTCGTGCCACGAATGTTTAAACTGCATCTTTATGTTTGCTGTTGTATGGAGGAACTTTTCTAATGCTGTTATCAGTTCATTCCAACCATTATAGATTCATAATCATCTTCATTAATATCGTATTAACGACGTCCATAGGATTTGAAACACGACAGGCAACTTCAAATACACGCCAAAATATAAATCTTAAGTTTATTATTATAAATAGAACGGTCCCCACGTAGAGCGTATTGGTCAAATTATCGAACAAACTACTGTCACGAGATAAACAATCAACATAAACAAGACAGTTTATTTTGCAGCTAAGTTCGTCGTATTTTGAAAAGATGAATGCTAATCAAGAAAGAACCGAAATAAATTAAAGAAGTAATACTTTTTTATTTTGTTTCAGGGCTCATTTCAACTTCTCTCAGCATTCGTAAATTAAAGTTAATGAAGCCCTCTTGGTAAATTCTATAGTTACAAGCAGAGCTCATGTTTCATGTCGAATACTGTGATAAGCTACACACACAGTAAGAGTTTGGCCCTATGTGAGGTAGCAAAAGGAAAAGCTGTTGAAGTATTGCAACAAGAAATTAGTAATGAATAACATAAGAAATGAATTTATTGTTTTTGTACCTTCTCTATTTTCCGTGCTTTTCATAACTAAAAATCTCACTGGCGGCGGCAAAATTAGTTTGGCCAACGTGAATAAATGGTTATACACCGGAAGACATCCACATACTCTTTATTCCTCAGGGCCAAGAGATTATCCCAGAAAATTCTATAGCCTTCATTTCCTGATCATCGAAATAAAGTGCCTGGTAGTCTTTTAATTAGCACTGTCCAATATTTCCATTCGAAGTAATTTTTACTCTTTCTGTATTGCCAGCAACAAGACACGGAAACTCATTTCCTTCGGTGTTCACTGTAGCGCGTCAGTACCAAAGTACAATGCTCCACACACTGCTAGACTTTGACTGGTTTTGCCATTAGGGTGGTTCATCCTCAAATGCTTGTTAATGATTCATCGCAGTAAACTGCGGCCAGTGAATCATAACACGCTTAGCAAGAATAGGGCACACAAATTACAGATGGAATGCGGCGTGGTCACTGATGTGTCTAGCATTCTCAGCCTGTCGCTTACGCGGTAATGCATATGCAGAGCCATGAGAATGTAATTGTTACTACATTTTGATGTGGAACATGTGATCTTTTGGATACGGTCGATCACGCGTTAGAAATATATATCACTATATGGAAAACTTGAGAAATTATTAATTTATTTTCTTGTAGCTATGGAAACATTATTACGAAATGTACAAGGAAGTTGAAAGGTGTTGAAGAAGAGGAAGAAAAAACTGGCTTACGTCGCTTGGAGTAGAAAGTAGTTAATTGACGATAATTAACACAATAGGACATATGGGGGTAGAGAAAATTAAAGTTAATCTTCTCCTAGCCGCCGATAGCTCTCAGCATCGGATTGTATGCTGAGCGTTATATTCCAGGTGACTTTCAGTATTTACTTTAGACCTTAAGGTTTAATCGTTACTCTGAACATACCAGTGAAGACCACCTGGTATACGTTTTTACGTGCATGTTTCTCTTATAAACAATGTTACCAACATATGTTACATTGAGGACAGAAAACAATGATTACAAATAATATGAGACTACAGACGCAGCGTGTGCTATTTATCTATTATTTCGCATCGTTTTTCGAATGTTAATAAGTTTCTAGACAGCGTGATTAGTCTCTATGCTCACAGTTATCGTCAGACACCTCTCATCTTTCGTTTTGATCAACATTTCCATCATTCACACGACTTCTAGGAAGAGTCTGTCTGGATTACCTAAGGCACCTTTTGTACATCTAATTTGCACCGTTACCAGTTTCCTTACCGATTCAGGGTATTATTTTGAAAGTCGTCAGAGTATTACACAGAACTTCCGTTTATCGTTCCTTCGAGTTCATGCTACATACCAGCAGCAACATGTCTGGAGGCTCTCCTTTATTCGCAGGAGCATATTCCACTCTGAACGTCATATGCTTTAAGTACCTGGTATAAGAGTCGAGTCTCATTAAGAAGAGTTCAAATCCCCGACTAGGTTAGAAACAAATAATTTTTAACCGCTCACTAGTGTTGGAGACTGACGAGTATTCAGTCCGCATTACTCCCGCCTCCCCCTTCCCCCAACTTTGTTTGCCTTGTATCCACTCACTAGCGGTTTTGTAGAATTCTCTAGCGCCTCCATGTACACCTAATCAATAGATTGTCATCCGAAAATCTCTTCACCCAGAGATGAACCCCTTCAGCCAGGCATCATTGATGTAGACGCGCAAAGTAATAATTTGATAACTCCGGCTCCATGACATCGTGAACATTTTCCAGCCAGAGCTATGCTGTATGTATGGCCGTTGCTTCCACGTTGGGCTCCACCCACCATCATTCGTCTAAGTGTGAAATTTTTGTGTGATTCTGAAAGTATTAGGTGTGTTCAAAAAGATTATGTTTGAAGGCGTTGCTGCAATGTATATCCAATGCCGCACAACTCCGATGCCGGTATATAAGCAGCGATATTTAGGCTAGGGATGAGAGTGCCGTTTGTGTCTTTCTGACGTGCGTGTGATAAATGAACTGTTGATCTTTTTTTGGCTGCTGAAGAACAAACGCCAGCAGACATCTACTGAGGAATGAAGAATTTGTGTGGGGCAGCATGCCTGTCGAAAACCACTGTTGTGGAATTGTGCGCCAAGTTCTGCACTGGTCACGATTAGACCCAAGACGCCGGTCGAGCTGGCGGGCCAGCTAACTCAAATGGCGGACACTCGGGCACCCGAAGTATAATCCTAATCCCCCCCCCCCCCTCCCCATGCGGTTATTGTGCCTTCGGTCCCTTAAAAAAGTCCCTGACGGCTCGACGACTACTGTCGAGTGTGGTTGTGCGTCAGGCGGTTACAGACTTCTTCACGATATTTTGCCAATTAGGGATCTTCAACCTGACGTGTAGGTGGGATGATTGCCACAATGCTCGCGGCGATTTTGCCTGATTGGCATATCGATTCTAAACTGTATGGCCTTCGAGTGGAAACTTTTTGATCGTCTCTTATAATTTTACTTCCGTGCTGCGTATGATAAAGCTTAATCTTGTCGATATTTTCAGGAAGCATCATAAAAAATTAAGATATGGAAGGCATAGTACTGGTCTGACGCTAAGTATAATATTTCAAAAAAAATCGTTTGGGTGTGCATTTTGTTGCAGATTGAGAGACTGTGCCTCAGTTTAGTGTTTCAATGTAATTATTTGTGTTGTAGTTTTCTCTCTATTGTTTTATATGGTTCATTCGATCTGATATGAATCCAGCATTTGTATATCTACTGTCTTAGTACTGAGGAGAAACAGCCATTACTTATGTGCATGTAACGAACTTATGCTGTCAGAGTTAAGTCGAGGAGTTTCGTACTTAAAAGTACTGATAATTTTCAGAGAATCCCTGCAACAAATAGTTGCGAACGACGCGAAATGAAAATCTTCCATCGTCAGGCGTTCCAAATATTTGTCTACTCGCGATATTGTCACGTCCTACAATTATATGTTCGAAGCTTCACAGTATAGGCAAGAATCGTCGCCTAATATGTGCCACCGTTTTTACCAGTCCCCTAGAACCGAACAATCGGTAACTTTGTGTGACCGGAGGTAGCAAAGAAAACGTTGCCTACTTTCCTCTACCAACGTTAACTTGATACCAAAGCAGATTGCGAAGGGCGATTCAACAGTGTTTCGGCCACAGTTGTGACCGTAATGAAACAAAAAGATTAGCGCGTTTTGGGGATACATCTACTGTTGTTGTGGTCTCCAGTCCTGAGACTGGTTTGATGCAGCTCTTCATGCTACTCTAATGCTTTGTTAAACCCAAAAATCATATAATTTCAAACCACCGCGTTCCTCTAGGCATGCCGCTGTTGTAAATGGTACATACCCCCTTTGCACCCACAAGTGTGGTTGCTAACACAGTCAGTTACTGACACAGACCTATGTAAGTTACTTTTAGGTTGGTCTTAATACCGCAGTTTTTAGTATAGTACGGCTCTGCTTTCGGCGTGACACTCTTGCCTTCCTCAGGACCGAAGTTTTCTGCGGAAGACCAGATAACGCTGCAACTAGACTCTTTCGCGCACAGAACTGGTAAGAAGTGAAGGTCATGTTAATTGCTGAAGCAAACCATAGACGCAGTCGATGATTGACTTTATAGTTAGGTTTGACTACCAAACCACAGTGTTATGATTGTACCAGCAGTAGCTGCTGCTGTAACAGGCCGGGCGAGAACGCTTCCGTATGGAATTACACGTCGGTCATACCTGCTTCAATTGTACCGTGCCTAGTAGCCTAATTAAACAATCAGGTGCTCATGTCAATCTTCTGTTGATAATAAAACCCTTAATAACTACTCCAGTAGTTAACCAATTCATCTGCCAATCTACTGGCTGGCACTGGAAGATATAAAAGAGAGATTCCTGCTGGTCCAAACACGTGCATGCGATGAACGAAACCGAATGAGTTCCCTATCCACGAGGTCGGTATCCGATCACGTTTTCGGAGCCTAGTATCCGGTACAAACTCGTTCCCACGCGAAGATAACGCGTGGACTGGCGGTGTCAAAGCAAACATCTATTTGTGGGGCTTAGTCACCGACTGTTGCGACACTGGACTGCCGTCTTCCAGTCGTCTCCAGCTGCCACCTTTAAGACAGATGAAGCTCCTCACGATAGTTCGGGTCCTTCAGACAAACCAGCAATAGCGCTTCAAAACCACTTCGCCATTACAAGTTCGCGTCACGTAAGATCAGCAGTGAGGCCTCAGATCCTTTTTATTATTAGTAATCCATGTTACATGTATCGGGACCGGCAGTTCCACCAACAAAATTCCGCCGTGAGTCACCAAACGTGGCTGTGGCCTATTCTTCATAAACGTACGCATTGTAAGCTCCTTCGTCACTACATCGACTGTTGATAATTCAGTCGCTATACAGGACGAACCCGAAATCAGCCGAATAAATTTCCGAGGTTATTCAGAGATAATTTAGTGTAAGGTACCCTTGGCCCCGGGAGTAGACAACATTCTATTAGAAGTACTGACGGCCTTGGGAGAGCCAGTCCTGACAAAACTCTACCATCTGGTGAGCAATATGTATGAGACAGGCGAGTTACCCTCGGACTTCAAGAAGAATATAATAATCCCAATCCCAAAGAAAGCAGGTGTTGACAGATGTGAAAATTACCGAACTATCAGCCTAATAAGTCACAGCTGCAAAATACTAACACGAATTTCTACAGACGAATGGAAAAACTAGTAGAAGCCAACCTCGGGGAAGATCAGTTTGGATTCCGTAGAAACACTGGAACACGTGAGGCAATACTGACCTTACGACTTATCTTAGAAGAAAGATTAAGGAAAGGCAAACCTACGTTTCTAGCATTTGTAGACTTAGAGAAAGCTTTTGACAGTGTTGACTGGAATACTCTCACTCAAATTCTAAAGGTGGCAGGGGTAAAAAACAGGGAGCGAAGGATTAGATGGGTAGATCACATAACTAATGAGGAGGTATTGAAAAGAATTGGGGAGAAGAGGAGCTTTTGGCACATCTTGACTAGAAGAAGGGATCAGTTGGTAGGACATGTTCTGAGACATCGAGGGATCACCAATTTAGTATGGGAGACCAGCGTGGAGGATAAAAATCGTAGAGGGAGACCAAGAGATGAATACACTAAGCAGATTCAGAAGGATGTAGGCTGCAGTAGGTACTGGGAGATGAAGAAGCTTGCACAGGATAGAGTAGCATGGAGAGCTGCATCAAACCTGTCTCAGGACTGAAGACCACCACCACCACAACAACAACAACAACAACAACAACAAGTACAAGGCAAGATGATGAAAATTTAGAAAATGCGAAATACCTACAATACACTCTTCGTCTTGGGGCTGCAGCTCACTTTTTGGCCGTATTTGTTGTTAAGCAAATAGATTTTGAAAAGGATTCCGCCTGAAGCACGCCCTACTTTCTTGTTTCATCCATACTTGTTTCGCTGATGTTTCACCAAGGTCAGTGGATTTATTCTACGTATGAGACTAGGTAAAAAGTGCATGATAATATACACAGTTTTACGATTGTGATGATTATATTCATATCATTTTAATCAAAAATATATCTTAATAGTACATAATGATGTCCACGTAACTGTCTGTCGTGTGCAGTACAGCTGATATTTTTGTACAGTTTGTCATTTGCAGCTATAAGTGACAGTTGAATGAAAACGAGGCAACTGGAAAAAAGTAAGCAAACTATTTATTATTACCAAAGTGATTGCCATAACTGTTAATACAGTTACCCCACAGAGAGGGAAGATGGTCAATACATTGGGGAAAAATGTTTGCAGTCGCCTACGGAACGATGATTGCACCCAGTGGTGGACCTCTTACACCGAAGCAAATCAACGACGACGAATGTCTATTTTCAAGCCTCCGAAAATATGAAAATTGCGTGAGGAGAGATCTTGACTGTGTAAATGATGCGGAAGGGCTTCCCAGAGAAACTTCTGCAGCACAGTCGAGATAACAGACACGCCGGCTCTGGGAAAGTTATGATGACCGTTGTCTTTGACTGCAGTGGCCCGCTGCTCATTGACTTATTGGAACACGGCGCCGCAATTAACGTACAGCGGCACGTGGACACTTGGCAAACGTGAAGCGAGCCATCACGTACAAACGGCCAGGAATGTTGACGGACGGCGTCATTCTGTTGCTGGATAATGTCGGCCGACATTTTGCCACCTCGTATTCGGCAGGATCACGGTTCAATCCCGCGTCCGGCCATCCTGATCCGGGTTTTTTGTGATTTCCCTAAATCGCTTCAGGCAAATGCCAACTTCCTTCCCCATCCTTCCTAATCCGATGAGACCGATGACCTCGCTGTTTGGTCTCTTCCCCCAAATCGACCCAACCCAACCCATGTTGCCAAGGTTGTTTCGACTACGCTACAGAAGTTTCGGTTGGGAGATCTTAGACATCCTCCATACAGTCTTCATCTCTCCCAATGCAATTTCCATATTTTTGGAGCCCTGAAGAAAGGCATTTGTGGCCGGCGATTTGCTTCGAACGAAGAGGGGCACGTCTGGTGTAGTAGACAATGGCTGACATTTTTTCATGCAGTCATTAACCGTCTTGTCTCACAGTTGGATAAATGCACTGAAGCGACAAAGAAACTGGTATAGGCATGACAATTCAAATACAGAGATATGTAAACAGGCAGAATAGGGTGCTGCGGTCGGCAACCCCCATATAACACAAGTGTCTGGCGCAGTAGCTAGATCGGTTACTGCTGATACAATGGCAGGTTATCAAGATTTAAGTGAGTTTAAACGTGGTGTTATAGTCGGAACAGAGCATCTCCGATGTAGCGGCGAAGTGGAGATTTCCCTTACGACATTTCACGAGTGTACTGTGAATATCAGGAACCCAGTAAAGCATCAGATCTCCGACATCGCTGTGGACGGAAAAAGATCCTATAAAAACGGGACTAACGACGACAATAGAATCGTTCAACGTGACAGAAGTGCAACCCTTCCGCAAACTGCTGCAGATTTCAGTGCTGGGCCATTAACAACTGTCAGCATGCGAACCATTCAACGAAATATAGTATGGGCTTTCGGAGCCGAAGGCCCACTCGTGTAGCCTTGATGACAGCACGAAACAAAGATTTACACCTCGCCTGGGCGCGTCAACACCGACATTGAACTGTTGATGCTGGAAACATGTTGCCGGGTCGGAGGAGTCTCGTTTCAAATTGTATCGAGCGGATGGACGTGTACGGGTATGGAGATAACCTCATGAAGCCATGGACACTACATTTCAAGAGGTGACTGTTCACGCTGATAGAGGCTCTGTAATAGTGTGAAGCGTATGCAATTGAAGTAATATCGGACTCCTGATACGACTCTGACAGGTGACACATATGTAAGCATCCTGTGTGATGACCTGCATCTATTCATGTCCACTGTGCATTCCGAAAAACTTGGAAAATTCCAGCAGGACAATGCGATAACCCACACGTCCAGAATTGCTGCAGAGTGGCTCCAGGAACACTCTTCTGAGTTTAAACACTTCCGCTGGCCACCAAACACCCCAGAAATGAACATTATAGAGCATATCTGGGATGCCTTGCAACGTGCTGTTCAGAAGAGATCTCCACCCTCTCATACTCTCACGGACTTAGGAACAGCCCTGCAGGGTTCATGGTGTCAATTCCCTCCAGCACTACTTCAGACCTTAGTCGAGTCCAAGGTACGTCGTGTTAAGGTACTTTTGCGTGCTCGCGGGGGCCCTACACGATATTAGGCAGTTGTATCAGTTTCTCTGGTTCTTCAGTCTATATTAACAGTTATGGCAATTAGTTTGAAATATTAATCAATTTCTTTCCTTTTTTCTATCTGTTTGGTTTTCATTTGACTGGCCTTTATGATAAGGATTTCTGTATAGTACATTGCTTGCATTGCATGAAAAAGTTAGGCCTAACATGACTCTATTGTTGTTTATTACGATTACACTATATTACACAAGTTATTTAAGTTTTATATTCTGCTGCTATGTTAGTTATCTTTTATCATTTCTTTGCTAAGTTGTTTATTGAAATTTAACTGTCAATAATTATTTAATGTAATTTTTTTGAAACTCTGATACCTTATTCTACCACTTTTAGTAATGTACTACAAAGTTTTCGTTACTCTCGCAAATGAAACGGTGACACTGTCACTACGATGCAGCGATCACGAAACTGTTGGTAAATTATGAAATTATTAGTGCCAAATATTTTTCATTCGCAGCATGGTGCTTACGATACTGCAGTGCTATTCGTAGCCAAACGTTGTATATCTGTCGATAGTGCAAAAGGCACTGAAACCGGACACATGTTAATAAAAATTCTTGCTATCAAAATAGAAATGTATTTTTGTATTACTTTCGTGAATCGTGATGGTATATTTTTTTCTCCTTTACTTTAACTGCTTGCTTTCGTTGTACATGCGTCGCCGTCACCAACTAATAGCATGTTGAAACATTTCACCATTGCGTTGGTTCTGTCAGACGTCAGTAGTTACGATTATGAAAACAGTTACTTCATTTAGAGGAAATGTTTGTGTCACTAGCAATCGTATTTGCTGCATACACGGTATATTTTTTTAATGTCCTATCAGCGGGTGCAATTTTTAATGATATGTTATTGCCGACAGACCTGCCTCTTTGAGTGTTTCATCAGAGTCTACTGACGTCCGTTCCTCGAATCCGTATCAGAGTTAATTTCATGTCTCATTAATTTTGCGGGTCATTGCAATCTGTCTCTGTCTTTCTAAGGTCTCAGTCTCAAAGTTCACGGTTGAGATCATTTACTGCTAAATCGTATCGCAAAACACAATGATAAAAATTGCCATTCCATCGTAGTGTAGTAGCTTATTTCCTTCAAGTTCTCTTTATTTTCCGTCAGCGTTTCTGCAAGATGTGTGGTATCGTATACGCTCGACTGTGCGGGCAATGTACATAAGGAGTACAATGATGAAGACACGTGCATTACACGTGAAAGTGGTACTGAAACAGGTGTCGAGCTATGTAATTCATCATTCTTGTAGGACAGGGAACCACAAATTCTGTCTCCAGTGAAACGTAATAAAGGACAATCGTTGTCCAAGGAGCTGGTTCTAAACACAATTATGTACGTGAAAGATTATCTGCAGCATAGTAAAATAAAAAAGTTATGAACAGCAATATGATCGTGTTGTGCACAAGGTAAAACTACGGATATTCAAGGGAGGACAAGGCGCACTTGTTACAAAAACTGGTGTTCGCGCTTTTCAAGGATACTCGATACAATTTACAAAATGTGCACGATAGTGACCTACAACGTTATGTGCATAAAAGTGCGCGCAACGTAGTTACAGCTATTTCAAGGGAAGCAGTGTCCCCTCCCAGGGGACACCGCCTTATAGTAGGCACCTTCAGTGCCGGGCGGGAGGGTTTGCGTGCTTCGGTGAAGTCGAGAGCTATGCCGGCGGTAGCATAGCTACTGGCAGGGTCTCCTCTCCCAAGCCGGTCTGGTCTCGACAGAGGAGCCAGACAAAGTGTGCCCCACAACATAGGGCAGGGAGGGTTCCAGAGGCGCAGTGAAGCCAGCTTCCCTAGAGGAGTAAACCTCATACAAATCCTGGTGCTCCAGGTTGGGGGTTGGGCATGGGGCTAATAACCCCATACTGTAAAAAAAAGAATATTACGGAAATTCAACAGAAGCCTCGGAAACTGGATGGAAAGCATGTATCACGACCCCGGCAAAGGAAACGGATAAAGGATCTAACTGTAGCATCGTGGAATGTGAGGACAATGCATCAGCCTGGAAAAATGAAAGAAATAGCCAATGAAATTTTAAAATTCAAATATGATATTGTAGGGCTACCCCCCCCCCCCCCCCCCCCCCCCAGAACCATGTACCTTGCCGTTGGTGGGGAGGCTTGCGTGCCTCAGCGATACAGATAGCCGTACCGTAGGTGCAACCACAACGGAGGGGTATATGTTGAGAGGCCAGACAAACGTGTGGTTCCTGAAGAGGGGCAGCAGCCTTTTCAGTAGTTGCAAGGGCAACAGTCTGGATGATTGACTGATCTGGCCTTGTAACAATAACCAAAACGGCCTTGCTGTGCTGGTACTGCGAACGGCTGAAAGCTAGGGGAAACTACGGCCGTAATTTTTCCCGAGGGCATGTAGCTTTACTGTATGATTAAATGATGATGGCGTCCTCTTGGGTAAAATATTCCGGAGGTAAAATAGTCCCCCATTCGGATCTCCGGGCGGGGACTACTCAAGAGCATGTCGTTATCAGGAGAAACAAAACTGGCGTTCTACGGATCGGAGCGTGGAATGTCAGATCCCTTAATCGGGCAGGTATGTTAGAAAATTTAAAAAGGGAAATGGATAGGTTGAAGTTAGATATAGTGGGAATTAGTGAAGTTCGGTGGCAGGAGGAACAAGACTTCTGGTCAGGTGACTACAGGGTTATAAACACAAAATCAAATAGGGGTAATGCAGGAGTAGGTTTAATAATGAATAGGAAAATAGGAATGCGGGTAAGCTACTACAAACAGCATAGTGAACGCATTATTGTGGCCAAGATAGATACGAAGCCCACGCCTACTACAGTAGTACAAGTTTCTATGCCAACTAGCTCTGCAGATGACGAAGAAATTGAAGAAATGTATGATGAAATAAAAGAAATTATTCAGATTGTGAAGGGAGACGAAAATTTAATAGTCATGGATGACTGGAATTCGAGTGTAGGAAAAGGGAGAGAAGGAAACATAGTAGGTGAATATGGATTGGGGGACAGAAATGAAAGAGGAAGCCGCCTGGTCGAATTTTGCACAGAGCACAACATAATCATAACTAACACTTGGTTTAAGAATCATGAAAGAAGGTTGTATACATGGAAGAACCCTGGAGATACTAAAAGGTATCAGATAGATTATATAATGGTAAGACAGAGATTTAGGAACCAGGTTTTAAATTGTAAGACATTTCCAGGGGCAGATGTGGACTCTGACCACAATCTATTGGTTATGACCTGTAGATTAAAACTGAAGAAACTGCAAAAAGGTGGGAATTTAAGGAGATGGGCCCTGGATAAACTAAAAGAACCAGAGGTTGTACAGAGATTCAGGGAGAGCATAAGGGAGCAATTGAAAGGAATGGGGGAAATAAATACAGTAGAAGAAGAATGGGTAGCTTTGAGGGATGAAGTAGTGAAGGCAGCAGAGGATCAAGTAGGTAAAAAGACGAGGGCTAGTAGAAATCCTTGAGTAACAGAAGAAATATTGAATTTAATTGATGAAAGGAGAAAATATAAAAATGCAGTAAGTGAAACAGGCAAAAAGGAATACAAACGTCTCAAAAATGAGATCGACAGGAAGTGCAAAATGGCTAAGCAGGGATGGCTAGAGGACAAATGTAAGGATGTAGAGGCCTATCTCACTAGGGGTAAGATAGATACCGCCTACAGGAAAATTAAAGAGACCTTTGGAGATAAGAGAACGACTTGTATAAATATCAAGAGCTCAGATGGAAACCCAGTTCTAAGCAAAGAAGGGAAAGCAGAAAGGTGGAAGGAGTATATAGAGGGTCTATACAAGGGCGATGTACTTGAGGACAACATTATGGAAGTGGAAGAGGATGTAGATGAAGATGAAATGGGAGATATGATAATGCGTGAAGAGTTTGACAGAGCACTGAAAGACCTGAGTCGAAACAAGGCCCCCGGAGTAGACAATATTCCATTGGAACTACTGACGGCCGTGGGAGAGCCAGTCCTGACAAAACTCTACCATCTGGTGAGCAAGATGTATGAAACAGGCGAAATACCCTCAGACTTCAAGAAGAATATAATAATTCCAATCCCAAAGAAAGCAGGTGTTGACAGATGTGAAAATTACCGAACTATCAGCTTAATAAGTCACAGCTGCAAAATACTAACACGAATTTCTACAGACGAATGGAAAAACTAGTAGAAGCCAACCTCGGGGAAGATCAGTTTGGGTTCCGTAGAAACACTGGAACACGTGAGGCAATACTGACCTTACGACTTATCTTAGAAGAAAGATTAAGGAAAGGCAAACCTACGTTTCTAGCATTTGTAGACTTAGAGAAAGCTTTTGACAATGTTGACTGGAATACTCTCTTTCAAATTCTAAAGGTGGCAGGGGTAAAATATAGGGAGCGAAAGGCTATTTACAATTTGTACAGAAACCAAATGGCAGTTATAAGAGTCGAGGGACATGAAAGGGAAGCAGTGGTTGGGAAGGGAGTAAGACAGTGTTGTAGCCTCTCCCCGATGTTGTTCAATCTGTATATTGAGCAAGCAGTAAAGGAAACAAAAGAAAAATTCGGAGTAGGTATTAAAATTCATGGAGAAGAAATAAAAACTTTGAGGTTCGCCGATGACATTGTAATTCTGTCAGAGACAGCAAAGGACTTGGAAGAGCAGTTGAATGGAATGGACAGTGTCTTGAAAGGAGGATATAAGATGAACATCAACAAAAGCAAAACAAGGATAATGGAATGTAGTCTAATTAAGTCGGGTGATGCTGAGGGAATTAGATTAGGAAATGAGACACTTAAAGTAGTAAAGGAGTTTTGCTATTTGGGGAGCAAAATAACTGATGATGGTCGAAGTAGAGAGGATATAAAATGCAGGCTGGCAATGGCAAGGAAAGCGTTTCTGAAGAAGAGAAATTTGTTAACATCCAGTATTGATTTAAGTGTCAGGAAGTCATTTCTGAAAGTATTCGTATGGAGTGTAGCCATGTATGGAAGTGAAACATGGACGATAAATAGTTTGGACAAGAAGAGAATAGAAGCTTTCGAAATGTGGTGCTACAGAAGAATGCTGAAGATTAGATGGGTAGATCACATAACTAATGAGGAAGTATTGAATAGGATTGGGGAGAAGAGAAGTTTGTGGCACAACTTGACCAGAAGAAGGGATCGGTTGGTAGGACATGTTCTGAGGCATCAAGGGATCACCAATTTAGTATTGGAGGGCAGCGTGGAGGGTAAAAATCGTAGAGGGAGACCAAGAGATGAATACACTAAGCAGATTCAGAAGGATGTAGGTTGCAGTAGGTACTGGGAGATGAAAAAACTTGCACAGGATAGAGTAGCATGGAGAGCTGCATCAAACCAGTCTCAGGACTGAAGACCACAACAACAACAACAACAACAAGGGCTACAGGAAATAAGATGGCAGGGGAATGGGCAGATAGATAAACCTGATTACTCATTGGTATATAGTGGACCAGAAGAAAGAACAGGCCAACTTGGAACAGGGTTTATAATAACTAGGGAAGTTAGGAAAAGCCTTCTAGAATTTGAACCTATAAATGAAAGGATGTGCAGACTCAGACTAAAAGGTAAATTTAGGAATATATCAATAGTTAATGCACATGCACCAACAGGGGAAAAAGAAGATATAATTAAAGAACAGTTCTACGAAGACTTGGAAAAAGTATGCTGTGCAGTACCTAAATATGACCTGATGCTAGTAATAGGAGATTTTAATGCAAAAATAGGGAGGAATGAACATCCATATGGAGTTTCTGGAAAATATTCACTACATGAAGAAAACAATGAGAATGGAGACTTACTATGCCAATTCGCAGCAAGGAATAATATGATTATTAAAAGTACCTGCTTTCCACATAAAAGGATCCATCTGGGTACTTGGAAGTCTGCAGCCAATGGAGTAGTCAATCAGATGGACCATATTTTAGTGATTGCACGCCACTCCACGTCAGTTACGGATGTACGGAGCTGCAGAGGACCAACCTGTGATTCAGACCACTTTTTGATAAAATCACTCTTGAGAGAGAAACTGTCACTAACAAAGGGCAACAGAATGGGAAAGATGATGAAATGGAATTCAGACAAACTGAACATTCCTGATGAAGTAAAAAAATACCAAGTAACACTAAGCAGAAAGTTGAGCAATGAAGAGACCACAGTAGGAGTAGATGAAAGGTGGAACAGGTTTGAAAAAGCCATTAAGGATGCTGCAGAGGAAATAATAGGCATAAGAAGGAACAGAAGAACCCAGGAGTGGTTTGATGAAGATTGCAGGTCAGCAATAGAGGAAAAGAACAGGGCAAGAACAAAAGTGCTACAGAGAGAAACCAGAAATAATGTGGAACAATATAGAGAATTAAGGAGAAGAGCTAACAGACTGTGCAAGAGAAAGAAAAGAGAGTGGAATAAGAAGAAATTTCAAGAACTAGAAGAACTAAAGGAACAGAGTGAAATAAGAAAGTTCTATCATGCCATAGGCAAAATGAAGAATAGATTCCAACCAAAAACAACGGCCTGTTCCAGTAAAGATGGGAAAATGATAAGGGAGGAAGAACAGATAGTGGGAAGGTGGGCAGAGTATTTCAAAGATACACTAAGCACCAGCCTAGAAGATGAAGAGACAGCTGCACAGGAGGGAAGAGTGGAGCTGGAAGTAGACAATGAAACCAATGAGGCAAGGAAGCCAACTCTACAAGAGGTCTCCCAGGCTGTGCACAAGTCAAAAAACAATCGAGACCCTGGGGAAGACAGCATAATTGCTGAATTAATAAAAACTGGTGGTGAGGCTGTAATAAAGGAACTGCACACATTAATATCAGATATATGGGAAACAGAAACTATGCCAGATAATTGGAAAATTGGAATAATAGTCCCCATTTATAAGAAAGGGGACAGAACAGCATGTGAAAACTATAGAGGTGTAACACTCCTAAGTACAGCTTATAAGATCTTCACAAGTATATTAAACGAAAGGATACAGAAGTGTGCAGAAGGCATACTAGGGGAATATCAGTGTGGCTTTCGACCAGGCAGAGGAACAACTGATCAAATATTTGTGATAAGGCAAATGATGGAAAAGTTCTATGAATTTGATATAGATCTGCATTTCTTATTCATCGATTTCAAACAAGCCTTTGACAGCATAAATCGGCAAGAACTATACAGAGTACTGAAAGAAGTTGGTATATGTGCTAAATTAATAAGACTAATCAAAATGACAATGACAGAGACAAGAGCAAAAGTAAAGGTCCTTAGCAGAACAAGTGATAGCTTTGACTTTAATAAAGGTGTGAAGCAAGGGGATAGTCTCTCCACTGTCCTATTCAACATAGCCCTGCATAGTGCAGTAAATAAAATCAACAAAAGAGGCACCATATTTATGAAAACTAGCCAGATATGTGCATACGCTGATGACATTGCTATAGTAGGAAGAAATACCAATACACTCCTAGAAACATACCGGGCAATGGAAACAGAAGCCTTAAAAATTGGCCTCATAGTAAATGAAAACAAAACAAAACATATGGTAATGTCACAATCTGAGGCCAGAAGAACCCCTAAAAACCTTAACATCAATGGGAAATGCTGCAATGAAGTGTCCTCTTTTAACTACTTGGGAGCCCTAATAACAAATGATAACAGTATTGGAAAGGCTATAAGGGAAAGAATACAAGCAGGAAACAGAGCTTACTTTGCAAAACTGCAGTTTTTCAAAAATAGCCTTGTTACAAGAAAAACTATACTGCTAATATATAATTCCCTAGTCCGCCCAGTTATCACGTACGGCTCAGAGGTATGGACGTTGACAGAACACGATAAAAATGCTCTAAGAAGCATTGAGCGGAAAATACTACGCAAAATCTATGGGCCAATAAGGGAGGAAGAAGGCTGGAGAATACGCTACAATACCGAATTACAAGAGTTAATACAAGGCAGGGACATAGTAAAATTTGTGAAATCACAGCGAATACGATGGCTAGGACACTTGGAGAGAATGGCAGAGGAGAGAATCCCAAAGAAAATGATGAAAGGTATGATCCATTCAGTTAGGCGAAAAGGGAGACCTAGAAGAAGATGGATCGATGAGGTAATAATGGATATCACCAATATGGGAGTCCGGGGGTGGAAAAGAGCAGCAAATAACCGAGAAGTGTGGAGGAAGATTGTTGAAGAAGCCAAGGCTCACCAAGGGCTGTAGAGCTACTGAAGAAGAAGAAGAAGAAGTAGACGGTTGTATAACTTCAAACAACGCTACAGAATTGGAAGACGTAAGATAACGAAATTTCAAACAAAGCGTCAACTTGACGATGCATAGCAACTGCAGAATCGGCCTGAAAATTTGTAGGTGATATAAACAAACTTATACCACCGTTCGAAAGGGACTCTGGAAATTAGAGGTACCAAGAGAGTTGTAGATCAACCAATATCAATGCCTTAACGCATTCGTATACAATTATATCGACTGTTAATCTGGATGGTAAATTGACTAGAAAGTTATCTATTGTGTTGAGAAAAGTTGGAGGTACTCTTCCCGCTAAGATTTTTTCCCGTGTACGTGACCTTTCTAGGGCAGTAGGGAATATTTACGTCAGTGGAAGCAAGAGGGCAAAATGAGCGTAAGACAATTACACATATGGTGTGCACTGCTTTTGGCCAATAGCTGGCCAAAATAACTTGCTTTTGCTTGATTCCTGATCTGAGTATAAAAATCGTACTCCCTTAGAGCAAAATATCCCTTCTGAAAAATGTGTGACATTGCAATTCATACCACCAGGAACCACTGGACAGATCCACCTTTGGGTGTTCGTTTTTTCCGTGCCTGTAAAACATATTATCGCACTATATGCAGATATGCCTTAAACTGTAGCCAGTTTCATGATAATCTCCACGGCAGACTGTTTCGCATTTGGTTGTATGCCATCATAGTCTATCCTCATCACCCCGTCATACCGATATGATTCCACACTGAAGCGCCAAAGCAACTGTTATGGGCATATATATTCAAATACAGAGATATGTAAACAGGCAGAAGACTGCGCTGCGGTCGGCAACGCCTATATAAGACAAAAAGTGTCTGGCGCAATTGTTAGATCGGTTACTGCTGCTACAATGACGGGTTATCAAAACTAAAGTGAATTTGAACGTGGTGTTATACTCGGCGCACGAGCGATGGAACACAGCATCTCCGAGGTAGCTGTGAAATGCGGATTTCCTCATACGATCATTTCATTAGTGTACCGTGCATATTAGGAATATCCTGCAAGAATGGGACCAACGACGACTGAAGAGAATCGTTTAACGTGACAGAAGTGCATCCCTTCCGCAAATTACTCCAGATTTCAATGCTGAGACATCAACAAGTGTCAGCGTATGAACCATTCAACAAAACATCATCGATATGGGGTTTTGGAGCCTAAGGTCCACTCGTGTACCCTTGATGACTGCACGACACAAAGCTTTACGCCTCGCCTGGGCCCTTCAACGCCGACATTTGACTGTTGATGACTGGAAACATGTTGCCCGGTTGGAGGAGACTCGTTTCAAATTGTATCGAGCGGATGGTCGTGTGTGGGTATGGAGACACCCTCGTGACTCCAAGGACCCCGGATATCAGCAGATGACTGTTCAAGCTGGTGGAGGCTCTGTAAGGTATCGGGGGTGTGCAGTTGGAGTGATATGGGACCCCTGATACGTCGAGACATGACTGTGACTGGCGACACGTCCGTAAGCATCCTATCTGATCACCTGCATCCATTCAAGTCCATTGTGCATTCCGACGGATTTGCACAATTCCAGCAGGACAATGCGACACTCCACACGGCCAGAACTGCTACAGAGTGGCTCCAGGAACACTCTTCCGAGTTTAAACACTTCCGCTGGCCACCAAACTCCCCAAACATGAACATTATTGAGCATATCTGGGATGCCTTGCAACGTGCTGTTCAGTAGAGATCTCCACCCCCTCGTACTCTTACGGATTTATGGACAGGCCTGCAGAATTCATGGTGACAGTTCCGTGCAGCACTACTTCACACATTAGTCGAATCCATGCCACATCGTGTTGCCGCACTTCTGCGTGCTCGCGCGGGCCTACACGATATTAGGCGGGTGTACCAGTTTGATTGGCTCTTCAGTGTACATGCAATCTGTAAGAGTGGGTATCTAGCTGAACGTCCTGCATGATTTGTAACTCCCAAGGAGTTCGTCTTCGATCTTGATGGTACGTACCTTTGTGTTCACTGTGGCGTGCCTTTTTTATTCGGTTTTCGTGATGCTGGTTAATGGTTTGTTTTCGACATTTCTTGAACCTCGACGATGTCCATTTTGTGAATGTTGTACATACTCGTACATCCCACAGAAGGTTGACCTCTGCAGCTCCCTGACTCTCCTTCCCTGTCGCCCTCCTGATGCACATAGTGAGCCAACATTTTTTTCTGTCATAATGTTAACAAAACACTTTTTCAAATGAGTCTTACTAAAGATTGAACTTTCGACCTCCCGTTCAAGAGGTTGGCTTTTAGTAGCTTACTAATCCACAAATGGAAAGCTGTATAGTAACGATTCTTCGTGTCATGGATTCAACAAGTCTGTGGTAGGTTGTTGGAGGTAGATGGGAACAAGTGTCCAAGGATAGGTCGAGTCGTTCCCTTAAATTGCTAGCTGGTGGTTTGCGGGTGCAGAGCTGTTGCCCCATAGCGACCCAGAAGTGTTCCATCGGGCTCAGCCCAGGCGAATTTGGTTACCAAGGCATCAGCATGAGGTCTCCATCAAGCTCTTCAAACTAATGAAACATTTCTGTTGTGGCAAGGACATTTATCCCACTGGAAGATGTCATCGCCGCTGGGGAAGACATCAAGCCTTAATGGATGCAGGTGGTTCGCTACAGTGTTCACGTAGTCCACAGGTGCCATGGTGCCTTCGGTTACTACCACAGGTCCCATGGAACACCAGGTGAATGTCCCCCACCGCATTATACTGCCACCGTCGGCCTGCGTCTGTGATGCGATAAATGTTTCAAGCAGCCGTTTCTGGATGATGGTGTATCTATCTGGACACCACTGTCGACCTAGTGAATCAAGAAACATGATTCATAGGACCAGTTAAAACGTTTCTACTGACAATTGCCCAGTCTCGATGATCCCGTGCCCTCTGCAAAGTAACTGGCATGTCATTAGGCAACGCGGGAACACGTAGTGGTCGTTTGCCGCAAAATTCCATGGTCAACAGTTTGTGCTGAGCATGTTCTCCTAAACACTAATGACTGCACCAACATTGTACTCTGTCGTTAGTTGTGACGCAGATAGCTGTCTATCCTGCATTACAGAGAGGGCACGCCTCCGACGTCCACCTTTTGTGATGAGACTTAGCGTCGCCTACTGGTGATATCACCGCCCTTCAAAACTTTCCATAGATGCTCACGACAGTCGCAGCAGTAGCGTCGCCGTTTCCGAGATGATATTTTCCAATGGCCGGGCTATAACAACATGACCTTTGTCAAAGTCGCTTATGTCATTGGAGTTGCCAATTAGTGGCCCCTATCGTTGCTAGAATGATCCCCTATTCGTCTCTGCTCAGCTTGTAGACTTTGCTTAGGCGCTACGTGCCCATAACGCCACCATCGGTATTCAACCTCGCGATGGAGATCGGTCATAATGTTTGGGCTCATCAGCGGCGGTATTGTGACAGTATTTTCCAGTAGTAAGAAAATTCACTCTCTTTTTATATTTTCTAATGCAGTGTTTTTATCAGTATATAAAACAGTTTTGAAGGCGCTGAATTAAATCTTGGTGTACCCTTGAATAACAGCCGTCTGTTAGGACGAAACGTCTTAGAACAGTTCCTGGGCACAAATGGAGGCTTCCAATACATATACGTTAATGTGTAATCGTATCCTTCCCCCAACTTATACCATTCTGTTGAAGGAAGAGGAGGTCAGTAAAGTCAGATTGTGAGTTGTAACTGGTCAGGGATGGTGAAGGAAACATCCAGAGTCCTTTTTAAAAGAGACGATCTGGCATTATTCATCTTGGGAAGCCACGGAAAGCCAAAGTTTAGGTGACGTACAGGGATTTTACCACCACTCATTCCTAATAAGAAACCAGTGCCTTAACATCAATCTCATTTCATGGTGGGAAAAGAGATCTGCTATTTGAGATTTGCACTCGACAGGCGTTAGTATGGCTAGCACAGTTTGTGTGAGAAAAGCTGTACGGATGTAATGTAGAGTTTCGTGAAAAGAAACAATATCACTAGTCTGTGATGTCGGCATTAAAACAATCTGTAATTGGTGGCTAGTGGTTCCAGAAATGCGTGGTCTACCCGATGAACTGAGATGCAACGTATCAAAGTTGGTAGGTTTACTCTGGAGCTGGTGAAAGTATGGACTACTCTTCTATTCTGAAACAATGACTAGAGGAATTGCTGTTCTACAGCCAGTTGCCAATCGCAGAACACGGACAGTTCTTCAATGAAATCTGATTTGCAGTAGATGCTGCCTGATTTTTTTCTTTTGTTTTTCTGGGTCTGAAACATCCACTGAGTTGGACTCGAGGTGAATTTCATTCTGTCGCAGCAGTTCGAGGAATGTACTACATGAGTTGGTCCAGGAGGCAAGCAGGTGTTAAACCCAAATTGATTGGCGATTTACTAAGAAAAGATTAAGATGCGCAAGAGACCCACAACTGGCCCAGATCAGCGTAGTTTGTGCTCTGTAATAATTAACGCTTTGTCCATGTGTCACTACATCCTAACTGAACTGTACTGTAAACATCAGTACTCGGGGTGACGCAAGTCTCTAGCGCCAATATTATACAAACTGTAGAGGATCATTAACTGAGAAGTTTGAAACATAATGTTTGGAAATTAGTATTCAGTTCTTTTTATTGACATAAACATCTTACACCTTATAACTGTAACTTGAGCTCATAGCAAACGTTCAAAACTACGACCTCCAATGTTAATGCATGTATCACAGCAGAACCCATTGACAGAACTGATGCTGGGTTAAGCAGAACTTGCTTACACACGTTATTTATCATAGGGATCTAATTGCCGTTCCATCAGTACTTGGATAGTTATGTTGGTACCATAGATCACATTCATGAAAAACTTCTAACGTGGGACGTGTTAGTCGGCCAAAAGTTTCTATAGACAATTAGAAAAAAAGTTACTCAGTTTTGTAGTTCACCAATTATTTCTATTCAGGAATTACTCTATGATATAGAAGAATTGTTATAGAAAAATATTATAATATACATTTGAAAACTCTTCTGCTGTATGCCAAACATTTTATTTCCCTGGGCAGATTCTCAAAAAATTTCATAGCTGAGTAGTGCACAGCTTTCAGCGAAGAAGTTAAATTCGCTTCTAACATTACATTGATGAACATGTCTACTATTTTCAGTCTGCAGTTTAAAACATCAATGAATTCAAATATGCAAAATACTTCGACTTATTGATTACGGTTTACCTAAAGATGGGAATTGTCCTTATCGCAAGAGTAACTGAATATAAACATTTTGGCACATCTACGATCTAGTTATTTCAATTTAAGGTTTTTGTTAATATACACTCCCAAGAACTTAGTACTTACCCTGTTTATTACTATTTATTGCTGAAAACTAAATTCATATTAGGTGGGGTATTTTTAACTGTGAAAAGTAGATCTAGCATTGTCACCTCAAACAAGTGATTTTCGAGAACCTGTTGCTTGTATGATACAGTTTCTAGAAATTTTCTATCCATAACGATAAATTTCCTGAAGAGGGGCAGCAGCCTTTTCAGTAGTTGCAGGGGCAACAGTCTGGATGATTGAGTAACCTGGCCTTGCAACATGAACCAAAACGGCCTTGCTGTGCAGGTACTGCGAACGGCTGAAAACAAGAGGAAACTGCGGCCGTAATTTTTCCCGAGGGCATGCAGCTTTACTGTATGGACAAATGATGATGGCGTCCTCTTGGGTAAAATATTCCGGAGGTAAAATAGTCCCCCATTCGGATCTCCGGGCGGGGACTACTCAAGAGGACGTCGTTATCAGGAAAAAGAAAACTGGCGTTCTACGGATCGGAGCGTGGAATGTCAGATCCCTGAACCGGGCAGGTAGATTAGAAAGTCTAAAAAGGGAAATGCATAGGTTAAAGTTAGATATAGTGGGAATTAGTGAAGTACGGTGGCAGGAGGAACAAGACTTTTGGTCAGGTGAATACAGGGTTATAAATACAAAATCAAATAGGGGTAATGAATAAAAAAATAGGAGTGCGGGTAAGCTACTACAAACAGCATAGCGAACGCATTATTGTGGCCAAGATAGACACGAAGCCCCGCCTACTACAGTAGTAGAAGTCTATATGCCAACTAGCTCTGCAGATGATGAAGAAATTGAAGAAATGTATGATGAGGTAAAAGAAATTATTCAGCTAGTGAAGGGAGACGAAAATTTAATAGTCATGGGTGACTGGAATTCGAGAGTAGGAAAAGGGAGAGAAGGAAACATAGTAGGTGAATATGGATTGGGGCCAAGAAATGAAAGAGGAAGCCGCCTGGTAGAGTTTTGCACAGAGCATAACTTAATCATCGCCAACACTTGATTCAAGAATCATGAAAGAAGGTTGCATACATGGAAGAATCCTAGAGATACTAGAAGGTATCAGATAGATTATATAATGGTAAGACAGAGATTTAGGAACCAGGTTTTAAATTGTAAGACATTTCCAGGGGCAGGTGTGGACTCTGACCACAATCTATTGGTTATGAACTGTAGATTAAAACTGAAGAAACTGCAAAAAGGTGGGAACTTAAGGAGACGGAACATGGATAAACTGACTAAACCAGAGGTTGTACAGAGTTTCAGGGAGAGCATAAGGGAACAATTGACAGGAATTGGGGGGAAAGAAGTACAGTAGAAGAAGAATGGGTAGCTCTGAGGGATGAAGTAGTGAAGGCAGCAGAGGATCAAGTAGGTAAATGGACGAGGGCTAGTAGAACTCCTTGGGTAACAGAAGAAATATTTAACTTAATTGACGAAAGGAGAAAATACAAAAATGCAGTAAATGAAGCAGGCAAAAAGGAATACAGACGTCTCAAAAATGAGGTCGACAGGAAGTGCAAAATGGCTAAGCAGGGATGGCTAGAGGACAAATGTAAGGATGTAGAGGCTTATCTCACTAGGGGTAAGATAGATATTGCCTACAGTAAAATTAAAGAGACCTTTGGAGAACAGAGAACCACTTGTATGAATATCAAGAGCTCAAATGGAAACCCAGTTCTAGTCAAACAAGGGAAAGCAGAAAGGTGGAAGGAGTATATAGAGGGTCTATACAAGGGCGATGTACTTGAGGACAATATTATGGAAATGGAAGAGGATGTAGATGAAGATGAAATGGGAGATATGATACTGCGTGAAGAGTTTGACAGAGCACTGAAAGACCTGAGTCGAAACAAGGCCCCCGGAGTAGACAACATCCCATTAGAACTACTGATGGCTTTGGGAGAGCCAGTCCTGACAAAACTCTACCATCTGGTGAGCAAGATGTATGAGACAGCCGAAATACCCTCACACTTCAGGAAGAATATAATAATTCCAATGCCAAAGAAAGCAGGTGTTGACAGATGTGAAAATTACCGAACTATCAGTTTAATAAGCCACAGCTGCATAATACTAACGCGAATTCTTTACAGACAAATGGAAAAACTAGTAGAAGCCGACCTCGGGGAAGATCAGTTTGGATTCCGTAGAAATATTGGAACACGTGAGGCAATACTGACCTTACGACTTATCTTAGAAGAAAGATTAAGGAAAGGCAAACCTACGTTTCTAGCATTTGTAGACTTAGAGAAAGCTATTGACAGTGTTGACTGGAATACTCTCTTTCAAATTCTGAAGGTGGCAGGGGTAAAATACAGGGAGCAAAAGGCTATTTACAATTTGTACAGAAACCAGATTGCAGTTATAAGAGTCGAGCGACATGAAAGGGAAGCAGTGGTTGGGAAGGGAGTGAGACAGGGTTGTAGCCTCTCCCCGATGTTATTCTATCTGTATATTGAGCAAGCAGTAAAGGAAACAAAAGAAAAATTCGGAGTAGGTATTAAAATCCATGGAGAAGAAATAAAAACTTTGAGGTTCGCCGATGACATTGTAATTCTATCAGAGACAGCAAAGGACTTGGAAGAGCAGTTTAACGGAATGGACAATGCCTTGAAAGGAGGATATAAGATAAACATCAACAAAAGCAAAACGAGGATAATGGAATGTAGTCGAATTAAGTCGGGTGATGCTGAGGGAATTAGATTAGGAAATGAGGCACTTAAAGTAGTAGAGTTTTGCTATTTGGGGAGCAACGGCAAGGAAAGCGTTTCTGAAGAAGAGAAATTTGTTAACATCGAGTATAGATTTAAGTGTCAGGAAGTCGTTTCTGAAAGTATTTGTATGGAGTGTAGCCATGTATGGAAGTGAAACGTGGACGATAAATAGTTTAGACAAGAAGAGAATAGAAGCTTTCGAAATGTGGTGCTACAGAAGAATGCTGAAGATTAGATGGGTAGATCACATAACTAATGATGAAGTATTGAAATGTTATGAGGCATGAAGGGATCACAAATTTAGCATTGGAGGGCAGCGTGGAGGGTAAAAATCGTAGAGGGAGACCAAGAGATGAATACACTAAGCAGATTCAGAAGGATGTGGGGTGCAGTATGTACTGGGAGATGAAGAAGCTTGCACAGGATAGGGTAGCATGGAGAGCTGCATCAAACCAGTCTCAGGACTGAAGACCACAACAACATCAACAACAACGATAAATTACTTCCAATTCTGATGGCACGTGTAGCGAAACTTAATTTTATCCATTCGTCAGTCTTTTCATGCACTGAACCGTATATTAAGTGTGTGTCTGCAAGTTCCTGTTACAGGTAATGCTCCATTTTTGATAGAGAGTCGTCAACTCTAAACGGTGATCTACTTCAGCGTGGGCTCGTCACAGACGTCTGTCTGTTGTTTTTCGATCTGGCGCCAGCAATGTTCGTTGGCAGGCAGTTGTCTGTTACGAAAGACAAGCAGTTCACATAGACGTGTATCACAAGTGTTGCTCATGCAAGATTTCGTACAGCCTGGAATATTTAAAGTCTACAATTTGTTCTGCACCTCAAAACACCCGTTTCAGCGCCTCTCTCATTATCGTAAGTTGGGCCTGTAACGTTAACTATACGATCAAAATTATCCGGGCACCCCTATGTGGTACAGAATAAACCACTACATGTCACGAGAAACGGACCCACCAACATAAAAGTAGATGGTGGTGGGAAGGTTACTGTGTTGTTAGTAGAGGAGCAGTAACGGTACAATGGATCCGTCCGCAGAGTCGGTGACCTAGATCGTGGACTAGCTGTTGGATATCAATTGAGTAGCAAAACAAATTCAAATGGCTCTGAGCACTATGGGACTCAACATCTGAGGTCATCAGTCCCCTAGACTTAGAATTACTTAGATCTAACTAACCTAAGGACATCACACACATACATGCCCGAGGCAGGATTCGAACCTGCGACCGTAGCAGCAACGGTCACAACGGCCGGCCTGTAAAAAATCCATCAGGAACATTTCAACCTTACCAAAGTTGCCCAGATCGACTGTTGGTGATGTCTTCGTGAAGTGGAAGCGCGAAGGAACAACCGCAACTAAACAAAGACCAGACACACCTCACGTACTGATGGACGGGGACCGTCGAACATTGTGGAGAATCGGTCTCAACAACCGCATGAAATCAGCGGAAGGAATGACTCGTGGATTCCAAAGCGCTACCGAAATCCCATCTTGCACAATAACTGTGCGAAGCGAGTTAAGAATGGGGTGTAATGGTCGAACAGCTCATAAGCCACACATTTCTGAAGTCAGTGCTAAACGACGCTAGGAGTGGAGTAAAGGGCGATGCCACTGGCCAGTGAATGATTGCAAACAAATGATTTGGACTGATGAATCACGCTACACTATGCGGAGGTACGGTGGAAGGGTCTGGATTTGGCGAATGCCTGGGAACGTTACCTGCCATCACGTGTAGTGCCAACAGCGAAGTGCGGAAGAGGTGGTGTTACAGTACGAGGGTTGTTTTTTTTTTGTGGTTAGGATGCATTATTGCGCTTAAGAAAACGCTGAAAGCGGATGGATACGATCACATGTTACAGCATTGTGTACTATGTGCTGTAGAGGAACAATTAGAAGATGACGACTGTTTGATCTACCACGAAAATGCAGCCTGTCATGAGGCAGCAACTGTGTGGCGATGGTTTCTGGACAATAACGTTCCTGAAATGGACTGGTCTGTTCGGAGTCCCGATCTGAACGCAAGGTAAAACCTTTGAGATGAGTTAGAGCATCGACTTCGCTCCAGACTTCATCGTGTAACATCACTACCCCATCTGCTTTCGGCTCTTGAGGGAGACTGGGCTGCCAATCTTCCACAGACATTCAGAAACTTCGTTGAAAGTGTCTCCAGCATATTTCACGCTGTCATAAAGAGGAAGGTTGCATACACCCCACATTATGTCCACTAACAGGGATCCAGATACGCTTGATCAGATAGTGTATACTGTCCATGACGTTGACAGTAGTGTTCCCCTTTTTATTCGTGAATAATTATATCGTCATGTGATACTTTTCCGATCAAGGATTCTCTATTTGACCGTCTATGTCACTGCTGCCAGCATTTTGTTCACTTTTCACCTCCCAAGATACAAAAGGAAAGAGAAACGGAGTCATTTCTCTTGTTGTTGTTGTTGTTCTTGTGTTGTTGTGTTCTTCAGTCCAGAGACTGGTTTGACGCAGCTCTCCATGCTACTCTATCCTGTGCAAGCTTCTTCATCTCCCAGTACCTACTGCAACCTACAGCCTTCTGAATCTGTTTAGTGTATTCATCTCTTGGTTTCCCTCTACAATTTTTACCCTCCATGCTGCCCTCCAATACTAAATTGGTGATCCCTTGATGCCTCAGAATATGCCCTACCAACCGATCCCTTCTTCTAGCCAAGTTGTGCCACAAATCTCTCTTCTCTCCAATTCTACTCAATACCTCCTCCTCTACCCATCTAATCTTCAGCCTTCTTCTGTAGCACCACATTTGAAAGCTTCTATTCTCTTTTTGTCTAAACTATTTATCGTCCACGTTTCACTTCGATACATGGCTACACTCCATACAAATACGTTCAGAAATGACTTCCTGACACTTAAATCTATACTCGATGTTAACAAATTTCTCTTCTTCAGAAACGCTTTCCTTGCTATTGCCATTGCCAGTCTACATTTTATATCCACACTACTTCGACCATCATCAGTTATTTTGCTCCCCAAATAGCAAAACTCATTTACTACTTTAAGCGTCTCATTTCCTAATCTAATTCCCACAGCATCACCCGACTTAATTCTACTACATTGCATTATCCTCGTTTTGCTTTTGTTGATCATCATCTTATATCCTCCTTTCAAGACACTGTCCATTCCGTTCAGCTGCTGTTCCAGGTCCTCTGCTGTCTCTGACAGAATTACAATGTTATAATCTCAAAGCTTTTATTTCTTCTCAATGGATTTTAATTGCTACTCAGAATTTTTCTTTTGTTTCCTTTACTGCTTGCTCAGTATACAGATTGAATAGCATCGGGGAGAGGCTACAACCCTGTCTCACTCCCTTCCCAATCACTGCTTCCCTTTCATGCCCCTTGACTCTTATAACTGCCATCTGGTTTCTGTACAAATTGTAAATAGGCTTTCGCTCCCTGTATTTTACCCCTGCCACCTTCATTTCTCTTATTTCACACAAAAGTATCAGACATTTTATATACCCTGCTAACTAGGCGCTAATGCTCCATTTTGACATTGCATGAAACACAATTTGAATACATCTGTGAGCGCACTTTGAAATGTCGGTGAATTCTGAAATAATTCGTTCATTAATTAGTCTTTGAATTGGGATATTGTAGTATCTCTTTGCACGAGTTCAGTCCATGAAGTAAATCACAATAAACTATAAAAGTCAAAATCAAACAAAAGCAAGAGGGAGACAAAAAAAATTACACACCCTGACTAACTTGGACATGTTTTATAAACATCGTGGAGGACGACGCGTCTGTTTGTTGGTTTTCATTGTGAGAGTCGCTTTTCTATGTTAGAAAGCCTCCTAAACATGGACACTTTTTCCTTAGGGGTCTGCGTGGGTACGAGGAAGGTGGTACCATCCTCAAGAGCTCTCATTCGCATCTGCAAGTCTTGTATTCGTGGACATTAAAATTTTCTTAACCACTTCAACTTGTTTAGTACGCCGTACCTCTAAAGGTGGGGCCAAAGTTTACGTCTGCTGAAGTCTGTCCTCGTAATTTACATTACTTAGACTAAGAAAGTAGAGGCCAATCGTACCTACATTTTAATACCCTCTCATATTCTTCATACGTTCCGTAAGTGGCAACGTTCTGTCGTAATTACGGAAAAGAATTTTGTAAAATTTTCTGCGCAACGGTTTTGCAGTATTGGGAAGCCAGATGAAGTCGTATTGTGAGTTGTTGTCACATATTCCATACCGTTTACTTTTATAGTTATATAGATGTAGATTATATAGATATAGATGTAGATTAGTTGATGATAATGTAAAACCATTTTAATGTGCAACACTTATCACTGTAATAAGCATTAAACTTGTTAAAGTTGATAAATTCATTGATTTTATGCCAAACAATACGTTGAACAGTAATAAAGTTCAGATTATTTCGTTGAAAAAAAATTAACTTACGTGATTAATGTTCTGTTTCTTTGCAGGTACGTATTTGCCAGTTTGGTACACATTGAAAACGTCATGCCACAGTACGGTAGCTCACGGATTCGGGAGCCAAATTAAAATCTGTAGCGGTGTAATACGGTAAGTGTCGCTGGGATTTCAGTGAGTGCCACGACCGCAAACATTTCCCTGTAACTAAACAAAGATTAATTACAGAAGTTATAACAGACTACAAACAGGTGAAACTGATATAGTGAAGCGTACTATACCACATTTGTACCAGATTTCAAATGAGGTACTCGACTCCCGAAGTTAAATTGCCAAATTACATAAATTTCAGATTTGTTCATGAAGTTCGACAACCGAACATGAAGTCACAATATAATAATCATTCTGTTTATAACACACTTACAGACAAGTGTAATGTGCTGCGAATACATAGAGAGAAAGATCCTTTATCATTTAGCTACAATATAGCAGGTCAGCAACTGGAAGCAGTTAATTCCATAAAATATCTGGGAGTAAGCATTAGGAGTCATTTAAAATGGAATGATCATATAAAGTTGATCGTCGGTAAAGCAGATGCCAGACAGATTCATTGGAAGAATCCTAAGGAAATGCAATCCGAAAACAAAGGAAGTAGGTTACAGTACACTTGTTCGCCCACTGCTTGAATATTGCTCACCATTGTAGGATCCGTACCAGATAGGGTTGATAGAAGAGAGAGAGGAGATCCAACGGAGAGCAGCGCGCTTCGTTACAGAATCATTTAGTAATCGCGAAAGCGTTACGGAGATGATAGATGAACTCCAGTGGAGGACTTTGCAGGAGAGACGCTCAGTAGCTCGGTACGGGCTTTTGTGGAAGTTTCGAGAACATACCTTCACCGAGGAGTCAAGCAGTATATTGCTCCCTCCTACGTATATCTCGCGAAGAGACCATGAGGATAAAATCAGAGAGATTAGAGCCCACACAGAGGCATACCGACAATCCTTCTTTCCACGAACAATACGAGACTGGAATAGAAGGGAGAACCGATAGAGGTACTCAGGGTACCCTCCGCCACACACCGTCAGGTGGCTTGCGGAGTATGGATGTAGATGTAGATGCAGACTTTATCAGTTCAAAAACATAATTTTAAACAACATTAACGTGTCAAAAACAAGTAAATTAGTTTCCAGTTACTAATGTTTAGTTTCAAAGAGAACACGTGTAATTACGAATTTCCAAACCGAGCGAGGTGGCGCAGTGGTTAGCACACTGGACTCGCATTCGGGAGGACGACGGTTCAATCCCGTCTCCGGCCATCCTGATTTAGGTTTTCCGTGATTTCCCTAAATCGTTTCAGGCAAATGCCAGGATGGTTCCTTTGAAAGGGCACGGCCGATTTCCTTCCCAATCCTTCCCTAACCCGAGCTTGCGCTCCGTCTCTAATGACCTCGTTGTCGACGGGACGTTAAACACTAACCACCACCACCACCACGAATTTCCAAATCTGTGCTACAACGTATTCAGCAATATTTTACTATTCACTAGTTAACATTTGATAATCCGATTGCAGAAACGAATGTAACATCACTCAAAATCCTGCCATATGTACAAAAATGAAATTTTGTAAAAGAAAAAAATTCTGGACATTCTTATAATTATTCTGGTGCTAATTAAAATTTTACCATCACAATTTTGATTTACAGGTTTTTTTAAGAACCTATAGTGCTCTTTCGTCATTTCTTATCACTGTTTGTTACTAACGTAAATGAAATAGTAAATTAACTTCATAGCATTATTCCAGAATATTCTAGAGCAATACAGTTTATTATAAATACCAGCGCTTGGCACCAAAGGTATATCAGTTGTCTCACATTAGGGTAACAACGTATGATATATTGTCTTGTGGTCGTATGATCCTTGTTAGGTAATCGTTTTGTTATTGGAAAATTTTGTGGAAGTGCATAGGAAATCGGGAAAAGATAGTGTAATGGCGGAAAGTAAGAATACTATTGTGACAATTTTTCATATGCGTAATTGACTAAATCCAGAAAATGATGAATTGCAAGTTTACTCAATCACTATCAAAACAATATGAGAACCTCAAGACTCACTAAAGATGACGACTGCCACAAACGGATTGGAAAAAAGATGAGTATTTTGTACATTAAAACAATAGTATTCACCGTATCCGTAAATGCACAAAATCTTACTTGATACACTGAGAGAGTCTATGAGTGTCAGCGATTTAAAGCTGGTAATGAGCCCATTTCAAAGAATTAATTTTGTCGAGATGACGAATAAAAGTTTGTGAGTATATCTCTCGTATTCGTAAGCAGGTAATGCAAATAGGTGATAATCATAACACTGACACTATTCCCTGATTGTTAACCACGAAATAATTACTACTGCAGATATTCGTAACCGCGCAGACACCTGTCTCTAGGAATGTTTAGAACGTTAGTGAATCAACTAAAATGCTGTCTTTGACAGACAGCAAGTCGCAAATTACCTCTGCAGAAAGGCGCAGCTATCCACGGAGCTGCGCGCCGTGACATTTGGACGGGACGCGATAGTCGCAAGTCACCCCGGAGGCGACATCGTTGCTCGCAGCCGTCGTGTTGTGAGGCTCATTCTGACTCAGCAGCGTCTCGGCAGCCGAGGTCGCTGACGTACGCCGCTGCGGTGCCGCTCGGCGCCCCTTGTATTGGTAGCTGGATCTTTTGAGCGACAAACCGTAGCCTGTGAGGAAGGAGAGGAGGTTGTGTACAATTCCTGGTCACCAAACTCACATAAACTACGAGTCTTTCCGTAGTGACTAGTGAAGCGCACTTTGACGGTTACAGCGCACTGCACTGCATTACATCACCTCTGTCCCATTCCACGGATCCCATCAAGACGGCTCTCTGAGAGGTGGAAATAAGTCACAGATTTAAACGGTCGTCTAACGGTTTCCAGGGAGAACAAAAATTTTATTTTCAGTTCTTCATACACTACTGGCCATTAAAAGTGCTACACCACGAAGATCACGTGCTACAGACGCGAAACTTAACCGACGGGAAGAAGGTGCTGTGATATGCAAATGATTAGCTTTTCAGAGCATTCACACAAGGTTGGCGCCAGTGGCGACACCTACAACGTGCTGACATGAGGAGAGTTTCCAACAGATTTCTCATACACAAATAGCAGTTGACCGGCGTTGCCTGGTGAAACGTTGTTGTGATGCCTTGTGTAAGAAGGAGAAATGCGTACCATCACGTTTCGGACTTTGATAAAGGTCGGATTGTAGCCTATCGCGATTGCGGTTCATCGTATTGCGACATTGCTGCTCGCGTTGGTCGAGATCCAATGACTGTGAGCAGAATATGGAATCGGTGGGTTCAGGAGGGTAATACGGAACGCAGTGCTGGATCCCAACGGCCTCGTATCACTAGCAGTCGAGATGACAGGCATCTTATCCGCATGGCTGTAACGGATCGTCCAGCCACGTCTCGATTCCTGAGTCAACAGATGGGGACGTTTGCAAGACAACCATCTGCACAAACAGTTCGACGACGTTCGCAGCAGCATGGACTATCAGCTCGGAGACCATGACTGCGGTTATTGACGTTGCATCACAGACAGGAGCGCCTGCGATGGTGTACTCAACGACGAACCTGGGTGCACGAATGGCAAAACGTCATTTTTTCGGATGAATCCAAGTTCTGTTTACAGCACCATGATGGTCACATCCGTATTTGGCGACATCGCGGTGAACGCACATTGGAACCGTGTATTCGTCATCGCCATACTGGCGTATCACCCGGCGTGATGGTATGGGGTGCCATTGGTTACACGTCTCCGTCACGTCTTGTTCGCATTGACGGCACTTTGAACAGTGGACGTTACATTTCTGATGTGTTAGGACCCGTGGCTCTACCCTTCATTCGATCCCTGCGAAACCCTACATTTCAGCAGGATAATGCACGACCGCATGTTGCAGGTCCTGTACGGGCCTTTCTGGATACAGAAAATGTCCGACTGCTGCCCTGGCTAGCACGTTCTCCCGATCTCTCACCAAATGAAAACGTCTGGTCAATGGTGGCCGAGCAACTGGCTAGTCACAGTACGCCAGTCACTGTGAACTGTGGTATCGTGTAGAAGCTGCATGGACAGCTGTACCTGTACACACCATCCAAGCTCTGTTTGACTCAATGCCCAGGCGTATCAAGGCCATTATTACGGCCAGAGGTGGTTGTTCTGGGTACTGATTTCTCAGGATCTATGCACCCAAATTGCATGAAAATGTAATCACATGTCAGTTCTAGTATAATATATTTGTCCAATGAATACCCGATTATCATCTGCATTTCTTCTTGGTGTAGCAATTTTAATGGCCAGTAATGTACATTGTCCAGTCACATTTATGTAACCGCCTGACAAAAGCCTGAGTAATTACCTTTTGCAGCACGGATCGCTGCGAAGCGTTCAGGAAAATAGTGAGGTTCTCGAAGGTATCGACAGGGTTGTGGAGTCAGTGCGTACCCAGCTCCGCTAGGGTTCTCGGCTGATGATCCATGGCGCGAGCATCACGGTTGTGGTGGTCCCGTAGATTTTCGGTTGGGTTTTAATCCGGGGAGTCTAGCGGCCAGCGGAGAGTAAATGCCATCGTGCCGAGGAAAAACACACTGCATGTAGGAATGGACGTGGTCACCAAGGATAGATGCATGCTTCTGTGGATTCATTTTGCTTTCCAGAATGACGAGATCATCCGGAAAATGCCATAAAAACATCCCCCAGCCCTCAGCCTTCCCTCACGGTTGCAGGATGTTTGCTTTCAGACGTTTCACGTCTTAAACGCCAACGGCCCGCTATCTGATAGAGCAAAAACGTGATTTATCCGAAAAGGCCACCAGTCGCAACTCCGTGGACTTCCAGTTGTAGTATTGGCGTGCAAGTTCCAGCCTTCGTCGCCGATGAACATCAGACAGCATGGGTGCACGAACCAGGCGCCCGCTCCGGATGCCCATACACAGCAACGGTCGTTGAGGATACACTGTCTGTAGCCTCTAGGTTCATCTGAGCGGTCAGATGCTCAACAGTTTGCAGTATCAGCGCACACTCCGCTGCAGAGTGGAAATCTCATTTTGGGGAGTTCGACGTCTGTTCTCCCGTTCACATCTCCACATCCGCTGTTCACCCCTTCATCTACGCCCAGTGATTCACCGCAGTTGCCTCGACGCCGGATAAGGATAGCTCAATTTTCTCATACGCAGTATACTGCAACTACGGCGTCACGTGAACAGTTTATAAACATAGCCGCCTCAGAACAGCTTCCACCCTTGGCCCGCAACCCAATGCCGCGCGGGATTAGCCGAGCGGTTTCAGGCGCTGCAGTCATGGACTGTGCGGCTGGTCCCGGCGGAAGTTCGAGTCCTCCCTCGGGCATGTGTGTGTGTGTTTGTCCTTAGGATAATTTAGGTTAAGTAGTGTGTAAGCTTGGGGACTGATGACCTTAGCAGTTAAGTCCCATAAGATTTCACACACATTTGAAAATTTTGAAACCCAATGATGTTGCCCTTTCGGACGTCAGATAAATCGCTCAGTTTCCGCATTACTACAACGACTGCACTGTTTTCCGCGTCCCCCGGCACGCTTTATACCCCCTCCACTGCTGCCACCTGCCGTCTTACGTAGTTATTGCACTTTCACCTAGAACCTAGTCACTTTATTATGACAGACCGTGCATAATTATTGACCGAATTTAAAAATCTTAAATGCTCTGATACTCATTGAGACGTATAATCCAACATTAAAAGTTTAACACAATAAGACAAGTATTAAGGTTAGAAAGTATGTTTATGTTTTGAGGCTGCGTAACACACGGCGCACAAATTACCCAGACCATATTCACCCAGTATTTGAGAATGGGAGCACTTGACGACTTCCGACAAACTTTACAGATAATTTCAAACATATTCGAAATCTTCTCTCACTGAATCCGCCCATAAAATAACGGTGCAGACGGGATGTAACACCCTGCTGATAAGTGCGGTCATACTGTACATTGATTCATACACAGCAAATTTGAGTCGATTTTGTAATAAATGAAATAATATCACGTATCATCTCAACCAGTGAGATTTCTATTTCGTTACGAGCTCTCATTTGGGTGCTTTATCAGGCAGTGTACAAAAATGTTCAAATGGCTCTGAGCACTATGGGACTTAACATCTGTGGTCATCAGTCCCTTAGAACTTAGAACTACTTAAACCTAACTAACCTAAGGACATCACACACATCCATGCTCGAGGCAGGATTCGAATCTGCGACCGTAGCGGTCGCGCGCTTGCAGACTGAAGCGCCTAGAACCGCACGACCACACCGGCGGGCGGCAGTGTACATTGTATAAAATGATACCGTAACTCGTTAGTGAATGGAAATATCCAGAACAATCTAGTCAGTTCAATTTTGAAATCAACATCGGAAGTGATCATGCGTCCTGGAAACAACCGAACTGCACTTCATTAATTCAAGGCATCCCACAGGCATTCACAAAATTAACTGCAAAACCCAGTTTTGCAGTTAATTTTGTGAATGTCCGTGGTCCAAAAACCTTTACTCTAACAGTGAAATAAAAGACTTAGAAAATGTAAAGATTTTTTATAGCTCGTGGAGTCTCTTCAGGCTAACTAACTTACTTACTAAAACTGAATCTAAGTTGTAAGTATAGTCCGTCAAAATGTATCGGTAACCCATTTGCCTTGAACTTCTTTTTGTGTTTACAAATATTTCACTAACTGGCTTTTCAGAATGGGGACTGGTGCTTGGTTGGTTGGTTGGTTGATCTGGGGGAGGGGACCAAACAACGAGGTCATCGGTTCCAGCGGATTAGGGAAGGATGGGGAAGGAAGTCAGCCGTGGCCTTTCAAAGGGGCAATAGCGGCATAAGGAAGTCAGCCGTGTTCTTTCAAAGGGACAATAGCGGCATTTGCCTGAAGCGATTTAGGAAAACCTGTATCATGATGACCGGATGCGAGTTTGAACCGTCGTCCTCCCGAATGCGAGTACAGTGTGCTAACCACTACGCCATCTCACTCGATGGACTGGTACCATTTTTTACTCTTATACCTGTATCAGTTGCAAAATGGATAAAATTTAGGAGTTCAAACAATGTCAATGGAAGTCTTTCGTGTATATCAGATGGAGATTCTTCCCTCCATATGGAAATGTCCGGCTGCCCCTTTTATGTTATTTTAAAAGAACAGTATTTGTACTTGTAGCAGATTTCAATTGTTTCATTATTTTCACTTCATATCCGTGCTTAACTCAGGTTTCTGACCTTTTTTTTTTCATAAAATACGCTGCCCCTAGAACTTCGCAACGCCGAGTCCGGTCACATGCTGCCCGTGCATAAATATGGGACTAACCGAGTACAACATGGTGTCGGAGAGCGCTAACTCGTAGAGCTTCCCTACCTGTTAACAACTGACTGGACATGCAGTACCCACGAGTATGGTTGCATGCTGTTTGTGATTTCCAGACATTACGCCAATGTTGTCAAATTACAAATCCGTGGGTAATGTAAGAACTGAGACAATTTTGATAGCGGTAACATCAAGCTTGGTGCCAATCCCACACCCCCCCCCCCTCCAACCCTCTCCCCGTTCCAGGTATTTTTCAAGAGAGCAGTACCTAGGAGTACCATGAGAGTAAGCCGCCTTAAAATTGTTATCGTACCATTGAAAGTTGCATAAAAAATATATCTCTGGCGAAGATTTAGATGTGATGGGTATACGGAGCACAAAGATTAAGTTTGAAAGAAACAGACGACAGCATCAAACCTTTCAAAATGCTGAATGCGGAAGGGAAAACCACGATAATTTTAACCATCTCCCTCCCTTTCATTTCATGCTCACTCCAGTAACTTCACACCACTGATCGCAGACATTATCACGACCCAGTTGCACGTGTGGCACTACATCCACTTACTGGAGAGAACCAAAAAATCCTCTAAACGTCAGCAGGAAACGAACGCTTGACTGGTTCAAAATTTGTGTGTGAGTTCCCGTCGTATATGAAAACTGAGTTCGTAAAATTACTAACGTCTACAAGCATCATTACTGCGGAATTCGTGGCCTTCCTACAAACGCTTTTGCTGCGAGATGCCATCATCTTTATCCGGTACACTTAGTGATTGACTATCTGTTCTAGCAATTTCTAAACCGTTGGCACCAGCTAGTAGGAAACCCTAATGTAAACACGGTCACCGAAGTGCTGGTATCGATGCGTGGAGGACGTATATTACGAGAAGATATCGGCAGGTGGCTGAAACAAATGGTTCAAATGGCTCTGAGCGCTATGGGACTTGACATCTGAGGTCATCAGTCCCCTAGAACTTAGAACTACTTAAACCTAACTAACCTAAGGACATCACACACATCCATGCCCGAGGCAGGATTCGAACCTGCGACCGTAACAGTCGCGCGGTTCCGGACTGAAGCGCCTAGAACCGCTCGGCCACCACGGCCGGCTGGCTGAAACACATAATCGGTTTACCCATAAGGAAGTTATTGGTCACCAAGCCAAGAAGATGCTGCGCCAAGATTCAAAACTGTACGGATTACAGACAGGTAATAATTAAAGGCGTTGCAACAGACAGTATGACGCACAGCTACGGACTCTGCATTCACCCGTCCAGCTGTTTATGAAACAGCCAACCCCATTAATTTTCAGTCTGAAGGCGCTTGGCATCTTTAGCAGTTAAAATCAAATTTTCCAGCAGGCGTTTTTGCAAACATCTCCTCAGGTTGCACATTATGGACTTTCCTTTGTGTTTTTATGGAGGAGGACGAAGACAGACTTATATTTCGGTGTCACAGACGACATGAAACTGCGTCAGCCATCTTATACGGACTTTATGGCTTGTTCATCTATTGGCATCCCTTGTGAGCGTCCTGTTACGAGCCCCAGAACACGCTCCTCAGATATGATGTTGCTACAGACATCCATATCTGATGGCTAGTCAACGGAGCCCGTGTGTCTAAAAGAACATATCGTAATACCGATGGTCTGTAACACTTCCGCTAAGTTTGTATAAGGTGCAAGCTAAAGACCAATAAATTAAATAAAAATGATGTAGCAGAATGATAAGTTTCGTTACCTTCTTTGGATCTGCACTAGGCCGGTAATGTTCCATTTACGAGATGTGTATATAAATCTCTCGAGTCCGCATAAATTTCTACCGTTATCATCGCCGACAGACGCTTTCAGCTGCCTTGACACAAATATCTTAGTCTTCGTTGCCCCAGTTCATGCATTTCAAGGTGCTCATTCCAGTCTGCGGACTGATACGTCTTATAATCTCTGGCTTTTTCCACAGTGGGTTATCTCCATCGTTTAAGGCAGCAGAAGAGCATTGTCACTAACAGTTGCTCTAAGATGTCTCCTGCAGACTGTTGTCCAGACAATCTACTTTCGAATCTTATGTAGTGTTTAAGACACGATTTTTATCATGAACTTTTGTCAATATCAAGCTCCTCCAAGCTACATATTGATTATGAATTGTTTACATGCCTGATGGAAAGGTATCTGTAAGATAGGGCTTTATTTTAGAGCGCAGTGTTCTAATTTTACAAGCAGTAACCATGTGATATCTGGGAATTCACGTCCTTTCACTATGTGAGATTGCAAAGGAAAGAAGCGAACAACTCAAAGAATGCTGTTAACTGTCGAAACAGAATAATAGTGTAAGGTTGTCCAGTACTCTGGTACGTCGTGGCAAGGGAATCTTGTTTTGCAATAAACTTTTTGTAATTTTATTTCGTGCTTTTTTTTTTTAATTCCTATGAAATCACCGAGCGAGGTGGCGCAGTGCCCAGCACACTGGACTCGCATTCGGGAGGACGACGGTCCAATCCCGCGTCCGGCCATCCTGATTTAGGTTTTCCGTGATTTCCCTAAATCGCCTCAGGCAAATGCCGAGATGGTTCCTTTGAAAGGACACGGCCGACTTCCTTCCCCGTCCCTCCCTAATCCAATGAGACCGATGACCTCGCAATTTGGTCTCCTCCCCACAAATCAACCCAACTCTATGAAATCAGTAGATTTCCACCTTTCATCATTTTCTCCGAGCCTAAATGCAGTCAAAAAATTTGAACTTAGTCACACGCTGAGGAAATGAGATTTCTCTCTCTCTCTCTCTCTCTCTCTCTCTCTCTCTCTCTCTCTCCCGCGCTTTTGTTTGTCGTGGGTGAAAGTGATGAAGCAGCTGAAGAGAGAAAAGTGGCATGGTAATTTTCAAATTGGGAAAATGCGCAGTGGAAGAAGCTATAGAACGCAGCTGGCAAGAAATAGCTTCCATAATTTGCCGGCATAGGAAGAGCATAGCTGCACACGTGAATTTACTTGTTTGTAAAAGAGCACTATCTCTCTCAACTACTGGCTTACAGTTGATGAAACTTGTGAAGAACGTAGTACTTCCGTGATGAGAAGCGGTAGTGCAACGTTAATCATGGTATACCTACATTTCTTCCGAACACTTCAAATAACTTTCGGTTGGCCTCCATCCTGACATGAAAGGATACGAGACACTGGTTTGTTGCGTGCAGAACTGCCGATATTTCATCAGGCACCTTAGGCAAGCTGTCCAGTATTCTGACGTGTAGTTCCGTACGAACACGACGGATCGTTCACGCAGCTACACAGACCTGAAGATAATCAACTTTGATCAAAACTAGTCATATTATAATTAGATATGTGCAGCTAATTTGGAAAAATAAACGATGAAATTTTTAAATATCAGTACAGTTTTGGAATCTCACGCGGCGAAAATTTCGGAAAAGGTGAAATAATTATACGTGTGAGGCTACGAGCAGACGAAGAGCAGACAACATTCATGGCAGAAATTAGAAGTATTCGATTAACACTTCAGTTGTTTCATGCTTCGGATATCAGGCGTGTGGTGTGCGAAACAATATAGAGTAGCTGCACATGAGTTTGAGATAATGCAGCACTGACGGAAGAGATTTAGCAAATCCGTAATCGGTTACAAATCTATCATATAGGCAATAAAATTATGAATTAATTCTTTTACATAGAATTTAAAAAGTTTGAGGTCACCAAAGAGTGTTTCAAGTTCGTAATTTTAGTTAAGATTGGAACCAGTGACCCCCAACATACCCATTATTCTATGAAGAATTGAACTCCGTTGTGAGAAAAACTAATTTTTAACGTATCTAAATTTTTGTGGTGTCCTATCTCCTGAACTATGTGTCTTACAGTGTTATAATTTTGAAGTACACTCCTGGCCATTAAAATACACCAAGAAGTAATGCAGATGATAATCGGGTATTCATTGGACAAATATATAATTCTAGAACTGACATGTGATTACATTTTCACGCAATTTGGGTGCATAGATCCTGAGAAATCAGTACCCAGAACAACCACCTGTGGCCGTAATAACGGCCTTGATATGCCTGGGCATTGAGTCAAACAGAGCTTCGATGGCGTGTACAGGTACACTTGCCCATGCAGCTTCAACACGATACCACAATTCATCAAGAGTAGTGACTGGCGTATTGTGACGAGCCAGTTGCTCGGTCACCATTGACCAGACGTTTTCAGTTGGTGAGAGATCTGGGGAATGTGCAGTCGAACATTTTCTGTATCCAGAAAGGCCCGTACAGGACCTGCAACATGCGGTCGTGCATTATCCTGCTGAAATCTAAAGTTTCGCAGGGATCGAATGAAGGGTAGAGCCACGGGTCGTAACACATCTGAAATGTAACGACCACTGTTCAAAGTGCCGTCAATGTGAACAAGAGGTGACCGAGACGTGTAACCAATGGCACCCCATACCATCACGCCTGGTGATACGCCAGTATGGCGATGACGAATACACGGTTCCAATGTGCGTTCACCGCGATGTCGCCAAACACGGATGCGACCATCATGATGCTTTAAACAGAACCTGGATTCATCCGAAAAAATGACGTTTTGCCATTCGTGCACCCGGGTTCGTCGTTGAGTACACCATCGCAGGCGCTCCTGTCTGTGATGCAGCGTCAAGGGTAACCGCAGCCCTGCAAACGTCGTCGAACTGTTCGTGCAGATGGTTGTTGTCTTGCAAACGTCCCCTCCTGAACCCACCGATTCCATATTCTGCTAACAGTCATTGTATCTCGACCAACGCGAGGAGCAATGTCGCGATACGATAAACCGCAATCGCGATAGGCTACAATCCGACCTTTATCAAAGTCCGAAACGTGATGGTACGCATTTCTCCTCCTTACACGAGGCATCACAACAACGTTTCACCAGGCAACGCCGGTCAACTGCTGTTTGTGTATGAGAAATCGGTTGGAAACTTTCCTCATGTCAGCGCGTTGTAGGTGTCGCCACTGGCGCCAACCGTGTCTGAATGCTCTGAAAAGCTAATCAATTGCATATCACAGCATCTTCTTCCTGTCGGTTAAATTTCGCGTCTCTAGCGCGTCATATTCGTGGTGTAGCAATTTTAATGGTCAGACGTTTACTTTCCGTTGAATATGTGGAGACTGTCTCCAAAATGTTTTCCGAATAGAGTCGATGGTAAAGAAGCAATAAATTAAAATGTCATGGCTGATGCTGAATAGCGAAATGTAGTAAGATAAGGACTCTTTTCCTTTTATCAGTTTGTGAGGGGTGTCAGCGAGATAAAGTGCGGTAGAGGTTGAAATTATGTGTAAAGTTTGTTGGAAGTCGGTGAGTGCTCTAATTCTCAAATAACGGATGAATATAGTCTGGGTAACTTGCGCGCTGTGAGCTATGCTGCCTCAAGACACACACACAATTTCTGACTGTAACAGTTATTGTGTTAAACTTTTCACGTAAGATTGTAATTCTTAATAAGTAGATTACAACAGCATTTTAAATTTTTGAATTCGGTTAATAACTGTATAAGAAACTGAAAATCAAATGTTTGTTGCCCCTGGAAATCGGTAGATAGGCAACCTACTACTGGAATAGAGCCCTGAATAAGCCGTTTAGTAATAAAGATATCGAGCTTAACGAAGAGGAGGAGCTTGTGTCCTTGTAAGGGAAATAAGCGAAAAGGCCGTGACGGCCCCCAATCAATAAGGAACAGGCGCTTGGTGCGTGCACTCTGTACCTTCGGCTGTTTCATCATCGAGGCTGAATTATGAGAAGCGTGTTGTGTCAGAAGAGAACGATCCTGTTGACAAACAGGGGACACGTGCGCGCTCGCGAGGGCCGACACAAGTTCCGTTCACAAACAGCCACAGACGGCGTCGCTATCTCTGTCCCTCGGGTCAGCCCGGGGCTTCGGCTTAGATCCGGCTCAGTCCGGACCAGGCAGTGGCCACGACGCTCTGTATCTGCTGGTGGCCGAAGAACCGTTACGGTTTACCGCAAGAGTCTACGCACATCTTACACAATTCGCTCCTGTACTCGTAATGAGCTTTCTGCTACCTGTTGACAGCTTATTGTAAGAATGGATTCGTACAGGCAAGCAACACGTCAGACGCAATTAACACATCTTGCAGAAGGCTCATGGTTCATGAACGTAATTCAAATCGATGATATCATCGATATGAACTAAGATTTGGACACGAAGATATTAGAAAAGAATTGAATATTTTCAGCATGAATGAAAAAATTAAAAAATACCGCGAGGACTGGAAACAACACTTCATGAAAATGCCATGTCACAGAATTCCACAGAAGATGCTGAACTACAAACCGAATGGGAAAAGAGATATGGAAGGTCTAGAAATAGATGGGAATTATTTTGCGAGTTCATGACAGATAACAGCCTAATCCTTGAGGGGATGATAGTGGTGGTGGTGGTGGTGGTGGTGGTGGTGGTGGTGGTGGTGGTGGTGATGATGATGATGATGATGATGATGATAGTGATGATGATGATGATCGTTCGATATCACCACTACCACCACCCATTGGATATCCGTTACTAGATAAAGGTTTTCTTTAGACTTCTTCTGAAAAGATAAGTAGGGAAGGTTCAAGTTTGATTACTGCCATTTATATTAAGCCAACTACCACCGACACGTTATCGAAATGGATTAGTATAGTCCCTTCGTTCATACGCAAGCATACTTTTCCTGTATGTTCAGAAGACTCGCCAAACTGCAGCTTAGCGGAGACGCTATCAGCACAGAGTTTGAGATTATAGTTCAGGCTGGAATAGCTAATGGTTACGCTGAAAAATCCATCCGTGCTCTTGGTATAAAATTTTTGAGCAGGCAGCGGTTAATGAGCGCTAGCTGGGGGTGAAAGGACTAAATACGCTTTGTCTTATTTTGGTACCTGCTCTGATAGACTAGGTTACGCCTTTAAGAAGACTGGTGTGAAAATAGGTTTCCGTATACTTAAGAAACGTACTACGCTCTTGCGCTACTGATTTCTCAACAGATCAGATAAGCCCGCATCTCGTGGTCGTGCGGTAGCGTTCTCGCTTCCCACGCCCGGGTTCCCGGGTTCGATTCCCGGCGGGGTCAGGGTTTTTCTCTGCCTCGTGATGGCTTGGTGTTGTGTGATGTCCTTAGGTTAGTTAGGTTTAAGTAGTTCTAAGTTCTAGGGGACTGATGACCATAGATATTAAGTCCCATAGTGCTCAGAGCCATTTGAACCATTTGAGCCACAGATCAGATAAACTTGAAAACCTGCTGTATATAAAATTCATTGTGGGTCGTGCAATAGTGTCTACATAGGACAAATAGGAAGGGACTTTGCGACTGAGTATAGAGAATATAATTATAGAAACAGTAGTTCTCTTGACCGTCATCTAGAATATGGAGGACTCGCTTTGCCTTCTATAAACGAGGGCACTAAAATACTACATACTGAACCTAAGGAGAAAAGATCGATATTCCCGGGGAGCTGGAAGTTTATATTCACCTTACTGCTAACCCTACTATAGTGAACAGACGGGTTCCGTTCGCCAATAGTATTTTCGATGGCTTGTTGACGGCACGCCATTCGGAATGAGGCGATGACTGCATGTACACTTATGTTGTTCGTTTCATTTGAACGCCTGGTTATATTTTTATGGGATCGGTTGCCTTTCATTTTGCACATTACGATTTCCTTATGTGTGGCATGTTGTCATCCTTTCTTATCGTTTGACTCTTCCTTTTGTCTGTCCCCCTTCTCTCACATGTATTTTAACAAAATAATTTAAACAAATGAAATTGTGATATTTGATATACTGCTCTGAGGTCATATGGGAACACTATTTTTTAATGTGTCTAGCATTATATCGGTTTACATCGTGTGTAATTTTGTGTAATCAATAAAAATTGTATTGCTCCTTTTGTGCTGCTGTCCCATTTCCTGTTTTTTCGTTTACCATACCTGTATGATGTCCATTTATTTTAACTATAATCTGTATTTTTACCATTTTCATTTTTTACCGCCCCTTATGATCCTTTATTTGCCTTTTTGGTCTCTCGAAGATGATTGTTATTCATGCATATGTGACGTTTCTAACATTATTTTGTCCCCTGTTACATTTTGTATATGGTTAAGTATTTACTCTTTTATATCGTGTTTTAATTGTTAGTACAACTGTTCCTTCACACCTCCATCAGTTACTGGTAGCGCCACTTCACTCATATACCAACAGAACTTGGAGGTCACTTCTGTCAATTTGCTAGTCTGTAATGGGCTTCACGCTAGTTGTACTCTGGAGCAGTTAGCTCACACGACGATTAACACCTTTCTTCGAAAGTGTGTTCGTGGGTTTGCACTGCATGTTAAAAAAAATAATTCTGTTAACCGTTATTCAGAAAATCTTTATTGCTCTGTTGCATATGACTTTTGTGTTCTTTTGACAGATGTTTTGATAATGAGTTGATCTCGAAACGCGACAGTAGATGTGAACTACTGAACACCAAGTGATTTTTTTTCCTAGCGATCTAATCAGCAGTGTTACAAGTTTTTTTTAAAAATTCTGTAGACTTTTCCCTGTACTTCCGTTTTCAGCTGTATACATCACTGTTGACCTTGTCTGCCGGTCGCTGTGACCGAGCGATTCTAGGCGCTTCAGTCCGGAACCGCACTGCTGCTGCGGTCGCAGGTTCGAATCCTGCCACGGGCATGGATGTGTGTGATGTCCTTAGGTTAGTTATGTTTAAGTAGTTCTAAGTATAGGGGACTGGGGACCTCAGATGTTAAGTCCCATAGTGCTTAGAGCCATTTGAACCATTTGACCTTGTGTGTTTTTCAATGTCATCTAGGCACTTTTCAGTGCGTTATCGCCTATGGATTCTGATAGGGAATTTACTTCGTCCATTTACTATCTGTTAGTCTCGGTATATATCGCGCTCAGCACAGTCTCATTTTAATTACGGTCATAATGGTACATCTTCTTGTGTCTCTTGGTAACATCCGACCTAAATCTCCCTAGCGTTCGCTGGGCCATCCTCAGGGTTTGAATGGTTTTCACATTAAAAGTCCTGGTTTCCTGTTACTTGACAGAAAGGCTAAAAAAAATTTTTAAAAAAAATAGTGTAGCACACAGAAGAGCAGGAAGGAACGAAATGACACTTCAGTGGTTGAGAGGATATGTGACGTTATTCCTACGATTACAACATTGGGTCAAATTTACATTGAACTTGGAAGTATGAGGGCACTTATTAGTATGACGTTGCACCCCCTCTAGCCTGGATGCATGCAGTGATTCGGTTGGGAAGGGTGTCATAAAACCGTTGCAGCCTGTTCTGTCTCAAGCTGGGCCACAACTGTTGTCACTGGTCCATGATGTCCTGAATACTGGCAGTGTGACAGAGATGACGTCCGAGCTGCTCCCGTCATGTTCTATTGGGGACAGATCTGGGTATCTTGCTGACCACGGGAATATCTCAACATCGCGCATACGGTATATACAGACATATGCCATGTCTAGATGGGCACCACGACACTATCAAATGAGAGGTAACACATTACGATGGAGTCACTACCAGCCGTGACCTGAAGCCATACCCGATGGCAGCCTACATCAAAATGTCACTAAGTTCACCTCTGTGCCGGTCCAAAACTTTGGAAGAAAAGGTCCTGTCTCCAGGTCGCGGCCATACCCGCTGACGATGGTCATAGAGGGTAGTCCACAACCGCTTGTCATCGCTGAATACAATGCGACGCCCTTCACAAGCAGTCCACGATTGCCGGTCACGAAACCACTCCAAAAAGAGCCGTTTGTGTTGCACGCTACGCGTGGGGCAGCAATTCCCTAAATCGGCTGCTCCTAATCTCCGACCAATGGAGCGCGACGACACAGATTGTTGCAGGGAGACCATTACTTCTTCAGGGATGACAGATGCAGACGTGAAGAAAATTGGTAGCAAAAACCGTAATTTTATTTAATAACTGTACTTAGCTACCAGTTTCGGTTCTTCATTGGCACAATCTTCAGGCCCATATATACGAAACTAAGTAAGTCATCCAGTCGTTTCTGCTGCTATAGGGATAACTTTATCCAACTGGTTTCCGTAGACTTCTAAAAACGATCCTTCACAGTTAGAGATGTGAAGCTCACGTCGACTGAGAAGTTTTTACAAGTCTCTACGGCAACCAGTTGGATATAGTGGTCCCTATAACATAACAATCGACTGGATGAATTACATAGTTTCGTGTATAGCGGTCTGAACATGGTGCCAATGGTGCACCATACTGATAGCTACATATCATTACTACACAAAATTACGGCTGCTGGTATCAGTTTTATTCAAGTCTTCACAGAAACCATATATGAAGGGGTTACTCTGAGCTTAGTGCAGATGTGGTCGTCCAGGTGTGGTCGTCCAGGTGTGGTCGTCCAGGTGTGGTCGACCAGGTGTGGTCGACCAGGTATAGACGACGGACATGCCTGCCCTCACGTTTCCATGCAGTCCACCGTCCGGCAACTGATACAGACGAATGCCCCAAAAATCTGGACACTGCACGGTTCGATCAGTTGGCCAAACGGAGGCCAACAATGAGGCCCTTTTTCAACTCTGCCACGTGTTGATAACGCTGTTACACTGTAGTGCTGCGTTTCCGTGTCATTCACAATGATCACTCAATATCTAATGCTGTTCATGTCGCTTATATACACCACAAGGCCTGGTAAGAACATTAAGCACTCTGGTGGCCGTTCTACCTGTTAAAGAGAGTTGAAACTCTGATCATTTATATACCCACCGATAACGTGAACGTCTACGAAGTTACATTGCTTTCCTATCATTTCTTCTGGGTGCTTAACTTTGTCAGGCAGTGTAGAATGATTGTATGTGGCTTATTTTAATGTTTTAGTGTTATTATAGCTACTTTCGAACTTCTATTAGTTGTGTCATTTGTTCGTGAAGTTTATTCGCCATACATGCAAATTGTGCAATGCCACCAGAAGAGTTAAGATCTGTTCCATTAACTCGTATCCGTTTTTCGTTTCCCCACTCTACCAATCTGAAACATCCTCGAGAATTATTTAGGATAGCTTGGGTGATATAATCTCTTTCTATTAATCCTCTTTAAATTTTGAATTTCTCACTGCGTTGTTGAATCCTATGGAAACTGCTAGACGCAGTCACGTCGATTAAATATCTAGGCGCAACATTGCAAAGCGATATGAAATGAAACGAGCACATGAGAATTAAAATAGAGAAGGCTAACGGTTGACATCGCTTTATTGAGAAAATTTTGGGACTGTGTGGTTCATTAATAAAGGAGACCGCTGTAGAACACTAGTGCGACCCTTTTTTGAGTACTGCTCGAGTGTTTGGGATCATCAGGAGGTCGAATTAAGAAAGACATCGAAACAATTCAGAGATGAGCTGCAATATTTTGCTCTCGGTAGGTTCGGTCAAAGTGCAAGTATTGCTTTGGGAAATCAAATGGGAATCCCTGTAGGGTAGGTGACATTCTTTTCAAGGAACACTGCTGAGAAAATTTAGAGAACCGGCATTTGAAGCTGACTGCAAGACGATTCTACTGCCACCAACGTACATTTCGTGTAAGGATGACGAAGATAAGAGAAATTAGGACTCGTATCGAGGCATACAAACAGTCGTTTTTCCGTCGATGTATTTCCAAGTGGAACAGGAAAGGAAATGACTAGTAGTGGCTCTATATGGCGACTTGGCGAGTATGTCTGGAGATGTAGATGGAATTTATAACAACATATGTTAGATCGATGTTTCGTTTCTCTGGGATTTTTATTAAATATACCGTTAAAAAAGAGTCGTAAACATCCTCGGAATCTGAAAATTCCAGAAATATTGACAAGTCATGTTCACTTCTAGATTCTGTAATTTCGTTCGCGACTGTGCTATATCCATCTTCGGAGACCAGCTTGTTCTTTCACCTGATCAAAATCAGTTTTTCTTATATGCAGTTTGGTGATTATTTTAGTGAATATCTCATTCATTAAGAGAAGATGCTAATAAATCTATAGTTTCTTACGCTTCATATGACCCATTTCTTATGAAGGAGCATAATTATAGCCATTTCTTTGTTTTTAATAATTGTTCTTTCGCAAACATTCTGTGATAAAATTTTGCAAGTTCCTTCTGTATATGGCGACGGTGGCGTTCAAATCCCCGTTCATCCTAAGAGATTTCGTTTTTCTTTCGTTCCTCTAAATCGATTGACGGCATGATTCCTTTGAGAAGGAGATCTGCCTTAATTTATCAAAATGCGGTGGACGAAGATAGAAGCTTTGTGTAGACCTCCAACATCTGATAACAGAACCGCACTTCAAGAAAAATGAGCAACATTGCTGCATAATGAAGCATGTTGCAGTACTGGATGGCAAGAACAATAAGAAAAAAATTCTCAGCCATCGCTATTTCGACAGATGAGGACCTATTTTATATTGAATAGTGGACAAGTGTTGTACCACATGTATGTCGAGGCAGAATATTCGAGGGTCGAGTGTCTACCACACTTGCAGATGGGTCGGATGTCTCCTTGACGTCGATGCTGGAAGAATGCCAGATAGGTATGCAGAGTAGCGTTGACGAGGCTCGTGGATTAAGACTGCAGTGTTCTGTGACGCCTCGTCTGCTGTTTCCCTGCTGACACTTCCTTGCGGTCCTGGGTCGGGACGCCAGTGAAGCAGAAGACGATCGCCGCGCTCGGGCCCTGGGCTAGTGCAGCCCTTTTGGCAACGCCGGACACGTCCGCCGGTAAACAGCCCTCTTCACGGGTGGGCAGTCCCACCCGCCTAGCGATGCAGGCGCGTTTCGCACCAAACGAGGACGTTCTTCAGATCGCGTAGAGAACCTCAGGCACGTACACAACGGTCATCTCCAGTGACTTACGCGTGGCACATGCGGTTGTCAGAGGTTTACAGCGCAGCAGCACAAATCTGGTTAGGTTTCGGTTCTGGGCATGAGTCACACTTGGTCGCTGCCCCACCCGCAGTATACACTTGAAGAACCAAAGAAACTGGTACACCTGCCTACTATCGTGTAGGCCCCCCGCTAGGACACAGAAGTGCTGCAACACGACATGGCGTGGACTCGACCAATGTCTGAAGTAGTGCTGGAAGTACCTGACACCTGAATCCTGCAGGGCTGTCAATAAATCCGTAAGAATACGAACAGCACGTTGCAAGGCATCCCCAGATATGCTCAATAATGTTCATGTCTGGGGAGTTTGGTGGCCAGAACAAATGTTTAAACTCATAGGTGTATTCCTAGAACCACTCTGTAGCAATTCTGGGCGTGTAGGGTGTCGCATTGCGCAAGTCCGTCGGAATGCACAATGGACATGAATTGATGCAAGTGATCAGACAGGATGCTTGCTTACGTGTCACCTGTCAGATTCGTATCCAGACGTATCAAGGGTCCCAAATCACACGAACTACACAGGCCCCACACCATTACAGAGCCTCCGCCACCTTGAACAGTCCCCTACTGACATGCAGCGTCCTTGGATTCACGAGGTTGTCTCCATACCCGTACACCTCCAGCCACTCGATACAATTTGAAACGAGACTCGTCCGACCAGGCAACATGTTTCCAGTCATCGCCGGTCCAATGTCGGTGCTGAAGGGCGCAGGCGAGGTGTAAAACTTTGTGCCGTGCAGTCATCAATGGAACACGAGTGGGCCTTCGGCTCCGAAAGCCCATATCGATGCTGTTTCGTTGAATGGCTTGCGCACTGAAACTTGTTGATTGCCCAGCATTGAAATCTGCAGCATTTTGCGAAAGAAGTGCACTTCTGTCACACTGAACGATTCTCTTCAGTTGTCGTTGGTTTCGTTCTTGCAGGATCTTTTCCGGCCGCAGCGATGTCGGAGAATTGATGTTTTACCGGATTCCTGATATCCACGGTACACTCGTGAAATGATCGTACGGGAAAACGCACACTTCATCGCTACCTCGGATATGCTGTTCCCCATCGCTCGTGTGCCGACTATAGCAACAGTTCAAATTCACTCTTTAAAACCTGCCATTGTAGTAGCAGTAACCGGTCTAACAACTGCGCCAGTCACTATTTGTCTTACATTGGCATTGGCGACCGCTGCGCCGTATTCTGCCTGTTTACATTCCTCTGTATATGAATACGCATGCCTATACCAGTTTCTTCGGTGTTTCAGTGTAACTTGCCTTCACCCCTATCTTTAAAGAGCCGAAGATTCCTAAGATTTCAGCAATACCAGAAAATCCATAGTAAGATTTCCCATGAACAGAATTAGAAGTTCTTGAAGCCACCAAAACACACAAAGAACAAATTAAATACTGGAGTCTGAGTTGAGCAAAATTATTCAAATGGTCAGGACTAAAGGTCATAAGAGGTCTACAGTTGTTTTTTTGGGAAGACTGGGGAAACAGAAAACGTGCCATAAGAGCGGAAAGTAGCATTAATCGGATCACTAAAAATCACGGAGACAGGCAAAAATGTTAAGTTACAGAGGGATGCCACTTCTACCAGTGGCACACAAAATGTAATTAAAAAATTTTCTGAATAGATCTGAAGAGACTTCAGACATACAGCTAGGAGAATAACAAGGTAGTCTTCGAAAGGGAAAATCCTGCACAGAACAGATTTTTAACTTAAAATTAATCGTTCATCACAGAATAGTAACCTGCAAAAGTGTCATCTAATAGTTTCAGGAAAACATTTGAATCTACGCACAGAGATACAATATATGAAACTATTAGACAATTTGATGTTAAATCAAAAGTAATGAACGTCATTCATGAAGCTGTAAAGATACTACACATAAAGAGAAAGTTTGGGGGGAAATTTCTCAACCTTTCAAATAATACCTGTTATTAGAAAAGGGAGTGGCTTATCACTATTACCGTTTTACTGTATTTTTAAAAAAGTATAAAGATGTAGAATTTAGAACTAAAAACATCACTAACTGAACTAACAGTTCTGGGATTAAAATCAAAGGGTTTGTCAGACCGCTTGTTCACTCGACAATGCGTGTGCTACACATAAACGCCGTGTTGTGTTGGCCCCAGTTACGCACGCTATTCACTTCAGTTGATCCCTGTCTCCACCCATTGACCTGCAGACGCGCGTAAACTAGGGAAGTGGCAGGGGAAAAGTACGGTACCGCGAAACGGTGCGGCCGAGTACGCTAACCGCAGGCGTTTAGCGTTTCTGTGAGAACTAAACACCTGTCCGTTAGTGTTTGCGTTTCCAGGAGGGATGAGACGCGATGTGGCGCTATCTGTTTATTCTACTTATTGTCCGACTAATTCAAACATTTGCATACTTGTTCAAGACACTGGTGACGTTGTAGGTGTGTCAGTTTTGCGGAAATTTCCGTATGTATAATTTGTCGTGAGCAGGGGTGAGGGGGGGTTACAAGGAGCTTTGCGTCCCAGACTATAAAGATAGGAAAGAAACCAAAACATTGCACAGACATAACTACGCCAGCTAATAGTGAAGGAGCGAACTGGTGTTTAAACAGTACACAACGCGCGGGGTCGTGGGAAATAAGACACGAGCAACTATCGTTCATCCGCTTATCATACTGGCAGTTCCGCTCTTCATTAATTGGAGCTGACGTGCTTGCCCTCAAGTTGACTGTAAGTGATGTATTTACCCTGCACAGAGTACCGGATGGTTAGTCAGTCAACACTTAACATGGCTGCCACGTGTGCTGATCTGACAGCAGGCATGAACTGCATCCTCCCAACACTGCTCCCCAATCTGTAGTTATATCCGTCGGTATAGACCGTTAGTGCGTCATTTGCATTTCATTCTATCATTTTCTTAAGCACACAAATACACTCTAAGACAAAAAAGACGCACCACGAAAGAATCATCCTAAAGCTATTGTTATTGTTTTTAATTTTGCCCTCACGCTTGTGTGCAGTCTGCAGTACATCCGAAATCTGTAGAGGATATGGGGATGAGGTTCATACAATGACGTAGTAAATTATGACTGCCAGAGACTTGGGAACGATGTCTCATATGAGTACTAGACCCTAGCGAGGTGGGTGACCGAAGACAATGGTATGTGCCTTTGGCTGATCTCTACGCATACAATATCTGGGCCCTCTTTCCCTTTTCCGAGACTGAGACATCATTATTGGGAAATTCACATTTAACTCTAACGTTTTTTGGAGGTTGAAACTCCTTTGTCACCTTCAGATGTTTAAATAACTTTTAACTGAATGTTTCTTTATTTCATTGTTCACTTGTACACTACCACATGATATCGGAGCATTTGGCATTATCAAGCGCTTGAAAAATTCAAAGAGCTGTGTAGGCTTCACAACTATTAGAATAACCTGAAAATGTTCTCACAAAAATCTATCAAATGTGCTACATTACCAGCATGAGTCAACACCAGGAAGAGTAATGGTGACGAAACTGACAAATACATTCCATTTGATTATATATCATTCCTCAAATAATATGTACCTGGAAAGAATACCACTACGCCCTTGCACTCGTGAGGGTTTACAGAACTAATAGCTGTGATGGCTCTACAAAAATGTCTCTCTTTGGCAAAGGAAAATAAGAGGAAAAACAAAATGCAGAAAAACTAAGAATTAATGTCACGTCGACATGGGACTTTGATACGAAATAAAAGTTCGCATCGCCGGCCGCTGTAGCCGCTTCAGTCTGGAACCGCGCGACCGCTACGGTCGCAGGTTCGAATCCTGCCTCGGGCATGGATGTGAGTGATGTCCTTAGGTTAGTTAGGTTTAAGTAGTTCTAAGTTCTAGGGGACTGATGACCACAGATGTTAAGTCCCATAGTGCTCAGAGCATGGAAACATTCTGGACAGAGTCCACTGTGATAAATGTGAGTTGGAGATTCCTATCAAGCAACTTTGATGTTCCGACGTGTATCCGTACGAATGGCATTATGTGCGGGACATGTGTGCTCATTGAACGAAGAGGCCAGGAATGTGATGTGATGTGAGTGAACAGTACCGCTATCTGCAAAGAGCAATGGACCAATAAAGGTGGACCTATTGTACCGCCGAAGTAATTTGACTTCTTTTTTAAAAGTAACATGTGAAGTGTGTACTACAAACCTCACCATCTGGGGACAGAAAGGAACAGATAGTTCTAATGTACTCATCAACAACTGAATGAGAGACAGTGATTGTGTTGGAGAAACAGCTCTATTGTTGCCTTGGCTAGTGGAATAATTTGCCGTGTCACACGTGCAGAAGATCGTCAGGTCTCGTACCTTTCCTTGGCCTGATAGTCGATTGGTGGATGGACAAGACACTTGATATCAATGCATTTGATCTCGACCATATAGTGAGAGTCAATTTATACTCCTACAGCAAAAACATGAACCCAAAGTGTCAAATGTCAATGGTGTTCCACAGATTAACAGATATGAGATAATCATCCGCTACTCGCGTGGGCAACAACTTGTTAGTGCAGGGGATCGATGTCGAATATCGTCGATTGTTTAGCGCGGGACAACCATTGAGCAACCGCATTACATAAATCAACCTCCACGCTTTAGGGCAAAGCGTCCACCGTTCCACACATGCACGGTACCTCTGTTCACCGAACGACAAGAGCGTATCCAGGACCTGGGATGGTGGACGGCGGAGCTTTGATATCTGACGACTCTCGATACACTTGCTGCTAGTCAGTACCCATTAAATGTTGATGCCTTGAAACTAGTACTTCTGCTTGTTTGGCAGGGCAGAATGTGACTTAAGTTTTCAAAGATATTTTTTTCTTAAGATAAGAAGGGGGAGGAGGGGGGGGGTTACAACTGCGCTCGCCTCCCAGTCGCTGGATATGCCCTTGCACACGGCACGGAAATTAACATGGACGTGCAGGAACACCTGCGTTGGACGCTTGAAGAATGAGAGGTCTGCTGGGCTGGTATAGTACGCTTTGGTGCGCGCCGGTGGGAGGATAAGTGAGCGTCTAAACCACGTGAGACAAAATCAGACTTCTGATAAGGGTGCCAGTATCTGACTAGCGAAGGATACAGATAGCCTATTGCAGGTAACTATATTCTTCAGCAAGTCAGTGCACAGCCCCATAGTTCCTGAATTGTGTTAGAAAGTTACGAGGAACAGTTCACGAATGTGGATATGCTTGTGTGGCCCTTCGATTCTCTTTGTAAAAGTCAACTTAGTCCAATACTTCACTGGTTTTTATACAAGACCAGTTGTTATCACCACTCCCACGCCCCACCTCCCGCCCAAGAAAAGACGAAACTTTGGTTCAGTCACCTCAAAACTGAGCTGATACAGTGTTTACAAGGATGTCGATACCTACTTTCTTTCCAACTATGCCATCTACCTTCGCGTCCTCGTCTGATAACTCTTGCCTGCGTCCTTGTACAGGCCACTGAAGGAGTCCTCTTAGAGCATGACCAATCCTCCCGCCCAACCAATGAAGAAAGGGACGAACTTTAACCTTCGATTGTGCAGCTAACGCTGGATCTGTGATTTTTCCACTTGTACGTTATCCGTTGTCCCGAGTTTTTCAATGAGTTGGCCTACCATACAATTCTCGTTTGATAAGATTTTCTCAGAGACCAAGATTTTTCGATCTGAGAAACTGGGAATATGCTATCTCGAATGCTTGCATTTAACCTTGGCACGAAGTGTCCTCCACCTTCCTTCCTAGCCGTCAGGAAAAGCTTTTGACAATGTCGTCTGGAATGCTATCTTTGAAATTCTGATGGTAACAGGTATCAAACACAGGGAGCGAAAGGTTATTTACAAGTTTTGCAGAAACCAGACTGCAGTTATAAGGGTAGAAGGACATGAAAGGGAAACAATGGCCAAGAAACGGGTGACACAGGGATGTAGCCTACATCTCGATGTTATTCCACATATACAATGAGTAAGTAGTAAGAGACACCAGGGACAAATTTGGAGAGGGAATTAAAGTTTATGGAGAAGAAATTAAAACTTTAAGGTTTGCCGCTAAGGACTTGGAAGTGCAGTTCAATGGAATGGATAGTAATCTCGTAAAGAGGTTATAAGATGAACAAGAACAAAATAAACCAAGAGTAATGCAATATAGTCGAATGATATCAGCTGATGCAGAAGGTGTTAGATTAGGAAAAGAGACACTAAAAGTGTAGGTGAGTTTTACTATTTGGGCAGTAAAAAGCTAATGTCCGAGTAGAGAGAATATAGAATACAAATTAGCAACAGCAAAAATAGCATTTCTGAAAAAGAGAAATTTATTAATATGAAATATAAATTTTACTATTAATCATATACAGTTGAGGTTCCTGAGGCGAATTGAGTCTTACCTTTATCTACAGTAATGATGTAGGCTGAAGCAATGAATTAAACTTTGTACCAGTGGCGGGATGTCTTTACTGGAGGCATTTTTCCTGAGTGAGTGTTGTCTGGTGAGGAAGTGAAGCGAGGACGGGAAACAGTTCAGACAAGAAGAGAATAGGAATTTTTTGAAATGTGGTGCTACAGAAGAATGCTGAATATCAGATGCATAGACCGAGTAACAAATGAAGAAGTCTCCAGTTGTAGAAAAGAGACAGTTACGCACAACTTGACTGCAAGCAAGCATCATTTGATAGGACAAACCTGAAGAATATATTTGGTAATCGAAGGAAGCAAGGCCTAGGAATGAATACAGTGACCTGTTGAAATGGATGTAGGTTGTGGTAGTTATTAGAAGATAATAGAGACTTACACAGTATAGGATAGTGTGTAGAGCTGCATCAAACCAGTCTTCGGACTGAAGATCAGAGTGAAACATCCTTAGCCAGTCTTTCAGTGCCGAAAGCTTTACTATAATTTGTTGCAATCAAAGGCAATATCAGTTGTTTTATCAGTCATTCGTTCTTACAACTAAGGCAAGAAACGGTGGTTCCGTCAAATTGGTCCACAGTATCTAGTGAGGGGAGTCCGCAACAGAAGAATAGTTGAACCCTCCCGTGGGCAAGACTTAACACTCGTGTTTGTGAAAACTGCAACATCGAGAAAATATACAGTGACTGAAGTCAATTTTATACCACAATTAGGTATGTATAAATTATTAGGATTGTGAAATACTCGTACATCATCTGTGACAGAATATTCAGCATTCTGTCAAACCATCAGAGTAACTAGACGTAATAGCATGAAAACAAAAATGTCCCGAATATACGCATAGTGAATCTCCCTTCAAGCAATTTACATGGGAACCACAAAGCTTCACCAGTGACAGTTGGAGGACCCTCGAGAATACGTTGTCGATCAGAGAGCATACGCCAGTTCAGTGGGCGACTTGTCAAACGAACTTGTACGACAGGAAAAGAGCGGAACCAGTCGTTCTTCATAGGAAGGTTCATATTTCTCGCCATTTTTCATTTATTATTTATTTTCATGTATTATTATAGCAATTGAATGGCACTAACGTATTGTCTACTTCGATTCCTGAATATCTGGATGGCACTGCAGACTTTGCATATCATCAGTATTTCTCAAGATTTTAGGAGTAGTTCTTCAATAAAAATTTGCTGGAATCGTTATGGAGGCTTCACATATTGCCCTTCTTTTAAGTTTCCACAATGTGATGACACTCTTACTTGACGAAGGTTGAATTTTTTGGCTATTGTTTAAATAAACGTGTATTATTTCTCTGCACAGAAGGTACATATCTCGACTGGCTGTTTCTAAGAATGAGGTTTGTTAATCCAGTGGCAGTGTCAATTTAGATAAAGAAATAGGTATACAAGGAAGTTCCGGAACAATTTACACGTTTTAATACCTCTAACTTTGTTAATTAAAGAAACGTGAAGTACACAAAGTGTTAATGGTTTGTCAGTTCGCCGCAGGCAGATAATCAACTGCAGCCAGTGACGTCTAAGAACGAAGCGTTGTCTGTTAAATGCGTTACACGGAAAGCGTAACAAATAACTGACTGCCTGCGAACTACAGAATGATCGTTTTGTTCGCATACGTCGTCAGATATTCTGATGATGAATCTGCTCCATTAAACAAAAAACAGCTACACCATCAAAGAAAGGTTTGAAATTCACACGGCGTTAGTCACACACGACTAAATACAATACAAATAAACGTTTTACGTTTGAGTCTGTTTAACTACTGTCAAAAGACGGTTATTTTGACACCAATTCCAGTTGTGTTTCGATTTGAATCTAAAATTTACTTGGGAGTGACTGCTTGAATATAATAATGCCCCGGTTGCTTAGTGATACTACCTTGACAACAAATATGCCGAAGAAGTAATACTTCGAGCTATGCTGCGAAGAAATATTCCAAACGTTTTACAGAGAATATGCGAGACTCTTACTAATTCCTATTTGTAATCTGAGGTGATGAGGATTGTGTCTTGTGTAAATCAGGCGTTTCGAAGAACAGTATTTCACGAACAGTAAACAGTGCTATGAATCGCCACATGTTTTTGACGATCAACACTGCTACGTAATATGAAAACTACGAACCAGAATTGAATGTTTCGTGAAACTTGCAGCAATAAACTTTTCGATATACAATACAATGACTCAGTGCCCAGTATCAGAATGTTTACAGCACTTAATACCGGGACTTCTTTACTTTTTTACCACGTAAACTATACGTTCTAAATCCTTCATTAAATGTGTGACAGGTGGAACACACACTTGGTGCAAAATCTTAAATTCAAGAACATACGCAAGAAATAGACGAAAATTACCACATACACTCAGTCCATCCTATATATTTAGTCCAATATACACTGAAGCGCCAAAGAAACTGGTATACGCATGCGTATTCAAATACAGAGATACGCAAAATAGGCAGAATGCAGCGCTGTGGTCGCAAACGTCGTATGTAAGACAACAAGTGTCTGGCACAGTTGTTAGATCGGTTACTGCTGCTACAATGGAAGTTTATCAAGATTTAAGTTAGTCTGAGCGTAGTGTCATAGTTGGAGCGCGACCAATCGAACACAACATCTCCGAGCTAGCGATGAAGTGGGGATGACTATTTCACGAGTTTGCCGTGAATATCAGGAATCCAGCAAAACGTCAGATCTCCGACATCGCTGCGGCCGGAAAAAGATCCTGCAGGAACGGGACCAACGACGACTGAAGAGAAACGTTCAATTGCTGCAGATTTCAATGTTGGGCAATCAACAAGTGTCAGCGCGTGAACATTCAAAATAACATCATTGATGTGAGCCTTCGGAGCCAAAGGCTCACTAGTGGACTCTTGATGACTGCACGATACAAAGCTTCACGCCTCACCTCGGCCCGTCAACACCAACAATGGACTGTTGATGACTGGAAACATGTTGTCTGGTCGGACGAGTCTCGTTTCAAATTGTTTCGAGCGGATGGAGGTGTATACGGGTATGGAGAGAATCTCATGAATCCATGGACTCTGCATGTCAGCAGGGGACAGTTCAAGCTGGTGGAGGCTCTGTAATGGTGTGGGGCGTGTGCAGTTTGAGTGTTATGGGACCCCTGGTACGTCTAGATACGACTCTGACATGTGACACGTACGTGAACATCCTATAAGATGACCTGCATCCATTCATGTCCATTGAGCATTCCGAAGGACTTGGGCAGTTCCAACAGGAAGATGCGACACCCCACACGCCCAGAATTGCTACAGAGTGGCAACGGGAACACTCTTCTGAGCTTAAACACTTCCAGTGCCCACCAATCTCCCCAGACATGAACATTATTGAGCATATCTGGGATGCCTTGCAGTGTGCTGTTCAGAAGAGATCTCGTACTCTTATGAATTTATGGACAGCCCTGCAGGATTCATGTCAGTTAGCCGCGCGGGATTAGCCGAGCGGTCTCAGGCGCTGCAGTCATGGACTGTGCGGCTGGTCCCGGCGGAGGTTCGAGTCCTCCCTCGGGCATGGGTGTGCGTGTTTGTCCTTAGGATAATTTAGGTTAAGTAGTGTGTAAGCTTAGGGACCGATGACCTTAGCAGTTAAGTTCCCTAAGATTTCACACACATTTGAACTTTTTTTATATGTCAGTTCCCCCCAGCGCTACTTCAAACATTAGTTGAGGCCATGGTGAGTCGTGTTGCGGCACTTCTGCGTGCTCGCGGGAGCCCTACACGATGTTAGGCAGGTGTACCAATTTCCTTGGCTCTTCAATGTATTCAGTGGCAACAAATTTATATCAAGTGTGACGAACGTACAAACTGTGGTAAGTATTGTTAATGAATCGCTTAGACTTATGAGGAGAACACACGGAAAGTGTAGTGCAGTTGCGGAGGATATTGATGTAAAGGTGTCTCGGTTCGCTAGTGGAACAGGGAAGGAAGGTAAAAATGTGGTAACTTCTGCTATGCGATCCAAGCAGTTTGTTTATGTAGATGCCGAAAGGATATCTTTTATTGTGGCTAGTAGTAAGATTTTTTTCCGTTCTGTACACGGAAGGAACGTCACAAAAATGGCTTTCTTCGGAACCGTGCAGAAACGTCCGTTTGACAACACTGTCGCCAATTGAACATAAATGGCTTTTCATCACTTGTCAGTTGGCAGCCGTCCTCTCACCCATCATTTTCAGCTATGTATCAACATAGGTCGAACGAGCATTGTAGGTAATTCATCAGAAAAACGTTAGGATGCTCTTGTTGTTCGCTTTTGTGACACTTATATAACAATGTATTATACATCACGGGTGTTTCGTACACTGTAGCCTCTTTCTCTCCGTCCGTATCACGTGTTTTATCTAGTGTGGTTTTACAGGCATTGGCGCGCATTTCACATAAGAACAGGCAAAGAGAACCGCATACGTAAATTCGAAAAATTCTCTGTGAGGTCATTGTTAATGAAAATTTGGGTTCAAGGTAGTTCGAGTTAAATCCACCAAATAAAGCTTGTTCTCAATAATTACAAATTATTTCATCAGAGATTTTAGTTATATTCTTGATTCAAGTCAGATTCACTAATAACTCATTGCATTATAGATGACGACGTGGTTATGGAGACGTTTACATTTGACATATATGTGCGTTTGAGGTTATAAAATGGTTCAAATGGCTCTGAGCACTATGGGACTTAACATCTGTCGTCATCAGTCCCCTAGAACTTTGACGTTATAACGTCTTGAACTTTTCACCTTTGAAGTGGTGGTGGTGATGGTGGTGGTGGTGGTGGTGGTGGTGGTTGGCGGCGGCTATCGTACCAGCGGCATTGTGTTGCTTTATTATTCAGAATATTCTTCCACACTTACACAGGACATACCACTGAAAATTAGAGGAAGCGTGTTGTTCGTACGTGATACAATTCCAGCACATTACGATCGCATTGTTTGAGATTCCCTGGACGACATCTCCCATAACACATGGATAGGTAAATTGGGACCATTTCTATGGTCTGCACGTTCACCCGACCTCAGTTCTTTGGACTTCTATCTGCGGGACCCTTTTGGAACCATTGGTTTCGTAATACAGAGACGTGTCACGAATGCGTCGTGGAACCATTATACTCCATGCAAGGTAACCACTTTGCATGATCAGATGAATACGGGATGTATAGAAGCGATCTGCGGACATTTCGACTATTTGTTGTAAGTTTCTGACTATATAAAGCGTTTCTTTTTTCATTAAGCACCCCAAAACCCAAGGATTTTCTTACGTATGTTTATGTTGATCTTCTTGTGTGTTTAGAGGTGAGCGGGCCAGAGAGGAGTGGGGACTGTCGAAGTTTTAAAGGTCTTCCTCACCCATTCCGTAATACTCTTTATTTCCTTTAGAAGTATACAAGGTAACAACCTGCCCGAAAGCCAGATTGTTGAGGCTTGTGGCTAAGCTGCATCAGTTCGTGATGGAGTGCAGTGGACTGACTAGCTGTCTCCAGAGAAGCTGCTGCCAGCCGTTACTGCTACTTTTATAGGCTGGTGGAGACTAGACGACTGCCCCCCGTGGCGTACGTTGGCGCGCTCTTACCTCGTCGCCTCGAAGACGTCATTAGCGTGACGACGGTGTTCGCTGCGCGTAGTCTCAGCGCTAACCACTTGGTTAGCAACACTCCCCCAGCTACAGGCGCCACTTGGTGGTTTCTTAGCGGCCAGCCTCGTGGGTCGTCATCTGTCTGGAGTCGGGGGAAGTACATCTTGTCCCTCTGTAAACCACTACCTGCTGGTGATATATAGCGTCGCACGGTATGAATTCTAAACGAAGGCTGTTTTGCTATTCTTATGCGGGCTACACGACGAACACCATGTAAACTAAAACAAAGCGTTTTTTCAAAAACAGAAATATTTACAGGTTAACGCCCCACGGATCATTAAAATGCGAGCAACACTTCGTACCGACAAAGTCGCGATAAAAGTATCGCCCGAAGCCTTTTTAGAGGGACAGTTCTAACACTGCCCGACGTGCTGTGGAAAACTCCGAAAAAAAGTCCGAGTGCCTGGACGTAGATCTGATCCCAGTTCTTTTCAACGTTGGGTTGCATTCTGCTGACTATTGAACCTCTAATACCATTAAATATTTCGACTTATTTGGAAGAATTCTCGTTTTGCTGACTTAAACATCTGAAATGACCTTCCCGGAGAGGATTTACTACTGATATCTGTAAGGCGGAGATATTTTTCACCATTTAAGTCACGAAGAGTATTTTGAATTCGGAGCTCGTCGGGTCTAGCATTTCTCAACAGGTAAAATAGTTTTGCAATTATTGAAGTCTTTATACATTAAGAACTGTCATCATAATGAACAATATCTTCACACCTTCCCGTCAGTTATTTATTTGTTTATTTATCTGTCAAAACTTTGTTGAAGTTAAAATTAGGAAGACTTTGCAGGACAAAAGCTCTTTCGTAGATGCTTTCTCTTCTTCCGTAGTGATTTTGCTTATCGGTAGTTCCATTTATTTATAGTTTCACAACATATGCAGTCATGTTTTCTACTGATCAGCGAGCATCATTGATACCAGTCTGTTGTCGGCTCCTCCTGCAGGTATTGCCTGTAAAAACAGATTTTCTCTCCGATGAAAAACATTAACGTAACTAGGATACTGATACGTATCCACAAGGAAACTACTTCATACTGCACCAATCTGCAGGACTCGTTGAGAAAATATGAGACAGGGTTCAGAAACAGCCGCTCGCAACAAGTTCTCAGTAATTTGTTCATTCAGTCCTTCGGAATTGAGTCGGAATACTTTCCATGTACGGACAGAAGCGCATTTCCCCGAGCAGACACTTTCTCTACAGCTACTTGTACGAGAAGGTGTATATGATCTACCATGTGTTGCCTTCATTTTCCGTAATAATTCATTCCTGCATAGATGCTCTTTGGTATGAGTGATACGGTCAGAATAATACCGCTTGAGGGCAAGACTTCGTACGGATTACAAACTACATATATTCGTATGCAACTTCAGTGCTTGTAAACATAAAGCTGAACGATGTAAGACCGCAATCTTCTGCAAATAATCATACGAAATAAGCAACTACAAATTTGAGAAAAATCTTCAGTTGTGTCTAAAATGAAATCATCGACTGAGTGTTAACTTCCTTCTTTGGGTCGAAGTTTCCACAAAATTTAATTTCCAATCCAAGTTCACATCGTGATCTGGCTCGCATCACTACTAATTATGGAGCGGGATCCGGACATGTGACAAGATAATGCGAACGCTGACTATTCCAAGAACTGACCAAAATCAAATTTGACGTGAAATCAACCAGAACTTGACCATATATATAAATTCCTATTATGGGCGATAATAGCTGCTAGGACCCTATTCTATAGATTCTCGCCTATGGCCCATATTTTGTAATAGTAAAGCACACCAGGAATGCAAATTTTGAATTAAGATCAATTTCGAATTGCCGCCCAAGAGCGTGAAATTAAGTTCAGGAATACAACAAGCAAAATACACTCCTGGAAATTGAAATAAGAACACCGTGAATTCATTGTCCCAGGAAGGGGAAACTTTATTGACACATTCCTGGGGACAGATACATCACATGATCACACTGACAGAACCACAGGCACATAGACACAGGCAACAGAGCATGCACAATGTCGGCCCTAGTACAGTGTATATCCACCTTTCGCAGCAATGCAGGCTGCTATTCTCCCATGGAGACGATCGTAGAGATGCTGGATGTAGTCCTGTGGAACGGCTTGCCATGCCATTTCCACCTGGCGCCTCAGTTGGACCAGCGTTCGTGCTGGACGTGCAGACCGCGTGAGACGACGCTTCATCCAGTCCCAAACATGCTCAATGGGGGACAGATCCGGAGATCTTGCTGGCCAGGGTAGTTGACTTACACCTTCTAGAGCACGTTGGGTGGCACGGGATACATGCAGACGTGCATTGTCCTGTTGGAACAGCAAGTTCCCTTGCCGGTCTAGGAATGGTAGAACGATGGGTTCGATGACGGTTTGGATGTACCGTGCACTATTCAGTGTCCCCTCGACGATCACCAGTGGTGTACGGCCAGTGTAGGAGATCGCTCCCCACACCATGATGCCGGGTGTTGGCCCTGTGTGCCTCGGTCGTATGCAGTCCTGATTGTGGCGCTCACCTGCACGGTGCCAAACACGCATACGACCATCATTGGCACCAAGGCAGAAGCGACTCTCATCGCTGAAGACGACACGTCTCCATTCGTCCCTCCATTCACGCCTGTCGCGACACCACTGGAGGCGGGCTGCACGATGTTGGGGCGTGAGCGGAAGACGGCCTAACGGTGTGCGGGACCGTAGCCCAGCTTCATGGAGACGGTTGCGAATGGTCCTCGCCGATACCCCAGGAGCAACACTGTCCCTAATTTGCTGGGAAGTGGCGGTGCGGTCCCCTACGGCACTGCGTAGGATCCTACGGTCTTGGCGTTCATCCGTGCGTCGCTGCGGTCCGGTCCCAGGTCGACGGGCACGGGCACGTGCACCTTCCGCCGACCACTGGCGACAACATCGATGTACTGTGGAGACCTCACGCCCCACGTGTTGAGCAATTCGGCGGTACGTCCACCCGGCCTCCCGCATGCCCACTATACGCCCTCGCTCAAAGTCCGTCAACTGCACATAAGGTTCACGTCCACGCTGTCGCGGCATGCTACCAGTGTTAAAGACTGCGATGGAGCTCCGTATGCCACGGCAAACTGGCTGACACTGACGGCGGCGGTGCACAAATGCTGCGCAGCTAGCGCCATTCGACGGCCAACACCGCGGTTCCTGGTGTGTCCGCTGTGCCGTGCGTGTGATCATTGCTTGTACAGCCCTCTCGCAGTGTCCGGAGCAAGTATGGTGGGTCTGACACACCGGTGTCAATGTGTTCTTTTTTCCATTTCCAGGAGTGTATAATGAAAATAAATAATAAGAAAAATTTAGAGTGTCAAAGTTTATGTTTCGAGAGTTTATGCAATTCGATGACAAAACGTGCAAATGTCAACATTTAGCATAAAATACTTTAAAGTATTATTAGAAAGTCTCCTAATAGAACAGAAAATTCCAAACAAACAACTTGGAGAATCCTAATTCAAGCATGAATTAATGTTGTTCTGCTGCTAACTTTTGATTAACCTCTAGTTAATTTTGCTAACTTTTGGCGAACCTCTGGTTCATTTAAGTGTAAATTACATTCTGCTAAGCGTAGGTTACCTGTGATTAAATTCTGTTTCAGTTTTCGGTACCTGAGATTCTGTTGAAGACAGATTACTTGTGATTAACTTTGCTTCATTTTTGAATAAATGAAATTCTCTTAACGGCAGATTTCGTTCAATCAACATTTGTTTCGTTTAAGACAATAGGCAAATTCTGTGAAACGCAAGTAACTTTTGATTTATCTTTGTTCAATTTTAGAGTAAATAAAAATTCTGTTAAAAAGCAGACTCGACTACCATTACCGGATCCTTAACTTGTTCTACACCTTCCATGAGTAGTCAGTATAAAGATAAAACGGCATAGTATCAAGTTGTGCTATGTTGTGACTTCGTTGCACTTTGCGAACAGTGATCAGATCATAATAGGGGACACTTTTGTTTCACATGCTGCAGCAGAAGCAGCTTGATCACGCACGCTCTACCACAGGTATAGAATCTTAATTTAAGACGACACTCCTTCAACTGCATCCCTTCTTAACATGCTGTGTTTCATATGCGGTCGATCAGCTTGTCATCCATTTTAGGCGGTGTTGGATCAAGAGTAACACATGTTCTAAAGTGTTGTGTTGTGTCAAGTCTCCGATGATTTAACTAGGTCATCAAGCAGCCACGTACAGTCCCACCATAAAACATCAAAAGCTTAGATATCTGCTTAAATGTCTTTGAAAGGACTAAACCAGTCTCGTTATTTTACGGTATAATTTTACACAATCTGTCCTCGACATATTCAATATGTACACTGAGCATGCATACAGAAAATCAAGGACAAATTTGGGATGGGAATTAAATTTCAGGGAGAAGAAATAAAGACTTCGAGGCTTTCGAAGACATTGTACTTCTGTCACAGACGGCAAACGACTTGGAAGAGCAGTTGAACGGAATGTGCATTGTCTTTAAAGAAGGATGTAAGATAAAAGAAGACGAGTTCTGCTGTTTGGGCAGTAAAATAACGGATGATGGCCGAAGTAGAGAGGATATAAAATGTAGATTGGCAGTGGGAAGTAAAGCGTTTCTGAAGAAGAGAAATTTGTTAACATCGAATGTAGATTTAAGTGCTAGGAAGTCTTTACTGAAAGTATTTGTATTGAGTGTAGCCATGTATGAAGTGAAACATACACGTAAACAGTTTAGAAAGGAAGAAGAAAGAAGTTTTCGAAGTGTTGTGCTATAGGAGAATGCTGGAGATTAGATGGGAAAATCACGTAACTAATGAGAAGGCACTGAAAGGAATTGTGAAGACAAGAAATTTGGGGCACAAATTCAGCAAAAGAAGGGATCGGTTGAGAGGACACATTCTGAAGCATCAAGGGATCACCAGTTTAGTGTTAGAGGGAAGCGTGAGGGGTAAAAATCGTAGAGGGAGACCAAAAGATGTGTACAGTAAGCAGGTTCAGAAGGATGTAGGCTTACAACTTTGCCATTTACGAAACATTAATGGCATTTACACTTTCAAAAAAAATTACGTCCTTTAGAGGGCGTCCTTCTGTACGAGTACAATTGTTGAGATTCCTCATTGACCTCTGCAACATCTCAGCTGTCATTGACCTCTGCAACATCTCAGCTGGGATACTGTGAACTGCGTCTCGAATTCCCTGTTTTAACTCATCCACGGCTCTTGGTCGAGCCGTGTAGACTTTGCTCTTGAGGTAGCCCCGCAAGAAAGAATCACAAACGGATACATCTGGCGATCTAGGGGGTCAGGGAATGTTACCGAATCGTGAGATCACACGGTTGCCAAACAGTTCTCGCACATACGCCATTGATTGCCGTGCAAGGTTTGATGTCGCTCTGCCCTGTTGAAACCAGGCTTCTTGAACGTTTGCAAAGTTGTTCAATGCAGCTGTAATGAAAGTTCGTAGTAACATCTCCACGTAACGATCGGAACTGACAGTTATTGTGTTCCCCTGTTCATTTGCGAAAAAATACGGTCCAATAATCGCATGTGATGAAACACCACACCATGCTGTCACTTTACTAGCGTGTAAAGGGCGCTCATGAACGTAATTAGCATTTGTGTTTATTCACATAACCTGTGAGATGAAAGTGTGCCTCATCTGACATCCACAACTTGTTTAAAAAATCATGGTAGTTGTTTATTTTTGTTATTATTTGTTGACAGAATCCTAATGGTAACCGGTAATCGTTGTCCTTCAGTTGTTGCTCCATCTGTAGCTTGTACGGATGAAATTTTAAAACAACATGGAGAATTCTGCGAACACTCTCTCGGGACACTTCAACAACTGCTGCTTACTTAGAATTGAACTCCATGAGCTGCGTAAGACAGACTCGCGTACGCCATCATTGTTCGCTGGAGAACGCACATTTCATGGTCGTCCTGTTGGTTTCTTCTTGAGGGCAGATCCAGTCTCTTCAAAGTTATTAATTCAACATTTTATCGCGTGTTTCGACGGAACATCATCATGACGTCCTGAATTATAAAAACGTCGAAACTCCCTCTGCGCCGCTACCAAACTGTCATTGTTTTTATAAAACATTTTTGTGGCTAACGCACGCTATTGTCCGTTCCACTGATCCATGGTTACTAAAATGGCGGACTGTTTACTCGTTAACTGTCACGAACCCGCAGTGATGCCGCCAGCCCATGGCTGCCACAACTCATTTCAAACAGTCCCGTTATTCTGCGTCACCCTGTATATATATATATATATATATATATATAGTATCTGTGTATATTGCAAGAAATCTTTTCTCTCTGTGAACAAAGAAACAATAAACACAAAGGTTACTTATTTTAATACTAAATTCGGAGACATAGTTCTTGAAACCATAACACATTGCCCCATACATCACCGAAACAATATCCCAGATTTTTAAAAAATTAAATTAACAATACTTCGGACCGCAGAAATTAAAAGATCTCGGCGGAAAAAATGATTGAGAGAATGATAAAGAAGAGAGGTTTTTGAGAAGAAAATACTGAACTACAAGTGTACACACGCAGAAGAAAGCTAAGAAATCGATGGAAGAATAAAACAGCAAAAAATGAAATATACTGGAAACGAAGATAGCGAAAAGGTAGAAGACGAACTACACAGCTTGAAAAGTGATACTCGTCTGATAATTTAGATCTAGAAAAGATAAAAAATAAGATTAAAAATATTTTGTGAGCTCGGTAGAAGTATGCGTCTAATGCATTATTCTGCAAAGTTTCTAAGTTAATGTTAATTGCGAGTTGACAGATAATTATATTGTTCAATTGGGTGATTTAATTCGGTGCCTGTAGTGAACATGCGTGTTAATCTGTTACGCAGGAAAGAGTGTATGTGCGGTGGTGAGACGTCGAACGGATGCGTACAGCGGCTGCGTTGTGCGTACGTGCCTCGCGGCACGGGCAGAATCTCCAGCCCAGGGGTGGACAACCAAAACAGCCCCTCAGACGGATAAGGGACTTCACACAGCGCGGCAAACTGCGTTGTTCACCTCCGCAAGAGGCACGCTTCACCACTGAACAGAACGGGCATAGAAATATTTCCTTTTTCACGTCTGCTTTTGTTCGAGTTCCGACATAAATCTTCCACTTATGTTGATTGAGACTACGAAAGCTCGGTTTGCGTCTATGGTCGTGCCACTCGTAGCGATTCCGAATACAGAAAGCTAATTACACCTGCAAGGCACATTTACGCAATAATTCTTTTCACGCTTCATATTTAGATTATGCTAATAACGTGCAGTTCGAGACCTCACTGATCTTCAACATTTCTGTAATCCCTTAATGGCGTCGTGCTCCTGTTGTACGTAAAATGTTTGTTTCCCGCGTTTGGATCTGTCGGACCAATTTCGAATTTCGTTTTCATCTGGTTGTATGATGCAAGCGTCCCCAAAACTTTTGAATAAGAGGTCGCGTACGGAGGAGAAATGGCGTCCTTATCTGTGTACTTGCGGTATCTCTGAGTTACGACCTCCTTGGAAATCTCCCGCGCATCTTGTCAAGGCGGTAACGCACTCGTTTGCTTAGGGTTTACCACGGGTTGTTAGCGAAACATCGTGTGTCACACTAGGCTGACGTAAAATCCCAGACGCCTTGCACTGCGTAGTATATCTGCATGAGTTCCTAGGAAGTGTCGAGCCTGCTTATGTGTGTTGACATTTTCCAAGTCAGACGCGTTACGTGTGCCTGTTGCCTCACATCACGGTCATTTTGGAGGTGTCTTTCCTCTGTCTATACGATTTTGTGTTTATTTACATTAGTTGCCGCTTATCGACGTCGGAGAGGTATAAGTTTTTCATTATTTTATTTCCATATTTTTATTTAATTTTTCTATGTGTGATTTTGAACTAAGTCGCGCGTAGGAAATTTAAAGTGTGGGCCAAAAGTGTCAATGTCGCTGTGAACGGCAATCAGCGGGAAGAAAAGAAGCCAAATACTGAATATTGTTGGCTCAGTTCTTTGCGCATGGTACGAACTGTATTATCTCCTTACCCAAGGCTTGTTTACGACTTCTGGGTGGCATAAAATCGTTCTTACGGTTTGACAGGTAAGGACAAAAAAGACTACGCCACGTAAAAGCTTATTCTTGAACTACAGGGAGCGTGTATTCAAAGAGGAGTCAAAGAAATACGTATTTTTCTCTAACATACGTGCAGCATTTATGAGTATGACAAAATCGCAGAGATGCGTTTGTACATTAAGGGGAACCACCGTGAATGGAATGGGGAAGGGTAACATGATACTATGTATAGTAGTAGTTTTTATATCCACGGCACATACTGATGCAGATTAAAAGCGGACTAGTATTGGCGAACATAAAAAAAGAAATCTGCTGGCCCCAAATACTTCGCTATAGTTACAGAAAAATTTCTTGAAATAATTCGTTACATCGGAATTACTACATGATTATAAAATGCAGAGAACATGGATCTAGTGAATAAGAGGTCAGAAGTGTGTTGTATCTGATAGTGAGGGAGAATGTAAATATTTAAGGGAGTAGGTCGAATTGAATTTTAAAGTGAAGTGGAGCAATCGTTATACACAAACCAAGAGGCAGGTGCGGAACATTTGTCAGGTGGTCGGTGGAGTAATCGGGGTAAGCGTAAAACATTTAGTAATCCAGCTAAACAGGCGATAGAGATAGTAGGAAGCAAATAAGACAACGTGCGTTCAAACTGTCGAAGAAAAATTGCCAGCCGACTTAGCTAAGCTTGACTGGAAAGAGAAGTTGGTCAAAGCATTAGAGGAATCCAAAATCGGTGGAGGAAAAAAAATGAAAATCGGAAAAATTACTTTGGATCTCAGTTTCTGTCGAGAGGTTCGTTAAATGTGATCCTAGGTATCCCCGGCACTTCCGTTTATAAATGGATGTGTTTCATGTTTGTATACGTAGCAACTAAGATGATCTCTGCAATAGAGCTAGAATCTTTTTTATATTACTCTCCTCGTTCAAACATGTTTCGGAACATTTTCATCCTCAACCAAGTGGTCTGACGTTAACGAGGCATTAATTCTAGTTGGTCACGCTCTTTAGGACATGGATTAACTGATTACGTAACTTGCCACAGTTAGTATCGTTGTGCTTGGCATCATGCACATGCTCCTCTCTTGCAGGTGCAGGTACAAAAATAATACACTTATTATGTCTCGTAACAACACTCACTGAACTTCAGAAACATAATATACATATTCAAATGCGGCAGGGATTAAGCTTGTTTCGTGCTGTTACGAAAAATAACTTGTGCATTATTTTAAGAAATACAGCAACCACCCAAGTTTTTGTGTATTTTTATTTAAGCCAGTAGGCGTTTCGGGCTTTCATCCATTTTCAGCTAGCGTAATGCTTATTACAATCATCAGTAAGTACATCATTAAAGCATCAACAGCAGATTGGATTCTGCAGCTGCCTTGTGTAAAATAAAAATTTTGTTTAGCTACTACACTTTGTAGACATTATAGTGACTGAACTTACAGAACACTATGAAATGTGTTACGCTAATTGAATACGGGTGAAACTCCGAAATGCGTATTGTCTTAAATAAAATTACATAAAAATGTGGCTGGTTGATATTTTCCTTACAATAGTATTAGGTTGGTGCATAAGTTCGTATCGTTTTTTCATAAGTTTGATAAACACAACAGATACACATAAGAGACTTGAGTCACCAAAAATATATTCTCCTTCGCTATTTACAACAGTCTGCCAACGCTGAGGTAACTTTTCGTTTCTGCGACTGTAGAAATCACGTGGTTTTGAGGCGAAGAACTCCTCGAGCCATGTTCTGAGCGTATTTTCATCTGGAAAAGAAGTTCCTTGAAGGTCGTTGGATAGAGAGCAGAAAATGTGACAATGTGGAGGCACAACATCAAGTGAATAAGGTGGGCGCGGAGTGACTTCCCATCCCACCTCCTGTACAGTCTCTTTCGTCAGTATAACAGAATGCGGGCGGGTGTTATCGTGGAGTAGCATCTCTTCACGCAATCTTCCTCATCGTTGTTCTTGGACTGTGTCTGTAAAACGTCTCAGTTATTCACAATAAATGTGAGTAGTGATGGCTACACCTAGGTGAAGCAATTTGTACTACACCATACTGTTCCACATATGCATAACATTATCTTTTTTGGATGCGCGAAGGTCTTTGTTCGGGGAGTTGTTTGCGCTCAACCAGTCCTTTCTTTTCCATATGTTAGCGTAATGATGCCATTTCCCGTCACCAGTACTGATACAGGGTAGAAATGGTCAGTGTTGTTCACGACCCAATTGATGACGAGTAAGCAGGGATGCGCACCTGCCCGTTGATTTTTGTGATTTGGGCTTAGAACATAGGGTAGCTACACACCATATTTTCAACCTTCACCGCTGCATGCAAATGTCGCACGACGGTGGAACGAGCACAGTTCATTACATGTACAAGTTTTCGATTACACTGATGTGGATCGTGGTGGGTTAATGCGTTTTAGCCGATCTTCATCAAAACCCGAAGGTCTTCCTGAACATGGGGAGTCACTAGTATCAAAACGATCCTCCATGAAACGAGAAAACCATTTTCTTGCCGTGCTCCGTCCAATGGCGTTATCCCCACACGTGGTTACCACTGTTGCTTCAGCCCTCTATTGAACTCAAAAAGAAGAATACTTATGAAATGTTCCGATTTCTGTACTTGGCATTCCATTTTCTAGCTTCCACAGCTCCACTCACTATGTCCAAATGACAAAAAGATAATATGTAAACTCAAGTAGCAACAGTGAACTACAAATAAAAAAAATGATAATCAATAAATACACCCGTAGGTAACGGAATACCAACATGCAAAACAAAAACGCTACGAATTTATGCACCAACGTAATATAGCCCACAGCCACAGACCTCGACAGCCAGCAAAGTGGATAAATTATTGATAACATGTGTACTTTTTGACACCTCCATCTGCAATTAAGGAAATTATGGATGACCACTAGAACAACCACACAAATTATAACAAAGTATTTATTTATTTCAAGTTTCTGCTACCAGTCACTTTTTTATTTTATGCTTAATCTAACATAATGCACCGCGTTTCGAACATGTTTTGTTCATCTTCAAGCGTTTGTACATACATACATCCATCCATACATACATACATACATCGAGAAATGTGTGTATGTACAAACGCTTGAAGATGAACAAAACATGTTCGAAACGCGTTGCATCATGTTAGATTAAGCACAAAATAAAAAGTTACTGGTAGCAGAAACTTGAAATAAATAATTTTCCCACACAGTCACGGTTCACAAACATAGCCATTATGGCTGAAAATAATTATGGCAAAGTATCTGATCATTTAATGAAAATACTACAAAGCCTAACCAACTGGAATTTAAGGTCTCAATACAATAAGGCCACATTGGTGATGGAACACATGTTTATATCAGGAAAATAACGGAAGAAAAAAAAAGTTCGTTGCACACCCAATTCTCATAATTTTGCTCTTCAAAAGGTGCAATTAGGGCCTAGAAACGAAAAGAAGATGGTGTACAGAAATAGTTCAGTTTTCCGTGAATTTTGGGACTCCTGAGGGCAGCGACAGTTCACTATTAGAGGATACACTTTACTGGGAACACTGGCGACCTTGGGGCCGGCACAAAGCCATCAGCTTCCGCTGTTCTCCGGAGGCGGGAAAGCCAGGTTCGGCGTCCCCTCAGCCCCACGTGGAACGCGTCTCGGCGCCGCAGCTCGCGGGCGACTCTAGGCACGCCGATGGGCCAGCCTCCCGCCGGCCAATGGGAGCGTGCCACGTCACGCGCGCAGAGGCCGTGCCCCCACATTCCCCCCGCCCCTCCCCCTCCCACCCGCGCACGACCGGATCCCCACTTTATATGTCTGGGGGCTCGCCGCGCGACGCACAGTTCCGAGTGACGGTCTAGTCGGCAAGTTGCAGCCATGTACGTCAAGGTGAGTAAGCGCTCGGCGCAGCTTTGGCGGGTTCCCGCGCTACTGGGGTGCGCTACGGGACCGACCACAGATGGCAGCCCTTCTTTTCTCATAAAAAGAGGAATTGTGCTCTGGGGACGGAAGCGTGTAGCGCAACAAACGGAAGTTTCTGTTACTTGGCTAAGTTGGGGATCACGGATAAGTTCTCACTGCCCAGAAAGGCCATACGTGTGATGTTTTTGGCTTTAGAGGAAGATAGGGACAATAGTCACTGATATTAACATAATTATCTTTGCTTTACCCAAACATGTTTCAGCACTTTTTGCGCTATCTTCACTGCGCCCTTGTTGATTTTTGTTATAAGGGCAGTTAGAATCTTTCTTTTCCTTCCTAGCCTGTGATTATGCCTCCAACATTAGGAGACGAAACCTGAGGCACAGGAAGATGCCTTGGACGGCTGCCTAAGGCACGTAGAACGAAAGTCATCAAGGGAGCAAATATAAGTCATAAAAGCTGTGTTGTCACTGGGATTTTTGTTGTTGTTGTTTATCTGCCTCAAATGAAGCTATCAGTTGTTTTGTGCTAGTAGTTTTATATTTACGTTGCATTTTACAGCTTTTCATGAGTTCTGATGATGAATTCATGTTTCCGTTGTTTTAGACATGTTAAAAAAACTCATTTCATTCGTTATCACTTTAGACAACAAGAAATGTGATACACCTTTTGTAAATTAATTTCTGTTACAATTATTTATTATTATTTACATGGTAAAGTCAACTAAAGTAGTAACTGTTCGAAAATTCACCATATACACAGAATTGCGTATATACAGTAAACTGTTGAACGCTTATGCTGCTACCTTCTCAGCCAAAAGACAACCTTCTCGCTTGTGAAGTATAGCAGCGATACTGGGAAGATGAAATTTTTTAACGAAATGGGGTTTTTTCTATGTCCTGTAGTCAGTCTTCCGGATTTTTGTGAGAGCACGATTTGGTCATTCTGCATAGTATTTTGTAGAAGTACCGTTACAATTTCGTACGTATTATTTTCAAACACGTTTACCGCAAGTCGCCTTCACTGACATCCACGCAGCTAAGGGGAAAAAAAGTTAGGTAACATATTTAAACAGTCCCTTGAAAGGAGTAGAAGGAGATTAGTTAACGTCCCGATGACAACGAGGTCATTAGAGACGGAGCACAAGCTCACGTTAGGGAAGGATGGAGAAGGAAAGCCGCCCTGCCCTTTCGAAGGAACCATCCCGGCATTTGCCTTAAGCGATTTACGGAAATCACGAAAACCTAAATCAGGATGGCCGGACGCGGGTTTGAAGCGTCGTCCTCGGGAATGCGAGTCCAATGTGCTAACCACTGCGCTTCCCTGCTCGGTGCCGTTGAAAGGAACAAGCTGATGGTGTTCAACGCGCTATCATTAAACATTTACACCAAGTATCACCATTGTTAAAAGTTGTGACGCCGCAAATTTTCTGTTTTCCGGAAAGAAGCCATATCGCTGCAGAGCTTTTTGCTTTGTTACGACGGCGCCCGTAACACTATTAGCTTCTGATCCTCTGACACTGGCGTCGCTTTTACAGTAATGAGATTTGGCTTGCTTTTCTCGCTATGCGTCTTTGGACCTAAATGACTGACGCTTTACCAAGGAAAACACTGATGTCCAAAAAAAAACTTAGGAGAATAAATCTGAAGTTCTGTGTTTACTCGGTCATCTCATCACATTTTTTTGCATACATTTCTACTTTGATCTCAGCAATAACAACAGTAATAAAATGACATTCGATAATTCGGTAAACCTGGTCCCGGTTAGCACAACAGAATCATGACTTCTCCACAATAAAAAAAAAAAAAAAATCAGATTTAGTGTTCATCGCTAATCCAGCTATCTTTGTAAAGATAAATTAAGTTCTCGTTAAGAGACAGGATTTATCTATGAAAATATTCGCGTAAGTTGGCACGTCATCAAGGGAAACAGACAGACTGTCGACATACTCTTACTGTATTTCGAAATTCTTGATCGCCATTGAGCAGATATATCGCTTCACAAGAATGCTGGGATGGTTCCTTCAGCAAAGTCCCAGATGGTTTCTTTCTCTTCATTGCTCTAACTGCGGCAGTGCTCATTCCTTAACGATCTCGGCGTTGGCGAGACGTCTACTACGTCCATTCGTCGTCCTCTCAGCACGTCCGCTTATGCTATATCCCTAGGAATTCGTTGCAAACCATTGTATGTCATGTTTCTTCTGGGATTATGAGAGTTCTAACTAATCATTTGTTCACCGGGATCTTTAGTTACGATGTATAATTTCACCTCAAAACGAGTGTTCCTGGATGCTGTCTTCCGGTTCCAAGATGGCACGTTCGTCGCCTGTACGCTCTATTTCAGTCGTGCACTTTCCTTCACAGATTACTACATCCGCCGGACAAGTATATAATGGAATACAATTTGCTAGATAAAAACGGGCCTAGTATACTTTTAGAGGTGGCCGTAACTCTGAGCAGCACGTGTTCAAAACGAGCGAAGGACAGCATACCGATAGATTATTAAAGTCGGCGTAAATTCCTAGAAGATACGCAGTGAATTATGCTTCGACGGATATCATGGAAGCCCACTCGCAATAAGGATCACTCGCGTTGTTTAGAGGTCGGAAATGTGGCCACTGGCCAACTAACATAGACTGAACACTGTACGTACACACACACACACACACACACACACACACACACACATGCGTGCGCAGAGAGAGAGAGAGAGAGAGAGAGAGAGTAGAACAGAAACTACACTGTACCATTCCGTTGTTCAGACAGTTCATCGCTCGGACTGTTCACACTTACTTCCGATGTCTCAAGCTTCCAGCACTCGTCAGGGGAAGCAACCGCGCAACATGACTCGTATTATCGTTCTCTTGGTGGCGATTGGCATTCTGAGCCCTCAAAAACCACATTCGATTAACTTCTGGCGATTTCTACGAGGTATAGATTATTAATTTTGTGCCGTTAATTTACAATATCTGTAATACTGTGCACACTGGATCTAACGTGGAAAATAAAGTAGATCGTTCGATGGTATCCCAAATATTTCATAACATCGGTGGACAAATAATGTGCTAAAATTGTGTACATCTGTTGTCAATTCGCTTGCAAAAGTCTGTACCCAGCGCCATGAAATACTGCCATTGTGAAAGATGTCACCATTTGTACTATAAATAATGTTCATGGAACTATAGTGATCAGAGTTATTTCTAGTTAATAACTGATTCACTTCAGCCATATGAGTCCAGCTGTCACCTTAAAATACATCCCATACCGTTACACAGTCACCAAAAGCATCACTGTTAGAAAACTGACACTCACAGCAGGATATGGATGTATGGAATACGCGGGCAGTTCATACTAATGGAACACTGTTTATCAAATCATGTAGTGTCCAACGACCGTTCGTTCACTCAAGAGGACGGCATCCGATGTCAACTTGCTGTTAAGAAAAGTCGTTTTGTTTGTCTTCTTCCATATTCCGTTATCTCTAATTATTTACGCTACTTTGATTGATGACAAGGCCAGCCTTCTACATGCATACCGCTAAACCTCAGTACCTCAGTATAATTGCGAAAGTAAGAAATTCCTCTCATTTATCGTTGTCTACTCCATCGTCTTAAATTACCGAGCGGACTGGCGCAGTAGTTAGCATACTGGACTTGCATTTGGGAGAACGACGGTTCAAATCCCCGTCCGTGTTTTCTTGTAGTGGGACTAATGACCTCAGATGTTAAGTCCCACAGAGCTTAGACCCATTTTCTTGTACTGGTTCTTCGTATGTTTGTTGAGCTGTTCCGCCAATCAACTCCAAGAAGCTTTCCGGCATAGTCATTTTTTTCGTGGTACTATCTCAGGAAGGGAGCAATACTCGAGGATATTTTATTGTCTTGTAAATTATTTCTTTTGTAACAAACTGCAAGGCATGTAAAAAGAAAGAGATAGTGAACAAGAGATGATTTTGGGGAACATGGGACACCACATTGGTTACTTGCTCTGAACAGTGTACAGTATTGTGCAGTTAATGTTGATTTTAATGTAGGAATTTATTTTTGGGTCATCTGTCGTCTGAATTCTCTCTCATGGTTTATCCGCCCTTCATGCGTTATTTTGCGACCAAGGTAGCGGAATCCCTTCACTATTATGTGGTTCCCAATTTCGATGTTAACCTTGTCTCTTGCTTCACTTCTGCTGATCCTCAGTACGAAATTCTCTCCTTTACTCGCAATCCACCATCTGCGCCCAGCAGACTGTCCATTCCATTGAACAAGTCCTGAAATTCTTGCTCGCTTTCAGAGAGAATAGGGATGTCAGGGACAGCTGATGTCGCTTGTGTACGTAATCGGTCTTACCTCGGCCTTTGGAAGTTCCTGTCATTGTCGGAAGTGTGTTAATAGGTTCGGGCGATGCGATCTTCGTGGATTGACGGGATGGCCCTGGGCAGGGTCTGAGCTGTCGACGTTGAAGGTCGCACGTAGAGCGGAATCAGTGTCGCGTGAGTACGCACTGGCAATCGTGAACGAAGTGTGTAGCTCACCACTGGTGTTGAATTGGGGTCGAGGCGTCACCGACCAGTCGCCGGCCTGTTAAGAGGTACAAACGGCTACAATGCGCATGCGCGTAACCCTACTTCTCAAGCCCCGCTGTTCACTTTCATCTGGCAGTGCTGAACGTCCAATTGACACGCCCTTCCGTGTTGTACAATAAATGTTGGGAGAACAGGTCGTGGCTCTGTTCATGAATTTGTATCTTAAAACGATACCGTAGTGCCTCGCATTAAACATAGTGGCTGTCGCAAATTAACATTTTTACTCATTTATTACAGCTAAACACCTAAAACTGAAGTCTCGCTACCTATTTCAGGTTGTATAACTCCAATTGTAATTGCAGGTATATTAAATCTTTCACTCTTACAAGCATTATTCTTTGCTGAATGAGTTTTCTACAGCCAGAATAATCTATCGTAAGAAACCGTCACTTAACCTCTTGAAACTAAATGTCAGGTTTGATACTTTGAGTACGTATGCCATTTTACCAGGGCCTGCTGGAAAGCAATGCCTCCGAAATTTTTTCTTCGTGGCTACACATTTGCAGCTCTCTGCCGCTAAAGGTCTCCGAATTGTAGCTTGTAACGTGGCAGTGTGTTCTGCCAGCAAGGCGTTGCCAGACCACATTTGAGCGTTGCGACAGCTGCAATGATTCGGCGCCTTCGAGTTCCTTAGCCCCATCCGATTTTCATGTAATTTGATCGTAATAAAGTGGTGCAAGCAGAGGTGAGGTTGTGGTTCCGTCAACAAAGCCAAACACACTTCAGTGACGGTATCAACAAACTGGTCTCTCGTTCTGACAAATGTGTTTAAAAAACAAATATGTAGACACGAAGAATAGAGATATAGAATATAAACTGAATACGATTCTGGCACCCAGAATCTATACTAAGCTATTGAATAAGCGCTAAGTATAACACCTCACGATAATTATACATCACCGAGCGAGGTGGCGCAGTGGTTAGACACTGGACTCGCATTCGGGAGGACGACGGTTCAATCCCGCGTCCGGCCATCCTGATTTAGGTTTTCCGTGATTTCCCTAACTCGCTCCAGGCAAATGCCGGGATGGTTCCTTTCAAAGGGCACGGCCGACTTCCTTCCCCATCCTTCCCTAATCTGATGAGACCGATGACCTCGCTGTCTGGTCTCCTTCCCCCAACAAACCAACCAACCAACTAACTATACATCTTGTTACTTCCATGAGAGTCCTAATGATTCATTCTGGCCAATCTCACATTATGGAGTGCGCAGGAAGTTCTTGTGACACGAAAAGGTTTTCGTTCTCTGAGCGGGACATGCATGACCACCGTTTCATTAGGAAAGTTTCCTGGCATCATCGGTGGCTCCAGCAGGCAATATCGCATCCACACCAAACTCATCGGGAGCCATTTAATTTCTCCTGGAATGTCCCGGGAGAACACGGCACCCGACGTCCGGCGTCGCCCCATCAGTTAAACCCACAAAAATTCTCTTCTGTCACTGGTTCTTTCCCCACTGGCCTTCCGTGACTCTTCACTACACGCTTCCAGGGAAGACCACGTCTTGATCTTTATCTTGTCATAACTCCAAGCGATGTTTCTCCATTTGCACCGGAACTCGATGAGTTGTTTTGACTGCTACTGACTTCAGTTTCTTTAAGGAGACTTCTTGTATTTTGATATTCATCTAGTGTAACTTCGGATGTATTATTCACTAAAGTATCAAGCAGCTCCCACTTCTCTTCATTACGGGGTGTCAGATCATATCTCCAGTCCGCGTCTAAATTCAGTACATTGATGACATTCAAAGTATGTTCAGATGTGCCTACTAATCCTCAGCTAGGCGTCTGTGTTCTTGTCTTCTTAATTCTACATCACTGCATGGGATATGGACCATGTCCTGTCAAAAACAGTATCATCCTTTTGAAGGGGTTTCTACAAATGAAACTGAAGCAGTTAAATTTAACAGTTAATATACCATACCTCTGCTAAGCAAACTGAACAGTTAACCGTTGAGCATTTTTCAACGTGTGTAACGAACACTTTGTGATTGGTCACTGAACTGGACAATCATTGTCGTCCGTGTCGTGTATTTTTCTAATAAAACAATGTCGTTTTACCAGTTTATCAATAGTTCAATAGTTGATGTGCCACGTCATTCGATAGGTTCTATTATTTCTGATGGTGTGATGGGACAATATAAACTACACAAAAAACTAATATCTCGACTACACCTGATGATTCCGTAGTTTAATAATCGATGTCGCACAGAGGTCGCGACTTAAACTGTAATATGGGCAAGCAGCGCAAGCATAATCACGAAGGCCAAATCGAAGTCATCGAAGGAGGTGGCGCAGTTGCTGACACCCAAACCTCCAGATGCCAGACACTCAGATCGGTACCAAACGTTGCGTCCCGACAGAGTATCAAACAAAACACTAATTTAGTACGTGCTGTGTGCTGTCGTCGAGTAGAACATGCGGAAACGGTAATTATCACCAGAGCTACGGAGCACAGGAAAAGTATACCTGTGATTGACTGTATTGTACAACTCGCGTGGGTGAGAAGATGGAGCGTTCAAACACCACCAACAACAATATTTTTTTACTATTTACACATGAAATTGTTGTATGTGAGAGTATTTTCCTGACATGTAAAAGGACTTTACAAAGTTTTTGGCAATGTTCTTTTGGCAATCTGCTTTCGCTTCGTTAGTTGAACATTATGTACTTACTAATAATCTTATTATTTATTATTTTGTTTATTAATAATTATTCTCATTACTATTACTTCGGCATGTGTTATGTAATTTTTTTCTGTTCTAATTGTATATTCTGTGAAACTATAAATGTACTCTACAGGTTTACTACTTTCAAAGAAACGAAGCGAAAGCAGACTGCCAAGAGAACATTGCTGTAAACTCTAAATAGTCCTTCTACATGTCATAAATACGGTGTCCCATTTAACACTTTCACACATAATACAGTAAAAAAAATTGTCGTTACTGGAATTTGAGCGCGGGACCTTTGGCACGAAAATCTAACGCTTTACTAACTTCCCAACCGGAGCAACATAAGTTACCTACTCACCGTTAGGCTTCTGATGTTGTCCGTAGTCCCAGCATTACTTTCAATTAACGTTGACGTTCGTTATGCTGAATGACAACACATAGTACGAACTATATCGGAGTTTTGGCTGATACTCTGTCGACATACAACGTTTGGTACCGATCTGAGTGTCTGACATCTGGAGTTTTGTAAGATACTAGATTCCTATTCAGAATGATCGGATTGCAAATCCTAGTTTGTCATCTTGATTTAGGTTTACTACGATTTTCATGAGTCGATTAAGGTAAATTATTATATAGGAATATTATTACAAAGCGCAATGGCACCGTTGGCTATTCTGAGCAGTTACACGAGTGGTCTCTAAGTCGTTGGGACGTTACACCCCAGATTTTTACCATTTGAACTGGAATTTAACCGTGATCCTCGAAAGAACTGGAATTTAACCGTGATCCTCGAAAATAAATCAATTATTTTACCGCTGCGGCTCCTCGTTCCGGCACAACGCATTCTTTACTATTCTTTCTCGTCAGATTAACGTCATAATGAAAGCATTTACTTTATAAGAGATTCAAAGCAGGGTTGGAAATGTAAATGATGATAGCTACCGAGCGACAGATTGTACATGGTTCGAGCAGTGCCTTGAGTGAGGCCATGTTGGCTGTTTGTGTGGAGTTTTAGAGGATCGTTGATCAATTTTAAATGGTTTATCAACAAAATCGCTTACATTAGAGACCATGAAGCCTCGTCGACACGAAAAGGGTGGTGTATGATCACGTTACGGAGTATGTCGTTTCGTAAAGCTGCAGTCTCCGTAAAATTTAAAGCTTTGGCAGGGATGCGTGAGCCGAGTATGAGGCCAACAGATGTGTGGATTTAGGAGTAACCAGCGAAATCTGATTCCAGCAGTCAGTGACAGATTTTTCATTTGTATTACTAATTATAGACCTCCAATTCGAAGGTAGGCACCAAGTCAGAGAACTGTAGATGTCACAATGGGCCCACTATTCTCAGTCGTCTGATTTGATGAGGTCTACACTAAAGTGCTGCAGACCACATGATTGATATACTGAAATCAAACAAGAAATTAGGGCTGCAGTAATTGGACAATAATTTCCTTGGAGCCACCTCCGATTCCAGAACGGTTGTCACAAAAACAGCTGCACTGCGAGGTAACTTTTCTGTAGAAGAGGACTGCTTCTACTCAGCAAGAGCCACGGCAGACTAGCCTTAGTGTGTCTGTTAACAGAACGTGCCCCGGTCTCCACACAGCTCACTCAGAAGCTAAACACGGCGACGGGCGAACGGACGAGCGAACGCAAAACCAGACTTTTAGCCAGTGTGACACGTGCCTATGTTTCTACTAACTCAAGGGCGACCACGTTTCTGCTCTCGTTCTAACTGTATTTCCAGTTAGTTATTTGAGGTTATAAGAATGGTTTATACTCGACGAACGGAAGTATTTTGACATTTGCCGAATTTTATATTTGTTATTGTACCAACAACCGTTACGATGTAGCGAAACGGGAGTGATAATGGATCACACCTAATGAATGGTGCGGCAGTAGTGAATGGATGACCACCTGTTGGCAGCAGCGTCGTTTCTATAATGGATCATCAGATCAGCCAAAACGCTTGTCACATTACCACCAAAGACTGTACCAGAAAAACTGCTTGTGAGCCTACCATAGCTGGTGACCTTTCCCAGGCGAAGTTTCACAACAACATCAGCACGAAAATCTCGTGATATTTAATGTCGGGTTTCGACGCCAGCGTAGCGTAGCCATTGTTTCTTCAGTTACTTTCTTACTTGTTCTTACAGGGCTGATTACAATCCTTCCATAAAGGAAAAGTAATGGACTACAGCGGCCATTAAACGCAAGTTCTCTATGCGGAACTTAAACATGCAAATCCTTCAGCCTCGTAGATGGACATCGTGTGTCGAGCAATGGAGACAAGGAATGACATAATTCGCTAAACTGGCAGCATCTTGAGGAATGGTAGTATCTCTATGAAGGAAGTAGTCCACAATACACTTATGATAACCACTCGTATTATTGCTTGTCCATTTGAAACCGATGTAACCAAACTGGAAGAGCTAAGGGGACTGTACTACTTGCAAGAACAGTTGGGAGATTTTTAAAAATTGTTTCCTTTTGAGTAACACTGAATTTACGGCTTTTGGTGACTGGCTGACATGTCATGAATCCAAGATTGCCCTAGTTTTCAGAGCATCAAACTGTACGATTTTTTGACAGAAGCTTTATTCAGATTAGGTCTCTCTGACTTATGACAAAGCGATCGATGCAGTCACGGATACCTTATAAAAATCTATGTAATATTGGTTGTGCCTTTGTTCTGTGCATGCGAGCAATGTTTACCGTGACGTGTGAAGGTCATATCTCGTGTTCTGTGGAGAAATCGGATTTTCTGATGCTAATGTATTTGAGAAATTTCTCATAGAATGTGATGGGCATTGGCTTGGTGGTTTGGTACATAGATAGTTACAATGAGGGTTATCTTATGTTTGTAATCTGAATGCGGCAGACGTAGTTGAAGAGTGTTGAATATTTTCAGACGAGTGTCGACGGCCCTTAAACTTACTTCCAGACCACATAAAATGGCTGGTGGCTGGACAATGGTTCTTCATCTGTCAGTGCTTGCGTCACCATTTAGTATGTCAGTCGTAAAGATTGGATACAGCTAACAGACGATCTCAAACTGAATTACACCATTTATTTGAATGCATGGTGTCTGTCCCTTTGGAAGAACAGACACCACACAGATCCCGCAACTGTGAAACAGTATATGTAAATTGAAGGGTGATCAATGCTATCAGCTGCGTTCAGATAATTGATAAGCCTGGCTGGGCAATGAATCCACTTTCTTCAGTGCGAATGCACAGATACCTCCGACCTCCTCTGGGAATCTCTAAGTATCGAACAGGAGTATAATGGACAGTCTGTACTTAGATGGATATGGGACACAATGGGTAGGGACACAACGAATGCAGTATGTGGATATATAAGGAGAGAATGTGGGTCTCGCGGGAGGCGTGCGCGTGATAGGACCTGCAGTCGCACTATGTATCCTCAGTGGCTTAGATGAATAGAGCGTCTGCCATGTAAGCAGGAGATCCCGGCCTCGAATCCCGGTCCGGTACACATTTTTGCTCGTCGGTAATTCCGCTTAACGTTCCGTTGCTTGCAGCTGATAGCAGTGATACCTCCTCAGTTTACCTATGAATTATACCAAGAATGCTTGTGGCTGGTGGTCAATGAACAATGCCTGACATTTAATTGTTTTAGTTACAAATTTTCAAACATTTCCTCATTGGGTTTTCTCTTCTAGATGTCTTTAACGTGCCAAATAGCATAATAAAAGTGGTGTCAACTGTTGAATCTCGTATCGCCATCAATCAGTGCAGAGGGAGTATCTTCCAGCTCGCTTGAATGGGTCGACTGTGTAGACGAAGCGTGCCATGGCTTCTGAAGGAAGAGTGTTGTAGACCTCAGGCCACGATTGGTATTGTGGTTGCTACACTAATGAAAAAGAGTGTCTCCCCCAGACTGCATCGTTTATGCAGAGCATATGTCTCAGTGCTCCTCTCTGGTCTAACTTGGTGTAATGGGCCACTTAAGTCTTGACATGGAGGTGGCGTTCCGATTTACAGCAATTGCAGCAACGTTCATGAACAACCAACCCATTGCTGAATAACTTACGGGAAGGAATACCATATCTCTAATTACGCCCATAATGCATGTCGTATTCCTGCTTGTTGACTAAATACGACATGACGATCAAACACGGTTATGGTCTGGTGAACAAATACAGAATGCACACCAGAAACAGCCATTGTCTGCCACAGATATACAGGGGAGATTGCTCTGGAGGGACCGTACTCGTGTTTGAGATTGTGTTGTTGACGCCGGGAAGTCCATTTCGACAGTTGTGTGTATACTCCACAGCATGGTTCTTCAGTTGGGAGTGCAGGCGGGGGAAGCCCACGCAACGCTAGCGCGGGTACTCGGCCGGTGGGCGGTCGCGTCTACGGATCCGGGTTGTCGCGGACCACGACAAACAAATGAGTTCTGATACTATAAGCATACACAGCAGACGTCAGCGTCGCAGGCCAGCGTGCGAAGTCCGACGGGGCAGTGCGTCACGGTGTCGGACCCGTCGTACCCCACACAGAGGCCAACCAGTTCCAACCGGAAAGCTGTCGTGTCCAACTGCAGAATGAGCGATTACTTTCACGAGACGTTTGGAAGGACGCACTGTCACGTTGCACGAGTGCTGTGCCACAAGGAAGGAGGTTCAGCGTTTAACGTCCCGTCGACGATGTAAACAGGGACGAAACACAAGCTCGGAATAGAGAAAAATGGGGAAGGAAATCAGCCACACCCTTTCGAAAGAATCATCCCGGAATTTGCCGTAAACTGTTTAAGGAAATCATGGAAAAGTTAATTCTGAATATGGAAAAGTTAATTCTGAATACCCGCGAGGGGATTTGAGCCTCCGTCCTCGCGAATATTAGTGTAGTGTGTTACTACTGCGCCACCTCGTTCGGTCGCAACAGCTACAGTGGTATGCATTATGGAAAGTTTTTGTGTTCGTATCTGAGAAAGATTTTTGGAGTAATTACTCACCTAGTTAAGTATCTGACTAGGTATCCAACGATGCTCTATTGGACTTCCATTGAATCACAGCTCTTCTCATGTCTTTTAACCGTGGCTGAAGGTCCAAACGTAACAGGTGTTCTGAGTTAGTTCTCCAGTGGGTGAAAGGCAGATAGATCACTACCAACAGGATTATAATACTCAAATCAATGTTTTATAAACCGATATTCTACTTGATGAATTCCTTGCTTCATTTGCGATTGTAGCACGTAGCCAAAGATGTCGTTCTACAGCTGTTTAAAAAATTTGGAGCTCCAACATTAGAAGATGAAGGAAAGGTCTTCATTTGTTTATTTGTGGTTTATCATCAGTCTTTTCATTAGTTTGATCCTTTGCAGCCCTGAACTATTCTCTGTGTATTTACAACATTCAGGTCTCTCCTGTAAACTGTTTTTCATTTCTATTCTTTGTCTCCATCCAATTTTTTCTCTTGCTCGTTCTAATTTTTCTTCCGAATTATTTCTCGAAGCTTTCGGGTATATTCCAGTAACCATTTCCTTCTGCCACTAAGGGCTCTCCAAGTACCTCGTTCTCCATAGACTTCATTCCTCGTAGACTTACTTCGCTATAGACTGTGTAGCCAAATCAAGATAGAAGTAGCAGGAGAAAACAGTTTTACAGAGTACTGAAAGACCTAAATCGAATCAAGGCACCTAGAGTGGGCAACATTCCCCCAGAACTACTGATATTTTTAGGAGAGCCAGCCATAACAAAACTATTCCACCTGGTGCACAAGATGTATGAAATGGCGAAATACTCTCGGACTTCAACAAGAATGTAATAATTCAAATTCCAAACAAAGCAGGTGATGGCTGTATATATTAACGAACTATCAGTTTAATAAGTCACGATTGCGAAGTATTAACACGAACTATTTTCAGAAGAATGGAAAAACTGGTACAAGCCGACCTCGGGAAGGGATTCCGTAGAAATGTAGGAACAAGCGAAGTAATAATGACTTTACGACTAGTCTGAGAAGATAAGCTAAGGAAAATGAAGGTAGCAGGGATAGAATACAGAAAGTGAAAGATCATACACAAAACTTGTGCAGGAACAAGACGTCAGTTGCAACAGTCGTAGGGAATGAAAGGTTCAGAAAGGTTTGAGACAGAGTTGTACCTTATCCTCCATGTTTTTCAGTCTGTACTTTAAGCATGCAGAAAAAGAAACGAAAGAAAAATTTGGAGAAGGAATTAAATTTCAGGGGAAAGAAATAAAAACTTTGAGGTTGCGGATAACATTATAATTTTGTCATACGCAGCAAAGGACTTCGAAGAGCAGTTGAATAGAATGGATAGTGTCTTGAAAGGAGGTTGTAAGAGGAACATTAACAAACGCAAAACAAGGATAAAGGAACGTAGTAAAATTAAATCATTCAGTGCTGAGGGAATTAGATTAGAAAACGAGCCACTAAAAGTAGGAGCAAAATATCTTACGATGGCCGAAGTAGAGAGGGTACAAAATTTAGACTGACAATGGCAAGAAAAGTGTTTCTGAAGAAAAGAAATTTGTTAACATCGAATGCAGATTTAAGTGTTAGGAAGTCTTTTCTGGAGGTATTTGGCTAGAATGTAGCCTTGTAGGGAAATGAAATGTGCTCGAGGAACAGTTCAGACAAGAAGGGGATAGAAACTTTTCAAATGTAGTGCTACAGAAGAATGCAGAAGGTTGCATAGGTAGAGCATATAAACAATGAGGAATTGGGGAGAAAAGAAATTTTTTTCACAACCAGAGTATAAGAAGGGATCAGTTGATGAGACACATTTTGAGAAGTCAAGGGATCAGCACTGGAAGGAAGTGTGTGTGCGTGGAGAGGGGGAGGGGAGGAGGTGGGCGGATTATAAAGAGAGAGTAAAGACATGAGTGGAGGAAACAGGTGGAAAAGTACGAGCTTGCCGTAGTTATTCGGAGATGAAGAAGCTTGCACAGGATAGAGTAGCGTGGAGAGCTGCACAAAACCAGTCTTCGGACTGAAGACCACAACAACTGCAGCATTTAATCAGAATGGCTATAACAACCACGAGTATAAACCTTATCAAATCCACATGTCACACGGAGCCTGAAAGTGCTTCACTCTGATGAACGCTTGTTTCTATACTTTGGAGTTCGGACCGTCAGTGTATCCCATCGTGTTCTTAGCGTAAAAAGTGACAGTGTAGCCTGTTTCGGAGCCGTGACTGTGAGTATAAGCAGTTGAGTAGCGGGCACAGAATAGCAGGCTGCACGCCATGGGACGTACGGCGAACCGCTGCCGGAACGTCGCTTCGCCATTTGTACCGGGTGATTGGGAGATAGCGCTGTGCTCACAGATAGCGGCTTATCGGCGGCCCGCAACCACTGTTCGAAGCCGCCCCATACGCACCAGAGCCAGACCAGAGTCGCCCTGCGGGTGCTCTGAAAGGGCTTCGTGTAGGACGGCCGGCCTGCCTACCTGCCTAGGTCTCTCCTGTTGAGCTGGCGGCAAGCAGTGCGGGGTCTGCGCCACAGCTTCCGCTGCGGACGGAAGAGCCCCAGATACGGGAGCAACGGCTTCTTGTGGAACTGCGGGCCGGCGAATATCCTGCCGCTTACACACAAAAAGCGGCTAAAGAAAATTAGACAGAGAAAAAGCATGGCACTGACCTGCATGTTCTTCTGAAAAGCATTTACGGAGATTCCTTAAATATGCAGTTTACTTGCGAATCGAATCAGTAGTCAGTGCAGAGGTAGCCCACCTTCGTGATGTCTTTTTGGTGATTGTCTTGCTTGCTCGACGTTAAACTGGGTGCTCTAAACCACTACGGTCACAGTTATGCAGACTGTATGAGATTCTACGCTGAATACACTACTGGCCATTAAAATTGCTACACCAAGAAGAAATGCAGTTGATAGACGGGTACTCATTGGACAAATATATTATACTAGAACTGACATGTGATTACATTTTCACGCAATTTGGGTGCATAGATCCTGAGAAATCAGTACCCAAAACAAGCACCTCTGGCCGTAATGACGGCATTGATACGCCTGGGCATTGAGTCAAAAAGAGCTTGGATGGCGTGTACAGGTACAGCTGCCCATGCAGCTTCAACACGATACCACAGTTCATCAAGAGTAGTGACTGGCGTATTGTGACGAGCCAGTTGCTCGGCCACCACTGACCAGACAATTTCAATTGGTGAGAGATCTGGAGAACGTACTGGCCAGGGCAGCAGTCGAACATTTTCTGTATCCAGAAAGGCCCGTACAGGACCTGCAACATGCGGTCGTGCATTATCCTGCTGAAATGTAGGGTACAGCCACGGGTCGTAACACATCTGAAATGTAACGTCCACAGTTCAAAGTGCCGTCAATGCGAACAAGAGGTGACTGAGACGTGTAACCAATGGCACCCCATACCATCATGCCGGGTGATACGCCATTTTGGCGATGACGAATATACGCTTCCAATGTGCGTTCACCGCGATGTCGCCAAACACGGATGTGACCATCATGATGCTGTAAACATAACCTGGATTCATCCGAAAAAATGACGTTTTGCGATTCGTTCACCCAGGTTCGTCGCTGAGTACACCATCGCAGGTGCTCCTGTCTGTGATGCAGCGTCAAGGGTAACCGCAGCCATGGTCTCCGAGCTGATAGTCCATGCTGCTGTAAACGTCGTCGAACTGTTCGTGCAGGTGGTTGTTGTCTTGCAAATGTCCCCATCTGCTGACTCAGGGATCGAGGGGTGGCTGCACGATCCGTTACAGCCGTGCGGATAAAATGCCTGTCATCTCGACTGCTAGTGATACGAGGCCGTTGCGATCCAGCACGGCGTTCCGTATTACCCTCCTGAACCCACCGATTCCATATTCTGCTAACAGTCATTGGATCTCGACCAATGCGAGCAGCAATGTCGCGATACGATAAACTGCAATCGCGATAGGCTACAATCCGACCTTTATCAAAGTCGGAAACGTGATGGTACGCATTTCTCCTCCTTACACGAGGCATCACAACAACGTTTCACCAGACAACGCCGGTCAACTGCTGTTTGTCTATGAGAAATCGGTTGGAAACTTTCCTCATGTCAGCACGTTGTAGGTGTCGCCACCGGCGCCAACCTTATGTAAATGCTCTGGAAAGGTAATCATTTGCATATCACAGCATCTTCTTCCTGTCGGTTAAATTTCGCGTCTCTAACACGTCATCTTCGAGGTGTAGCAATTTTAATGGCCAGTGGTGTATTTTGACCTGAGAACCATCATTATTATTATCATCATCATCACCATCATCATTAACTGCAGCAGCAGCAGCAGCATCATCATCATCTGCACACACCAGGCTCCGGTTGTTGCACCTACTTACAGAGGTAAACTGCAAGTCTTTCCATCTGGTTTTGTGTCTCACTATTATTTCTGAATCTGCTGGTTTGTAACGATGTAGTATTTTTGAAAGTCTGTCATCCTCCACCCTATTGATGTCCTTCTTCGATTTCTTTCCTTTACAGACATTAATCCTAATTAGGATGGACACCAGTGTTCGCAAATAATGAAGGGTGTCACAACTAATACAGGCCACACCAAACATACCACAATCGAGAGGATATACAGAGCTGTGGTTTTTGCTAAACTGCTCTCTCTGTTTAAGAATATTCGGACATTTCTTAGTGGACATTAATATGGGGAGTGTCCAATCTTCGCCTTTATGATGGTTTGAAACCTGCTGACGATACTTTCAGTAAGGCGTCAGTATGTCTGTGGAGGAATGGCAGCCCATTCTTCCTCAAGAGACGCAACTAGAGAAGAGAGTGATGGTAGAGTCTGGGGCCTGGAGCGAAGGCTACGTTCTGATTCATCCAAAACGTGTTCATTTGGGTTCATATCGGGACTCTCGGCAAGAAAGTGCATTTTAGGTATGATATTGTCCGCAAATCTTGGCCTCGCAGGATGCATCGTCTGCTGATAGAAACAATCATCATTTCCGAATTGTTCCTCTATGGCATGCCATTCACAGAGCCCTCCATTTTGTTTCTCAGGCCTTCATCCACAGTGTTTTAATTTGTACCGACTCAATGAGTAGCCTGCAGGCTATCGACCAAATCTACTTTAGTCGCCCTTTGGTCTTTGCTAACCATTACCTCCTCTCTGCGCTTGGCCGTAACGCGTGCTCAGTTGTCTTTCCCTCGGTTCCAAGACATGTGGACAGTCCAGGGAATGAACTGGCTGACCGTTTGGCTGGAGAAGCAGATACTTACCCCCATTCCCTTTCATAATTCCAGCTGCGGGTATGCGGATCTCCGTCAAATCTCTGTTTGCCAAAAAGTGCAATGACATCCTATGCGCCACTGCTCGCAGTAATAAACTCCTCACAATCAAGGAGTCTGGTGCAGTTTGACACTCTTCCTTCCGTTCCTCTCGGAAGGCGTCCACTGCTTTATGCCGTCTACGCATTGGTCATATCAGGCTCACCCACTGTTTCCTTCCACGTAATGAACCATCCCAGCAATGTGGCTGTGGAATGTCTTTCACTGCTCTATCAAATTCTTCTCGCAGTATCATATCTCCTGTCTCATCTTCATATGCGACCTGTTCCATTTCTATAATATTGCCTGCAAGTTCATCTCCCTTGTATAGACCCTCTATATAATCCTTCCAATATCAGCCTTCCCTTCTTTGCTTAGGACGGGTTTTCCATCTGAGCTCTTGATGTCCATATCACTGCTTCTTTCTTTTCTCCAAAGGTTCGTTAATTTTCCAATAGCCAATATCTATATTTCCCCTTGTGTTATATGCTTCTAAATCCTCACATTTGTCCTCCAGCCATTCCTGCTTATCCGTTTTGCACTTCCTGCCAATCTCATTTTTTAGACGTTTGTAATACCTTTCACCTGCTTCATTTGCCGCATTTTTATATTTTCTCCTTTCATTAATTAATTTCAATACCGACTGTGTCACCTAAGGATTTCTACTAGGCCTTAATATAACGTTATAAATTTGATGCTTGTATAAGAAAATTCACCACAAGGTCCTCATAACTAAACTGCACCTCGTTATAATTTTTGGTGTCCTACTTCAGCTGCTCACTCTGTATATTTCAGGCAGTATGTGGTCTTCAATTGGCAATATGTGTCAGATACGTATTTGTAAATTGCTCATGTTTCACAAAAGACACATGCGTTTCGCATCGCAGTTGATGGTGCTACGTTAAAATAATCTGTACTCAATCGTCTATTGTGTGTCCACTGTAGAGTTTACCAATTTTTTTATAATTTCGTAAGTGGTTGTCGAAGAGATTCGTTGCAAGAACGTGCAAAACCTGTATTTAGTATATGCTGCAGGTTCCAGGAAGATCCACGATTGTGTTGTTGCTACAGGAGTCGTCCTAATTAAAGAAATTCGTCATCGTTGATGGAAACATCCGAGGAACTGGGTCGTTCAAGCCACGAAGAGTTGGCCAAGGTTCTCGATAAAGGATTGTTTACAGATCATAATTTGAGGAGCTGATGTTGGATCGCGAGCGAATAAACCAACTATTTCTCGAGTTATAAGCTTGACAGAGTTTGTACGCTTCCTGTGATTAAAGTTGTGTGGGTTAACGTTATATCTTCTCCTTCCTGTGGAAGCTACCTTAATAATTTTGAAATGATAGTGTGGGACTCGAGACGTCCTTCATCGCAGCAGCCTTAGTGAGGCGAAGTCACCCTACAGATGTTCGTCACGAAGTCATCCCACCAGCAGGAAGGACTCACGTAGCCAGAACAATATTTGAAAGTTTAGACAATAACTTCACACCTTCATTGCTTCAGTGAAGGGTAAAGTACGGCTCAAGTGAAAATTAGCCCTACGAGTTTTCACATTATTAGAGATGTACAGTTAATCATTGTTTTCATCGTTTCATTAAGAACTTGACTCAGTCATTCTTTCATATTCAAGAAGATGTAGTTCATCCCTCGATTAGAAGCCATTTTATGTAAGCAAAAAAGTATAAAAATCTTCCACCGTTTCAGGCTGTAAACAGATACGAACAGAATCACTCTAAAAATAGGAAATGTTAATGTACTTTTAGTGGCTAATCCCCTCGGCTATTTTATTGATAACATTTAATTCACGCGACCTATTTCGAATTTATGCAATTCCGTCTTTAGAATTGCTTGCGGCAGTCCAGCTCGACCGAAACATGAAGTGATCCAAAATGTAATCATACCGAAAATCTGTAGTGATATCTACGAATGTGGGTGCATTGAATGCCAATAAAACGACTGAACGGATTGTTCAACAGTTTATTAAAAAAACAGCGCTGAACGCCCCCAAGGTTTCATCCATGAAAGTGAAACGCGCATACACGTACATAATAAAAATTACGTGTTTCTATTAGTGCAACTCTTTATTTTTGCATGGTCCTTCAGCCTACGTGAGTTTAGGCCCGGACGTACCTCGTTGCTGTCGTTAGTTGTGAAAATGGTTACAATTAGCCAGCTGCCAATTAGCGAACTGTCTAAACCATGACACGGCGGGGTATCTCCCGATTATGTAGACCCCTACGTGATTCTCGCGCCAGTAAATATCTTAACGGCAACCGAGAACAGCGTACACCTAAACTCCTGCAGTTGTTAGCTGCAGCAGACGTGCCTAACAGAGCGGCACTAATTGGAACTGTTAAGCACTCTGAGAGGACAAGCGGTTGACCGCCTTCGGACGGCGTGTCGCCAGTCGGGCACCCAAGCACGAGCAATTTATTTCAATCCGTTCGACAGAGAGGGACGAGAAGGAAGAATAAGAGAGATAAGACTGTTCGCAGACGCTATAGCTACGGAATTTTGAGGTTACGCTCTGGGTGTGCGAAAGTCCAACAGTCCACGCGTCAACTACAGCAGGGGACAAGCACTTACCAGACTGGACACAGCTTGGCGCTGGTTCGTGTAGATACTGAGATTGATCCGAGTTGCTCTCTGCTATTAGAAACTCTGGCGTTCCAGAAAATATGAAGAAGTCATGAGGGGAACGTAGCAATTCACTGATCTCGTTTGCGATGATGAGGTTTGTGTTCGTGATTTCTCACTGGTAGTTTTTGTTGTCATTAACATACATGCGTGAAACTACTAACGCTTGAAAGAATCTTGTGATTTCCTTAAATAGCTCAAGCCAAATGCCGGAATGGTTTCTTTGAAAAGGACACGGCCGATTTTTTTTTCCGTATTCTGACCTTGTGATCCACTTCTAATGACGACATCGACGCCGTTGTCGTCGTTTACGTAATTGTCGCTGCTAAACTGATAAACAAGACTAGGTAAAAGAAAGCGCTGTGACAAAATTTTGCTACGACGTTGCTTTCAGTGCTGCATCAAAACCGCTATGCTCAGAGCGGCACCAGTCAGTAAATATTAGCGCGATCACAAATTCTTCTCTCTCTTCTCATCTGCAGGAATTCGAATATGGACGTTTGCTAATATTTTCATCAACCTAAATCTCATACTCTGTAAGACCGCAAATGACTTGGGAGATCAGTTGAACAGAATGGATAGTACTTCGAAAGAGGTTATAAGATGAAGATCAACAAAAACAAAACAACGGTAATGGAATGTAGTTGAATTAAATCAGACGATGCTGAGGGAATTAGACTGGGAAATGAGACATTAAACGTAGTTGATGAGTTTGGGCAGTAAAATAACTGATGATGGTAGAAGTAGAGAGGCAATGACTAGCAATGACAAGAAAAGTGTTTCTGAAGAAGAGCAAATTTCTTAACATAAAACGTAGATTTAATGTTTTAGGAAGTCTCCCCTGATGTCATTTGTCTGGAGTGCAACCTTGTTTCCAAGTGGAATGTCGTAGATAAAGATTTCAGACAAGAAGAGAAAGAAGCTTTTAAAATGTGACGCTACAGGACAATACTTAAGATGAGATTGGAAGATCAAAAAAATACTGAGGAGGTACTGAATCGAATCAAAAAAGAAATTTACTGTACACCTTGAGTAAAATAAGGGATTAGTTAATGGGACACATCTGGAGGCATCAAGGAATCTGCCAGTGGTCTTCCTTTTGAGCTACTTAAACTCTACTCTATAGGCAAGTGGGTTGAAAATATCAGTACTGAACATCAGCTATGACACTGGACATAATGATGATGTGACATCATATGTGCACACACTGAAATAGAATAGAACACTGATGATGTTTTATTTGTTTCTGCATTGTGTTATGGAATGTAGGTTGTGGTGACAAACTGATCTGTAGCCTGCCCTAGCACCTAGATCAGGATGGAAGGTGACAGTTTAGTTGTATGTTGGTGAAGCGAACAAACATGAAGTCATGGGAATAACATTTTCTGTTATGGGGCACGGATTAGAAATGCTGAAGACATTAAAAACAATAAGAATTTTTATAAAACATTTAACTGCATATTAGAGCTTGATGAGTGGTTTTTGCCCACCATTCTGAATACTATGTGGCTGAAAGAAGGTAGATGGGTATCAGTACATTCAAAAGTTCATTAAGGACTATTGATTGCCTCCACTGTGTCTCTTTTTCCTCGCTGTCCTTGGATTTAGCACTGTGTAGCCACCAAGATAGCTACTGTCGCATTTTGAAGATAGGAGACATAGATAAAAACTCAGAGGTGGTTCTCGTCAAGCATCTAGATGTCCTATTGGAGCTGCACAGTGTTCAAAATTCAGGGGTCAGAGTTTGACACTTAGCTGGACACTCTTTTTATTAGTTCACACCAGGTGCAAAATAATAAAGAAAATTAATAAAGGAATAGAAGACAGGGGTGTGAGCAAAATTAACCAGCTATATTTGCAAGAAATGAAGTATGTAGAATACTGAGCACTGACTGTTAATTATTCCAGTCATATTGAACTATCCCAGCCCTATACATCATGTTGAATAAATTTAGTTGAGAAACAATATTTTGCAGAGCAAAGTTATTAGGAAGCTCACAGACCAGATGATTGTTTAAAATACAAATTATTTTACTTATAATGTGAGTTAAATTTTCTTGTTTTCATGCAGTTTGAAGTGTGCTCACCAGCTGGTTTATGTTGCAGGGATTCAACGCTCGCCTCGCATTCGCCATTGCAGCGGCAGCCCTAGGCTCCTCGTTCCAGCATGGGTATAACACTGGAGTCGTCAATGCCCCACAGGAGGTGAGTACATTCAGAAATGAACCCGTTTAGATCAATGTTGCTAAGATGTGTATGAATCTATGAGGAGCACATAGAGAGAGAGAGAGAGAGAGAGAGAGAGAGAGAGAGAGAGAGATGGTGGGTGGGTTCCAGTACTATTGTGGTAATTTTATAGTAGTATTAATACAGTATTTATTGTCTTTTTCAAGAGCGCACATAAGTTACAATAAAGGAAACCTTAAAAGAGGTCATTCCGATGGTTGACCATTCTTGCCTAACTAAGTGGATAGATTGTTGCACTCACTCTACAATTCCAGATGACATTCATAAATATTATGTGATAGCCCTTACATTTTCCCATTATGAATCTAATAGGAAAGATAGACAGTAATAACCACAGAAAGTACTCCATGCCATACACTGTACAGTGACTTGTGAAGTACATACATATAGCAAAGTTATCCATCCATTTACATTAAAGTACATGCATAGATACTAATGTAAGTGAGGCAGTCACACTTACTAAAATATTCTGGATTATTATTCCATGGTCAAATGAATTTCTTCTTTGGAGAAACTCAGTGTTTCATCAACAATTATTTCTTCAAAAATTCATTCAGCCATGGCACAGCAGTTTGGAATATTTTAATATGTGTGAAATTTCTAGCACTGTGAAAGTTTACATCTCACAAGTGAGATTATGTCAATAGAAAATCTAATGTGTAATTTGTGTTGTTGAATACAGCTCATCGAGACATGGATCAATCAGACAGAAGAGGCGCGGACGGGCCAGGTGGTGACTTCGACTAAGGTCACTATGATCTGGTCCATTGCAGTCTCCATCTTCTGTGTGGGTGGCATGATTGGTGGCGCCATCACTGGCATTGTTGCAGATCGTTTTGGCCGCAAGGGTGGACTTCTGCTCAACAATGCACTTGTCGTCGTTAGTGCCCTACTGCAAGGTACTAGAGCCCTTCTGATCACCCATCCTTCTTTCCTCCGTTTTTTTAATCATTAATGTGCTACATATGCATATTTTCCCTTCCTATTCTTTATCTTCTAGCCATTTTTTCTTCTTTTCGTCATCACTTGATGCTGTTATTTTATTGTTCTGCTCTAGAAACTCTTCTCATCCAAACTTCCTTTCCTGAAAACATATGTCTTTTGGGTTCTTGTCTCCTATATTATTTTTTACTGTCTGTTTTAACTTTGTGGATTCAACTTCTTTTTATTGTGGACTTCTTGTGTATTTTGTTTGAAATATTGCCACTGATTCAATTTAAATGTTGAAATAATATCACTTTATATTGTGGCAATTTCTGTAGATTTTATGTACGTTGTTTTTATCTTCTCTCAGGCTTGTGCATTTATCAGAGTAGACAAATGTTTTATCAAAATTCTTCTTGTTTTCGGTATTTCCAGCTTTTCTAATTTATAATATGCTGGAAAACATATGACTACACTGAAGCAGTTTGGCTTGTCTATCACACAGTGATGACTTATTTTTGCTTTGTCAGGCAAAGTATTTATATATAAATGTTCATACTGCCTCCTAAAAGCTTTGCATTGTGTGTGCACTGTAATTTAAAATCATTTTTATGTACAGCTTTCTTGATATTTTTTCCCAGGATAGTTACACTTTTAAAATCTACTTCATTATTTTTTTTTTCCTTTGGCCTCCAATATTTTAGCACAAAAACAATTTGCCCTTATTTTTGATGACAGACAAACTTAAAATCTGGGACTCTGTACTACAATCTGTTGTCTTGATGAGGCATTACCAGGGTGTAATGAGTCATCAATAAGATATTGAAAATGAAATAACCCATTCCCAAGAAACCTTGAAGCAGCGTAGTAAGTGTAGGGTGGCACAGTTAAAAGTAGCCCACCTGTCCTTTGAATGCAAATGCAGTATTTTGACTTCTGTAAGAGAGTAAATAACTGCAACAATGGACAGTTTTATGCAGTAATTGGTTGTAAGCATTTTTCTGTCAGCATTTGAGCTAATTTCATCAGTATAGTTACACGTTTCTCTTTATGGTCTGCAAATGACTTTATCAATATAAGAAAGAGTTGAAATTGTGGAAGCATATGCGAAAACAGGTTCGATTAAGGAAACCTGCCAAATTTTTTGGGTCAAGTATATGGATAGAGGACTAACAGCATAGAGAGCAATACAGAGTCTGTATAAAAACTGGCACACCTTCAGATCTGTGCAAAATGTAAAATAACAAAGGCTTCCTTCAGTTAACATAAAAAAAGTTATTGCAGTCATTGGCTAAAGAATTATTCGGAGCCCAAAGAAGTCTATACATAAACTGACCCAACAGGTGCATGAAAGTAGTAGTAGTGGCCAGCAGATATTGAAAAGTCTTAATTTGAAGCGATATTGTACGACAGCTGTTCAGCAATTATGGGAGAATGACAGCTGGAAACAGGTAGATTACTGCACGTGGCTTCTGAATAACATTAGTGATTGTTTGCTTAACCATTTCCATTACGTTATGAGTGATTAAGCATGGTTTCATCTTTCTGGTCATATGAATTCATACAACATGAGGTACTGGGCAATGGAGAGCCTAAAACTGTATGTCAGTAGCCACTCCATGATGAAAAACTCACTGTTTGATGTGGTGCAGCAGTAACACACATCACTAGACCAATATCTTTTGACACTACTGTCAACACAGTTGCATATATGGAAACTTCTGATACATTTTGTCTCAAATCACTGAATATGAAAGATGATACTGCTTCTTCCTGAAAAATGGAGCAGCATGCCACATATCTAACATATTCCAAAAATGAGACCACGCATGTCTTTACTGAGGAAAGAACTATCAGCAAACGTTTATGGCCACCAACTTCACTGTAATATGTGATGTTTTCGTGTGGGCACTTGAAGAGCAAGGTCTATGAAACAAATCCACATACAATACAGCAACACAAAGACAGTATCAATCATGAAGTTGCTGCCATCAGTATCTGAACTTTATGCTGGTTGTATCTGAATAATCTTAGACATCTATAAACGAATTTTTCATTGTAAATAAATGATAAGTCCATTTTGGCTCCTCATTTTTGTAATTTCACTGCTTTTCCTTTATACTTACATGGGTTTCTTTTATCTGTGCCACCCTGTATAACTGCAACAAATAGTCGTGTTACCATTTACCTTACCACTATATTTTTCTATCACATTTTAATTACTATTCATATAATTCGCATTAATTCTTACTCTGTGAAAATTAGTGAATCACATTTTCCTTACTTATTTCATTAGTAAAATTTGTTAAAATTTTCTGAAGTTTGTGGTTTCAAAAAGGTCAGTTTTCCTACAGTGGACTGCTACCCTTTTCTTCCATTCCAATTTTAACTTTTATTGTATTTCACTCTTTTTAATAAAAATGGATAATCCTGGACATTAGAAATTTTCTTCACAGTAATAGTTTTTATTCATCAAACACACTAATAATGTTGATATTATTAGAACCTACTTCTTATTTTTGCAGGGTGCTCAAAGGCAGCAAGTTCATATGAAATGATCATCATTGGCCGGTTTCTAATAGGAATCAATTCTGGACTAAATGCTGGTCTCACACCAATGTACCTGGCAGAGATCTCTCCACAGCACCTCAGGGGTGCGGTACGTATAACTAATTACTCTTCCATCCCACTGTCGCTCCATACTTATTTCTGAATGTTCATGAACATGAAGAGGAATAGTATCAGAAGGACACGTATGAAAGTGAAAAAGTTTGTAAAGGTCAATCTGTATGTGAACTTTGTAAATTCACAGGCTTGGTTAAGTGCAGGTGCAAACAATATACTACAATAAGTCAACAGGAAAAGAAAAAAGTCCACCAGTATGAGAAATACAAGTAAAACTGTTCGAACGTGCATGTACTACTGACAATACATAGACCATTGCATTTGTTAGTCTCTAAATGGAGAAGCAAATGAATGCAATTAATTCTATTTTTTACACTTATTACACATAAAATAATCCTAGTGATTCATACAGGTTATAAGTGAAGTTTCAAGCCACAACAGATTACTAGTGGACAATTCATGTATGTCTGACATACTACTGAGAAGCATTCTAATAACACATATAAAAGTAGACATGCCTTATCCACCACCAACCACTGCCATAGATATCCAACAATTAGTACTTTTTCCCCACAGAACCAAAATCTGTGTACTGGAAGGAGGGCAGAGAGGTATCAGATTGAACAGACGGCACACACCATGATACATAATATTTTTGCCATTGATTTGGAATGGTAGCTGAGGGCTTGTATTTGACTTCATAGGCTGAAATACATGCAGATTAAAGTAACACATTCAAGACTGGGTTTTTGAACCTTCAGACATTTTCTTTGTTAGGATATGAAATAAAAAGAGGAGAGAAGATGGAAGAACAGTGGAGAAAATGACTTTTAAAATGATTATAATGTTATACTGAACATTTTTCATTATTTGTGCACCAGTAAGATAGTTTTTCATTTAATAAGGGTTTGATCAATGATACCGACAATTTGTTGTGCATCTCCACATTTTAGTATTGTACTAGCTGCCTACACTAGCATTGCTTAGGTATTCATTTTGCCAATTTGACCTGTGACAAAGGTAAACATTTCCTTTCATTTATTATTACCTTATACAGTATGCACTCCTGCAGTAATCTTGGTGTGAGATGGTCCTGGACAGTTTCTGTATACTGGGTACAGCTCTCTTGTGTGTCTACATGTCTGTGGCAACACCTCTTCATTGCTCTATAGATGTCTATTGTTTTTGCCTACAGCCATTTGCACTTTTCAATTGTAAGTTCTCAAAAGCACACCCAGTGTCGGGGATTTCCTCAAGTAGACTCAACTGTGGGAGCATCTTAGTAGTAATTTTGTATGATATATCTTCTAAGCTATGGTAGATAGGTGGTTCTTACACCCACAGTAATTGTTGCAAGGGACCAAGGGATATGTGTACCAAATTTGGTTGAAATCGGTCCTGTGGTTTAGGAGGAGATGTGGAATATACACACGTAAACACACATGTACATCCTTATTATAACATGTACGGATTTGTACATTACACTGCAGTTGCCATATAATAAATAAGGGTTTGGCCTTACCATTCTTCGTTCATCCTTCAACTGAGACAAATCTTTTTTGAGTCAAGAGTTCTGTTTTTTCTGTGTGAAAATGGTTTATCTATCATCAAGACTGCATAATAACTGCAATGGCAAAGAAGCTATTATTAAACATGAATGGTTGTTGATCACTCTGGGCATTATATATACCCTAAACAGGGATGGTTGACACAACCACTAGCTTGTTGCTGGTGATAGACAAAACTCTAGATCTGATGCATTTGCTCATGACACAAAATAAGATGTAGCATAAGTGTCAGTTCATTGTGAAAGCTTCATTCAGTTAGTTTTGTTTTATAGCAACCTAATTCTGACTTTTTTTTTCTTAAGAAGAAGACAGTCTGGAAACTGGCCTACAACAAATGTTTTATTTTGCAGGTTGGTACTGTTTACCAGTTGGTGATCACAATTTCAATTTTAATTTCTCAAATACTTGGCCTGGAATCTGTCCTGGGAACCAGTGACCTGTGGCCTCTGCTACTAGCACTGACCATTGTGCCTGGCCTCTTCCAGTTGGCAACACTGCCCATGTGTCCAGAAAGTCCCAAGTATTTGCTCATCAATAAGGGACAGGAGCTTGAAGCACAGAGAGGTAAGATACGCAGCCCATGGCAGGACCCATAAAATACATTTGTGTCACAGAAGCCACATTTTAAGCAATAAATTACTGCTGCAATAAATGTGTTATTTGGGAAAATCAAAAGGTTCTGGAATTTTCTTGTGGACTCTGGATAATCTGTTAGGTACAATATTAAGTTCAGACTCTGTATTAAAGATTATGAGCTACAAATGAAAGCAAAACCTATGAAAGTTTTATATATAAAAATAAATTTTTCTTTGTAATTGAGTTTCAGTACATATTGGCTTAAAGTACAAATATTCTCTGGAAAACTCTGTTTATTAGTTCCACCTCAGATCACAGAAGCTCTGGGGTTTCATTAATCACAATTTTGAAGCACACCAAAGCAACTCTGAGTGTATTGTATTTACTCTTACTCAGAATATCAGCATGTCAGTGGTATTCCACATGGTACTTTTTCCAATTCCAGCTCTTACTTGGTTGCGAGGTACAATTGAAGTTCATGATGAGATGGAAGAAATGAGGAATGAACATGAAAATCTGAAGATGGTTCCGAAAGTGACTTTGACCGAGATGTTTGTCAATGCTAGCCTTCGTATTCCACTTGTAATTGCCATGATGGTGATGATTGCTCAGCAGCTTTCTGGTATTAATGCTGTAAGTATACTTCTAAACTATGTTCTTACAGTAACTTAATTTTACTGCAGTTCCTTTACTATTAGATTTGTTCACTACATGTTGAGGCTATGTATAAAAGAGTGCTGGTGATACGCTTAGTCAACAATCCGTGGTTAAAATAGGAATGGCACTACAATTTGCTAAAAAAAAAATCTTCTGGTTGTAGTGATTTGACTAGATGAAGTAAACTGTGCCAAAAATATGAGAGCAAATTGTAACAACATGTGTCTGTACTTTTATTTTTTTTTTTTTTTACTTTACACATCCGTGTACTTTTATGTACACGGATGTTTCATAAGCATCTTGAGAATAGAACTGAGGTTTAGTGTTTTGTGCTGCAGGTTTTAGTCTTGTACTTTCTGTGAGGGAGTCCATTGGTGAGATTCGTGAAGCAATAAAGGAGCTACTATGAAAATCTTTTTCAGATAAACATTAATTCAGGCTACTATAAAACTATTCTTTACCAAATGATGAAATTTGTTAGCTGTAAGAACCTAACACTTGGACAGTTGCTCCAGAAATAATATCTATTGCCACTCCTCCTCCCTTTCTTTCTTTAGCCTACAATATAACCTATTTTTCCACTTGACAGCTTGATTAAAAATAATCCTTGAAGGTACTAGAGGCAATATTAAAACACAAAATATAGCTTTCAATAATGCATTAAGTGTAAAAATGGAGCAAGTATTCCATGCTTTACAACAGATAGCCTGGACAGAAATGACAAATTGTCTGTCCATAAGATGTTAAAATATTTCCCTAGCAACCTCCTGAAATGCCTATTGCCAACTTTGTCACAGTGTACGATGATTCCATTAATGATATTTCAAAACTTACCAACTTTTATCCCTCAGTTTGTGAAACTAGTCTCATGGAGTTCCACAGTGATTGCTGCCCCCTGGTCAAGAACAGAAACATGCTGCAAATCACTTCAGTTGAAAAAGAAGAATTTCACAACTTATGCATGTGTGTAGGTGCAATTCTATATTTGCTTCACATGAGGGAATACCTATATTTCAACATCATTTCCTGTGTTTGTTCTTCGGTACAAAGTAGTGGTAGAGGCCTGATCCCAGTGTTGTTGTATGGCACTTCCCATTTCTATAGCTGCAGATTAACCAGAGATACAGTAAATGTTCCAGTCTCTTCTCCTTAATTAGTTGAAGTCAGATCAAAAACATTCTAACTGTCCAGCATTTGAAATAGTCTTTCATAATGTATATGTTGAATCATTTTTATATATACTAAAATATGAAATAATTTCTGTATACCAGTGTCAAGTCTGTTGCTATAATGATGCAGGTGGTTGGAATTGTTTGTGGTTCAGGATACAATTGAACACAGCATTTCTATTCTTATGTAAAGCCGCACAGTTATTTTATACAAGAAATCAAGGTTTCATTACCTCCATCCCCACCTCCCCTATAATAAACAATAGCTTTCCAAGAACACCAGGCTCAATAAAATTACACAAAGAAGAACTGAAAGAAAATAATAGGATTTAAATTTCATTTCCATCATCAGAAGAGCATTAACAGTCCTTTGCACATGACAAGCTATAAAAGGAAATATACATAAAATAAGTTAAAATCAGCATATATGTTTTCTTTATAAATCATTATTGCACAGTTCATACCTTTACTTTCTCAGAAATTTTTTCCAGTTATTATCATGAAACCTTACATTTCAGGTGATGTTCTTCTCAACACGCATCTTCACCATGGCACAGCTGAGCAAGGAAAATGCCCAATATGCAACTCTGGGTATGGGATCTATCAATGTACTCATGACAGTGGTGTCCTTGGTAGTGGTCGAAAGGGCCGGCCGCAAAACATTACTTCTGATAGGTTTCTCTGGAATGTGTGTGGTGACCATCCTCCTCACAATCTGCATTGTATATGTGGTAAGTAACAAAAATATTATGCAGACTTCAGGAAGACACCTCGAGAATAAAATTCAGTTAAAAATATGGATATTTACAACTGGTTATCTCTGTGGTTTTGTTACTAATTTGGTTAGAAATCGTAAGCATAGTCGAGTGATCAACTAAGCTTTACCAGATTTGGAAAGCCTGAAATAGGGTCCCACACATCTTAACAAACTAGATAACTCTTGACAGTGTGGGTTTCCTGTAATTAATTGTCCACACCTGCGGCTTATTTGCATTCTGTACCATATTTACATAACCAGTTTACCTCCAGTATGAAGTATTAATACATGACTATAATGTTTTTGTCTTTGGATATTAAATGCTACTCTCCTTGCCTTCCTTATAGCAATGATTTTCTTTTCTTGCAGAAACCAGGAGTAATGTGGCTGTCTGTGATATCAATCATCCTGGTGATTCTGTTTGTGGTAATGTTTGCTGTTGGACCAGGATCAATTCCATGGTTCTTGGTTTCTGAACTTTTCAATCAGTCTGCGAGACCAACTGCTACAAGTCTTGCTGTTGCTATCAACTGGACTGCCAACTTCATTGTGGGCATTGCTTTCTTACCCATTCAGGTAACAAATCTATCAGTTTCTATACATAAGTAGCATTTAAAGAATGACTGTAGAAGCACAGAAACAAAAAGTGAAGAAATATTAGATATATAGACTTTACCATAATAAATTTTTGCTCTCCACATACATTTCAGTTCAGTTACTCATAATTTCATGTGTGGCCCTAGTCTGGAACTATATATGGCATTCAGATTTTAGTAGCCTACCTAGATATAGGAAAACTGGTTGTTTACTAACTTGGAGGACAGCAGGTTGATTGATTCACACAGAAGAGGAGAAAATCTCAACTATTGGTTCCATAGACTTCAAATTTTTTGCTTTTCTATGTTTGGCTTTTGCCCTGCTGCTCCAATTCAGGTTGATAAACACTTTTTCACATTTACATTTCCTTGTAGTCTGCTTTTGAGCTGCAATTGATTGTATATTTTTGGATTTGCTATGTGATAGTTTTAGTGTCCTATTGTGTGCTTGCATATTCTAAGGAATTATCTTACCCTTTACTTTTTCATTTTGCAGGAAGCAATTGGAGGTTATGTGTTCATCATATTCGTCATACTTCAAGCACTGTTTGTGCTGTTTATTTATTTCAAAGTACCTGAGACCAAGAACAAGACCTTGGAGGAGATTACAGCAATGTTTAGGCAAATTTCATACAACTGAGCATCGTCTGCTGTGAACAAAAATGATCATGAAGACACTAAGTTCCAGTGATCCTGTGAACATGATGACAGTAGACTGTTATTTATGAAATGTACCATTTTGTGTTGAAATTAATAAGCAGTAGGAATCATGACAACAGCAAGCACAGATGCTGCCAGTTTCTTTGTAAAAGACTGTTACCAAATGTGGGGAGAAGGGCAACAGTAAAAGATGATAGAAATGATGGTACTGTTATTACAAATTCTCAGTTTGGGTAGAATTTTGTTGTGATACTATAAATGTAAATCGCTGAGAGTAGAAAAGACTTTTCCAAGTGTAATGACAGGATGCACAGCTTTATAGGAAACACATTCACAACATCGAAGCATAAATAAAAAGCAGCTCACAAATGAGGCTTTATTTTACTTTATTTTCAGTCAAGACATCTCACTGCTGTGTGCAATAAGACAGATCATGTACAAATAATGTGGGAAATGGTTTATATTGTGCACTCATGACAAAGTTGGATAGGAATTTACTGCTCAAGTAAATGCAAGTCATTAATAGGTAGGCTGATAAAATGTACAATTACTTTAGATTTTGTAGCTTTGACAAAAATTCTCAGTCAGTACCATTGTAAACCTTAGTTGTTAGTCATCTACATTCCTCTCTCCCAGAAATAAATTGCTGTTTCGTTAGTAAAAACGCATGGAAGCCTCTGCTTGATATATAGTCATTGTACCCCTCATGACATCAAGTAACTACATTATAGTAATATATTTCCATGATGGAAAAAGATGACACTTCAGCTGCAGGGTAGAAATTTTGTCAGCCTATCTACAGGAGCTAAGCAGTCACTTTGCTTATAAGAGAGGAGTCACCATAAAGCAAGTATTGTCAATGTCATAGACTGAACATATTTATACTCTCAGAGAAGAGTTATGGATCAATGTTTCACATCATAATACTCATATGTGTAAAGAAATACTCATTTCTATGCAAGTTTCATAGACATTGTAAAACATAAAAAAAACTGTGTTGCAATTACATCACAAAACAGAGAAAATTGTGTAGATTTCATATCAGACTTAAAAGCTTTCTCAGATGAGTGTTTGTAGTAGACTGTGTTCTTTATAGAAAGTTGTGAAGTTGTGTTTTCAGTACATGTCATAGCACAATTTCAAGCCAGCAAAACAGTTTGTCACAACATTTCAGAAGCAGTTGCAGATAACAAGAGTGACCATTCTCATCAAAGAAACAAATAATTGCCATTCTTTTGTCTGATACACATGAATGTACAGACAACATGAGAAATTTACTATGCAAAACCATTTCATTCAGAAATTAGTACAGAATGTTTCAGATACATTTTGATGAGCAATAAATCTTATCATGTAAAGGAACAGAAACAGGCTGTAGTGTATTAACTAATCAAAATGACATGTTACTGGAGTTTGTTAATTTATAACAATAATTGTGTAAGTAGATGTAACATTTAATGGTGTTCTGTGCATATTTTATTTTGTACATATCAGTGCCATTTGTATATGTTTTGTAAATATGTAACATAGAATGTGTAGATATAATATGCAATGTAAAAATGCTTTTGATATATGTGTAATATATATGTATTTTATGATAAATAGATGACAGTTTTTATACAAGAAGTTTTATTATTCTGTTAAACAAAATACTATTTGTTCGAAGGGGTGTTTTTCTGCCAGTGTATTAGACAGAAACAAAGTCTGTAATCGAGTTGCAGAAAAAAGTTTGTCATTTAACTCCAGCACCTGGCAAGAGCAGCCATACCTGGGGCCAAGGGGGACTGTACCCCCTCCCCCCTCCCAAAAAAATCCCGCAGCTCTCAGGGAAATGAATAAATATAGTGTAGTAAGGTGTTTTTCATTCAAGAAAATAATTTTTAAAAGACAGTATTACACAGGTTTTTAACAGGGTCAGAATTGGATTTTTTTTACAGCTACTTACAAGTTGCAATTCATCTTCCAAAACAGTAAAAATACTCCATATCTGCAGATCTACCCCCCCCCCCCCCCCCCCGATTATGTTATATACGTTGTTGCTCCTATGACATCATATCATGCTCATAAATAGTTCACCTTGAACCAATTTATGAGCATGATATGATGTCATAGGAGCAATATTGTATATGACATAATCTGTTACCAAAAATTCATTTGTAACATACTTGAAAATGGCCTAAGGCCAAAACTGTATAATCGTACAGGAAATAAAGAAAATGGCAGCTGAAGCCTTCAAGAAATCATTCAAAAAATTGATCGCAGCTGTGGACCCTATCGCATTGAAAATTATAACATCAGAATTGTCTCTCTGGTGCCTTTACCTTCCCTAAAGCCAAACTGATCATCATCTGACACATCCTCAATTTTCTTTTCCATTCTTCTGTATATTATTCTTGTTAGCAACTTGGATGCATGAGCTGTTAAGCTGATTGTGTGATTATACTCACTCACACCTGTCAGCTCTTGCAGTCTCAGAAACTGTGTAGATCATATTTTTGCTAAAGTCAGATGGAATGTCGCCAGACTCATACATACTACACACTAATGTGAATAATCATTTTGTTGCCACTTCCCCAAATGATTTTAGAAATTCTGATGCAATGTTATCTATCCCTTCTGCCTTATTTGTTCTTAAGTCCTTCAAAGCTCTCTTAAATTCTGATTCTACTACTGGATCCCCAATCTGTTCTGAATCAACTTCTGTTTCTTCTACTATCACATCAGACAAATCTTCCCCCTCATAGAGGCCTTCAATGTACTCTTTCCATTTATCTCGTCTCTCTTCTGCATTTAAGAGCAGAATGCCTGTTGCATTCTTACTGAGAACTTCAAGCGTATCTTGTCATTCCTTAGTACTTCCATATCCCACTTCTTTGCCTATCGATTCTTCCAGACTAATCTCTAAAACTTCATCCTACTTTTTGTCACTTCTACATTGTGATCTGTCTCTGTACCTGCTCCTGGGTGTGCCTTACAACACAGTATCTGATTTTGGCATCTCTGTCTGACCATGATGTTATCTAACTGAAATCTTCCTGTATCACCTGGCCTTTTTGCGGTATACCACCTCCTCTCGTGAGTCTTGAACAGATTATTCACTATTAATAGCTGAAATTTATTACAGAACTCACTTCGTCTTTCTCCTCTCTCATTCCTTGTCCCAAACCCATATTCCCCCGCATTCGGGAGGAAGACGGTTCAATCCCGCGTCCGGCCATCCTGATTCAGGTTTTCCGTGATTTCCCTAAATCACTCCAGGCAAATGCCGGGATGGTTCCTTTCAAAGGGCACGGCCGACTTCCTTCCCCATCCTTCCCTAATCCGATGAGACCGATGACCTCACTGTCTGGTCTCCTTCCCCGAAACAACTAACCAACCAACCATATTCTCCTGTACTCATTCCCCTACAACTGCGTTCCAGTTCCCCATGACTATTAGATCCTCATCTCCCTTTATGTACTGTATTACCCTTTCAGTATCCTCATATACTTTCTGTATCTCTTCATCTTCAGCTTGTGACATTGGATTTCCCTTTTCATATTTTGTAGCTTCCCTACCACGTTCAAGCTTCTGACATTCCGTGCCCTGACTCATAGAATGTTATCCTTCTGTTGGTTGTTCAATCTTTTTCTCATGGTCACCTCCCTTTGGCAGTCCCTCATGGAGATCCCAATGGGGGACTTTTCTGGAATTTTTTCCCAGTGGAGAGATCATCACGACACTTTTTCAATTACAGGCCATGTGTCCTGTTGACAGACACTATGTGTCTTTAGTGCAGTGTTTTCCATTGCCTTCTGCATCCTGATGCCATTGATCATTGCTGATTCTTCCGCATTTTAGGGGCAGTTTCCCACCCCAAGGACAAGAGAGTGCCCTAAACCTCTACCTGCCCTTCCACCCTCTTTGACAAGACCATTGGCAGAATGAGGGTGACTTCTTATGCCAGAAGTCTTCAGCCACCAATGCTCATTGTTAATCAAAATTTAAGGGGTGGCAGGTTTTGAACCAGGGACCAAGGACATTTTGATTAGTAATCAAAGATGCTACTCCAAACCACAGTTACGGGGTAGCTTATCTACCAGAAAGGTCACCCAAGCTGGACAGGCCAAAATGTGTTACACAGGGCCTATTGCTCCCTTTCTTCTATCCTAAGGCTGTCCTATAGTTGTGGCCATGAGTTGCAATTCCTGCAGACTAGACTTCCCTCAAACACTGAAAGCTCTGCAGGATGGCCATGTCATCAGGCAAAGCGAGTCCACCAGCAAATACTAGCAGCTTTCCGCAGACATCACTTGCATAGGGGAATTATGGTCCTATGTTTCACTTCACACATCACATGAAACAAACAGTGCAGAACATAGTATTACTGCACACTAGGATATAAGCTGCATTCTGTGGCTTAACCAACATTTCGCAGTGTTCCAGTGAGAGCCAGTCTGTCTTCCAGTTCCAGTCGCTATCACTCCAGTTCATCACAGTTCACCTGTCCAAAATAGGACTGCTGTTCTTCGATGATGCATGAAATCACCATGGAAGTGCCAGCTCTGGATATAAGACTGTAGTGTGGACTTGACTTCAGAGCAAGCCTGTCACAGGCAAAGATTATAGTAAGTGATTTATTGAAGTGATTTGTGTGTCACTGAATGAATGTGTGTTTTGGAAATACGAATGTAATTATTTTTGTAGTTGTGCCTGATGTTTGGTTGGGAGTAGTGCCCCTTATTACACTGACATCAGCAATACTTTGGTGTCTGTTGTCAACAGACACCTTGTCTTTGAAGTATAGCTACAAGACTTATAATGTCCTTTTCCTGTTGTTTTCAGTTATAAGCAACAGGGAAACTGTTACACCTAGGATACATTGTGGAATAAAGATGAGTTTTTAATGGGAGAATTAAGATTAACAGAAATTCCCACTTTAACTGCTTTTTATATGCAGAATGAGAATGCAGATGACCAACAAAGGTAGACACCATCAGCTGTCGACCATTATGCTCAGTTCCACCAGTCTCAGTCAGTAGACCACCATCAAGCTCAAGTAGTTCTCATCACGAAGCAGGACTCTCAGAGGTGTGGGGGTAATTTGAGGTGCACAATATCTGTCAGTATGATTTGATGATTTCAGAAAAGAAAACAAAATCAATGGCTTTTACAGGAAAATCCCTTCTGTGGACAAAAAATAGCTTATTTAGGTTGCGATGTCACATATGAGTATGAAGGAGACAGAGAAGAATCATTCATGCACTTAATAGATTAGATTAGATTAATACTAGTTCCATGGATCATGAATACGATATTTCGTAATGATGTGGAACGAGTCAAATTTTCCAATACATGACATAATTAAGTTAATTTAACAACATACTTAACTTAATATAACAACTTTTTTATTTTTTGTGTTTTTTTAATTTTTTTTATAATGTTTTTTTCTTAATTTATATCTAAAAATTCCTCTATGGAGTAGAAGGAGTTGTCATTCAGAAATTCTTTTAATTTCTTCTTAAATACTTGTTGGTTATCTGCCAGACTTTTGATACTATTTGGTAAGTGACCAAAGACTTTAGTGGCAGTATAATTCACCCCTTTCTGTGCCAAAGTTACATTTAATCTTGAATAGTGAAGATCATCCTTTCTCCTAGTATTGTAGTTATGCACACTGCTATTACTTTTGAATTGGGTTTGGTTGTTAATAACAAATTTCATAAGAGAGTATATATACTGAGAAGCTACTGTGAATATCCCTAAATCCTTAAATAAATGTCTGCAGGATGATCTTGATTGGACTCCAGCTATTATTCTGATTACACGCTTTTGTGCAATAAATACTTTATTCCTCAGTGATTAATTACCCCAAAATATGATACCATATGAAAGCAATGAGTGAAAATAGGCGTAGTAAGCTAATTTACTAAGATGTTTATCACCAAAATTTGCAATGACCCTTATTGCATAAGTAGCTGAACTCAAATGTTTCAGCAGATCATCAATGTGTTTCTTCCAATTTAATCTCTCATCAATGGACACACCTAAAAATTTGGAATATTCTACCTTAGCTATATGCTTCTGATTAAGGTCTATATTTATTAATGGTATCATACCATTTACTGTACGGAACTGTATGTACTGTGTCTTATCAAAATTCAGTGAGAGTCCGTTTACAAGGAACCACTTAGCAATTTTCTGAAAGACATTATTGACAATTTCATCAGTTAATTCTTGTTTGTCAGGTGTGATTACTATACTTGTATCATCAGCAAAGAGAATAAACTTTGCCTCTTCATGAATATAGAATGGCAAGTCATTAATATATATTAAGAACAACAAAGGACCCAAGACTGACCCTTGTGGAACCCCATTCTTGATAGTTCCCCAGTTTGAGGAATGTGCTGATCTTTGCATATTATGAGAACTGCTTATTTCAACTTTCTGCACTCGTCCAGTTAGGTACGAATTGAACCATCTGTGCACTGTCCCACTCATGTCACAATATTTGAGCTTGTCTAGCAGAATTTCATGATTTACACAATCAAAAGCCTTTGAGAGATCACAAAAAATCCCAATGGGTGGTGTTCGGTTATTCAGATCATTCAAAATTTGATTGGTGAAAGCATATATGGCATTTTCTGCTGAAAAACCTTTCTGGAAACCAAACTGACATTTTGTTAGTACTTCATTTTTACAGATATGTGAAGCCACTCTTAAATACATTACTTTCTCAAAAATTTTGGATAAAGCTGTTAGAAGGGAGATTGGACGGTAATTGTTGACATCAGATCTATCCCCCTTTTTATGCAAAGGTATCACAATAGCATATTTCAGTCTATCAGGGAAAATGCCCTGTTCCAGAGAGCTATTACACAGGTGGCTGAGAATCTTACTTATCTGTTGAGAACAAGCTTTTAGTATTTTGCTGGAAATGCCATCAATTCCATGTGAGTTTTTGCTTTTAAGAAAGTTTATTATTTTCCTACTTTCAGAGGGAGAAGTGGGTGGGATTTCAATTGTATCAAATTGCATAGGTATGGCCTCTTCCATTAACAGCCATCTTCTAATGAACACCTGGATCCGACTATATCCACAACATTTAGAAAATGATTATTAAAAATATTTTCGACTTCTGACTTTTTGTTCGTAAAGTTTTCATTCAATTTGATGGTAATACTGTCTTTCTGTGCTCTTGGTTGACCTGTTTCTCTTTTAATAATATTCCAAATAGTTTTAATTTTATTATCAGAGTTGCTGATTTCAGACATGATACACATACTTCTGGATTTTTTAGTAACTTTTCTTAATATAACACAGTAGTTTTTATAATGTTTGATAGTTTCTGGGTTACTACTCTTTCTTGCTGTCAGATACATTTCCCTTTTCCGGTTACAAGATATTTTTATACCCTTAGTAAGCCATGGTTTGTTACAAGGTTTCTTATGAGTATATTTAACTATTTTCTTGGGGAAGCAGTTTTCAAATGCATTTACAAAAATGTCATGAAATAAATTATATTTTAAATTGGCATCAGGTTCACGGTACACCTCACCCCAGTCTAACTGCTGTAGGCTTTCCCTGAAATTTGCAATTGTTAAATCGTTGACTGAACGTAACTAGCTGTGCACCATGATCAGAAAGACCATTCTCAACAGGCTGAGCATTTATCTGGTTAAACTTATCTTGGTCTATAAAGAAGTTATCTATCAATGAGCTGCTATCCTTTACCACCTGAGTAGGAAAATCAATAATGGGTGTCAAATTGAAAGAACCAATTAATACTTCAAGCTCATTTTTCCTATTACCCTCTTTCAGAATCTACATTGAAGTCCCCACAAACAATAATTTGCTTCCCCCTGTCTGACAGATAGCACAACAAGGAATCCAAATTTTTCAGAAATAGATGAAAATTTCCTGATGGGGACCTACAGGGTTATTACAAATGATTGAAGCGATTTCACAGCTCTACAATAACTTTATTATTTGAGATATTTTCACAATGCTTTGCACACACATACAAAAACTCAAAAAGTTTTTTTAGGCATTCACAAATGTTCGATATGTGCCCCTTTAGTGATTCAGCAGACATCAAGCCGATAATCAAGTTCCTCTCACACTCGGCACAGCATGTCCCCATCAATGAGTTCGAAATGGTAAGGCTTCTGCTTTAGCCTTTTCCGTAAGATTTTCCAAACCGTCGGCTGTGGTACGTTTAGCTCCCTGCTTACTTTATTCGTCGACTTCTGCGGGCTACGCGTGAAACTTGCTCGCACGCGTTCAACCATTTCTTCGCTCACTGCAGGCCGACCCGTTGATTTCCCCTTACAGAGGCATCCAGAAGCTTTAAACTGCGCATACCATCGCCGAATGGAGTTAGCAGTTGGTGGATCTTTGTTGAACTTCGTCCTGAAGTGTCGTTGCACTGTTATGACTGACTGATGTGAGTGCATTTCAAGCACGATATACGCTTTCTCGTCTCCTGTCGCCATTTTGTCTCGCTGCGCTCTCGAGCACTCTGGCGGCAGAAACCTGAAGTGCGGCTTCAGCCAAACAAAACTTTATGAGTTTTTCTACGTATCTGTAGTGCGTCGTGACCATATGTCAATGAATGGAGCTACAGTGAATTTATGAAATCGCTTCAGTCATTTGTAATAGCCCTGTATATACAGTTACAATTGTAAATGTGCCTTTATTTAATTTAAGCTCACAGGCACATGCTTCTATGTGTTTCTCTACACAAAACTTTTTTGTTTCTATACTTTTTGCACAATGATAACTTTTGACATATATGGCAACTCCTCCTTTCTCCATATTTTCTCTCATTACATGTGCAGGGAGCTTATATCCACCTACATTTACCTTATCCATATCAGTAACAATGTGATGCTCAGACAGGCATAGTATATCTATTTCATCCTCAGCTTCTAAATCTTCTAAAAAAACCAGAAGCTCATCTATTTTATTCTTTAAACTCCCAATATTTTGATGAAATATACTTACATTATTTTTAACTATACTTTTATGAGAACCTTTCCTTATTCTAATATTTGCAGTACTCTCCTGTCTGAGTTTCTCATTGTGCTTAGGCCTAGTTCCTATACCAGTGGTCAGATGGTGTTCAGAGAGGCAGATTATGTCCACTGGGTTGGGTGACTTTAGTTCATCAATGCAATTACCTAGGACTGAGATACAACTTGGTGGAGATAAAATTTCTGGTGATTGGTGAAAATTTATAATTGACAGCTGTAATTGGTGATCCAGTGTGCTAGAATTGTGCTGTTTAATTTCTTTCCTAAACTGAAGATTTGTTTCAATCCTGACCTCTCATAGAACTTGACATCTTTCTGTCTTACCTATCCTAAAAAAAGTGCTGCTCCAACACCTGTAACCACTGGTATTTTACCACTCATGGCAGAGCCTCCCCCCCTTAAATTTCCTGCTATTACCCCAGCCAGTTTCTCCTTCCCTTTCCTGTTGAGATGTAGGCCGTGCCTGGTATAGTCCCACCTACTGAGAGAATCAACAGGAACCGCACCAATATGAGCCCCCGCACCCAACCCAAGCAGCCGTTCCAACTCCAAATTAACTCTCCCAACAAAAGAGTTCAAATTGAGCCGGTCATGGCGTCTCAGGACAGATACAAATTCAACATTGGTATGTCTTGATGCCGACGCAATCTTTACCAGGTCACACTCTATACTGTACCCAGGATCTCTGTTGATGCTGTTCCCTGGCCCTCCCACAATAACCACGGTGTCTTCCCTGGTAAATCCTTTACAGCGTGAACCTAAATCCTCTGTCACCTGATCCAGACTAGCACTTTGTTTGAAAAAAATTGTGACCTGGTATTCTGGTCTTAATTCCTCCTGCAGAAGTTGGCCTACACCTCTGCCACGAGAACTGCCTAACAACAAAACTTTCTTCCTTTTTGATGACTTTCCTACATTCTTTTTCAATTTCCTATTGAAAGTTTGTTGTGTCCCGTCTACACCTACCTCTGCTTGAAGCTCATCAGTTTCTAACTGAAGCAACAGGTCAAACTTATTTTTGACATTCACCACAAAACTGTCAGACTTTGTTCTAGGCCTGTTCCTTCTGTTACTGTTGCCACTTCCCACATCTCTTTGCCCTTCTCCCTCCTTTACCTGTCCAGATCTTCCCTAGCCTGATCTACCCCAGCCTGAAGGGCAGCAATTTTACCCTCCTGTTCCACTATCTTCCTATCTCTGTGCAAATCCTACATAATCACTGATGAGCCTGATCCACTTTCCCGACACCCACGCCACTGCAGTCCCCCCCAGTGAAAAAAACTACTGCATCCATCACACCAAACCCCGGAACTAACAATTCTACGGCAAGTCAGGCACTTCTCACTCATGACAAAAATAATACTTTAGCTAGAATAAATCAATTAAATTACCGAAAATCAAAAAAAGGCGTTACAAGAATTAAGCCTATTCACAAATGTATATAAGCAAATTTCTGATTTAAAATTCCGCTGTTTTTCTGAGATCTGTATTAAAACAATGAAGGTATACGCTATTTATTATATATTTCACTCGATGGAATGAGAAAAAGGACAACTAAAGGAGATACTTTAAGTTTGAGTCTCCAAAAACGTTACGAGAATTAAGCCTATTAACAAATGTATATAAGCAAGTTTCTGATATAAAGTTACGCTGTTTTTCTGAAATGTGTTATAAAACAACGAAGTTATACGCTATTTACGGTAGTTTACTTATTTGTTACCGAGAAACCAGTTAAATTACCGTGAAACAAGAAACAAACACGTTTACAAAATTTAAGCCTAAGCGCGACTTCGCGAAGTTACGATCTTTTCGTGTTTTCCGAAAAAATACGCAAAGAAAAGTCAAACCTTCAACGGCAAGACTAAACGATACACTAATGCACGTATTTAATTTGTTATCGGCGTTAAACTAAATTATATTCCTGTCTAAATCACTTAACTTTCTGGAAATAGTTTCTGGCGTCACTTACTCGGCGGCCATCTTGGAACAGCACGATAGAGGAGATACTCAGGGAAGGCAAATGATAGCTTGCAAAACAATGAAAATATTCAATCAAACAGAAAAAGAAGTTGCTCAAGTAAATAATATCCAGCGACTAAATGGACAGAATGTTTTTGGAATATACAGGGTGTCCATGATTAAAGTTCCAGTTTAAAAACCTGTATAAAGAGAACCACTGCTCAGAATGACGTCACATTGGAACATCATATTATTGACACAGGGGCAAGCATCATGGAACAAAAAATATTTAACAAAAATTTGACCAATAAGCATCAGAATGTGCACAACAACAGCTGCATGGCACACGGATGTTCCTTAGTTTGCGCCTGAGATGCAAAAGTTCCGGACACTCAGGGGAATGAAAGAAAGTATTGGTCCAATGTCTGCCCAAGGGCTTGTAAAAAATGATTACTAAATTCGAAAAGATAGGCTCTGTTGAAGTGCAGTGTGGCAGAGGGATGAAAGCAGTTGATCTGACATCTGTCAAAGTTGTGACCACAGCATTGCAGGAGGGGACGAGCGGTGTTGTGCAAACATGCAGTGCATGGGGAACTGCTGAAACGTCTGAAATGCCTGCAAACATGTTGCATAAAATCGTACACAACATCCTTTATTGTTATCCATATAAAGTCACCATCAGCTGCCCTCCCTTATGCTCAGTGCCATCAGTCTCAATCAGTAGACCACCATCAAGCTGAAGTAGTTCTCATAAAAAAAGGAGAACTCTCAGAGGTGTGCCAGCAGTTCAAGGTGCACAATATCTATCAGTTTGCACACAGAATAATTACCTTTTTGGTGATGTAAGGACCAATCAAATTCCACTGTAGATATAACGACAGAAGATATAACATTTGATTATGTTTTTAAACCTTCATTTCAACAACTACTTGCTTTTTGCGTATCTGTTGATTTTGGTAGTAAAAGTGTCAGGAAGATACTTTCAAAATAAAACTGATTCAGTTATCAAAGATGGTGTAGTTTGTATGTTTCCATAAGGAATAAATCTACGTTTGGGTACAAAATATTCATTGCACAAAAAAATTAAAAAAGAAGAATGGGTCAAAGTCAACTTTAGAAATAAGTTGAAAGCAGCCCCATCTCATTGAGATCACATCTGTATGATCAGTGGATAATTCTGAAAATCAAGTTCACCACCAATATACATCATAGCTTGGCCAGGCTTGGATCAGGCAGAACAAACTGTATTCTGTACACACATTCAGCACAGAGTGGACAAGGCAATACCCTGTGTTTAAGGAACAAATAGCTAGTGACTGAGCAGCACAATAAAGTGCAATGATGCAATAAACACTTATGTGACCTCATGCTCCAACATCACTTATTCAGGCATCATCACTCATCTTCACTCACAACTGTCCCTATAAAGAGAAGTACATTTAAGCAGTATTCTACATACCACCATCTGGCACTTGTCCAACAATGTGGGAGTTGGTTGGATTGACAAGAGGAATCAGGTTCTGTCTGTGGCTAAGGAATACTGGAATGTTTCTTTCATCTGTGCCTCAGAGCTTCTTGGGCAATGTGCAAAATCAAACTAGTGACTGTGACCAGAATCCACACGTTCTTGGCAGTGTATGATGTGTGAGACAAAATAAGTGATGTACTACTCCACAGACTCAGTCAGGAACACTTACTGGCAGATCCGGGTTAATTCTGTGCTCTGCTACAGTATTAGATCAATCAAAATAAGTATTGCCAGCCTCATTTTGACCCAAAAACAGGGTTAAACTTCTAACAGCTCCAAAGTCAATAATAAAAAGCTCTGTAGCTATCTGACTACTTTCAGGGCAGATCCTGAGATCTGACCACTGACAGTTCAATACAATGCACATACTCAAAAACTTCACTCTCAATCTCCGCAGAAACAGATATAATTTATTGGTGCCTATTAAACCTGCCAATTCCACCTTGTTCATTAAAAAACTTCCATCCTGCTAGCTACTGCTTCTATGATTTGATGAAGCAGCTTTTCCTCCCAGGCACATGCATGCTCACTTAAAGGTGACATTCCACAAGAAAAACTAGAAAATGCATGAGCAAAATTCCATGCTGGCTCACAGAAAAACACTTTAGATTCTTGTGAACTTCCTATACTGGAAAACAGTTTGGTTGATCACTCATGACCATCAGCTATTGACTTTATACGCAAACTTTAGACCACTACCTCCACCACAGAGGGCACACAACTCCATGTACATGCATGGAAGCTGTCAGCCAATAGTCAATTTCACAAGCTTCCAAAATGCTCTGTGAAATTCATTGACATTTAGGCTTTCCTGCCAATCAGAATCAAGAGCTGAATCAAGGCACTTTCATTGGTCATTTCCCACTCCCACTTACAATGCATCTGTAATGTGCGGTTTCTGGCCAGGACTTTCAGAAGATTTTCTGCAATAGGTTTTAAAAAACACCTTTCATCATTGGAAAATTACTTGCCAGTGAAACTCATCAAGTTGGACTGCACCATCAACCACTTAGGATGATTAAGGAAAGGCCATCCCATTGCCTTCTGACCGAACAAAGACCCCTTTTCTCCTACAGCTGGAAACTAGCACTAGTGATGACAATAGCACACAGGAATGGTTAGGGAATGACATGTTACACACTCACATCTCACCTTATGATCCAGGATCACTCACTCAAGAGCCATCATTAACCGGTACTTACTGCTTTTACTATTCAGAGAAACACTCTTGAGCAGTATTCTGAAGTCTGCCATCTTGGACCTGCCTGGTTGTGTGAGTTGGTTGAGATTACCAGAGGCACTAAGTTCTACCTGTGGCTGAGGTGTGTGAGCATCCTTAGGATGCTAGCCTGGCACCCAAAGGGTTATATTAGGGACAAACAAATGCCAGATCATTTGTAACTTTCCTAATTTAAAGTGCATGGATAAAACTTGTAGAACTGTTAATGGTCAAGCTCCTCCTCTAATAGAGCCCATGTCCTTTTCTCACTGCATTGGTGAATTTTCATGGCTCATGGAGGTGCTGGGTTGCTTAAGATCACTTTGAGTAAGCCCCTGTTCTGGCCATTCCTGACTTCAGTCAATCCTTCGTGGTCCAAACAAAAGCCTCTAACTCAGGGCTTGCCACTGTGTTGCTTCAGAAGCAAGGTAGCAAGTGGAAGTCCCTTAGCCTTTGCCTGTAGGTGCCTGTCTCCAGCTTAGAAGAAATACTCTACTTGGGAGTGCTGTCTGTCCTCTTCACAGTAGAGAAATTTAAATACTAGCTTGAACACCAGGAATGCACACTGGGTATGCATAGCCAGGCCCTTAGTTGGGTTCTGGCTTGCCCACATGAAACAGGACATATCGTGAGGTAGGCTGTCTGAATTTCCACCTTCCACTTCAACATGTTCCACACTACAGGGTGCAATAATGTTGTAGCGAATATCTTAAGCAGAATGTTTGAAGAGGAGGAGGGTTCTTCTCCCCATGATGCTAAGGTGGTAGAAGGTCTTGTTAATTCAGTGCTTACTGAGGTTCTGGCATTGTTTGCTGAACTTGTGCAATGACAAGAGCAGGGCCTCCAGTTGGGCTCCATTAGAGAGCAATTGAGACCTGGTCAGCAAGTTCCCAGGTACAGACAGCAGAAGGACATTCTCTGCTGCTGTGGGCGCCCTGATAAAGAGCTTAAAATCTGTCGGCATACCATGCTCGTTCTGGCTGTTTTCAAACGTTATCATAGTTCTGCAATGGGGGGATCATCTGGGGGTATATAAGACTGTTAACAAGATCTATGAGTCTATAACCTGGATGAAGAATGCACACTATGTGATCAAAAGTATCTGGACACCTGGCTGAAAATGACTTAAAGTTCGTGGCGCCCTCCATCGGTGTTGGCCCACTGTTAGCCTTGATGACACCTTCCACTCTCAGTCAGTCAGGTGCTGGAAGATTTCTTGTGGAATGGCAGCCCATTCTTCATGGAGTGCTGCACTGAGGAGAGGTACTGATGTCAGTCAGTGAGGCCTGGCACGAAGTCGGCGTTCCAAAACATCTCAAAGGTGTTCTATAGGATTCAGGTCAGGACTCTGTGCAGGGCAGTCCATTACAGGGATGTTATTGTCATGTACCACTCCACCATGGGCCATGCATTATGAACAGGTGCTCGATCATGTAGAAAGATGCAGTCACCATCCCCGAATTGCTCTTCAACATGGGTAGCAAGAAGATGCTTGAAACATCAATGTAGGCCTGTGCTGTGATAACAACAAGGGGTGCAAGCCCCATAGCACCACTGACTCTGAATTTTGGTGTTGGCAGTACACACTCTGACAGATGACGTTCACTGGGCATTTGCCATACCCACACCCTGCCATCGGATCACCACATTGTGTACTGTAATTTGTCACTCCACACAATGTTTTTCCACTGTTCAATTGTCCAATGTTTACACACCTTACACCAAGCGAGGCCTCATTTGGCATTTACCAGCATGATACGTAGCTTATGAGCAGCTGCTCAACCATGAACTCAAAGTTTTCTCACCTCCCACCTAACTATCATAGTACTTGTAGTGGATCCTGATGCAGTTTGAAATTCCTGTGTGATGGTGTGGATAGATGTCTGCCCATTACATATTATGACCCTCTTCAACTGTTGGCGATCTCTGTCAGTCAACAGATGAGGTTGACCTGTATGCTTTGGTGGTGTACGTGTTCCTTCACGTTTCCACTTCACTATCACATTGGGAACAGTGGACCTGGGGATGTTTAGGAGTGTGGAAAACTCGTGCACAGGTGTATGGCACAAGTGACACCCAATCACCTGACCACGTTCAAAGTCCATGGGTTCTGCAGAGCACCGCATTCTGCTCTCTCAGGATGTCTAATGATTACTGATGTCACTGATGTGGAGTACCTGGCAGTAGGTGGCAGCAAAATGCACTTAATATGAAAAAACATATGTTTTTGGGTGTGTCTGGATACTTTTGATCACGTAGTGTACTTCAGTTGTTCCAGTCCGGGATGGTATTTGGTGACAAAGTGGGTGCTCCTTTGTTCCTGGTTTTTGGGGTAGTGGGAGGATTGGGGATGTGTGAGCATATGGCATGGGAAAGCTTTTTATATTTCTTGTCAGATTTAATTCCAGGAATGTAAAACTGTTTCAAACTTATCACATCATATTGTATTTCGAAAATGAAAATTTTAGAATTTTTCTCCCTCTTAGAAAAAATACTGCAGATGCTCATGGCTGAGGTGCTAAATAACTTCTTCATTAACCGTGCAAATCATGGAAAATCTGATACCTCAAAAATAAACGAAAATGACTCTGAAGGGACTTTGGACAATATAGGCCTCCCCGATTTGAGACACATTACATTCAGGTGGACTAAGGCCTGACGCAAGACGATACACCAAACTGTATCTAAACTAGGTAATTCACAAAGTGGAGATATCTATGGCTGTTCAAATTACACCCTAAAACATACCACTGATATTACAGTGTCTCCTCTGATTTACCTCATGAACCAACAGTTATGAAAAGGATAGACTGCTACTCACCATCAAGATAACACATTGAATTGCAGAGAGACACAACAAAAATATTGTTACACACTGAGCTTCAGCCAAAGCCTTCTACAGAGAAGAAACGGAAACGCATACACAATCACTCAAGCACACACACCTCATGCACAAGTTGTCAGTTTCTTCAGACTCTCAGGCCAGACTGCAACTGTTGCATTGAATGAAGGCAGCAGCTAGGAGTGGCATAGGGAAGAGGGAGGGAAAGCACTGTCTGGCACAGCATGCAGGGTCAAGGAGATGGCAGGATAAGGCTGCCAGATGCAGCGTCAGGAGGTTGTGGGGAAGAGGTGAGGACTAGGGAGTGGAAAAGGAGAAAAGCAGAGAGGGAGGAAGATCGGTGGGTGTACTGGCAGAGAGTATCACACAATTAAGATGAGGGGAAGTGAATTGAGAGGATGTGATATGACAGACGGGGGTGGAAGCTGTTGGGTGGAGAATGTGAGGACTGTAGGTTATCATAGGTTGAGGCTGGGATAATTTTGCAGAATACAGAATATGTTTAAGGATAATTCCCATCTGCATACTTTGTAAAAGCTGGTGGTGGAGGGGAGGGTCAAATGTCCCAGGTTGTGAAGCAGCCATTGATGTTGAGCATGTTATGTTCAGATGCACATTGTGCCACAGGATGGCCCACTTTGCTCTTGGTCTTGGTTAGTGGCCATCCATCCTGGTGGACAGCTGGTTGGTAGTCATACAAATATAAAAATCTGTGCAAGGATTGCAGCAGAGCTAGTACAAGGGTAATCCCAAAAGTAAGGTTTCCTATTTTTTTGTGAGTACATAGACTTGTTTATTTCTACAATGGTTTACATCAGTTTACATCTAGAACATTTAGCTATTTTTCAACATCATGACCATTTCTGTCCATGCATTGTTGTAGATTCTGTGGCAGTTCTTGTGTGCCTATGTCATACCAGCTTGCTGCCACGCTGTTCAGATGGTTATGAACCTTTTCTTTCACCTCGTTGTCAGAGCTGAATTGCTGGGACCACCATTAATGCTGACAGGTACTGTGAGACTCTGAAAAAACTCAAACGGACAATTCAGAACCGGAGAAGAGGATGTTGAGCAAGGGCATACACATTCTCCATGACAACGCTCACCCACACATCGCTCGGCAAGCCATTGCTCTCCTGCAACAGTTTCAGTGGAACTTAATCACCCGCCCACTCTATAGTCCTGACTTGGTGCCCAGTGACTATCACCTGTTCACTAGGTTAGAAGAACGTTTGGCTGGAAAGTGATTCATCTCCGACGACGAGGTGAAAGAAGAGGTTCATAACTTTCTGAACAGCATGGTGGCGAGCTGGTATGATATGGGTATACAAAAACTGCCACAGCATCTACAAAAATGCATCAACAGAAATGGTGATTATGTCGAAAAATGGCTGTAAACTGATGTAAACCATTGTAGAAATAAACAGGTCCATGTACTTATAAAAAAATAGGAGACCTTAGGTTTGGGATTACCCTCATATACGACATGGCTGATTTCACTGGAAACCTGGCCTTTTTTTGAGGTAGGGTAAGCCTTTGACAGGACTTGAATAGGACGTGCTGGGTTGTTGATGTTTGGTGTGTGATGGAAAACAATACCTAGCAAACTGAGCAGCTTTGCCTTTGAAATGTAAATATTATCAACTGCAGCTGACATGGACACATGAAAAGTAGCATACACAAGCTACTTTGAATCCATTATTAGGCATGGTATTGTTTTTTGGGGTAACTCAACAAACAAACAAATTTAGAAAAGGGGCAACAACGGTGATGAGCAGGGATCCATGAGGTAAAGGGTGGGGATGGTGGAGAGTTGGTGGAGAAAGTGGTTGGTATATTTGATGTGGAAGTCTAGATTTTGGACAATTGGTTTTAGGTGTTGATCAATGCAGGCCAAAATTCTTTCAGTGGGGCGCAATAATCAGATTGTGGACTTTGTGCAGCATGTCATAGGGGTTCAGAGGGAAGAGGTTCTGGAAAAGCCTAAGGCTTTAAGCAGGGACTGGATATTGAGTTGGACTTCTGGGATTGTATCACTCTGGCAGAATGTATAGGTGGAGGAGTCAGATAATTGACAGAGGCCTTCCACTAGGTAGCCACTGTGATTCTTAACTCATCTGCATGTAGGATGGTTAGGTGAGGGTCAGTTTTGAGGCTGTGTATAGCTGCCCTTTCCTCTGCTGAAAGGCTGGTGTTGTTAGGGAGTTGGGGAAGGGTGGTGAGGCCAAGGTGGAGGTAAGAAATTCCTGGAAGGTAACCTGGGGATGTTTAGGTGAGAGGGAGGGAATGACCACACTTGGATGGTGGTATGACCTGGGAGAGGCAGAATTCATTGTTAAGGTTTGGTTGGCTTTGGCTGAAGGGATTGATGACAAAGACGTGTTTCCATTGAAGGGATCAAGAAAAGGAGAGTAGGTCTTCAACAAGTGCAAGCCAGTTAAATTTGGGTGTAGGTCAAAAGATGAAGCCGTTGAATGGGACTAAAACTTCTGTGGGGCTGGGGATTTTGTTGGAAAGAATAATAACTGTGTTTTGCGATTTTTGGCTATGGATATAGTGGAATATTGGTAGGGAGTTTGGGGAGGGGGGGGATGTGGCAAGTGCAAAAGGTCAGCTAGGCAGGGTCTGGGGCTATATGTGGTTGATGAGGAGGAACATTAAGGGTAGGATAGCAGTGGCTTAGTGGTGCCCCAAGGTGGCAGTAGCATGTCAGAGATTGTATAACTTTTGAGGGACTGCCAGCCGCCCTTCCAGCTGTTGGAGGAAAAGGGGTCCAAGTTCAGAGATATGATGTATGTAATAGGGATTACAGAGCAGCATTATCTTGCAGAGGATGCAGAGGTGGTTCTGAGATGCCAGTACCATGGAGATATGTTTTTGGAGTACCAGGTTTGTGAGGGACAATGATGGACAGAATCTGAAAAGGGGAAGATAAATGCAAAAGGAGGAGTGGGACACAGAGAAAGGAGTTTTTATGGTTTGGCTGTTGGAGTGTGGGGGAGTGGGGGAGGGAAAATAACACACAGTCAGATAAATAAACACATGTAAAAAGGCCAGAGAGAATTATATATACAACAGTCATAGAGCAAAATAGCCAACATTTGAGTTCATACACAGTACTCTTCTCTCTGTTGTGGGGTTGGAGGTCAGATGCAAAATAATAGAGTGATTTAAAAGAAAGTTTATCATATAGTATGTAACACTGAAGAGGATGATATGTTTTTGTTCATCAGTATAAGGTAGCTGGATTTATTGTTGACAGATCTTGATGGTGAAGAAGTTATGTGGGGACCCCATCTTATTGCCTCTCCATTGATGTTGACCTTGGATGTCAAAAAGATGCCACTGTGATTCCAGAGACGCAGATGAGCCTGGGAGTGCAGGTGTTCTTGAAGATGAAGATGTCCAACTCTATTCAAGCCAGTATACAGTCATTGACATAGAAATGAACTCAAAGTGGCTGATCCTTCTCCTTTGATACGATGGTCTACATCTACATCTATACTCTGCAAACCAGTGTGAACTAGACAGCAGATGTTACATTCCACTGTATCAGTTATTAGGGCTTCTTCCAATCCATTCACATATGGAGTGTGTGGGGAATGATAATTTAAATGCCTCTGTGAGTGCTGTAATTAATTTAATCTTGTGCTCATGTTTCCTATGTGAGCAATACATAGGGTATTATAGTATATACATAGAGTCATCATTTAATATCTGGTCTTGAAACTTTTTAATTGGGCTTTCTTGGGATATTTTGTGTCAGGAGTCTGCCACTTCAGTTTCTTCGGAATCTCTGTGATACTCTCGCATGGGTCAAACAAACCTGTGACAATTTGTGCTCCCCTTCTCTGTATACATTCAGTGTCCCCTGTTAGTTCTATTTGGTACAGCTCCCATACACACTAGTGGTATGTAAGCAATCTCCTTTTGCATTTCCCCAGTATTCTACCAATAAACTGAAGTCTATGATGTGCTTTACACACCACAGAGCCTATGTGATCATACCATTTCATATCCCTAAAAAGTTTTACACCCAAGTATTTATATGAGTTGGCCAAGTACAATTCTGCATTTCAGAATATTTAAAGCAAGTTGCCAATCATTGCACCACTTTAGAATCTTGTCATGATGTGACTGATATATTTATGCAGCTTCTTTCAGATGGTACTTAATTATAGATAACTGCATCATCTGCAGAAAGGCTGAAGTTACTATTATTACTGTCAACATGGTAATTAACATGCAACATGAATAGCAGGGGTCCCAACACACTACCCTGGAGCACATCTGAAGTTACTTTTACAGGGTGCAGCAGTCAAACCTGCATTTGTTATCAGTGCATGGAAGTGTTGGAAGTAGTGGGAGGCCAATAACCAAGGTCACCACTCTGTTCCACAGCACAAAGCATTTCAGTAGCCATGGAGCAGTGGACTAAGCAACAACGGCCGTTTGCAGTGAAAGTGTTCTACCAAATTGGTAGCTATGTAGCCTCTCAGCATTGTTTCCGGTTGCATTTTCAAATTAATTGTAATAGGCGTGTGCCTTCAGTTAACTCAATAAAAACTTGGGTCAAAAACTTTGAAAATGTCAGTGAAACAACAAGGAAAGAAGGTGGCAGACTGAAGATAGTGCGTATTCCCAAGAATGTGGAATATGTAAGAAGCCCCAGAGATCAGCGAATAGACAGAGTGTTGTGCTTGGAATTTCTGACAGGACTGTCTGAAGGTTTTTGAGATTAGACTTACATCACCACCCATACAAAATCCAAGTGGTTAACACTTTGAATAATAATGACTTCATGGTCTGACAGCATTTCTGTGAAAGTCTTTTGAAAATGACTGAAGTAAAAAAGGAGCTTGTTCACAACCTCTGGATGAGTGACAAGGCACTTTTTCACCTCAATGGATATCTGAACAAACAGAACTTTAGATATTGGAGTGATCAGAACCCTCAACAAGACCATGAAAAACCCCTGTACTCAACCGGGATAACAGTTTGATGTGCAGTGTCCTCATTGGGAATGATAGGCCTTTATTTTTTGGAGAACAAAAGAGGGCAGTCTGTTACCAAGAATGCTGAGCGCTATTCAACAATGTTAAGGACAATCTTCTTCATACCTCAGCTTCATCAATATGTAGTGAATGATGACACATTATTTCAACAAGATGGAGCAACAAGTCACACAGCCCACATGAGCATTAATGTTCTCAATGAAGTTTTTCCTAACCTGGTGATTTCCAAGAATGGAGTGATTGCTTGGCTCCCTCCTTCACCCGACCTTACAGCTTGTGATTTTTTCTTACGGGGTTACCTTAAGAGCAAACTGTGCAAAGAAAGACCTCATAATACTGGTGATCTCAAAGCAAATACCCAGCTGGAAATCAAGAGAATTCCTCAGGGTATGTTACATCATGTGATGGACAGCTTCGTAAATCGCCTGCGAGAACGCCGTGATCGAGAAGGATGCCATCTTGCTGATGTTATTTTCAAACAATGACAAAGATGTGCTGATGTTTCTTAAATGTTTTTTAACATAGAGTAAGATGATATGAAATAAAATTTTGATACCTGCATCCATGTTTATTTTACACTCATTTAAAAAATGTAGGTTTGACTGCCGCACCCTGTATACCTGGTGAAGACTCTCCACCAAGATAACATGCTGCATCCTCCCTACTGAAAGTCCTTAATCCAGTAAGAAATTTCATTTTATACCCAATATAATCATACTTTTGACATTAAGTGTAGTGTGGTACTAAGTCAAATGCTTTTTGGAAATCAAGAAATACTGCATCTACCTGACTGTCTTCATCCAAATCTTTCTGTATGTCATGTGAGAAAAGTCTAAGTAGGTTTCACATGATTGATGTTCGCAGAATTCATGTTAGTTTGCATGGAGGAAGTTATTCCATTCGAGATACCTCACTGTATTTGAACTCAGAATATGTTCTAAGATTCTACAACCATACCCTTCTTGTAGATTGGTGTGACCTGCACTTTTTTCCAAGAACTGGGCAGGGTTTTGTATTAATGGGATCTACTACAGATAGAAGAGGGGCTAACTCGGCCACAAATTCAGGTTAGAATATGATAGGGATTAGATGAGAACCTTTAGCTTTGTTCAATTTTAACGATTTCAGCTGTTTCTCAATACCACTGTCACTAACACTTATTCCACTCAGCTATTCAGTGGTACAAGGATTAATTAGGGCAATTCTTCTGGGAAAATTTGAAAATGGAGTTAAGCATTTCAGTTTTTGTTTTACTACCTCCAATTTCAGTTGCTACCTCATTCCCGAGAGACTGGTCACTAACTCTGGTGCCATTAACAGCCTTTACATATCACCAGAATTTCTATGGGTTTTGTGAAAGATCATTTGACAATATCCTGCTACAGTAGTCACTGAAGGCTTCATGAATTGCTCTCTTAACAGCCAAATGCATTTCATTCTCTCTATCTGTAGTCTTGTACTTTCTTTTACACCTATTATGCAGTAGTCTCTGCTTCGTTAGAAGTTTCTATACAGTGACTGTCTACCATGGAGGGTCCCTCCCATTATGAATGTTCTACTGGGTACATGGCTATCCAATGCATGGTCAGCCATTCTTTTAAACTTGAGCGATAGTTCCTCTACATGCTCCAGCCCTGTGCTGAAAGTTTTGAGTTTCTCATTGAGATATGACATTACTGGTTTTTCATCTAGGATACTGAATGTATACAGTGTGTCCATAATTAAAGTTCCAGTTTCAATATGCTGTAGAAAGAGAACCACTACTCAGAATGACATCAAATTTGAACAGTGTATGATTGATGCATGGAAAAACATCTTAGGAAAGTAAATAAATAAATCAATGAAAATTTGACCAATAGATGGCACTATAAGCATCAGAATATGCACACCAATAGACACGTGGCACACAGATATTCCTCAGTTTGAATCTGAGAAGCCCAGCATGACAGTCTCCATGAAAGATCATGTCTGCTAGTAAAGCTCTTTTACAAGAAAGGTGACTGTGTACCAGTAGTCCTACAGAAGTTCTGTACACTCAAGGGTATGAAAAAGGGCATTGGTCCAATATCGGCCAAGGCTCTGAATAAAATGATGATAAAATTTGAAAAGACAGATTCTTTTGAAGTGTAGTGTGGCAGAGGGAGGAAAGAAGGTGATCTGATGTCTGTCAAAGATGTGGCCACAGCATTGCAGGAGGGGCCAAGCAGTGAAGTGCAAATATACAAATCATGTGAAATTGCTCAAATGCACAGTGCATAAAATCCAATGAAACTTCCTGTGTTTATCCATACAAAGTCACTAATGTTCAGAAGTTTCTTCCTGCTGATGTGCCGCAAGACAAATATTTGCTCTAGAATTTCTTGCTCAGATGAAAGTGGACAATGAATGGCCATGGAACATTCTGTGGAAAGAAAAAGGTCACTCCCATCTCCAATGAACTGTCAAATACAGAATTGAAGAATATGGGAAATAGAAAATCTGCATACACATCAACTGGAACCACTTCATTCTGCAAAGGTGACAATGTGGTGTAGACTGACAGCGTCATTTATCATATGGCCATATTTTTTTCAAGGAGATGAGTTTTGTGGGTCCTGTTACCTGTACCATCAGTGGTAAATGCTATGAGTGTCTTTTGCATACCAACATTATTCCCACCCTTCAGGTTGTGTGGGTAGAATCCTCTTTATGCAGGATGGCACTCCTCTGTACATTGGACAGCCAGTGAAGCAGCTGCTGCAGAGGCATTTCAGAAATGCTAGAATTATCAGCCATCATTTCCTCAAAGCCTCTCCATCCAGATCACCTGATCTTAATCTGTATGACTTGTGGCAGTGGTGTTATCTCAGAGATGATATGTTCAGTGCTACAATTATGAATGTAGCTGAACTGAAGGTACACATTGTGCAACACATTCTGAATGACCCCTAAGACACACTAATTTGTTGTGGAATATGTTGTTTCTCAGTTTCAACTTGTGGCAGAAAACAGTTGATAGCATACTGAACATGTCTTGCGCAGGTCTTATGACAATTAGAAACTGATGTCATTTTGCTTTTTATGCAGTTTTTGGCGTAGTTAAAACTGATTTTTCCCATCTGATGTGGTACAGCCTTGCTGTGGTGGATGGGCTTATGAAACTAACAGTGCTACAACTGTTGACATCCAAACTTGTGCAGTCATAACATTAAACAGTACAGATGGTATAATGTGCATCTTAAACCATAGCTGCTGTACTGTTGTTCATCTGTCATTTGTAACCAAACCCTTATTGTGTTATGACACTTATTTTAAAAAAAGTCTTATGTGCATCCCATACACAGTCAGTTACCTGGGTAGCAGCATCTGATATGTAGTGTGCACCTGACCCATTTAGAAATTTTAAACATTGAATTGGCTGCGATGCAGAAACTGCACACTATTTAATACAGGACATACGTACAGCTACTTCAGTTGCACAAAATTTTTTGTCTGTTCAATCAATCAATCAATCTCTTTATTAATCCATTAACAATGTACATTGTGTGGATGTAGTCAATTACAATATAGTTTCTTATCTTTAATTTGTTTCAAAAACTTGGATAGTAAATACAAAAATTTTATATCAGTACATATAAATAATATTACTTTTCGATATGGATACAATAGAGGGAAACATTTCATGTGGGAAAAATATATCTAAAAACAAAGATGATGTGACTTACCAAACAAAAGCGCTGGCAGGTCGATAGACACACAAACAAACACAAACATACACACAAAATTCAAGCTTTCGCAAGCAAAGGTTGCTTCATCAGGAAAGAGGGAAGGAGAGGGAAAGATGAAAGGATGTGGGTTTTAAGGGAGAGGTTAAGGAGTCATTCCAATCCCAGGAGCGGAAAGACTTACCTTATGGGGAAAAAAGGACAGGTATACACTCGCACACACACCCATATCCAACTGCACATACACAGACACAAGCAGACATTTGTCAAGGCAAAGAGTTTTGGCAGAGATGTCAGTCGAGGCGGAAGTACAGAGGCAAAGATGTTGTTGAAAGACAGGTGAGGTATGAGCGGCGGCAACTTGAAATTAGCGGAGGTTGAGGCCTGGCGGATAATGAGAAGAGAGGATATACCAAAGGGCAAGTTCCCATCTCCAGAGTTCTGACAGGTTGACGTTAGTGGGAAGTATCCAGATAACCCGGACGGTGTAACACTGTGCCAAGATGTGCTGGCCGTGCACCAAGGCATGTTTAGCCACAGGGTGATCAGCAGCAAACTGTCCACTCGCATGAATGGACACAGGCAGACAGTGTTTGTTGGTAATGAGGATCACCCTGTGGCTAAACATGCCTTGGTGCACGGCCAGCACATCTTGGCACAGTGTTACACAGGGGATTAAAAAGTCATCAGACACTCTCAGAAAGTTAAATAAATCAGCCAGGAAGAATGTAGCACTGAAAGCACGTGTGAAATGTTATAGAAGCCTGTACAAGAAAGTAATAATTGCAACTAAGAAGCTTGATAATGATTCATATATTGAGAAAGGTACAACAAAATGAAGTCAACTTGGGAGGTAATAAATAAAAATATAGGTAGACACAAAAGGAAAGATAACAGCTATGTCATTAAAAGTGGGGGTAAAACTGTTAAGGACCCACTTCAGATTGCCAACATATTTAACAAACATTTCACAAATATAGCCATAAATTTAATTAAAACTAAATGCAATTCCAATTGCAAGGCAAAAATCCCCATGAATGACATGACAATATTTCTTTATCCAGTAACTGAATCAGAGGTACTAAATGCTATAAATAAGTTAAAAAATAAAATGTCATGTGGGTGTGATGGGATTCCTGGCAAAGTCATTAAGCAAAGTGCAAGAAACATACCCTCACATCTCACTGAAATTATAAATGAATCTTTTAAGACAGGGGTGTTTCCATCAAAACTTAAAATGTCAACTATAAAGCCACTTTACAAGAATGGTGATAAATATGATGTTAGTAACTTTAGGCTTCTATCAATGTTGCAGATTTCTCAAAAATAATAGAAAGGATAATGTATCATAGACTATACAAATTTCTTATTAAGAATAGAATATTGGTCAATGCGCAAAATGGTTTCCGTAAAAATAAATCAACTGAAAGAGCTATCTTCAATTTTTTGCAACTTGTTCTAAATTCCATTAATAGAAAGGAATTAAATTGTGGATTGTTTTTAGACTTATCAAAGGCCTTTGATGTCATCGACCATAAGTTACTGCTTAGGAAGTTATATGCCTATGGGATACGTGGAGTTGCCCACAAATGGTTTCAATCATATCGGTCGGACAGGTATCAGAAAGTGGAGATAAGCCATGCAGATAGGACATATTCATCAAGATTCGAGAGAGTTTTGTACGGAGTACCCCAGGGATCTGTATTAGGGCCATTATTGTTTTTAATATTTATCAATGACCTACCAAGTCAACTATCTGAAGCAGAGGCAGTACTGTTTGCTGATGATACAAGTATGTTTGTTAAAGCAAATAGTGAAGCTGACTTACAGGAAAAAGTCACATTAGCAACAGACAAAGCAGACAGATGGTTTTGTGGCATAGAGCGCCATAAATATCAATATTTGTTCAGTGCATAAGTGTGCTATCTTTGGGGAGAGGGCTTTGGGCAGGATGTTGGACGCTAATGGCAGTTAGCCTCCGGACTTGTATCTGTGTAGAAGTGAAGTGTGAATAAATCTGTATCTGAGAGAATTCTAGTTGTTTACCTACAACTATTCCATATTCCCTCACTGGTGACCCCGTTTTTTGTGTAATACACGTCCGAGTTACCACCCGAAGGTTATTTACGCGCCTACCGCGTCGGGTTTCTCCACGATCGCGAGGGCCTTTGTTCAGCTCCAGACAATGGCCTTTCAGCACTCACCGCCACCCGCATTTCAGCAACATCTCTCCAGCACTCCTGCCGTCGTAGTGGACATGCCGCAAGAATCTTCGGAATCCTTCAGCCAGAACATGCAGTGGAATTCATCGAGTGCCACCAGTTTCTTCCAACCGCCAACGGTCGTGGACTCTGGCTTTGTTAGCCTAGACCTTCCCACGTGTTCTCCACAGAGTGTTGGTCGGAACATTCCTACTCCTGTGTCGAACGCACAATTCAATACAGTTCGTGGCGTCGAGTGAGGTTTTGCTACTTTGGAAAATCCAGTAGTAAATTCAAACTCGAATCAGTTCCCGCCACGTGCGTATCTTTCCGCGCTGGCTAGTCAACAGGTGTTCAATGCTCGCCAAACAGCAGATATCACACTGAGTGTGCATCCTAGTGGACGTGTGTGGGATCCTTGTGTTGCTAACACCAAACATGTGTGCTGTGCTAAAAGATTGTAAACCTATCCTTGGAGCTGCAATCTTGGACAAACAAGTGGCTAGTGGAGTGCGCCAAGTCTTCGAAGTTGAGGATGGAACATACGGAAATGCTGTTGCATCTCTGCAACATACACCACGAGTTGGCCTCCACACAACAACGCCTCGCGGCACTACAAGGAGACGACTCGTCGGCTACAGACAAGGTCAGTCCTTGCCAATCTGGTGTCCCCGTGCCCGCGCACGCTAACGACAATGTTGTGAACTCTGTAAACTGTGTCAGCACCCCCATTTGTAATGATAGTGTATGCCCGAGTGTTCATGCTCCTTGTGTTCTGAATGGACAATTAACTTGCCAAGCTCGTGGCAATGAACTACAGCCATCTGCTGTTCGACCACACCCACTCGTGCCTACAGCGCTCGTAGTGGCACGGCCCGCTACCAAGAACCAGTGTACCAACCTCGCCCATGTAAACACGCGTGCGGCCTTTACGCAGCCTACGAGCGGTTGGCACACCTGTACTTCCGTGCCCTCAGCGCCATAACTTTGCCCGTCCGCCACTGCCTGCTCCGCTTCATGGACATCTGACTGTCGTGCCGCGCCACATATTGCAGTAGTCACTAATGGCACAGTTCATCGGTTATGTCTAACCGATGGGCCGCCCATATCACAACGCCCACGCCGCCTCAAGCCAGAATTTATGAAAATTGCAAAAGAACAATAGGATGATCTATTACAAAAGGGAATAATTGAAGCTTCTTCTGGTTGCTGGGCTAGTCCTATCCTGTTTGACCAAAAGAAAGACGGTACTTTGCGTATGGCCGGAGACTATAGGCGTTTAAATGCCCGCACCATCATTGATAAATATCCGGTCCCACACATTGCAGACTTCAATCATGCGCTTGCAGGTGCAAAGTACTTATCTGTTTTGGACTGTAAGCACGCATTTCATCAGATTCCTATGGCTCCGGAGGATATTGAAAAGACTGCCATAACCACTCCCTTCGGGCTGTTCCAATACAAATTTATGCCGTTTGGGTTGAAAAACGCCCCCCAAACGTGGCAGCGTTTCATCAATCAAACTTTATCCCATCTAGACTTTTGTTTTGTATACATGGACGACATACTGGTTTTTGCTTCTACTTTGGAACAGAATGAGGAGCGTGTTCAAGTCGTGACAGATATTTTAGCAGCCGCTGGTATTGAACTGAACAATAAAAAGACTCAATTGCACCAGTCATCCATCACATTCCTAAGTTATGTTGGTCATCGGACGGTCTGACACCACCGCAGGACAAGATCAAGCCTGTTCTCGAGATGCTACGCCCTCAGACCTATAGGGAATTATGCAGGTTCATCGTAACAGTTAATTATTACCGAAAACATTTGCCAGCCACTTCTGCGGTGCAGGCTTCTCTCACAGATGCTCTCACTGGCCCACAAACGTCTGGCACCCGCCAGGTACCATGAACACCAGACGTGGACAAGGCATTTAACGAACTCAAACAGCTGTTGGCCTCCGCTGTCACTATTGCTCACCCACGTGCAGATGCCACAATGTTTATCACTACTGACGCTAGTGACAATGCTTTCGGTGCAGTACTGAGTCAGACATAAAACGATGTTACGACCCCCCTGCAGTTTTTCTCAAAAAAGCTAAACAACGCGCAGAAGAAATACTCAGCATTAGACAGAGAATTACTTGCAGTTTACGAGGCCATAAGACACTTCAGAACTGATGTTGAGGGACGAGATTTCTATGTGCTCACTGATCACAAGCCGTTGGTTCCTGCCATAAAAAATCCTGCAGCTGGTCCCCCCCCACGACGCTCTCGTCACATCAATTACATCTTGCAATTTACAAATGACATTCGCTACATCCGAGGAGTGGACAATGTGGTTGCTGATTTTCTCTCGCGTGTTGGTGCTGTCACAACCTTAATTGACTTAACGGACCTACCTCGGTTGCAATCGGCAGACCCTGATACCATGCAGTTAATTTCGGACCACAGCTCCTCTCTCCAACCGGTACACTCTACTTTCCCTGGCATATCTGACTTAGTGTGGTGTGATAAATCGACTGATACGTTGCGTCCATTCATTCCTAAGCCCCTTCAACGCCAGGTCATTGACAATCTACACACATTAGCAAGCCCCGGTGTCAAAGCTTCCACCCGTCTGGTAGCTGAACGGTTTGTCTGGAGAGACATGCGCTGCGACTGTCAGTCTTGGGCAAGGGCATGCATGTTGTGTCAACAGAACAAAGTTTCCAGGCACACTTCCCTACCCCTTGGCTGTTTTGCCCAACCGCCAGGCCGGTTTCACCATGTTCATGTCGACCTCGTAGGCCCTTTGCCCCCCCTCTGAGGGCTTCCGTTACTTGTTTACAGCTATTGACAGAATGACTCGGTGGGCTGAGGCTGTTCCTTTTCCGAACATTACCTCTGAGACAGTAAGTCGAGCATTCTTAGATTCGTGGATCTCTAGATTTGGCTCACCTGTTTACCTCACCACTGACCAGGGCAATTCAACTCTTCAGTTTTCCCTGACTTATGTAAAATGTAGGGTATTGTCAAAATTCATACTTCTGCATACCACCCCCAAAGCAATGGGCTTGTCGAGCGATGGCATTGCACCTTAAAGTCTGCCCTGCGTTGCCATGACTCACTATGGACAGAGGCACTGCCCTTCGTGCTTCTTGGCCTTCATGCGACTTTCAAGGAAGACCTCAAGGGTTCCGTAGCCGAGTTTGTGTATGGCCAACCTCTGGTTTTGCCTGGAGAATTAGTCACTCCGACCCCACTTCCAAGGCCCTCTGAACTCCCTTCACTTCTCGAGCGGGTGCGCTTGCACTGCAGCAAAATTCAGCCGCCAGTTGCTCATACACCTCCGCGCGAGTACGTACCGCGCACGCTAGACTCTTGTGAGTACGTGTTTCTCAGAGACGACTCAGTCAAAGCCCCGCTTCAGTCGCCCTACACAGGTCCTTACAAGGTCGTCAAATGCTCTGAGAATAACATGGATCTCCTCATAAAAGACTCTGTAACCACGGTCTCACTCAACCGAGTGAAACCAGCTTTCATTGAGCCTCAGGTGAACCTCCATGATTCTGCCCCTATTTCTCCCACTCCTGCTTTGAGCGGCCATCCATCTTCCCATGCCATGCATTCGGGTATTGATTCTCCACAGCGTGCTTCTCTGCCGAGCACTGCTCCTTCTCCGCGTTCATCTAATTCGAGTGGCCAATCTTTTCGGGGCTTCACTCCTCACAGCCCTCGCAGTCGACCTGCCAACCACTCGGATTCTACCATTGTGTTACCATCTTCATGCGACAGCTCTTTGTCACGCCGTTCAATCCACGCTGGCTCCTCATTGCCTTCGGTCACGCTCCCTCGTCTGTCAGCTGATCGCCCAAGGTTGTCTCCTGCGCAGTCCAGTGCACCTGCCACCCCCCTCTTAGCAGATGCTTCCCCCTGCCATGGCTTTCTCACACCTCCCTGCCTCCCTACCATTGCTCGTACAGGTGCCACCCAAGAATTCACAACACATGTACACCCTGATGACACACATAAATTATCTGTTGTCGTAGATGCCGATACGGTGTGTGTGGTACTCGCGTGTGACAATGTTGAGGGAGGAAGTGCAGAATCTCGTGTGGTGCACCGCTTTAAACTGAGCAGAAGTGCTGCGTGTGGCAATTTGTGTGCCTTTGTTAGGCCTTCTGGCAAGGTGATTCTCCGTCTGCCGGCTGACGAAGTGCTACACCTCCACTCCAGGACGGGATGTCGCGTCTTCAGCCGCCGGCGTCGCTTGCTGACTTCGCCGTCGACGTACCTGGTTTCACCCCCCGGTCTCCTACCAGTCGACCGCTTCCACCTGATGCAGAAGAAGAACTGTACATTATCTTCCTAACTTCTCACCCCCCCCCCCCCCCCCCCCCCATTTACAGGGACGTACTCCATACTGTGCGGGGGGGCTATGTGGCATAGAGCGCCATAAATATCGATATTTGTTCAGTGCATAAGTGTGCTATCTTCGGGGAGAGGGCTTTGGGCAGGATGTTGGACGCTAATGGCAGTTAGCCTCCAGACTTGTATCTGTGTAGAAGCGAAGTGTGAATAAATCTGTATCTGAGAGAATTCTAGTTGTTTACCTACAACTATTCCATATTCCCTCAGTTTAATGAAAACAGACTCATTGTGAATGCCCAAAAAACAATGTGGATCAACTTCAGACATATTACAAATAAAATAAAAACTAACCTTATAGTAAAACTGGGTAAGTGTAAGATTGAACAAGCATCATACATTAAATTCTTGGGAGTATGGTTTGATAAACACTTAAGATGGGAAAAGCATGTAATATCATTGAACAAAAAATTAAGTGAAACATGTTATATACTTAGAATGTTTAAAAGCTCATGTAATATTAAAACAGTGTTATGTGTTTATTTCTCATTCATGCACAGTTTATTAAGATACGGTGTAAAGTTTTGGGGGAACAACAGTCTAACAAAACATTCATTTAGACTACAAAAGAAGGCAGTCAGAATAATAATAGGTATAGGATATAGAGTGTCTTGTAGGCATGCTTTCAAGGAATTAAAAATCATGACACTACCATCCTTATACATATATGAAAGCATATGTTTCTTAAAAGAACACGAGGAATTTTGTACATTAAACAGAGAATTTTACAACTACGAAACAAGGAATAGGAATGATTTCCACAGAGAAATTCATAAAATAGCTATGTATCACAAAAGTGTACCAACCCAAAATCCTCTACAGTGCTCTCCCCAAAGAACTAAAAGTAATACCAAAACTGCACATATTTAAAAGAGAATTTTATTGAGCAATAGTTTTTACAGTATTGAAGAGTTTATGAATCGTTGACAATAAAAGCACAGTTAATATTTCCGTTACATAATAAATATGTGTAATTGCTCACATTTAAATACTTCCTGTTTTTATGAAAGTGTGAAACATTGTTAATGTAAGAATGGAAATAATCTTTGATGTGAGAATCACGAGCTTTTTTTTGTACGTCGTTATCCTACTTGTATATTTTTATGTTAATGTTCTTATAGTTCTATTAAAATTGTAATGTCTAAGTGATAAGTAAATTCAATTATAAATTTTCATGCGCATGTATTTTAAATTGTAATGTTTATTGACAAGTCCTATGTCATTTTGATGATGTACTACAAGGACGCTAATAAATTGAATTGAATTAGCCAGCATAAAAAATGTACCGGTTATTGAGCTAACAATGCATAAATCGCTGACTCACAACCATCTCGCCACATGACCCAACATAGTGCTGTCGAGACTGTCTGAGTTCACCCTACCCTGCCTGACCTACAGTCAGCAGCCTCCACAAGGGGCAATGACCTTCAGCATGTTAACACACAACTCCACTCATCAGCAACACAGTTTTGCCTGCCACCTCCCCCCCCCCCCCCCCCAATTCCCCCTCCTCCCCTGCCATGCAAACGTTGGTTTCACTCTCTCAGTTTGGGAATATGGCGCATAACTGTCAACCATTATGTGTGTTCCGAAACACAATCAGCAGCCCACATTAGGCATATCAGCTTGCTCTCATCAGTTAAGCCACTCCATGACAATGACTTTCTGGCTCTCACCCCTATGTGTTTGACCGCACAACACAAAATTATCTATTTGTTGATACAGGCACCTATTTCAGCACCACAACCCCGATTGGCAGGCCCCCTCTTGCTGTCCCATCACACATTCAACTTCACACAATGAATGACACCACAATCACTGTGTATGACTCAACTACAAGTGATGCTGATCAGGGTTCTGATAATTTGTTACAATGGACATTCCTCAGCACTGACATTGCAGAAACCCCCCCCCCTAGTGCATAGTGCAGACTCCTTATGACACTACTGGCTGCTCCCAGATTTGGCTCACAATGTTTTACTTCATCAGGAATGGCAATCAACCCATCGTCAGCATCATCAGTGACAAACTCACCTCACCCTGCCGAGGATCCATGTTGGTCTCTACTAGCCATCTCATTGTTAATCATCACAAACCCTTTTCTCAGTACCTCACCATTCTCAATGAGCTCCAGTCACTAAAGACTCGGTATTTTAACATACACCTCTCCAAAATTCATACATGGGAAGAAAATAATGGTCTTCGCTGACATATTGCTACAGCACCACAGCAGTGGAAGATCTCACCATTTTACATCGATGTCATGTGTTCCCACCCACGAGGCATTGATGCCACTGTCTCTACTGACAGAGCCATGGTGCACCTTGCAGACCAATTCAACCAGTCCACTCGATATCATAATTAAAGTCAGTGAAGTACTGCTATCAGATACTGTGCAAGAACCCGCTGGTGCAACTGACACATGCCACCCCCATGTACCACTATGCCCTTTGTGATCAGTGGTATCTGTAATGGAACTGTACATTGGTTTTCCACCACCTCAGGTCCAACTAATGCAGCAAAGGCTGTTGCAGATGAATTATTAAATGCAGGGATTGTCCACCCCTCCGATAGCGCGTGGGACTCAACCATTAAACTTGTCTTAAAGAAAGATGGTACCTTACATTTGTGTGGTGATTACAGAACTTTAAACTCACATACTATAATTGGCAAGTATCCAGTTTGGTTACAACTTTATACAACATACAGAAAATGATTCACATACGGGCAGTTATAACATATTAAGACAACATTATTTTGTCCGTTCACTTTGGTCACTATTGACAAATTCTCCAATAGAATGTGATGGATGTTCTTTCAAGTCCTGTACAGTTGTCCTTTTGAATAGTCCTAGTGGCAGAGACTCCACTTCTTGGTCCAGTGTATTGAACATTTTTAGGACTACCACTGGAAAACTGTCCTGCGTTCCAGTCAGTTGGCAACTTGATACTTCAATCTTCCTCTTGTTGCGGGTGTCATGATTATGAATGCCTTGTCTCATGTTGAAATCAACTTGGTTTTCTTTTACACTGCTGAGGCATAGGAACACATATTGGCTGAATACTGTCATTATCCCTAGCCTGCTAAACATAGGTTTGCAGTGCTCCTGTTTTTTACTTGATGTAATGGTCCTGACAGCTTTTTTTTTTTTTTTTTTTTTTTTTTTTTTTTTTTTTTTTTTTTTTTTTTTTTTTTTTTTTGGAGCATTAAGACGTCCTTACAAAGTGCAGAGTGTTCCCACAACAGCAGACCATAATTAATGTGGCTATGAAAGAGTGCACAATAAACTGTTAATAGGTACTGGTCATTTAATACACCTATACAAAGCTGTAGCCATACATGCTTGGATGTGTTACAGCAGAAAAAAATGTATCAAACATTTGAAAGAACAACACAGAAACCCCCTTCTGTGATTGATAATCTGTGGAATATGGACCTCCTACAATTTGGGCTACAAAACTTCACGTAGGTCTGTGCAAGTGACTTCAATCACTGGGCACCTGCTCCAATGGACCAATATGTGTACATTTAATGTGCTTGATGTCAACACACAGATGGTATTTGCTTTCGATATATTGGAAGAGAGAGATGTGGTAATATGTTATCGAATTCTCTACCAGGTGACGTTAGTAAAACTTTTATATTTCATAGTTTTACTCCATTGGATATTATAAAAATAACAGAGAGAGAGGGGGGGGGGGGAGACTGGTGTCAGTGAAGCCTCTGTACCATTACACTGTCATATTTCTAAAGTAGTTATCATAGGAACAGGTAAAGGAGATCAAGGCATGTAGAGCATGATATTTATAGAAGGTCATTCAATATCGATGAGTTATAGATGTTATGCTTCTGAATTTCTTTCTGCAGCCCACAAGTACTCTGCATGGTTGTGCATTTCCTCCTGTATGTTAGTGCACTATTTTTCTTGTGATAGCCCTCTACCTAGTCACTGACGGGTGGAGGAATAGACAGCCTTCTGACTAATGGAACAGTGTTGTCGGAATTTGATAGGATTTTGAGAGAATTAGCAAGGGTCTGTACTTGGTGCGTGAGAATTCAGCACGCAAATGATACGCTGATGAAAGGGAAGCTGAGATGTGAACTCTATACGATTTCTTCTAACTACTGTGGGCAAACTTATTGCAACTTCTCACATTAATCTCATGAACTGACTGCAATGAAAAAATTAGGAGCTAATATGAAGATTTTTACTGAGAGACAATCAGCAGCAGAAGTTCCTCTGTATGGCTATAAATGGGTGGAGTAACATATTAACAGGTAAACTAAATTTACATTTACATCTATATGATTACTTCGCAAGCCATCGTATGGTGTGTTCGGCCGTCTACCACTACTAATCATTCCCTTTCATATTACACTCGCAAATAGAGTGAGGAAAAAAGACTGCCCACATGCCTCCTTATGAGTGCTATTTTCATGGTACTTATGCGAAATATGTGTTGGCAGCGGAAGGATCCTTCTGCCATCAGCTTCAAATGTCGGTTCTCAATAATGTTCCTCAAAAAGAACATCATCTTCCCTCCAGGGATTCCCATTTGAGCTACATGACGAGTGTCATGTGACTGCTGGAAAAAAAAAATTAGTCGCCATGCAAACTGACTCTCACAATAAATTTAATTAATTAGCATATCAATCTGATGTCATTGACATGCTGTTGGATGGGTGGAAACGAGGGGTAGAGTACCACAGATATAATTTGGGAGTTGGAGGAGTAATCAGGGTTTTTTCATTGCGGCGATATCTTTTAAAAAAATTTCAGTCTCCCACCTATACCAGGAGAGATAATCATTGTAATAAAATCAGCTATATTAATGAATTTATAAAATGATACATAGTGTAAACCTGATATTTGCCACTTCTCTGTGCTGTTATCTAAAGAGACTTTACATGTGACGAAGAATTTGATTACTGTAAGATAATTCGAAAGCAAGGAAGCATTCACTGATAGAGGTAGATCTTAGTACTCCATCATGACCCAAAAATGAGTTCAGTATTATAATCCTGTGATGCAAGGTGTAATAGATATTAAGTTGATTAGAACAGATTTTTTTACCTGATGAAAGACTACTTGGGGGATATATAGCCTACGCCATACTGTTACAGGATTTTCACTACAAGTAACGACACTTTAGCATTGTGGAAACGATTACTTCAGTCTTCAAAAATAACTCATATAAAAGGGAGAAATATACATTTCACACGAGAAATTTGAGGTATATGGTAACAACATCCCTCTCTTGGATTGGGTAAAGTGGATTTTTTAAACTGGGGAGAGTCTATGTTGGGCTGGAATTGCTATTAGAACTGTAGGTCCAAGACACACCTGCTTGTCTCGATGTACATTGTGGGCAGCAGCATGAGTGAGAATGATGCTTCAGTAAACTGGAAGTCACAGATTAGCTTAGCCTGTGATGAGGGGTCAGTCAAAAAGAATGCTCCGACCTGTCGACTCTCGCCCATGGCTACAGGAATAAGCCCCAGCTGTGGCTCTCTCTGGCTGACTTGTCTAGTGACGTGACCAGTACACAGGGTGAGCAGTGACAGAAGCGGATGTATGAGTTGTGTGAGAACATACAATACGACTGGTGTTTGCACTTATTGATTATTCCCTCCATTTAAATTGATCAGTTGACTGCTTCTGACTTCTGAGCAATCGGTGAGACTGGAGTGTGGATGCTGGGGAATGGATCTGCAGTTGCCAATGCATGTGTGTGTGTGTCTCCCGACTGGCAACCACATGACGACGCAATGTTCCAAGTGGCAGTGTGACTGTGGCTCTCAGCAGTCAGTGGACAGTGCACTCTTTGTGATCATGAGTGTGTGTGATCGGCAGGATTTTTTCACCAGATATGTTTACTGGAAATGTTGTGGTGGAGGAGAGTGGCAATTCATTCCATTCCTCATTGCTTCCAGTTACTACGTCATGGGAAGTGGGGGTGGGGGATGAAGATGTGAGCTCAGCCCAAGTGGGGGAGCCCTGCCCTCAGAAAGTGTTTAAATAAAGAATATACATCAATATATTACCAACTTTGATTTCTTTTTGTGAGATCCTTCCTCTCCAGCGCAGATGTAGCCTTTTTTACACCGACTTTTTATGGGAGATGTGGAAAGGGAGCAGATAAGAGTTAGCAGGTGGGATGTCTTCTGGTGGTGGCATTGTGCACTAGCTCAGTCGATCCCTGCATGTCAAGCAAAAATTTTCCAATAAGACAACAGGTCCAACCTGCAGCAGTGTAATTATGTAATTAGGACATTTAGTTGCTGGACAGGGTAATAACTGCACCTTCCTCACCAACAGTCCTGCACAGACTGAGCGATTTTTCTGTCAATATTTTTCTAGGTGGGAGAGGGGGAAGTGGAGGGGAAGGTGATGGGGTTTCCCCAGGAGGGGGAGTGAGTAATTAATTGATCAATTCAATTAATTAGTCAATTAATTAGATATCAAAGTTGTGCTTGTATCTGTGAGAGGGAGGGGGTTGGGGATTTCCCAAAGGGGTGGGGAGGGGTGTTTCTCATAATGATGGATTATCCCAAGGGGGTCATAAATCAACTGCCAGGGGGACATAACACAATTAGCATTACAATAGATTAAGGGGAAGGGGTGGGGGCCAGAAATCAGTCAAGTTTGCCCCTGAATGTAAGCTTGCCCCAGAATGTTTGCTTGCCCTTGAATGTATGCTTGCCCCTGATGTAGGCAAACCGCCAAGTGGTAAACATCCCTGTTATCATGCTACTACTGATGTCATATTTCAGCAGTATAATTGTCCGGAGTGGCCGAGCGGTTCTAGGCGCTACAGTCTGGAACCGCGTGACCGCTACGGTCGCAGGTTCGAATCCTGCCTCGGGCATGGATGTGTTTGATGTCCTTAGGTTAGTTAGGTTTAAGTAGTTCTAAGTTCTAGGGGACTTATGACCTCAGCAGTTGAGTCCCATAGTGCTCAGAGCCATTTGAACCATACCTGATACGCGGAATCAGTGATGTATTTCGTTCCAGAGATGAACAATCTAATAAGTAGGTGGTCATATTGTTTTGCTCATCAGTAAATACATAATTCTACAGGGAGGTCAGAAGCAGTCTGAGAAGCTTTTAAGGGTGTTGCTGGGTAGGTTGTACTGGGAAATAATTGTTAAGATAAAGTACGATACGTTGGCATGCTTATGAGTTAATTAGCTTTAAAATTAGGCAATCAGACCGTTTTGCGCCCAAATTCACGTACCCTGCCGGGGACTGGTCACCAAACATGTTCTTCGTTTAGTTTCCTGAAACCAGGCAAGAGAGTTAAACAAAAATTAGATGTGGGACGGTAGTAAGGATCGAAACCGAACCAAAGGCTGAGCAATCTCGTGAGCTGTCATCGGCGCTATGAGAATAATTGACAATACTATGTCGGACGGGACACCCGATTTTGCGCGCCCAACGGCCTGGTTGTCTAACTTCAATGCCAAGTAGCTCGGAAACGGCGCACAGTATCGACTTTTTTCTTAACTATTGTTTCTCAGCAAAACCTACCTTGCAACCCTCTTACAAACTCTTCAGACTGTATCTGACCACCTAGTTTAATTTTAAGAGCTATGAGGACTTGTTCAGTAGAAGAGATGTTTTACAGTAGCGAAGATGAACAAGCACTCATAGCTCTTAAGGTATGCACTTCACAGCCTATGTTTAGTGGACTTTCTTCTTGTTTCGGTCCATTTTGACACCTCTCAAAATATGGAAAGCAAACAGCTTTCATTAGAAGAGGTTTGTCTCACAGTCTAGCAAAGATATACAAATGCTCTTAGCTCCCAAAGTATGCATTTCAGAGCCCACGTTTATGACACATTTTTCCTTGTTTTGGTCCACACTACTACTTCCGGAACTTCGATGGTCTTCTGGTTCACCCTGTATAATATAATAGTAGTTCAAAGGTTTTGTCTCTCTGGAGATGACGTATTTATTTGATCCAGGAACTGCGGCAGTCGAAATGTCCGAGTGCATTGTCCCAACTAAAGCACCACCTGGTTCAATAACAATTGAGTCACAACTAGCCACTAACACAAATAGATGACACTTGATAGCAACAATGTCTGGCTAGACGTTATTTCCAAACTGGATACCGCGGCTTATTTTTATAGCTACCCCTGCCATAGAATGAAGTACTGAAGCAGGATCGTCCTCCCTCGCCGACATAGTGTGACGTTTTTGTGCTGGTGTGGACGATTTTGGAAATGGGAGAAACTCTATACCTCCTAACTGCTCACTCTCCTTAAACGCCACAAAACGAGTCTTCTGGTGGATATGTTTACGGTTTAGCCTAGGACATTTTCACACTGTCCGATTATCAGCTGCTGTAGATCATCACATCTCCTCTGTTATATTACCATAAGAATTGGAAATGGCAATCTTTTTATCGACACACACCTCGTTTTCGTGTATTAGGAACTTTGTATAAGGAGGTAAATGAACAGCCTACAAATACGTATAAATATAATAAAACTATCATATTGAAACAGTTGTAGGCAAAGAATGTCGTAATCTTCGGTTAACTGGACAGTTACTGGGAAAATTGCTTGTAAAATGCTTCTACAGGCTATACTGATACGCAGGTAGCCTACGTATGATGGCAGTGTCTTACTGTACTGACGAAGTCTGTCTGTCGTAGACGAAGACGTTTCCTCAAATGCTACGAGTATGCTCGGAGTTGAATAATTCACAATACTAAACCACTGCACAGAATACTTGAAGAAAAAAGACGAATTCGTCTCAAAACTTTGACAAAGTTTTAATAATCTTATCCGAATGAGGAATCTGGCAACATTAGCCGTCGTCTCCACTCCTCTTCTAATGGGGCCATAAAGATAAGAGTACCTTAATGACAACCCTCACTGTTGTAGTCGTCAGTCCGAAGACTGGTTTGATGCGGTACTCCACGCTAGGCTATACTGTGCACGCTCCCACATTTCTGCATAACTACTGCAATCTACGGATATCCGCTTGAACATAGTCAAACCTTGGTCTCTCTGTACAACTTTTCTTCCGCCCACATTTACATCCGCTACTGAAGTGAACATTTCTTGATGACACAGGATACCTACATCTGCATCTACATCCATCCTCTGCAGCCTACTGTGAAGTGCATGGCATAGGGTACACCCCACTGTACGAGTCATTAGGGCTTTCTCCTATTCCATTCACGAATGGAACACAGGAAGACTGATTGCTAGAATGCCTCTGTGCACGATGTAATTAAATCTCGTCTTCACTCTCCCTATGAGAGCGATACGTCGGGAGTTGTTATACACTCTCAGGGGAAAAAGTAATCCAACGATGCACCTTGAAGAAATTATCCAAATGGGATGGAAATTGATAGATGTACATGTACATGTACAGACAAACGAATGATTACAATTTTATAAAAAACTGGTCGATGTCTTCAAAAGAAAGAGCTTCACAAATTGAGCAAGTCAGTAACGCGATAGTATGCAAGCAGGTTATTCGACTCGGCGCAGATTGATAAAGTTGCTGTCAAATTCTGTCCAAATGGCGCGTTAGTTCGTCCAAATTCGGAACTGGTTGGAGGGCCCAGTACATAACGTTCCAAATTTTCTGAGTTGGGGAGAGGTACGGCGAACTTTCTGGCCAACGTAGGTTGTGGCAAGCACGAAGACAAGGAGTAGAAATTGTCACTCTGCGAGGACTGGTAATATCTTGCTGGAATGTACACCCAGGATGGCTTACCATGATGGGCAACAAAAAGGGGTCTAGATTATCGTCGATGCACCGCCGTACTGTAAGCGTGTCACGGATAACAATCAAAGGGGTCCTGCTATGGCACCCTGGACCATCACTCCTGGTTCCTGGGCCGTATGACGGGCGACAGTCAGGTTGGTATCCCAAAGCTATCCAGGGCGTCTCCAGACACGTCTTCACTGATCACCGGGGTTCAATTCGTAGAGCGACATTTCTACTCCAGTCATGAGATTCCAGGCCGATGACGTCTCTTGTGGCGACCCAGACAGTAGTGGAATACTAATCTGACTGTCGCCCGACTCCCAGGAGTGATGGTTTCAGGTGCCATTTCAATTCATAGCAAGACCACGTTGGTTGTCATCCGCGGTACCCTTAAAAATCGTTCAAATGGCTCTAAGCACTATGGGACTTAACATCTGAGGTCATCAGTCCCCTAGACTTAGAACTACTTAAACCTAACTAAGCTAAGAACATCACACACATCCATGCCCAAGGCAGGATTCGAACCTGCGACCATAGCAGCAGCGCAGTTCCGGACTGAAGCGGGTACTCTTACAGCACAGCGGTACGTCGAATATATTCTACGATTAGTATTGTTGCCCGTCATGGAGGGCCGTTCTGGGCTTACATTTCAGCAAGATAACTCCTGCCTGTACACGGCGAGACATTCTACAGCTTGTCTCCGTGCTTGCCAAACCCTTCCTTGGCCAGCAAGGTCGACGGATCTCTCCACAGTTGAGACTGTCTGGAGTATTATGGGCTGGACCCTCCAACCACCTCGGGATTTTGATGATCTAACGAGCCAGTTGGATAGAGTTTGGCACAACTTCCCTCAGGAGGACATCCAAAAACTCTACCAATCAGTTCCAAGCCGAATAACTGCTTGCATAATGGTCAGAGGTGGACGAACGTGTTATTGACTCGCTTAATTTGTGAAGCTCTTTATCTAGAATAAAACGTCAATTTTTTAAAAAATTGTAATCATCTGTTTAACTGTACATATACATTCCATCTAGAGATTTCCGTTTGATTTGAATAATTCCTACGTGGTTAGTCGGTTTTCTTTCCCTTAGAGCGTAATTCACCGAATGTGAATATTTCGGTGGTACATCTATACAGCAAACGGCAGATGTTAAGATATTCGCATTCAGCAAATTTATTTCGAATTAATTTCAAGACGATATCCATTCTGTTCAATTGATCTTACGTCTTTTTCCCCTTCTGACTGGATTACAATATCATTATGTAATTTTTGCTCTTTGCGGTATTACACGAAAATAATGGAATTTGGTCTCTTAATGGTGAACTCTTCTAGCATTTGTTACTGTATTTACAGTACATGCACTGATCAGCCAAAACATAATGACCACTGACCTACTATCGATGTGAACCAGTACAGACGATAGCAGCGTCACCTGGCGAGAAATGACTGCTAGTCAGACACACACACACACACACACACACACACACACACACACACACACACACACACGTAGTAGTACCAATGTATTTGCTGTCAGTGTGTTGAATGGCGAAGTCGCGCGATCTGTCTGAGTTTGATTGAATGCATATTGTGATGACCCAGAGACTCGGTATGAGCATTTCGGAAACTGCAGGACTTGTGTGTTGGAGGAGTGCTGTGGTGAGTGTCTTCAACACGTGGCGAAACCAAGGTGAAACCACATCCAGACGTTGTGGGGTCGGGTGGCCACCCCTCATTACAGATATCGGGCGTCGTAGGGTGGGCAGATGGCAAAAAAGGATAGGTGGCGAACTGCAGTGGAACTGACGTAAGACTTTAACGCTGTGCCGAGTAAAAGTGTCTGAACACACAGTGCACCGAACAGTCCTAACGATTGGACTCTGCAACCGACGACGCAAGCACGTGTCAATGTTAACACCACGACATCTGCAACTATGACTCAAATAGGCACGTGGCCATCGGCACTGGAAATTGGCCCAATGACAGAGCGTTGCGTAGTCTGATGATTTACGATACCTTCTTCATCATGCCGATGGGAGGGCGCGAATCCATCGTCTTCCAGGGAAACAATTCCTTGACACCTGTACTGTGGGACGGAGACAAGCTGGCGGTGACTCCGTTAAGCTTTCGGGAATAGTCACGTGGACATCCATGGGTCCAGTGGAGCACCATGACGGCGAAAGAGTATTGTACACTGGTTGCAGATCATGTACACCCCTTCATCTACATCTACATTTATACTCCGCAAGCCACCCAACGATGTGTGGCGGAGGCCACTTTACGTGCCACTGTCATTACCTCCCTTTCCTGTTCCAGTCGCGTATGGTTCGCGGGAAGCCTCCGTGCGCGCTCTAATCTCTCTAATTTTACATTCGTGATCTCCTCGGGAGGTATAAGTAGGGAGAAGCAATATATTCGATACCTCATCCAGAAACGCACCCTCTCGAAACCTGGCGAGCAAGCTACACCGCGATGCAGAGCGCCTCTCTTGCAGAGTCTGCCACTTGAGTTTGTTAAACATCTCCGTAACACTATCACGGTTACCAAATAACCCTGTGATGAAACGCGCCGCTCTTCTTTGGATCTTCTCTATCTCCTCCGTCAACCCGATCTGGTACAGATCCCACACTGATGAGCAATACTCAAGTATAGGTCGAACGAGTGTTTTGTAAGCCACCTCCTTTGTTGATGGACTACATTTTCTAAGGACTCTCCCAATGAATCTCAACCTGGTACCCGCCTTACCAACAATTAATTTTGTATGATCATTCCACTTCAAATCATTCCGCACGCATACTCCCAGATATTTTACAGAAGTAACTGCTACCAGTGTTTGTTCCGCTATCATATAATCATACAATAAAGGATCCTTCTTTCTACGTATTCGCAATACATTACATTTGTCTATGTTAAGGGTCAGTTGCCACTCCCTGCACCAAGTGCCTATCCCCTGCAGATCTTCCTGCATTTCGCCACAATTTTCTAATGCTGCAACTTCTCTGTATACTACAGCATCATTCGCGAAAAGCCACATGGGACTTCTGACACTATCTACTAGGTCATTTATATATATTGTGAAAAGCAATGGTCCCATAACACTCCCCTGTGGCACGCCAGAGATTTCTTTAACATCTGTAGACGTCTCTCCATTGATAACAACATGCTGTTCAATCCAGCCACACAGCTGGTCTGATATTCCGTAGGCTCTTACTTTGTTTATCAGGCGACAGTGCGGAACTGTATCGAACGCCTTCCGGAAGTCAAGAAAAATAGCATCTACCTGGGAGCCTGTATCTAATATTTTCTGGGTCTGATGAACAAATAAAGCGAGTTGGGTCTCACACGATCGCTGTTTCCGGAATCCATGTTGATTCCTACATAGTAGATTCTGGGTTTCCAAAAACGACATGATACTCGAGCAAAAAACATGTTCTAAAATTCTACAACAGATCAACGTCAGAGATATAGGTCTATAGTTTTGCGCATCTGCTCGACGACCCTTCTTGAAGACTGGGACTACCTGTGCTCTTTTCCAATCATTTGGAACCTTCCGTTCCTCTAGAGACTTGCGGTACACGGCTGTTAGAAGGGGGGCAAGTTCTTTCGCGTACTCTGTGTGGAATCGAATTGGTATCCCGTCAGGTCCAGTGGACTTTCCTCTGTTGAGTGATTCCAGTTGCTTTTCTATTCCTTGAACACTTATTTCGATGTCAGCCATTTTTTCGTTTTTTGCGAGGATTTAGAGAAGGAACTGCAGTGTGGTCTTCCTCTGTGAAACAGTTTTGGAAAAAGGTGTTTAGTATTTCAGCTTTACGCATGTCATCCTCTGTTTCAATGCCATCATCATCCCGGAGTGTCTGGATATGCTGTTTCGAGCCACTTACTGGTTTAACGTAAGACCAGAACTTCCTAGGATTTTCTGTCAAGTCGGTACATAGAATTTAACTTTCGAATTCACTGAACGCTTCACGCATAGCCCTCCTAACGCTAACTTTGACATCGTTTAGCTTCTGTTTGTCTGAGAGGTTTTGGCTGCGTTTAAACTTGGAGTGAAGCTCTCTTTGCTTTCGCAGTAGTTTCCTAACTTTGTTGTTGTACCAGGGTGGGTTTTTCCCGTCCCTCACAGTTTTACTCGGCACGTACCTGTCTAAAACGCATTTTATGATTACCTTGAACTTTTTCCATAAACACTCAACATTGTCAGTGTCGGAACAGAAATTTTCGGTTTGATCTGTTAGGTAGCCTGAAATCTGCCTTCTATTACTCTTGCTAAACGGATAAACCTTCCTCCCTTTTTTTTTATATTCCTATTAACTTCCATATTCAGGGATGCTGCAACGGCCTTATGATCACTGATTCCTTGTTCTGCACATACAGAGTCGAAAAGTTCGGGTCTGTTTGTTATCAGTAGGTCCAAGATGTTATCTCCACGAGTCGGTTCTCTGTTTAATTGCTCGAGGTAATTTTCGGATAGTGCACTCAGTATAATGTCACTCGATGCTCTGTCCCTACCACCCGTCCTAAACATCTGAGTGTCCCAGTCTATATCTAGTAAATTGAAATCTCCACCTAAGACTATAACATGCTGAGAAAATTTATGTGAAATGTATTCCAAATTTTCTCTCAGTTGTTCTGCCACTAATGCTGCTGAGTAGGGAGGTCGGTAAAAGGAGCCAATTATTAACCTAGCTCGGTTGTTGAGTTCATGACGATCATGTTTCCCGACGGCCGTGCCAATTTTCCACAAGATAATGCGCCAGGTCACAAGACGAGGAGTGTGATGGAGTGATTCGAGGAACACAGTGGCGAGTTTAAATTGATGTGCTGACCCAGCAGAGCACCAGATCTGAACCCGATCGAACACATCTGGCATGAGATTGATCGTGGCGTCGGAACTCATTGCCCACCTCCTTGGAATTTACGGGAATTAGGTGACTCGTGCGTGCAGGTGTGGGGCCAACACCCTCCAGCTACCAATCAAGGCCTCATTGCTTCCATGCCACCATGCATCGTCGATGTTATCCGTGCCAAATGTGGACATAGAGGCTACTAGGTAGGTGGTCATAATGTTCTGGCTATACAATGTTTTGTCCTGATAGGAAAAAGCCAACAAAAGTTCAATGCATTATAATATAACTAGGTAATGTAATCATCTTTTAAGCTGTTCGTGATTTAGGCTCGTCGTATTCTCTCGGAGCTGATCGGAAGTCCTGTACACGTTAAATAATAAAGTGAAAGTGCATCTTCATGCTATCATTGCACAAGATTTATCCCACATGCTGATTTATCACAACACTAAAAATCTACGTTATTCATCTTTCAGCACTAAGGAGAGCTTCTCCACACGCGCCTTTTTCTTGGTAACAAAAGAGATTTTACAAAGAACTGAGACAAAGAAGACACGCATTGCACGCACTTTGAAATGTACGGAGATTTACCGGGTGTTTACAATTCAAGTGCAGCTACTCACGGAGGTCCAATGTGGTCTGTAATTATTGTATGGCAGCGAAACTGGTCCATTGTGGTCTGTAATTATTGTATGGCAGCGAAACTATATAGATATGCCAATGCGTTAATGCAGAACCGATTTACACTGGAAAAATTAATTCTAATTGTGGCCACTAGGTGCAAATATCTCGTCAACGTCTCCGGTGCTCATACTGAACAAATTACCTAAACAGTAACTAATAATAAAATCAACATTATGCCTTTCTCACGTGTTTGACCTTTTCTGTCCATAGCCCGTTCCTAATCCAGTACATATGGAAACATTTCTATATGTCTTCGTAGCGCCAGATTCGCACTTGATGACCTAAGTTGGAGCTAATTTTTTTCCAGTACAGATCGATTCCGCATTAATGCATTAGAATATCTACGAATTTTCGCTGTCACACGATAATTACAGACAACATTGGACATCTGTGACTAGATGCATTTTAGTTATAACCACCCAATTTATAGTTATGAAACGTAACTTTTGAAATTATGTGTAATTTAGTGTTACATCAAGTCAAGTTATTTCTGAATAAGTTAATCATGGATTTGGAATATGAAATTAATTCTTTGTTTAGAGAGCAATGAAGTTTGATTTGACATCACGTAAATTAAATTTTGAAAATAATCGTATTCAAGTGTCATTTGTTATGAATATCAGGAAAAAATAAAAACCAGATTATGTTACGCGTATATACAAGGACGCCCATCTCTGGGGTCAAGGGGGACTGAGCCCCTCCCTCTCCCGCTAGCTCTGAGAAATGGAAAATAAACGTAGTCTAGTCAGGTTTTTTCTTTCAAGCAAATGATTTAAAATTCAATAATACATATGTTTTTAACAGTGTTGGAACTGGAACTTTTTTATGGCTACTTACAAGTCGCCGATTGTCTTTCAAAAATACATAAAAAAACTAGCTGACAAATCCCGCAATGCCTGGGTGCTCATTTTGCCAATTTTCTATTAGAAACGAAACCTTATATGTGCCCCTGTAGTAGACTCGGAGTGAGATGATCCTGAACAGTTTCTCTTTGCCGGGTGCAGCTGCTTCACGCGTCTGTAAGGCGATTTGCTGTTAGTCTCTATGGCAAAGTCTCTTCATAGCTCTACACGCCAATTTGTTTTCGCTTACAGTCGTTTAATCTTCGCAGCTGAAACGGTCAAAAGCGCTGCCAGGTGTCAAGAATTTCCTTAAGTTGATTCGAGTGTGGGAGTGTCTTAGTAGTAAAGAATAAATGAATTTAAACTTGACGCAACTCAGTGTTTATGATGTCATATCTCCTGATCTATGTGTCGTACAATGACATACTTGTGTAGGTATATTCAGCCGCATACGTGGATACTGTCTACCCCGCATTGCAGCGGGAATAAGACCTCAAGCCAATGATGATGATGATGATGATGATACGTGGATACTGTCTGCGAAATATGTTGTGAGTAGAGTCAGTAACACAGAAATAATAAATTTAAACGTCATACACGACGCAGCAGTTTTTCACGAATCTCAGTGTTTATAACGTCATACCTCCTGAACCACGCTTGGTACCATGATATAATTTTGTAGGTGCATTTAGCGGCATGGATGGATGCTGTAAGCTAAATTTATTGTGAATAGAGTTAGTAGCTCAGATGTAATGAATTTAAATGTCATGCATGTTGCGGCAGTTTTTCATGCATCCATTGTTCATAAGGTTATATCTCCTGAACTATCAGGTGGATGCTCAATACCGCCAGGTCTAGCAACCCCAAAAATGGCTCTGAGCACTATGCGACTCAACTTCTGAGGTCATCAGTCGCCTAGAACTTAGAACTAATTAAACCTAACTAACCTAAGGACATCACACACATCCATGCCCGAGGCAGGATTCGAACCTGCGACCGTAGCGGTCACGCGGTTCCAGACTGAAGCGCCTTTAACCGCACGGCCACACCGGCCGGCCTAGCAACCCCCCCCCCCCCCCCCTCTTCTTACTATTGTATGAGCACCCTTGCGTAGATGCATACTCTGTTTTTAATGGCGATATCATTATAAAGTGAAATTTGACTTGTAACTAATTTTCGAAGCATAACATTATCTCACAGAAACATCCAAATTATTATACAGGGTGATTCAAAAAGAATACCACAACTTTAAAAACGTGTATTTAATGAAAGAAACATAATATAACCTTTTGTTATACATCATTACAAAGAGTATTTAAAAAGGTTTTTTTCACTCAAAAACAAGTTCAGAGATGTTCAATATGGCCCCCTCCAGACACTCGAGCAATATCAACCCGATACTCCAACTCGTTCCACACTCTCTGTAGCATATCAGGCGTAACAGTTTGGATAGCTGCTGTTATTTCTCGTTTCAAATCATCAATGGTGGCTGGGAGAGGTGGCCGAAACACCATATCCTTAACATACCCCCATAAGAAAAAATCGCAGGGGGTAAGATCAGGGCTTCTTGGAGGCCAGTGATGAAGTGCTCTGTCACGGGCTGCCTGGCGGCCGATCCATTGCCTCGGGTAGTTGACGTTTCATAACTAACCTTTTTCGTAGGACTCTCCATACAGTTGACTGTGGAATTTGCAGCTCTCTGCTAGCTCTGCGAGTCGATTTTCCTGGGCTGCGAACAAATGCTTGCTGGATGCGTGCTACATTTTCATCACTCGTTCTCGGCCGTCCAGAACTTTTCCCTTTGCACAAACACCCATTCTCTGTAAACTGTTTATACCAACGTTTAATACACCACCTATCAGGAGGTTTAACACCATACTTCGTTCGAAATGCACGCTGAACAGCTGTCGTCGATTCACTTCTGCCGTACTCAATAACACAAAAAGCTTTCTGTTGAGCGGTCGCCATCTTAGCATCAACTGCCGCTGACGCCTAGTCAACAGCGCCTAAAGCGAACAAATGTACAACTAAATGAAACTTTATAGCTCCCTTAATTCGCCGACAGATAGTGCTTAGCTCTGCCTTTTGTCGTTGCAGAGTTTTAAATTCCTAAAGTTGTGGTATTCTTTTTGAATCACCCTGTATTATGGACAAATTTTGAAAGATATAAAATATTGTAAATGCATCTATGTGTAGTATAATTCTGTGAGACGTAAATCTCGTATTTTGTAGCTAAATATCGAAGTATGCTTTACTGAATCCCAAACTGATGTTCCCCGACGTCGGCTTCTACTAGCCCTTCCATTCATCTATACATGACTAATTCGGAGTCCACGAGAAATGCGGGTCCTGCAACGAACTTGCGACGGCATTCCAATCGTACTTCGTGAACGCTCGGCTCCATGCCGAGCTCTCGGGAAATCCGTATGTCATTGAATAGCTGCCCACTAAAGGCCTTAACGTTCTCGTGTGCAGTCGACAGCTTGTATGCATTTAAACTGGCGGTTAAGAATTGTTGAACTCGTGTGAAATACGCTGGGCAGCCATAGAAACTTGTACATCTGCCTAATATCGTGTAGCTCCCCTGCGAGCAAGCAGAAGTGCCGCAACACGACGTGACGTAGAATGGTTCAAATGGCTCTGAGCACTATGGGACTCAACTGCTGTGGTCATAAGTCCCCTAGAACTTAGAACTACTTAAACCTAACTAACCTAAGGACATCACACACATCCATGCCCGAGGCAGGATTCGAACCTGCGACCGTCGCGGTCGTGCGGTTCCAGACTGTAGCGCCTTTAACCGCTCGGCCACTTCGGCCGGCCGTGACGTAGACTCGACTAATGTGTGAAGTGGTGCTGGAGAGACTTGACACCATGAACGCTGCAGGGCTGTCCATAAATCCGTAAGACTGCAAGGAGTGAGGATATCTTCTGAACAGCACGTTGCAAGGCAGCCCAGATATGCTCAATAATGTTCATGTCTGGGGAGTTTGGTGGGCAGCGGAAGTGTTTAAATTCAGAGGAGTGTTCGTGGAGCCACTCTGTAGCAATTTTGATCGTGTGGGGTGTCGCATTATCCTGCTAGAATTGTCCGAGTCCTTCGGAATTCACAATGAACATGAATGGCTGCAGGGAATCAGACAGGATGCCTACGCATGTGTGACCTTTCAGAGTCGTATCTAGAGGTATCAGGGGTCCCTCATCATTACAACTGCACACGCCCCACACTTTTACAGAGCCTCCACTAACTTGAACAGTCCCTAGCTGACAAGCAGGGTCCACGGATTCATGAGGTTGTCTCCATACTCGTACACGTCCATCCGCTCATTACAATTCCTCCGACCAGGCAACGTGGTTCCAGTCATCAACAGTCCAATGTCGATGTTGAAGCAGTCATCAAGGGTACACGAGTGGCACTTCGGCTCTGAAAGCCCATATCGATCATGTTTCGTTGATGGCCCAGCATTGAAATCTGCAGCAGTTTGCAGAAGGGTTGCACTTCTGTCACGTTGAACGATTCTCTTCTGTTGTCGTTGGTCCCGTTCTTGCAGGGTCTTTTTCCGGCCGTAGCGATTTCGGAGATCTGATGTTTTACCGGATTCCTGATATTCACAGTACACTCGTGAAGTGGTCGTACGGGAAAATCCCCACTTCATCGCTACCTCGGAGATGTTGCGCCCCATCGTTGGTGCGCAGACTATAACACGACGTTCAAACCCACTTAAATCTTGACAATGTGCCATTGTAGGAGCAGTAGGCAATCTAACAACTGCGCCAGACACTTGTTGCCTCATGTAAGCGTTGCCGCCACATCGCCGTATTCTGCCTATTTACATATCTCTGTATTTGGATAAGCATGACTATGCCAGTTTCTCTAGCGCTTCAGTGTGGTTATTCGCTCCTCTCCAGTGACGGCTAATGATACTGATTAGAGCTGCAATGTCACGTGTAGAACGCACACGCCGCAGCCTGTCTCGCGGGCGTGGTACGGTTTCTTTGAAGCAACGTGAAGTAGTCTCTGTGATGTACGAGGGTTACTCCAAAAGAAATGCACACTATTTTTTTTTAAATCCATTTTTTATTCTACATGTTTGAAAGTTTTACAGTGTGTATTACATCCTTTAGGAACAATATTTTCATTTCTCCACATAATTTCCATCCCTCTCAACTGCCTTACGCCATCTTGAAACCAGCGCCTGTATACCCGCACGGTAAAATTCTGGACCAACCTATTGGAGCCTCTGTTTGGCAGCGTGCACAAGGGAGTCATCATCTTCAAACCTTGTTCTACGAAAAGAGTCTTTCAGTTTCCCAAAGACATGATAGTCACATGGAGCCAGGTCAGGACTGTAAGGCGTGTCTTTCAGTGTTGTCCATTCGAGTTTTGTGATCGCTTCCATGGTTTTTTGACTGACATGTGGCCGTGCATTGTCGTGCAACAGCAAAACCTCCTGCTTTTGCCGATGTGGTCTAACACGACTCAGTCGAGCTTTAAGTTTCTTCAGTGTCGTGATATATGCATCAGAATTTATGGTGGTTCCACTTGGCATGATGTCCACAAGCAAGAGTCCCTCGGAATCGAAAATCACCGTAGCCATAACTTTTCCAGAAGAAGGTGTGGTTTTGAATTTTTTTTTTTTGGGTGAATTTGCATGATGCCACTCCATTGATTGCCTCTTCGTCTCTAGTGAAAAGTGATGGAGCCATGTTTCATCACCTGTCACAATTCCTCCAAGTAATTCATCTCCACCATTCTCGTACTGTTCCAAAAGTTCGCTGCATACCGTTTTTCTTGTTTCTTTGTGAGCCACTGACAACATGCTGGGAACCCACCTGGCACACCCTGTTTTAACGCCAACACTTTCAGTATTCTGCAAACACTTCCTTCCCCTATCTAAACGTAGTGTGACAATTCGTTCACTGTGACGCGTCTGTCAGCAGTCACCAATTCGTTAAATCTCTGCACATTTTCTGGAGTGTGTGCAGTACGAGGCCCGGCCGGAGTGGCCGTGCGGTTCGAGGCTCTACAGTCTGGAGCCGAGCGACCGCTACGGTCGCAGGTTCGAATCCTGCCTCGGCCATGGATGTGTGTGATGTCCTTAGGTTAGTTAGGTTTAATTAGCCCTAAGTTCTAGGTGACTGATGACCTCAGAAGTTAAGTCGCATAGTGCTCAGAGCCATTTGAACCATTTTTGCAGTACGAGGCCTGCCGTTGTGAGGACAGTCCTCAATATTGCCGTGCCAGCTTACATCACGTCACCTGCTTGCCCACCGACTAACTGTACTGCGATCGACAGCAACATCTCCAAACACCTTTTTCAACCTCTTATGGATGTTTTCCACTGTCTCTTTTCACAGCACAGTAAATCTATGACAGCACCTTGCTTCTGACGAACGTCAAGTGTAGCAGCCTTCTTGAAGACATGCTGTGATGGTGCCAATCACGGGAACAGGTTGAACTAAGTTTGAAAACAAGCTGAAAGGATGTACAGGGTGTTTCAAAAATGACCGGTATATTTGAAACGGTAATAAAAACTAAACGAGCAGCGATAGAAATACACCGTTTGTTGCAATATGCTTGGGACAACAGCACATTTTCAGGCAGACAAACTTTCGAAATTACAGTAGTTACAATTGTCAACAACAGATGGCGCTGCGGTCTGGGAAACTCTATAGTACGATATTTTCCACATATCCACCATGCGTAGCAATAATATAGCGTAGTCTCTGAATGAAATTACCCGAAACCTTTGACAACGTGTCTGGCGGAATGGTTTCACATGCAGATGAGATATACTGCTTCAGCTGTTCAATTGTTTCTGGATTCTGGCGGTACACCTGGTCTTTCAAGTGTCCCCACAGAAAGACGTCACAGGTCCTACCTTACCCCCACAGGCCGTTCTCCTCCTCCGTGAATCCCGTCGTCTCTACCGTGCCTTCCTCCGCACGCGTGACCCGGACACACTACGACGCCACCGGCAACTCCAGCGACACATTCCTAATTTGCTCGCGGCTAAGAAACGCCAGAACTGGCGACAGACATGCACCCGTTTAAATGCAAACCTACCCATCAACTCGTCCAAGTTCTGGTCGGCCTTCCGTCGCCTTACCGGAACTAAACCCTCCCCCTACTATCCTCTTCTCCACGATGATCACCCCTTCCCTGACACCCTTAGTAAGGCTAATCACTTTGCCTCCTACCTCTCCGATGTCTTCTCCATCCCCGACGATCCCCAGTTCGATTACTCCCTCTTCCCGGATATCCGCGATCGAACTGACACCTCTGTCCCTCCCCTCGCTCCTGGTTTCCAGCACTTGGACAACATTACACACACGGAACTCAATGCCCCTATCACTACACAGGATCTCATTGATACACTCCGCACAAAACGCAACACCGCTCCTGGTCACGATCGTGCCACCTACCGTCACCTTCGTGAAGCTCCTGTCTCTTTCCTCTCCACCCTGGCCAGGCTCTACAATGTAGTCCTGTCCACCGGTTACTACCCCGACCTGTGGAAAACCTCCCGTATCCTCATGTTCCTTAAACCTGGCAAACCGCCGTCCGCCGTCTCCTCCTACCGTCCCATCAGCCTTACCTCGGTCTTCAGCAAGGTCCTGGAATCTATCCTCACCCGCCGCATCCACCAGCATCTCCGCCAGCACCGCCTCCTTCCCGTCACCCAGTGTGGCTTTCGGCCATCCTTCTCTTCCGACGATCTTCTCCTTCACCTCACTCATCTCCTTTCCGAACAGCTTAATTCCCGTCGCTCCGCAATCTTCCTCTCCCTTGACCTCGAACGCGCTTATGACCGCGTCTGGCATTCCGGTCTCCTCTTCAAGCTCCAAACCTTTGCCCTTCCCATTAACTACGTCCGTCTGATCGGTTCCTTTCTCTCCCGCCGTCCTTCCTATGTCACCATCCATAACACAGATTCCTACACCTTTTTCCCCTCCGCCGGTGTGCCCCAAGGCTCCGTCCTCTCCCCCCTTCTGTACCTTTTGTACACGGCGGACATGCCGCCGCCGTCGCCCCCCGTCCACCTCCTCCAGTTTGCCGATGACACCGCCTTCCTCGCCCTTGCCCCCACCCTGCAACGCTCCCAACGCCTTCTCCAATCCCATCTTGACCAGTTCACCGCTTGGTGCAACCAGTGGTTGCTCAAGGTCAATCCCTCCAAAACCCAGGCGATCATTGTAGGCAAAACCACCCCTTCCTTCCGCCTCCTTGATTTCTATCTCACCGTCTATGGCCGTCCTATCGCCCTCACTCCCACCCTTAAGTACCTTGGCGTCACACTCGACCGTCGCCTCTCCTGGACTCCCCATCTACAGACGATCCAAGCCAAGGCACGTTCCCGACTCCGTCTCCTCAAGCTCCTTTCCGGCCGTACGTGGGGTCTGGACCCCTCCACCATCCTCCACACCTATAAATCCCTCATCCGCCCTATCCTTTGTTATGCCCATCCTGCATGGATCTCCGCTCCCCCTACCTTTTATAAATCCCTCCAAATCCTTGAACGCCATGCTCTCCGCCTCGCCTATCGCATCCGTCTCCCCTCCCCCACGCGGATCCTGTATGATCTCATCCCCTTCCCCCACCTCCTCCTGTACACCTCCCGTAAACTTGATCCTCCTCACCCGCTCGTGTCCCCGATCCTCTCCCACCCCCGCCCGCTGCCGCGCCTGTATTCCCTCGTCCCACCCGGTCTCCATCTCTCCACCCTCCTTACCCTCTCCCAAGGTGGCTTCCGCCAGCTCCCCCTCCCTGATGATGTCCTCCTCCCCTGCATCTACCCCTCCTATCAACTTTGATCCTCCCCCCCCACCTCCTGTGTCCTTTCCTTCAGGCACCCTCCCTCCCCCCCTTTCCCTTCCCTTCTCTTTCCTTTCCCCCCTCCCTCCTACCCTCTCCTCCGGGCTTCCCTCCCCCTTCCTCCCTCCCCCTCTCTCCTTTGCCCATGGCATCTCTGCTCTCCCCTCTCCCATTTCCCCTTCCTCCTCCTCCACCTCCTCTCTTGGCAGGTCCCCGGACTCGTACACGCTGAGTGGACATTCGCGCGCCGGAGATCATCGCCATCAGTGTCTCGTGAGTGCCGTCGTGTTTCGTGTTCAGTGTTCCCGTCATACTCCATCGTTCACCTGTGCCATCGCCATCTTCAGTGATAGTGCGTCGTGACAACAGTTTGTAGTGAATTATCGTCGAGTGTGAACGGCTCCGTGTTTGTCTTTATGTGTCTACTGTTTTATTAGCCACCGTTGTGTCACATTTGTGTATTCTTTCTGTTCTTTCTTTATCTCCTCTACGGCTGAAGAGCGGCGTACCATGCTGCTGACAGCCTGCCTGTTTGTACGGGTTTGAAAATAACAATAAAGAAAAAAAAAAAAAAAGAAGTCACAGGGGTTCATGTCTGGCGAATAGGGAGGCCAATCCACGCCGCCTCCTGTATGTTTCGGATAGCCCAAAGCAATCACACGATCATCGAAATATTCATTCAGGAAATTAAAGACGTCGGCCGTGCGATGTGGCCGGGCACCATCTTGCATAAACCACGAGGTGTTCGCAGTGTCGTCTAAGGCAGTTTGTACCGCCACAAATTCACGAAGAATGTCCAGATAGCGTGATGCAGTAATCGTTTCGGATCTGAAAAATGGGCCAATGATTCCTTTGGAAGAAATGGCGGCCCAGACCAGTACTTTTTGAGGATGCAGGGACGATGGGACTGCAACATGGGGCTTTTCGGTTCCCCATATGCGCCAGTTCTGTTTATTGACGAAGCCGTCCAGGTAAAAATAAGCTTCGTCAGTAAACCAAATGCTGCCCACATGCATATCGCTGTCATCAATCCTGTGCACTATATCGTTAGCGAATGTCTCTCCTGCAGCAATGGTAGCGGCGCTGAGGGGTTGCCGCGTTTGAATTTTGTATGGATAGAGGTGTAAACTCTGGCGCGTGAGACGATACGTGGACGTTGGCGTCATTTGGACCGCAGCTGCACCACGGCGAACGGAAACCCGAGGCCGCTGTTGGATCACCTGCTGCACTAGCTGCGCGTTGCCCTCTGTGGTTGCCGTACGCGGTCGCCCTACCTTTCCAGCATGTTCATCCGTCACGTTCCCAGTCCGTTGAAATTTTTCAAACAGATCCTTTATTGTATCGCTTTGCGGTCCTTTGGTTACATTAAACCTCCGTTGAAAACTTCGTCTTGTTGCAACAACACTGTGTTCTAGGCGGTGGAATTCCAACACCAGAAAAATCCTCTGTTCTAAGGAATAAACCATGTTGTCCACAACACACTTGCACGTTGTGAACAGCACACGCTTACAGCAGAAAGACGACGTACAGAATGGCGCACCCACAGACTGTGTTGTCTTCTATATCTTTCACATCACTTGCAGCGCCATCTGTTGTTGAAAATTGTAACTACTGTAATTTCGAAAGTTTGTCCGCCTGAAAATGTACTGTTGTCCCAAGCATATTGCAACAAACGGTGTATTTCTATCGCTGCTCTTTTAGTTTTTATTGCCGTTTCAAATATACCGGTCATTTTTGAAACACCCTGTATCTACACATTGTAAAACTTTCACACATGCAGAATGAAAACTGTATTTTTACAAAAATAGTGTGCATTTCTTTTGGAGGGACCCTCGTACTTGTCAGTGATGCACTCAGCAGAGACGATGATACGGAAGCGCGTCTGCTGTGCCGGCGGTACACGGCTGTGGCATTACGGGGTGATTGGAAGCCTGCTGTTGGGAAAGGGAAGTTGCTGCAGTTCTCTGCTGTTTCTTGCTAAGGGCCCTATACACGCAACAACCGACAAACAGACAAATTAGACATGTGTAGGCGTTTTGACCGACCGACAGACTAACTTTGTCGGGATATCGGGTGGGTAGGACCATCTGACTACCGCCCAGTCCAACCTTAACCGTGTCGTATGTAGCGCTGTTGTGCCAACTTCCCGACAAAAGTTCGTCTTTGTCGCTGCGCGCGTGTTTAAATGCTAATCTTTTATAGTACATAACAGAGTGCGAGGCGGACGAAACTTTAACGACAGAGTTTCTGGTGAAATTTCAAGATTGCACATGTTTGTGGGACATGTGAAGAGTATGCCAACACAGACGAAAGAAATGAAACACTTTCTTCATTTTTTAACGAACCTAAAATGAATTTTTTAAACGTTTTTCCAAGAAACAGTGACCTAATAGTATTATTATTAGTTGGGTTAGATAGAGCAGTAATCAGTCGTAGAATTAAGTTGCTTTAATATGACATTTATAGTCACAACGCAGGTCATATTTCGACCTGTGTCAGGTTATTATCAATGCTAAAACAAATACAAAAGTATGTAATACAATGTGATTTACAAAAGTTATAAGTCCATCACATCGTTGTCTTTTAATGTTAACATTACATACCAGTGCGGAATTGTAGCAGTTGTTCGTGCTCAAGTGAATGATGATGATTATTATTAGTATTACGTAAGCACAGTCATGGTCGCATATAAGTTATTACTTTTTATTTGTGGATGACCGGTCATCCATAAATAAAAAGTGATAACTTACGCGCGACCGTGAGTATGTTTACTAAATAAATTAGAATCCATAATGGTTTCACGTGGAACTTAGAGAGAATATAAGTCCGTCGACCTGATGTATTCCTGTTTTTAGGTTTTATTTCTGGCGCTTATCGGAGAAGAAATATAAAAAACCGAAATATCGACATTTAATGGGCGTTAATTCATTAAACGCGCTTGTCTCATTAGAATAGTGTTAAAAAAATTCCAGTCGACATCCAAGCCCTCTATTATGAAGAGCAAAGTGTAGTTTTTTTTACAGTTCAAACGCTTGCAAAATGCCTCATTTCTTATGTACTTGTCATCATCATGTGTAGTCTATCTTCGTCGAATGTGAAATGAGTTTCTTAAATTTACAGGTCACCTTTTATGCTACGCATATAAATAATTTAATAACGCTTACATTAATATCTTTTGTTTCATTTATTTTGCTTTACCATGATGTATTTCCTCAGTCAATTATAAATCACTTTGCATGTTTCAGGAACCATTTTAGTTAATAATTGAAGGAATGCAACAGCACTGATTTTGAGGCGCACTTAACTTCTCCCACTGGCTAGAAATCGTAATGTAGCTAACAGCCTCTCATTACCGCTTACAGCCTGCCTAATGACTGTATTCTTTTTCGTTAAGAATGGTCTGATGAAGTTCAGCAGCTCCGAAATGCATGTTTCACTCATTCTTAGATAATTACTAAAATCATCGGCTCCCAGCTGCTTTAAGTGACAGGACGCGGGTACAGTTCTTTCTCTGCATTAGCCACTTCTTTACCCATAGCTTTCCCTCGTTTTTTTGCCTTGTTCTACATCTACGTCTACATCTACATGAATACTCTGCAAATTGCATTGAAGTGTCTGGCACAGGTTTCATCGAACTACCTTCATAATTGTCGGTTATTCCAATCTCGTATAGCGAGCGGAAGAAACGAACACCTATATCTTTCAGTGCGAGCTCTGATTTCCATTGTTTTATTATGGTGATTGTTTCTCGTTATGTAGATCGGCGTCAACAAAATATTTTCGCATTCGAAGGAGAAAGCTGGTGACTGAAATTTCGCGAGAAAATTCCGCTGCAACGAAAAAGTCTTTGTTTTAATGAAGTCCACCGCAAATCCCATATCATTTCAGTGACACTCTCTCCCCTATTTCGTGATAACACAAAACGAGCTGTCTTCCTTTGAACTTTTTCGGTGTACTCCGTCAATCCTATCTGGTAAGGAACGGACACCCCGCAGCAGTATTCTAAAAGAGGACAGACAAGCGTAGTGTAGGCACTCTCCTTAGTAGATCTGTTACATTTTCTAAGTGGAAATTAAAATGTCGTGTGGTGCCTCTCCTGCTCCAAGTCGGCCCGTTTGACGTCCTACCCCCCCTAACAACAATTGCTTCCTCTAAAACAGCTAAGGCAAATTCCTGTTTTTGTTTCTGTGTGAAACAAAACGGGATCTCACGGAAAATAAACAATGAACTTATCATAAACTAGTCACATCAACAGGTCGGTGCTGTGATCGCTGATTGCTGTCGATCGAGACGTGTGTAGGTTAACACGATATTGGTCGGCCGGTTGGTCGGCCGGCCGGTAAGTTGTTGCGTGTGAAGGGGGTCTTACACTGCAGCACAGCGGAGGGGGCTGTCGCGATCAGCGGCCCAGCCAATGACAGAGCGCAAAGCAGTGAAGGCACGAAGGCGGCGCACAACGGGCTAGGGATCCGTCAGCGTGTGGCCAGCTGTGCAACGACGCAGGTTAATAAGGTAAGGCTGTTCTTAACACGAAAGTTGGTTGCAATATCGCAGTGCTTTCAAACTCACTCATCCAGCCAGCTATAGGGCTCTACAGTTTAAAGGCGCCCACACACGCAACTGCAAGCATGCACAAATACAATTTACTATTACGTGTTCCAAAGGCAGTTTGTGCGGGATTGTAGTCCGATTAAAATAACTTGACAGATGACAACTGATGCACTTTAGCTGGTTTCCTCCAATCACAGCGCTCAACGTCACGCCCGAACTGTTCGCTGTTGCCAAAGTGCTACAACAATTGGTCAGTTCGCTTCCAATTTCATGTCCAGCATTGTTTGGATCCCCAGCATTTTTATTTCACATTTCATCACACATGATAACCACACCAAAATACACATAAGCGAAAACGATGCTTAAATATACTCCTTTGATACACACTGCATCCTTCTGCATAAGACACGATTCAGTCTCATTTACACAGTTATTATGAACACAGATATTGGCTCACATTAGATAAGCTTCCATCGAAATTGCATGAAGCCGAAATTATGAAGGCTGTCAATTAATCGTTGCGAGTGGAACAATAGAGTTACAAATACACTCGAGTTTCACGAAAATAACGGCATGGCGAAGTGGGTAGTGTGTAAAGTTGATATGCTGCAGGTCGAGCGTTAAAAACCTCGTTAAATGTGGAGCTATTTTAATTTTTCTGAACCTAATCAAAATACTTGAATCATCACTTTTTAACTTAATTAAATATTTTTTATTTGTAATACTTTGCTGCGTCGTTTTCATCATCGTGTTGACTTTTTTATTTGCTCTTATTTTTCTCCTTGTCATTCTTTTTTCGTTTGGAATCTGCTTGTATCAGCTTGGTAATGCGGCATCTCGTGTAGCCAGTGTGAGCATAGTTTCAGGCAACCATTGGCAGCGAGAAATCACCGTTTGCTTTTACCGCAAAAACTGAAATTTTGATGCGAAACATGTCCACGCAAACATATCATGAGTGTTTTTGTGCCTTGAGTTTGCTCGTAGGAGTTACCTAAACCCTGTGAACAAAGCGATCATGATTTTAGTCCTGCCACAGATTGTTGATCGCCGTTTTCTTGGATACACTGCACATCGCGAGGTTGTGGTCAGCTTATGGCACGAGTTTAAATTCAGGGCTACGAAACGCATCGTCTGCCACAGTCATTAGTTGCTTAAAATCAGCTGCCGACACAGGATCTCCCATTTCCGTCACATCTTGCAGCGACTGTTTCCAACATTGCTCCGCGTTACATATTAATAGCACTTGTGAAGTGATACGCAGCGTTTGTGTTTCGCCTTAAACTGAGCAGTAGCCGCCCGCAGATGCGGCAACACTGTAGCGGCAAGTGACAGATGTCAACTGCCAAGTAATTTTAATCGGGCTATAGTTAACAACAGCATGATACTGCGTCGATTGGCTGATGTCCGTAGCATGGTGGAGATAGGAGCCTTAACTTCCTCAGTCCTGAGCTTGGATGCTATGAATAAAATGTTTACATTGGTGGTAACTGCGTTGTCCTGGGACGAAATAAGAGTAAAATACCAAATTTAAAAGCTGGCGTGATTCACCAAAATATTGGGCTATGTGGAACATACGGCACACCAAAACTGAAATGTGCTCTTTATCCTAGTTATAAAATGTTTCCAGGAATTGCTTTATTGATTCCATTTATAAACTGAAACTGTGATAAATATACATGTAAGTACACGAAACATTAGTTTACCACAAAATCAGAAAATTTTTCATAATTCTATTTTTTTTTTTTTATGGAGTGGATTTTTTTTACAGATATAGGTTGCATCTGGTGCACTGCACAAATACAAAACCCTAGCTTTGTGACACCTATATCTGAAACAACTTTTATGGGTTTTATTAATCATATCACGAAAGTGGATAGCAGGCTTACGTGTTCTGTGGCGTTTCCTCATTTAAACTGCGTTAACTTTATCATCACATTCTTGCACTTTCTCTTGTGAGTATGGAAGTATAGATCGTTGCCGAAGATGGATCTAGTGCTGCATCGAAAAACAATGTACGGCCGTATCGTTCTAATGAAATACACTTATTCATAGTACTGGGTATGTTACCATACTGCAATATATTCTAAACACATTTTAGTTCAAAAATACTAAAACAAATTACCTTTGTGCTGACTGTGCGATAAACAGCTTTCTTCGAGTGGATACTGAAGTTACTGTAAGTTCACAGAAAAAAAAATGATGCAAAGAAAACGCGTGGTCCACAGCACACGCTACAATCGGGCACAGCAAGTGTAATTAACTCGCTCAGTTAAAAAAATTAAAGTTGGATGTAGCATGTATACGGCATAAGGACTGAGGATGTTAAGAAATGACCAACGATTGACATTCGCAACATGAAAAAATTAGCAAAATAAAATTCGTCAAACTACTGCGATATCTGTGAGAACAGGGATTTTTGGACCGAGAATGTCCTTGCTATAAATGCCTTCAAACACAAAAAAACTTCGAGTGAATGGCCACAAATGCAAGTAGAATTCAAAATGTGTACAAAAATAAGAGAGACTTGTTGGTTTTTTCCACTTACAGCTAAACTGTCACCTTCAAACGTAACAAATACCCCGGGCTATGCTACAGTTCAATCTGTCACAACTTCTTACAAACACATGCATACGTCTAGTATACAAAAATTCAAAACAGTTCTCATCAACGTATTGTGATGTCTTATGTAAGTCTAGTAAACACGATCCCGCGAGAAATAGGTGACATATTATAGACAAAGCATCCAACCGACTTTTACAACTAACACACACACACACACACACACACCAGCCGTAATCTACGTAACATACTCGTATGTCGTCACGTTACAAAAAATTCCAAAGAAAGCTGTTACTGACAGGTATGAAAATTACTAAACAATCAGTTTAATAAGTCATGGCTGCAAAATATTAACACGAATTCTATATGGGATAATGAAAAACCTAGTAGAAGTAGACCTTGAAGAAGATCAGTTTGGATTACGGAGAAATTTAGGAACAGGCGAAGCAGTAATGTCCCTGCGACTTATCTTAGACGATGTATTAAGGAAAGACAAACTTACATTTAAAGTATTTGTAGACATAGAGAAAACTTATGACAGGGTTTACTGGAACATTCTCTTCGAAATTCTGAAGGTAAAAGGGGTAAAATACTGCGAGCGAAAGGCTATTTACAACTTACACAGAAACCAGAGGACAGTTCTGAGTCAAGAAGCATGAAAAGGAAGCAACGATTGAGAAGGGAATGAGACAGGGGTGTAACGTAACCACGATACTATTCAATCTGTACATTGAGCAAGCACTAAAGGAAACCAAAGAAAATTTAAGAGACGGAATTAAAGTTGAGGGGGAAGAAATAAAAACTCTGACGTCTGCCTATAACATTGTAATTGTCAGACAGAGCAAAGGACTTGGAAGAGCAGTTGAACGGAATGGTTAGTGTCTTGGAAGGTGGATATAAGATGAACAACAACAAAAGCAAAATAAGAATAATGGAATCAATTAAATCAGGCGATGCTGAAGGAGTAAGATTAGGAAACGAGACAATGAAAGTAGTACATGAGTTTTGCTATTTGGGCAGCAAAATAGCTGATGATGGCTGAAGTAGACAACATATAAAATGTAGACGGCCCATGGCAAGAAAGCATTTCTGAAGAAACGAAATTTATTAACATCGAATATAGATGTTTCCAGGGCTCTCGGGCGTCCAGCCGGATGCGATCCATGAAGTCCCATTGGACACCCGAGAGCCATGGAAAGAACGCATACGCCGGGAAAGCCTCCGATCTCATATCGAATATAGATTTAAGTGTCGGGAAGTCTTTTTCTGAAAGTACTTGTATGGAGTGTAGCCGTGTATGGAAGTGAAGTATGGTCGCTAAACATTTTAGACAAGAAGAGAATATAAGCTTTTGAGATGTGGTGCTTCAGAAGAATTCTGAAGATTAGATCGCTAGGTCATGTAACTGATGAAGCATTGAATACAACTGGGGAGAAAAGAATTTTGTTGGTATACTTACTAGAAAGGGGGATTGGTTGGTAGCACATATTCCGAGACGTCAAGGGATCACCAGTTTAGTACTGGAGGGAAGTAAGGGGGGGGGGGAGGGGGGGGAGAGACAAATCGTAAAGGGAGAGCAACAGATTAAAACAGTAAGCGGATTCCGAAGAATGAAGGTTGCAGTAGTTGTTCGGTGATGAAACGACTTGCATAGGATAGAATAGAATAGTGTGGAGAACTTCATCAAACAAGTCTTCGAACTGAAGACCACAATAGAAATAACAACAACTGTCTTTTAGGAAAGATGTTACGTTGCTTTTTAACAAATTGTTTATTATTTCAAAAGTCAAACTTAGAAATTTTTATCCCTAGTGCATGAAAATTTGCGTGAACTCATGCATACAAAGACTCGAGGACCTTAAATTGAAACCTGATCCAAATTACGGAGCGAATAATAAAAATCTGTGCCCCAATTAGTTCTGCCACATCTATAAATTTTATTGATCTTTTATTGAAATGGCATTGTTCAAGGTGTTGAACAGTAGGTGCAATGGAACGATTTTAAGAGCTGGTAGAAATCATTTATGTTAATAATATGAGTGCACGATTCCCTCTTACGGATTTAATTTGAGAATTCGCCGATAGTATTCCCCTGCACACAGTTGACTGTGAGCGAGGGTTTAGTCGCATGAACAATACAAAAACAATCCAGAAATCGTCTTTCTGTAGAAAGAGTTAGTAAGCTCCTGAGGATTGATCCTGAATGGCCATCTCGCAATGCCTTTGATTCAGAAAAGGCATTCAGTGTACGGAATACGCAAAAGAAACCGACATATTCTAATGCGATACATAATGTGATATATAATATAATACAAAATACACTAATCAATACTGAAAGTTTGCTGTAGCGTAGATATGATACGGAATGTTGGGATCTCTGTGAGCACAAGTTAATCAAAAAATAATAAATTTTCATTTAGCAGATTATCGTTAGCTCCACTCAATATACACATACACAAAAAAAAGTTCTGCATCATCCTGGCTCCCAATACTCCTGAAGATGGACGTTGACTGTGGCTACTGTATCACAGACAGTGTCCCTTTGACTGTTCAGAGATGTCACTAAACCCGCCCAAAGCTGTAAACAACCATGCATTAGCAGCGCCTATTAGACGGAGGAGGTCCGACAGCCGATCAGTTCCAGTCATTCCACCAGTAAGAAGGTACACGGCTCGTGTTGTCTGTAGTTAAACGATGCCTAGACGGTCAATACCGCGGTTTGATCGCGTCCGTATCGTTACTTTGTGCCAGGAAGTGTCCAGGCGTCTCGGATTGAACCAAAGCGATGTTGTTCGGACATGGAGTTTGCTGGGCATGTAGTTAGGATGAAAATGGACAGAATGAAGAAAAGAGTGTGGGAAACAACAGGGAGGACAAGGGGAAAGACAAGAACCAAGTGGATTGTTGAACTTCGGAAGGACTGGTTGGAATTGGGGATCAAGGTCGAAGGAAAGGAAAATTGGAGGAACAAATATACACCGACAAATATGCCGGAGATCAATGACAGAGAAGAATACAGGAAAAGATTAGAATGTCAACAGTGGAGCCGCCAGGAGAAACGGAAACTGAAGATCTCGGAGGAAGAGCGGGAGAGGAGAGGAGAAATAATGAAGAGGTTCTGGGAGAAGAGGAGGAAAATGCAGTCCACGAAAGGGCTACCCGTGGTCCTACAGAGGCCGTAACGAAAGATGATGATGATGATGATGATGATGATGATGATGATGATGATGATGATGATGTAGGAGATACAGAGAGACAGGAACTGTCGATGACATGCCTCGCTCAGGCCGCCCAGGGGCTACTACTGCAGTGGATGACCGCTACCTACGGATTATGGTTCGGAGGAACCCTGACAGCAACGCCACCATGTCGAATAATAATTTTCGTGCAGCCACAGGACGTCGTGTTAAGACTCAAACTGTGCGCAATAGACTGCATGATGCGCAACTTCACTCCCGACATCCATGGCGAGGTCCATCTTTGCAACCTCGACACCATGTAGCGCGGTATAGATGGGCCCAACAAGTTGCCGAATGGACCACTCAGGATTGGCATCACGTTCTCTTCACCGATGAGTGTCAACCAGACAATTGTCGGAGATGTGTTTGGAGGCAACCCAATCAGGTTTAACGCCTTAGTCACATTGTCCAGCGGGTGCAGCAAGGTTGAGGTTCCCTGCTGTTTTGGGGTGGCATTATGTGGAGCCGACGTACGCCGCTGGTGGTCATGGAAGGCGCTGTAACAACTATATGATAAGTGAATGCCATCTGCCGACCGATAGTGAGGCTTTCGTCTTCATGGACGACAATTCGCGTCTCCATCGTGCACATCTTGTGAATGATTTCCTTCACGATAACACTGCTCGGCTAGAGATCTCCAGACGTGAACCCTATCGAACATGCCTGGGATGGATTGAAAAGGGCTGTTTATGGGCGTCGTGACACCACCAACCACTCTGAGGGATCTACGCCGAATCGCCGTTGAGGAGTGGGACAATCTGGACCAACAGTGCCTTGATGAACTTGTGGATAGTATGCCACGATGAATACAGGCGTGCATCAGTGCAAGAGGACGTGCTACTGGGTATTAGAGGTACCTGTGTGTACAGCAATTTGGACCACCACCTCTGAAGGTCTCGCTGTATGGTGGTAACACATGTAATGTGTGGTTTTCATGAGCAATAAAAAGGGCGGAAATGATGTTTATGTTGATCTCTCTTCCAAAAAATGGCTCTGAGCACTATGGGACAACTTCTGAGGTCATCAGTCCCCTAGAACTTTGAACTACTTAAACCTAACTAACCTAAGGACATCACACACATCCATGCCCGAGGCAGGACTCGAACCTGCGACCGTAGCGGTCACGTGGTTCCCGACTGAAGCGCCTAGAACCGCACGGCCACACCGGCCGGCTCTCTCTTCCAATTTTCCGTACAGGTTCCGGAACTCTTGGAATCAAGGTGATGGAAAACTTTTTTTGATGTGTGTATTTCACTTTTAAAACTCTCATTAATAATTTTAAAATTATCGACTAACATAAACCTTGTGCATTTTTCGACATTATGTTATTTTATTGCTTAAAACATGGATACGATGTGCGTGGTGCACCATACGACGACCCTCGCTTGTGGTAGTCAGATATGGTCGACTGGTACCTTGGCGATGAGAACACCTGCCCTCACGTCCCTATGCAGTTCAGCATCAGGACAGTATCATATTCCAATGGCCTTCAAATCACGATATTGCACTGATCAACCAGCCACCCAAATGGAGACCCATAATAAAGACACTTTAAAACTATATCAGGTTCTGATAAAACTGTCTCCTCAGAGTAAGTGGCAAGTCCGTGCCCTTCAGTGATCACTCCGCATCTGAGTCTGATCACACCCCTGGAACAACATTAAACACGAACAACTCTAATGCACTATGGTGGCAGTTCTAGCAGTCACAGAGAACTGCACTCTAATCATTCACATACCGGCCGATGATGGGTACATTGAAATCGATAGTAGCTTCTAGCTGCTTCAGTTCTTCTTCTGTAATTTGAAAATTAGCAGCCTAATCTAACGATCTAAAATTTATACGTATCCCGTACTGTCATCAATCTACCAGGATATTCATTATATGACAATGAGAGTTCAGTGATTGCGAATGGGAAATTTTACCTTTAATCCCGGAGATGAGGAAAAGAAGGAAATTGTAAATAGTGTAGCGGACATTTGTAATGAGTATTCAGCAACAGCTGAAGAAATCAGTATAGAATGGGCAATACTATTAGCTCAGGCAAAGCCACCAAATGTAATGTTCCTGTGAGTGAGAAGAATGCCATAAAACGCTTAAAAGCGGACGATAGTACTACCACTCTCCCTCCTGACAAGCGCAGTGTAACAGTAGTTACAAACGTGGCTATCACAGTAAGATTGCTGACTTATTATACATGCAGTCACATAGTAAACTTCGTAAGGACCCCGCAGCAAACGATCTCTGAACAGTCACGTGGTTGGTAAACTCCTCAGTCACACTAAGAAAGTTCTTTTCAGATTGGATACCCTACATGGCTATACGAATTGCCAGAAATTCAGAGAGGAAACGCTCCGTTGGGGCCTTCAATACGTGCTATTGGTTCAATCAACTAATAGATTAAGTTCTGGAAAACACTGTTATGACTGAGTGGTAACTGACAGGATTGTATTCGGCACAAAACTGATAGACCAGTTGGAGGACATATTATTCACCTTGAGTATGATATCGCAAGTTAAGCAACAATTGAACCGGATCATATCGATATTTTAGTGTTTTTTAAGTACTATTTCAGGCTTAGTACTTAAACAGAACGACCAGTTTTACGAACCGATGGACCCCAGGAGGCTAACAACTATTTGGAGATTATGTGTGTGGCGAGCAAGAGGGCCTCTTGAATCAGTGCAGTATTCTTTCCTTTCCTGAACTGCAGTCTTACTATGTCCATAGGACCATCTCATTGAAAACAACCTAGCTTACCACTTAAGACGTCGATTATGGGTCTTCCCACTTTTCCCTCAAACGTTATTTCACAACTCTCGTTTCTGTTAACTCATGTTTGGCCCCAAATCCGTGTTTGATCTCCACTTTTCAGAATTTTTTTTTACAAAATAGCTTACCATGCGGGGACCAGCGCCCTATACCCAACTTGGTAGCCAGTTCATGTGGCAAATAATAAACTACCCTGGTGGAGGGTAGTAAAATACCATCATGATAGTAGCCCACTGACTATATAGCGATCGCACTGTCGATATCAGAGCTGTTAGCTCCCGCACATGCTAGGGTTTAGGTACCTGTCCTTTTGAGGGTACCGGGACTCCGCGTGATTGTCACCAAATCAGTTGGTCATTGCACTGGCTAGGTTCTGCCCATTGTGAGAGCCATCGACTGGAGTAGGCAGCATTATGGAGGATATGATGTACTGTGAAAAGACCGAGATTGTCAGTTGGTGTCTGTGACGAACTACCAGAACCTCCAAAAAGACGTGAATAATTTAGCTTAGATTATGACCCCAAGAACATTCCCTTCTTGGTCAAGCCAATGGAGGAAAGAAAGATCATGTGATCTGCAGAAACATACTCCCCTCAATATCCGGTGTGCACAACGACTGATGCAGAGTTCTTTCTAACTACTAAACCTGTTATTTGTGAATAATATGGAAAATGTATTTGGAGAAACCTCTTCCCTCAGAAAACTGCCAAGTAGTTCTGTCATAATTAAAGCAGCGACTCCCAACATTTTCGAGCGTATGCAAACCACAGATAGCTGCTGGTGGGGCCTCCCAATCTAGATCAGCCTCAGAACTCCGAACAGTAGGCAGATGAAGCGTGCCCCCCCCCCCCCCCTCCGTTAAGAAAGGGAGGACTGAGGGCTCATTCCTCAAGAGATACCAACAGTATTGATTGGGTACAGGCATGGCAAACCCACGTTTCCCAAGCTGGGGACTGGTCACAATCACCTGTCCTTTTCTACTGTAAGCTCTGAGCATAATTCAGTGACCATCGTTACGTGTGACTACGGAACGTTGTGGTTTTCAGAGAACGTGGATCTTGGCTAAACTTTCTAGCCTGGGTTGTTAGGAAGGTACGAACTTCTACGAAAAAAGAAGAGAAAGCAACTTCAGTGTGTTCTCTCTTCGATTGGATGGGTGATACTGAGGTGAAGCAGGTTTTGCTTCTGGGGCACCAACTGCACTCCAGTTGCATAAGGCTTGATCACGCTCGTGGGGCTCTGCCTAAGTAGACATTTGTTAGTGGGAATCCAGTGGAGCCTAATTCAGCACGATTACACACGCTGCAGCAGGAACGGTACCATATTATTCAGGCTGTTCCTTATGGACACTGGTGTCACGCTAGTCTGAGGAAATAGCTGCAGTTATCAAAGAGCAACGTTGGGCAGTTGGACACAAACGCATCCCTGTACGAAACATTTAACGGCATTGAAGAGACTTCGAGGGAAGGCGCTGTTTTTAAAAAAGAAGAAAAAGCAGGAGTTTTGGGAACAGTATGTATCATATGTGGGAGCCCACACCCCATCGTCGAATAAAGGCCGAAATACAAAATGTCTTTTCCCAAAGCTGTTTCACAAAGAAAGACTGCACCGTAGTTCCTTCTCTAGATTGTCGCACAGATGACAAAATGGTCGACATCGAAATAGATGAGAGAGTGATAGAAAAACAATTAAAATCTCTCAAAAGAGGAAAGGCCGCTGGACCTGATGGGATACCAGTTCGATTTTACACAGAGTACGCGAAGGAACTTTGTACCGTAGGTCTCTAGAAGAGCGTAGCGTTCCAAAAGATTAGAAAAGGGCACAGGTCATCCTCGTTTTCAAGAAGGGACGTCGACAGATGTGCAGAATTATACACCTATATCTCTGACGTCGATCAGTAGTAGAATTTTGGAACACGTATTATGTTAGAGTATAATGGTAGATGACGTGTTTCTTGACTTCCGCAAGGCGTTTGATACAGTTCCCCACAGTCGTTTAATGAACAAAGTAAGAGCAATGGACTATGACACCAATTGTGTGATTGGATTGAAGAGTTCCTACATAACAGAACGCAGCATGTCATTCTCAACGGAGAGAAGTCTTCTGAAGTAAGAGTGATTTCAGGTGGGCCGCAGGGGAGTGTCGTAGGACCGTTGCTATTCACAGTATATATAAATGACCTTGTGGATAACATCGGAAGTTCACTGAGGCTTTTGCGGATGATGCTGTAGTATATCGAGAGGTTGTAACAATGGAAAATTGTACTGAAATGCAGGAGGATCTGCAGCGAATTGACGCATGGTGCAGGGAATGGCAACTGAATCTCAATGTGGACGAGTGTAATGTGCTGCGAATACATAGAAAGAAAGATCCCGTATCATTTAGCTACAATATAGCAGGTCAGCAACTGGAAGCAGTAAATTCCATAAGTTATCTGGGAGTACGCATTAGGAGTGATTTAAAATGGAATGATCATATAAAGTTGATCGTCGGTAAAGCAGGTGCCAGATTGAGATTCATTGGAAGAATACTAAGGAAATGCAATCTGAAAACAAAGGAAGTAGGTTACAGTACACTTGTTCGCCCACTGCTTGAATACTGCTCACTGGTGTGGGATCCGTACCAGATAGGGTTGATAGAAGAGAGAGAGAAGACCCAACAGAGAGCAGCGCGCTTCGTTACAGGATCATTTAGCAATCGCGAAAGCGTTACGGAGATGATAGATAAACTCCAGTGGAAGACTCTGCGAGAGAGACGCTCAGTAGCTCGGTACGGGCTTTTGTTGAAGTTTCGAGAACATACCTTCACCGAGGAGTCAAGCAGTATATTGCTCCCTCCTACGTATATCTCGCGAAGAGACCATGAGAATAAAATCAGAGAGATTAGAGCCCACACAGAGGCATACCGACAGTCTTTCTCTCCACGAACAATACGAGACTGGAATATAAGGGAGAACCGATAGAGGTACTCAAAGTACCCTCCGCCACACACCGTCAGATGGCTTGCGGAGTATGGATGTAGATGTGACCACCAACCATCAACAGCTTTTCCTTGCATCTCGCTCATCGGCGACATCTGCACTGATCTCGTGGCAATTGCTGAATTTTTTGCTGCACACTTCGTCAAACTGTCCGCATGCAACAACTACCATCCTAATTTCCTAACTCGGAAACGTCTGGATGCAACCGACAGTGCAGAATATTTACGAAACTCCCCAAAACGGGTAGAACAGCTAGGATACGACTGGAAGCTCTATGCAAGGAAATCAAACTACCCCCTCTTTTCTGTGGTCGTAGCGTCCCCTCTAGGCAATCTACATCATATGTACCCTGTCCTGTGGTTAGTACAGACCTCTTTGTGGCCCTAAGAAAAACGCTGATCTCTCCATTCTCAGGCACCTGTTCCATTTGGTTCTCCGTGGCTAGCCCCATTCGACAGGCACCTACACAGATGGATCAAAGACGTGGTAAGGTCTGTTTCGCTTTTGCATACGAAAGAGTACGAGAATGTATTTATGACAACTGTCATATCCCCGTGCCACATCGTTCGGTAACCGCCGCATCAGGGCAGAGGTAAACTACTCATGGCTATGAGGCTACAGCCATTACTAAACACAACTTACAAGAAAAACGCTCTTACAAGAAAAACACAGCTGCAGCGGACGTGACAGTAGTTACAACAAACAGCCGTGAGACGTGCTGAGCAACGACCGAACAACAAGCACATGCCGACCTCCGGCAAAATATGAGACCATGAAGTTGCAGATAAGTCGCTAGCACCTATACAAATGTGTGGGAGAAGAATGCAATACATGCAAGATAGTGGTCGTAAAGCATTGAAAGCTTCAGATTACTACAGCTGTATGTACTCGAAGGCAGATGGGGGATCATTCGGAGACAGTTTCGGGCGTGTTCCATCACATTTCAAGAACCAAGTACAAGGTAATCATTATATGTGTGACAGCGCATTAGTTGCATACCTTCTCTGTTAGTGCCGAACTTTATTATTTACTACCGAACCTGGCAACGCTTCGCAACTGTTAAATGTGTTTGGGAATTAGACATACACGCTGAACTTGGATATCACTGGAATTTGTACCGGGAAGCAAATTTCGGCTGCGTATTAAGACTTCTCCCACTTTGAAAGTATGGAACTCGAAATTATTAAATTGGTGCGTAAGTTAGTAGAGATTTTGTTTTGCATGTTGGTAACCCGGTTGCTGTGGCTTTATTTATCGATTGTCACTTTTCATTTGTAGCTCATTGTTGCTATCTGTGTTTACGTGTCATCATTTTGTCATTTGGAGATAGCGAGTGGAGCTGTTGACGTTAGAAAATGGAGGGCCTAGTGGCGAAATCGGAAATTTCAGTAATGTTCCTCTGTTTTGATTTCAGTAGACGGCTTACAGCAGTAGAGGCAACCACGAACATTTGTGCTGTGTATGAGGATAATGCCACTGTATAGTGTGTGGCTTGATAATGGTTTCCTTGTTTTGAGGGTCGTTTTGACATTAGTGATTCTTCATGTACAGGAAGACCTACAAGGCTTGAAGAAGATCGTTTAAACGCCTTAATCGACAACGATACACATCAGTGTACTCAAGAACTGGCAAATGTGATTAACTGTGATCATTCCACCATCGTGTGACTTTGCATGCAGTGGGGATGTTCAGAAATAAAGTGCATGGGTACCGCATGCTTTAAACTAAATTCACAAAGATCAGCAGGTGGCCGTATGTATGAGGGTCTCTCCAAAAGAAATGCACATTATTTTTTTTAAATCCATCTTTTATTCTACATGTTTGAAAGTTTTACAGAGTGTAGATACATCCTTTAGGAACAATATTTTCATTTCTCCACATAATTTCCATCCCTCTCAACTGCCTTACACCATCTTGGAACCAGCGCCTGTATACCCGCACGGTAAAATTCTGGACCAACCTGTTGGAGCCACTGTTTGGCAGCGTGCACAAGGGAGTCATTATCTTCAAACCTTGTTCCACAAAGAGAGTCTTTCAGTTTCCCAAAGAGATGACAGTCACATGGAGCCAGGTCAGGACTGTAAGGCGGGTGTTTCAGTGTTGTCCATCACAGTTTTGTGATCGCTTTCATGGTTTTTTTGACTGACATGTGGCCCTGCATTGTTGTGCAACAGCAAAACATCCTGATTTTGCCGATGTGGTCGAACACGACTCAGTCGAGCTTGAAGTTTCTGCAGTGTTGTCACATATACATCTGAATTTATGGTGGTTCCACTTGGCATGATGTCCACAAGTAAGAGTCCTTCGGAATCGAAAAACATCATAGCCGTAACTTTTCCAGTAGAAGGTGTGGTTTTGAAGTTTTTTTTTTTTCTTGGGTGAATTTGCATGATGCCACTCCATTGATTGCCTCTTCGTCTCTGGTGAAAAATGATGGCGCCATGTTTCCTCACCTGTCTCAATTCTTTCAAGAAATTCATCTCCACCATCCTCGTACTGATCCAAAAGTTCGCTGCATACCGTTTTTCTTGTTTCTTTGTGAGCCACTGTCAACATCATGGGAACCCACCACAAACCTTTTTCCACCTGGCACAAACCTTTTTTAACGCCAACATTTTCAGTATTACGCAAACACTTCCTTCCCCTATCCCAACGTAGTGTGACAATTCGTTCACTGTGATTCGTCTGTCAGCAGTCACCAATTCGTTAACTCTCTGCACATTGTTTGGAGTGTGTGCAGTACAAGGCCTGCCACTGCGGGGACAATCGTCAATATTGCCATGCCCGCTTTCATCACGTAACCTGCTGGCCCACCGACTAACTGTACTGCGATCGACAGCAGCATCTCTATACGCCTTTTTCAAGCTCTTGTGGATGTTTTCCACTGTCTCGTTTTCACAGTACGGAAATTCTATGACAGCACGTTGCTTCTGACGAACGTCAAGTGTACCAGCCATCTTGAAGACATGCTCTGATGGCACCACTCACAGGAACAAGTTGAACTAAGAATGAGATTTTCACTCTGCAGCGGAGTGTGCGCTGATCTCATTCTGGAAACATCCCCCCAGGCTTCCCCCTGCGGGTCCGGGGTAAGAATAGGCCCGAGGTATTCCTGCCTGTCGTAAGAGGCGACTAAAAGGAGTTTCAACCGTTTCGGCCTTCTATGTGATGGTCCCCCTTGGGGTTTGACCTCCATTTTTCAAAATTCTACAGAAGTACGAGCCTTTTGGGGAAGGACACCTTACATGGTGTACCACTGGTCCTAAGTGCACTAAGACCTTGGCACTCAGCATTGCACCGGCGTTGTCACCATACCCATTATTCCTCAAATTGGGCCTAAACGCCTGATGGGTTGTCCAAGTTACGCCCATAGTGCATCTCCATCTGCACCAGCGATCATGATGGACTTTCCATGGCACCAGAAATCCAGCACGGTAGCCAGCCCGTTGTGGTGGGGTCGTCATGTACCCTCTAGGTTGTAGCCCCCTGACAACACAGGGATCGTACTGCCGATACCTGAGCTGCACCCTCCCCACGTTGGCCAAGGAGTAGATGCCCGTCTCCTTGGGGCATCAGGACTCCCAGCAATGGTCATCCTGCCAGGTGGCCCTTGCTGCGGCTGGGTGGCGCCCGTGGGGAGAGCCCCTGGTCAGAGTGGGTGGTATTGGGGCGGAAGTTTCGCACATGAAACGTCAACACGTATCAGGTCGCTCTGCGGCCGAGTCTTCCAAAAGAAAAGGTACCGTTTCTAGTTCTGGTTCTCCTGCCCTTTCCCCCTTGGCCACTCCATGGGAGGAGGGACAGGCCCGCCGGCTTGGGGCGAAGTACTTCCCCCGCTATTTGGTCTGTTCTCGAACAGATGGGGGGACGTTCGCCACCTCCAAGCCCATGTTCTTTGTTCAGCACATTGAGGACGTCTTCGGGGAAATCGAGGCTCTCAGCAAGATGCGATCAGGGTCCGTTCTTATCAAGACCACCTCTGCCACACAGTCGGCGGCACTCCAGGCGTGCGACCGCCTAGGGGATATCCCAGTATCCATTGTCCCACATCTGGCACTAAATAGGACGCAGGGGGTTATTTTTCATCGTGACCTCCTGCTACAATCTGATGAGGAGCTCAGGGCCAACCTGGAGCGCCGCGGCGTGCATTTCGTCCGGCGAGTCCAGCGCGGCCCCAAAGACCGTCGCATCGACACCGGGGCCTTTATCCTCGCCTTCGAGGGGGACGTTCTCCCGGAGAAGGTAAAGGTGATGTGCTACCGGTGCGACGTGCGACCTTACGTCCCGCCTCCTATGCGCTGTTTTAGGTGTTTGCGCTTTGGGCACATGTCGTCCCGGTGTGAGGCTGAGCCCCTTTGTGGCGACTGTGGACGTCCTCTTCGTGAGGAACATACTTGCACCCCACCACCTCGGTGCCCTAATTGTCCTGGCGTCCACTCGCCTCGATCCCCAGACTGCCCCGCCTATCAGAAGGAAAAAAGATACAAGAACTCAAAACTTTGGATCGGCTCTCTTATTCTGAGGCCAGGAAGAAGTATGACCGCCTTCATCCCGTGTCACTGGCCACTTCGTTTGCCTCAGTTGTGTCCACTCCTTCCGCTGTATCCTCACCTCTATCCTGTCCCCCCTCCGCCTCCTCTGCCCATCAGGGGGCTCTGCCTCCGCCTCCCAAATCCCTCCCTTCCAAATCCTCCTCCCCCGCGGCCCCCACCCCCCCTGCCCCAGGGGCCACCCTTCCTCCTCCTCCTCCCCCCACGCCACCTGAGAAGCGATCCTCTTCTCAGGCGTCCATCGGGGAAACGTTCCGGACCCCAGCTTCCGAGGTCCGGCGTTCCAAAACGGACCCCGCGCGTGAGGACCTTCTTCGGGTCCAGCCCACCATCCCTGTGCCTCCTCGGCCTTCCAAGAAGGCCTCCAAGAAGAAGTCTCTATCCCCCTCTCCACCCCGGCGCGTTTCATCTGACGCTTCATCCGTGAGTCGCTGCTCCCGGCCGTCCTCAGTTTCGCCGGGACGCTCTGCTGCCAGGCGTTCCGCCGGCCTTTTGTCGGCAAATGATGCGGCCCCTCCTACACAATCAGGGACAGCGGCCGCAGCTGGCGACGAGTCGATGGAACCGGATCCGCCTGCCGTCAGTTGTAGCGTTGTTGCCTCGCAACCTGGCCCTCCGCGGCCATCGAGGTGACCAGCTCTTCCCCGTCTCGTTCCCCCAACTTTTTGACTAGCAATGGCGTTGTTTCATTGGAACATAAGAGGTATTCGATCTAATCGGGAGGAATTACAACTGCTCCTCCGCCTGCACTGTCTGCTCGTCCTTGGTCTCCAGCAAACCAAGTTGCGCCCGACTGACCGTATTGCCTTTTCCCACTACACCTCGGAGCGGAATGACCTCACCCCTGTGGACGGTATCCCAGCTCATGGTGGGGTCATGTTGCTCGTTCGGGACGATGTCTATTACCATCCCATCCCATTGACCACCCCACTCCAAGCAATAGCTATCCGCAATACTCTTTCTGCTTTTACTTTTTCAGTTTGTACCGTCTACACTCCACCGTCATCTGCTGTTAGTCGGGCTGACATGATGCACCTGATCGATCAGCTTCCCCCGCCGTTCTTATTGTTTGGCGACTTCAATGCCCATCATCCCCTTTGGGGCTCTCCTGCATCCTGTCAAAGAGGCTCACTCTTGGCGGATGTCTTCAACCATCTCAATCTTGTCTGCCTCAATACCGGCGCCCCGACTTTCCTCTCGGACTCTACTCATACCTACTCCCACTTGGACCTCTCGATCTGTTCTACCCCTCTTGCCTGTCGGTTCGAGTGGTATGTCCATCCTGACACCTATTCGAGCGACCACTTCCCCTGTGTCGTTCGTCTCCTGCACCACACCCCATCCCCACGTCCTTCGCGCTGGAACATACTGAAAGCTGACTGGGGACTTTACTCCTCCCTGGCGACCTTTCCGGACCACGATCTTCCCAGTTGTGACAGTCAGGTCGAATACCTCACGGCTGTTATTATCCATGCTGCCGAACGTTCCATACCTCGTACTACTTCTTCTTCACGTCGCGTTTCCGTCCCCTGGTGGAACAAGGCTTGTAGGGACGCTATCCGTGCTCGACGACGTGCTTTACGCACCTTTCGCCGCCATCCTACGTTGGCGAATTGTATTGAATACAAACGACTCCGAGCGCAATGCCGTAGAGTCATCAAAGACAGCAAAAAAGCTTGCTGGGCCTCCTTCACGAGCTCCTTTACCAGTTTTACTCCCTCTTCCGTTGTTTGGGGTAGCCTGCGCCGGCTGTCGGGCATTAAGGCCCACTCCTCAGTACCTGGCCTGACCTCAGGTAATGAGGTCCTTGTTGATCCTGTGGCTGTCTCCAACGCCTTCGACCGGTTTTTCGCGGAGGTTTCAAGCTCCGCCCATTACCATCCTGCCTTCCTTCCCAGGAAAGAGGCAGACGAGGCTCGGCGACCTTCCTTCCACTCGCTGAATCTGGAAACTTACAATGCCCCCTTTACTATGCGGGAACTCGAACGTGCGCTTGCACTGTCCCGGTCCTCTGCTCCGGGGCCAGATGCCATTCACGTTCAGATGCTGGCACACCTTTCTCCGGCGGGCAAAAGCTTCCTTCTTCGTACCTACAATCGCGTCTGGACCGAAGGTCAGGTCCCCATGCGTTGGCGTGACGCCGTTGTTGTTCCTATACCCAAACCCGGGAAGGATAGACACCTTCCTTCTAGTTACCGCCCCATTTCTCTTACAAGCTGTGTCTGTAAGGTGATGGAGCGCATGGTTAATGCTCGGTTAGTTTGGATTCTTGAATCTCGACGACTACTTACTAATGTCCAATGCGGCTTTCGTCGCCGCCGCTCCGCTGTTGACCACCTTGTGACCTTGTCGACATTCATCATGAACAACTTTTTGCGAAGGCGCCAAACGGTAGCCGTGTTCTTCGACTTGGAGAAGGCTTATGATACCTGTTGGAGAGGAGGTATCCTCCACACTATGCACAAGTGGGGCCTACGCGGTCGTCTGCCCCTTTTTATTGATTCCTTTTTAACGGATCGAAAGTTTAGGGTACGTGTGGGTTCCGTATTGTCCGACGTCTTCCTCCAGGAGAACGGAGTGCCTCAGGGCTCCGTCTTGAGCGTAGCCCTTTTTGCCATCGCGATCAATCCAATTATGGATTGCATTCCACCTAATGTCTCAGGCTCTCTCTTTGTCGATGACTTCGCGATCTACTGCAGTGCCCAGAGAACATGCCTCCTAGAGCGCTGCCTTCAGCGTTGTCTAGACAGCCTCTACTCATGGAGCGTGGCAAATGGCTTCCGGTTCTCTGAAGAGAAGACGGTTTGTATCAACTTTTGGCGATATAAAGCGTTCCTTCCGCCATCCTTACATCTCGGTCCCGTTGTTCTCCCATTCGTGGACACAACTAAGTTTCTAGGGCTCACGTTGGACCGGAAACTGTGTTGGTCTCCACATGTCTCTTATTTGGCGGCCCGTTGTACACGTTCCCTTAATGTCCTCAGAGTTCTTAGCGGTTCATCTTGGGGAGCGGATCGCACTGTCCTGCTTCGCTTGTATCGGTCCATAGTCCGATCGAAGCTGGATTATGGGAGCTTCGTCTACTCGTCCGCTCGGCCATCCCTCTTACGCCGGCTCAACTCCATCCACCATCGGGGGATATGTCTTGCGACCGGAGCCTTCTACACTAGTCCTGTCGAGAGTCTTTATGCTGAAGCTGCCGAATTACCATTGACCTACCGGCGCGACATACTGCTGTGTCGGTATGCCTGCCGGCTGTTGTCTATGCCCGAACACCCCTCTTACAAGTCCTTCTTCGCCGATTCTCTCGACCGTCAGTACGGGTTGTATGTGTCTGCCCTGCTGCCCCCCGGAGTCCGCTTCCATCGCCTGCTTCGACAATTGGATTTTGCCCTCCCTACCACCTTCAGAGAGGGTGAGAGCCCGACACCACCTTGGCTCCAGGCTCCGGTTCGTATTTATCTCGACCTCAGCTCACTCCCGAAGGAGGGTACTCCGGCTGCAGTGTATTGCTCACAGTTTGTCGAACTTCGTGCTCGCCTTGCTGGTCACACCTTTATTTACACCGATGGCTCCAAAACTGACGATGGTGTCGGCTGTGCCTTTGTCGTCGGGACCGCCAACTTTAAATACCGGCTCCTTGACCAATGTTCCAGCTTTACGGCCGAGCTTTTTGCTCTCCATCAGGCCATTCAGTATGCCCGCCGCCACCGCCATTCATCGTATGTACTCTGCACTGACTCACTCAGTGCTCTTCAGAGCCTTGGGGCTCCCTATCCGGTCCATCCCTTGATTCAACGAATACAGCAGTCCCTCCATTCTTTCGCTGATATTGGCGGTTCTGTCAGCTTTCTGTGGGTCCCCGGACATGTGGGAGTGCCTGGGAATGAGGCTGCGGATGCTGCAGCCAAGGCTGCAGTCCTCCAGCCTCGGCCAGCCTCCCATTGTGTCCCGTCATCTGACGTTTGTGGGGATGTATGTAAGAGGCTTGTGTCCTTGTGGTGGGATGCTTGGTCATCCCTCCAAGGAAACAAGCTCCAGGCAATAAAACCGCTCCCAACTGCTTGGACAACTTCCTCCCGACCATCTCGGCGCGAGGAGGTCCTTCTGACCAGGTTGCGGATTGGGCATTGCCGGTTTAGCCACCGCTACCTGCTCTCTGGTGACCCAGCCCCGCAGTGCCCTTGTGGTCAGGCATTAACGGTGCACCATGTTTTATTGTCGTGTCCCCGTTTTAGTCAATTTCGTGTTGTCCTGTCCCTGCCATCTACCTTACCGGATGTTTTAGCTGATGACGCTCGAGCAGCTGCTCGTCTTCTGCGTTTTATAACTTTAACTGGCTTGACCAAAGACATTTAACCTTTTTACTTATTTAATCTGCATCTTTGTCAGGTCCTTTTGATGTCCCCCCATCCCCTTGAGTTTTAGCAGGTTCCTTGTGCTCTAACACCAGTGACTGGGCGCTAATGACCTCAGCAGTTGAGCGCCCTTAAACCCTACCAAAAAAAAAAAAAAAAAAAAAAAAAAAAATCCCCCAGGCTGTGGCTAAGCCATGTCTCCGCAGTATCCTTTCTTTCAGGAGTGCTAGTTCTGCAAGGTTCGCAGGAGAGCTTCTGTAAAGTTTGGAAGGTAGGAGACGAGATACTGGCAGAAGTAAAGCTGTGAGGACGGGGCGTGAGTCGTGCTTCGGTAGCTCAGATGGTAGAGCACTTGCCCGCGAAAGGCAAAGGTCCTGAGTTCGAGTCTCGGTCGGGCACACAGTTTTAATCTGCCAGGAAGTTTCAAATTGAACTAAGTTTGAAAACAAGCGGGAAGGATGTATCTACACACTGTAAAACTTTCACACATGCAGAATGAAAACTGTATTTTTACAAAAATAGTGTGCATTTCTTTTGGAGTGACCCTCATACATTTCTACTTCCTCGTCGCCAATCGGCTCGTGAACAACACCGACCATTCCTATCCTGTGTCGTTACCGTTGGCGTAAAATTCTGTCTTTATGCTAACATAAAGCAAAGAAAGAAATGGTTGAGCTCAAACAAAGCGGCAGCTCCTCGTACAAAGACCTGCGCACAACCAAAGAAGGTAATGTTATCGTCGGCGTGGCCGAGTGGTTCTAGGCGCTACAGTCTGGAACTGCGCGACCGCTACGGTCGCAGGTTCGAATCCCGCCTCGGGCATGGATGTGTGTGATGTCCTTAGGTTAGTTAGGTTTAAGTAGTTCTAAGTTCTAGGGGACTGATGACCTCAGAAGTTAAGTCCCATAGTGCTCTGAGCCATTTGAACCATTTTTGATAATGTTATCAGCAGCTAGAACAGCGACGGTGTGATGTGCCACGAATTGCTTCCCCAAAGTGTAATCATCACCGCTAACATTTGTCAACAACTGAGGCGTCTTGCAGACGCTGACAAAGAACAACGAGCAGGAAGATTGCGTGAAGGAATGCTACTCCACTACAGCGCCCGCATGCATTCTGCTACACTGACAAAAACCCGCTGTACAGGAATTGGGATGGAAAGTCATTCCGCACCCAACTTATTCATCTGATCTTGCGCTCTCAGATTTTCAGATTTTCCGCTGTCTGTCGCACGATCTACAAGGAACTTCCTTTCCGATTGAAAATGCGCTTCGAACATAGCCCGACGAGTCTTTCGCCTCAAAACTACATGATTTCTAGAGTCGTGGAATCGAAAAGTTACCCCAGTGTTGGCAGACTGTGGTAAATAGTGAAGGAGAATATACACTGCTGACCATTAAAATGGCTACACCACGAAGATGACGTGCTACAGATGCGAAATTTAACCGACGGGAAGAAGATGCTGTGATATGCAAATGATTAGCTTTTCAGAGCATTCACACAATGTTGGCGCCGGTGGCGACACCTACAACGTGCTGACACGAGGAAAGTTTCCAACCGATTTCTCATACACAAACAGCAGTTGACCGGCGTTGCCTGGTGCAACGTTGTTGTGATGCCTCGTGTAAGGAGGAGAAATGCGTACCATCACGTGTACGACTTCGATAAATGTCGGATTGTAGCCTATCGCGATTTGCGGTTCATCGTATCGCGACATTGTTGCTCGCGATGGTCGAGATCCACTGACTGTTAGCAGAATATGGAATCGGTGGGTTCAGGAGGGTAATACGGAACGCCGTGCTGGATCCCAACGGCCTCGTACCACTAGCAGTCGAGATGACAGGCATCATATCCGCATGGCTGTAACCATCTGCACGAACAGTTTGACGTCGTTTGCAGCAGCATGGACTATCAGCTCGGAGACCATGGCTGCGGTTACCCTTGACGGTGCATCACAGACAGGAGGGCCAGCGATGGTGTACTCAACGATGAACCTGGGTGCACGAATCGCAAAACGTCATTTTTTCGGATGAATCCAGGTTCTGTTTACAGCGTTATGATGGTCGTAACCGTGTTTGGAGACATAGCGGTGAACGCACATTGGAATCGTGTATTCGTCATTGCCATACTGGCGTATCACCGGGCGTGGTGGTATGGGATGCCATTGGTTACACGTCTCGGTCACCTCTTGTTCCCGTTGACGGCACTTTGAACAGTGGACGTTACGTTTCAGATGTGTTACTACCCGTGGCTCTACCCTTCATTCGATCCCTGCGAAATTCTACATTTCAGCAGGATAATGCACGACCGCATGTTGCAGGTCCTGTACGGGCCTTTCTGGATACAGAAAATGCTCCACTGCTGTCCTAGCCAGCACATTCTCCAGATCTATCACCATTTGAAAACGTCTGGTCAATGGTGGCCGAGCAACTGGCTCATCACAAAACGCCAGTCACTAATCTTGATGAACTGTGGTATCGTGTTGAAGTTGCGTGGGCACCTGTGCCCGTACTCGCCATCTAAGCTCTGTTTGTCTCAATGCCTAGGCGTATCAAGGCCGTTATTACGGCCAGAGGTGGTTGTTCTGGGTACTGATTTCTCGGGATCTATGCACCCAAATTGCGTGAAAATGTAATCATTTGTCAGTTCTAGTATAATATATATGTCCAATGAATACCCGTTTATCATCTGCATTTCTTCTTGGTGTAGCAATTTTAATGGCCAGTAGTGTATTATTGATCATCAAGTCTCTGTTATGTGTATCTGTTGTGTTTATTAAAACTATGGAAAAACGCTATGAACTTCGGCACCTTCCCGGTGTAAAACACTGCGGGGAAAAAAATTAATGCACTTGGGAAGACATGCATGTGGCACCTGGGGTATAGTAGATGTAGTGATAATTGTTTTAACACCGTCCGCCAGTTGCGTCCGTAGTGGCATAGTTAACAGAGCACCATCCTGTGTCTGCCCTTTAATAGGGAATTCTCACAGCCAGAAGGCTCAATGTGGTGCAAACGTGTGAAGCAAGGAGACAGCCATGTCACGGACACACACTCGTGCTTCCTACAGCCAAATGAGCAACTCTGAAAGGGATCAAATTGCAGCCTTCTGAATGGCGGGATGATTCTTTCGGAGAACTGCTACGCAAGTTGGATGTGCTGCGTCAGTTGTGCAACGGAGTTGGTATCAGTGGTCACGTGAACATTCTCAGATCGTCAGACGAGGTTTTGGACGTCCACCCAGCATACACGCCCATCAGGATCGTCGTATTGTTAGGGCAGCAGTGGCAGATCGTACAGCTACTACAGCACAGATAAGACGGCGTGTGAGCCCAGCCCAGACGGGTCAACACGAACTGTTGCGAACCGTTTATTAGCAGCAGGACTACGGGCACACACAGCTCTAGCCTGTCTTCCATTCACACCAGAGCATCGACGTGAATGACAGGAAAGAACTCCACTAACAGCTGGTGAAATTGTTGTTTATTAAAACACAACCGGCTGCGGGGCCTGAAGACGCATCAGGTGCAACAGCGTCAGAAGATTATAAGCATACCCATCGCTCGTAGTCAGAGTTTACTATTCAGAGAATATGATTAATGATAGTAAATTTTGACTAGGAGCGATGGGTATGTCTATAAGTTCCTAACGTTGTTGCACCTGATGATGCGTCTTTAGGCCGCGGAGCCGGTTGTGTTTTAATAAACAACAATTTCACAAGCTGTTAGTGGAGTTGAAACGTCCCCTTTGGAAAATTATTAACGACAGTGCTGATAAAACCTCTTACGTTATTTGATTTTCAAACAGCTGAGCAAAACTGAGCGTACTCAGACATTTCTATCTTTACTTATTCTGATCAACACTAAACTGACACACAATATTTTTAGCGCAACGCAATCTGACTTTCAATAATCCCTACAAAAGAATGGCCCTGACTAACAATAACCTATACCTTTCATGAATCACTTACCTCACAAAAATCTTCGTTACTCGAACTACTGCAATACAGCGATCGCCAATACTGCCAGCTAAATAAAAGATTCTAACTGCTGAAGGCACTAACTACTGATAGGCATAGTTAGCAAATGAAAGATTTTGATAGAGAACAAACAATGTATTTACCTTAATAGTGTTCAAAAGTCATAATATAAATATATATCAGTTCATGACATCCAATCTCACGAATTTCCTTTTTCTGACGGACACACGTCCAGATCGTCCGCTCTCAAAATTCTGCCATCTCCCCCCACATCCACCACTGTTGTCTCTCTCCCAGCATCCACCACTGCTGACGGCTCAACTCCAACTGCGCAAGGATAAATAAAACAACTGCGCAACGCTACGCGCTGGTCACATCCAGCTGCCCAACACTAAAATAGCAAATATTCCAACAATGCAAACTAGCCACAGACTGCACACAGCACAGTCAGTGATTTTCTTACAGAGCGCTGCGTGGCGTTACCAACATAAAAACCTAAACAGCCTACTTACAGAGTGAGCTGCGATTGCGTGGAATATACAATAGATTTCGATTTCTGCACTTGGAAGGTAGAATGGCACGCCGTGGTCTTTACCGATGAAAGCAGATTCTGCCTGCACGTACGATTTCGACCTGGAGAGCGCTGTCTCACAGAGTGCATATGTGCACGACACACTGCGTTTCTCACCATTTTTTTCGACGTCAGTAGCGGATATCTAAATAACTAGCCACATAAAATTGCTTAAATTTTAACGCTGTATTCTCTAGGTATTTAAGTAGAAGTGCCATCTTCCCGTTTCCAAAAAATCTTTATCCTTCAACGAGAAACACTCAAAAAAATTGTTTTTGAGCGCAAAAACCGAGCTGCTAATTATAAGTCGGCCATGTACAGCAAATTGCTCTAATTTTTTACGATGGAGTCCTAAGATCCCGTCTTGAACAGTCTTGAAAACTTTCTTGATATCTTTATCCGTTTCCGAGATACAGAGCTCTGTTACCCTACTTGTAAAACAGGCAGTAAAATCCGTTGTGAGGCGAAAACGTGGTTTATGAAGTGACGTAGAACGGAGAAATAGGCTGTAAAGTATCTCTGTTATCAGAAGGGTTCTAGAAAACCCATTTTGTAGTACTGAAGCACATGCATAATTTTAGTGCACATAAATTCCGGTCTGAGGTGTAAAATCGTATTGCGTCATTTCAGTTTCAAATAAGCAAACTAGCGAAATTTTACGGGTCAGTAAAGTTCTTTTCATATGAGTCACTTGCCTCGCTTTAGTGCGGAAAAGAAAGCAAAAAAAAGGGTATCCCCTGTTTAAAAGACTGACTGAAAAATCGGGTGTCAGTGCCTCATTCTACCTAATTTTTTCCAAAAATTTTGGCATGCGAACATATTTTCACTTTTTATGCTGAGAGGAGACAGTGGCAATGGGAAAAAGACCGAAAAGTAATAAATAATGGAAGATAGCAGACAGCGTTTGTGGTATAGAAAGAGCGAAGGAGACAATGACAGCGTGAGAGAAAGAGAGGGACACAGTAGCAGAGTAACAAGTCGACAGTGACAGAACATTGCTAGGAAAACAGTGAAGGAGACAGTGCCAGTGCGACAGGAATAATGAGAAAGAGAGAATGGAAGAAGGTGAGAGCCAGTGATAGTGTGTCTATGGCAATGACAAGGAAGGGGGGAGAGAGGGACAGTGAAAAGACAGCAGCAGTGTGAGGGAATGAATGAGACAGTAGCAGTGAGAGAGAGCACGAGGGAGATAGTGACAAAGAGGGGAGACAGCAGTTATAGGACAGAACGAGAGAGATTGTTGCTACAAGATAGGAGACAGAGACAGTCAGAGGAGTGACAAAAGATAATGACAATGAGTTGGGTTGAATAAGTCTGTCAGAATGATAAAGTGGTAGTGGGTGGGTATGAGCGGCTAACAGCGATGTGCTAGTGGGTGTGAGTTAGTCAGGGGAGCTTGTGACAATGAGAGATACGCTTCGTGTTACAAGGAGCGCCAAATGTTCGCAGGCCGAAATTTTTGGGAAAGTTTTGAATGGTGCTGAGGAAGGTAGAATGAGACGGCTGGTACCCCACTTTTCAAACAGGAGCATATTCGTCAGTTTTTTCTGCCACTTTGTCTTGAGGTTTAAATATTTTGTTATCGTAGTTAAAACCGACGGCAAGAAGGAAAATGAAGTATTTTATTTCTCGCTGTCCGTTTTAACAGAAAAAAATTATACCTTATATCCATTCCACTGTGTTACAGATTATCATGTAATGATTAGATCAAGAAAATTTGTCCTTTTTTGCATTTAAAATTAATTTGTAATTTACGTACGTGTACTGACCTTAACGAAATGCAGATACTATCCAGGTGTGTTATATCTGTGCGTTGGCATATTACAAACGAATTAGATATACAATGTAAGGTAAACTAGTGTTAATATTCTAGTGTTGTTACACAATCTTCCTATTTTTATACACCCTGAGCGCGACGAAGTGTTACTGTACGTCACTCAATCATTTCAGCCTCTAGCAAGGTGACATGGCCTCAATCTCTAACCATTGTAGCTAGTGTACGTTGTATAATTGCAGTGAACTATGAGCCATCAGATGAGTATATGTAAACCTGCCACAGAGCCAGAGATCTCCAACCATACCTTCTCCCCTCACTGTGCTTCGCCTCATTGCCAGTTCGCCTCAAGGTACCTACCCATCTGGGCCATGGTCGCCATCTTCTTAGGTTTCGGAGAGACAATCCCCAGAATTATCCTTCTGCAGATCTGCACGACCATCACTGGTTGGTGTTTGGGAAGGTCCAGAATAAGCACATCTCCCTTTAGGTATTACGGCTCTACTTGTACGAGGTCTACATAGTCGTTGTTAGCGCTGGTTGTGTCGCGTCCATGCAGTGGCAAGCAATCGAATGTGATGCCGTCTTCAAGCATCGTTGTCTTCACGGTATCACATTACACACCATGCAGACACAGAAGTAACTTCAGGTGTTCCCCAGGGAGTGTATTGGGACCCTTGCTAATCACAATGGATATTAATGGCCTTGTGGACAATATTAATACAGGGTGACGTAAAATATTAGAAAGTATTTGTCTATTGTAGTTTAATAGCACGCCAGAAATGATTCTACTTGTGGTATTGTTGTATTCTAACTCTGAAAATTCTATAGTTCAATCACTGATGTCTTATTTCAGAATAGAAGCACTAACATTGGAACAGCACTTGTTGTTCGTAAATATATTTTAAGCAAATTCTTCACGTATCGTTGTGATGAGATGTTCATTCAGCAACACACGTGGCCAAAAACTGCACCATCAGGAATGTCCGTTTCTTAGTAAGATTACAGTAAAGAACTGAAGTCAAATTTTGGTGAGAAAATTTGGTCATCCTCTGATACAGATTTTGTGTAATGTTTTCCCCATTTTTAACAGGTTGATGAAATCTTGTGAAAGGACCGGATCTCTACATGATTCCAGGAAGGGACAGTCAGAACGAGGAGCCTGAGTTACAAGCCTGGGAATGTGGAACGAAGTGTGAGCCTTTTTCAGTGAGAAGCCCACTACCTCAACAAGACACGCAGCAGAATAACTCAATATGTCACGACAGTCCTCCAAAGGATAAACGTAACCTTTTCCCTCACAAAATTCAACATTGCCAACCTTTGAAGGTCAGGGATATAGAGTGGTGACGTTCTTTTGGAAATCAGATGATTTGGGCCTTTGAAAATGTCAATACGGATCAGACCTGGTTTTAGTGGTGAAGTCTTCCATCTCTGTGGATTCGTCAACAAGCAGAACACGAGTACTAAAAGAAATCAGCTAAATTTCGATTACGCGATAACTCACACAAATCTGAAGGCTGTAAATTCAACTAAATACTTAGGGATTACAATTACAAATAACCTAAATTGGAACGATCACATAGATAATATTGTAGGTAGAGCAAACCAAAGACTGCGATTCATTGGCAGAACACTTAGAAGATGCAACAGGTCTACTAAAGAGACTGCTTACACCACGCTTGTCCGCCCTATTCTGGAGTATTGCTGTGCGGTGTGGGATCCGCACCAGGTGGGACTGACGGATGACATCGAAAAAGTACAAAGAAGGGCAGCTCGTTCTGTATTATCGCGAAATAGGGGAGATAGTGTCACAGACATGATACGTGAATTGGAATGGCAATCATTAAAACAAAGGCGTTTTTCGTTGCGACGGAATCTTCTCATGAAATTTCAATCACCAGTTTTCTCCTCCAATTTCGAAAACATTCTGTTCGCACCCACCTACATAGGGAGAAATGATCATCACGATAAAATAAGAGAAATCAGGGCACGCACAGAAAAATTTAAGTGCTCGTTTTTCCCGCGCGCCGTTCGAGACTGGAACGGTAGAGAAACAGCTTGGAGGTGGTTCACTGAACCCTCTGCCAGGCACTTTATTGTGAATAGCAGAGTAATCACGTAGATGTAGAACAGGCGCCACTGAGCTACTAAGAATCTACACCTTCAACTGGCTGTTCCACCTCAGCAACAAAAAGTCAGTGTTTGGTGCGCAATCAGTGCACAGTGCACTACGGGGTCCATTTTTATTGAGGGATCTGCAACAGCAGAAAGATACAGACAGGTACTGGATCATGAATTTGTAATACCTGCACAATATTGCCGAATGCTCAGAAACTACTGGTTCATGCAGGATGGAGCACGTCCACACCACTCAGTGGACGTTTTAGATTTCGTTCAGGAGATGTTCAGAGATCATATCGTTGCCCTGGACACACAAAAAAATGTTAAAATGTGTGTGAAATCTTATGGGACTTAACTGCTAAGGTCATCAGTCCCTAAGCTTACACACTACTTAACCTAAACTGTCCTAAGGACAAACACACACACACCCATGCCCAAGGGAGGACTCGAACCTCCTGGACACCTTAGCATTCACTAGACATGATGTGGAGTGGCCCACTTACTGACCCGAGCTCAGCCCATATAGTTATTGCTTATGCCGTTATCTGAAGGATAGAGTCTTCCAAGATGCGTGTTCAATACGAAAAGATATTTGTACTGCAGTTTCCAGAGAAATTCGTGCAGTTTAAAATGGTGCTCTTCAGAACTTAATCACGAAATTCAGTTGAAGTTTCTATACACTCATTGCTGACGAAGTAAACCACTTTGAAAACCTTGTGTGTTAAATTTCATGCTGACTGCTATAGTGTAAATATGTTAACACTAATCTATCACACCATATTATGTCGTAATAGACAAAAATTTCTAACATCTTTTTGCGCCCCCCTGTAGTAATCTCAGCTTTTGCAGATGATGTACCTAGCTACAATGAAGTACTGTCAGAAAGAAGCAGCACAAATATTCATTCAGATCTTGATAAGACTCCAAAGTAGTGCAAAGATTAACAACTTGCTTTAAACATACCTAAATGTAAAACTGTACATTTCAGAGAATGAAGAAACGTAGTATCCTATGAGTATAACGTAATTGGTTCACATTTGGAATTGGTCAATTTATAAAAATACCTGGGTCTAACAACCTGTAGGAAAATGAACTGAAATGATCGTATAGTCTGTCATAGGTAAAGCAGGTGGTAGACTGCAGTTCATTGGTAGAATGCAATCAGTCTACAAAAGACACTGCATACGAAACACTCATGCGACTCATCCTGGAATATTGTTCAAGTGTGTGGGACTTGTGCCAGAAAGGACTAACAGGTGGTCTGAAAGAACGGCTGCTCGAATAGTCACAGGTTTGTTCGACCCATAGGAGAGTCACGAAAGAACAGATCTGGCAGACGCTAGAACATACATCCGAAAAGTATACTATGAAAGTCTACTCACAAAGGTTCTAGAACCAACTTTAAGTGATGGATCCACTAATATATTGTAAACCCCTGTGTATTGCTCCCATAGGGACCTCACGACAACGGCTAGATTGGACTGTGTAAAAAACAAAAAAATCGACTCTATAAAAACTTGGACTTAGTACGGGCGCTGATGACCGCTCAGTTCAGCGCCTCACAAACCAAACATCATCATAGGGATCTCACAAACAAAATTAGACTAATTAAAGAGCGCACAGAGACATTTAAGCAATCATTTTTTCCGTGTACCACACGTGAATAGAAAGGGAAAAATCCCTAATAACATTAACAGTGGGACATACCCTCTCGCATGAGTAATAGGGTAAAGAGCTCTGGGCCTTTTTGATTGGTTGAATCGGGGGAGGGGACCAAACAGCAATGTCATCAGTCCCACTTTTTGTTTGTGCAGGTTGCATATATCCTTGGGTGAATAGCTCCATTCCCCCTCCCCTTAACCTATTGTTCCACTAAGTGGTTTGACATCCTGAGGGTTGATTTATGACCCTATGGGGATGACCTATAATTCTCTCTCTCTCTCTCTCTCTCTCTCTCTCTCTCTCTCTCTCTCTCTCTCTCATAGTTACTTCCTGTTTGTGTGAACATCTCTATGAACCAGTGTACAAACACACAGATGGAGGTTTTCATCCCTCCTCAGAATGCTGTGTTCCTATTGGCTACTACTGAATCAGTGAACATACATAAAGCCCACCCAAACTCCGCACTCGCCCTCATTCTGCCATTCTGCTATTGTCTGTGGATGTATCAGACTGTCTGTGCACTTATCGATGTTCTCAGTCTTTGTTTGCTTATGCATTACTCGTTTACGTTACAAGAAGAGATGTTCAGGCAGTGGTGCTAATGGCAAACACCCTAGGTAAGTAGAATTACCTGGTAAGTACATATTCAAATTGATAACTTTTTTCCTCACAGTTCTGTCACAAAGAATTTCGTAGTATTGGATACATATCTTATTGTTTCAGCACATATCCATGAAACAGTTAAACAGCTGGAAGCTGAGAGGCAACAGCAGCAGCAGCAGCATTATAAGTACATATTTTCTTCATCATACTGCTGTTTGTATGTGTAATACATTGTTGTCTGAGGCTTATCCTTTGTTGTAGTTGGTGATTTCGAGGAGCAGGAGCAGGGAGCAATGGAGGTTGTGATTCCTCCCTGTCACAGCTATTGGGTAAGTGTATATTCCGAAAAACTTTTTCTTGGTTTTGTGTGTATTTCTTTTTTTTTATTAAATCAGTATGTTGCTGTTGTAGGTGATTTCAGCAAGCTGGATCGATGTATACAGCGTGTTTTGGGCAAGAATGATTACATGTTAGAATGGGTGGAGTAGATGGAGAGGGACATGCATCGGCATGACGAAGTGCCATAAATGGTGGTGGATATCATGCAGCCAGAGCAATACAAGTAATTTTTTTAATGCACTGACGCTGCTTTCATATAATCAGTGTTCTTCATTGCCTTGCTGTAGTAGCAGTAGCAGCAGCAGCAGCATCCAGTATCTAGAATACTGTACTTAGTTTTTTCGTTATTCTTCTTCCAGCAAGTGTCTCACCACAATACTTTGTGGTGCAGGTACAGGGGGCGGTGAAGAAACAACCAACAAGACGTGGTCCTGTGCTCATCGCACAGGCAGGTAAGACGCCACTCTTTGCTGCCAGGGAAGCCGTGGCAGCTGCAGCCGCAGCCGCCCCCACCACTGCCGCCTCTCCCCCCCACAACAGCACTGTTCTGGCGTCCAAGGACCACTCTCCCTATGCCAACTGGCTCAGGATTGTGGCAACAATCATCTCCACAGCCAGGCTGCTCACTGGGGCCACACACCATCTCCTCCCCCCATATTCTTGCCTAAACCACAAGGTTCATGCACCTCCCTACTCCTCCAAGCAGCCATCGTGTGTGTGTGTGTGTGTGTGTGTGTGTGTGTGTGTGTGTGTGTGTGTGGTTTGAGGTTTTCGGGCGCTAAACAGCGTGGTCATCAGCGCCCAAACGCATAGAAACAGGAATACATGCAGTGAAGGGACGAAGATGGACAGCGAACAAGGAGAACGGCTAAAAGACACAGACCTGACGCAGTTACAAATCCTCACATACAGAGGCAAAGCAAGAGGAGAAGAAACACACTAAAAAAGGAAAGGAAACACAAGGAAAAGAGAACAGCAATCGAAGTGAAACAAGGAGGTAATCGTGACTGGCGGACCTCTTACCTAAAGCCTGGGTGAGCCAGTCACCCAGCAGCACATTAAAATCCTCTCCCTAAAATCCGAGGCAACAAATTGGACAGGACACAAAACCGTAAGACCTTAACCACAGTCGTTGCGTCGTCTTGCAAAATAGAGGACAAATCCGGTGGCAAGGAAACCACCGCCCTCTGGTCAGAGAATAAAGGACAGTCAAGTAAAATGTGGCGGACAGTTATCTGGACGCCACAAGCACTGCAGATTGGGGGGTCCTCCTGCCGGAGTTAAAAACCGTGCGTTAAGGGACTGTGCCCGATGCGGAGGCGAGTGAGGAGAACCTCATCCCGCCTGCATGACTGGTAGGGCGTACGCCATGGCCGCGTGATGGCCTTGACCAAACGCAGCTTATTTTCACCGACTGCCAGCTACTCCTCTTCCCATTGACGCATAACACGAAAACGCAAAAGGGAGGTAACAGCATGGAGGGGGACGGCACATTCAGCAACGTGAGGGAGGGAACATGCATCTTTGGCAGCCACATCCGCCAGTTCATTTACCCTAATACCCACATGCCCCGGCACCCAGCAGAAAGAAACCTCCTTCCCCTGCCGTTGCAGGTGGAATAGGGCATCATGGATGTTCTGGACGACCGTATCTGCTGGGTACAAGTGTTGCATGGTCTGAAGGGCACTCAGGGAGTCAGAACAGATGAGAAACTTAAGACTGGGAACACATCTCATCTGCTCCAATGCCCGCAAGATCGCAAACAATTCGGCATCAAAGATGGTAAACGCTGCAGGAAGCCGTAACTTGACGACTCGATCAGGGAAAACAACAGCACAACCAACAGAGTCCCCCTGTTTAGAGCCATCCGTAAATACTGGTACATGGTTGGCATGCTGGTTTAAAATATCGTAAAATAAGGAGGTAAAAACGCAGGAGTGCAGCTCCTCCGGTACTCTGACAAGTCTAAAAGGACGCTGGGCCTCCGGAGCAACCAGGGAGGCAGGCGGGTAAAACCCTAGAGTTGGGGTGCCACACGCTCCACACCAAGGGACTCAAGCAAATGCTTGGCACGAATCCCAAATGGTCTCGTTGCCCTTGGACGACTGGAAAAGAGACGTTCCGTAGGCGGTCGGGCAACAGTAGGGTATGCAGGGGAGGTAGGACAGGCAAGGAATTGACACACCCGTCGCACCATGAGGAGTTTCCGCCGGATGGCGAGCGGCGGTTCCCCTGCCTCAGCACACAGGCTGGGGATGGGACTGGTACGGAAGGCGCCAGTAGCCAGCCTGATACCCTCATGGTGTACTGCATCAAGAATCTTCAGATACAAAGGCCTCGCTGACCCATACACAGTGCATCCATAGTCAAGACGCGACCGGACGAAAGCCCTATAAAACTGCAGCAGACGCGCCCGATCTGCTCCCCAGGACCGATGGCTCAGACACTTCAAAATATTCAGCGCCTTCAGGGCCCGCACCTTGAGGTCTTTAAGGTGCGGCAACCACGACAACTTGGAATCAAAAGTGAGGCCCAGGAACCTCACAGTGTCTCTAAAAGGAAGAATGGTGTCCCTCAGACGCAATTCAGGGGAGGTAAAAGCACGTCGAGAACGATTAAAATGAACACACACACATTTTTCTGCAGAAAAGGTAAAACCCGTCTTCGCAGTCCATGCCTCTAATCGCTTTATCGTAAGCTGCAGCTGCCGACTAGCAGTGACAAGACTGGAGGAAGAGCAGAAAACAGCAAAATCGTCCACAAACAAGGAGCACTGGGCAGGACTCCGGATAGTGGACGTGATACTGTTAATGGCGACAGCAAAGAGGGTGACACTTAAAACGCTTCCCTGAGGAACACCATTCTCCTGCACGTACAAATCAGATAGCACATTACCAACCCGATATCGAAAGAGGCGGCGGGAAAGAAAGGACCGAATGAAGATGGGGAGATGGCCACGAAAGCCCCACTGATGGAGTTGATTGAGGATAAGGCGGCGCCAAGTAGTGTCATACGCCTTATTAATGTCAAAGAATACACCTAGACAATGCTGGTTACGTAGGAAGGCCTGCTGGATGGCCGCCTCAAGCAGGGTCAAGTTGTCTACAGTTGAATGACATCTCCAAAAGCCACACTGAGAGTGGCTAAGGAGCTGCCTGGTCTCGAGCAGCCAAACCAGGCGACGGTTGACCATGCGTTCCAATGTCTTCCCGACACAGCTCATCAAAGCAATACTCCGATAACCACTGGGATGCATTCGGTCCCTTCCCGGTTTGAGGAGGGGAACCAAAATCGCCTCCCTCCACGAGTCAGGGAACGTGCCGGATGACCATATCATATTAAAACAATTCAGGAGTACGTCCTTGGATGGCAGCAACAAGTGCTGCAGCATGCTGTACAGGATTTGATCATCACCTGGCGCAGTATCATGAGCCACAGACAGCGCCGAATCCAGTTCCCACATTGTGAAGGGGCAGTTGTAGGGTTCAGAATTTGGAGACCGGAAGTCCAAGTGATCCCTCTCGATGGCAGTGCGGTAGCGGCAGAAATCTGGATCACAGTTAACAGTGGCAGTAGATTCGGCAAAATACATGGCCAGTGTCTGGGCAATGTCTCTCGGCGCCGTTTAGTAGACACCCTGATGCAGCAATGCCGTGACAGGTAGTTGGCTGCGTTTCCCGGAAATCCTCCTGATGGCTTCCCATACTTTTGTAGAACTAGTGGAGCGGGAGATGGAGTTCAGGAACGATTGCCATGACAGTCGTTTGCTCTCTTTAATCATTCGCCGCGCCTTGGCCCTTGCCACCCGTAAGGCCGCAAGATTGTCAGCTGAGGGACAGCACTTGATGCGGCGCAGAGCTGCACGGCGGGCTCGGATGGCTGAGCGGCACTCAGTGGTCCACCAAGGGACAGGGCGCCTCTTGGGATGACTTGAGGACCGTGGGATCGACAATTCAGCAGCATGGGAGATCACGGCTGTAACATGGTCGACCCATTCGTGGACGCTGGCACGGTGTTCCAAAACAGCTAAATCGCTGAAAAGTGTCCAGTCAGCTCTGCAGAGGTGCCACCTGGGAGGCACTGGTAATGCCTCAGTCTCATCCAGGAGGCGAATCCAAAGGGGGAAGTGGTCATTAGAATGGAGGTCAGCGGCAACCTCCCACAGAACAGAATCCGCGAGTGCTGGAGAGCAAAAGGAAAGGTCAATGGCTGACGACGACCCAGAAGCAGTACAGAAATGAGTGGGAGCACCAGAGTTGAGGATGCACAGTTCTTCGGATGCCATGAGGCTTTCCAGAATGCGACCCCTGGGGCAAGTAGTCGTAGAGCCCCATAAGACATTATGAGCATTGAAGTCCCCCAGAAGGAGAAATGGGCGGGGGAGTTGGGTAATAAGGTCTGTGAGAGCCTCAGTCTATTGCATCCTGAGGCGGTAAGTAAACGGAACAAATTGTGAGCCTCCACCCCACAAGAAGGTCAACTGCAACTGCTTGCAAGTCCGTAACGAGAGGGAGCTTAGATGAGTGGTGCATGTCATGGACAAAAACCGCAACACCACCCTTTGCCCTTTCCCCCATCAGATCATCTTTTCGATACACGGTATAGCCCCATAAAGGAGGAGCATCAGTGGCCCGGAAATGTCTCTTGGAGACATAAGCACAAGGGGCACTCTCGTACAAGGAGTTGTAATTCGGCCACATGCTTCCTGAACCCATTCAGGTTCCACTGTAATATGGGAGCCAGTGATCAGGGTGGCTGAATTTTCATCCTGCCCCTGTGCTTTGGAGGAGAGCCCGTACTGGCTGGAGATTTATTCCTGGGGCGAGAAGATCGCCCCCGGTCGACATCAATGTCCATCAGCTCCGATGGCGACCCAAGGGAGATGTCAGATAGTACGATGGCATCGTCATCGGACTGACCCTGACTAGTCTCCTCAGGTGACAAAACCTTCACCTTCGGCGTCTTCGTCTTGGGGGGGCTTATAATGCAGAACCTCGTCAACAGTTGGAGCTTTACTCGCCTGGGCAGAAGGTGCCATATGGGGAGGTGCAGGAAGTACCCCAATGTCATCAACCACGGCCTTGTCCGACGTTGTGGGGAGAACTGCAGGTTGCAAAACAACTGCAGCAGCACAAGTGCACTGGCAAATGCAGGTATTAGTGCTGACACTAGCAACCTCCGTTTGTGTAGCAACAGTGGCCAACTGTACCGGTTTCTGCAGAGTGGAAGCGAAAGATATTGTAAACACAGGAGGCTGCATGGCCTTAAATAGCTTCTTGGCCTCACCATAGGGGATGCGCTTAGATGTTTTGATCTCCTGTATCTTCCGTTCCTCGAGATAGATGGGGCAGACAGGGTGACTCCCAGAGCAATTCACGCACTTCACAGGCGATGAACAATCGGCTCCTTCATGGGCAGGCTGACCACATTTACCACAAGTGGCTATCCCATTGCACCCCAACGTAGTATGCCCAAAGCGCTGACATTTAAAACAGCGTATTGGGTTGGGGAAATATGGCCGTACTGGCAAACGTAAGAAACCCGCTTTAACATGCTCTGGGAGTCTCGGGCAATTGAACGTGAGAATAAACGAGTCGGATTTGACTAGGTCCCCATCGACTCGTTTCATAATATGCTGCACGTCGACAATACCTTCGTCAGCCCACTCAGATTTCAACTCGTCCTTGGGGATATCCACCAAGTCCCTACATGTCACAACACCCTTACTATAGTTCAAAGTGGGGTGGAGCTCGGCCTCGATAGCGTACTCTCCGAGACAGGTTGCTTTCCTAAGAGAAGTGACTTGACGGGAACTAGAAGTTTCAACTAACAGAGTCCCATTGCGCAGACGCTTCACAGATTTCAGTGTTCCTGCAATTCCCTCAAGACCCTTGTGGATGTAAAAGGGAGAAACTCTCTCAAAGCTACCTTCCTTCCGTTTGACAATCAAAAACACATTCTGGATATCAGCATGTGCTCTGTTACGACAGTCTGATAAATCTCTAGTAACACCAGGCGCTGGAGGACTCCCAGCACGAAGTCGCTTTTTCGATTGGGTGTGTTTTCCTACCAGTGGCCCACCCAATCCACTGGTAGGGGGAAACGTAGAGGTCGAAGGGTCCATTGTGGTCCCACGAGCAGCTAGGGAACTAAAGGTCCGCTCAGACAGAGCCCCGCGTGCCTGAGTAAGCCTTATACAACTGGGGTGCTGCAGGTGCCCCAGAGGTTGCCCGCTTGCAACTGTTCCACCCCAACAGCCACGCATCTTATAGGCGCGCAGCACACCGTAAGATTGAGGGGTTTTTATAGAGGTTTACCTTCCTCGCAATCCAGGCGGTCAAGCCAAGATTACCATTCCCCGCAGCACACAACATTCCACCGCTGCGCCATGCGGTGGTCGCTGAAGCATGTCCGGGGTTTACGGTGAAAGGAGACTGGCGGCGCTGACCAGTCCCCAGCTCAGGACCCCGGGGTCGCCAAGCCCGTACTCAGCAAATGAATGCTGAGCCCCTGGGGGGAGCAGCCATCGTCATTACTGCAGCCAGATACAGCATCGTTGTCATCGTTCAGTTGGAGTCATAGTAACAGTAGCTATCCTGTGGCTTGCAGATTTCTCTCCCCTGTCCTTTTGTTTAAGAATATCAGATTAGTAAAGTCACACTGCAATTAGAATATTCAGTGATTGTGAACGCCTTGGAGGAGCGAATTTTCTTCATTAGTATCAAGAACTGTCACACATACTTCCCCCCCCCCCCCCCAAAAAAAAACAGACCTCTGTCATTGAAGAGACAAGCCTTCACAATCTTTGGAGGGAAAATGGCGTGATATCACAGAGCACATCGATCACCAAGTGTTTCTGAGAGTCCGTTCGCGTGCTACATTGGACTGGTTTTCAGAGATGGAAGTTACAGAGTCAACTAAAGCACTCATCCACATACTACACCTTGACACCCATAAACATGTCTATGACCCAGTAAATGGAGGGTTCAGCTATATCCACCTTCCTAAGGATATAGCTGATAAGAAGGCATGAATTAATCTGAACAATGAGCACGATGGGGCTTGTTTTACATGGTCAGTCATGGCTAGTGAAAGGAATTACATTGAAATTTCTTTCAATAAGATAGATACCTTATATTCATAAGTGTTATAACTTTGACAGTATAGAGTTCCCTGTCAATATCCAGGACATGCTTAAATTTGAGGCACAGAATACTGGAGTATTGGTTCATGTTTATGGTCTGAAGAAATGAGTCAGATGATCTGAACAGCATATAGTCGTAGGACCCATTTCTCAAAATTTGCTGGTGAGCGTAACATGCATGTGCAATGCTGCTATTCTGTGATGAAGACACATCATTATGATTCGATTAGGCACATGTTCCAACTCATTTACTCCCAAGTTAGTAAAAATAGTGGTAAACAGCATATTTGCTTAATGTGTATTAATGCTTTTTGCTCAGACAAGTTATTAGCAAAGCATTTAGATTATAGCGCTTCCAAAGACCTGGTATGTATTGTTAACCTACTGAGGAAAATAAATTCATAACGTTTAAGGTGCTCACCATCAGAAGCGGTGTATGCCGACTTTCAATGCCACCTCGCTCCTGTGACCCGATGTGAAGGGGTCACTACAGCCTCACAAAAAACATGTACAATATGCAGCAGCAGCATATCAAGTGTTACCATCCTATGATTAGAGTCTTAACCAATACCGATTTTATGTCGAGGATAATCCTGTGGTTTGGCTTCTCACTGAGCATGAAATGTACCCATGACCAAATCCAAGGAGAACGAAGATTTGTGCATGCAGGGGTTGACTGCCATATTTATGGGCTGCCATTACACAGAGAAGCGGAAAGTCCTCAGAGGGGCCATTGTCATCTTAGGGGGAAGATCCGTGGCGCAGTTCACAATACATGTAACTTGAGGTATCAATTACCACGACCTATACCCGTTTTCTTTTATTATTTAAGCGCGTATGATGCTCGCTTTCTTGCTGAGCACTTGGCTCATTTCGGTATGGAGAAAGATCAGGCCATTGTCCTACCTGAGACTGTCGAGAAATATTTCATTCTCCAGACAAATTACGCCAAGAATAACGCTTCAATTCCACGACTCGCTATGTTTTACAGAGGCCTCACTCTAGAACTTGTTAAACTCTGCTTCAAGATGATATGCACATCACTCGAGCTGCATTTCCCAATGAGAAAAAGTTTCAACATGTGACTAGGAAAGGGGTCTTCCATATGAATATCTTGATAGTATGGCAAAATTCGACGAAACCAGACTATCTGACATAACTGCATTCTCCAGTGACCTTACAGGCTATGCCATAATGGATGCAGAGTTAGATTATGCTGTGAATGTCTGGTGGAAATTCAACACCTACTCCTTAGGAGAGAATGCGTAGCTTTACATGGACACCGATGTACGCTTGCTCGTGAATGTTTCACAGAAATTCCAGAATCTATCAATGACCACAAATTCTTGGATCCCACCTTTTATTACACAGGACCTGGGCTGTCTAGGGACGCTATGCTCAAGAAAACGAAGTTGACAGATGCTGACATGCTTCTTTTCTTTGATGAGGTATCCATGGAGGAGTTTGTCAGTATGTCCAAAATCAAGCCAAGGCAAATAACCCACGGATGGGTGACATGTTCATGCATACCTTGACTCGAGTTACACCATGTTCTTGGATGGCAAAGATCGAGGGTTTGGCGGCTGATTCTGATGTGTGGGATATGTGGTGGAGGCAGAACTCGCATACACTATTAGAATGCATGAGGCACACCCTGATTTGCCACTGTTCTGGAGCAACTAGTTCCACAAGGAGGCTCCAACCTAAAACTGATGACAATCTGGAAGCAAGCGAAAAACATTACGCTAGTAAATAATCTCCTGCAGTGTCTCAGATTGGGACAGGGCTGGTTTATTCACCTAGGCTACCTCCTTCAAGGTATTCCCCCGGCTGATTGGTTTGAGTATGAAATATAGGTTCTGCGATGTGACTTTGACAAAGATTTTTTAAATTACTGATTAATTCAGTTTTTGGCAAAACACTGGAGAATCGGAGGGAACATCGTTAAATATTGATCAGAACTCAGTGGTGGGCTGAGTGCTGGGGCATAAGAAAATGCTTTGCCAGACCTAATTTTAAATGGTTCACAATATTCACTGAGAACTTTGTTGGTGTGGAGATGGGAAAGGTTGCAGTAGAGTTCACAAAACCTATCTATCTGGGGATGTGCATACTATACCTATCCAAACTCTACATGTACAACTTTCGTTATGAGTTTGTGAAACTTCATTTCACTGACCGTCAGTTACTTTATATGGATAAAGATAACTTCATCTGTAAGATGAAGAACTGCAACCCATATGAAGTAATGAGGTGCCACAGTGAATAACTAGATCTCCTTCACACATAGTCAATAATCCTCACAGTATTATTCCACAGAACAATTATTAGCCTAATGATTGCCGATTGTGGAATTTGTAGGTCTGCGAACAAAAATGTATGCACATTCCACATTGGAGGGTGCCACCTGGAGGCAGGCTATGGGTGTGTGTAGCATGATATTGTGAGGCTTCTCTATCAGACACTATTTGCAGTGCTGCACAGCGGTGTTCCATTCCAGCTGCGGCATATGATGTGGCAAACTGGTATTCGACCAAGAGGACGCAAGGTATACACTGTGCTGCAATCTAAAGACAGCGTGTTGTCTCATAATGATTACAAGGTCATTTGATATGATGGGATTGAAACTCTCCTGTACTCACACAGTTCACTTGTCGAGAGAGAGAGGGGAGTGGGGGACTGAATGAGAGACTTACAATGGATGTAAATGTCACAGAAGAGTATTACGTTTTTGGCATAGAGTGTGAGTGCAAGCATTTATTTATACAAACCATGTGTGTGAGGAATATGTACTGTATACACTTGTAAATATGTGCACAGATATATATCTATATACTGAACAGTTCATCAGAATTGGTGTTGTGTAATAATCGTATAGCTGGTACTATTGGGGCTGTTGTAGTGAAAGAATGAAACCATCTCCGTGTCAGTTTTTAGTGTACATTTACTCGTATATAACTGAAAATTGTAAATGTTTCGAATGGTGAATTTTCTTTTTGTTATTGTGTAAAAAAGCATCTCTGTACAGAATATTAGAACCAAATTGTATCTCAAGAATCAAACTGTATATGTGAGAACTGAATAAAAATGAATTCATTACCATATACCTTTACTGTTGTTTACAGAAAAACCGATCCCTGTAGTATATATAAAGGATGTACAGGACACATGACGTTAGTTTTGAACATTAAGGGGAACTTCAACATGGAAGATAACAAAATAATCTAATTTCCTTTACCAGGTCTTTTATAGAAAACGACTGAAGTTTATTTAGTAAAGTTCCTCGGAAAACTTCAAAGCCTAATTTATCTGCAAACTTGTAAAAAAATTAATAACATGTTCCAGGTTATTTTTAACGGTGTTTGCGAGCGCGTTTAACTACGGAGCAGAACTCAGCGTCAGCCATTTTAGCGGTACGTATCAACAGCACGACAATCAGAACACAGTTATCGGTTACGGATACTGCGTTTGGATACGATTTTTGAAATAAAAACTACATAGCTAAAGTATGATTAAGAAAAAGGTTGACGGCCGTTAATACATTAGAATATCTTAGTTTCATTTACAGTTAACATAAGCAGGACCTACTTCCAAGAGCGTAACACCACCAGTGTACGTGTGCTACCGCAGCTGACAAATCACCGGGTTAATGTTTACATCAGGTTCATTTTTATGACAACCAAGTACAATATAGTCACGTGAAAAGCCATGCTGGCTGAGAGAAGTGGGTAGACACCGACCTCTGGAGGTCAATGTGTGGTGTGGTCTCTTCGAGAATCGTATTATTGTTTCCTATCTTAATGATGATGAGACTCCAAATAGCCACTAGTATCTACAGTACAGCTCATAACAGATATCATGCCGTAGTTATTGGGAGACATTCCACCGAAGATACTAATAGGACGGATGCTTCCCCCATCCCCCGCGCAGATAATAGCAGACGGCTTTAACAGAACGTTTGGAGGTCGTTAAATCGCTCGTTCGGGAAACACAGAACGGCACGCTCAGCAGATTTATCACCTCTGGACTTTTACCGGTGAGGGAAATTTAAAACAGGGCACCAAATGCAGTGTAACAATGGCCAATCCAGTTGAAATCGCTGTATAGCATGTATCATTGCCTTAGGTCAATATTTTGAGAAATGAAATGAAATGATCGTATGGCACTGTTGGCCGGAGCCGGCCGAAATGGCCGAGCTGTTCTAGGCGCTACAGTCTGGAGCCGCGCGACCGCTACGGTAGCAGGTTCGAATCCTGCCTCGGCCATGGATGTGTGTGATGTCCTTAGGTTAGTTAGGTTTAGTAGTTCTAAGTTCTAGGGGACTGATGACCTCAGCAGTCAAGTCCCATAGTGTTCAGAGCCATTTGAGCCATTGTTGGCCGGGACGTCCCGTCCGGGTTTAGCACTTCATAGGACTGCCGCAATAACAAACACACGAACCACACCTGACCAACGTGTTCGGTTGTATTTGACAGAACAGGGCATACGTTTAGAAGACCTCTTTGCTGATGGTGGACAATGATTGGTTGCACTGTTACCTTGTTTCTGTTCGATCAAGTTCCAAACATGCCATGTCGCCGAAGCCCCTCCGAAGGACGTCGCGCTTCCTCAGAATGAAGTATACTAGTATCGCCTAAGATCAAAATTCGACCAATTTTGTCGATGTCATAAAAATATAACTGCGCAAAACATTGTGATCGACCTTACGAAGAAGTCATTGGACCTTATCTATGACAAAAATGTGTATCTTAAAATGATACTCCACGTAAAACTTGCCGAAATTTTAGTCTCAGAGCTGAACATAGCAAATAAAGCACCGTGGCGACGAAATATTACTGAAATAAATCTTCGATTTCTCTTTAATTGTTCGATCATTTAAAGTGAGTGCTTGATACAGTTTGTCGAAAAATAAATTTTGTGTTAACGGTGGCAAATCAGCTTTTGCCTACTGACAACATAATGTGAATGCCGTTGTACCGCTTAAAGTAACCTTAGATGCGAAATATTCTGCATTACAGAATCCGCTTTATTAATTCGTCAAACCAAATTATAACTCTTAAAATTATTTGGAAGTTTGCTCGGGCACATTTAAATACACTCCTGGAAATGGAAAAAAGAACACATTGACACCGGTGTGTCAGACCCACCATACTTGCTCCGGACACTGCGAGAGGGCTGTACAAGCAATGATCACACGCACGGCACAGCGGACACACCAGGAACCGCGGTGTTGGCCGTCGAATGGCGCTAGCTGAGCAGCATTTGTGCACAGCCGCCGTCAGTGTCAGCCAGTTTACCGTGGCATACGGAGCTCCATCGCAGTCTTTAACACTGGTAGCATGCCGCGACAGCGTGGACGTGAACCGTATGTGCAGTTGACGGACTTTGAGCGAGGGCGTACAGTGGGCATGCGGGAGGCCGAGTGGACGTACCGCCGAATTGCTCAACACGTGGGGCGTGAGGTCTCCACAGTACATCGATGTTGTCGCCAGTGGTCGGCGGAAGGTGCACGTTCCCGTCGACCTGGGACCGGACCACAGCGACGCACGGATGCACGCCAAGACCGTAGGATCCTACGCAGTGCCGTAGGGGACCGCACCGCCACTTCCCAGCAAATTAGGGACACTGTTGCTCCTGGGGTATCGGCGAGGACCATTCGCAACCGTCTCCATGAAGCTGGGCTACGGTCCTGCACACCGTTAAGCCGTCTTCCGCTCACGCCCCAACATCGTGCAGCCCGCCTCCAGTGGTGTCGCGACAGGCGTGAATGGAGGGACGAATGGAGACGTGTCGTCTTCAGCGATGAGATTCGCTTCTGCCTTGGTGCCAATGATGGTCGTTTGCGTGTTTGGCGCCGTGCAGGTGAGCGCCACAATCAGGACTGCATACGACCGAGGCACACAGGGCCAACACCCGGCATCATGGTGTGGGGAGTGATCTCCTACACTGGCCGTACACCACTGGTGATCGTCGAGGGGACACTGAATAGTGCACGGTACATCCAAACCGTCATCGAACCCATCGTTCTACCATTCCTAGACCGGCAAGGGAACTTGCTGTTCCAACAGGACAATGCACGTCCGCATGTATCCCGTGCCACCCAACGTGCTCTAGAAGGTGTAAGTCAACTACCCTGGCCAGCAAGATCTCCGGATCTGTCCCCCATTGAGCATGTTCGGGACTGGATGAAGCGTCGTCTCACGCGGTCTGCACGTCCAGCACGAACGCTGGTCCAACTGAGGCGCCAGGTGGAAATGGCATGGCAAGCCGTTCCACAGGACTACATCCAGCATCTCTACGATCGTCTCCATGGGAGAATAGCAGCCTGCATTGCTGCGAAAGGTGGATATACACTGTACTAGTGCCGACATTGTGCATGATCTGTTGCCTGTGTCTATGTGCCTGTGGTTCTGTCAGTGTGATCATGTGATGTATCTGACCCCAGGAATGTGTCAATAAAGTTTCCCCTTCCTGGGACAATGAATTCACGGTGTTCTTATTTCAATTTCCAGGAGTGTATATTTTCAAAACTACAATAGAATCCTCATCAATGTCCGCACTACTTCTATTTCTTTGTCTACGCAAAAATTGCCTGTCTCGCTCTTTGTCTTTCAGTACGAACAGTTAGTGTTACTCTTCGAGGCATAGACTGAAACGGATATAATAAGGGAAGTCGTAGCTATTCAAAATGAAGAAATTGAGAATTAGGCGGCAAACGAACACAAAGTTACTTCCATGTACTCTTAGGCAAAGAAAGGCTAAAAACCGACGCCAATAAACAAACTTATGCACAGACTCTTTTTTCCTCGAAGGCTTCGTGACTAAGACGTTTTGTTTTTCACTGCAGATAACATCAACGACCTAGAGTTGCGGCATCGTAGCTGCGCGGTATGCAAACGGACCATCTGAAACATTTGAACATGAATGTCCGTAGAATCCGATTTCACGAAACGTTCATACTTTTGTGGGTCATTTCTACCATAGCTCCTTATCGGTGCGTGTGGCAGAAGTTGCAGCAGTGTGACACACAGAAGAAAGCTTTTCTTCAGGTGTGTAGACTGAGGTGACGAGTCATGGGGATAGCGAAATGTACGTACACAGATGGCGGTAGCTTCGCGTACATAAGGTACTAAAGGGCAGTGCGATGGATGAGCTGTCGTTAGCACTAAATTGATTCACGTGAAAAGGTTTCCGACGTGATAATGGCCACACGACGCGAAATAACTGACTTTGGACGTGGTATAGTAGTTTGAGTAGATGCATGGGACATCCCATTTCGGAAATCTTTAGGGAATTCAGTATTCCGAGATACACAGTGTCAAGACTGTGTCGATATTACCAAATTTCAGACATTACCTCTCACCAAGGACAACGTAGTGGCCGACAGCCATCACTTAATGACTGAGAGCAGCGGCTTATGCGTAGAGTTATGAGTGCTAACAAACACTGCGTGAAATAATCGCAGAAATCAATGTGGGACGTTCGACGAACATATCCTTAGGATAGTGCGGCGAAATATGGCGTTAATGGGCTATAGCAGCAGGCGGCCGGCACTGGTGCCCCTGCTAACAGCACGACATCGTCTGCAGCGCCTCTCCTGGGCTTGTGACCGTATCGCACCGTGGACGACTTGAAAACCGTGATGAGTCCCTATTTCAGTTGGTAAGATGTACCCAGGTTGTCAACAAGACGCTGTGTAAGCTTATGGTGGCTCCATAAAGCTGTAGGATGTGTTTGCATGGAATTGGTTATGTTCAGCTACTTCGAGACCACTTGGAGCCATTCACGGGCTTGTTCCCCAACAATGGAATTTTTATGGATGACACTGCCCTATGTCACTGGGCCACAATTGTTCGTGGCTGGTCTGAACAACATTCTGGACAATACAAGCAAATGATTTGACCACACAGATCTGCCAACAAGAATCCCATTGAACATTTATGAGACATAATTGAGAGTCAGCTCGTGCACAAAATCTGCACGTGCAACACTTCCCCGCAATTGTGGACGGCTATAAAGAGAGCAGGGCTCAATGTTTCTGCAGGGAACTTTCAACGACTTGATGAGTCCATGACACACAGATTTACTACGCTGGAAAACATAAGTCCTACACTATATTGGGAGATATCCCATAGCTTCTCTCACCTCAGTGTACGTCTGCTTCCTTTTACCTCTCTTGACAACTAAGCAAACACACACTTTTTGTACACAAAGTTTCTTTAGAATTATACAAATTTCATTGGCCTCCTTGTATAACTAATAATGTAAACGGGTACTCCAATTATCGATGTCCACATATTATCATAATGATCTGCTCTTCATATCTTATAAATAAACTAAGTGCTGTAGCATAATCTATGTACTACTTAGCCCTGTTTACATTTAGTATTCTAGTGCACTTCGTTTATATCTGTGATGAGGTCACACCTCCATTAAATATGACACTACCGTCATCACGTGACAAGCCTCACCCCCCTTTAACTCCACCCTTCCCCTCTCCTAACCTCCCCTCCCACCTCCCTCTTCCTGCTCATCCCCTCCCCTCTGGCTAATCAAACCACTCTATTAAAACGAGGCAGCCAATCACAGCTTAGTGTTTAAGTGGGCATTAACATGGAAAAATCTATCATAATGTAGCCATCTTCCCTCCACCCCCCCTCCCCCCACCATCCAACCATGGAGTTCACAGTTCTTTCGTGTGCTCGTGTGTGCGGGGCACCGAGCTATTGCAGCCAATGCTTCTTCCCTCGCTGCATTTCCTTCACCTTGCCCTCCCTCCCACCCTCTCCTCGTTCCTTCCGTGCTGCCCCCTCCTTTCCCTCTCTCGGCTTTCTGATTTATGTCGAACTGGTTATCCACCTGGTTTCCTGTATTGGTTGCAATTTTGTTTCCTTTGCCTGTTCTTTCAACCTTTTTTGGCGTTTAGGTCCCCACTTGAGCTTTGACCCCCAATTCAAAATTTCCTCTTTCTAGTGTGAGCCATTTGGCGAAGAACTCACTCCCTAGCATCTATGGTGTGGATTCCTCTCCCCCCTTCCTTCTCCTCTCCCTTCCCCACTGCAGACCCCTTCCACCCTGATAGGTCACGAGCACTTGTAGCCAGTCTGTGTGGTGGGACTGTTGTGTACCCATATGGCTGAGCCCCCTGACAACACAGGGATCACACTACTGACACTTGAGCTGTTCCCTCATGTATGCCAAGGAGTGGTTGCTTGTCTTCTTTGAGCATCAGAACTCCCGGCAACAGCCTCTGTGCCAGGCAGCCCTTGATGTGGCTGGGTGGCGTCCATGGGGAGAGCCCCTGGTAGGAGCAGGTGGTGCCAGGGCGGATGCTTGACGCATGAAGCGTATCAAGCTGCAAAAATCTGGCCTTTCTCAAATGGCCTGATGGTGAAGGATCATTGAATGCTGCTTCGTATGATCCGGCTACACCATGGGAGGAGGCCAGGCACACTGTCTTGGGATGAAACACTTTCCCCATTACCACGTCTGTTCTAAAAAGGATGGGGACACATTCACTGCCATAAAGCCATTGCTTTTTGTAGAGAATATCGAGGACAAGTTTGGTTAAGTGGAGTATCTTAGTAAGATGCGATCGGGCTCCCTGTTGATCAAAGCTGCTTCTGCCATCCAATCCGCAGCTCTTCATGCTTGTGATCGTCTTGGCAATGTCCCAGTGTCTATTACTCCTCACCAACCTCTGAATATGGTTTAGAGAGTGATTTTTCATAGGGATCTCACCCCATAAACAGATGAGGAACTCCAGGCTAATCTGGAGAGGTGTGGCGTTCATTTTCTTCGACATTTGCAGAAGGGTCACAAAGACAACCGGACTGATACTGGCGCTTTCATTCTGGCTTTCAAAGGGGATACCCTCCAGGAGAAAGTCAAGATTGTGTGCTACAGATGTGATGTGAAGCCATACATCCATCTACATATGCAGTGCTTTAGGTGTTTGAGTTTTGAGCATATGTCTTCCCACTGTACAGCAGACTGTCTGTGTGGTGACTGTGGACACCCACTCCATGAGGGAAGCTCCTGTGCTCCGCCCATGAGGGAAGCTCCTGTGCTCCGCCACCTGCGTGTCAATTGTGCTGACAACCACTCTCTTCGCTCGCTGGATTGCCTAGCTTAAAATAGAGAAAAGGAAACCCAAGAATACGAGTCCCTGGATCACCTGTCTTATGCTGAGGCTCGCCAAAAGTATGAGAGACTCCATTCAGTGTCACTGTCTTCAACTTTTGCTCCTATTACTTCATTTCCTCCTCCTACCTCTTCCTTACCCCAGCCCCATCACCCTCTCCCTTCCCCATTGTCTGAAGTTCCCATGACCTGTCCAGTAGCCACTCCTCCTCTCTGGCCAAAGAAGTTCCCCCTTCCTTGGCACCTGCCAATGATTGGACTCCCTGCCGAGACTCCTCTCCAGCATGTCTCAGGCCAGAAGACTCCTACCACCACCTGGCCACAAGACGCACTATCAGTGCGCCCCAAGGTCGTCACTCTCCTTCGGTTCCAGATATTGCAGAAGTCTGTACTCTCCTTTTGCCCTACCGTCCTCCACCTCTGAAAGAGCAGAAGAAGAAACTTAAATTCCAAGACAAGGCCGCCCCCCCCCCCTGGTGCCCCCGGAGGTGCCATCTCCCCCCCCCCCCCCCCGGCAACCTGAGCCTGATATCTTATTTATAGACGTCATCCCATCCTTATCAGTGATGACTACTGACAGAGTGACATGACCTTATCTCAGCTTCTTTTAGTCTAACCTGGACACTCACCACACAATCATCCAGTGGAATTTCGACGGATACTATTGTCACTTACCGGAAATGAAACGTCTTGTCTCCTCCTATACTGCATTCTGTCTTGTTCTTCAAGAAACGCATTTCTGTAATGACCACTCTCCACCATTTCGTGGTTATCATGCGTTCTGTTGGAAATGTGCTGACCCTGGGGTAGCATCTCGTGGGGTCTGCACTTTGGTTCGCTCTTATGCCATTAGTGACTGGATAACCTATGTACCGACTTGGAAGCAATAGTAGTTTGAGAGCAAACGACTCTGGCAATTACCATTTGCAAGTCTACATCCTTTCAGGTAGGCCACTTCCTTACACTGAACTGTCTACCTTAATCCTTTAACTCCTACCCCCATTTCTTCTCCTTGGGGACTTCAATGCCCACCACCCACTGTGGGGGCGTGTCACTTCAATGGATAGGGATATCCTAGGTGACCAACTTATTATGGACCGTAACTTGTCTCTCCTCAGCGATGGTTCTCCTTCCCACTTCAGTGTTGCTCATAGCATTTTCTCTGCTATCGATCTCACGATCTCCTTCCCTGCCCTCATGGCTTCCCTACATTGGTCATCCACTGATGACCTTTGTGACAGTGACAACTTTCTGGTGATTCTATCATTCCCCTGCTGCTGCCAGGCAGACAGATCCCCACGTTGGGCATTCCACAGGGCCAGTTGGCCTTTATATACATCTGCTGTGCACTTCGACACCTCTCTCTCGAATTCCATTGATGTAGTCGTGCATGGTGTCTCTGCCACTATTCTTCATGCTGCTCGCACTGCTGTCCTCCTATCCGCAGGCCCCCCTCATCTCGACCAGTGCTGTGATGGACCAAGGATGTCACAGCCACTGTTCAGGACCTCCGACAGCCACTGCAACGATTTAAGTGACACCTTTCACAGATCAGCCTCCTCCCTATTAAGCGTTTCCATGATAAGGCTCGTTACCTTATTAAAGGGAGTAAAAAGGAATGCTGGGAGTGCGGGGCAGCCACGCGGTCTCGGGCGCCTTGCCACAGTTTGGGCGGCTCCCCCATCGGAGGTTCGAGTCTTCCCTTGGGCATGTGTGCGTGTGTGTGTGTGTGTGTGTGTGTGTGTGTGTCGTCCTTAGCATAAGGTAGTTTAAGCTAGATTAAGTAGTGTGTAAGCCTGGGTACTGATGACCTCAACACTTTGGTCCCATAGGAATTACCACAAATTTCCACCCTGGGATGTATGCACCATCGCATGTTTGATCCAAGCTCCATAGCCTCCTTGGCTGCCAGCGACAGTCAACTGTCCAGGGTCTTAACCTCCAAGCTGCTTTATGCACTGATCCATTGGTTCTTGCGGAACACCTCACGACATACTTTCCGATGGCATCAGCATCCTCTTCCTACCCTACTTCCTTTCTCAGGCAGAAATGCAGAGTTGAAGAGACCCTTTCTGACCCATCCTGCACCATGCTGAGCACTATATGAACCCTTCGCTGAATGGATATTGTTCCACGTTCTTAGCTGTTCATGAGACATGGCCCCAGGCCCGGATTCCATCCACAACCAGATGATCCAACACTTGGACGTTCCCAAGAGGCAACATATCATCAGTGTCTTCAACTGCATGTGGCTCACAGGTGCTTTTCCTTCCCAATGGCAAGACAGTATAGTTATCCCCGTCCTTAATCCCAGGAAGAACCTAACGTCTCTAGACAGCTACTGCTCAGTTAGCCTGACGAATGTACTATGTAAACTGCTCGAAATTATGGTCAGCTTCAGATTGTTGGATACTCGAATCTCAGGGCCTTTTGTCTCTGTATCAGTGTGGCTTCCAGGCAGGACGACCTCCAACTGACCATTTACTCTGATTGGAATTAGCCATCCGACAGGCTTTTGCTCACTGCCAGCACCTTGTTCTGGTCTTCTTTGACCTACATAATGCGTAGGACATGGCTTGGCGCCATCACATTTTAGTTACCCTCCATGACTGGGGCTTCCATGGTCCCCTTCCGATTTTTATCCACGAGTTTTTATCTCGCCGTATCTTCTGGGTTCGAGTTGTCACTTCAGCGTCCCTCTAATTCAGGAGAACGGTATACCACAGGGTTCTATGCTAAGTGTCACACTCTTCCTCATTGCCATCAATGGGCTTGTGGCCTCTGTTGGGCCCCTGGTTACACCGGCGTTGTACGTCGTCGATTTTTGCATCTGGTGCAGCTCCCCCTCAGTAGCATCTGCTGAGCGCTGGCTCCAAGGCGCCATCCAATGGGCCTCTGCCTGGACCACCTCACATGGCTTTCAGTTTTCTCCCTCCAAAACGCGGGTTATGCATTTTTGTTCTCGACCCATAGTACACCGCAATCCTGAACTTTATTTAGGCGACCAGTTCCTCGATGTTGTAGCACAGTCCCGTTTCTTGGGCCTTACTTCTGCTAACAAGCTGATATACATTCGCCGCCTAAAGACTACATGCATGCGGAAGCCTAATGCTCTCTGCCTCCTGGCCCACACATCTTGGGGTGCAGACCTTTCCACTCTTCTCTATCTTCACCATGCGCTGGTCTTGTCCAGACTAGATTATGGCAGTCAAGTTTATGGCTAAGCAGCTACTTCCACTTTTAAACTGCTTGGCGCTGTCCATCATTGTGGGGTACGTCTGGCTATTGGTACCTTTCGCACTAGTGCTGTTTATAATCTCCTCACAGAAGTGGAGATTCCCCTCTACACATACAATAGAACCAACTCGTGGTTTCTTATGCAATCGCCAATGACCAATTTCCTGACCATAGTGTGTACCCTGTGCTCTTTGCCAATGAGGGATGTCTTCCTCCTGACACCCACCCATGGGTGGGATTGCCGGCTGGCATGCGTCTCACTTCCCACTGTCGGGATCTCCATCACCACCCACTGGAATGCACCCCATGTTTTCCTCCCATAGCCCCCCTTGGATGGTGCCTAGATCACGGTCGAGGACCAATCTATTCCAGGTTCCTAAGATCTCTGTCGCTCCTATGGTTTTCCAGCGTCTTGAATGCGCCATCCTCGCAAAGTTCCAGAGTGCCACCATCGTTTACACTAGTGTTTCAGTCGTTAAGGTGGGATACGCCTTCACATCTCCTACTGGCTTAGAACATCATTTATTGCCGAGATCATGTAGTGTGTTCACAGCTTCTAGCCATTCACAGAGCCTTCCTTTTTGTTTCTTAGGCCTCACTCCACAGTGTTTTAATTTCTTCAGACTCAAAGAGCAATGGTATGAGAACGGCTTTTGGCCAATAGATGGACAAAATAACTTGCTTTTGCTTGATACCTGCTTTTCGTATAAAAATCATACTCCTTTGGAGCAAATTATCCCTCCTGAAAAGTGCATAACTTTGCAGTTCATACCACCTGGAACATTGAACAAAATCAGCCTCTGCATGTTTGTTTTTTCCGTGTCTTGAATGTCGACCATGTCCATTTTGTGAAGTGGTATACATACTTTCTTTACAAGGTTGATCTCTGCACCTCCAGGACACTCAGTTTCTGTCGTCACCCTGATGCACATGGTAAGTCATTACCAGCTAACATCTTTCGTGTCATAACTGCTAACGCAACACTTTCAAATGACCCTTACTAAAGATTTAACTTTCAATCTCGCACACAAATTTGAGACTCGTATATTTATTTATTTATTTTACAGTAGGATTGAAGCTTTCCTGACAACTTGCTAACGTACTTCCTGTTAGCTTTCATATCGGGATCTTCGCTTTAAGTTAGAGGAACAACTTGCCAAAACGCACAATGTCCACTGGTGCACAAAAATGAGTTTGATACGAAATCGTGTATTTTCTGACTCGCTGTACATACTCTGTCAGATCTTAACGAAACTCATTTTAAAAAGTGCTTTCAAATGTAGCAGATGCAATGAATGGCATTTCGTCGTTTAGTATGGACGAATAAAACAGCATAAAGTCCCTAAATTTAATTTTTTTAAACAAGTGGCTACAATGTAAGACTGGTGGACTGCAGTGAAACCTTTTGATTAGACTTGGCTACTGTTTCTATGTTTCGGAACAGTGTATCGATACGTGGAACTGTTTCAGTGTTTCGAAACGGCTATGTTTCACTGTTTCGAAACAGTGGTGTTTCATTCCGCTCTGTGTCGGATAACGGGACCTGATTCGATCTCGAGCCAGCCACAGAAACTGTATCGTTGTTTCAAAATAACGCTGTTTCAGTCCACTTGTGCTTGGAACGAAACAGTGATGTTTCATTTCGCTTTGTCTCGGACGAGATTCGGGCACGGCACAGATACGGAAATATGTTTAATATACTACTTCATCGAACTCTTTAAAGAGTGTCGAAATCCTTTTGACACACAATAGCATGAAGCTTAAGATTTCCGAAAATAAAGATTCGTTTCTAATTGACTGCTCTATTCCGAAATGGCGTAATATTTACTTTATAAACACTAACAAACAATAAAATAAAGCACACTATTCGCATTGAAAATAATAAGTGTGAAAAAGATTCAGTTAAATTACACATCTCCTGCTTATCTGTTGATGTACAGTAATCATATTAAAAAACGCAAGTAAACCTACAACATTTTGAATTAGAAAAGGCGTAGAGTGGCAGTTTTTAGACACATACTTAAATTGGATGCACTTGAAAAGCAATTTGATTGACGGATCATTTATGATGTAATGGTGAATGGGAAGGGCTGGGAAGCATGGTGGATTTATAGTAATGATTCTAAACACCTTAAGGGACAAAAATTTTTTTCTCTTATATTTTGTCATTTATTCGAATTATGTGGCTTTATTTGCGAGTCTATAGTCAATGTGCCTATTCTCCACAATGATTTCTTTTGTGTGCATGGGTATTAGCAGGCCGGGTATATATTATCCATACTAACGAAATGTTGGAATCCCAGTAGCGTATCCACTGTTTCTGCAGTTTTTTGCCGCCTCCAATACAGTTCGTGTTGATTCTTCTGTCTTCAGCTATGGCGTTACGAAGTCCGGTGTGGGATTATTTTATGAAGATAAATCCTGAGAAAATTAAATGTAACTTGTGCTCAGCAGTGTTGTCGTTTAAAAGTAGTTCAACTTCTTGCTTAAACAGACACTTGCGACATAAGCATACAACAGTTAATTTAAGTGAAACTCGTTCGAAATCAGTCTTTATGAATCTGGGCAGTGACGAAACCAGTTCAGTTTCCACAGCAACTGTTCAGGAATCTGCCATTCCAGTGCCTGTGCGTCAAGATGAACAATCTGTGCAAGAAATACCCAGCACTTCCACCAGTTCAGTTCTGGGTAGGTGTGGTAAACCAACAAAGATTACTGGATTTGCATAAGGACCAGTGCCTTCATCCAAACGAGCCAAAATAGACGAACAGATTTTAAGACTTCTTGCTAAAGAATACCTTCCATTTAATGTAGTTGAGAGTGTAGAGTTTAGAAAATGACTTATTTATTAAATGAAAACTATGTACCACCAAGTAGAAAAAAACTCTCTCCCACAGTTTACTCTCTCAAGTGTTCGACAGCACACTAGTGCGAGTAAGATTTGCAGAGCAAGCTGCATCCTACATCTGCATTACAACTAATGGACGGACATCTGTGAAAAATGAGAATTATACTGCAGTGACTGCTCACTTCATTGATGAAAACTGCAATCTGAAGTCATATTTGTTATCTAGTTTTAAATTCCATGACAAGCATACGGCAGAAAACATTTCCAGTGAATTAAGAAATGTGACTTCAACTTGGGGTATCACCAATAAAATTGTAGCTTGCACTACAGATAATGCACCTAATATGGTGAAGGCAGTGATGATGTGCAAATGGTGGCATGTACCTTGTTTTGCAGATGCACTGAATTTAATTGTGCAAGCAAGCCTTGAACCAATTACAGACACAAGGGCAAAGGTGAAGTCAATAGTGGAATTTTTCAAAAGAAGTCCTCAAGCACTTGAGAAATTACACAATATTCAGAAGCAAATGGGCTTCCCTATTTTAACACCGAAACAAGATTGCCCTACGAGATGGAATTCCACATATGAAATGTTTGACAGGCTTTTGAAAATCAAAGAGCCTTTGCAAAACACCCTTGCCATCCTCAGTGTGGATTCACAAACAAAACTGTCCAATGAAGACTGGTTAGTTATTGAAAAATCTTGTGAAATACTATCTCCTTTTGAACAAGTCACAACAGAAATTAGCAGTGAAAGAAATGTAACCTTGTCAAAAGTTGTCTTATTAAGCAAAGGTTTACAAAGTCACTGTCTGAGACTGAAAAATTCAGTCACAGCAAGGAAGCCACTAATACAGTAATTGCTAAACTTGAGGATGGAATCTGTACCCGCCTCGTTCAACAGTTTGCAGATAAAGCAATTGCTTGTGAAGCAACATTACTGGATCCTCGCTTCAGGGAGCATGGTTTTCCAAAAACTGGGCATCGATTAAAAGAAACAAAAGATTTCAGAAAAACAGCGTAACTGTATATCAGAAACTTGCCTATATACATTTGTTTATAGGCCTAATTCTCGTAACGTTTTTGGAGAATCAGAGTTAAAGTATCTCGTTTAATTGTCCTTTTTTTCATTCCATCGAGTGAAATATATAATAAATAGCGTATACCTTCATTGTTTTAATACAGATCTCAGAAAAACAGCGGAATTTTAAATCAGAAACTTGCTTATATACATTTGTGAATAGGCTTAATTCTTGTAACGTCTTTTTTGATTTTCGGTAATTTAATTGATTTATTCTAGCTAAAGTATTATTTTTGCCATGAGTGAGAAGTGCCTGACTTGCCGTAGAATTGTTAGTTCCGGGGTTTGGTGTGATGGATGTAGTAGTTTTTTTCACTGGGGGGACTGCAGTGGCGTGGGTGTTGGGAAAGTGGATCAGGCTCATCAGTGGTTATGTAGGATTTGCAGCAGAGATAGGAAGATAGTGGAACAGGAGGGTAAAATTGCTGCCCTTCAGGCTGAGCTAGATCAGGCTAGGGAAGATCTGGACAGGTTAAGGAGGGAGAAGGGCAAAGAGAGGTGGGAAGTGGCAACAGGTAGCAGAAGGAACAGGCCTAGAACTAAGTCTGACAGTTTTGTGGTGAATGTCAAAAATAAGTTTGACCTGTTGCTTCAGTTAGAAACTGATGAGCCTCAAGCAGAGGTAGGTGTAGACAGGACACAACAAACTTTCAATAGGAAATTGAAAAAGAATGTAGGAAAGTCATCGAAAAGGAAGAAAGTTTTGTTGTTAGGCAGTTCTCATGCCAGAGGTGTAGGCCAACTTCTGCAGGAGGAATTAGGACCAGAATACCAGGTCACAAATTTTTTCAAACCAAGTGCTAGTCTGGATCAGGTGACAAAGGATTTAGGTTCACTCTGTAAAGGATTTACCAGGGAAGACACCGTGGTTATTGTGGGAGGGCCAGGGAACAGCATCGACAGAGATCCTGGGTATAGTATAGAGTGTGACCTGGTAAAGATTGCGTCGGCATCGAGACACACCAATGTTGAATTTGTATCTGTTCTGAGACGCCATGACCGGCCTCATTTGAACTCTTCTGTTGGGAGAGTTAATTTGGAGTTGGAACGGATGCTTGGGTTGGGTGCGGGGGCTCATATTGGTGCGGTTCCTGTTGATTATCTCAGTAGGTGGGACTATACCAGGCACGGCCTACATCTTAACAGGAAAGGGAAGGGGAAACTGGCTGGGGTAATAGCAGGAAATTTAAGGGGGGGAGGCACTGGCATGAATGGTAAAATACCAGTGGTTACAGGTGTTGGAGCAGCACCTTTTTTAGGATAGGTAAGACAGAAAGATGTCAAGTTCTACGAGAGGTCAGGATTGAAACAAATCTTCAGTTTAGGAAAGAAATTAAACAGCACAATTCTAGCACATTTGATCACCAATCACAGCTATCAATCATAAATTTTCACCAATCACCAGAAATTTTATCTCCACCAAGTTGTATCTCAGTCCTAGGTAATTGCATTGATGAATTAAGGTCACCCAACCCAGTTGACATAATCTGCCTCTCTGAACACCATGTGACCACTGGTATAGGAACTAGGCCTAAGGACAATGAGAAACTCAGACAGGAGAGTACTGCAAATGTTAGAATAAGGAAAGGTTCTCATAAAAGTATAATTAAAAATAATGTAAGTATATTTCATCAAAATATTGGGAGTTTAAAGAATAAAGTAGATGAGCTTCTGGTTTGTTTAGAAGATTTAGAAGCTGAGAATGAAATAGATATACTATGCCTGTCTGAGCATCACATTGTTACTGATATGGATAAGGTAAATGTAAGTGGATATAAGCTCTCTGCAAATGCAATGAGAGAAAATATGGAGAAAGGAGGAGTTGCCATATATGTCAAAAGTTATCATTGTGCAAAAAGTATAGAAACAAAAAAGTTTTGTGTAGAGAAACATATAGAAGCATGTGCCTGTGAGCTTAAATTAAATAACTGTATATAGGTCCCCATCAGGAAATTTTCATCTATTTCTGAAAAATTTGGACTCCTTGTTGTGCTATCTGTCAGACAGGGGGAAGCAAATTATTATTTGTGGGGACTTCAATGTAGATTCTCTGAAAGAGGGTAATAGGAAAAATGACCTTGAAGTATTACTCGGTTCTTTCAGTTTGACACTCGTTATTGATTTTCCTACTCGGGTGGTAAAGGATAGCAGCTCACTGATAGATAACTTCTTTATAGACCAAGATAAGTTTAACCAGATAAATGCTCAGCCTGTTGAGAATGGTCTTTCTGATCATGGTGCACAGCTAGTTACAATATATGACATACCTCCATTCAGCAATACTAAACAGTCCTCCAAAGTAGTACGTTCAGTCAACGATTTAACAATTGAAAATTTCAGGGAAAGCCTACAGCAGTTAGACTGGGATGAGGTGTACCGTGAATCTGATGCCAATTTAAAATATAATTTATTTCATGACATTTTTGTAAATGCATTTGAAAACTGCTTCCCCAAGAAAATAGTTAAATATACTCGCAAGAAACCTCGTGACAAACCATGGCTTACTAAGGGTATAAAAATATCTTGTAACCGGAAAAGGGAAATGTATCTGACAGCAAGAAAGAGTAGTGACCCAGAAACTATCAAAAATTATAAAAACTACTGTGTTATATTAAGAAAAGTTATTAAAAAATGCAGGAGTATGTGTATCATGTCTGAAATCAGCAACTCTGATAATAAAATTAAAACAATTTGGAATATTATTAAAAGAGAAACAGGTCAACCAAGAGCAGAGGAAGACAGTATTACCATCAAATTGAATGAAAACTTTACGAACAAAAAGTCAGAAGTTGAAAATATTTTTAATAATCATTTTCTAAATGTTGTGGATATAGTAGGATCCAGGTGTTCATTAGAAGATGCTAGGCTGTTAATGGAAGAGGCCATACCTATGCAATTTGATACAATTGAAATCTCACCCACTTCTCCCTCTGAAATTAGGAAAATAATAAACTTACTTAAAAGCAAAAACTCACATGGAATTGATGGCATTTCCAGCAAAATACTAAAAGCTTGTTCTCAACAGATAAGTAAGATTCTCAGCCACCTGTGTAATAGCTCTCTGGAACAGGGCATTTTCCCTGATAGACTGAAATATGCTATTGTTATACCTTTGCATAAAAAGGGGGATAGATCTGATGTCAACAATTATCGTCCAATCTCCCTTTTAACAGCTTTATCCAAAATTTTTGAGAAAGTAATGTATTCAAGAGTAGCTTCACATATCTGTAAAAATGAAGTACTAACAAAATGTCAGTTTGGTTTCCAGAAAGGTTTTTCAACAGAAAATGCCATATATGCTTTCACCAGTCAAATTTTGAATGATATGAATAACCGAACACCACCCATTGGGATTTTTTGTGATCTCTCAAAGGCTTTTGATTGTGTAAATCATGAAATTATGCTAGACAAGCTCAAGTATTGTGGCATGAGTGGGACAGTGCACAAATGGTTTAATTCGTACCTAACTGGAAGAGTGCAGAAAGTTGAAATAAGTATTTCTCGTAACATGCAAAGATCAGCACATTCCTCAAACTGGGGAACTATCAAGCATGGGGTTCCACAAGGGTCAGTCTTGGGTCCTTTGTTGTTCTTATTATATATTAATGACTTGCCATTCTATATTCATGAAGAGGCAAAGTTAGTTCTCTTTGCTGATGATACAAGTATAGTAATCACACCTGACAAACAAGAATTAACTGATGAAATTGTCAATACTGTCTTTCAGAAAATTACTAAGTGGTTCCTTGTAAACGGACTCTCACTGAATTTTGATAAGACACAGTACATACAGTTCCGTACAGGGAACGGTATGACGCCATTAATAAATATAGACCTTAATCAGAAGCATATAGCTAAGGTAGAATATTCCAAATTTTTAGGTGTGTCCATTGATGAGAGATTAAATTGGAAGAAACACATTGATGATCTGCTGAAACGTTTGAGTTCAGCTACTTATGCAATAAGGGTCATTGCAAATTTTGGTGATAAACATCTTAGTAAATTAGCTTACTACGCCTATTTTCACTCATTGCTTTCATATGGCATCATATTTTGGGGGAATTCATCACTGAGGAATAAAGTATTTATTGCACAAAAGCGTGTAATCAGAATAATAGCTGGAGTCCACCCAAGATCATCCTGCAGACATTTATTTAAGGATCTAGGGATATTCACAGTAGCTTCTCAGTATATATACTCTCTTATGAAATTTGTTATTAACAACCAAACCCAATTCAAAAGTAATAGCAGTGTGCATAACTACAATACTAGGAGAAAGGATGATCTTCACTATTCAAGATTAAATCTAACTTTGGCACAGAAAGGGGTGAATTATACTGGCACTAAAGTCTTTGGTCACTTAGCAAATAGTATCAAAAGTCTGACAGATAACCAACAAGTATTTAAGAAGAAATTAAAAGAATTTCTGAATGACAACTCCTTCTACTCCATAGAGGAATTTTTAGATATAAATTAAGGAAAAAAAAATTTTAAAAATAAAAAAAAATAAAAAGAAAAAAGAAAAACAAAAAACACAAAAAATAAAGTTGTTATATTAACTTAAGTATGTTGTTAAATTAACCTAATTATGTCATGTATTAGAAAATTCGACTTGTTCCACATCATTACGAAATATCGTATTCATGATCCATGGAACTAGTATTAATCTAATCTAATCTAATCTAAACCATAATTAACAAGTGTTGTGCAATACGACAGAAACCCACTCGGTGTTCTACAGAAAATCCGCCACCAGCCAAACCAGTTGAGGGGAGCACATTCACTTCTAGCAGTGGCAACATTTGGCAACATTTTGACCAAGCTGTAGGTAGCTTGATCCAATGTGTAGACAATCCACGTGCTGCAAGTATAGTCGAGCTTGATAAATATATGAAGATGCTACAGATACACAGATCACAAGATCCATTCCTGTGGTGGAAAGAAAATCATGTGTTGTTTCCTACACTGTTTGAAATAATGAAACGACGTCTTTGTATTATGGCCACCTCTGTTCCATGTGAGCGCATATTTTCAAAGCAGGGGCAAACAATAACAGACAGACGATCCCGTCTTTCAAGCGAAAAAGTATCAAAAATGATATTTCTAAACTACAACTTAGAATAAGTACAGCAGATCTACTCAGAAATGAAACAGGAAAATTTCGATTGTTTTTGTTCTTCTCTGGACAGAGTGCACTGAATTTATATTTGCTTGTATTTTGTTTAGTCCACTAAACTGTGCATGTAGCTACCTTACAAGAACATTTTTCTCAAATTTGTTGCACACAGAAGACACGTTTTTGCTCACCATTCAGTGAGTTTAATTTTTTTTAGTATGTTATTTATTCATTTGTGTGTTTGAGAATAATTATCTGATTTGTGTATGTATATGTTTGTGTGTATATTTTTGTAAATGTGCTGTGTTTGGTTATTGCACTATAGGCATCTTGATACTTGTGTATGATAAAAAATTCTCAGGCAAATCAACAATTGTACTTCGACACTTTTGTTTTTGGCGTTCAGATACTGTGATAAAAATTGCATTTCTACAACAATGTTATTTCATCTCTGATTTCCTGGGCAAGTATATAATAAAATGGTAATACGTCTGCTTGCTGTGAGTACTTGAGGGAACTCCATGTACCTGTACCTCAAACAAACTTCTTTAGCAAGAACTATAAGTGGTGTAGAGGCAGATCTGCCATGATACAGGTATCACAAAGGCATTACACTGTAGGAACTTCGTTAAATTTTCGTCTGGATTTTATACTTCAAAGAAACATACGAATCTCTGCATTTCAGTTACCTTGAAATGTTTTCCTATTCTATCAAGTGTACTTACTATGAGATGTATCCAGCTAACTTGTGAATGTTTGATGAGAAACTGCCATACTTGACCATTGCGCTATATCCTCCAGTCTGTTATGGTAATTTTTTGATCTGTGTGCATCAGTCACTTTGCATCCTGCTCTGTGTGACAAACAATGGAAAATTTAACTACGGGTAGTAAAAGTGTGAGTGGCATACTCATAAATGTTAATTCAGTGCCTCGCTTCCAGGATGTTCTCTCAATAAATTATATCTCATGATATGCCTTTTCAAGAGCACATACAGATTATCACTCATAAAACCTATCAAAATTATGCACTAGAATACAGGGAAACGAGTTTGGCAAAATCTGTTATGTCAAACATATTAAGTCTGACCTTGGCCAATTGGAAAGTATGAAAGTCACATGACACGAAAGCAGCGCATTTACTGCTACATGAAATATGGAACTGCAAAGACGCCTAAGTGAAAGTTTCACACTTTCTGCGATATGATTGGCGGTCTCGCACCTCATTTGTGTTTTTATGACAATATTTATACAGTAGACACTCAAGATTATATAATGTGAAGGCCTATGCTATTATAAGACACAAACTGTTTCACTGTTTCGAAACAATTAGGTGTTTCAGTTTGCCCATCTGTACTTTTGATTGACCAACAATGACTGACTGGCATTCTTTTTCGGTGCTGCAGCGTTGTTGTGTGTTATTGCAATCTAATCAAAATGTCCAAATAGCAAGTTGCATTATGTCCAAAACAGCTTAGGTGATAAGGCATGTTGTGCACCCAACAAACCGCATTTAGTCCATCACAAAAGCTCTATCTTGTAAGTGAAAAAAAAAAGTAATAAAACATTTTTATCAAGAGCTCTACCTGAATTTTCTGTGTAAAATTCGAATAAATTAATAAAATAAGTTTTTCAGTGTATGCCTTTCGCTTCTCCTGAAAATTTTACCCACCTTGTTTAATGACTTTTCTGACGTTTCTACAGCACAAGTGACTTGTCAAATATCCACTCTCCATTGTCGGTGACGGACTGGAGAGAAGCACGCGGCAGGATTGTATTTACTTGTTGCGCCAGTGCCTCTATAGGGAAGAGATTTCAAATTAATATCGACATCTTGACCAACTACAGAACACGAAAGACCGTTTACTGGACCCCTTCCGCCCCCGGTAGCTGAGTGATCAGCGCGACAGAATGTCACTCCCAAGGTCCCGGGTTCGATTCCCGACTGAGTCGGAGATTTTCTCCGCTCGGGGACTGGATGTTCTGTTGTCCTAATCATCATATTTCATCCCCATCGAAGCGCAAGTCGCCGAAGTGGCGCCAAATCGAAAGAGTTGCACCTGGCGAACGATCTACCCGACGGGAGGCCCTAGTCACACGACACTTTACCGCCACCCAAGCGCCTCGTATCTATGAAAGGACGAAACGAGCTTTTCTTCGTGAACGAATTGATGGAACACAGAAACGTGAAACTGATGAATAACTCTCGACCATTTTCTATCACTCCAGCGGCAGCGTGCATCGACACGACTGGAATACTATCGACAGCACCGCACAAAGGGCCGTGCAGAACCAAGTCGATCGCTGCATCGAATGACAGAAAATTAGTTTGCAAGATACGAAAAGCAGATCGACAAATCTATTCCTGATAAATGATGCGCAGTTGTCAACCTAAGTCAGCAACCATTGATCTCAAAGGGATTGTCTGTTACTATAAAGGAGTGATTTCACTGTCATCACCAAAAGTTTACATACGACGGATATAATTGCTGACACTGAAGCGGCCATCCGGACCCGTCCGTGTGGAAAAGCCGGGGAAACGGTCACTGAAACCGTGAATACACTGCGACGAGCAAATGCACCACCTGGCAACCTTAAAACGGGAGAGTTACAAGCTATCAAGAGTATTAAAATCAACAAGAGCTCATTGGTACCACCTGTCGACAAGGGAATTGCGACCGTTGTATTGAAGACCTAAGATTATGAGCGGAAGATGCATCATCCACTAGATCCGACGACCTACCGAAAGCTAAGAGCAAATCCGACGCAGCTTAGTGCGTGAAATACGAATCGGTTAATCAAGGCATCTTCCCCCTCTGCGAACGTACCGAGAAATCTGTGAAACACAGAAAGCATACCAACTATATGAATCATCAAAAATCCACATAGATGGCGTACAACAAGTCCAATCGTCAGTGCTCTTGGCTCACGGAAGTATGAAACGTTTGACCTGTCTGCTTCAGTTGCACAAGAGAAATAAAATAAAGGACTCGGGAAATTTCATTGTGAAGTGGAAGAAACTAAAACTTGGACCGAAGGACGCCCTGGTTAACTTTTATCTTGTTTCTTTGTTTGCCAGAGTGCCATTCAGTAACACTTTACAGCGTGTAAGTTCCATTTTCGAGGACATCACCACACTATTTCATGTATGTCTTATAAAGGGAAAGACTCGCTAATTAATGGTGCAAGGCTACTGGAGGTTTCTAGACCACAGTGTCATTTGGCACTTATAGTTACAAGGCAAACAGCGACGAATAACGAAACAGTTTTGAAATTTCATTACTAGTGACTTCGATGCATTTGGTACTAGGCAATAACTCAATATCAGTAACTCACCCTTAATTCTTTAAAGAAACTAACTCCATTGTACAAAACACAGGATGAGTATAGTCTTGTAAATCTTGGGTTCTATTTTAAGAAAAGCTAGTTTTTCGCGCATATCAATGTTTATGACGTCGCCTGAGCTATGTGCAATACAATGTTGGACGCCGGCCGAAGTGGCCGTGCGGTTAAAGGCGCTGCAGTCTGGAACCGCAAGACCGTTACGGTCGCAGGTTCGAATCCTGCCTCGGGCATGGATGTTTGTGATATCCTTAGGTTAGTTAGGTTTAACTAGTTCTAAGTTCTAGGGGACTAATGACCTCAGCAGTTGAGTCCCATAGTGCTCAGAGCCATTTGAACCAATGTTGGACGTTTTGGAGGTATGTGTAATGATCTACTTGAGTACTGAATGTAAAATATGTTGCTTATACAATTAGTAGTACAGACGTAATAAATGAAGCTGAAGTTTTACTGTATGAACAGCGAAAAGTAGTAACCAATAAACTTTTTTTTTCCTTTCATCGTTTTGAGAGGTCGTCAGCAACAAAAAGTTTCTTAAATGTTTGAAATTATGTATAAACTTCATTAGAAGTCGTTGTCTCATCTCAAATACTGGATGAACAAATTCTGGGTAATTTGTACGCTCTGGGTCACTCCGTCTCAAGACGTTTACACAGTTTTTAACGTTTATATTTATTGTATTCGGCCTTTAACGTAAGATTATACCTCTTACCGAGTGGATTATGACAGCATTTTAAAATTTTTAGGTCGTCAATAATTACATGAAATACTGAAAATCAATTTTTTGTTGCCCCTAGAAACCATTAGATAAACAGCCTGCAATGGTACTGGGTGAGGGATTGTTAACCATACATGTTGCACATAGCCCTTATTGTCTGGAAAGGAGGAGGACTGAGGGGTTGAGAACCACCTAGCTCCCATGGAGGGGAGCGGGTGCATATTACGTGGGCAGACATAGGGGAAGGAAGAGATGGACACGGGGGGAGGAGAAGATGGACCGAGAGTGGGGGGGGGGGGGGGGGGGGCGGGGGATGGAGAGAGAGAGAGAGAGAGAGAGAGAGAGAGAGAGAGAGAGGATATTACACTAGAAACACAGTTCTTTGTTTTCCTTTGTAATAGAACCCTGGAATAAATAAAAACCTGGCATTGCAGGGTATTCAGCTAACATGACACATCTCTCACTTGGTAAGGGAAAGGTACCAGTGCGCAAAGAAAGAAAGTATTTCCAGTTAAGTGTAGAGTCTACCCAACTAACAATGCCCTACAGATTTCTGTATTTGTCGAAGACAGGACAAGGGAAAAGTTGCGCGTGGCTTGCTGTTGCAGAGAGCAGCCTAATGCTGGTGCTACTGGTCGCAGTTGTGTCTGCAGTAGTAGCGGAGAAATCGGCTGTGGACTTGTCACGGCTGCCTGACGGCTTCCTGATGGGCACAGCCACGTCTGCCTACCAGACAGAGGGCGCCTGGAACGAGGATGGTGCGTATGGAAAGTTTTTGTGACCATTAGGTTTAGTGCCTTGTAGATTCCACTACTTCTGTGCATTATGTGAATGGTCTAAGACTAGAATGGTACAAGGTCACTACGTATATCAAAGAAGTCATTTTTCCTGCAGAGTTCGTTGGTTGTTTGAAATAAATGTTTTGTTTCATATCAGTGTCACTACTGGACAAGTTGGACAACTTGGTTCTTACCAGGAGAACTTAGATTGCACTCAGCTATTTCTTGTATTAGTGTTACATTAGTTGTAATGTACAGAAAGACTGATTAAAAATCTGTGAGGATTGCGTGTGTTGTGTACAGATGCAAGGGGAGTTGTCCACTGTCTGTAAACAGCTGGAAGCTGCGTTGGCCACGGTCGACAGGCTACAGGCCATTGCCCTTGGCAGTAGCGGCGTTGGGACACCTTAGACGAAAGCTTTGGCACCTATGGAGCCCATAGTGTCACCTAGAACTGCAGTTGCCACTGAGCCTTTAGATTCGCATCTACCTGTCGTTAGACACTTGTCCAGCGGTGACTGGCGAACAGTTGCGGGGTTTTGAATCTTTGGACGGATACCGCAAGTGCATATCGGCCCTACGACTGTCACTTTACGTATTAAAACAAATCTAAAGTATTGCCTACTGTTGAAAGTACTTCTGAGTCAGCACGTGACGCCTCTACTGCCAGGATTGTGGTTGATCTTCCTGAGAAGTATGGACAACGCAGAGCGTGTGACTGGTTGTTATTGGGAGCTCCAGTGTTAGGTGAGACGTGGGGCTCCTCAGGGAAATTGCGGGCAGGCCGGGGAAGAAGGCCAGTGCCAAGTTTGCTTGCCAGGGGTTTCGTCCGAGACCTGGAGTAGGCTCTGGCGGTAGTGACTCAGCGCACTTGGTGCACCTGGCAGCAAATCGTGGCTCATGTCGGCACGAATGAGGCCTGCCGTCTGCGTTCAGAGGCCCTCCCCGGTTCCTACAGGCGGCTGGCTGATTTCGTGAAGACAGCTAGCCTTGCTCAAGGGGAGGAAGCAGAGATATCGTTTTGTCCCCAGAACCGATCATGGTCCTTCACTTTGGAGCGTGGTGGAAGGTTTAAACCAGAGGCTCACACGATTCCGTGACGATCTTGGATGCGAGTTTCTCGACCTCCGCTATCGGCTGGAGAAATATAAGACCCCCCACTCAATAGATCTGGTGCACACTACATGTAAGAAGCTGCTACTATGGTAGTGGAGTACATGGAGCGTGGACACGTTGATCTTTGAGGATGGAGAAATCCCTCCACATGACCGATGAGATGCATACCAATCCCAGACAAGACAGCATCTGTCATAGCAGATCGGAGAAATAAAATGTTAATATAATATTAATTAACTGCAGAAGCGTCTATGGAAAGGTCCTGGAACTAATTTCGCTCACAAACGATAACAGTATCCATATTACAGGTACAGAAAGCTGAATGACTTTGAAGTTAACAGCAATGATATTCGAAACTCCAACTGAAATGTTTATCGCAAAGATAGGGTGAACACTGGTGGCGGTGTTTTTACAGCAATCAAAAATACGATAATATCTATTGAGATAAGTACAGACTCGGAATGCGAAATAATTTGCGGGAAGATAAGTGTTAACAGTGGATCAAACATGATCATCAGATCTTTTTATAGACCCGCCGCCTCCGGAGCAATGATGGCGGAATATTTGAAGGGAAACTTGGCGAACATTTTATAGTTTTTGTACTTATAGTTTTACATTTTATGGTTTTAGAAAGAAATGTCTCCTTGCCAGCTGTAGCCTAGGAGACTCAAGTCAGTATGGCGGGGGATACGGGCAGATAATCGTTTGAAATGGTTCTAAATGCCTTATCCGAAAATTACCTTTAGCATTAATTGAATGCGCAGCCTCTGTTCCTTCGAAAGAATAGACATCACGCAGATCCAGCAGCTGTGAAACACTGTATGTAAATTGAAGGGGGATTACTGCTATCAGCTGCAGCGGGACATTAAGCAGAATCAGCAGCGACGAGCGAAAATATGTACTGGACCGGGATTCGAACCCAGTCCCGAAGTAGAATTGACAGGTGGACTTCGGATAGGTGGTGCTCGATGGGAGAGTGAATCGGCCAAGAGGCGTACCGAGGTAGTCCGTGCAGTTGCGATAACGCTGTGACCCGGATGGCGCATTGGTTACCACATCTGCCTAGTAAGCAGGAGATCCCGGGTTCGAATACCGGTCCGGTACACATTTTCGCTCGTCGCCGCTGACTCCGCCAAATGTCCCGCTGCAGCTGATAACAGTGATCCCCCTTTAATTTACATACAGTATTATCTCGAGCAGTTACTCATAAAACCAACTGGTGATGGTGATAAGTTACCTGTTGTGACAAACAGACCCGAACTTTTTGAATCAGAGTGGAACAGGTAATCAGTGACCGTAAGACTGTTACATCATCACTGAATACGGCTGTAACTAGGAATGCGAAGAAAGAGAGGAAGATCTTCCTGAAACTTCCTGGCAGATTAAAGCTGTGTGCTGGACCGAGACTCGAATTCGGGACCTTTGCCTTTCGCGGGCAAGTGTTCAACAATCTGAGCTACCCAAGCTTTACAGAAGCTCTCCTGCGAACCTTGAGAGCACTTGCCCGTGAAAGGCAAAGTTCCCGAGTTCGAGTCTTGGTCCGCCAAACAGTTTTACTCTGCCAGGAAGTTTCATATCAGCGCACACTCCGCTGCAGAGTGAAAATCTCGTTCTGGAAAGATCTTCCTGTTTGATAAGAGCGACAAGAAAATGATTGCAGGTTACAGGACAGGTCAACGCGAACATTTCACTTCCAGCACTAGCAGTGTTGAGGGTCAGTGGACAACGCTCACGAGCATTGTTTTAGACAGGTATATGTCGTGCAAAATTGTGAGCGACGGAAAAGATCCGACATAGTTTGACAATCGCGGTAAAAAGCTGCTCGAAAGCAGAGAGAACTACACTACAAATTTAAACGCAGCCAATGCCTCAAAGACAAACAAAAACCAAACGAAACCAAAAGTAGCGTAAGGAATAACATGCGTGTAGTGTTCAAGTCATTTGAAAGTAAAATACTATCTACTGACTTGACAGAAAATCCTAGGAAGTTTTGCACTTCTGTTAAATCAGTAAACGGATTGAAGCCATTTCTCCACACACTCCGTAACCATAAGGGCACTGAATCGGAGGATGAAACGGAAAATGCCGAAATATTAAACGCCTTTTTCCAAAACTGTTTCACAGAGGAAGATGGCACTGTAGTTCTTCCTTTAAACTGTCCGATGAATGAATGATGAAATGACAGATATCGAAATAAGTGACCATGGGACAGAAAAGCAACTGAAATCGCTCAACACAGGAAAGGCCACTGGACCTGTGGGATACCAGTTAGATTCTACATAGAGTATGCCAAAGAATATGCGCTTGTTCTAGCAGCGGTGTACTATAGGTATTTGGAGAAGAGAAGCATTCCTAATAATTAAGCTTTTCTCTAAGTCATTCCTGTTTTCAAGAAGGGTGATCGAAAAGACGCAAAGAACTATAGGCCTATTTCTCTGTCGTCGGTCTGTTGCATAATTTTGGAACATGTTTTATGCTCGTGTATTGTGACATTTCTGGTCATTCCGATTGTGAAGTACCATACTAACTCACGGGAACTATGTACTTCAATTTCACGACAAGGTAAACTGCTTCCGACAGCAAGAAACACTCCACCACCAACTATATTTAATCTATACTTTCTGAACACGCTTTTGTCCTTTGCAAAAATTTCGGCTGATCTTATTTCCGTCTTTGGCCAATTTTCCGTACCTATAACGATTTGCTTTCTATTAGCGCTTGGAGCTCCAATTCTTTGCCAACACAGCTACGACAATTTACGACTAGCTAGGTCTACCTTGCCGTGTTTGTACTACATATATTATACTGATTTCCCTTCTGTAGTTTCCCGAGACGCTCGTACCTAAAAATCTGCCCATTCCCCTACACACAGCCCCCCTACCCATGTAACCACTTCCTGTGTGTAATGGTCATGTCATCCGTAGCCCGAGGTCTAGGTTTTGTTAAATTCATGTTTCATTAGTGACCTGTACTATAGGTCCATATCTTATATAAGTCCCTGATTTTATTTCTTTTTTGTTTCTATATTGTCAAAAATTATTGGTCTTATATCCACAGCAGCTGACCTTACTGTCTCTAGCATTCGATGTTTATGATATAAAAAAATTACTTCATCACTATGTTACCTATCGGTTCAATTACGGCTTTGATGGTGATCTGATCATAAAACTCAGTGTCAATACGCGTTACGTTTTGTTACCTCCACCTTGATGGTGAGAAGACTGACAATATTGCGTCTTAAATATAGGATTACGTCGTTGCTCTGCTTGGATAACAAGCCCATTGACTGACATTACTGTCTGCAAATGTCTTTATATAATGTTATTAGACCATGCAAGACATCATTTTTAAGATCTACGATTGGTTTGGTTGCCATGTTTTACGACGTAAATTTATGCCGTTTGTTGATCGTGACCACAACATGTTGCCAACACTGAACTATTCTTGCATAAATTGTACTCTTCTTCTAAAGACTAAATTACAGATCCTCGTATGTTTTTACTCTTTGATGTTAGACCGTTTGGTGGTCTTAGTTTACGTGTGCCTTTGATGAGATACACCCTGTAACTGACAGTAGTCTTTACGCAGCCTGTCTGCGTGATTTGACGTCGGCTGAATTATGTGTATTTCACATACCACTGTGAGACGTCGTACTTGATATGATAATGAGTTTTGTATGAGTAACATGCATTTTCGTTCCCTCTGATGCACTGCTTTGTAAGTACTGACTAAGATTGTGATGTAGGTAAGTATAATTCTTATATTTTTCGTTCTTTTTGTATACATTTAAGTTTTTATTTAGTCTTTCAGTGATGATGCTTATAGAAACTAAAATCAGTAAGGAATAAAGTTAAATTTGTACAGCTGATGGCTATAAATCTGTTCTTCTTCAAATTTTATTTATTTATTTAGGGAAAGGGTTGTAACTGAAGAGAACGGAAACAGTGCTGTTAACGGACCATAAAGCATGCAAGGTTGTGTGTGTAAGACAACACAGTACATACTTAAAGGCAAAATACATCTGTAAAAGTGTAAAGCAAACAATGATTCTCTGTTGGTATTAAATTATGATGCTGTTTTCTGTGAGCCCCGCTGTAATTGCTGTATAACGAATCACAAGCGAGGTACCATATCATGCAATATAGAAAAAAAGTTAAATCCTCGAATCTACCTCTCGAACTCGAGTGTTCTAAAGCAAAACGATATTCACTGCATTGGGAACCACAACTACACAATATTAACTGCTGATGTCTTTCATGCGGTTAGTGTCGCCAAAATGCCTTTCTTCCACGTCCATTTTCTTCCGAAATTATGTACGGAACGAAATTTTGTTACACATATTGACACTATTAGTATGAAAGAAATCGCGTTGTGATCAGAGTACGCGAATTTTGGTTCGCCCTATATACATGCGACTAATCTTACCTTTTCACCCTTTTCCTATGCACTGTATGCTTGTAGCGTCTTTTACAATTAGAGGAAGCCCCGACTTGACATCAGAGATATTTCGTTATGTAACGCATCTCCAAATTTAATTCTCGTTGTGTAAAACCTAGGGAATTACTCGCACGAGACGTCTTTGATTCCATTATAGACTCGAGGGACGCGTGATCTTTATAAACCCGAAGCTTCACATGATGGAGAAAATTCCAAAACTTCACATCCTTTCGTTTAACAGGCAGTCAGGAAAAGCTATAGTTCGAAGAATCGTCCTTTGGAGTGCCTCTTCTAGGTGACAAACTTCTCTTCCACTGAGTAATTCAGTATGTTTGCGGCATTGTAAAAATAGAGATACAGGGGATGACCTAGCTACGAATTTCAGGAAATTTGTATTGTGCTAGAATTCCCGGTATCCGATTGGTACGGAAGTAGAGCCTAACCCTCTGTTCTGTAAGCCACTGTGTTTGCAGAGCACATTGATTCCAAAAATTCTTGAGTACCAAAATTTGACGGGACTAAAGAAAATGCTTACCTACTAGAGGTTCTCCGGCGCTGCGTATTCGTAGATTGCTTCCATAACCTCGGTACTGGTCTAATGCAGTATAGTTAATCATAATTGGCAGCCATATTTAACATCCAAACCTGGCCAAAAGCAGCGTCGAATATTCAAACAGATGGCGAAAATAGTCTGTCTTCCCTTTTCGGATAGAAAATGTCACTGTAATTCTCGTTGCACTTGCAGACGCGGGTGAGCGAGCATTCGGCGCTCTTAAGTATGCGCGTATGTACCGAAGGAACGGAAATCATTCTCGTCATCAGTTGACTACCATTGTTCATTTACGTCTGACTTAAATGAAATGTAGCATGTTTGCGAAATAATTTTAGTTATAAGATAAACTTGCTAAAGCTTGAAACATACGATGTCGTAATAGATACGTGGAGCTTTATTGAACGTGTTTTTTAGGTAAAGGAGAGAGCATATGGGATAACTTGGTGCACAGGAACCCCAACTATTCGGTTGACTGCAGTAACGGCGATGTGGCAGCCGACTCCTATCACAAGTATAGGAGAGACGTCGCCATGCTCAAGGAATTGGGGGTGAGTACTGAACGTTGTCACTACAATAGCTAACAGGGCTGCACTGAGTTTGCCCTTTCAACCAAAAGCTAAATGAATATCAAAGACACATTTCAAACATTTGTGTATTTTAAGAAGGCAACTTTCTCTGTTGAACGGGAAGCACTACACCAATTAATCTGAAATTTTGGAGTTAAAACTAAACTGACAAATCTATAACACTTACTGAGTCAGTCTCAAACGTAAAGTTCATGAACGATATTTCTAAGGCCTCTAAAATAAAAATACGGGTGTAAGATAAGATGACGGCTTATCTTCAGTTTTCTTCAACTGTTCGTTAGAAAATATGCTAAGAATTTGTAATGGAAAATTAAAAGGATATAAAGTGCCATCAATAAAACTAGTAGGACTGGAGCAATGTATTGAAATAAACTGCTTGCAATTTTCAGACGATTTTGCTGTACGTCCTGAAAATCTGGCAGATACAGAACTAAGAGTACCTCTCTCTCTCTCTCTCTCTCTCTCTCTCTCTCTCTCTCTCTCTCTCTCTCTCTTAAAAAATGGTCAGTGGAGCTGTTTTAAGAGTCTCTGCAGAGAAAACCAAATGTATCACTATCATGAAAAACGCACCAATTGTAACGTCCCCTTAAAAAATTTATATATTACTGTGCTGATAAACCTCTTACATTATTTGATTTTCAAACAGCTGAGCAGAACTGAACGTACTCAGACATTCGCTAAACTGACACACAATATTTTTAGCGCAACGCAATCTGACTTTCAGTAATCCCTACAAAAGTATGGCCCTGACTAACAATAACCTATACCTTTCATGAATTCTTATCTCACAAAAATCTTCGTTACTCGAACTACTGCAATACAGCGAGCACCAATACTGCCAGCTGAATAAAAGGTTCTTACTACTGAAGGCACTAACTACTGATAGGCGTAGTTAGCAAATGAAAGATTTTGATAGAGAACAAATAATGTATTTACCTCAATAGTGTTCAGAAGTCATATATATATATCAGCCCATGATAGCCAATATTACAAATTTACTCTTTCTGATGGACACACGTCCAGATTGTCCGCTCTCCAAATTCCGCCATCTCTCTCCCCACATCCGCCACTGCTGGCGGCTCACCCCCAACTGCCCAACGCTATGCGCTGTTCACATGGAGCTGCCCAACACAACAACAGCAATATTGCAACAATGCAGACCAGCCACAGACTTCACACAGCACAGTCAGTGATTTTCATATAGAGCGCTACGTGGCGTTACCAACATAAAAACCTAAACAGCCTTCCTACACAATTATTTAGGTATTGGCCAAATGCAAAAGGCTTAGTTAAATCTGTCACGCGAGTAGAATGAAAGGGAACACAAAATGTAAAGGCAGCGTGGCTTGGTGGACCAGAATGGCTTGAAGCCTCGTCGCGAGTGGACGTGTCGACGCTGAGCTGTACACTGCAGAAAGCAAGGCAAGTCTGCTGTATTGGTCGTTAAGTATATGGCTGATATACAGTTTCCTTTGCTGACGTATATGATTTAAACAAATAATTAATTTAAAAACGAAATAATTTCATCGTGAATGTGTGAAACCTGGTGCATTCGAGGTTCATATTTTTGTTGGTGAGAACGTTGTAATTTCTCCAGATGATAATATGGTGTACACCTTGCGCCGTTTGTCACTGTTGCGTGCACGAAACTTCAAGAACGCGTTTTTGAATGGTGAAATTGAAGAAATAGGAGGCACTGTGAAATTTACACATGCAAGCAGGGATGTTAGTGAGATTCAAATAGTGTATGCTGGCTTAGGGTTGTGCACCGAGTATTAGTTCCCCTTTGAATTTCCATGGAATCATATACGACAAGTTTCAATTGAATGTGGGCGAGTAAAGTCTTTTTACGAAGGGAGTGTGATGTAACGGATTTTCCTTCCCTGTTTCACAGTGGAGTTACGCAAATTAATTTCTATGAAGTTTTGAAGGTGGGAGACGAGGTACTGGCTGATGTAAAGCTGTGAGGACAGGGCGTGAGTCGTGCTTGGGTAGCTCAGATGGTAGAGCACTTGCCCGCGAAAGGCAAAGGTCCCGAGTTGGAGTCTCAGCCCGGCACACAGTTTTAACCTGCCAGGAAGTTTTATATCGATGGTGACTGGTGGCGCTGACTGGTGGTGATAGCACTGTCAGCACTAGTTGCAGCAGCTGTGATGGTGGTGGTGGTGGTGGTGGTGGTGGTGGTTGTGTACGTATCATATGGTGACAGATTCCCTGGGAGCTGCATTGCCAGATTTTAAGTTTTTTCTTACCTAATTGTTCTGTATCTAAGCCCCATGTTCGGTACCAAAATAAGAGTGGTTCAGTATTTTTAGAACTCCATTTGTGTCACTAATTTATTTGCAGACTTGCAAAATCAAGTCCATAAAAGTCCGCAGCTCATGGTCTAGTGGCTAGCGTTGTTTGTCTCTCGATCATGGGATCCTGGGTTCGATTCCTGGTCGGGCTGGGAATTTTCTCTGCCCAGGAACTGGTTGTTTGTGTTGTCATCATCATCATTTGTAACAGTGGCTAGTTTGTATTGTGTCAACACTGGTCTGTGTAAAAATTGGGACTTCATACGGGCGCTGATGACCGAGCAGTTGAGCGCCCCACAAACTAGACATCATAAAGTCCGTAAAAGTTTGCACGCTGCTGACGGATGACGCGTGCTGCATTCGTGACACTGATAAAGATAGATCCTAAATAAAACTTTGGAATAACCACGAAGTCAAGCTCCTACGTCGAAAAACCCGTTTTCATGGAAAAGTTTGTAAACGGACAGGAAGCGCCTAAGGTAAAACAAATTATCAAAAGGGTAGTAGCGGTTCCATGCAGCAACGCCTACGTGGAAAGTCTTCAGTCATTCGAATTTTCTATGTGACTGAAGACTCTGTCCACGTAGGCACTGCTGCATGGAACCGTCGTAATCATTTTATTGTCTGACGCCAGAAAGAAACTGAGTGTTGATATCGACAACAGTGGATAATTCGTACCAAATGAATTAATAAGACAGAACTGATCTCCACGGTACACAAAGCAGGTCAGAAGACTGTTGCAGAAGCCACAAAGAAACATACTAAATTTAAAAGAAAGCAAAATCCCCAAGACTGACGATGTTTCACAGAAGCTCGAAATTTAGTGCGGACTTCAATGTGAGATGCTTATAATAGTTTCCACAATGAATCCGTGTCTCGAAACCTGGCAGAAAATCCAGAGATATTCTGGTCGTTTGTAAAGGATGCTAGCGGCAAGACGCAATCAATGCCTCCTCTGCGTGATAGTAATGGAAATACTATCGACGATAGCGCTACTAAAGCAGACTTAATAAAGCCTTTCGAAATACCTTCACCAAAGAAGACGAAGTAAATATTCCAGAATTCGAATCATGGACTGCTGCCATCATGAGTAACTTAAAAGTAGATGTCTTCGGCGTAGTAAAGCAGTTTAAATAGCATAATAAAGGCAACTCCTCCGGTCCAGATTGTATAACAATTAAATAACTTTGAGTATGCAGATATAACAAACCCATACTTCAGTCATAGTCATCCCCTCGCCTAAAGATCCGTACCTAAGACTGTAAAGATGCACAGGTCCTATCAATACTCAAGAAAGGAAATTGACCGACCAATTACATCAGGCTTGGAACTCGGTCCCACAAACTTACATCCGACACCCGCACTTCACAATGTATGCACGTTTGCAGGCTTGCATTCAATAGCATCTGAAAGAGGTCTATTTAAAGTCCGCACCAGGCGGATAAGAGTGGCGCTTATAGCGTCACTATGAGGATGCAAATCGGGTTTGCTATACATATACGCTGTAACGGTCGTGAGCGTTAGTCACTTATGAGATAGGATGTGTTGAGATGATGTTAGCCAAGAATGCCGCTAAGGTGAGGAAGATGCCGTTATTAACACCTCATTAAATTGGAACGAGGTCGTGTAATAGGTCTGTGAGAAACTGGATGTTCCTTTTACGATACTGCAGAAAAACTTGGCAGGAATGTAGCTACTGTACATCACTGTTGGTAGTGGTAGTCAAGGAAACGTACGGTCACCAGTCGGCCACGTGACACTACGAGAGGGGAGACCAGTGTTCGGAGTATGGCTCTGACGCATTGTATCTGTAGCAGCAGCTGACACCGCAGTGATACAATGAACTGTTACAGATCACTTACTTGATGGACAGGTCAGAGCCAGACGCACTGTAGCGCGCGTTCCACTGACCCCAATCCACTCTCACCTGCGAGTTCAGTGGTGTCAAACGAGAGCCCATTGGAAGGCAGGTGGAGGTCCGTTGTGCTTTCTTGTGGAAACTGGTTCTGCCTATGTGCCACTGACGGCCGTGTGTTGGTTAGGAGCAGATCAGTTGAGAGCCTGCAACCAACCTGTCTGCATGCTAGACACACTGGATCTACACGTGGAGTTACGGTCTAGGGTGAGATTTCGTGTGACAGTAGGAGAGCTCTCATGGTTATCCCACGCACCCTGACTGCAAATACACTCCTGGAAATTGAAATAAGAACACCGTGAATTCATTGTCCCAGGAAGGGGAAACTTTATTGACACATTCCTGGGGTCAGATACATCACATGATCACACTGACAGAACCACAGGCACATAGACACAGGCAACAGAGCATGCACAATGTCGGCACTAGTACAGTGTATATCCACCTTTCGCAGCAATGCAGGCTGCTATTCTCCCATGGAGACGATCGTAGAGATGCTGGATGTAGTCCTGTGGAACGGCTTGCCATGCCATTTCCACCAGGCGCCTCAGTTGGACCAGCGTTCGTGCTGGACGTGCAGACCGCGTGAGACGACGCTTCATCCAGTCCCAAACATGCTCAATGGGGGACAGATCCGGAGATCTTGCTGGCCAGGGTAGTTGACTTACACCTTCTAGAGCACGTTGGGTGGCACGGGATACATGCGGACGTGCATTGTCCTGTTGGAACAGCAAGTTCCCTTGCCGGTCTAGGAATGATAGAACGATGGGTTCGATGACGGTTTGGATGTACCGTGCACTATTCAGTGTCCCCTCGACGATCACCAGTGGTGTACAGCCAGTGTAGGAGATCGCTCCCCACACCATGATGCCGGGTGTTGGCCCTGTGTGCCTCGGTCGTATGCAGTCCTGATTGTGGCGCTCACCTGCACGGCACCAAACACGCATACGACCATCATTGGCACCAAGGCAGAAGCGACTCTCATCGCTGAAGACGACACGTCTCCAATCGTCCCTCCATTCACGCCTGTCGCGACACCACTGGAGGCGGGCTGCACGATGTTGGGGCGTGAGCGGAAGACGGCCTAACGGTGTGCGGGACCGTAGCCCAGCTTCATGGAGACGGTTGCGAATGGTCCTCGCCGATACCCCAGGAGCAACAGTGTCCCTAATTTGCTGGGAAGTGGCGGTGCGGTCCCCTACGGCACGGCGTAGGATCCTACGGTCTTGGCGTGCATCCGTGCGTCGCTGCGGTCCGGTCCCAGGTCGACGGGCACGTGCACCTTCCGCCGACCACTGGCGACAACATCGATGTACTGTGGAGACCTCACGCCCCACGTGTTGAGCAATTCGGCGGTACGTCCACCCGGCCTCCCGCATGCCCACTATACGCCCTCGCTCAAAGTCCGTCAACTGCACATACGGTTCACGTCCACGCTGTCGCGGCATGCTACCAGTGTTAAAGACTGCGATGGAGCTCCGTGTGCCACGGCAAACTGGCTGACACTGACGGCGGCGGTGCACAAATGCTGCGCAGCTAGCGCCACTCGACGGCCAACACCGCGGTTCCTGGTGTGTCCGCTGTGCCGTGCGTGTGATCATTGCTTGTACAGCCCTCTCGCAGTGTCCGGAGCAAGTATGGTGGGTCTGACACACCGGTGTCAATGTGTTCTTTTTTCCATTTCCAGGAGTGTATCTACGTCAATCTGGTGATTCGACCTGTTGTGCTGCTATTCGTGAATAGCATTCCAAGGTGTGTTTTCCAACAGAATAACGCTCGCCCACACACACCGCTATCGTAATCCAACATGCTCTACAGTGCGTGGCCTGCTCGATCACCAGATCTCTTTCCAGTCGAGCGCATATGGGACATCGGATAACAACTCCAGCGTCATCTACAAACAGCATTAACCATCCCGTATTGACCGACCAATTACAACAGGCTTGGAACTCGGTCCCACAAACTTACAACCGACACCCGTACTTCACAATGAATGCACGTTTGTATACTTGGACTCAACAGTCTGGCGATGATATTGGTTATTAATGTACCTGTATTTCACAGTTGCAAAAAACTTATCTCGCGCGTAATCTTGCAATGTTAATCGCTTAAATACAGTACCTAGACAAATTTATTCCAGAAATTTCATTATTCTACATTAATTATTCTTTGGTGCTGCGTTTTTTCCCTCAGTGTATTATGAACTACTTCGAGAAAATGTTAACACACAGTCAGTACTGATACCGGAAACTTCGTTCTTGTAAAACCCAACTAGCTCTTTATTCTCACGAAGTAATGAGTGCTATCAACAGGGGATCTCAAAATCATCCCATATTTCTAGATTTCCAGAAGGCTTTTGTTACCATTCCTCACCAGCGGCTTACAGTAAAGTTGGGTGCCTATTTGTGCAACTGTCGGAAAGATCACAGTCCGTAGTAACTAACGGAAAGTCGTCGAATAGAACAGAAGTAATATCTGGCGTTCCCCGAGGTGATTTATAACAATGATTTAGGAGACAATCTGAGTAGCCCTCTTACAAGGGAACCTCCCCATCGCACCCCCCTCAGATTTAGTTATAAGTTGGCACAGTGGATAGGCCTTGATAAACTGAACACAGATCAATTGAGAAAACAGGAAGAAGTTGTGTGGAACTGTGAAAAAATAAGCAAAATATACAAACTGAGTATTCCATGGGCCACATAGGCAACATCATGGACGATATCAGTTCAGGAGCGCCGTGGTCCCGTGGTAGCGTGAGCAGCTGCGGAACGAGAAGTCCTTGGTTCAAGTCTTCCCTCAAGTGAAAATTTTACTTTCTTTATTTTTGCATATTTATTATCTGTCCGTTCGTTCATTGACGTCTCTGTTCACTGTAATAAGTTTAGTGTCTGTGCGATTAGTAGACGAAAGGACGTGCCTCTCCAATGGGAACCGAAAACATTTGATCGCAAGGTCATAGGTCAACCGATTCCTCCACAGGAAAACACATCTGATATATTCTATACGACACTGGTGACGGCATGTGCGTCACATGACAGGAATATGTTGTCGACCCACCTAACTTGTACACTTGGCGAATGGGTAAAAAGATTCTTCTACCTTGCCCGATTTAGGTTTTCTTGTGGATGTGATAATCACTCCCAAAAAAGTGATGAAAACATAAGAGTTTGTCACATAAACTAAACATAAAAAATTAAACTTTTCACTCGATGGAAGATTTGAACCAAGGACCTTTCGTTCCGCAGCTGCTCACGTTACCACAAGACCACGGCGCTCCTCCGTTGCCACTGTCCTTGATGTTGCCTATCTTCCCATGAAGTACTCAGTTTGTATATTTTGCTTATTTTTTTACAGTTCCACACAACTTCTTCCTGTTTTCTCAATTGATCTGTGTTCAGTTTTTCAAGGCCTATCCACTGTGCCAACTTATAACTAAATCTGAGGGGGGTGCGATGGGGAGGTTCCCTTGTTAGAATGTTTGTAGATGATGCTATCGTTTACCGTCTAATAAAGTCACCAGAAGAACATAGCCAATAGTGAAATGATTTAGACACGGTATCTGTATGGCGCAGAAAGTGGCAAATAATGAAATGTGTGAGCTCATTCGCTTGAGTACCAAAAGGAATCTGGTACATTTCGGTCACATGATAAATCACACAAATCTAAAGGCTGTCAGTTCTTCAACTAAATACTCAGAAATTAAAACTACGAATATCTTATATTGAATCGATCACCTAGAAAATATTATGGAGAAGGCAACCGTAAGATTAAGTTTTATTGGGAAAACACTTAACAGACACAACAGGTTTACTAAAGAGACTGAGTACACTACGGTTGTCCGTCCTTTGCTAGAGTTCTGCCTTGCAGACTGGGTACTTACCAGATGGGATTGACAGAGGACGTCGGTAAAGTTCGAAGAAGTGTACCTTGTTTTTTATTATCGCGAAACAGGGGAGAGAGTGCCAAAGTTAAGGGTGGTAGTCAATAGTCATTAAAACAAGGGAGTTTTTAGTTGCTGCGATATCCTTTCACGAAATTTCAATCTCCAGCGTTCTCCTCCGATTGCGAAAACATTTTGTTGACAACCAATTACATATGAAGAAATGATCATTGTTATAAAATAAGAGTAATCAGAGCTCGCACAGAAGATTTAAAAGTGTTCGTTTTTCCCACCCGCACTTAGAGTGGAAAGGTAGAAAAATAGAGGGAAAGTGGTTCGACGAACCCTCTGCCAGGCACGTAAGTGTGAAATGCAGTGTGTTCATGTAGACGTAGATACGGTGAAAACAGAATTATGCATTCGTTCTACTTTGAAGTCTGCAACATGCAACAACTTCAAGAAAAAAATAATAACTAATAAAAATTGTTGAGATATGTAAATAGCAATAATAAATATGATTTTTACATTTGCTAAGTGTTTGTGTTCAATCTGAGCCTTCAGCTTAGAAAATCCCTCTCGCCAGGCAAAGTTCGGTAATTTTGCCCATTAAATCTGGCAACCGTACCTCGAACTGGATAGAGAAATGGTGAAATATTGTTCCTTTCATTACCACGTAGTCTTGTGTAGTACGACTCAATCGGGGACTTACCGAGGATGTGATAGCCCCCCCCCCAAAAAAAGGACGCAGGTACAAAGGGATGCAAGAAATGACAAAAACACGATTGGCAAATCAAAATATCCACGGGTATGCTGCCGGTCTATAGTGTCCAACGGGCACAATATTTCGGCGATCATACATGTCGCCATCATCAGGTTAACTGACGGACTGAGCTCCTGTGAACGTGCCGGCACGGAGATCCGTACGCTATGGCTGCTCAGAGGGAACTGGGTTCGGTCGCGGCGGCGGCCGATTTAAATACCCTCCGCCCGCGGCGCGCTCCCTCCGCCGTCCGCGCCCCACGCCACGGTCGCGCGGTGGAACAGATTGCGACGGCGTCTGAGATGACGTCGGTGTGATGGCTCTGTCCGCCGTGGTCGTCACAACTATACGTTTGCTCGATTTACTCTTGATTAACCCGATCGCTGGTTCCCAAGTCTTGCTAAGATTATAGCCACAGTCACGGTTTATGAGGTCGTCATTGGTGCCATCGAAATTCGAAACTCCTGCAAATAAATTCCCAATTGGGAGAGACCCTCCCCCCCTTTATTGCACCCCAGCGAGAGAAATAAAGAGTGTCACAGCAGAATAAATTTTACCCCTTGGCTGAAAAGAACTAAACGCACGCTCTACAACAGCCCGCCCTTCTCCATCTGAGAAGGGAATGAAAAGTGCAAAAAAAAAAAAAAAAAAAAAAAGGCGACCGAACCCAGTTCCCTCTGAGTAGCCACAGCGTACGGATCTCCGTGCCGGCACGTTCACAGGAGCTCAGTCCGTCAGTTCACCTGATTATGGCGACATGTATGATCGCCGAAATATTGTGCCCGTTGGACACTATAGACCGGCAGCATACCCGTGGATATTTTGATTATCAAATACGCCGGGAGAAACTCAAGAATCACAAGATTGGCAAAGTTTTGCAGAAGTTCGAAATATAGCGCTTACTTCAAAGCCAGATGCTTTTATTAATTTCCACAACGAAACTCTATCTCTGAATCAGCCAGGAAACCCAAAGAGATTCTGGTCATACGTAAAGCACACCAGTGGCAAGACACAACAATACCTTCACTGCGCGATAGCAACGGTGAAGTCACTGATGACACTGCCACTAAAGTAGAGCTATTAAACAGGATTTTCCAAAACCCCTTCACCAAAGAAGACGAAGTAAATATTCATGAATTCCAATCAAGATCAACTGCCCAGATAAGAAACATAGAAGTAGATATCCTCGGTGTAGCGAAGCAGCCAACATCACTTCACAAACGCAAGGCCTCCGGTCCAGATTGTATACCAGTCAGGTTCCTTTCAGGGTATGCTCCATATTTAGCAATTATGTACAACCGCTCGCTCACAGGAAGATCCGTACCTAAAGACTGGTAAATTGCTCAAGTCCCACCAATACCCTAAAAGGGAAATAGGAGCAGTCCGCTGAATTACAGTCCCATATCACTAACGTGGACTTACAGTAGGGTTTTGGAACATATACATATTAATTACCTCGAAGAAAACGATTTATTGACACAGTCAGCACGGATTCAGAAAATGTCGTTCTTGTAAAACACAACTAGCTCTTTATACACATAAAGTAATGAGTGCTATCGATACGGGATGTCAAATTGATTCCATATTTTTAGATTTCCAGAAGGCTTTCGACACCGTTCCTCACAAGAGTCTTCTAACCAAACTGCGTACCCATGGAATATCGCCTCAGTTGTACAACTGGATTCGTGATTTCCTGTCAGAAAGGTCACAGTTCGTAGTATTAGATGGAAGGTAATCGAGTAAAACAAAAGTAATGTCTGGCGCTCCACAAGGAAGTGTTATAGGCCCTCTATTGTTCCTGATCTATTTTAACGAGATAGGAGACAATCTGAGAAGCCGTCTTAGATTGTTTGCAGATGATGCTGTCATTTACCGTCTTGTAGAGTCATCATATGGCCAGAACGAATTGCAAAATGATTTAGGTAAGATATCTGTATGGTGCAAAAAGTGGAAATTGGCCGTGAATAAAGAAAAGTGTGAAGCTATTCGGATGAGTACTAAAAGAAATCCGCGAAGTTTCGATTATGCGATAAGTTACACAAATTTGAAAAGCTGTAAATTCAACTAAATTCTTAGGGATTACCAATAACCTAAATTAGAACGATCACATAGATACTGTTGTGGGTAAAGCAAACCAAAGACTGCGATTCATTGGCAGAACACTTAGAAGGTGCAACAGGTCTACTAGAGAAACAGCTTACATAATGCTTGTCCGCCCTGTTCTGGAGTATTGCTGTGCAGTGTGGGATCCGCGCCCGGTGGGACTGACGGATGTCATCGAAAAAGTTCAAAGAAAGGGAGTTTGTCTTGTGTTATCGCGAAATAGGGGAGACATGTGAAACGTGTCTGTGAAGTCGTTTCATAAGACGCTTGTCGAATTCGGTACAACTTACTCGCTTTACTACCTGATTTTAGCTCAATTCACGAACTCTTCCAGAAAGACTGAGCACTCAAATAAGGCCTATTGAATATTATATGTGTGTCTTAATGTGGGGTTTCCGTTTTGTTTTGTGGGAAACGCTGAGTTGGTCATCGTCTGCTGGGAGCAGACGACGTTGCTTCTCGTTAGAAGGGGAGCACAGGATGACAAACATAGGTTTCCAATACCTGAACAGAGAGGTTTACACATCTTAGTCGAAGGCTGTTTTTGTGTGTGAGGTTGGTGACGGAGGGTTACCCCTGTGGTAGCTTCCGCTGCACAGGGAGCTAGGTAATCTCGAAAGAGAAAGCGGCACTGTTCGGTGAACGCTTGCTGAGTACGGATCGTAGCTCTTTAAGGGGGTTTCAGGTGATAGGGAGGAGGTTGAGTTAGGACTTCGTTCTGTTTAACTGTTGAAATACTTGAGAACTTCAGCTTGACTGAAGCGTGTGAAGCGAGTTATTTTTCCGAATGTGCCATAATTATATTGCTTTAAATAGGCGATTTTTGGGTTTTTTAGTTAAAAGTGTGGAAGTTGCTGTGTTCATTTTGAACAACGATGAAGTAGAATTTCAAACGGTAAATCTGATTAGGAAAAGCTGGTTAGGATCACTTCAACCGTACGTGAGTGTAATACTGTGTCGAAGCGAGTATGATTTTTAATGATTTTTAATCTTATATTTTGTGGAAGTTGCTTTTGTCTTTGTGTGTCGATTTTGTGCCACGTGTTTGGTAATAATGACCTTTCTGGTCCACCACGGCAGCGCAATAGGCTTTATTTTAACAATTTGCTTGCTTAATGAGCTAAAATTTCTGCAAGAAAATCTGTTCTTTCGTGCGCTTTCTACAAAGCAGCACAACAGTTTGCTTCAGAATGCACCACGTGCTCTAGTTCGGCCGTTTGCAAGCAGCAGACACAGTATGTTGAATAATTATCGCACAACCTCGTGCATTGGTTAAACCTCTGTCCAGAATAGTGCATGTGTAGAATCGTAATGCAAATCTCACTGAGACATTTTTATGGCATGAATGCAAAGGAGATGATAGTATCATTGTCTCCCATCGCCGTTTTCCGTGCTTTTTCTTGCTGTAGTTAAATTGTGCTCTGTTACATTCTCACGTAATTCTTATTTAAATATTTCTAGTCAGGCACCAGTTTTGTGTAGTTAGGATGTGCAACCAAATACAGGGCGTTTCAAAAAGAAAGAGCAGATTTCAAACATTTATTTCTCAAAAACTACAAATGATAGAAACACAATTCAAACGTTTCTTGTCAGAGAAAGGTTCAAAGTTTTTCAATGGTCCGCGCAGAAGTTCCATGCAAATCCGCAGTGGCGCTGGCGTTTGTTTGTAGGAAAATGGCGACGACACCACAGGAACGATCATTTTGTGTGCTGCAATTTGCAAAGTTAGAGTCCATTGTTGGTGTGCAACGTGCATTCCGCCGTCAATTCAACAAACAGCCGCCTCGTCATAAGCAAATTTATGAGTGGCATCACAGATTCGTAGAAGATGGTTGCATCTGCAAGCGAAAAAGCACGGGTCGTCCACGCACATCGGATGAAAATGTCGAGCGTGTCCGTGCAGCTTACGAAAGGAGCCCTAGAAAATCCACGACACGGGCAAGTCACGAACTAAACATGTCTAAAACAACGGTATGGCGCGTTCTGAGTAAGCGTCTGCACATGAAGCCGTACAAACTGCAGTTATTGCAAGCATTGCGTCCTGACGACCACAACAAAAGGTTCGAATTTTCAACTGCAATTCTACAGGACATGGAAGAGGACAATTTTGCCGAACGATTAATTTTTTCAGATGAATCAACGTTTCACATTTCTGGTAAAGTTAATCGGCATAACGTACGAATTTGGGCGAGTGAAACTCCGAGGGACGTTATTCAACATGAAAGAGACTCACCAAAGGTTAACGTCTTTTGTGCAATTTCGGTAAACAAAGTTTATGGACCTTTCTTTTTCATGGAGAAAACTATCACAGGAACCATTTACCTGGACATGTTAGAAAACTGGCTATTTCCTCAACTTCAGGAAGATTCAAATCACTTCATCTTCATGCAAGATGGCGCCCCACCACACTTCTCTGAACCTGTACGACGGTACCTAAATAACACCATTCCAGGACGGTGGATTGGAAGAGCAGGAGCACAAGATCAATGTCATCGTCTGTGGCCTCCCAGGTCACCAGACCTTACTCCCTGCGATTTTTATTTGTGGGGGTACATAAAGGACTGTGTTTATGTCCCACCTATGCCCGCTACTCTTCAAGAGGTACGACATCGAATTGTTGCGGCCGTGAATTCGGTAACTAAAGACCAGTTGCGTCGTGTGTGGCAAGAAATGAGATACCGGTTTGATATTTTTCGTGTAACAAATGGTGCTCATATTGAGGTACAGTTTTGATATTTGTTGTGTAACATTTGGTACTCATATTGAGTGAAGGACCGTTGGAATTGTGTTTCTATCATTTGTAGTTTTTGAGAAATAAATGTTTGAAATCTGCTCTTTCTTTTTGAAACGCCCTGTACTTAGATACAATAAATAATCTACGTGAAAGATAAATTCTGTGGTGTTGATCTTACCCACTTACTCCGATTTCCAATCCTGAATTAATCAAGTTGCTTCATGCACGACATGGAGTGTCATTTATCTGGCTACTTAAAGAAATTTGTATACTTGTAATTAAATTATTAAAGTAATTAAACTAATAATTTTCCAGCTCCGTTTTTTTCTAAATGGTTAGGAAAGGCTTGGGCTGGTGACGACCCTGAATTTCTGAATTTTTGTGATTATTTGTGTGAGAGAAGCAGCTAGAAATGCGAGATAACGTATATGGCTCGATGAGAAACGTCGTAAAGATAGTAATACGTTACACATGATACGTGAATTGGTGTGGCCATCATTAAAACAAAGGCGTTTTTCGTTGCGGCCGGATCTTCTCATGAAATAATTTCGATCATCAGTTTTCTCCTCCGATTGCGAAAATATTCTATTGGCACCAACCTACATAGGGAGGAACGCTCATCATGATAAAATAAGAGAAATCATGGCTCGCACAGAAAAACTTAAGTGCTCATTTTTCCCGCGTGCCTTTCGAGTGTGTAACGGTGGAAAGACAGCTTGAAGGTGATTCATTGAACCCTCTGCCAGGCCCTTTGCTGTGAATAGCAGAGTAATCACGTAGATGTAGACGAAGCCTTCCGTGGCTGATTAATACACCGTGCAGTCACATAATGTGACCACCTGACAAAAGCCTGAATAACCACATTTCGCAGTGCGGACCGCTGCGAGACACGCAGTGGGGTGGGGGGGGGGGGGGGAGAGAGAGAGAGAGAGAGAGAGAGAGAGTCAGCGAGGTTCTGTAAGGTAGGGACAGGGATGTGGAGCCCTGCTGAGCCGTGGCCAGCGGCGCTATGTTTCTCAGTTGAGGATTCATGTGGCGAACAGCCCAACCGAGGTGGTCCCACAGATTCTCGATTGGGTCTAAATCCGGGAGTACGGTAAACTCACACACGAACACTGCAAGCTGTGTGACAAGTTGCATTGTCCTGCTGGTAGACACCATCGTGCCAAGGAGAAACAAACTGCATGTAGGGGTGGACATGGTTCCCCAAGGATAAATGCATGCATGTGTTGAGCATTGTGCCTTTCAGAATGACATCACCCAAGGAATGTCACAAAAACATTCCGCAGACCACTACGCCACCTCCTCCGTTTTGTACCCTTCCGACGATTGTTGTGGGGTGTTTGCTTAATGAAGTTTCACGCCGTACACGCCAGCAGCCATCTTTTCAATGGGGCTTAAAATGTGGTTCATCTGAAAAGACCATCTGTCGCCACTCAATGGACGTGATGTGAAAGTTCCAGCCTTCTTCGCTTTGAACGGCAGTCAGATGTGTGCTTGAACCAGGCGCCTGCTGCAGAGGCATACACGCAGCAACATTCGCTGAGCGGTCGTTGAGGAAACACTATCGGTAGCTCCTTAGTTCATCCGTATAGTCAGCTGCTCCACATTTGCACGTCTATTCACTCGTAAACTTCTTCGCAACCGTGTTTCACCCCCGTCACCTATCATCCGTGGTTTACCAAAGTTGTCTCGGCACTGGTTTTGGAAAGTGACATTTTGCCGTACACGGTATACTTTAACCATTGAGAAAAGCGAACAATTTACAAACTTAGACGTTTTGGGAATGCTCCCACCCTCCAGAAAGCAAATGATTATGACCTTCCGATGTCAGACAAATCGCCCCGCTTACGTGATACGTCGACTCCACTGTTTCTCCGCTTCCCGGCCCCCGACAAACTTTGTATATCCTCCACTATTAGTGCAGCCACCTAGCGTCTGTGAGTGGTTATTGCATGTTTATGTCGAACACAGGCGATGGTCATATTAATAGGACTGTACTATAGTACAGAATTACACTGAATCGCCAAAGAAACTAGTATAGGCATGCGTATTCAAATACAGAGATATGTAAACAGGCAGAATATGGCGCTGCGGTGGGCAACGCCTATATAAGACAAGTGTCTGGCGCAGTTGTTCGACCAGTTACTGCCTCTACAATGGCAGGTTATCAAGATTTAAGTGGGTTTGAACGTGGTGGTATAGTCGGTGCACGAGCGATGGGGCACAACATCTCCCAGCTAGCGATGAAGTGGGAATTTTCCCGTACGACCACTTCACGAGTGTACCGTGAATGTAAGGAATCCGGTCAAACATCAAATCTGGGACATCGCTGCGGCCAGAAAAAAGATCCTGCAAGAAAGGGACCAACGACGACTGAAGAGAATCGCTCAACGCGACAGAAGTGCAACCCTTCCGCAAATTGCTGCAGATTTCAATGCTGGGCCACCAACAAGTGTCACCGAGTGAACCATTCAACGAAACATCATCGATATGGGCTTCTGGAGCCGAAGGCCCACTCGTCTACCCTTGATGACTGCACGACACTAAGCTTTACGCCTCGCCTGGCCCTGTCAGCATAGACATTGGACCGTTGATGACTGTAAACATGTTTCCTGTGTCAGACGAGTCTCGTTTCAAATTGTGTCGAGCGGATAGGAGTGTACGGGTATGGCGACAACCTCATGAATCTATGGTCCATGCATGTCAGCAGGGGACTGTTCAAGATGGTGGAGGCTCTGTAATGGTGTGGGACGCGTGTAGTTGGAGTGATATGGGGTCTCTGATACCTCTAGATACGACTCTGGCAGGTGACACGTACGTAAGCATCCTTTCTGATCACCTACATCCATTCATATCCATTGTAAAAAATGGGTCAAATGGCTCCGAGCACTATCGTACTTAACAGCGGAGGTCATCAGTCGCCTAGAACTTAGAACTAATTAAACCTAACTAACCTAAGGACATCACAGACATCCATGCCCGAGGCAGGATTCGAACCTGCGACCGTAGCGGTCGCTCGGTTCCAGACTGTAGCGCCTAGAACCGCACGGCCACTACGGCCGGCTGTCCTTTGTACCTCCCGACGGACTTGCGCAATTTCAGCAGGACAATGCGACACATCACACGCCCAGAATTTCTACAGAGTGGCTCCAGAAACACTCTTCTGAGTTTAGACACTTCCGCTGGCGGCTCCCCAGACATGAACATTATTGAGTATATCTGGGATGCCTTGCAACGTGCTATTAAGAAGAGATCTAGAGCCTCTCGAACTGTTACGGATTTATGGACAGCTCTGCAGGATTCATGGTGTCAGCTCCCTCCAGCACTACTTCAGACATTAGTCGAGTCCATGCCACGTCGTGTTGCGGCACTCCTGTGTGCTAGCGGGAGCCCTACAAGATATTAGGCAGCTGTACCAGTTTCTTTCGCTCTTCAGTGTATAAAGGGACGACTGCTACAGAACATTCATCCCTTGCTTAGTATGGTTTATGAGCAATAGTGCACATGGTTCATATAGTTGTTGCCTACACTCTTCACTCACGTTCAGCAGTGGTGTTCTTGCTGCCTCTTCGCCACCGGTCAATATTGTAGGGCCTCAGAGGTCACCGAGCCGTCGCAGAAGTAAATATGCCATTTGACCGAAGGATTCCGATATTCGCCTACTTCTACCGACTGAGACATGCCGCGAGACGCGACAAAAGCGAAAGCAAGCACAAGAAATGTAGAGGATAATATCTAATTTACTTCTCCTTACAGCTAGTACTTTCGTTGCTACGAGTTTCGGTTGGTACGGTCAGCTGTGTTAATAAAAAAGAATACGAGACCAAGCCTTTCGTGGCTGGTTAACAGTACTGCGGGAGTTGGTCGTTATGCCTACAGGGAGTTATGTTAGCCTAAGCTGAACCTCTCGTATAAAGAAACAGATGATGTGTCATTCGTCGTCGGCTGCATTGGTCTAGCATGTGGTGTCATAAGACGACTGTACAGAATGCGTTATTTATGTATTAGGTATTTTATTGTTATTCTATCGCTAATGAAACTCTGACGCATGCAAAAGCGTAGAAAGTATAAGTTTAGTTCCTAATCATTGTACTAAACGTTTTATCAGTGTAGTTCTATACTGGACATTTGAATTAGCTATGCAACAATTTTACTATACAAAGGGCGATCAAAAAGTTTTTCACAGTCGTCTCTAATTTTTTTTTATTTTTTGCAGGAGAAGAATGAAATTTGTGAACATACTTTGAACATTTAGGTACTCAATGAGCCTCCATCAGCTGCGACGCATCTGGCCTAACGTTCTTTCCTTGATGTAAATGCACTTTGGTACGATTCTGGGGATTGACTTTTACGCCATCGCTTGACACGGGAAATAAGGCCTTTCTGACTATACCGAGCGAGGTGGCGCAGTGGTTAGCACACTGGACTCGCATTCGGGAGGACGACGATTCAATCCCGTCTCCGGCCATCCTGATTTAGGTTTTCCGTGATTTCCCTAAATTGTTTCAGGCAAATGCCGGGATGGTTCCTTTGAAAGGGCACGGCCGATTTCCTTCCCAATCCTTCCCTAACCCGAGCTTGCGCTCCGTCTCTAATGACCTCGTTGTCGACGGGACGTTAAACACTAACCACCACCACCACCACCACCACCGCCTTTCTGGCTTTACAGCGGAGGTGGGCCTTCAGACAACCTAAGAGGTAAAAGTCAAACAGAGCCAAGTCCGGACCGTAGGGAGGATGAGCAACAATTTTGCAACCAATTTCCTGATTTCCTCCTGCTTCATAAGGGCTGTATGGGGTTTGGCATTATCGTGGTGTAGTCTGATGAGCTGACCCTGAAGCTGTGGTCTGTGAGTCTTGATGGCACGTCGCAGCTTGTCCAATGACAAACAGTAACTGTCCTGTGTAATTGTGGAGCCAGGTTTCAAAAAGTCAATGAAAGTGACACCACATTGAGCCCAGAAGAAGGAGGTCATCACCTTTCGGCCTGCTGCTCGTGAAAGTCTTGGTTTCTTCTTCCGGGGGAACCCTGATGGATTGGGTGTCGCTCTCAGGTTCGGACAAAAGCAACCATGTTTCATCCTGTGTAATGAGGCCGTTGAAACAGTTTCCACTCTTGAGTAAAGGTCTTCATGAGACCCTCACACACATTCTTCCTCATCGTTTTCGTTTCTCTTGTCAATAATCTAGGCATCCAACGTGCACAGATTTTCCTGTACCCTAGTGACAAACGGGTCATTTCGGCAAGCTATTGTATCATAACACATCAGTCATTTTGGATGATTTGATCCATTGTCTCCTTTTTCACATCACTCACTGCCGTCGATGGTCTACCACATCGGGAATTGTCCAATAGAGAGAAATCACCTTCTTTAAACCTCTGCAACCATCGCTGGATACTACTGCGATCCACTGTGTCCTCCCCATAAACAGGGAGCAACGTCCTATGAATCGATGTGGCAGAGTCATCGCCGGTCTTGAAGAGTAACTCCATCACCGACCGTTGTCGTAACCTGACATCTACTTCAGGGTGTATTATGGCTCACCTGTAAATAAAATAAAATACTTTTATATACCAAATTATAGCTAAATGTTCCAAGCATCTTCGCAAAAAATTTCATTCTCATCCTGCAAAAAATAAAAAAATTAGAGACGACTGTGCAAAACTTTTTGAACGTCCTTTGTACTTAGAAAATTATAATATGTCCTACATGTGCACAGAAACATTGCAGAGAAGTGGTAAGACAGAAAAGTTGGGAAGGGTGCAGAGAGCGGACGCAGCAGCGTTGCAAGTTCTGCCAGGGCACAGCACCACCACAGTACACTTACTTAACCACGAGGCGATAGTGCTTTCTTGTTTTAGATGTATCATCAAAACAATTTATTGCTACTTCTATTTAGATGAGATTTCGCCACTCCCCATGTGCTTCAAGCCTAACCGTGGTTGTTTCAGGTGGACGTTTACAGATTTTCGGTGTCCTGGCCTCGCATAATGCCCACTGGCGACCCGACTGAGATCAACGACAGGGGCGTCGCCCACTACGATGCACTCATAAACCTGCTGCTGGAGAATGGTATCACACCCATGGTGAGTACACAGCTTCTTCTTCTACTTGTTCCTCGTCTACTTGTTCCTCTTCTCCTTTGGCACTACAGCTCTTGATAGGTCTTTCCCCCTTCAGCAATCTTCCTCCGCGTTTCTCTTCCATCCTCGGATCTCCATCTTGATAAGTCAGCCAACACACTGGTCGGCCCTTCCTTCTGGTGGAACACAATCTGCCTTTCATCATTCGTTTGGATATCCTGTCATCTGTCATCCTTTCCATTTGTCCTAACCAGCGTATTCTTTCAGATTTAATAAATTTCACTGTAGATTTCCCTTTTACAAGCTCTTGTACGTGATAGTTGTACCTTACTCTCCAACCCTCTACCTCTCTCACGAACTCATATACTTTTCTCAGGATTTTCCTTTAAGTGGTTGTAGGCTGTTCGTATCTGCTTCTGTCATAGTTCACATTTCTGACCCATATGTAATAACTGGTCGCACAAAGGAATAGTATATATTTAACTTGATAGTTCTTCTAATCAGAGAATTCTTGAATACCTGTAAGTTTGCAGAAGAGCCTCTGCTTTCTACTTGTATTCTTTTCTCTAATACACAGCTTTATGTTATTATCAGTGGTTAAGAGGACAGCGAAGTAATGGAAGCAGCTGACAGCTTTAAAATATTTATTAGAGGCTTTCAGGTCATGTGGTATTCTTCTTACCTTAGAATTGGACGTTCCCATGTATCTGGTGATGTTTCTGTTTACCAAAAGTTCAATGATGCTCCATGTACTTCCATTATTTCATAAATAATATTTCTAAAATCATGAGATTATATGTAACGTCATTAAATTACGTTAGAAGACGCAAACAAGGAAGCAAGGGTCTCATTGAAAAGTGTGCTTGAGAGGGTTACAACACCCGCTAGCTAGTCCACTCGCATACTAAACACAGTAAAGGAGGAGGTGGGAAACATTGTTAGGAGTACTTTCCACGGCTTCCCTATTTTAGAAAAGACACAGCAGGAGGAGAAAGAGAGAATTCTATTTGTACACGTTGACAGGGGATCTGACACTCAATTTCTGAGTGACAAATGTTCATTATTTTAGATTGTCAGTATCATAGTATGGGACGCTGACTGTTACATTAAATTTTTTACGCCTTTTTTGTTTTATGGGGTTTCCTTCTGACAGTGCATGGTCAGACTCTTTTCGCCTTGATTCGTCCTTTGTTATTCCGACTTTCTCTCCCGGTATTCTAAAGAGAAACTATTGACTTTGAATGTCTATATTTGCCGAATTATTAATTAATACCTGTATGTTGCGAAAAGTGACAATTGACTCTAAGTAATGAAAAGTTTGAAGTTCTCCACACGAATACTAAAAAGAATCCGCTACATTTCGGTTACACAATAAAACACACAAACCTAAAGCCTGTTAGTTCAGCTAAATAGCTAGGAATTACAGTTGCAAATAACATAACGATAACATAAATAATGTTGTGATGGAAAGCAAACCAAAGACTGTGATTTATTGCCCGAACACTTAGAAAATACAATTTTTCTACTAAAGAGACTGCTTACACAACGCTTGTCTGCCCTCTTCTGGAGTACTGCTATGCAGATAGGACTGATAGAGGACACAGAAAAAGTTCAGAGAAATGCAGCTAGTTTTCTGTTATCGCGAAATAGTGGAGAGAGTGCTACGGATATGATACGCGAATTGGCGTGGCAATCATTAAAACAAAGGCGTTTTTCGTTGCGGCAGAGCCTTTTTCATAACTCGCCACCTTTGTCCTCAGAGTGTGAAAATATTTTGTTGGTATACACCTACATAAGAAGAACTGATTATCATAATAAAACGAGAGAAATCGGAGCTTTCATCGAAAGGTTGTTCATTTTTCCGGGCGCTATTAGAGTGTTGAACGGTAGCAAAATAGCTCGAAGGTGGTACGGTGAACCCCCTGACAGACACTTAATTGTGAAATACAGGGTAATCACGTAGGTGTAGAGGCACTGTCATAACCTAGCATCACGGTTCGCGCGGTTTCCCCCGTCGGAGGTTCGAGTCCTCCCTGGGGCATGGGTACGTGTGTCGTCCTTAGCGCAAGTTACTCGTAGTTTCAGTTAGATTGAGTTGTGTGTAAGTCTAGGGACCGATGACTTTAGCAGTTTGGTCCCATAGAAGCTTACCAGAAATTTTCAAATAACCCTTGTAGTACAGTAGTTGGTGGTTGCGTAAAGCTCCTGATCACCAGACTTTGTGCTAACATCCTGGATTATATTTCAAACCTCTCCACAGCGTTTCATAAAGTGAGCGAAAGTGACCACGTTGCTGGTGATCCATCTGTTATATGGGGGTTTTTAAATCTGGTGACCACATTGGTGCTATTAAAGAGGCAATGGTGTGTGTCGCCAGATGGTTCCACCCATCGACCTTCTACCGTCATACAACACAAGTGTAACACTACATTATATACACATATATTCACACATCTATTAGTCACCTTCACTCAATAGAGACACTTAAGAGAGAACACTAACATTCGCAGAGGTAAACTGCACGTTGTGCACGCATTAGCTGGCTGAATCTACACAATGGGCCCTCCCGGCCAAGCATCCCATACGATAATCAATAAATATGATCGTTTCCGGAATCGTTGGCTGTAAGCTATGCTGTCAAACTTCCGTTACCCTACCGTGCGGTGCCGGCTGTTGTGGGCGAGCGGTTCTAGGCGCATCAGTCTGGAACCGCGCGACCGCTACAGTCGCAGGTTCGAATCCTGCCTCGGGCATGGATGTGTGTGCCGCGCGGGATTAGCCGAGCGGTCTAGGGCGTTCCAGTTGTGGACTGTGCAGCTGGTCCCGGCGGAAGTTCGAGTCCTCCCTCGGGCATGGGTGTCTATGTTTGACCTTAGGATAATTCAGGTTAAGTAGTGTGTAAGCTTGAAAGGGTACAGTACCGCCCGACATTGAAAATAGGTACAACATACTTCATTATTCTTGTCAGAACAACATATTTTTTGCAAAAATAACTCAATTTCAATTAATACAGCGAAGCCGGATACCAGTGTGGGAAAGAATGACATTTTATTTATTTAATTGATCACATGTGCACTCCCACAAAATAAATCCCTACACCTAGTTTGGTGAGATCTGTGAAATGAATGAATGTATGGTCGTCTGCTAACCGCAGATAGTGAATGTGAATATATGATCATCTGTGAGATGATCCTTTGGCCACCTTTGGTGGAACCAAAGAGATTAAATTTACCGGAGCTTTGAGCGCCTGAAATGTGGCTGACCAATATGGTAGCAAGGTGCTCCCCCACTTCGGCAGAGGTGCGAAAGGACCTGAAGAACGGCCATGTTTTCAGCACTCTGCTGCTGGATCTAGTGATGGTAAGACCTGTCTTAGGTGTGCTCCGTAAAGACAAAAGAGTGGAGACATGGTATGCATGTGAAATACTTAAGAGTAGTTTGGAATAATAATTTCTCTATTTCAGGAACTTTTGTGGGGAGAATTAAATGCCAGGCAGGTAATATTAAGGGGATCGTAGTAATCTTCGGAAGTGACCAGCGGTCACAATGAAATCACGTGTAGCAATAAGTTGAAATACTTCTGAGTGCTTAAGTTAAGCTGAGTTACTAGCGTGTGTACTATAAGTTGGAAATATTTAAGAAATGGCGTGTGCAGGACTTGAAATTAGAGACGAGTACTTCCACGTGGTGAGTACTGTGTGTCTCAATCTGTATGTGAGACAAAGGATAAAGAGAAGTATTCGTCCATGGTATCAGTTGAGGACTCGCGTGTGTGATGGATATGTTCTTAATATTACTTTGCGTGTTATGTTTCCGTGTGACGCTTGATTCAAACTATAATACTCTGAGAGTGAAGCAAGGTGAGTCAGCCGTCTATCCAGCAACGCCACTTGGCTTGCATTGCACAGGAAGACGTGCATATATCTCCAGAGTTCATAGTAGGAAAGTAGAATTACGAAGTGGGGCAGTGTCGTGTGAAACTGGGATGAATTTTAATTGAAGTGGGAAAGCTGAAAGTGATGTGATTAGAACGCTGTGACTATTCTTTGTTTTGTATTGTATGTTGCCAGTGTGATGTATTTCATGAAATTTAAGTATGTGTGGTTGGCATGGGAGAGTAACAAGGTAGTTTCAGAGGCATTGGGTTATGCATGTTCCTTTTTGTACCACTCGGTCTGGAGGAAAGTTTCGTGATGATGGGTGTGAGAGTCGAAGTGTGAGATATAGTAAAAGATCCACCATCCTATCCAGAAAGTGCACTGTAGCGTTAAATAATTACGAGACCATAAGATAGAGAATCACCAATGTAAAGCCATGCCCACTGGGCGGAATTTCTCATGTGTTATTGTTGTAGGTTATAGAACGTGTGTATTTAGGTTATAGAATTTATCAGAATAAATAAGATAGTGAAAAGAAAAAGATTGGTGGCCTTTTCCTTCGAATTGTATGTCGTCATGATATCCAGAATTTATAATGTGTGAGCCATTCATATTCAGTGCGATGGCCACGTGTTGATCAAAGCCGTTAAATAAGAAAGAAAATGTGGTATTGCCAGTGCGTAGTGAACAGAGTTCTTTAAATTACTAATAGTCAGTTGTGCGTTTCCGTTGCGTAATATTCAAACAGGAGAATAACTTGTAACTTAATTGTGAGTACTAGAGTTCATGTTACTCGATAAATAAGAATGAGTCCACTCGCTTGGCAGACAACTCATCTTGCAGGCCTGACTGCTTGATGCCACAGTATGAGCAAGGCCTGTGGGTGCCCCTCAAGCTTAGGGACTGATGACCTTAGCAGTTAAATCCCATAAGATTTCACACACATTTGAACAATTTTGAACATGGATGTGTGTGATGTCCTTAGGTTAGTTATGTTTAAGTAGTTCTAAGTTCTAGGGGACTGGTGACCTCAGATGTTAAGTCCCACAGTGCTCAGTGCCATTTGAACAATTTTTTACCGTGCGGTGGCCATTAACAACGAACCCCCACCACTTCTGTTGTCCTCACCCCTACCACGCCGTCTGATCAGGTAAGGGAAAGATTATTTTTGAAATCATCATACAGCGATTAAAATATAATCTTTGTAATATATCATACCAGACTAGATCGCAAGGCACGTTTATTAAAACATGACGATCGAAACCTGTCATGTTTTAATAAACGTGCCTTGCGGCCTAGACAGTCATCAATAATTTCATGGGCAAGATATTTTGTGTTTACTCTATATCTGTCGAGCCAAAATGTGGAAACTTCCGTGTTTAAATATCCAAAGACAGTGACGAAATCATAGAAAAGAACGTAACTGTTGAACTGTCCCATTAATGTGGGTGCAGTACAGGTCCAAATGTGGATGCAGCAAACTACGATAGCATTTTCAGTAATTAATTGACCAAGTAAGAGCGGTGTCCGGCGTAATGATGCTTAGGTAGATAGCTTATTTAGTACGTTGTTTTGTTGGGTATTTTCTGTTTATATCAGTGCCGCGTAAGAGGTCTTTTCACTTGGATTTAGGCAGTTATCCTTAAGTTTGAGCTGCTGCTGAGAAATACAGCTGTTCATGGTAGCGAGATATCTTGAGAGATTTTGGTGATATCTGCTCCATAGCAACTGACATTAGCCGGTTACGTTATATTTACACCATTATAATTACTTGTGTTCCGTGGATCACGTCGAGAGGGCTGGGATGTAGAAAGAGGTCAAAGACATACATTTTAATGAACCACAATAGAACAAAATGATTATAAATGAAAAGTGCAATATTGTGGATATTCTACAGTATTAATTTATTTCGGCAACAGGGTTTTGGCTTAAGAGGCAATCTATAGACAGTCTGAAGATGACCTTGCAAGCCGAAAACCGGTTGACGAAATAAATTAATAGTGTAGAACATCCACAATATTGGGACTTTGATTTATATCTATGAATTTCCACCAATAAGCGATGGAAGAATCAGCTAACAGAACGAAATGCCTTAATAATATGAAAGATTATTGTACTACAATGCTAATGTTAATTACAAAATAATCCAAACCATTAAGTTTCTCTTACGGAAATCTTCAGTGGAGTAGAAAGTTGCCCAAAATAAAGTTCTTCAATTTAGTTTTAAACTACACCACATCAACTACAAAACTTTAAATACAGTCACTAATGCAGTTGAATGCACGTTTCCACATGTAGGGACTGGTTTTTGGTCCTAATTATATTCATTTTTGTCAAAATACAAAGACTTTTTAAAAGGTCTCTGCAGGATGTTCTTGAGCTAACACCAGATAAAATACTTCTAACGTGCTTATGCACTGTGTCCTCAGAGTCTTTCACATGGTCATTCTTCAATAAAAATCTTCCCATATAATTGTGTCGGCTTCCCCAGCCAAAGTCAATTCATATAAAGTTTTTTGAGTATGGTACCGCGTATGGGTCGGTATCATACACAGAAAATTTTTATATCAAAATCTTCTCAATTTACAAGCCCCCTCACTTCGATGAAAACACCTGATCTTTCAAGAATTTCCTACGAAGGAAACATATGTATACATAGACTTACACAGACGTAAGGCACAATACTACATCTATTATACTATCTCCACAGGTACAATTGATAACGTCAAATGCAGAAACAAGCACGTAGTATGACTTTTATCATTGAGAGTAAATAAATAGTGCAGCAAAAAAAAAAATATGTACTTGAAATGAAGCGTCGTTACTCAAGCTTTCGATAGCTTTCGCCGTCGTGCCATTGGTACCAGAAGTTAAAATCACACTGATGTGGCTGGCATGGTGTTCCGCTTACATACACTGTACAGGCAGAACATTATGAACATCTACCTAATAGCCAGTATGTACACCTTTGGCACACCCAACAGCGGTGACCCGTCGTGGCATGGCACCAATGAGGCCACGATACGTCACTGAAGGGAGTTGGCATCACATCTGCACACACAAGTCATCTAATTCCCGTAGATTTCGGAGAGGGGAGCGATGAGCTCTGACGCCACGTTCAATCACATCCCAGATGTATTCCGTCTGGTAAAGATTTGGCGAGCTGCTGGGCCAGCACGTCAATTGGAACTCGCCACTGTGTTCCTCGAAATTGGCCAGGACACTCCTGGCCTAGTGATACGGAGCATAATGTTGTTGAAAAATGCCACTACCACTAGGAAACATGATCGTCATGAAAGGATGTCTGTGACCTTCAACCAGTGTATGATACTCTTTGGCCGCCAATGTGCCTTGCACGAGCTCTACTTGATCCATGGATGCCCTCGCGAATGTTCCCCAGAGCATAACAGAGCCACAGCCAGCTTGTCTCCGTCCCTCAGTACAGGTGTGAAGAAGCTTTTCCCCTGGATGCCGACGGATTCGCACCCTCCTATCGGCATGAAGAAGATGATAGAGGGATTCATCAGACCACGTAACGCTCTGCCACTGCTCCAAGTCCAGCGCCGATGGCCATGTGCACATTTCCGCTGTAGTTGACGATGTCGTGGTGTTAACATTGTCACATGCATGGGTCGTCGGCTGTGGAGGCCCATCAATAGGAGTGGTCGGTGCACTGTGTGTTCATACACACTTGTATTCTGCCCAGCATTGAGGTCTGGTGTTAGTTTCGCCACCGTTCGCCAACTGTCCTGTTTCACCAGTCTGCCCAGCCTGCGACATCCGTCATCTGTAAAGAGGGGTGGACGCTCAACTCCACGACGTCTGGACGTGGGTCTCGCCTTCATTTCGCCACATGTTGAAGACACCATAACACTCCTCGAACGCCCGACAAGTCGTGCAGTTTCTGAAATGCTCGTGCCGAGCATTAGGGCCATCACAATCTGCCATCGGTCAAACTCAGACAGATCGAGCGCCTTCCCCGTTCTACACACGGACAGCACGTTCACTGATATTACTTTCACCGTGCGTGTGTCTGACTAGCAGTCATTCTTCACCAGGTGAAGCTGCAATCGCCTCGACCGGTTTATATCGATAGTAGTTCGGTGGTCATAGTGTTCTGGGTGATCAGTGTACGTGCGACACCAGCGTCTGGAACCTTCCAGAGAGGCCCAAAGCGGCGCATGCGCGGAAGGCGTTTTGGCCAACACAGCGGCTTCGGCTTGTCGAGGGACCGAGTGATGATTGCCGTGAGAGGGCTGGCTCCACGTTTCAAGTTCCCGCCCCCATCTCCTTAGAAGTTTCAAGAGAACGTCTTTAGTTTTGCTTGATATCCAAAGGCGTCCCCCTCCCTCCCCCTGTCATGCCTTACTAAATATTACCCCTGGTGTCTGTTAAACTTGTTGCTGATTATACCAATTTCAGCCGTCTCCTTTATAACTGAATCCCAGTATTATGATGCATGAACCAAAAGTCTCGACTTTTCAGATCGTATTTTTTGTCACTTTTCTAGTCAATGTTCAGTCCCGGCCTACTTCTCAAGTTCCCTTCATTTCATGTCATGAGTGCTCTGCAGAAGGCTTAGCAACAGTGCGAATAGTTTATCATATGCCAATGCTACTACAGTTGCTGAGGACACCATACACGCCAGGACCTCGTAGACCTAAGTTTTCTGTAGCTGGCTGGCATGCTTCTCGCTAATCGTTAGCCCATATTATGAAAGTAATTCAGCCGACTTGGCCTCTTCTGCCGGTTCACGAGGCGTCTTTCGTCGATGGCAACTGAAAGCTTTTGTAATCTTTCCTTTTATATAACCATTTTCCCTGAACATGCGTCAGATACTAAAATACACTGCAGATGAGCGTCGTCGGAAATAATCTTTTCTTGGGTACTAACGTTTTCGGGTCCGCTTTATTGTGTACAGGTTGGCGAAAACTATTGACATTCTAGTACCAGTCAGTGTGCGTAAATTTCCTGTATACGGAGTGACCAAACCAGTCTTCTACCTTTCACTCAAGTAAAACATCCAAGAACGGAAGCTTACCATTCGTCTGCACGTCAGTACTAAACTTAATATTGGTGTGACCATTGTTTATGTTGTGAAAGAACTTTTGCAGTGCATTTTCACCATGAACCCATATCGTGAAGGTGTCGTGTGCGTACCGTAGGAAGCAACACAGATGCAATCTCATAGAGTTCAGAGCTTGCTCCTCAAAGCGCTCCATGAGCGAGTTCGAGATGACCGGAGATAACAGGTATCTCATCGCTTTGCCATTTGTCATCTCATAACAGTCGTTGCATTACAGGAAGTAGATTGTCGTTAACGCCTGGCGGTACACCTGAACGATCCCAAGCGGATACTGTTGGGCCAAAAGATCTAGGATGTTTAATACTGGCATCGCCGTAAAAAGTGACGTCCAGATTAACCATTACGTCGTTTCAGACTAGCTTTATTTTCCTGAGGGTGCCAACGAATGACTGCCGAGTAAAATGAATAGTATCGACGGCAATCAAATAAGCTAGTAAGAGATGGTACTGATTCCCCATGGTGCACAAAACAGGTCAGAACACTATTGCAGAATCTATGAAAAAAGCATGCCAAATTTCAAAAAAGGCAGAACTCCCAAGAATGGCGAATTTTTACAGAAGTTTGAAATTTAGCGCGAACTTCACTGCGAGATGCTTTTAATAGTTTCCACAATGAAACTCATTCTCGTATTCTGGCAGAAAATCCAGAGAGATTCTGTCGAATGTAACGCACACCAGCGGAAAGAGACAGTCAATGCCTTCACAATGGATACAGCAAAGAGACATCGCAAACGCTTTCAAGGGCCGCCGACGAAAGACACCTGGTGAATCAGTAGAAGTGGCCAAACGGACTGCATTCCTGCCATACTGTGGAGCAACTAGCAATAAATTACGAAATCTGCTGCAGAAACATGGGCTAAGACCAGTGTTCCGGCCCGCCCCCAAGATATGAGATACGTTGCGCCCTGTTAAGGACGACATTGCTCTTAAGAGTGTCGGCGTGTATGGTGAACCCTGTGAATGTGGCAGCATGAATATCGGACAAACAATTGGCACGGCTGCGGAGCGTTGTACTGAGCACAAGCGCCATACAAAACAAAGGGAGCTTGACAAGTCGGCCATAGCGGAGCACTGCCTAGAATACGGACATAAAAAAACAGTTCGAAAATACAAAAGTGTTGGCTCATGCATCTACATATTGGGACTCCGTTATAAAGGAAGCGGCCGAGATTCGTTTAAACAACAATAATTTCAACAGAGACCATGGGCACACACTCAACAGGGCAGGGGGGCGGGCGTTGGACATCGAAAGAAAGTAAAGACAGATGCACGACGTGGGAGCGGCAGTTTCAAACGTGGCGCTTGTCCCTGATGCCATCTGACGTCACCGGTGCTGCCAAGGGCAGTATCTCCGTTAGCTGCCCTGGTCGACTTAAACGCGCGCGCGCCACGTTGGGTCTATCTGATTGGCTGCTGATGATGTCATCATGCCTATATAAGCAAGAAACCGTAGCAGCCCCGGCAGTCAGTGAACTCCTGACGACGACAGCCGAGATGATCATCGAAAGCTCGATGATTTTATTCGAATTGACACGGCTTGAAAACCGAGCACGTTTTATTCATTAATGCCTTCACTGCGCAATAACATTGGTAATGTATCGGATGACGTGCCCCTAAAGCAGAGTTACTAAATACAGTTTTCCGATATTCCTTCACCAAAGAACACTAAGTAAAATTTCAGAATTCGAATCAAGAACAGCTGACAACACAAGTACCTTACAAGTAGATATCCCTGTTGTAGCGAAGGCAGCTTAAATCCCTTAATAAAGCAAGACCTCCGGTCCAGACTGGATACCAGTCAGGTTCCTTTCTGAGTATGATGATACAACACCTTCATATTCAGCGATCATATACAACCGCTCACTTATCGAAAGAACTGCACCTATGGATTGGGAAGTTGCACCGGTCACACCGATATCCAAGAAAGGAAATAGGAGTAATCCGCTGATTTACAGACCAATATCGTTAACGTCAATTTTTAGTAGTATTTTGGGACATATACTGCGTTGGAACATTACAAATTCATTTTTTTCATTTTTTTGTGAAGGACATCATATTCGTCGGTGACTGTAGAAATTGTTCATTTCACAATTGAAATTTCGGCGTTTGGGTCATTCTCATGTGAAAGTGCAAAAGCTTTTTCGCTCACTTCGCTGCTATAGGCGACTTAATTTTAACAGTGATAAATTTTGGAGTTACTTCTTTGGCTTTACGTTGCCTGTTAAACTTTATACACTCCGCTGTCCTCAGCAATTTTACCTTCTTACTGTCTTCTGTTGTCTTCAGCTATTTAATCTTCGTACTGTCTTCAGCAATTTGACCTTCGTACGAAGCTTAAGTTACTGAAGACAACACAGTGTGTAAAGTTTAACAAGCAGTGTAAGGCCAACGATGTAACTCCAAAATACATCAGTGTTAAAATTAACCCATGTGCAGCAGTGAAGCGAGCTGAAAAGCTTTTGCAGTACCTCTTGAAAATGGCCCAAACGCCGAAATTGCAATTGCGATACAAATAATTTCTACAGTTAATTGTGAATATAATGTCCTATAAAATATTCTATCTGAGTGTGAAGTTAATCAGTTCAGGGTTACCTCGAAGAAAACGATTTATTGACAAATGACATGGATTCAGAATAATCTTTTTTGTGAAACACAGCTAACTCTTTATTCTCACGAAGTAATGAGTGATATCGACAGGAGTTGTCAGATTGATTCCATGTTCTTAATTTCCAGAAGGATTTTGACACTGTTCCTCCCAAGCGACTTATGATCAAAATGCTTGCCTGTGTAGTATCTCTCAGTTGTGCCGTTTTATTCGTGATTTTCTGTCAGAAAGGTCACAGTACGTAGTAATCGACGGAAAATTGTCTGTTAGAACAGAAGTTACATCCGGTGTCCCCCCCAGGGAAGTGTTATAGGCCCTCTGCTGTTCCTAATCTACAGAAACAATTTTGGAGACAGTCGGAGCAGCTCTCTTAGATTGTTTGGAGATAATGCTGCCATTTTCCGTCTTATAAAGTCATCAGATGATCAAAACACATTGCAAACGATTTAGTCAAGGTAACTGTATGGTGCGAAAAGTGGCAATTGTCTCCAAATTACGAAGAGTGTGAAGTTATCCGCGTGAGTACTAAAAGGAATCCGTTAAATTTCAGTTACTGGTTAAAACATACAAATCTGGAGGCTGTAAACTCAAATACTTTTGGATGACGGTTACGAATAACCTAAATTGGAAGGATCACATAGATAATGTTGTGGGAAAAGCAAACGAAAGACTGAAATTTATTGGCAGAACACTTAGAAAATGCAACAGGTCTACTGTAGAGACCACTTACACTACATTTGTCTACCCTTTTCTGGAGTATTGCTGTGCGGTGTGAGATCCGTATCAGATAGGATTGACGGAGGACGTCGAACAAGTTCAAGGAAGGCCAGTTCGTTTTGTGTTATCGCGAAACAGGGGAGAGAGTGCCGCGTATGTGATATGTGTATTGCGGGGGGGGGGGGGGGGGGATCATTAAAACAAAAGAGTTTTTCGTTGCGGCAGGATTTTCTCATAAAATTTCAATCACCAATCATCTCCTTAGAGTGTAAAAATATTTTGTTGGTGACCACCACATAGGAAGGAATGACCATAATAATAAAATAAGAGAAATCAGAGCTCGCACGGAAAGATTTAAGTGTTTGTCTTCCCAGTGGCCAGTTCGGGAGTGGAACGATAGAGAAATAGCTTGAAGGTGATTCGACGAATCTTCTGCCAGGCACGTCATTGTGAATTGCATATTACTCATCTAGATCTAGATGTAGAGAATTGTGCTAAGCTTTCAACATATTAAACAGAGAGAGCTTGAGAAATCGGTCGTAACTAAGCATTGCCTGAAATATGGACAAAGAATACAATTTGAAAAGACGAGAGTCTTGGCTTATACACTGTGATACTGGGATTACGTAATAAAGGAGGCGGCCGAGGTTAGAATAAACTGCAACAATTTTAATAGAGACCAGGGGTACACACTTAGCTGGGCATGGCGATAGGCAAGCAAAGACGGATGCTCGACGCTTGTAGGGAGGGGGGAGCGGCGGTTTCAAACGTGGCGCAGGTCCCTTGCGCCACCTGACGTAACTGGGCCGGAGTTGCTATGCACTGACCAACTCGCCTTCCCGCGCACGTCCTCTCCGGAAGGAAAACAGGAGAAAACAAATGACGATAATGCAGCCATTATAAATTATGTATCCCTTTGGAAGTCAGATCTGGAAGCTGGAGAGATATGGAGGGATTGAATAAGAGTCTCTGGCCATTCTTTCCACCAACCTGTAGTCTTCTAAAGTTGTGTCCCCAGCACACCAGCGCAGAAGACAGCTCGTCGGTCGTGGGATCTTCGGCGGAGGCTACTACGCTGTCGGTTCTAACCTGTGATTCAGCTTTTTACGGGATGCAACTTGCCCGGGTTAGTATCTGTATCTACAGAGGGTAAGATCTGTACTACTGAAACTTACCATTAATGTAGCCTGTTCGTTTATTCTTCAGATATTCACACTTTTACACTGTCTTTTACAACACTCGACACAGCTATCTTAATTGAATGGTAACTTTTCCATCCAACTTACCAAATACGATACACATGTCCGGCTCTCCGCTACACACTAGACACAGTGGATAGTACATATTCACAACTAAGTTACGCCCTATATGGAGTAAAACGTGTCCGCGTCTGAAGAACACCCGAAACAGAGTGACTATTACATATTCACATCTACGTAACGCACGATATTGAGATACGTGACTGACGCTCCAGAACGCCCGAGAGAGACTAGCGTAGCCGAAGTACTTCGTCTCCCGGGCGCGCCAACACGACCCGAAGGTATCCGAAGCACTTCGGTTGCAATATCGTTACTATTATGTTTCTCAAAACTAGTGAAATTTAATTTTAAAAAAAAGATAGACTCGTAGGGTAACCATGAGAGATTGTCATACCTTAAACTGGGTTAAATACAATGAAAAATATATAAATAATTAATAAGATAAGTTAGGCGTTTTGGCGCGTAGCACCCGAACGTGCCGACCAGTCAGAAGCAAGTTCAGTAAAATTGCCGGACTCTCCCACGTGACTGGTACATACTGTACCATCTGCTGCTTGTACCTCACTCCACTTTCGTACTACATGTTACTTCACGTGTATCAAGCTGCATCAAGGCGAGCTTCCAACAAAATAAAATACTGGCGGCTACAGCCAGGAATATCACACCATGTCAGGCATTTTCCGTCAAGTTGCACGACAAACTGCCTTCAGTTAATTGCATAGACGGAATATACCTCCACGAATTTTAAAGCAACTAAGGAAAGACGAAAAACAGGAAAAAATGACGAGGAGATTTTATTGACGCTTATGCATTCTGAAAATGCTATCCACGTAACTTCAGTTTCCCCCAAAGATGATTATGCAATTCATCAGTGAATATAAGAAAGCAGAATAAACTAATTGCTTCATTTTTCAAATCACATTTACCACTAAGGAAACATACAACCTCCACAGCTGAACTGAAGCCCTTCATTAATTCCACGCAGTGGCTTTTCCAGTTAAGTTAGAGATGATGTCGTGGTATTCAGTCCTGAGACTGGTTTAATGTAGCTCTCCATGCTATTCTGTCCTGTGCAAGCTTCATCATCTCCCAGTACTTACTGCAACCTACATCCTTCTGAATCTGCTTAGTGTATTCATCTCTTGGTCTACCTCTACGATTTTTACCCTCCACGCTGCCCTCCAATGCTAAATTTGTGATCCCTTGATGCCTCAGAACATGTCCTAGCAACCGGTCCCTTCTTCTAGTCAAGTTGTGCCACAAACTCCTCTTCTCCCCAATTCTATTCAATACCTCCTCATTAGTTATGTGATCTACCCATCTAATCTTCAGCATTCTTCTGTAACACCACATTTCGAAAGCGTCTATTCTCTTCTTGTCCAAACTATTTATCGTCCATGTTTCACTTCCATACATGGCTACACTCCGTAGAAATACTTTCAGAAACGACTTCCTGACACTTAAATCTATACTCGATGTTAACAAATTTCTCTTCTTCAGAAACGCTTTCCTTGCCGTTGCCAGTCTACATTTTATATCCTCTCTACTTCGCTCCCCAAATAGCAAAACTCTACTACTTTAAGTGCCTCATTTCCTAATCTAATTCCCTCAGCATCACCCGACTTAATTCTACAACATTCCATTATCCTCGTTTTGCTTTTGCTGATGTTCATCTTCTATCCTCCTCTCAAGACACTGTCCATTCCTTTCAACTGCTCTTCCAACTCCTTTGCTGTCTCTGGCAGAATTACAATGTCATCGGCCAACCTCAAAGTTTTTGTTTCTTCTCCATGGATTTTAATACCTACTCCGAATTTTTCTTTTGTTTCCTTCACCGCTTGCTCAATATACAGATTGAATAACATCGGGGAGAGGCTACAACCCTGTCTCACTCCCTTCCCAACCACTGCTTCCCTTTCGTGTCCCTCGACTCTTATTACTGCCATCTGGTTTCTGTACAAATTGTAAATAGCCTTTCGCTCCCTGTATTTTACCCCTGCCACCTTCAGAATTTGGAAGAGAAGTTAGAGATACACTCGCAAAAACTCAATACTTCTAGTTCTTGTATTTCAGTACTTGAAAGGACTATTTTAGAGTTCGTGGACTTTTGTGAGATCTACTGTATTATAAGCTTTGAGTCTTGTCAAACTTTAATGATGATCTATTTGCCTTGAACCACCAGTTAATGTACAGTTAGAATTAGCGACATTCTTTCAAAAACATGGTATATTGTCCAAACGGTATTATGAGTTAATACGCTCTTGGAAGCACTTGTGAACCAGCTGACTTTCCACTTAGAAACATTCTGCTTGATAAATGAAAAGGCTGATGTGAGCACTTCGAATATCATGGGGACTCTATTAAACCTTACTGTTGTTCATATCAGCAATCGTTACATAAGCAAAGCTGTAGTTAATCATTCGATACTTCTTCATACCACAAATGACAGCGTTCGACCAAAGCCTTCAGTGCTCGTAGACACGTTATTGGCTGAACGTGTTTAGATTACGATCACCTGAAGTCTTTCACTTAAAACGGGCATAACGGTTACTCTTCTCTGCTAGCTGCATCTTCCTTGACTGAACTGGGTTCGGTCACCATATAAAAGAAACTGCTACTTTAATTACTTCACTTTTCTTTAAGTTCTTATTCTAACTTGAACCTGAAAATATTTGTAATAAAGAGCAGTGGAAAATCTTACCTCACTTAAATCATGCAGTAGAAAAATCAGAGTACAACATGTACTTTTACAGATGAAATACCATCTTATTACGTAGTAATGCATTAAGAATTTGATGGGATCCTAACTACAGAATTGGGCTTCTCTTAAATACGCCGTTCAGATGCTGCAGTTGTCAAGCATGGTTGATCAGACTGAACATCCTCAAAGAAAATACTTTCAAAAACGTAATGTAAATGATGGCTCCCACTTTAAATAAAAATAAATTTACCAATGTCTCAATGCTGAATAACTACCCTTCCACTGGCTATTCATATAATTATACAGGACAATGTGCATGGAGAGGGCACTGACGTGTACACAAGAGCATGAGGTATGGGATACAATACAACAAAATCATATTCTTGCCCATTCATCAAAGAAATACAAATAAAAGCGATTCTCCACTACCAATAACCGCTACCAAGTCTATTGTATACTCGGCAGAGAAGTCACATCTCAACCTCGAGCACATACCAAATCACGAAAAATACATTAAATTGCACATCACAGAAACTAAGGAAAAAGATCCACGTCTGTAAGTACTCATTCTATTCTGCAAGTTTGGATCTGTTTAATTATTAGCAAGTAACTGAATTTCGGTGCACTCTGAGTAACATGTAGTTGAACATACCAATTGTGCACACAAAGAAAACTCACCTTTTCCATGAAAAATATCATCCCTAGTTTTGGAAACCTACATGTATATTACTAAACTGCAAAATGTCCGAGTATTTAAGGAAAATTAATGAAAGACTGAACTTAATTTCTACCACTAGTCATGTGGAGTCATGGCTGAAAAAACTCTCCACAAATCATGAAAATATACAAATTCAATCCTGCATATGCATAATTATAGTTCTCAGATCTACTTTATATACTGAAATCAATTCCACTTTACTAAAAATACTAGTGAATGAAGTTTCTTTGTACCGTACTCAAAGTAGTAGCAAGCCAACTCTCACAAAAACTACTTGATATGTAAATAATAATAATAATAATAATAATAACCCCGTGGAGGCCCGGGAAAAGAATAGGCCTCCGGTATGTTCTGCCAGTCGTAAAAGGCGACGAAAAGAACAAACCACTAATAGGGCTAACCCCCCCTTTTAGTGTGATTAGTTGGTTCAGGACAGAACCAAAGAAGCCTCGGAGAAGCGCCGTCATGGTCGGGGACGACGCTTGAACCCTATGCCCGCCCACAATGGTAACGACACTGCTAGCCAACTGGAAAATGATTTAAATCCAAATAGAGGTGTTTTGCAGGATATGCTTCCTGCAACCACCCTAGAAGGAAAACAAAGACAGAGGATGAGATGGTCAGATGAAGTTAATCGACACCTCATGTTCTGTTATTACCAAGCAACAAACCTAGGAACCAACACAACTGGATACAGATCACAAGTATACACAACGTTTATTACCAGATACCCAGAATTAAAATTTTTAACAGAGCAACGACTAGCTGATCAGATCCGTGTAATAATAAAAAATAACAGGATACCCCAGTCAGAATTAGAAAACATCAAACAGCAAGTACAACAAATACTGGAACAAAATAATGTGCAATCTGAAGAAGAAGAAAATACAGTAATGGACTCAAACATCCCAGAGCAAACAAACAAAGAACAACACGCACCAATTAAACAATCAGAGGAAAACGAAATCTTAAGACAGCCACCAGAACAAGCACAAATAGAACACGAAGTGACACAGATGTTAGATATAGAAGAAAAATTTCAGCTAACATATATAGAATACAAAGACACAAATACAGACATTAGACCATTCTTGCATAGACCACCAAATAACCCACAAGTCGAAACAACAATAAAAACTATCAACACAATCATACACAACAAAATAAATGAAAACACAACTATGGAAGAGTTACAACTACTGGTTTATATAGGAGCACTCACTACACTAAATATACACACTAGGCAGAGATCAGAACCAACCAACACACAGAAGAAACCCACAAAACCAGCATGGCAACACAGGCTACAGATCAAAATAGAAAAACTGAGAAAAGACATAGGACAGCTAACGCAATTTATAAGAAATGAAATCTCGGAAAAAAACGAAAAAGGTTAGGTAAAATCTCACAACAAGAAGTGACAGAGCAATTAGACGAAAAGAAGCAGAAAATACAAGCATTAGCCAAACGACTCAGAAGATACAAAAAAAGTGAAAATAGAAGGAAACAAAAACAAACATTCAACACAAACCAAAATAAATTTTACCAGACAATAGATAACACACACATTAAAATAAACAATCCACCAAACATAACAGACATGGAACACTTCTGGAGCAACATATGGTCAAACCCGGTTCAACATAACAGGCATGCACGATGGATACAAGCAGAAACAGACACATACAAGATGATACCAGAAATGCCTGAAGTGATAATTTTGCAACATGAAGTCACCCAAGCAATTAATTCTACTCACAATTGGAAAGCCCCTGGAAATGATAAAATAGCAAATTTCTGGTTAAAGAAGTTCACCTCAACACATTCACATCTAACTAAATTATTTAACAGTTACATTGCAGACCCATACACATTCCCTGATACACTTACACACGGAATAACATATCTGAAACCTAAAGATCAAGCAGACACAGCGAACCCAGCTAAATATCGCCCCATAACATGCCTACCAACAATGTACAAAATATTAACTTCAGTCATTAAACAGAAATTAATGACACATACAACACAGAACAAAATTATAAATGAAGAACAAAAAAGCTGTTGCAAAGGAGCACGAGGATGTAAAGAGCAACTGATAATAGATGCATATGTGACGTATCAAGCTAAAACTAAACAAAGGTCGCTACACTACGCATACATTGATTACCAAAAAGCTTTTGATAGTGTACCCCACTCATGGTTACTACAAATATTGGAAATATACAAAGTAGATCCTAAATTGATACAGTTCCTAAACATAGTAATGAAAAATTGGAAAACCACACTTAATATCCAAACAAATTCAAATAATATCACATCACAGCCAATACAGATTAAGCGTGGAATATACCAAGGAGACTCATTAAGTCCTTTCTGGTTCTGCCTTGCTCTGAACCCACTATACAACATGCTAAATAATACAAATTATGGATACAATATTACTGGAACATACCCACACAAAATCACACATTTGCTATACATGGATGATCTAAAACTACTGGCAGCAACAAATCAACACTCAACCAATTACTAAAGATAACAGAAGGATTCAGCAATGATATAAGTATGGCTTTTGGAACAGACAAATGTAAGAAAAATAGCATAGTCAAGGGAAAACACACTAAACAAGAAGATTACATATTGGATAACCACAGCGACTGCATAGAGGCGATGGAAAAAACGGATGCCTATAAATATCTAGGATACAGACAAAAAATAGGAATAGATAATACAAATATTAAAGAAGAACTAAAAGAAAAATATAGACAAAGACTAACAAAAATACTGAAAACAGAATTGACAGCAAGAAACAAGACAAAAGCTATAAATACTTATGCCATACCAATATTGACCTACTCATTTGGAGTAGTGAAATGGAGTAACACAGACCTAGAAGCACTCAATAGACTTACACGATCACAATGCCACAAATATAGAATACATCACATACATTCAGCAACAGAAAGATTCACATTAAGCAGAAAGGAAGGAGGAAGGGGATTTATCGACATAAAAAACCTACATTATGGACAGGTAGACAATTTAAGAAAATTCTTTCTAGAACGAGCAGAAACTAGCAAAATACACAAGACAATCACTCATATAAATACATCGGCTACACCACTGCAATTTCATAACCACTTCTACAACCCTTTAGATCACATAACATCAACAGATACGAAGAAAGTAAATTGGAAAAAGAAAACACTTCATGGCAAGCACCCGTATCATCTAACACAGCCACACATCGATCAAGACGCATCCAACACATGGCTAAGAAAAGGCAATACATACAGTGAGACAGAAGGATTCATGATTGCAATACAGGATCAAACAATAAACACCAGGTATTACAGCAAGCATATTATTAAAAATCCCAATATCACAACGGATAAATGCCGACTTTGTAAACAACAAATAGAAACAGTAGATCACATCACAAGCGGATGTACAATACTAGCAAATACAGAATACCCCAGAAGACATGACAATGTAGCAAAAATAATACATCAACAGCTTGCCTTACAACATAAACTTATAAAACAACACATTCCCACATACAAGTATACACCACAAAATGTACTGGAGAATGATGAATACAAATTATACTGGAACAGAACCGTTATAACAGATAAAACAACGCCACATAACAAACCTGACATCATACTCACCAATAAAAAGAAGAAATTAACAGAACTAATCGAAATATCCATACCCAATACAACAAATATACAAAAGAAAACAGGAGAAAAAATTGAAAAATACATCCAACTGGCTGAGGAAGCAAAGACATGTGGCATCAGGATAAAGTTGACATTAGAGGTGGCAAAAAATAACGTAACTGATAGAAATAACCGGTTACTGAGAAGTAACGGTTACTGCGATAACCGTTCCTCTGATTCTGGCAGTTATTTCAATAACTGTTTAGTGTCAACAGTGCCTCGCGCCATCTGTTGACCGAAGATCGTACTGCGCATTTGGAGGCGTTCTATAGACCATGGGAATAACTGAGAGACTGCGCGCCATCTGTTGATAAGAACTGTGCACTATTTCGTGGGCCTTCGTTACTTTTAGCATAAACAATTAAATAAAGTTAATGTCCGAGTCGTGGCTGATAGGAGCTGCAGTACAGGCATTAACAAGTACGGTCGTTCCCTTAAGCCACCGCCTTACGTGTTAATTTAGCTTGGACGGGTAGTACAAGGAAAGTTACTAAGGAATTCGAGCGACTATGGAAATAACTGTCAGAGCCGGTATTCTCCTCTGGCAGTTATCGTTATTGGCTCGTAGTTCTAGTTCTCTGGTAGTTATCGGGCTACCACCACAGATAACCTGGAAGCTGGTAACGGAATAACTGTGTGTCTAGACGTTCCTGACTCGGTGACTCCAGTTACAGATCGTAGTTCCAGGTGATATTTCCAGAGAGGATAGTAACTGGAGCGAACAAAATCAACAAATATTTTCGTACTGCTACGGAAATAGCCGCTGGCCATCACGAATGACAAATAACATGTCAGAAAGTATAACATAATACAGTGGAATATGATAATTATTATCCTCATCATTTGTCAGGAGATTGTCAAAATACGTGAATATATCACAGTAACTGCTAATATTTACAGAATTGGTACACTGACAGAATAAAACACAGTTACGTACTTTTAATAAATTTATCGTACACAGAATACCCGATCTTGACTGTTGCAACCAAGTGCTGTCAAAACTGAAATATAGCAGAATTTTTACCTAAGCTGGTCTATCAGTCTCTGTTACGATATTCATCTACAGAGTAGAAGGAGGGGTCACTGGAAGCGTCTGATTCCACCCGTCTGCTTCGACGTAAAGGTGTTGTGGTGTGTGAATGTCATTACGGCACGGTGTTTATGAGTTCGTTTTTGTGTGTGTGTGTGGGGGGGGGGGGGGGGCTGTCGATCTAGGTTGCAATGCCGGAATTTGCTGGTGGTAATTAATTTTTTTTTTTTTTTCTAGCTGTGATGTTTTGTGTATTTATGAAGTATTGAATGTGATTTAATTTATGTAGGGATGATTGATTTGTGGACTTTTGGGATTGTGGTTTTATTTTTCGCAGTTGTAGGTGTTGGTTTTTTGGCATCAGTAGCTGTGGTGGACCTATATAGGTCACTGGATAATGACCGATTCCCATTCTCATAATTGTGTGTGTTGATGTTTTAGTATCGTCATCTGAGGTTGACCTATGTAGGTCAAGGGAAATGTCTGATTCCAATTTTCGTACTTTTAGTTGTGGGTATTGGTGTTTTGGTATGGTCACCTATAGTTGACCTATATTGTTCAAGGGAAGTGTCCGATTCCTGCAGATTTTTGTTGGTGTAGCAGAATGCTGTATTTTTTTTCTTTTTGTTCTTCATTTTGTGTATTGGGATCATGGTGTGTTTTTTTTACTAGCTTGTCCTCACCCTAAAACCCCCAACTTCCCGCAGTTGTCCCATTGGTTTGATTGTATTTTGGTGGGAAATGTTATTGTATTATTTATATGTATCTTCGTGTTTGTTGCCATGTGTATGTAGTGACGTCATAGACACACTTAAAATAGACATTTCCGGCATATTGATGATGGGTGGAATCAGACACTTATGTATCAAATAGTCATTCAAACACACTGTAAACCGTGCCTTATCTGAAACCAAGTTTTTAATGGTTGCTGACTTGCTGGCAGCTTATTGAAAATGCATGTTCCTGAATATTGGATCCCTTTTGGACCAAGGTAAGTAATTTTAGGTCATTATGTAGATTGCTGTTCCCATTTCTAGTACTGATATTATGTATTAAGCTATTGGTTGGAAATACTTGTAACAAATTTCATTAAGGAATAAATATACTAGGAAGCAGTGGTTAGAATACAAAGTTCCTTGAACAGGTTCCTACATGATGTTCTTGAATTGATACCACAAACGATTTTTATTACACGCTTTTACATGCGAAAAACTTTTGCTACGTTTGATGAGTTACCACAGAATATGTTCCCTTATGAAATAATAGAATGAAAAAATGTGGTATGCCCTTCCCAACTGAATTTATTATCGAGTTGTAGTCCCAGAAATGTAACACTGTCAACCTTTTCGATCTGCATGTCTTCATATGTTATAAACATGCTATCGCTGGAGAAATCGAGCAGTTTGCAAATCTGACATAAAACTTGGATTAGCGTACTCACACTTTCCCCAATAGGACTAGCTTTTACAGCACAGGAGTAAACGAATCTGTCACATTACGTATATTTTTTGTTGTATTACAAGGCTGTACACCTTATTCTATTATGTGAGCAGCTCAAGAAATTAAGCTTCGAATTTAACCTACAGTACTCAGTTTACATATTACTTCATACTTAAAAACGCACGTTGTTAACATTTTACTTAAACAGTGCTTTGGCGAAGTTCCGCGTACTTTCTGTCGCAGTTGCGAGGATAATATTTCTAATAGCGACCGATAACCTACAAACATATAATCTGAAACACTAATAATCGTTCTAACATCAACTAAAATGTACCCGGAGTTAATAAGCTGAGGTTATGACACGATTCATACGACATTCCTGCTATTTCACACTACTCGCAGTTATACTGATAACTAAACTGATGGATTCCAACTATGTCGTTATTTAACTGTCGGAGTTATCGGTATTCGCTAGCGAAAAATAACTTGGCAGTTATTAATAACCGTTAACGATAACGGTTATCAAAGAATAACTGGAACTGTGATAACGGTTACTCCAGAATAACCGTTTGGCCCACCTCTAGTTGACATCATACTAATTATACTATCAACTACAGGAGTCATACCACACAATATCCACCAGTACATCAATGCAATACAGCTACATCCAAACATATATATACAACTACAGAAATCCGTAATTATTGATACATGTTCAATTACCCGAAAGTTCCTAAATGCAATATAACACATACCGTACAGTTAAAAGGAAGTGACGCTTGATCAAGGTCCGCGTCACTCCATTTTTAACCGGACTTAACGTCTGAGAAAGTGAAGGAAATAATAATAATAATAATAGTGCACATGAAATTATCCCTACAATAACTAAGATGATTTCCAACAATATCCAAAATGCTGAAATAAAGACATTAAGTACAAATATCACACACCTCAATCCAAAGAGTGTCCCAAAGGCATACTAGCTGTTACCCGGTCTCAGTGGCAGAATGTCCCACACCAGACATATCGTAACCACTCTCGCGTTTCAAACAGAAAGGTGATAGCCACCAAAGAGGACCACGGCACCCTCTGCTAACCTAACTGTGCCTACCTGACCAAGCCCTGACCCCACGGTAAAGTTAGACCTCTTTGCCTTTCCGCCTATGCTGCTGCTAGTTAGCAGAACTGCTACGGACACCGATCACCTTGTGAAACTCAGATGCACTCATCTCAGCTACGTATACTGGATTAAAGGATATAGGAAAGAGACAGGTACATAAATATCAGTGCAAAATCCTTCCTGTAGGATTATTACCTAAAAAAATAGAGATAGCAAGTGGCGATACAAAACAGGAATGATTTAATATGGCAGCAAAATATCGGATCCGTTTCACACTGATGACACAAAAATTTATAACCCCCTACTAAACAGCATATTGGTCCACGTTTGCAGATTTAGGTTTTATGTGATTTTCCCAAATCAGTCGAGCCAAGTTCCCGGGTGGTTCCTATGAAAGGGCATGACCGGTTTCCCCCCCGCCCCCCCCCCCCCCCCCCCCTCCCCATCATTCACCTAAACCGAGAGAGCGCTTCGACCTTCGTCTCTAACGACCTCGTTGTAGACGGGGCGTTAAACTCCAATCTTTCTTTGGTCCACCTTTGGAACGAAATACAGCAACGATTCAGCGTTGAATGGATATGACAAGTTCTTAGTAGGTTTCCGGGGGTATGTGGCTTCAAACTTCTGTGCGCAAATCACGCAGTCCTCGTAAATTACGGGCCAGTGCTTTGCGGACGTAGAGCTAAAGGCCGACAACATCGCAGACGTGTTCCATCAGATTCAGAAGAGGCAAATTTGGTGGCAAAGGTATCAACATGAGTTCACTATAACGTTCCTCAAACCACTGTAGGACGATTCTGTGCTTGACACTGGGTCATCCTGCTGGAAGATGCCATTGTTGTGGTGGATGAGGTCCAGCATGAAGGGATGTAGGTGATCTGCCGTAATGTACCTTAGATTATTGACGCAGTTCCTATGGAATCTAGGATAAACGTCCTCCACAGCATACTACTGCCTCCACCAGCATGCTTCCATGCTGCGATCATCTACCTCGTTACTGGTACTGGTATCCTGCACGTAAAAGCTCTTTCTACGTAAACCTAGTAGACAGCAAATTATGACTCTATCCATAGTGTCACTGGCACTACAGTCCGACTGAAATTATTTGATAGCTGACGTTTGCTGCTACAATGTTGCCCATTCTACTGCCGGCTACCGTTCGGTTTATAGGCGACACACAAACACGGCGGATCACTTTAAAAATCATGTTAATGTATAATACGGAGCGATGTTGGAAGCAGCTGCAGCGAGCTATGACGGAAATGCGAAATGCTTTGTCGACAGCTGATTTTAAGCGACCAACGGGTGAATTGCGGCAGACAACATGTTTTGTAGCCCTGATTTTATGTTCCAAACCCAAATGCAAACTTTTGGTGTACGGTGTATCTGAGAGAAACTTAGGTCAACAATCTGTGGCAGAAATAAAATCACGATCGCTTTGTTCACGATGATTGAAGCAAACCTCTACGAGCAGACTCACGACAAATGAAATTGTTTCAGTGCTAAAAGCAAGCTGTAATTTCTCGCTGTCATTTGTTACCAGAAACTATCCTCACACTGGCTCCACGAGCTGCCGTGTTATCAACCGATGAGCACACCTGGCTGGCACTTGAATGCAGATTAAGGCGACACAAGCAGATTCCAAAAGATAAAAAAATGTCAGAATGAAAAATAAGAGCAAAAATAAGTCAATTCGATGACGAAAATTACGCGGAAAAATATTAGAAATAAAAAATTAAAGTATTTAATTGTATAAGAAGTCTTCAGGTTAGATTTAGAAAGTAAAACAATTTCGCTGCATGTGACAAAATTCGAACATACGACCTTCTATATGTAAGGTTTACAAGCTAATCACTGCACTACGCCACTGCATTGCGCTAGGGCACTGCAGTCATGGGCTGTGCGGCTGGTCCCGGCGGAGGTTCGAGTCCTCCCTCGGGCATGGGTGTGTGTGTTTGTCCTTAGGATAATTTAGGTTAAGTAGTGTGTAAGCTTAGGAACTGATGACCTTAGCAGTTAAGTCCCATAAGATTTCACACACATTTGAACTTTACATTGCGCTATGTTATATTTACGACTCTAGTGACCCAGTCGAAACGATTAATTGAAGTCTACAAAAATTCGGCTTCACGCAACGTCGTACAAAGCTTACCTAATGTAACCCGATCTCTGTGATCGTAATAACTGAATGTGAGGCTGGATTGCGCCTTGTGCGGAAGGATGCAGTAGCGTTTGTACTAATATGGATATGGTGTCTGTTCTTTCGGACATGTCCGGAAGAACGGACACCATATCCATATAAGTAGATAGTTGTGGCAATACCGGCCATGGCCTTCCTCTTCTGTGCGGGTGCACACATGTTACCCGAACTCTTACGGGACTTGGTAAGAATGTCTTCCGCGAGTAATGGGTGTCTTGGGTAGGGACACTACGAATGTAGAGTATGGACATACAAGGTGAGAATGTGGGTCTCGCGGGAGGCGTGCGCGAGATAGTCCCTGTAGTCGCACTATCCTCTGTGCCCTCGGTGGCTCAGATAGATAGAGCGTCTGCCATGTAGACAGGAGATCACGGGTTCGAGTCCCGGTCAGGGCACACATTTTCACCTATCCCTGTTGATATATATCAACGCCCGTCAGCAGCTGAAGGTATTAATACTTAATTCCAATTCCAGTAGTGTTTGGTTAGAGCTATGTATGAAAAGTGTATTTCGTTAGCATCGGTGTGTGTGTGTGTGTGTGTGTGTGTGTGTGTGTGTGTGTGTGTGTCTAAGTGATAAAATACGAAATAAAAGGGTCAGACTCAGGGTTCTGAATCCAAACACGTCAAGAAAGAAAGCCAGACAAGAAATTAGAAGTGAACTGAGCGATTGTTGTGGCAATTCTGCAACGGCGAACGGTTCGGGCCTGACGTTGAGCGCTCTGATTGGAGGAAACCAGCTCCAAAGCCCGAAATGTCAACTATCAAGCAATTTTAATCGGACTATTGATCCATTACGCTCAGTTTATATTCACCAAGATAAATTTGTTTCGCACTAGAAAGAATGCCTACATTTTTTAAAGAATACACCGCCATTTGAATTTTTCTTCTGTAACCCTTTATCGACTACAGTACTAATAGTTGTTAGATCATTAACACGTCATATCTGGTAAAATCAGCCCAAAGCAGGTAAAGAAGACTAGCACGTGCCTTTTATGATGCTGTTATTAAAGCAATTAATAGTTCCATCTAAAAGGCAAGTGCTAATCTTGTTTACTTATTTTGAGCTGAATTTACCAGATATTTTCTGATTCTGAATGTCAGGGATCCGACAGTTTGTTGGTAGGTTTGGGATGTATGAGGCATTAGATGTCTACGCACAGGTCACGTAATTGACGTAAGCAACGAGCCGCTGATTCACGTACGCGGTGATGGAGCCCGATGGCGGCCCAGATGGGTTCCATAGGATTTACATCTGGCGAATTTGGACGCCGAGACATCAACGTGAGTTAACTATAATGCTCCTCAAACAACTGCAACAGGGTTTTGGCTCCGAAACACGCACTATTATACTGCTGAAAGACTACATCGCCATTGGGGATGTTGTGGCGTAGCAAGACAGCCACGCCACGGAAGTAGCCGAAAGGCACGCGTTTAGCTCACGCAGGCAAGAGGTAGGTCTGTAACAGGATACGTAATGAATGCTATAAAGAAAAGTACGTAGCTTCTGGAATACTTAACTTTAATCCATCATTTGTATACATCGTTCTTGATGAGACATGCTTCATACGATAACTATCAATTGCTATGGCGCCTTGCTAGGTCGTAGCCATGAACTTAGCTGAAGGCTATTCTAACTATCTGCTCGGCCAAGGAGCGAGGCTTCGGCAGTGTAGTCGCTAGCAAAGTCGTCCGTACAACTGGGGCGAGTGCTAGTACGTCTCTCGAGACCTGCCGTGTGGTGGCGCTCGGTCTGCGATCACTGACAGTGGCGACACGCGGGTCCGACATGTACTAATGGACCGCGGCCGATTTAAAGCTACCACCTAGCAAGTGTGGTGTCTGGCGGTGACACCACAGGGGAAGACATCAAGCATGAAGGAATGCAGGTGGTTCACAACTGTAGGCGTGTCTTCTATTACTACCACAGGCCCCACGCAAGGGCAGGAGAACGCCTCCCATAGTATAATACTGCTCCCACCAGCAAGCGACCGTGGCGCGCCGCACGTTTCGAGCCACCGTTCCCCTCGATGACAGTGTGTTTGTTGAGACGACCATCGACCTAGTGTAGCATAAATGTAATTCGCCCGAAGAGCCGACACTTTTCCGTTCATTGACGGTCGAATCCGTAGGGTCCCGTGTGCACTGTTATTGTATTTGACGACGTCGTTGGATCAACATATGAACACGTAGGGATGCGGAGCTCCATGTTCAATAATGTACGATGAACGGTGTGCTCCGAAATACTTGGCCGTGCATCAGCACTATGCTCTTTCAGCAGAGATACAATAGGTCATTATTTATCCTACTTCACGAAGAGCCGGCCGCGGTGGCCGAGCGATTCTAGGCGCTTCAGTCCGGAACCGCGCGACTGCTACGGCCGCAGGTTCGAATCCTGCCGTGGGCATGGATGTGTGTGATGTCCTTAGGTTGGTTAGGTTTAAGTAGTTCTAAGTTCTAGGGGACTGATGACCTCATATGTTAAGTCACATAGTGCTCAGAGCCACTTCACGAAAAAGACAAGCCTCCGAATCTCACGTTCAGTGAAGAGTCGTGGACGTCCGAACATTTAGCGCCTAGTCGTTGTTTCACTGTTCTCCTACCTCTTTCCGTGAACATTCGACCATCTTTGCCGTTTTCGAGATACTGTTCACAAACTCTGCGTGATAATAATCTGCCCTTTGTCAAAGATGCTTATATCAATGGATTTCCCCATTTGCAGCCGATATTTTCGCTAGGGTGATACCCTGGGTGTCTGCTCCATTTACATGCGAGGGTAATCCCAAAAGTTAGATCTCCTATTTTTTATAACTACATAGACCTGTTTATTTCTACAATGGTTTACATCAGTTTACAGCTTGAACATTTGGCTATTTTTCGACATAATCGCCATTTCTGTCGATGCATTTTTGTAGATGCTGTGGCAGTTTTTGTATGCCCATGTAATACCAGCTCGCCGCCAGAAAGTTATGAACCTCTTTTTTCACCTCGTTGTCGGAGCTGCATCGCTAGGACCACAATTAACGCTGACAGGTACTGTGAGACCCTGAAAAAACTCAAACGGGCAATTCAGAACCGGAGAAGAGGAATGTTGAGCAAGAGCGTACACATTCTCCATGACAACGCTCGCCCACACATCGCTCGGCAAACCGTTGCTCTCCTGCAACAATTTCAGTGGAACATAATCATCCACCCACCCTATAGTCCTGACTTGGAGCCCAATGACTATAATTTATTCCCTAGGTTAAAAGAACATTTGGCCGGAAAGCAATTCAGCTCCGACGACGAGGTGAAAGAAGAGGTTCATAACTTGCTGGTATGACATGGGCATACAAAAACTGCCACAGCGTCTACAAAAATGCATTGACAGAAATGGTGACTGTGTCGAATAATAGCTAAATGTTCAAGCTGTAAGCTAATGGCGGCCGAGCGGTTCTAGGCGCTACAGTCTGGAACAGCGCGTCCGCTACGGTCCCAGCTTCGAATCCTGCCGCGGGCATGGATGTGTGTGCTGTCCTTAGGTTAGTCAGGTTTAAGTTGTTCTAAGTTCTAGGGGGCTGATGACCTCCGATGTTAATTCCCATAGTTCTCAGAACCATTTTGTAAGCTGATGCAAACCATTCTAGAAATAAACAGGTCTATGTACTTAAAAAAAATAGGAGACCATATTTTTGGACTTACCCTCGTACATTCTTCACCGACTCACGTGTCCGCAACACCACCAGGCGGCATCCAACTTCGCGGTGGGAAATAGTAATAATGTTTTGGCTTATCGGTGTACTTTGCCCGTGAGACAGCAAATCGTAATGTCTGTGGGCTTTGGCCTCTATTTACCGTGAGGACGGAAAATTGCAAATAGCAAATACATTTCTTTTTAATGCACCCGTCTTGACCCAAAATTTTATGGATTTATGTGTAGTAGTTTTACTAATTTCCCATTTGTATATAGCCAGTCATGTGGAATCTATTTTGATAGGTATTATAATTTTTTGCTCATTTTTATTACTTTTTTTCTTACATTTATTCTCTAAATATTACAATTTTTATTCGGCTTAGCTGCAGCGCTAAATATCTGACAGTGTAAGGCTACCAATGACTGCGCTGCTGAGAGACGCTAACCTTAATAAAAACAAATATTTAGGGAAAGATAATTTTATTCATGACTAAGCCTCAGAAGGAGAAATGCACACTCCCCTCTACCCTTCCTGCCTTTTTCACTAGCAACATTGGGACATGTACAGTATATTGTGTCTCTCATGGGGATCCACTTGTCATATAGTCAAAGCTCAACAGTGTAAGACTGTCCGCCCCCGGTAGCTGAGTGGACGCCGGCACGGTAGCTCAGCGTGTTCGGTCAGAGGGTTAGCTGCCCTCTGTAATAAAAAAAAACTGAGTGAACGGATAAACGAACAACCTGAACGGGTGTCATGAGACGCCCGCCCCGAACATATACAACGAACAAAACAGAACAAAATGAGATAAAAAGAAAGTGGTCAGCGCGACGGACTGTCAATCCTAAGGGCCCGGGTATCGATTCCCGGCTGGGTTGGAGATTTTTCTCCGCTCAGAGACTGGGTGTTGTGTTGTCCTAATCATCATCATTTCATCCCCATCGACGCGCAAGTCGCCGAAGTGGCGTCAAATCGAAAGACTTGCACCAGGCGAGCGGTCTACCCGACGGGAGGCCCTCGTCACACGACACTTCATTTTATTTCAGTGTAAGACTTGATAATGGAAGAAGCGTGTTGTGAGAAATCAGACCATTCAGCACATTGTTCACCAGTCACCGTAATAAGAATGTACCGTAGTGCTAACTCGATTCCGCAATGACAAATGAGACATTTGCTTTATAAGTTTAAATTTCAACTTAAATATATACATAATTTTTGGTGTTTATACGTTTCATTTTGTAGCCTCAACAATCAACGTGCCACAAATAGATAAACGTGAATCATAGTTCTCACAAATTCTTCTGTTTAGGGCTGCTGTTTTGTTACGTTTAAGCATGCGCTCCGCGAAACTTTGTATATGTACAGAGACGACTGCGTTAAAAGTTAATTCTGTCCGTTGGACAAGAGACACGTCAGTTTAATGTTCTGTTGCTTGCAGGTGACGATGTACCACTGGGATCTGCCGCAGCGCCTGCAAGACTTAGGTGGATGGGCCAACCCCATAATGGCTTACTACTTCGAGGAGTACGCCAATGTGCTCTTCACCAAGTTCGGCGACAGGGTAAGGTCACCCAGCAACACGTCCCACACAGTCTCAACCGAGAAAAGTCCCTCCACTAGTATAGCGACTCTTTGCGGATCAGTCAAGACCCTAACACTTTGTTAATTATATCCGGATAACAAGAGCTTTCTCTGGCAGTATTTAAACTAGCATGAAAATTCGCTTGAGTGCACTAAGTAAACGATCGACCTTCCAGAGCAACTATCATGCAGTAACTTATCTCTATATCTGATATATGCGACGATTTAAAGGACGAACTGCTGTCTGATCTTCCTTAAAGAACAAATTCTGGGAAAATAAGATATATAAACACATTTTTTCGACAAAGCTGCCCCCCCCCCCCCCTCCCGCCCCGCCCTCAAACCAATAAATCTTCCCCATCTTATTGTTAATGGTGGATACTGTTGTATACTGGTTTTACTATGAAGTTTAAAAAAGAACATTCATTTCTTTTGATATGTGTAAGGGCGCTGATAACTTCGCCGTTCAGCGCTCGTAACCTTCATACATACAATAACAAAGAATAGATTTTATTTCCTCCTTATAAAACACTGTTAATAGTGCATAAATAAACAAAAAGGGTTACAACGAATTGTTTGAACTACTCTTGTCCAGGATTTGTTCGATGATTAGGTCACTGACAATGACTAATGGCAAGGCATACGTTTGTTTACATGCTGGCTCAACTTAGATGAATAGCGTTTAACTGTCTAAAGGCACAGCTAACAACTCCGGTAATACTATCTTGAACTGAGAGCTTACTGTTGAGTTTGTATTTATTTACTTACTTAACAGATCGCACCAAAGGAAATTGGGAGCAGCAGAAGTACTGACTAGAAGCAAGGGCACAATAGTACGATTGTTTGTGGTGGTGGTGGTGGTGGGGGGGGGGGAGATGGAATGGGGTGAGGGGCTATACCTGGGGGTGTGGAGATTTTTAATGTTTTGGAAGACGAATGGCGACTTGTAAGTAAGCATAAAAAAGTTGCAGCTCTGACCCTGCTGAAAACCTGCGTACTCCCGACTTCGAAATAATTTTCTTGAAAGAAAAACATCTAACTATATTTTCTTTCTTTGCTCCAAGAGCAGGGGTGGGGGGGGGGGGGGGTGACGGAGGAGGAGGGTGGTCGGCAGGGAAGGTGGGTGGTCGTCGGCCCCCGGGTGTGGGCGCCCTTGGCTGGAGGGGCAAGTAAATAACACATCCCCCACCTTCCTTCCTTGTTTCCGCCACTGCTGCATCTCGCTAGTTCTCAGTCAGCAGAAACCAGAAACCTTCGAACAAGTAGCATATTTGCTTCAGCATCCAATCACCAACCTTTGAGACAACAATACCGTAGCAGCAAGACGAGGGAGCTATGTAAACGGCTGCTTTGTGAACCAAGCGCACTGTTGCTACACTGATCAGCCAGAACATTGACCACCGATCTATTATCCATTGTAAATCCGCACGGGCGATTGCAGCGTCACCTGGCGAGGAATGACTGCTAGTTAGAAATACGCACGGTGCATACAGCATCAGTGAGCGTGCTGTCCGGGTGTAGAATAGGGAAGGCGCGCGATCTGAGTGTGGCCGAGGACAGATTATGATGGCCCGGAGACTCGGCCCGAGCGTTTCGGAATTGCACGACTTGTCGGGTGTTGGAGGAGTGATGTGGTGAGCGTCTTCAACACAAAGCGAAATGTCGCGTGCCCCCGGACTCCAACCGCGTACTGATGTAGTCGACGCCGTAGAGCTGCTACTGCCACAGCTCTCGCGGCAGAGTAGAGACACGATGCGATATAACGTCAGTCCCCGTAGATTAAAGGGAGAAAAAAACCTGAAAAACTTCCGAAAAGGCGTTCCTCGCGTAGTCGTTGTATCTCAAGTACAAGTCTGCAGCGTTTCCACTTATGCGAACTCGTATAATTGATGCTTTTTATTATTAATATCGTATTGTTAATTGCCCGGATTTGCAGTAGTTATTAATTCTTCTCTCGTTCGCATAGCACACACACCACTGATTGCAAGGAAATATTTTAGTTAACAGTTTTTTTCTTACGCTGTTGTCTCTTTGCTATGGAATTGTTGTGCTGGTATGCAGCGAGATACTCTTTGATTCAGTCTTCGTAAGATTGCGTCGTAATACGAAAATATTTTAAAGTTCACTGCCCAACTAATGACGTGAATATTTGCACTTCAATGAAATAGTCTTTCATGAGTAGTCGTTGATTTAGTCATTTATCAAACTATTTAATGATGTAGTCCACACCGGGTATTTAACTGGTAACGAACAGTTTATTGTTATTTTCTCACTAAATACTTATAACTCTCGCACCACACGCACACGGATTAGTTTAGTTAAGTCAGTCCGATTGAGTTATAGTTTCTTGGCAATTACCACAACTCAACACTTTAGCGTAATTGTTTTATCTTCATGATGTCGTGTACTTGGGGCCTATTCAAGACTAATTGCGTGTATTCTTTCATAGAATGTTCACTTCTCCTTAAGGTCCAACTAATTTAAAGTCAAGTCCAATGTTCACTAATTCCGTTATTAGATTTCAATTAACCCGTAGTGCACGGTTAAATGAGTCTATCTGCTCCTGTCTCAGTTCATAAAATCAGTTTCTTAAGTCGTGAATCCCGTCACGCAACAACCACTTCTAAACTCGAAAACAATCTCGTCACGATTCGCAATCTCAATAATTCAGATCAGAACTGCTCTCGTATATCTGCGCTGGATGAATTCTAGCAAGCGACTTCTTCTGTGGAAGAGCATTGCAGGCGCATTGAATTTCTTCGTTGCGCTTACAACTCTCTTCCACATAAAAGTTATCTCTGATGAAATTACTTTGGACTTAACTTTTGAGATTAATTTCACATTTGTCACATGGATATTTGTCCATTGCTGTAATACGATGTTTCTTCGTTCTCTTTCGCTAACAAATTTGCTCAGTGGTGTACAATGCAGTTGTTGACAAAACTCCTTCGTGTTAGCTGATCGGCAAAGACGTCGTAACTGCCAAGATAACTTTCCCTACTTCATGTTCTTTCTTAATTGACTTTGGTTGGTTGGTTGGTTGGTTTTGGGGAAGGAGACCAGACAGCGTGGTCATCGGTCTCATCGGATTAAGGAAGGATGTGGAAGGAAGTCGGCCGTGCCCTTTCAGAGGAACCATCCCGGCATTTGCCTGGAGTGATTTAGGGAAATCACGGAAAACCTAAATCAGGATGGCCGGACGCGGGATTGAACCGTCGTCCTCCCGAATGCGAGTCCAGTGTCGAACCACTGCGCCACCTCGCTCGGTTAATAGACTTTAAGGTGGTCGTTGGGGCGTTACAGAAACCGAGGTGAAAACATGTCCAGACGTCGAGTGGTTGGGCGGCCACACCTCATTAGAGATGTAGGATGGTCGCAGGCTGGGCAGACTGGTAAAACAGGATAGGCAGCAAACTGTGGCGGAACTATCATCAGACTTTAATGCTGGGCAAAGTACAAGTGTGTGTGTGTGTGTGTGTGTGTGTGTGTGTGTGTGTGTGCGCGCGCACAGTGCACAAACTACGCCCAACGACGGCCCTCCGCAGCCGACTGCCCATGCATGTGACAATGTTAACACCACGACATCAGCAACTACGACTGAAATGTGCACGTGACCATCGGCACTGAACTTTGGCGCAGTGGCAGGGCGTTGTATGGTCTGATGAATCCCTGTACCTTCTTCATCATGCTGATGGTAGATCATGACTCCATCGTCTTCCAGGGGAACAGCTCCTTGACACCTGTACTGTGGGGCGGAGACAAGCTGACAGTGGCTCCAGTACGCTCTAGGAAACATTCGCGAGGGCATCCATGGGTCCAGTGGAGCTCGTGCAAGGCGCCATGGTGGCCAAGGAGTATCGTACACTGGTCGCAGACCACGTACACCCCTTCATGACGATCATGTTTCCTGACCGCAGTAGCATTTTTCAATAAAATAAAGCGTCATGGCGCAAGGTCATGAGTGTAATGGAGTGGTTTGAGGAACACAGTGGCGAGTTCCAGTTGATGTGCTGGCCCAGAAACTCGCCAGCTCTGTACCCCGTGGAATACATACGGGATGTGACTGAAAGTGGCGTCAGAGCTCATCGCCCTCCCGCCCCCCCCCCCCCCCCTCCGAAATTAGCTGACTTGTATGTGTGCGGACATTTGCCACGATTTTACCTCCTCCTCCTCCTCCTCCTCCTCCTTACCCACCGCCCGACCTGCAGTGAAGGTACTTACTGAGCCTTTCCGCTGGTTTAGTTAACATAGGACCAGAATCTCGATGGATTTTCCGCCACATTTCTGGAGAGAGTTTCGTTGTGGAAACTATTAAATGCATCTCGCATTGAAATCCGCACCAAATTTCGAGTCTCAGAAAAACTTCGCCAATCTCGGAGATTTTGCTTTCGTCTAAGCTATACGTGCCTTTTTCGGTGCTCCTGCAGCAGCATTCTGTCGTGTTTTGTGTACCATGGGGGATCAGTTCCGTCTGTTATTAATTTATTTGGTATGAATCTCTCGAGTGCTGTTGATACTATTTCTTTGAATTTAAGCCACATATGGTCTTCACTTACATAGTTAGGAAGGATTGGAGACTGTCTCTTAGATAGACGTCAACCGAATTTTTAGTTGCTTTTATAAATAGATATATTTCACGGTTAGTTTTACTAAATTTCTTTGTTACGGAATTGAGCCTCGCTACGACTGTGTATTCACTAACCCCTGTATCTGTCGTGATGCTCAGGATTGTTTGTGGCTAAGAGGTCAAGTGTATTTTTGTAACCATTTAAAATTTGAATGGCCTCGTGAACTGATTGTTCAAAATAATTTTTAAAAAAGCATTTAGAACAATTACGGAAGTTGTTTTCTATCTACAGTAGGGTCTGAAAATGTATTTATGTCAACATATGGAAGGTAGATTGAAGTCACTGCCAACTATAATTGTATGAGTAGGGTACCTATTTACGGCGAGACTCGAGTTTTCTTTGAAATGATCAGCAACTGTTTCATTTGCGAGCGGGGGTCGGTAAAAGGAGCCAGTTATTAATTTATTCCGGTTGTCGGATATAACCTCTGTCCATATTACGTCACAAGAACTACCTGCTTCAATGTCGCTTGTGAGCTGGAACACACATTACATTATTTTTCCTTAAGTTGTGCTTCTTGTTTCTTTTGTAGTGCAGATCATTACAATTACGGCTTTTCCCTCCAAAACCTAGGATGCTTTCTCTGTGACCCTGTAAATACCAGAGCTAAACAATGTAGAACAACAACGTACGTTGCAAGCATAGCATTCTGTAGTACTTCATTTCCTTATTTCTAACATTTTAAAATTGTGCGTCGACTTTAGATGACATGTCAATCATAGATGTTCTTTTCTCTGTTTATGAACGTACTTTGTCATGTTTTGAACATTGTCCCGCTACACTTTATTAACTAATGTTTCACCGCAAGGGATATCGGATTGTAGAGAGTAAATTAATATGGATTATGTCGTTCTTCTTTTCAAAAATTCACTTACCCATTTCTTCTTTCCTTATTGTCTTTTGGGCATGCAGTTGTAGTAATTAAAGTAGCCACAAATGTAGTGATGAAAACGAAATGACTAGCGTACATTCGCATTCTCTTTACATCGTTCCTTTCTTGTTGACCGAGCGAGGTGGCGCAGTGGTTAGCACACTGGACTCGCATTCGGGAGGACGACGGTTCAATCCCGTCTCCGGCCATCCTGATTTAGGTTTTCCGTGATTTCCCTAAATCGTTTCAGGCAAATGCCGGGATGGTTCCTTTGAAAGGGCACGGCCGATTTCCTTCCCAATCCTTCCCTAACCCGAGCCTGCGCTCCGTCTCTAATGACCTCGTTGTCGACGGGCCGTTAAACACTAACCACCACCACCACTTTCTTGTTGGTCTCATGGCGATGGACTGTTTCTATCTCAATCAGTAACGGTGAAAGGAAGCTACCGTACAGACAGAGGGATCTATATTTATATTTGGCAGAACTAATTACATACTGACATAATCGTCGGAATTGCTTTCGTTTCCCAAAAGCTATAAATATTTCGATTTCGGAAAAGAAGCTCTGTATTTCGCTAAGATGTCGAAGAAGAAGGTCCCTTACGTACTGGTTGTATCGAGTAAGATGAGGAGACGGCGGTTTGAAAGCGAACAGAAGTAGTACGAGGAAGGGCGTCCCTTATCTGAGGGATCGCTACTCAAGCTACCTGGCGAAGGGGCAAGTGTGGCAAATGTCCGGCGTGGCAAATGTCCTGCGTGGCAAATGTCCGGCATTCGTGCAGATGTAGTGCCAACTCCCTTGAGCGACGTATCGAGACCTCATTGCTTCAATGCAACGACGCGTCTCCACTGTTACCCGTGCCAAAGGTGGACTTAATGGCTATTAGGTAAGTGGTCATGGTGTTCTGGCTGATCAGTGTACATTACCATGTTATAGACATGTCCCATTTTTTGTGATGCTACTTTGACGAAACGACATTGTAGCAATTACCGTGACAATAACGAGCATTAATAACTGAGGGCCGACGTAAAGGCTTGTTTTCGTTGGCGAAAGATGGGAAAATGACAAGTAGACATCACGTACCTCTTCCGGTTGACTACCAAATCGTCTTTCTTTCTTGTAGTTATTTCTGTCCGTTTTTCTCAACCTCCTCTCCGGCGTCCTCCAATGGGGCCATCTTGCCACCTTCTCCTTACGGCTCTGACAACTCGTACCAGCGTAACACAGATGAAGTTTCCTCGGTACTGATGCTGTCTGTATAGTGAGAGGGGAACTTGTCTGCTGTCTTCGCATTGCGACGGGCCAGCAGCGGAGGCTGGGCGTGTTGCAGGTGAAGTGGTGGGTGACGATCAACGAGCCGGAGCACATCGCGGCGGGCTACGAGCCTGCTCTTTCCTTATACGTACCCAGCGTGGCGCCTGGGCTGCCCGGCCACCCGGGCGTCGGCTCCTACCTGGCGGCCCACACCATGCTGCTGGCGCACGGCCGCGCCTACCGCCTCTACAACACCACCTTCCGGCACCGCCAGCACGGTACGTGGCACCTTCTCCTTCCCGTCGGGCCTCACGATGGAACCTTCCTAACTTCCGTATTCCGGTCTTCTTTAACCTGGGTCTCCGGTTCACCTACATCTACACTACTGGCCATTAAAATTGCTACACCAAGAAGAAATGCAGATGATAAACGGGTATTCATTCGACAAATATATTATACTACAACTGACATGTGATTACATTTTCACGCAATTTGGGTGCATGGATCCTGAGAAATCAGTACCCAGAACAAACACCTGTGGTCGTAAAAACGACCTTGATACGCCTGGGCACTGAGTCAAACAGAGCTTGGATGGCGTGTACAGGTACAGCTAGCTGCCCATGCAGCTTCAACACTGTACCACAGTTCATCAAGAGTAGTGACTGGCGTACCGTGACGAGCCAGTTGCTCGGCCACCATTGACCAGACAATTTCAATTGGTGAGAGATCTGGAGAATGTGCTGGCCAGGGCAGCAGTAGAACATTTTCTGTATCCAGAAAGGCGCGTACAGGAACTGCAACATGCGGTCGTGCACTATCATGCTGAAATGTAGGGTTTCGCAGGGATCGAATGAAGGGTAGAGCCACGGATCGTAACACATCTGAAATGTAACGTCCACTGTTCAAAGTGCCGTCAATGCGAACAAAAGGTGACCAAGACGTGTAACCAGTGGCACCCCATACCATCACGCCGGGTGATACGCCAGTATGGTGATAACGAATACACGCTTCCAATGTGCGTTCTGCGCGATGTCGCCAAACACGGATGCGACCATCATGATGTTGTAAACAGAACCTGCATTCATCCGAAAAAATGACGTTTTGCCATTCGTACACCCAGGTCCGACGTTGAGTACACCATCGCAGGCGCTCCTGTCTGTGATGCAGCGTCAAGGGTAACCGCAGCCATGGTCTCAGAGTTGATAGTCCATGCTGCTGCAAACGTCGTCGAACTGTTCGTGCAGATGGTTGTTGTCTTGCAAACGTCCCCATCTGTTGACTCAGGGATCGAGACGTGGCTGCACGATCCGTTACAGCCATGCGGATAAGATGCCTGTCATCTCGACTTCTAGTGATACGAGGCCGTTGGGATCCAGCACGGCGTTCCGTATTACCCTCCTGAACCCACCGATTCCATATTCTGCTAACAGTCACTGGATCTCGACCAAGGCGAGCAGCAATGTCGCGAAACGATAAACCGCAATCGCGATAGGTACTATCCGACCTTTATCAAAATCGGAAACGTGATGGTACGCATTTCTCCTCCTTACACGAGGCATCACAACAACGTTTGACCAGGCAACGCCGGTCAACTGCTGTATGTGTATGAGAAATCGGTATGAAACTTTCCTCTTGTCAGCACGCTGTAGGTGTCGCCAACCGGCGCCAGCCTTGTGTGGATGCTCTGAAAAGCTAATCATTTGCTTATGACAGCATCTTCTCCCTCTCGGTTAAATTTCCCGTCTGTAGCACGTCATGTTCGTGGTGTAGCAATTTTAATGGCCAGTAGTGTACATTTACGTAGCGTATGGAGTGTCGGATGGGATTTCTGGATACCTCGGTTTGTTTCGAAGGACCGGGACTGCTCGAGCCCATACCTTCTATCTGATGATGGGGGGTTTGGAATGATGGGTTTGGGAATGCGTAGTGAGTAGTGTTTCTTGGTTAGTTGGTAGGATGATCTTGAAGATATTTCTGGGATGATTTAAGGTGTGGATTGATCTGGGATTGGGATAATGTCGGATGTCGACGTCTTCTTGACTTCTTTCGCTGCAACGCGCCGACTGCGTTGTGGCTCGGCGAACGAACAACTCCCTTTGATGAGGGCAGTGAGATCGTTCCCGGCGTCTTGTGATAAAAATTGGACGATTGTTGGCTGTCGTGAAACAGCCTTCTTCTGTTCTTCATCGGAGACCGGGGTTGCCTTTGGCTTGGTGGCTGCCTCGACCTTTTCGGAGGCGGCCAATTCAAGCAACCCTTCCAAGTCCTTGGAGATCAGCACCGTCAACTTCTTCTTGGGAGGCGGCGGGGCGGGATCTGGGTCCGATTCCGTTGTGTCCATTTCCTCTATGGGCTCCCGCCCCGATGGGGGTGGAGCAGGTGGGGTGAGTCGCAGTGCTTTAGTGGCAGAAGCCACTTCAGCCCGCAGCCGCTGAATTTCCCTGTGTGCCGCGGCCAGTTCGTCTCGTAGGGCGGTCCTCTCTGCCGCGAATGCGGCTTTGACGTCCTCTATTGCGTCCTCTGTGGCCGCACGGAGCTTGTTGTGCGGCACAGCGTCATCATGGCGGCGTCTTTCGGGGGTCGGAGGAGCCCCCTCCTTCTGCTGCTCAAATCCTGCCGCAGGCGCTGGCCCGCGGCCGCAATTTCTCCGTCGTCTCTTCTTCGTCTTCTTCTTGTTGCCCCCGCGACCCCAGTTAGCAATGTAACTGCAGCCACGAAGGCTCGCGACGTGCTTTCCTCCGCAGTTCGCGCACTTTGGCGCAACGTCGCGCGGCTTCTTGCAGTCGCGGGTGTCGTGCGGCTCTGCGGACTTCATGCACACCGCGTGGTCGTGCCGGCAGTACTTAGCCACATGGCCAATCTGCTGGCAGCGGAAGCACTGCACATCTCGGCGTGGTTTGCCGCCACCGAATCTGAGCGCCTCAATAAAGACACGCTCCGTTACGGCGGCAACAAGAAGGCGGCCCGGCCTCCCTTCTCTTCTGGGCGGCATCTGGGCAGCAACAGCAGCAAGCGCTCCGCTCTAGTCAGCGTCTCCACACACCTGGCCGTACATGTACATGGTTGCTCTGCAGTTCACACTTAAGTGCCTGGCAGAGGGTTCATCGAACCATTTTCATTCTACTTCTCTACCGTTCCACTCTCGAAAGGCGTGTGGGAAAAAGGAACGCCTAAATCTTTCCTTTCGAGCTCTGATTACTCTTATCTTATTATGACGATCATTTCTCCCTACGTAGGTGGGTGTCGCATTCGGAAGAGAAAGCTGGTGATTGAAATTTCGTAAATAGATGTCGCCGCAAAGAAAACCGCCTTTATTTCAGTGACTGCCACCTCAACTCGCTTATCATATCAGTGACACTCTCACCCCTATTGCGCGATAACACGAAACGAAGTGCCCTTCTTTGCACTTTTTCGATGTCCTCCGTCAATCCTACCTGGTAAGGATCCCATAAAAAAAAGTCGCGTGACTACGGCCTCCCGTTGGGAAAACCGTTAGCCTGGTGCAATTCTTTCGATCTGACGCCACTTCGGCGACATGCGCGTCGATGGGGATGAAATGATGATGATTAGGACAACACAACACCCAGTCCCTGAGGGGAGAAAAATCTCCGACCCAACCGGGAATTGAACCCGGTCCCTTAGGATTGACATTCTCTCGCGCTGACCACTTTTTTTAATTCCACAAAAACAGTAAAAAAAATGGCTACAATGAAATGACATAAATAAGGTGACAGATAATTGCAGTCATAATTTACAGCATTCAAAGAATGACTCAGCTACCGGGGGCGGACAAGGATCCCATACCGCGCAGCAATATTCCAGCAGAGGACGGACGAGTGTAATGTAGGCTGTCTCTATAGTGGGTTTGTCGCATCTCCTAGGAGCTCTGCAAACGAAGCGCTGTTTTTTTGTTTCGCCTTCCCCACAATATTATCTATGTGGTCTTTCCAATTTAAGTTGCTCGTAATTGTAATTCCTAGGTATTTAATCGAATTGACAGCCCTTAAAAATGTTCAAATGTGTGTGAAACCTTATGGGACTTAACTGCTAAGGTCATCAGTCCCTAAGCTTACACACTACTTAATCTAAATTATCCTAAGGACAAACACACATACCCATGCCCGAGGGAGGACTCGAACCTCCGCCGGGACCAGCCGTACAGTCCATGACTGCAGCGCCTTAGACCGCTTTTTTTATTTTTTTATTATTTTTTTAAATATCTCGCTTTGTTCGCTTTTCTTCGTTGCATCTGCTCGGGGCGTACGTCGTAAGACATCAGTTTAAGTTCGTTGTTGATCGATTAACTCAGTTTTTTTTTATTACAGAGGGCAGCTAACCCTCTAACCGAACTCGCTGAGCTAGCGTGCCGGCACCACTCGGCTAATCCCGCACGGCGACAGCCCTTAGATTTGTGCGATTTATTGTACAACCAAAATTTATCGGATTTCTTTTAGTACCCATGTGGACGACCTCGCACTTTTCTTTGCTTAGTGCCAATTGCCACTTTGCTCACCATACAGAAATTCTCTCTAGATCATTTTGTAATTGGAACTGATCGTCTGATGATTTTACTTGACGGTAAATTACAGCGTCATCTGCAAACAATTTAAGGTAGCTGCTCAGATTACCACCTAGATCATTTGTGTAAATCAGGAACAGCAGAGGGGCCTATGACACTACCTTGATAACGCCAGATGTCACTTCTGTTCTACTCGATGATATGCCGTCTACCACTACGAACTGCGACCTGTCTGAGAGGACATCACGAATCCAGTCACACAACTGAGACGATACTCCATATGCACGCAATTTGATTTATAGTCGCCTATGAGGAACGGTATCAAAAGCCTTCTGGAAATCTAGGAATATGGAATCGATCTGAGATCCCTTGTCGACAGCACTCATTCTCCGCGTCAACTTCTTTTTATTTTTGGGGTTCCGTATCTGAAACGGAGCCCTTATACGATCGCTTTGTAGTCTGTCCGTCTTTCCGACTGTTCAGACCCCTTTTTCCAATTTACACAGAGGTGACAAAGGTCCTTTTGCATGGCGTACTGCAGCACGCACTCAACAAGTCGTTGCAAGTCTCCTGCAGAAACATTAAGCCACGCTGCCCGTGTAGCCGTCCATAACTGGGAAAGTGTTGCCTATGCAGGATTTTGTGCACCAACTAACCTCTCCATTACGTCCCACAAATATTCAATGGGATTCATGTCGGGCGACCTAGTTGCCCAAATCATTCATGACAAAAGTAACTTTCGCAAGACGTTGTCTGTCAAGTGACATAACCTTGTGAAACTAGGATCATACGTACAAAGAACTGCTACAGTGTGGTAGAGAAGCTAACTGAAGGCAATACCCAATGAGGAGAAAAGAAATGACACGTTTATTTAAAGACAGTAATTACACTGAAGTCACCGCCATTTATTACGGTCCTGTGGACATTCAAAAAGGTGGGACACGGTTCTTAACACGGTACGCCGTCAACTTTCACGGCAGTGGGTGCTCTGTGACGTTGTTCCATGCTGGCCACAATGTTGCTAAGGAGTTCTTGTTAATGATCGTTGGCGCATGTGCTTATGCTGCAGCACGTCCCTCCAATGCATCCCACACGTGCTCGATGGGACTTAAGTCGGAGGAACAGGTGTGCCAGTCCATTCGCCTGAATACCCTCTCGTTCCAAGAGCTCCACCATCTGCTCTGGTTGTTATCGATAAAAATGAAGTCGGGACCAAGTGCACACCTGAAGAGCCTCCCACAATAATGCTGACAGGTGTGTGTACAATGTTCAAAAATTTCTACGTCTACATATATACTCCGCTAGCCACCAAGCGGTGTATGGCGGAGGGCACAATTCGCGCTAAAGTCATATCCCCCCCCCCCCCCCCCCCCCCCCTCTGTTCCACTCGTGGGTCGTCGAGGGAAAAACGACTGTCTGAACGCCTCGGTACAAGCTCTAATTTCCTTTATCTTCGAATGGTGATCATTGCGAGATTTGAAAGTTGGCGGTAATAATATACGCTCTGCATCCTTGGTGAAAATCAGATTTCGGAATTTAGTGAGCAGCCCCTTCCGTTTAGCGCGCCGTCCCACTTCAAACTTTCTATGAGATTTGTTACGTTCTGGCGATGGCTAAATGTACCAGTCACGAATCTTGCCGCTCTTCTGTGGACCTTCTCAATCTATTGAATCAGACCCAGCTGGTAAGGGCCCCATACAGACGAACAATACTCGAAGACTGGACGAACTAACGTATTGTAAGTTATTTCCTTTGTTGAAGGGCTGCATCGCTTCAGGATTCTACCAATAAACCGCAATCTAGAGTTCGCCTTACCCGTTATTTGTGTAATCTGATGATTCCATTTGAGATCATTTCGAATAGTCACACCCAGATACTTGACGGATGTTACCGCTTCCAAAGACTGGGCATTTATTTTGTACTCGTACATTAATAGGGATTTTCGTCTTGTTATATGCAGTAGATTACACTTACTAATATTGAGAGATAACTACCAGTCATTACACCACACATTTATTTTCTGCAAATCATTGATTTCTTCACAACTTTCGTGTGATACTACTTTCCTGTAGACTACAGCATTATCGGCAAACAGTCTATTGCCGCTGTCAATACCATCAACCAGATCGTTTGTGTAAATCGTAAAAAGCAGTGGACCTATTACGCTGCCCTGAGGCACACCTGAAGTTACGCTTGTTTCTGTTGAAATCATCCCGTTCAGGACGACATACTTCTCCCTGTCCGTTAGAAAACTTTCTATCCAACCGCATATGTCATCGGATAGACCGAAAGCGCGCAATTTTTGGGGCAAGCGACAGTGCGGAGCTGAGTCGAACGCCTTTCGAAAGTCGAGAAATATGGCATCGACCTGGGAGCCTGTATCTAGAGCCTGTTGTGTATCTTGCACAAGGAGGGCCAGTTGTCTCTCGCATGACCGCTGTTTCCTAAAACCGAGCTGGTTTCTGCAGATGAGCTTCTCAGTCTAGAAAGATCATTATGTTTGAACACAGAATATGTGCCATGATTCTACAACAAATTGATTTCAGTGAAATTGGCCAGTAATTATGTGCATCCGATTTTCTGCCCTTTTTATAGATTGCTATAACCTGGGCCTTCTTCCAGTCCCGTGGAACTTTCCTCTGTTCCAGTGATCTCTGATAGATGACGGATGAGAATGGTGCTATATTTATAGCGTAGTCAACATATAATCTTACGGGGATACCGTCTGGGCCAGATGCCATCCTGGCATCTAAGGATCTTAACTGTTTTACAATCCCAGACACACTATAAACACTATGTCAGACATCCTAGCATTTGTTCGATAGTTGAAAGGGGGAATGGTGCTAAAGTCCTCTACCGTAAATGAGTTTTTGAAAGCTAGGTTTAGAATTTCGGCCTTCTGTTTATGATCATCAGTTACATTACCCGTACTGTCAGCAAGAGAAGGTATTGAATTATTTGTAGCGTTCATAGACTTGGATATCAGTACACCCGTGCAACATTACGGATCCCCACATCATTACACCTGAATTACCAAAACAATCATGTGCAACAATGTCCCTGCGTACATTACGTGTTACCCCATCTCGGCGTACGAGGGTACTTAATACAGCCAGGTACACTGTCGAACGTAATCGTTTTGGTGGTCCAGGCGTTTTGGTGTGAGGCGTACTGAAGTGCAAATGTTTGAACATGATGCACTCACCGGTCAACGTTACTGTGACGTTGTACTCCTTCCCCACGTGCCTCTTTTCAGGCGTACGTTCGGCCCCGACCACGGTTTAATGGATGACAATGCACGACGGCATCGAACAGTGCGGGTGGAGTAGTTCTTGGAACGGGGAGATATTAGACTGATGGACTAGAATGCCAGTTCCCCCGAATTAAATCCCACCTAGCAGGTGTGGAAAGCGTTGAGGAGACGTACAGCAGCACACACACATACACTGAAGCCGCAGGCACACGGACCGTGCTGTTGAACCTCAACGCTGAGCGTGGCGACTTCAACGTGCTACTGAACGCTCAGAAACGTTGCGACTTGTGCGTGTACGTGGGCCCCAACGCTCTCCAGTGGTAGTTATCGGCAGTATCTCGCTCGTAAATCGCGTTGTTTACGAAATGGACGGGCGTAAAATTCCCATATTAGCTCTATTAAAACGTACTTTTCTCCCTTGTCCATATGCTAGTCAGGTTGTTCTGTCTGTAGTGTGCACACACATCAAAAAAGTTTCGCGTCATCTGGGTTCCGAGAGTTCCGGAACCTGTAAAGAAAATTGGAATAAAGATCAACATAAACGTCATTTTCGCCCTTTTTATTGCTCATCAAAACCACACACTGCATGTTGTACCACCATACAGCGAGACCTTCAGAGGTGGCGGTCCAGATTGCTGTACACACCGGTACCCCTAATACACGATGCACGTCCTCTTGCATTGATGCATGAAGGCAATATTCGTCGTGGCATACCGTCCACAAGTTCATCAAGTCACTGTTCTATCCCAAACATGTGCGATAGGGTTCACGTCTGGAGAATATCCTGGCCACTCTAGTCGACTGATGTCGTTAACCTGAAGCCCATTCAAGAGATGGGCATGATTGGGGGCACGAATTGTCATCCATGAAGACGAATGCCCCATCAATATGTTGCCGATATGGTTGCACTATCGGTTGGAGGATGGCTTTCGTGTATCATACAGCCGTTACGGTGGCCCCACATAATCCCACCCCAAAACAGCAGTGAACCTCCACCTTGCTGCACTCGCTGGATAGTGTGTCTAAGGAGTTCAGCCTGACTGGGTTGCCTCCAAACACGTCTCCGACGATTGTCTGGTTGAAGGGATATACGACACTCATCGGCGAAGAGAACGTGATGCCAATCCTGAGCGGTCCATTCGGCGTGTTGTTGGGCCCATCTGTACCGCACTGCATGATGTCGTGGTTGCAAAGATGGACCTCGCCATGGACGACGGGATGAAGTTGCGCTTCATGCAGCCTATTGCGCAGGGTTTGAATCGTTAACACGACGTCCTGTGGCTGCACGGAAAGCATTATTCAATATGGTGGCGTTGCAGTCAGGGTTCCTCCGAGCCATAATCCGTAGGTAGCCGTCATCCACTACAGTAGTAGCCCTTGGGCGGCCTGAGCGAGGCATGTCATCGATAGTTCCTATCTATCTATCTCTCTCTCTCTCTCTCTCTCTCTCTCTCTCTCTCTCTCTCTCTCTCTCTCTGTATCTCCTCCGTGTCCGAACAACATCGCTTCGGTTAACTCCGAGACGCCTGGACACTTCAATTGCTGAGAGCCCTTCCTGGCACAAAGTAACAATGCGCACGCGATCGAACCGCCCTATTGACAGTCCAGGCACGGTTGAACTACAGACAACACAAGCCGTGTACCTCCTTCCTGGTGGAATGACTGGAATTGATCGGCTGTCTGACCCCCTCCATCTAATAGGGCTGCTAATGAATGGTTGTTTACATCTTTGGGTGGGTTCAGCGACATCTCTGAACAGTCAAAGGGACTGTGTCTGTGATACAATATTTACAGTCAAGATCTATCTTCCCGAGTTCTGGGAACAGGGGTGATGCAAAACTTTTTTTGATGTGGGTATAAATGAAAACTTCAATATCCGTGAAAGTAAGGCGATACAAATTTACAATAGTTCCCCACATAAGATAAAAATTATTTCATCATTCTGCCTTTTTAGTAAAACATTACGGTCATTCTTATTTGATCACTCAGTAGCAGAATCTTTACATGTGAATTGCAAAACTCAAAAGAAGAAAGGCCAAAATATCTTACTGCAAGTAGTGCAAGGTGCCCTATACATTAAGCGAACAAACTCAGTTCCCAAAAAGAGCACTTATATTTACGTAACATCGAATATTACAGTATATACTTATACTGAACTAATAAGAAAGTATCAAAACCTATTAAAAAGCTAAGGACAGGAGAAAAAAATATTTAGATGTAGTTGGATGCGAATCACTAACACTACCGTGACCACAGCTGTTTAAGGGCCATATCTAGCTTATTACTATACCATGAAAGTTTTATTATAGCTATTTTACTTACTGAAATTTAATTATAACGAACTGTACCAATAACAATGAATTTTAATGGATTTTCAACATGCTGATTTAAAATAGCCTACTCTCATAATACGCAAGTTACAATAATACTTTTCCCACGAATATTACGTTTTTTTGTTATTTTGTCAGAACGAATCATACAATTAAAGGAGTGTTTATGAGAGCTCCCCCGTTTGCCGGTGCTCAGAAATGGCATATATACATACGGGCCTCAACTGAAAGCCAACATGGAGCCTCACAACTCTGCACCGAAGGGAGATGGCGTGCACGTGACATAGGTGGCGGTCTGCCACCTCATTGGTCAATGCTCAACCGCACGTCCAAAATATCTGACGTGCTAGATATTGCTCTGCACGTTCGTAAGGACTTCCCAACCTGCTATTCCACGCTTTGACCTCACAAACTCGGCCCACTCAAGGCTAAACGTTCGGATGCATGGTCCGACTTGCCAACGGCTTAAAGATCACCCAGCAGCTATCAACCGTGTTGGTAGAAGACTGAAACGCCCAGCCATAAGAACTCCTTACCCACTTTACGTCCAGCAATGGAGCAAGTTGCAGAGAATGTATTGCTGATCACACAATTTACTAAGAACCATGTCGTGCCTTTTGCAATGTTCAGGAGACCGTCATGGATCGCTGAAATCTCAGTGTAATTATTGTCTTTGAATAAAAGTGTCACTTCCGTTCGGCCAGCTTCTTATTTCTTGCAGTTACGTTCTGTGCTATACTGTAGTAGTTCGTTCTACGTATGGTAAAAGTTTCATCGAGCTACGTTATTTGGCAGTGACACATCATGAGAAAGTTTTGCGCTCCAGTGGAAAGTGGAAAGTACTCTCTGCCGTACACTTAACAGCTGTATGAGAAATATGGATGTAGAGAAGTTCAGGTAAACCACGGAAAATCTAAATCAGAATGGCCGGATGAGCTGGAGCGTGTCGTACAAAAGCCCAGTTCTTTACAACATTGTAACATCTTCCGAGCTTAACCTGACGACGAACTCGGTCGAGACGTGTGTTGCTGTGACGAGTGAGAAAGGCTCACGACAAGAACCTCGCTGCCTGCAGCAGTGGGGACAATAGTTAGTTGTCGCTTTTTTGGTGCTCCGCATTACAGTGATATTTCAGAAATTCATTCGAGATACATTTCACTGTTGAGAAGTTCAACATTTCGCAGTAAATTCGAAGTCTCGTCAGGAAAATCGTAAGTATACCGCTTATTTGTCTCACGAACGCAAACCTGTATAATTTTTCCACCAAAAATTGTTCATTTGCGTCTGACGGTTCTTGCATATCCCGACAAGCTCCGTATTTGCTTATCTAAAGTGTGTTTCAAGGCTGACTCCCTGATCAAAGGGATTTAATACACTACTGGCCATTAAAATTGCTACACCAAGAAGAAATGCAGATGATAAACGGGTATTCATTCGACAAATATATTATACTAGAACTGACATGTGATTACATTTTCACGCAATTTGGGTGCATAGATCCTGAGAAATCGGGTGCATAGATCCTGAGAAATCAGTACCCATAACAACCAACTCTGGCCGTAATAACGGCCTTGATACGCCTGGGCGTTGAGTCAAACAGTGCTTGGATGGCGTGTACAGATACAGCTGCCCATGCAGCTTCAACACGATACCACAGTTCATCAATAGTAGGGACTGGCGTATCGTGACGAGCCAGTTGCTCAGCCACCATTGACCAGACAATTTCAATTGGTGAGAGATCTGGAGAATGTGCTGGCCAGGGCAGCAGTCGAACATTTTCTGTATCCATAATGGCCCGTACAGGACCTTCAACATGCGGTCGTGTATTATCCTGCTGAAATGTAGGGTGTCGCAGGGATCGAATGAAGGGTAGAGTCACGGGTTGTAACACATCTGAAATATAACGTCCACTGTTCAAAGCGCCGTCAATGCGAACAAGAGGTGACCGAGACGTGTAACCAATGGCACCCCATACCATCACGCTTCCTATGTGCGTTCACCGCGATGTCGCCAAACACGAATGCAACCATCATGATGCTGTAAACAGAACCTGGATTCATCCGAAAAAATGACGTTGTGCCATTCGTGCACCCTGGTTCGTCGTTGAGTACACCATCCCAGGCGCTCCTGTCTGTCATGCAGCGTCAAGGGTAACCGCAGCCATGGTCTCAGAGTTGATAGTCCACGCTGCTGCAAACGTCGTCGAACTGTTCGTGGAGATGGTTGTTGTCTTGCAAACGCCCCATCTGTTGACTCAGGGATCGAGACGTGGCTGCACGATTCGTTACAGTCATGCAGATAAGATGCCTGTCATCTCGACTGCTAGTGATACGAGGCCGTTGGGATCCAGCACGGCGTTCCGTATTACCCTCCTGAACCCACCGGCTCCATATTCTGGTAACAGTCATTGGATCTCGACCAACGCGAGCAGCAATGTCGCGATATGATAAACCGAAATCGCGATAGGCTACAATCAGACCTTTATCAAAGTCGGAAACGTGATGGTAGGCATTTCTCCTCCTTACACGAGGCATCACAACAACGTTTCACCAGGCAACGCCGGTCAACTGCTGTTTGTGTATGAGAAATCGGTTGGAAACTTTCCTCATGTCAGCACGTTGCAGGTGTCGCCACCGGCGCCAACCTTGAGTGAATGTTCTGAAAAGCTAATCATTTGCATATCACAGCATCTTCTTCGTGTCGATTAAATTTCGCGTCTGTAGCACGTCATGTTCGTGGTGTTGCAATTTTAATGGACAGTAGTGTACATAAACGAGGGGCGTTTGAAAAGTCCGTGCAAAGTCCGAGAGATGGCACCACCGGCGCGTATCGACGTCATTTTTAGTTAGCAGCATTTTTGGAAAGAACGCATACCAAGTTTCAGCCATATTGGCCTATTTCTTTGTGTTTGGCATTCGTATGAATCAATGAAGTTGAGTGATTGTCAAAAAATGGACGAAGAAGAATTTCGTGTGGTGTTTAAACATTACTTTTTGAAAGACAAAACCACTCAGGAGACTAAACAGAAGCTTGATAAACATTATGGTGACTCTGCACCTTCTGTTAAAACAGTTTATAAGTGGTTTCAAAATTTTCGGAGTGGCCAGATGGGCACATGTGATGCTAAACGTTCTGATGCCCTGTGGAGGTTACAACTCCAGAAATCATTGATAAAATCCATGATGTGGTGATGGATGACAGAAGAGTTAAGGTGCGTGAGATTGCTAGTGCTGTGGGCATCTCGAATGAACGGGTACATAATATTTTGCATAAACATTTGGACATGAGAAAGGTATCCGAAAGATGGGTTCCGCGATTGTTCACGCTTGACCAAAGACGGAATCGTGTTAAGTGTTGCAATCCGCAGGACTTTAAGCGCCGTTTCGTCACTGTGGATGAAACATGGATACATTACTATACTCCTCAGACCAAACACCAATCTAAACAATGGGTTACCGAGGGAGAATCTGCACCAAAAAAGGCGAAGAGCAGTGCTTCGGCCGGAATGGTTATGGTGACTGTCTTTTGCGATTCACAAGGGATAATCCTCATCGACTATCTGGAAAATGGTAAAACTATTACAAGTGCATATTATTCATCGTTACTGGACTGTTTGAAAACCGAGGTGCAAGAAAAACGCCGGCAGTCGGACCGCAAAAAGTTCCTTTTCCATCACAACAATGCATCAGCACACACCTCAGCAGTTGTGGTCTCAAAATTAATGTAAATAGGATTTCAGCACGGTTCACAGCCCCCTGTTCTCCAGACTTCGCTCCCTCGGACTACTGTTTGTTCCCCAATTTGAAGAAATGGCTGGCAGGACGAAGATTTTATTCAAATGAGAAGGTGAATGCACCAACTAATAGCTATTTTGCAGACTTGGAAAATACCTATTATTCGGAAGGGATCAACAAATTATAACAGTGTTGGACGAAGAGTAAGTCTAAAAGGAGACTATGTCGAAAAATAAAAAAAAGGTTTACCCCAAACACGTAAGTAGCTTTTATTTTTGCATGTACTTTTCAAACGCCCCTCATGGCATGAGATCTGTTAGAACTACCAAGACTGTAACCTACGGCAGCGTTTGGACCAGAGCAGCTATGTCAAAAAGGCCTAAAGTATCGTATTTGTTCGTGTGTGTTTCTTTTGGTTACTGACTCCAATGTGTTCTGTTGCAGGTCGTCTGGGACTGGCACTGAGCGCTGTACACATACAGCCTGCGTCGGATGCTCCAGAGGATGTTGCGGCTGCGCGCCGTCTCTTCCAGTTCCAGGTACGTAGTCAGTCACGTAGCGGGTATTAACAACTGAGATAAAAGTGCCACACATACTGAAAAGAGCAGGCTGCTTCTCTCTCACAAACTCGTTCATATTTTGCGCTGTACATTTCAGTTGACGCCTTACGACAAGAGATGGAAAAACTCCTCAGGTGTACTTGAAAATAATATGGAAAATATATGTATAGGAGAGAGTCTGGGGTTAGGCGGCCGTTTCCTAAGGCAACTTTTGTGCGATAAATAACGCAAGAAATATGGACCCCCCTGCTGCGGTATACGACACGGCTGCATGGTACGGAAATAAGCGCACTTTCTTTGAAGGACAGGGGACTTGGGAACATTTGTTGCGTTAAAAGATTCAAGTGGTAGCGGTTTGACGCGCATTAAGTAAAGCAGTTTGTGGCCAACAGTTACTGTTTGCCACGATTGTTGAGGGTTTCTACACCAGTGGTCTTCAAACTTTTTTGCTTAAGAGCTAATACTGACATTGTGGGATGGCACATCAGGCCGTAAATGTATCGAATTATTAACTGGTAGTGTACATAAATTAGTAAGTTATGAGCCACCAATAGATTAGCTATAGTAGGAGAGCGATAAATTGGCCGTCGGCCCCTAAGTGTAGGGTGTACCAAAATAATCGTTACAGCGTTGATCACATATACACTCTAAGGAAAAAAAGACGCACGATTAAGGAATCACCAGAACAGGTCGGAAATCTGTACATGTGATGCCTATGCACATACAAACGATTACAATTTCAGACAAATTCAAGAAAAGAAAGAGCTTCACAAATTGAGCAAGTCAATAAAACGTTGGTTCACCTCTGGTCCTTATGCACGCAGTTATTTTGCTTATCATTGGTTGAGGGAGTTGATGGATGCCTTCCCGAGGGATATCGTCCAATTGGCGGGTTAGATCCCTGACTACCTCTCTGGGTTGTCGGGCCGTAAGGCAAGCGGCAGTCAGGTTAGTATCTCACAACTGTCTGGGACATCTCCAGACAGGCCTTCGGTTTGGAATCGCATTGACTGGATTGTGGGATACCAACCTGTCGCCTGCCACATGGCCTGACAACCAGGAGTCATGGCCTTGGATGCCATTTCTTTTCATATCAGGATACCTTTAGTCGTCATCCGCGGCACATTTACAGCACAGCGGTACGTCGACGGTATTCTGTATCTCGTTTTGTTGCATTTCATGGCAAGCCATCGTGGGCTTACATTTCAGCAAGGTAGTGCCTGTCCACACAAGCAACTAAAGGGTGTCTCGCAAAGTTATATCAACCAATCCTTCCACAGCTCGCCTGATGAATCACTGGCGACGCAGTAACCATTAAAAGCCCCCCCCCCCCTCTTTCCACCCCCATGCTGACACCCCACCAGTCAGGTTCAAATGGCTCTGAGCACTATGGGACTTAACTTCTAAGGTCATCAGTCCCCTAGAACTTAGAACTACTTAAACCTAACTAACCTAAGGACATCACACACATCCATGCCCGAGGCAGGATTAGAACCTGCGACGGTAGCGGTCGCGCGGTTCCAGACTGTAGCGCCTAGAACCGCTCGGCCACTCCGGCTGGCCCACCAGTCAGGATTTTTAGTATGTTGTCATGGTGCTCCCTCCTACCACTTTACAAAAATTTGGGAACCACACGAATTTTTCCCCCCAATTTTCCTTCGTTGACTCGAATAAATACTGTAGCGAAGTAGCAGAAAAAACTACATTGCTGACACGAAGCCGCGCGGGATTAGCCGAGCGGTCTTAGGCGCTGCAGTCATGGACTGTGCGGCTGGTCCCGGCGGAGGTTCGAGTCCTCCCTCGGGCATGGGTGTGTGCGTTCGTCCTTAGGATAATTTAGGTTAAGTAGTGTGTAAGCTTAGGGACTGATGACCTTAGCAGTTAGTCCCATAAGATTTCACACACATTTGAACATTTTTGCTGACACGAACGACTATAGGCGACAGCTGTTTAAACAAAGCATACTGTCGTCATGTACACCATGTTAGCGATGGTAGTCGTTTCTTTGTGACTGGTACGTGGACGAAATGACGCAGTAGGAGCACTGCGGAAACAGCCCGTGAGAAAGGCTTCTTCTCGTAGGCATAAGATAGGAATGCTGGGGTAGCAGAACTCGCATGTATCTCCCAGTTACAAGGGGAGTTCAATAGGCAAAGCAACACATTTTTTTCTGAAATCTAGTTGATTTTGTCCAGGATTCCAATACGCCATCTTATTTCCCACTCATTTGGCTTCAAAACCCTACTTCTCAACATATTTACTTTAAATGTGACAGCCTTACGCCACCTTATTGAGAGGACCTGTATGCCCTCACAGTACCACTCTACTGGTCGACAACAGAGCCAATGTCTTGCTGTATCAAAACCTCTCCATCATCCACGTACTGCTTCCTCCAGAGTGCATCCTTCATTGAGCCAAACAGATGGAGGCCGGAAGGTGCGAGATCTGGGCTGTAGGGTGGACTAGGAAGAATAGTCGAATGAAGTTTTGTGAACTCCTTTCAGGTATGCAGTCTAAGGTGAGGCCTTGCGTTGTCACGAAGTTGGTTTGCATTTTTTTTTAGCGATAAACACGCTGAAGCCATTTCTTCAGTTTCCTGATGATAGCGTGATACACTTCAGAGTTGATTGTTGCAACATGAGGGAAGACATCAAACAGAACAACCCCCTCAGAGTCCCAGAAGACAGCTGAGAGTGCGTCTTTGACCTTTTTCTTCGGAGGAAAGGTGGTGTGACACCACTCCATTAATTGCTGTTCGGCTTCCGGTTCGAAATGATGAACCCATGTTTTATCGCTTGTGACGATGATCGACAAAAAGTGTCACCATTACGCAATTCCACACACACGTCCCTTCATTTGCTCTTTATGATCTTCTGTTAGCGGCAAGGAACCCAGCAGTCACTCACACCTTTGAGTATCCCAACTGGTGTACACGAGTGTATCAGCACTACCAACAGACGCATCCAGGTGAGCAATGAGGTGTTTGATTGCGATCCATCGATCAACTCACACGAGTGTGTTCGCACGTTTCAACATAGGAGTCACAACTGTGTGTGGTCGGCCGGCACGCAGAAGATCGAACGAAAAAAGAGATGGAGCCCCTCCACGCCAGCACCAACGTGGTGACCAGACCAAAAGTTCTACTGTCACCTCCGTCAACCTGTTAGTTATCTAGTAAGTGAATCACAGGATGCTGGGCTGTGATGTTATCCGTGCGTCTGGGTAAGACAACGCATTAACACGCTCCATCGGGTGATAAATAGTGGACGAAACGCGAGTGAGGGTAGCAATTTGAAGAGCAGAGGGAAAAAGTGCCAAGGCTCGTGCAGTGGGAAAAAAAACCTCTGCGACAGTGGGATGGTTAGCAAGAGCAGTAGTGGCTTACTAGCATCATTACCGTGGCAAGCGATGGCGATGTATCCCAGTTGCTGCAGCTGCTGCATTCCTGGAACAATCAAGATCGTTATATAGTAGTGGGAGATCGGCCATAGATCATCTCACTGTGTGTGGGGGGGGGGGGGGGGGTCTTTTATGTTTCCATCTATGGTTGTGGTCGTAGTTCCCCAGATTCAGAATAAACGGGTTCTGCAAATGTCTGGAGTTTCTGTATAGTCTTGTGGTGAGTTTGTGGATTACCTACGTGAGAGTCTCAAGTCGGTATTCCCGGTGAAGGTCCGCGATGCGTGTGTATCGTGGAGCATTGCTTATGATTTTGAGTAATTTGTTTTGTATGGGCTGCAGACGGCGCAGGCGTGTAGGCGCAGCATATCCCCAGACAGGAGCTGCGTACGTCATCAGGGGTCGAATAAGTGTCATGTACATGGACCTCGACACCCTTCCGTTCAGTGTGCTACGCCTGTTGAGCGTAGGGTAGAGCTGTCTGAGCCTCGCGCTTGCTCGGTTGGTCATGTGTTGTATGTGGTCCCCCCCAGAGTAATTTCCGGTCCAGCCAGACACCGAGGTATTGGACTTTCTCGCGGAAACGCATTGGGCGTGCATGTAGAGTTATTGGTCTGCAGTATCGGGGTTTGCGCAGTTGCTTCTGTCTTCTAGTGAACAGAACGGCTTCGCACTTGTCGACGTTTACTCTAACACGCCATTTCTTCAGCCAAGGCTCAGCCACTTTGAGTGCAGTCTGTAAGCGTGACGTAATGTTTGATGGTTTCCAATCTTGCGCGAGGATGGCTGTGTCATCCGCGTAGATTGCCTTCGTTGTGTTGTGTGTGGTTGGGAGATCGTTTATGTAGAGGTTAAACAGTAGGGGCCCTAGGATGCTTCCCTGGGGTACTCCCGCGTGTATACCGTGTCGAGGAGATCGGATAGTTTTGCGTGACCTTATTGTGATGATGCATGCCTGGTGCCTCGCCCAACGACTCAACGCGCTTTTGTTGACTGCCACGTGTCAGTAGACATTCTGCAAGCCCCTATGAACATTTACAATGCTCCGGTTTTCCGCCAAAAGAAACTTAATGACAGCTCTCTGCTTGAATCGAGTCTCTGTTACCGATACCATTTTGAAGGCTACGTATAGCGCCGTCACCTATATGAACTCCATGAAAACTATAGGGGCTGAAGCGGGAATATTCCACGATGGCCCACAACGAGTCCCTCATGTTTTCAACTGAAATTGGCCGAGAAAAAAAATAGTGTTGCATTACTTATTGTACGCCGCTCGTGATTCTTAAACAATCTTTAAAGATGGATATATGGTCTCATAGTTTTCCCTTCAATTTTATCTATTCGAAGCTAGTGATTTATGTCTTTCTTAGATTATTATGCTCTGTTTTTGTAAATTGTTTTCAGTATTCCGGTAGACCACGGGTGGGCAACGGGTGGTCCGCAGGTTTCAATCCGACACACGGAAGAAATTCTGGGAGGGAACGAGGAGCTGTATTTGCTAGGCCGAGTACGCATTTTCGGATATTTTCCATCGACACTCCCGCTCACCTCGGGTTTGCAGCTCATGAGGCAGACCAGTGGAAGTTTTGCTTATTTAGCAGCACGTGCAGCGCCATTTCACCACCGCTGGATTTTAACCACACACACATACATACACACACACACACACACACACACACACACACACACACACACACACACACACACACAAGCGCGCGCGTGCGTAATCTTCTGCTTACTCACTACTTTTGTGCTACACGTTGATAGCACAAACGTTGGTAGCAGCTGACAATGGAATGAAAATTGCTAATTACTCGCGAAATATGCCGATCTGGACAACAGTAGCAGGGGTCATAACTTGGTGAACAAATTCACTCATAAAGTTCATGAAATTTAATGCTAGTTGTTCATTAATTTCATGCAAGTGTTTCTTTTCGTCTTTACCGAGTTCATTCACTGTCTGTTCTGAAGGAATTACCGTGTTCTCTTCTACGAAACATGTTGCTCAAAAACAACTAACAGGAAATTGCGGAAAGACAAAGTTAAAGTATTAATTTACATATTGGACAAGCAATAGCAAAATTGTTTGCCAAACAATTCAGTTGAAACTAGTTTCATAAAAATTGCGAAATCTTTAAAATATTTTGCTAAAGGCGAGTTCGCAAAGGAGTGCGTCTTAGAGAATGAATGTGTACTATGCCCCGATAGAGAGAGAGAGAGAGAGAGAGAGAGAGAGAGAGAGAGAGAGAGAGTCCGAACAAATACATTTATCGAGACAAACTGTGGTTCCATGAATTGGTGATTTGTTGAATCGGTATGACGGTTGATGACAAAAGTGTATAAATCGGAGGAAAGACACACAATGGCAGCTCTTGGGCATTGAAAGAAATCAATGGGAAAAGTTGAAAACTTGTGGTGGACCGGGATTCGAACCACTTCTCATGAGTAGTTGCCTTAACCACTCGGCCATCTGGATATGGTCCCAGTCTGACACAGATTTTCAACTTTCCCCGTCCGCAGCTCGTGGTCGTGCGGTAGCGTTCTCGCTTCCCACGCCCGGGTTCCCGGGTTCGATTCCCGGCGAGGTCAGGGATTTTCTCTGCCTCGTGATGACTGGGTGTTGTGTGATGTCCTTAGGTTAGTTAGGTTTAAGTAGTTCTAAGTTCTAGGGGACTGATGACCATAGATGTTAAGTCTCATAGTGCTCAGAGCAATTTAAATTCAACTTTCCCCATTGATTTCTTTCAGTGTCCACTAGCTGCCACTGTCTCTCTTTCACTCGATTCATGTTCATATAAGGCTGCAGGATTATACAAATAGTTGGAGAGCACTGATTTATGAGACACAAATCAGTTGGTAATTTTTTGTCCATGATGTAGATGTGTTCACCATAGTGGAAAAATTGTTAGCATAATTCCGCTAAAGGAACCACTACTGGTGAAGGTATTTCTGAAGTGAAAAAGTTATCGAACCATTCAATCTGCAGTGGAGCCAATTCCCTGGAGTCTATTCTGATGGATCACCTGCAATCGTCAGTTCATGAAAGGATTTTTTAGCATGTACAATAAACAATTTAATGAATTAAGTATTAAGAACGCCTGTTTAATAATTCTTCTATGCATTGTTCATCAATAAAGTTTGCGTGCAGCCTGCGAGCTTAAGTAAGTATGTGAATCAGGCGTGTGAGTCACTAGATGTTGCCCACACCTGCTGTACTCTCTGAACGTCCATGAATTCTTGAGCAATCACAGCATCTGAATGGCCAAAGGTAACTCAAGCTAGGGGACATAGTAATGTGATTTTTTAATTCATATTGACTGTCAGATAGACAGACAGACAGATATATTAATGGATAATAATGTACTGATAGATGCATAGATTTCAGGAATTGATGAAGAGTAATGATTACAGTAGTTAATAGTTTTGCTAGGAGTTACTTTTTTTCTGGACAGTTGTTACCCCGTCTGTACCTGCTTCCTTGGCATCTGCCTGTCTCATCGTCCCTATAGTAGGGCTTTGCGTTAATTCATTTCTGAGGAAACTTTTTCATATTTGCTTTTGATCATAATTCAGTAAATGCGAGTCCCACCTTGCGCATACTCGCCAATTTTTGGATACTATACTGTACATTGTCTCATTTTTCAGCTGTTTTTCCAGTTTGAGGACATCGTTCACATGGATCAACTTAGGCCTACATGTGGCACGTTTGAGTCGGAACACTTGGTTCTGAACTGTTGTAACTGGGTGTGGTGCTGTGGCTGTTGGCAGGTGGGCTGGTTCGCGCACCCCGTATATAGCGCGGAAGGCGACTACCCACCCGTGATGCGCGAGCGCATAGACTGCCGCAGTCGGATGGAGGGTCGCTGGCGGTCGCGTCTGCCCAGCTTCAGCGAACACGAGCGCCGGATGCTCACAGGTATTGCAGTGTATACAGTACCCTTCCCTGGTATCACGCCTCCCACGTCGCTGGTTCTACCCAGTGGTTGCAATTAAAGTGCAGCTATTCACAAAGGTCCGGTGCGGGCTGTAATTATTGTATGGCAGCGAAACTACGTAAACTTTCTAATGTGTTAACGATCACGAATCGATTTACCCTGGAAAAAAAATTAGTTACAATGTTGGCCACCAGGTGCATATCTGGTGCTGTGAATGCAAGAAAATGGTTCAAATGGCTCTGAGCACTATGGGACTTAACTGCTAGAACTTAGAACTACTTAAACCTAACTAACCTAAGGACATCCCACACATCCATGCCCGAGGCAGGATTCGAGCCTGCGACCGTAGCGGTCGCGTGGTTCCAGACTGTAGCGCCTAGAACCGCTCGGCCACCCCGGCCGGCGAATGCAAGAAAAACCTAGATAAATGTTTCCATATGTAATGGATTTAGGAACTGGTCGTGGGCAGAAAATATCAAACAAGTGAGAAAGGCATAATGCTGATTTTACTATTAACCGCCGTTGACAATTTTTTTTAGCATGAGCACCGGAGACGACATGCCGCATCTGTAGAACGACGTGATCAACAATTGCTCGCAGCAGTTCTGATGGAATCTAAACAACGTGTTCCTGCATACTGGTCTTCAGATCAGGTAGAGACCAAACGTACCCCTGATGAACTTGTTCTGTTAGATATCCCCAACGCCAAAAGTCTTATGGATTCCGATCACGTGATCTTGCACGCCATGCATCTGGAAAACTTATGGAGATAACACTTTCGTGGAAGGTTGGATAAGCAAACCTTCGACTGCTCAAGCAGATCATCTGCTGGGCGAGCAGCATGAGGTGTTGCCCCATCTTGCATGAAAACAGTGGTTTCCATACAGGTGTGCTCTTCCAAAGCAAGAAATCAAGTGCTGTACAAGGTTGTCTCGATAACGTGCAGAGGTCACAGTACAGCCGTCAGGCCCTCTGAGAGTATTCTCTTCAAAGAAGAATTTACCAAAACATCCACACCACACAGTCGCATAAGGCGAGTGCAATGGCTCTTCGTGCACAACACGCAGTTTACCAGTACCCCAAATTCGGCGGTTCCGTGTATTCACTGCACCCAGTAGTGTAAAACGTGCCTCCTCACTCCAAAGAATATTGCCCGGCCACATGTCATCAACTTCCGCTCGTGTCAGAAACCGAAGAGCAAGTTCGGAACATTTCTGCAGTTTATAAGGTTTCAGTTGCTGCACCGTCTGGATCCTGTACGTGTAACAGTGTAAAATAAACCGCAAAACTATGTTCTGTTGACCACGGACCGAAAAATTTTCCTGACACTGCACAACTCTAGCACTACCCGGCGCAAATGCTGCATGGTCAGTCACACAAACAACCAGCTCGTCAATAACTTCCACCAGTATCGGATGCCTTCCTTTCCCAGGTGTCTCACCAAGCTCACCCGCGTTTTCGGATTTCATTATCTTCAAAAAATTCAAATGGCTCTGAGCACTATGGGACTCAACTGCTGAGGTAATTAGTCCCCTAGAACTTAGAACTAGTTAAACCTAACTAACCTAAGGACATCACACACATCCATGCCCGAGGCAGGATTCGAACCTGCGACCGTAGCGGTCTCGCGGTTCCAGACTGCAGCGCCAGAACCGTTCATTATCTTCTTTACACCTCTTAATGACATCGGGCCTCTCAGTAAGAGACACTCTCTTAATACAGCACTGTTATTGCTGTGCTGTCGTTCACATAAAGTGGTTTTACTAACAGTGCTTGGTCTCTTTTTCTCGATAGCCATACTGTTCAGTCACATTATGGCTTGTCAAATGACAGTGTGGATGCTAAAAACCGTCATACAGTGTGCAGCACCAAACTTACACATGGTGCCACAACTGGAACTAATTTGTTTTCCAGCATAAAGCGGTTCTATATCACCATATCTACCAAGTTTTAATACCATAGGATGATTACAGCCCACACTGGATCTCATAGTGTAGCTGCACTTTAATTTCAATCACGTGGTAGTTGCCCAGTCGTCACATACATTGGACGTTACATAAGGAACGAATTTTATGAACTTTTAGTACGTCAGGTACTGTGTATGTGGTATGTAGGGCAGAATCCTGTAGTGGTGTGTAGCGACCTCGAGAGCCCTGTGAACTATGGAGCCAAAAAAATCACAATATTTTGACACTTTCTTCAGTTTTTTCTCAAAACATTTTTTTTTTGAACCATTTCGTCCCACAATAAAAAGTACTCAGAACTTTCTTGCAGATCGTAAAATTTTCTAAAATTTGTTCTGGTCAAATGTACTTTTATCACACAGAACGAACGGCAAAAGTTGGAAATCGTCAAAGAAAAAGTGCAAAAAGGACAGGTTTTAGCATTGTAATTTTAACTGTACAACTTTTTTGGAAGAATGTTTAATGCACATTAAGTACCCCACCACCCTCCCCTACAATTAAGGGGCTGCTGATTTCTGCTAAGAATGACAAGAAATCCAGATTCCTCATGGCAGGTGCTTTCAAATATCAAACAACTGCAAGAACACCTCCCGCCCACGAATAAACTGCATTTTCTTACCATCTAAACATATATTTGGCAGCACACAAAAAATGTTCACAAATTTTTTTAATTTGCTGGCTTTTGGTAAGCGCCCATACAGCCATCTCAACAGTGGAAAGACGATATGACAGCATAGTTCGATAATTCAGAACGTTCATTAGGTCCGAGTTGTACCCTTGTACTAACAAGGGAACCTCCTCATCGCATCCCCCTCAGATTTAGTTATAAGTTGGCACAGTGGATAGGCCTTGAAAAACTGAACACAGATCAATCGAGAAAACAGGAAGAGGTTGTGTGGAACTATGAAAAAATAAGCAAAATGTACGAACTGAGTAGTCCATGTGCAAGATAAGCAACATGAAGGAGAACGCCCACAGAGGAGCGCCGTGGTCCCGTGGTTAGTAAGAGAAGCTGCTGAACGAGAGGTCTTTGGTTCAAGTCTTACCTCGGGTGAAAATTTTAATTTTTTATTTTCAGTTTAAGTGACAAACTCTTATGTTTTCATCACTTTTTTGGAAGTGATTATCACATCCTCAAGAAAACCTAAATCGGGCAAGGAGGAAGAATCTTTTTACCCATTCGCCAAGTGTACAAGTTAGGTGGGTCGACAACATATTCCTGTCATGTAACGCACATGCCATCACCAGTGTCGTATATAATATGTCAGACGTGTTTCCCTGTGGAGGAATCGGTTGACCTATGACCTTGCGATCAAATGTTTTCGGTTCCCATTGGAGAGGCACGTCCTTTCGTCTACTAATCGCACGGTTTTGCGGTGCGGTCGCAAAACACAGACACTAAACTTATTACAGTGAACAGAGACGTCAATGAACGAACGGACAGATCATAACTTTGCGAAAATAAAGAAAATAAAGTTTTCACTCGAGGGAAGACTTGAAGGACCTCTCTTTCCGCAGTTGCTCACGCTAACCACGGGACCACGGCGCCCAGGGGCTCAGAGTCTCCTTGATGTTGCTTATGTTGCACATGGACTACTCAGTTTGTATATTTTGCTTATTTTTTCATAGTTCCACACAACTTCTTCCTGTTTTATCGATTGATCTGTGTTCAGTTTTGCAAGGCATATACACTGTGCCAACTTACAACTAAATCTGAGGGGGGTGCGATGGGGAGGTTCCCTTGTAAGATACACAGGCTTATGACTTGCCCTGTGACCCCAGGTAGGCGATTTTCGTACCAGCAATGACGATACGAAGATAAGGACAACACCACACCCACTTTCTGAGCAGAGAAAATTTCCAGGTCACTCAAGTTAGCAATCTGTTGCGCTGACCCGGCGGTTACCGACACAGATATAAGCTTCACACCTTTATCTATTTGGCCCATACGCCAAGTCAAATTGGGCATCAGTTTCTTCCTCCTCTGTGATAATATACCCCAAAACATACGTTTTTCATATTAGGTGCATTGTGCTGCCATCTACTGCCAGGTACTCCATATCAGCGACCTCAGTAGTCATTAGACATTGTGAGAGAACAGAATGGGGCACTCAGCAGAACTCACGGACTTCGAATGTGGTCAGCTGATTGGGTGTCATTTGTGTCATATGTCACGAAATTTCCACACTTCTAACATTCCTAGGTCCACTGTTTCCGATGTGATGGTGAAGTGGAAACGTGAAGGGACATGTACAGCACAAAAGCATACAGGCTGACCTCGTCTTTTGACTGACAGAGGCCACCGACAGTTGAAGAGGGTTGTAATGTGTAATATGCAGCCGTCTACCCAGACCATCACACAGGAATTCCAAACTGCATCAGGATCCATTGCAAGTACTATGACAGTAAGGCAGGAGGTGAGAAAACTTGGCTTTCATGGTCTAGCAGCTGCTCATAAGCCACACATCACGCTGGTAAATGCCAAACGACGCCTCGCTTGGTGTTATGAGTGAGTGTTAACACTGGACAATTGAACAGTGGAGAAATGTTGTGTGGAGTGACGTTCACGGAACACAATGTGGCGATCCGGTGGGAGGGTGAGGGTATGGCGAATGACCGGTGAACGTCCTCTGCCAGCGTGTGCAGTAGCAACAGTAAAATTCGGAGGTGGTGGTGTTTTGGTGTGCTTGTATTTTTCATGGAGAGGGTTTGCATTAGACTGCCATCTACCATGCTGATGTAGTATGAACACTTATCTGTCAGCCTACTAGATACCACTTCTAGAGAATGCATTGGCCCTTTATTCAGAAAACAAATAAACCAAATTGTTATTTTTATGAACCCATCAGGATGCCCCTATGTAAGGCCGTGCCCCCTCTGGAAGACACAACACATAGTTAGAAAATCCCTATTTTAGCCAGATCATGCACTTGTGGTAAAGATGTCCACTCTTAGCACACCATCAGTTCAGAAGACCTACTGCACAGTAGTAAGGAACCATCTCTCTGACACATTTGGCATGCAAGTTTGGATCCCACATGCCTTCAGCCTTAATGAAGGTTTTCATTAGAGTACACGTGTGGGAACACTGAATCCATAGTGCAACAGTAGGACTGCAATACTATATGAAGTAATCCCATTTTCAAGAACTCGGGCATGATGGAATGTGGTGGCGGGAGGTTGGAGAGTAACAACAGCTATGGTCTTCCATGGACACTGCTCCGTTCAGCCTCCTGATTCTCCTCCAACTCACGTGGAAATGAATATCCTGTGGAGGGGAGTGTGGCTACTTAATATTGATAAATATTAACTGTTAGAGGCAGATAGCATTATGATTAATAAATAAATAAAAACTTGTAAAATTAAAGCTATAATGCTGTGGGTGCACTTTCAGCAGTTTTTGAGTTGAGAAATTTGGTGTATCAGAATTGTGGGAAATTCAATACTCTACAAGGAAGGTTTTCTGTCATAGGACACAAGCGAAAAATTTGTAGGGGAAAAAAGAGACAGAAAAGTCACCTAATTTTGCAGCTTTTCAGTGCCCCCAAGATAGCACAGTGTTCTTGAGGTCAAAAACCTGGGTTCTACACTACAGGCCACCTACATGCAACCATAATAAAAGTTCAGAAAATTCGGACCTTAAAAGTATCCCCTACCCTTTCACTGAGTACCTGCCAATTGTACTACAGGTCTAATCAACTATGGAAATGACATATACAGTAACTGTGTACAACTCACAATATGAGGTGTGTGCCACACCGAATAGCTTCTCTACTTCTAATGAAGTAATCTAGATTGGTTGACACAGCTGCAACATTTCCACTGCTGCAGAAAACTACCTATGTCATGTGACTTTTCATGCTTCCCTGACACATCTCTTGCTGTCAGATCATACTGTGCAAATCTCAAAATATTTTGGCAATACAGCTGTTCACACCTTCAGGTGATGGTAGCTGTTGACACCAGGCACATGGGGACTTCGAAATTTATCAGGCCAGGAGAATACACATGTGCGGGAGGATGCCCACAGTTGGAGGAAAGAGGCTCTCGGAGGGCCCCCTGCTGGGGGCTGTAGAGAGGCCTTTCGCATGTGCACTGTGGGCAATGGCTGTGCTGCCAGATGTTCCTGTGGTTAAAAGCTGAGTTAAATCTCAGAAGTGTACTGCTTCGACATGAATCAGAATTCTAGTTTCTTCCGTTTTGATTTAATGACAGTCCAGGTGGTGCTTAATTCAAAACCTGCATCCCTGTTGGTAGGACAGTCCATCAAATGGATATGTATGGCATCCTTAAAAACACAGTCCCAGAAAGAGCCACAGTCCTGATAAAAGTATTTGGAATTACCTCATGATGCCCCATTCTGTTAACAGTTACACCATTTTGCTTTGGCACCTCTAGTGGCATAGGTGGTATTATGGCCCAGGGATTTCAATATGTAACAGGACTGAGGACATGAACCTGAATACAAACATACGTAAAATAAATTATGTACCAGTAACATTTTTTGAGCTGGTTATTAAACTATCATGACTACCCTTCCAAAAATGTCTTCTATATTTATTTGTCGACAAAATTTTTCAGAAATTATATCTTATATGTTCTCTTAATGACCACCTCTGCCTACTGCACTGGAGAATTTCTTAGCACAGCCAATTAATATTTTACTCAATGTAATATCACCCTCGCACTTCTATAAATTGTAGCAATGCTAGCAGAGTAAATACTGTAATGATTAACTGTTTCTTTTTTGGTGATGCTTGGCTATGATAGCTTAAGAATTATTTTATGCACTTTGTTTGTGTACATTTACACTGATGAGCCAAAACATTATGACTACCTGCTTAATAGTTTGTTTGTCTGCCTTTGGAATGAAATAAATCAATGATTCTGCATATCAGTGATTCAATAGTTTGTTGGCAGGATAGTGGACGTATGTGACATTAGACATCTATACACAAGTCATGTAAGTAACAGGTCACTGATTTGCGTACGCTGTGGTAGAAACTAATAGCAACCCATATGGGTTCATAGGATTTACATCAGGCGAATTTGGTCACCGAAATGTCAACATGAATTCACTGTAATTCTCCTCAAACCACTGCAGCATGGTTCTGGCTCTGACACAATGGGCAATTATACTGCTGAAAGATGAAATTGCCTTTGGGGAAGACATCAAGCATAAAGGGGATGCAGGTGGTTGGCAGCTGTCAGCATTTATTCTTTTTACTACCTGAGGTCCCATGCAAGTGCAGGAGAATGTTTATTTTATTTTATTTTATTTTATTTTATTTTAAATATCTAGTTCCGCAGGACCAAATTGAGAAGCAAAACTCCAATACAAGTAATAACAGATAAAATAAAAGGTTTATGAACCCAAAAAAGACAAGCCATAAGTTTATGCAAAAGCAGTCGACAAAATAACACAGGAATCAGCTTAATTTTTCAACGCACCCCCTTAACAGAACAGGAGAAGTGATCCATGAAGAAACTCTTCTGTTTTGATTTGAAAGCGCATGGATTACTGCTAAGATCTTTGAATTCTTGTGGTAGCTTATTGAAAATGGATGCAGCACTCTACTGCACACCTTTCTGCACAAGAGTCGAGGAAGTGCGATCCAAATGCAGATTGGATTTCAGCCTAGTATTATCTGATTGAAAGCTGCTAATTATTGGGAATAAGCTGATATTGTTAACAAAAAACAACAGTGAACAATGTATATACTGAGAGGCTGACGTCGGAATATCTTGACTAATGAGACTAATGAACAGGGGTCACAAGAGGTCCGTGAACTTACACCACTTGTTGTACAAACTGCCCATTTCTGAGCCAAAAATATCCTTTGAGAATGGGAAGAGTTACCCCAAAATATTATACCACATGACATAAGTGAATGAAAATAAGCAAAGTAGACTACTTTTCATGTCGAACTATCACTTACTTTAGATAACGTTTGAACAGTAAAAATGGCACCATTAATTCTTTGAACAAGATCCTGAACATGGGCTTCCCAGGACAGTTTACTATCTATCTGAACATCTAGAAATTTGAACTGTTCATTTTCACTAATCATATGCCCATTCTGTGAAATTAAAATGTTGGGCTGTGTTGAATTGTGTGTCAGAAACTGTAAGAACTGAGTCTTATTATAATTTAGTGTTAGTTTATTTTCTACAAGCCATGAACTTATGTTATGAATACACTATTTGAAACAGTGCCAGTATGGCACACAACATCCTTTACTACCAAGCTAGTGTCAACAACAAACAGAAATATTTTAGAATAACCTGTAATACAGGAGTGGGTTGGAGTAGAGATGGACGGTAACTTCAATTGTCTCGCATATGCAGATGACATAGTAGTATTACGTGAATCAGAGCACAAGTTGAAAGGAATGTACCAGAAAATGGACAATTATGCAAAGAAGGTAGGGCTCAAAGTGAATCAAGACCAAACAGAATTCATGCAATTAGGAAGAAGACAAGAGCAGGAAGAATTTCATGAGATAGATGGCAAGAGGTTCAAGAGAGTACACTAGTTCAAATACTTGAAATCTTGGTTTACCACAGACAACAACATAAAAATGGACATCAAGGAAATAGCAGTGGGAATGAAATGCATGCATTCCCTCATAGAGATGCTCAGCTCTAAATCAATTTCAGTGAACACTAAGATGAAAATCTACAACACAGTGATATGCCCAGCAGTAATGTATGGTTCAGAAACATGGAGGATGACTAAGTGAGAAAAGGAAAATCTATTAATATTTGACAGAAGAGTAATGAGGAAGATATGGGGACCAGTTTTAGATAACGGAGAATGGAAGAGGAGGAAAAACGAGTAAATCTACCTTCTGGTGTGATAACAAACTATCCTACAGAAGATAAAAAGGAAAAGAATACAATGGTTGGGCCATGTAGTCCATATGACGGATGGAAGACAGGCAAAGATGGCACTGGAGGGGAAGCCAAACACCAAATGCCCCACAGGACGACCAAGGCAGCACTGGATGGACGACCTGGCGAAGGATCTAGCAGCCCTGGGAATTGAAGACACCTGGAGGAACCGGGTAAAAAACATGAAGGAATGGAGGCAGTTTGTAGAAGCAGCATGTGGTCTGCAGGGCCTGTGATCGCTAGATATATATCTATCTGTAATACTTGAGGGCATATCATGTACATAAATAAGGAACAGGAGTAGCCGCAGCACTGATCCCTGGGGCAACCCCAATTTGACCATGCCCCCCCCTCCCCCACACCTCATATCATAGCCATTCTCAACAATGTGAATAATGACCTTCTGTTGTCTGTTGTTAAAGTAAAAGGAGAATCAACTGTGAGTAGTCCCTGCATTCCATAATAGTCCAACTTCTGGAGCAATATTTTGTGATAAACACAATGAAATGCCTTAGTTATATAAAAAAAGATGCCTATCATTCAAAACCTTCTGTTTAATCCATCCAGTACCTCACAGAGAAAAGTGAATATAGCATTTTCAGTTGTTAAAGCACTTCTAAAACTGAACTGTACATTTGATGGCAATTATGTGAATAAAATGATCAGTTATCCTTACATACACAACCTTTTCAATAACTTTAGCAAACACTAATGGCATAGAAATAGGTCTAAAGTTGCCTACATAATCCTTTTCTTCCTTTTTATAAAGCGGTTTAACTACTAAGTACTTTAGTCGTTCAGGAAACAATTCGTAACGGAAAAATTACAAATATGGCTAAGTACAGGGCTAACATGTGCAGCGTAGTACTTTAATATTCTGTTACACTCTCCATCATATTCATGAGAGTCCTTAGACTTCATGATTTAATTATTGACTCAATCTCCCTCTTGTTGGTATCACAGAGGAGTATTTCAGACATCAGTCTTGGAATGTCATTTTCCAAGAGAGTTAAATGGTTCCCTGTAGAGACTAAGTTTTTATTTAATTCATCATCAATGCTCAGAAAGTGATTGTTAAATACTGTCCATATATCTGAATTATCAGTAACAGAAATCATTTTACTACAAACTGACTTTATATTGTCAACCATATGCTGCTGACTAGAAAACTCCTTCACATCTCATCATATGATTTTAATTTTATCCTGTAAATTAGCTATTCTATTTGCATACCACATACCCTTCGCCTTCCTAATAACGTTTTTAATCACCTTACAATACTGTTTGTAATGGTGTACTGTAGCCTGATTGTGATTACTTCTAACATTTTGACATAATTCCTACTTTGTTCTACATGATATCCTTAACCCACTAATCAGCCACCTAGGCTTCCTTTTACTGTTAGTACCCTGTTTAGAAAGTTTTAATGGAAAGCAACTTTCAAAGATCATGTAAATGTGATAAGTGAAGCATTATATTTTTCATCTGTTGTATCGGCACTCTAAACATTCTGCCACTCTTGTTCCTTCATGATATTTTAAAAAACTCTCTATTGCCACTGGATTAGTTTTTCTACATAGTTTGTAATTATATATAATATTTGTTTAAGTGCAAAAACCTTAAATTGGTGCATCATGGTCTGAAAGGCCTTTCACTAAGCAAATGCCCACCTAGTAATGAGGAATGAACTAGTAATGAGGAATGAACTAGTAATGAGGAATGAACTAGTAATGAGGAATGAACTAGTAATGAGGAATGAACTAGTAATGAGGAATGAACTAGTAATGAGGAATGAACTAGTAATGAGGAATGAACTAGTAATGAGGAATGAACTAGTAATGAGGAATGAACTAGTAACGAGGAATGAACTAGTAATGAGGAATGAACTAGTAATGAGGAATGAACTAGTAATGAGGAATGAACTAGTAATGAGGAATGAACTAGTAATGAGGAATGAACTAGTAATGAGGAATGAACTAGTAATGAGGAATGAACTAGTAATGAGGAATGAACTAGTAATGAGGAATGAACTAGTAATGAGGAATGAACTAGTAATGAGGAATGAACTAGTAATGAGGAATGAACTAGTAATGAGGAATGAACTAGTAATGAGGAATGAATAAAAATATTGTCTATGGCTGTGCTACTGTTCCCCTAGTTGGAAAAAACACAATCTGCATAAGATCATATGAATTTAGGAGATTGTCCAACATCCTTTTTCTTGCACAATTACATACAAAATTAATACTGAAGTCACCACATGTAACTAATTTTTGGTACTGCCTATAAAATGAACCAAGAACCCTCTCTAGCTTGAGCAGAAATGATGTGAGGTCAGGGTTAGGGGACCTGTGAACAACAACAATTAGGAGTTTAGTTTCACTAAATTCAACTGCCCCTACACAACATTCAAATACCTGTTCAGTGAAGTGCTGGATACATCTACGGACTCAAATGGAGTACTGTTTTTTTACATAAATGCTCACTCGCCAAAGAACTCCTTGAAAAACAGCCCCCTAATCTCTATTCTGGTAAAGGAAGCCTCTGAATTGTCAAATTATTTAAGTGGTGCTCTGATACACCAATAATGTTAGAGCCAACATCTACAAGCAGTTCACTAACTTTATCTCTAATACCTCTTATATTTTGATGAAGTATGCTAATTCATTCACTACTTGGATACACGATCTCCTCTGAAGGCGATTCCTTTGTCAGAGGGACTTCCTTTAAGCAGGGATACTTATCAGCTGACTTCAATCTAAAAAAAAGGTGTAGCTTTAACACCAACTACTACCAGAATTTTTCCATGAGTGATCTCACCACTGCCCACTACTCTGTCACCTATAAGCTTTGTCATCCTCCCCTTCCCATACCTATTGAGATGCAAGCCACGCCTAGTTGAACCTGATCTATTGATAGACTCAGCTGGCACCACTGCAATGTGAGCCATGCCCTTTGCCATTAGTGCCTTCTCCAGCCCCATGCTAACACACCTAACAGCAGCATTAGGATGAGGCCAATCATTATGCTGACACAGTTGCATGAAGTGCACATTAGTGCCATCAGTTTGAATAGCTATCTTTACCAGGTCACCACCTACATCATACTCCCTGTCCCTATCAAGACTATTCCCAGCTCCACCAACAGTCACTACCTGATCCTCTTTTGTAAAATTCTTACATAACGCCCCTATGTTAAGTCACCTGAGCTGGTCCTGCACTAGGCTTCACAGTGATGGTGAACTGGTACTCACTCCCCAACACTTCCTGCAACTGCTGCCCAAACCTCTGCCATGTGAACTACCTAGTAGTGCAACGTCTTCTTTCTGTTAGAATTTACAACTGACTTAAGCTCCTTAACTGCTGAGGACTGCTGCATGTTTCCTACACATACAACTACTAGAAGCTCCTCTCCGCTCAACTCTGACAGTTGGTCAAATCTATTGGTTATACACAAAGTACAACTGTTTGAATATCTCCTCCTCCTAGCTGCTTTCTTACCAATTGCCAGTTCCCAATCCCCAGTGGCCTTCACTCACCACAAACCTATCTATCTCTTTCTTTGTGTCTTGTAACTGCACCTGGAGGGAACAGATCTTGCACTCCTGCTCCCCCATCAACTTATTTCTACTACAAATTCTCCATTTCCATGAGAGGACCTGGCTAGAATGCCCACTGGCTTCCCCACTGCATTCCCCTAATGAAAATACTTTGAACAAATCTCACACTATAACCCGCTACTCACAAACCTACAAAGCAGCCCTCACTTCTCACTCGTAAAATTTTAACAGTTACTGAAAAAACTAAATGTCTATATTACCAAAGTTCAATTACAACAGCATAACTATTTAAAGAACTAACAATTGTGATCTCGAATTTCACACTCTGTTAAGAAAGCAACTACCTTTGTTAACACTACCAAACCACAACTAATACCAATAACAAAAACCCTTAAAACAATTTCTTATCTAAATCCAAAAATGCAAGAAACCATTGGAAAACTCAACAAAATTAAACACAGAAAACAAAAGTTTTACTTAAATATTTCGCTGCAAACAATAAGAAATGTCAGCTGAAATCTGCTGTCTACATTCAATAAATGACTTCAACTCTAACACAGTGGGTGAAAGTTTCCAAAAGTTTATCAAACAGTTATTTCACCAGGAACAGCATGAGACTACTAAATTTTATAACTGAATAACAATGCACAAATAATTATGTCAGGACTTAACTTAAGAACCACTACAGCTGCAAATGCTTGCCATGAAATGTAAACACACTCCTAATTTTTGGATGAATGATTGAAAACCACTATTAGAATACAGTGCACAAACAACTTTGTCAGTAATTAGCTTTAGAACTGCTACAGCTGCAACTACACACCACAAAATGTGAACAACTGCCATAGTTTAATACTGCTCTGACCAGCCTGTGTCCTTGGCATGTTGCATGTTTCGAACTACAGCTCAGTTCAATGAGAGAGTTTATGGAGGTGACTGTCAGTCTAGTGCAGCAGAAATTTGATTCACTTGAAGAGCCAATACATTTCTATTGATTGATGGCAACATCCTGATGGTTGTGTGCCCACTGCAGTTGCAATTGATAATGTTGTTGGGTCAACGTGAGAACACGTAGGGATGGTCTGCTGTGGAAGTCCATGTTCAACAATGTTCAATGAACAGTGTGCTCCAAAACACTTGTGTGTTCACCTGCATTGTGCTCTTTTGGCAGAGATACCACAGATCACCCTCTATCCAACTTTACAGTGAGTGCAGGCAAGCCTCTGAACCCCATATTCTGTGAAGAGTCATGGACATCCAGCATACGCCTAGTAGTGGTTTCACTGTCCTTCTACCTCTTTCCATAGATGCTGATGACAATAGCGTGTGAACATCCAACCTGATTCACCAGTTTTGAGGTACTCTTTCACAGGTTCTGAGTAGTAATAATCTGCACTTTGTCAAAGTTGTTTATCTCACTGGATTTCTCCATATGAGCACATATCTTCGCTAGGGCAATCCCTTTTCCATGTCTGCTCCATTTCCATACTTTTGTTACCATGTCACATGCCTGCAATGCCACCAGGTACCATCCAATGTCATGGTGAGCAGGGGTCATAATGTTTTGGGTGATGAGTGTGTATTGGTGATAAGCTTTGTATGAATTCATAGATGAAAACGTGTTCAATTTTTATACATTTTTCGCATCCTTCTGGACCAAAACATAACAGCTGTGAAGAAAATTTAGCACAAAATTTCTTTTGTAAATTTTTATTATAAGTTTTTGGTACTCTGTCAAGTTTCACATCCTCAAGGATCTCATCACCTTAGTCTATAGAACAAACAAACAAAAAAGCAATATCAACATTAGATCTTGCACAGCCACTGAAGAGCTTTCAAACAAAGGTGAAGCCTAAAATAAAGTGTAAATATGCTTTGTCAATGCCACAGGGTGGAGTATGGGCATGTGAGTGATTTCATACAGGACAGAATGGTGATTCTCCATGAAATGGGTTAGACATCGTGATACTTTGGTTCATGAAGGGCATGATGCTTTGACAGTGATGCATGTGTTGTACCAATGGATAGAAGGAAGTCATAACCAGTGAGTAGCAGGCCTTGTGACCAAAGCAAGTGATAATCATCTTGTTGGCATGGACATAATGGATTACAACAGTGTTGGTTCAATACTGAAGCGCTTCAACACATATGGGCCCCTCTGCATTGACAGTTTAAAACTGACTGCCATAAAATGAGGAAGTGGCATATATATCATTGTCATCTTCCACTGCACAGACACCATGAATGCCTAAGACTATAATTGGTATGTGAATGCTATCACTATCATTTCTGGACATGAATGCACATTTCAAAGTGTGATTAACAGTGAACTTGTTACTCACCACTTAGTTGCACAATGCCTCCTCCTTGATGCTCAGGATATTCTTCTTAATGTACCAGTATTTATAAAACTTTAGGCATCACACCCCATCTGAAATTGTAATCTGCAGTTTGTTCAAGACTGTGCCCTTTGATTCATTCAGATGTGCCACAAAGGAATTACCATAATGGGATAGAAATCAGCAGATGTGATCTACATGTACTCATAGAGACAAGCAAATTACTACAGTTTCAGGAAAATTGGATAATTTATTCAAGAGAGAGAGCTTCTCAAGTTGAGCAGGCAATATCACATTGGTTCACCTCTGGGCCTTACACAATGCAGCTTGATAAAGTTCTTAAATGTCCCCCTGAGGGGTACTATGGAAGGCATGTTAGATGGTCAAATTCCCAAGCTCATTGGAGGGACCCTCCCCTACCCTTCAAGCGTTCTCAAATGGGCAGAGATCTGGCAACCTTGCTGGCCAAGGTAGGGTTTGATCAGAATGAAGAAAAGCAGTAGAAACTCTCACCTTGTGGGGACAGGCATTATCTTGCTGAAATGTAAGCCCAGGACTACTAGCCTTGAAGGGCAACAAAATTAAATGGTGCACATGACCATCACTCTTGATTGCAGGAATGTATGGTTGTTCACAATCTGATTGGTAAACCTCCAGTGTCAGTGGTGTCTCCATACATGTCGATCGAGTGAGGTGGTGCAGTGGTTAGCACAATGGGCTCGCATTTGGGAGGAAGACGGTTCAATCCAGCATCTGGCCATTTTGATTTAGGTTTTCTGTGATTTTCCTAAATCGCTTTAGGCAAATACCGGTATGGTTCCTTTGAAAGGCCTGGAGAACTTCCTTCCCTAATCCCATGGGACCGATGACCTCACTGTTTGGTCCATCCCCCCCCCCCCCCATGCACCAAATCAACCAACCATACATGTTGTCAGCCTGGAATCTCATCTTCAGTGACGAGTCCTGCTTCAAATCGGGCCCTGATGACCAGCGAAGACGCTGTTTTTTGGCCCTTTATGGGAGGTCATGCCGGGCTTACGTTTTATCAAGAAAGTGCCTGCCCACACACAGCAAGAGTGTCTACTGCTTCTCTCATGCTTGCCAAATCCTATCTTAGCCAGCAAGTCTACTAGATCTCTCACCAACTGAAAACTTTTGGAGCAGGGCTCTCCAACCAGCTTGGCATTTTGATGACTTAATGTGACAAATGTACAGAATTTGGCACAATATCACCCAGGAGGACATCCAATAACTCTACCAATCATTGCCAAGCTGAATAACTGCTTGCATAAGGGTCAGAGGTGGACCACATGTGGAGCTTTATCATTTGAATGAATTGTGCAATTTTGCTGAAATTGCAATCATTTGTTTGTCTTACATGTACATCACATCTACAAATTTCTGTCCCATTTGGATGACTCCTTCATGGTGCGTTGCTTTTTTTTTCTTCTTTTCTTAGAATGAACATTTATTTTAGTTTTAATTATCGGATTGAAAAAATTGGGCTGCGATCATAAAACTTTGTATTTGTCCATATTTATATACTCATCCTACAATGCAACACATTTTTCCCACTACAAGTGAATGCACTAGCTCGTAAACTTTAATCATATACAAAACAAACAAACACTTTATCTTATCTATATCAACAAGACTACTCTGCAATTCACACTTAAGTGCCTGGCAGAGGGTTCATTAAACTGCCTTCCGCCTATTTCTAGACCATTCCACTCGTGAACATCTCATGGAGAGAATGATCACTTGAATCTCTTGGTACAAACTCTGATTTCTCTTATATTATTATTATGATAATTTCTTTTCATGTAAGGTGACAGTAATAATATATTTTCACATTCAGAGGTGAAAATTGGCAGTTGAAATTTAGTGAAAATATCTCACCTCAATGAAAAACTCCTTTGTTTTAATGAGTGCTACCCCAGCTCACTTATTATGTCTTTGACACTCTCTCTCTTATCTTGTAGTATTCCAAAACAAGCTGCCCTTCTGTGAACTTTTTCTATGTCCTCCGTCAGTCCTATCTGGTAAGGATATCATACCACTTAGGAACATTCTAGCAGAGGATGGACAAGCATAGTGTGGGATGTCTCCTATAGCCCTACTAATCCTCTAAGTTTTCTGCCAATAAAATGCAGTCTATAGTTTGCCTTCCCCATAACATTATCTATGTAACCATTGCAGTTTAAGTTGTTCATAATTGTAACATGTAGGTAACATCTGCTGTTCATCGTGAAGTTAAAAATGAAATCTCAAATTACCACAGTGAGAACACAAATGCACAACCAAAAGGATCACCCCCAAATTTACGGTTAACATGAATGTCATTTACTTTCACACTGCAAGCCCCAAATTAATATCTCAAGCAAAATACACACAAATAAGATAAAACTCCTTCATCATTCATACATCACATACTTCTCATACACCCATGCTCCAGCACTTTGATAGATCCTCACACAAAATACATATACACTCCTGGAAATGGAAAAAAGAACACATTGACACCGGTGTGTCAGACCCACCATACTTGCTCCGGACACTGCGAGAGGGCTGTACAAGCAATGATCACACGCACGGCACAGCGGACACACCAGGAACCGCGGTGTTGGCCGTCGAATGGCGCTAGCTGTGCAGCATTTGTGCACCGCCGCCGTCAGTGTCAGCCAGTTTGCCGTGGCATACGGAGCTCCATCGCAGTCTTTAACACTGGTAGCATGCCACGACAGCGTGGACGTGAACCGTATGTGCAGCTGACGGACTTTGAACGAGGGCGTATAGTGGGCATGCGGGAGGCCGGGTGGACGTACCGTCGAATTGCTCAACACGTGGGGCGTGAGGTCTCCACAGTACATCGATGTTGTCGCCAGTGGTCGGCGGAAGGTGCACGTGCCCGTCGACCTGGGACCGGACCGCAGCGACGCACGGATGCACGCCAAGAACGTAGGATCCTACGCAGTGCCGTAGGGGACCGCACCGCCACTTCCCAGCAAATTAGGGACACTGTTGCTCCTGGGGTATCGGCGAGGACCATTAGCAACCGTCTCCATGAAGCTGGGCTACGGTCCCGCACACCGTTAGGCCGTATTCCGCTCGCGCCCCAACATCGTGCAGCCCGCCTCCAGTGGTGTCGCGACAGGCGTGAATGGAGGGACGAATGGAGACGTGTCCTCTTCAGCGATGAGAGTCGCTTCTGCCTTGGTGCCAATGATGGTCGTATGCATGTTTGGCGCCGTGCAGGTGAGCGCCACAATCAGGACTGCATACGACCGAGGCACACAGGGCCAACACCCGGCATCATGGTGTGGGGAGCGATCTCCTACACTGGCCGTACACCACTGGTGATCGTCGAGGGGACACTGAATAGTGCACGGTACATCCAAACCGTCATCGAACCCATCGTTCCACCATTCCTAGACCGGCAAGGGAACTTGCTGTTCCAACAGGACAATGCACGTCCGCATGTATCCTGTGCCACCCAACGTGCTCTAGAAGGTGTAAGTCAACTACCCTGGCCAGCAAGATCTCCGGATCTGTCCCCCATTGAGCATGTTTGGGACTGGATGAAGCGTCGTCTCACGCGGTCTGCACGTCCAGCACGAACGCTGGTCCAACTGAGGCGCCAGGTGGAAATGGCATGGCAAGCCGTTCCACAGGACTACATCCAGCATCTCTACGATCGTCTCCATGGGAGAACAGCAGCCTGCATACACTGTACTAGTGCCGACATTGTGCATGCTCCGTTGCCTGTGTCTATGTGCCTGTGGTTCTGTCAGTGTGATCATGTGATGTATCTGACCCCAGGAATGTGTCAATAAAGTTTCCCCTTCCTGGGACAATGAATTCACGGTGTTCTTATTTCAATTTCCAGGAGTGTACATATAAATAAAAACAAAACCCTTCATAAAACAAATCATGTAATAAAAAAAAACCCAAAAACTCATTATATCCATCCTTTTTACATTCCCCTAATCCTAGGTCTTAAATGTATGGTAATCTGTGCATAGCTTGGATGGGTGCAAGTGCAGTCTGTTCTGCTTGCTGTGTTGCGCTCCTCTTCCTACCTCCTCTCCACTTTCTTGGGACAGGTGCCAGTAATGGCAGTAAAGAGTCCAGAGTACACTGAAAGGGACAGATACACCCAATATATATGAATGTCGTACCAGGTAGTTGTAGTTCTATATTCAATGATGAGGTCATTTCAGTTACTTGATGTTGTTGTTGTGGTGGTCTTCATTCCTGAGACTGATTTGATGCAGCTCTCCATGCTACTCTATCCTGTGCAAGCTTCTTCATCTCCCAGTACCTACTGCAGCCTACATCCTCCTGAATCTGCTTAGTGTGTTCATCTCTTGGTCTCCCTCTACAATTTTTACCCTCCATGCTGCCCTCCAGTACTAAATTGGTGATCCCTTGAGGCCTCAGAATATGTCCTATCAACCAATCCCTTCTTCTATCCAAGTTGTGCCACAAACTCCTCTTCTCCCCAATTCTATTCAATACCTCCTCATTAGTTATGTGATCTACCGATCTAATCTTCAGCATTCTTCTGTAGCACCACATTTTGAAAGCTTCTATTCTCTTCTTGTCTAAACTATTTATCGTCCATGTTTCACTTCCATACATGGCTACACTCCATACAAATACTTTCAGAAACGACTTCCTAACACTTAAATCAATACTAGATGTTAACAAATTTTTCTTCTTCAGAAACGCTTTCCTTGCCATTGCCAGTCTACATTTTATATCCTCTCTACTTCGGCCATCATCAGTTATTTTGCTCCCCAAATAGCAAAACTACTTTAAGTGACTCATTTCCTAATCTAATTCCCTCAGCATCACCCGACTTAATTCGACTACATTCCTTTATCCTTGTTTTGCTTTTGTTGATGTTCATCTTATACCCTTCTTTCAAGACACTGTCCATTCCGTTCAACTGCTCTTCCAAGTCCTTTGCTGTTTCTGACAGAATTAAGTACTTGATATGGACCCTGATAATGTGTGAAGAATTTGTTTATCTTTACCTTCAGGGTGTAAGGGTTAGTTAACATTACCCACTATTCTAATCAGTACTCAGATAGCTTTGCATTCCATTGTCCCATCCATTCCTGAGATTTGAAGGGCTTTGTACTGACTTTCTGTACTTGGTTCCATATTTCCAATGAATTTCTTGTGAAATTTAGCACTGATTCATCATCATTCCATATTTTAGATCTGAGTCTTTCAATTGATGATAGCTTTTTTCTGGCCATATATTACCTCATATGGTGACAGAGTAATACTTTCATCAACTTTAGAATTACATGATGTGACAACAATAGTAACAGCATTCTCCAGTCCTCATGATGTCTCTTTACATAATGACTCAACATCTTCCCTATTGTCTGATGCACATGCTGTGTTCATCCATTCACCCACAGGTGTTACATGCTTGTCCTTAACTTACAAATATGCAATAGATAACACAGCTGCTTTATTAATTCCAAGGTAAAATTGGTATCCTGTTCCACAATTACCATTTCCAGAATATCAAACTTCAACAATCAAATATTTACCATGGCCTGAATCACTGGGGAGGCTGGCTGATTCGGGATCACTCCCATTCCCACATAATGTGAAAAATGATCTATTGTGGTCAGTATATAGTGATTCCACATCAGTGTTTCTGTAAAATGACCTAAGATGTCCACAACAATCACTTTGGATGTGTTATTGTTCTAGCTACAAGAACACACAGATACACTGATGAGTCAAAACATTATGATTACCTGCTTAATGGCTTGTTTGTCCATCCTTGTAATGAAATAAATTCTGATTCTGTGTATCAGTGATCTGATGGTTTGTTGGTAGGTTTGTGGAGGTATGTGCTGCTGTGGAGCTCTGTGTTCAACAAGGTTCAATGAACAATCTTCTCCAAAACACTTGTGCATGCACCAGTATTTTCTCTTTTGGCAGAGATGCCAGAGTCACCATCTATTCTATTTTATAGACAAGCCTCCGTTGTAAAGAGTTGTGGACATCCAACCATTTAGTGGCTAGTTGTAGTTTCGCTGTCGTCCTACTTCTTTCCATAGATATGACAGTAGCACATGAACATTCAACCAGCTTCACCATTTTTTAGATAATAATGATAATCTGCATAATGATAATCTGCCTTTTTGTAAAAGTCAATTATCTCAATGGATTTCTCCATATGCAGCCCATATCTCTGCTAGGGTGATCCCCTGTCCATGTCTGCTCTGCTTACATACTTTTGTTACCGTGTCACATGCCCGCAATGCCACCAGGTGGCATGCAATGTCATGATGGGTAGTGGCCATAATTTTTGGCTTATCACCATAATAACAAACACAACATTTTATTACTCCAAGTATATTAGTACAGAAAAAACATTTGCTATGGAGTGACTGCCCTACTAGTCCTATTCACGTTAGTTGAAGTACACATCAGACTTTATGTGAGGCTGGTTGGGCTCTGCTCTGTAAGCAATCAGACAGATGGTAGAGTGCACTATGGAGAGGTGCGCATGCATCCAAGAGTGGGGGTGGCATCTTGTGACTTCTGTGGTGTGCCATACAATTATATGAATGGACTGTGGATGTTGAATCTTACACAGGTCACTACACTTATTAGCCCCTGCTAATCTTCACAGCAGAATATAGTAACAGCATAATTCATCGTGCTGTGCACATGATACACAGTTCTTCATGAACTGTTCCACATCCTGTTTATGTGTATGCCATTCCATCTTCTTCTTTTTTTTTTTTCCTCTTCCTTGTGCATCATGGCTGGAATTGCAACACACAGTCTAAGTTTATTTTTCTTCCATAACACCCCATCGTGCATAGTGAACTGTGGCTTTGTTGCAAATAGCTTACAGTCCTCATCAGCAGCTTGTATCTTCTGTCTCTCCACAACAGTAGGATCCACTTTTCATAGAACACCAACTTTCCTCATGACACCATTTGCATTCCCTTTTTGCCAGCTTGATCAATTACCTCAAAATTGAATTCACTAAGCTTCAGTGCCCAATGTGTTAATCTAGTAGATGGATACTCAACCCTAACAGCCATTTTAATGAACTTTGATCCAGTGACACTTTAAATTTATTAGCACATTAAAGATATAGAAAGTGTATTAGCTGTGTGAGGTTCAGCATTTCTGTCTCTGGTAGAACAATTTCTCTCCGAATTATTTAACTGACATGAGGCATAGTCAACTGGATACTCCACCCTACCTACTTCTCGACTTAACACACAGTCAAGCACATGGTTATTAGCATCACAAGACAATATAATCTCCTTATAATTTGGAAAAATCAATGCCAAACCAGTTGTCACCAAGTCTCTGCATTTTCTGAATACTTCTTCACATTCTGATGTCCAATAGAATTCCACACCTGTCATCAATGAGTGAGTGATAGGTCATGCTACTCCTGCAAATTTTGGGATGGACTTTCTATAATAATAATTCACTAATGCCAAGAATGACTAACTCCTCCTCTGTACAAGACATCAGAAAATCCTGTATGGCCTTTACTAATCTAAGACTATCTGAACTCGATCATGACTAATCATGTACCTAAATATCATATTACTTGTAATTCAAAGTGACACTTTTCTATACTGATAGTTAAGTGTGCTATGTGTAGCCTTTTAAATATAGCCATTAATCGTAGCATGTGTTCCTCCATATCCTTTGCAAAAACAGTTATATTGCTCAAATATACCACACATTGCCTTGGTTTTAACCCCCACAAAACTTCCTCTAACAGACCCTGAAATGTGGCTGGCACATTCTTTAACCTGGACAGCATGCACTGATACTTGTAGGGCCCCAAAGGAACAAAAAGGCCATTTTGTCCAGGCCTTTAATGTGCTACTTCTAACTGATGATAGGCATGCAACAGATTGATGTAAGAAAATACTTGCCCTGCCCCAAATTATTCAATGTTTCCATTATATTTGGGATCGGATATGCACCCACAGTCATATGATTTTTAAGATATCTTTAGTCACAGCAAAACAGGTATGCTTTGGTTCCATCTGAACTCTTCTTTTGTGCAATCTCCACTGGCGCTGCCCAGAGAGTCATACTTTCCTCAGTAATGCTCTTCCATAATTGTTGGTTAATGAACTCCTCCATCACTCACTGTACATAATGAGGTACACAGTAAGGTTTACAGTATACAGCTGACTTTCTCCTAGTTAGGATTCTAAGTGCTGCACTTTTTTCCACAAAGCAGTTATAATAGTGGCTTGCTTATGCTTAGGATTCATATTTATCCTATCCAGATCATCCTCTTCCAAAATCTCCAAATTTGTGGTCAACAAGTCTTCAGACAGGTACATGTCTTTGGTCCCAAAATTATCTATTTCACCAGGCACTACCTGCTTAACCACTATCTGAGACATACATACAACATTCCTGTGCATCTAGGACTCAACAATACATAACTCGCTAACCAGCAAACCAGTTTCTTCATTCACTCTAAATGCCCATGGAAGTCTTTGTTATCTGCTTTCATTTGTGCCACCTGCTCTGGCAGAAACTGAACTGCCTCTGTAATGCTAATCTGATTTACTTTTGTAGACTGTGTCTACAAAAATATGAAAAAAATATAATAGGAGAAATGCTACAGAAGAAAAAAAAACTGAACTTTTAAACCAACTCTCCAATCTAATCATTCCCCTGTTTCCTGTTACTCAAATGGAAAGCAGCCAAAAAACAATTTGTTCTTATTCACAACACTGAGATGACACTACTGAATGCTGACCCATGATGATGTTCACTATCAGTGGTTCTTCTGACACTAGTGTTGGAGGTATGGACACCATTGTATGCCAGGTGACTCAGAATAGAGTGCAGGATGTTGGACACATACTGCCAGTTCCTCGGCAGTTGTGGAATCAGAGACTCTACATTAGCAGACACATTCTGTAGTTAGTGAGTTGCTTGTACAATGGATGTGACATTGGATCAAAAGTGTTCCTTGACTGCCAATAAGCAACAGCTGTCTCAGAAAAGCACACAGTGGCCTGCTCTGCTCATGGGAGAGCAAGAATACAAAGGCAGTTGTGTGTTACCTGAGAGAAGTGTCAGTGATAAGTGACATTGCAGGTGCAAGACAAATGGCAGGCACCTGGTAAACCACAGTAGAATAGCTGGCTGCTTCCATAGTCAGGCGTTTGGCATGCAGGCACATGGACCAAAGCCCAGGACCGCTTGAAGATATCCAGTAGTCACCCTGGTGGTGTTCCCTTTTGTGACTCCACCAAAGTCCCAGAAGTATCAGGTCTAACTGTATACGTCTCAGCATTATCAGCATTTGGAGACATGATACTGCTAGGGTCTGAGTGACAAGTATTAATAGTTACTCAGCCTGGCTTTGTTATGACAGGATGCCACTTTTGCTCACATTGTTGACCTAGGCCACTCAGTGTTGGGCTTTGACATGAGGTAATTTAGCTTGCCACTGTGATGGATTGGAGTCTTTCACCTTTCTGCTTCAGCAATATTCCAGCCCCGGCAGCACAATTTCATGTGAAGCTAGCCTGTCCACCTCACCATGGTTTGTGAAGTCTTCACAAGTGTGTTTCTGTAACACCTTTGATAAGCTGCATCCCTAGTTCATGTTCCAGAAAATGATGAACTTCCATTCCATATCATTTTTATGCTCTTTACCTGCAAGAATTAATCTTCAGTTTTAAAACATAACTTAATTCAGTATTTCAGAGAGCTAACAGGTTGTTCATTTCCCTGTACCTGAATACTTAAAACAACAATTTACAGTAGCTGGCCAAATGCAACTCTCTGTTGCCCAAGTACCACTGCTGAAAACACTTGAACAGTACTGTTCAAAAAGATACGTAAATTGTACAAGAAATTTCTAGAAGAGCTAAATAACCCAAACAGCTGATATCAGGCACTCGGCAAACCACAGGAGTGCATGTAGAACAGTTGGATACTTCCTCAAACAGTCAGGCCCATGGTGTACAGGCACACAGGCTCCAAAATCAGGACCCCTTGCAGATCCAGAAATCACCCTGGAGGTGGCCCCCACTTAAATCCAGCTCAAGCCCCAGAAGCATCAGGTCTAGAGTGGCCTGCAAATTCTAAGGAGTTCTGCACCAATTTTTCACACATTGAAGGTGGTTTTGAACACTCAAATATGATAAAAATGGGAAGGAATTTAGCAATCAGTCACAAATTGAAATTGTATTTTTCTTGCAGATCAAGATTTCAGCTATTGAATAGCTATCTTCTAAAAACTACATGAAAATATAAAAAATCAGAACTTAAAAGTTGTAAATAAAAACCACTGTGTACAATAGTAGTGACAAAGTTAGGTAACATACTTTTTAAGTCAAATCATATACTCATCGAGCATGTGACAACAAAGGTTATTAATGGCTTTAAGATATACATTGCCAGATTCTAACTGGGGCTGTTGTTCCCAGAGCAGTACAAGCAGCCACAGGACATGTCATATGGTTAGAGCAATGCCCTCTACATTACTAACATCAGCTCAAAGTTACCAGTACCAGTACAGTTTTTTTTATAAAATTGATATTAAAATTAGAGAACTAAAAACCAAGTAAACTTGCATTTGCCAGTTCAACAAGTGAAAACAAAATTTAATACTATGGTGGTTGTTGTTTGTCTTCTAATTTTTTGCTGTTACCTTGCTTGTCACCTGTTTTACATAAATTGCACCCAACCCATTTTAGTTAATGCAGTAATTAAAGTCACAACCTTGGGGAGTCTATATACCTCTGTTTAAATGGTATGTTACCTAACTTTATCACACCTGTTGTACAATGTGGTTTTAATTTACACCTTTTAAGTACTGATTCTTGTATATTTATTGTATTTTCTAATATTGAAGACAGCTATTCAGTAGCTGAAATGTAGATCTGCAATAAAAATACAGATTGGATTTGCAGTTGATTGTTGAATACCTTTTCCCTTTTTGCAGTATACTACAGTTGCTGTGCACAACTGTTCCACTGGAATCACACATGACTCACATCTATGAGATTTGAGTCAAGGGGAACACTACAGAGAGTAAAAATTAGCCTTGAAATCAGCCCTCTCATGTACGTATTTTTAGTAATTTCTCTCAGTTATTCTGATAGGTTTGAGAGTGGCCACATTGCTCATGCAATGTAAATGTCTTTCAGACAATGTATTTATCTAAAAACAAAGATGATGAGACTTACCAAACAAAAGCGCTGGCAGGTCGATAGACACACAAACAAACACAAACATACACACAAAATCCGAGCTTTCGCAACCCCTGGTTGCTTCGTCAGGAAAGAGGGAAGGAGAGGGAAAGATGAAAGGATGTGGGTTTTAAGGGAGAGGGTAAGGAGTCATTCCAATCCCGGGAGCAGAAAGACTTACCTTAGGGGGAAAAAAGGACAGGTAACACACACACACACACACACACACACACACACACACACACACACACACACACACACACACACACACATATCCATCCGCACACACTCAGACACAAGCAGATGAAGCAACCAGGGGTTGCGAAAGCTCTGATTTTGTGTGTGTGTTTGTGTTTGTTTGTGTGTCTATCGACCTGCCAGCACTTTTGTTAGGTAAGTCTCATCATCTTTGTTTTTAGATATATTTTTCCCACGTGAAATGTTTCCCTCTATTATAGACAATGTATTTATTTAGAGGTATACACTTTGTTTGTTATGTTGCAACTAAATAAAAGGGTATTGTGCGTAAAATGGTGTATATAATCACTTCATTATACTTACAGAAATATTGGTAAGTTTCAGCCTATGCCTAGTTAAAAATGATCATGAGATAGGCAAGAAAAAAAGCAGGAGGTAGGGAGAGGGGGAGGGGGAGGGGGGGGAGGGAGAGAAAGAGAGCTAGGATGGGCAAAGCTTATCAGTATAAAAGGGATAGGACAGGGGTGATGAAGATAGATGGGGTGGGGGAGCATTTAGTTTTTACAAAAAGTAATTTGTCCACTTGTTATGGTTTAGACTTCTGCCACAAAGATACACACACTTTTTGAATTCGGGTGTATACTTCTTAGACTTGCTGAAAATACTGTTCTTGCTTTTATCATTCCAGTTCAGTGAATAAACCTACTTGTCCTTTTTCATGTCTTCAGTACCTGATATTTTTGTTCCTATAGGCTCTGCAGACTTCATAGGTGTAAATGAATACACATCATCACTGGGGAGGTCCAATGAATCTGCAGGGGATGCTGGAGCCAGCATGGACCTCAACCCACAGTGGCCAACTGCTGCAGCCAAATGGCTTCAGGTTTGAATGCATTACATGAACTATGTCCTCCTACTACTATACCTCTTCTGCTGCTGAAATTATAAGAAACACTAGTGCAGTTGCAGTATACAGAATGTGAGAAAAGAAAATTCAGGATCTCTTAGATGCCAATACAATAAGTTTGTCTTTAGGAAATGTAAAGGCACCAGAGCAGCTATTCTGACATTGCACTTTGAGGCAACAATAAATAAAAACCAAGACACTATCATAGGATTTGTTGACCTAGATAAAGTTTTTGACAAATTAAAGCGATGAAAGATGTCTGGAATTTGTGGAAAAACAGTTATAAGCTGCAGGGAAAAGTATAATATATATACAAGGACTAACGGGCTAACAATAAGAATGGAAGATCAAGTCAGAAGTGCTCAAATTAAAAAGGGTATAAGACAAGGGTATAGATTTTCTCCTCTTCTATTCAACCTGTACAGAAAAGAAGCAATTGTGGAAATAAGAGAGAGATACAGGAGAGCGATTAAGATTCAGGGTGAAGGGATATCAATGACAAGATTTACTGGTCATGTTGCCATCCTCAGTAACAGTGAAGAATGTTTATATGACCTGTTGAATGGAATGAAGAGTCTACTGACTACAAAATGTGGAATGAAGGTAAACCGAACAAAGACAAAAGTGTCGAGTAGTAGTGGAAATGAGATTAGTGATAAATTTCACATCAGAAATGGGACCATGAAAGAAATATGCTACCTTGGACACAAAACAAGGCATGATGATGTAAGCAGGGCACAACAAGCAGACTTGTGCAGCAAAAGAAAGCATTCCTCACTACAAGACTGCTATGGACGTGAAAGATAAACATTAATTTCGAAGAGAAATTTCTGAGAATGTCCATCTTTAGTATAGCATTGCAAGGAAGTGAATCATGTACTGTGGGAGAACTGGAAAAAACAACAGAATCAAAGTATCTGAGATATATAGTACATAAAGATTTTGATGATTGAACTGATAAAATGTGAGGAAATTCTCTTCAGAACCAAAGAGAAAAGGAATGATTGGAAAACACTAACTAGAAGAATGGAAAAGATTATATAACATCACAGAATAATGTCCATGATACTAGAAGGAGCTGTGGAGGGCAAAACTTGAATGGGAGGGAAGAGATAGGAAATTGTGACAGACCATGTCTAACCTGTCAGATTATTGATTAAAAACTTTACTGTACACTGTGATAATTGAATCTGTTAGTTTAGTGCCATGCCTGCTCCTCATTTTAGTTGTCAAGATGACAAACATAACAAGAATCTTTTTTCCATACTTTCTCTTCTATCATTTTCTTCTTTCCTTTTTCAAATCAGTTTTTTTTTCCTGCTGACATCAAACTCACATTGTTAAGCTGAAGCTTTTGTGAGTAGTATATTTTTAGGATGGATTAATCATCTTTTTTCCTTTTTGTCAGTGATCAGCTACTCACTCCTTCAAGATCCATTATTTTAGGCTTTTCTTGATTTTTGTGTTCATCACAAAATTTTAAAGGAGGTTTGGTTGGTCCATTTGGTGGAGGGGATCAAACAGCGAGGTCATCGGCCCCACTGGATTAGGGAAGGATGGGAAAGGAAGTCAGCTGTGTCCTTTCAAAGGAACCATCCCGGCATTCACCTGAAGTGGTTTAGGGAAATCATAGAAAACCTAAATTAGGATGACTGGACATGGGTTCGAACTGCCATCCTCCTGAATGTGAGTCCAGTGTGCTAACCACTGTGCCATCTCGCTTAGTTTAAAGGATGGTAGTGTACATACATGTGGATTTTTTTGAATCTTTCAGAGCAAGAATGGAAGAGAGTGGACGCCATTTCACTGACCTTGTTTTATTGAATTTTGAATGATGTTCATATCAGTCTTTTAGCATGATATTTAATAACAGTATTCTTGAGTTTTCCAAATCTTAAAAATCATTATTATTACTCAATATAAAAGTTCAACATCGTAAAGAAATTCTCAGATAAGGATTAATTTTGACATATGTGTACATAATAAAAACAAATAATCTTTCCCTATTTTGTGACAATACATATGATAAAGCTAATGGTGACTCCACTAATCATTGTGTTTATGCCAAGCTTATGTTACCATTGGTCAAAAACATTAATCATTTATTATATAATTTGTGCACAAAATTAAATGCGTGTGTTTCTGAGGCAAAATTCTTGTTGTGCTGAATTTTTTTGTTTTGACTGAACTTAAATTTATTAGTTATATTATGAACAATTCCTTAATGACCGAATGATTTATGAATTGTGACAAAGTTCTTTTTAACATAAGCTTCAAGTCTGTGCAATCAAAAAGTGTGGTGGACTTGATCCAAAATGCTTACAGTATCCCCTGGGGAACTTGATGGCAGACTTCAAGCACCTTGTGCAAGAGCACTTTCCTCACTTGCTGGGAGATGAGAAAGTGGGAATAATGTAACACCTCCAAAGAGATTTAGCTAGGACTGCAATGTGAAAATTCCACATCACTCCCCAAAAATGGCAAAACTGATTACTAACTTACACAGGAACTTTAAAAATAGAGTTCAGTATTTCTGATTTTGCTTTTCCACCCTCAGTTTCAGTTCCTATCTCACCTATGAGTGTCTGGAAACTAACTTTGGTACTACTGACAGCCTTTACAAATGACCAGTACATTTCTCCGGGTTTTCTGAAAGATATTTTGACAATATCCTGCTACTCTAGTCTTCGAAGGCTTGATGGATTGGCCTCTTCACAGCCAAATGCCTTTCATTCAGCATAAATACCTGCAGTCCTACATTTTGTTGTACATCTATTATGCAGTAGTAGTCTCTGTATACCATGGAGAGTCCTTGTCATCAATAACTGTGGTAATAGGTACATATCTAACAACTGCATGGCCAACTATTCTTTTAGACTTGAGTCAGTGTTGTTCTACATGCTCCGCTCCAGAGCTTAATGTTTCTATGGCAACAAAATTCGTCAAGGGGCACATTAGCAATATGTAAAATCTCCAGCTGTTGCAAATGGTCTTCCTCACCATGTTTCTTAATGAAATATGACACAGTTGTCTCTTTTTCTAGTTTGCTCAACACATAAATCCATCTACTCATGTTAGTTTCCTTTTGTACTTTGATAATCATTGTAGCTACTGCTGTATCATGGTCACTGATACTAGTTTCAGTGTGGGCATCCTCAACAAGGACAGGTCAGTTAGTTACCATTAGATCCAATATATTTCCATTATGAGTGAGTTTCTGAAGTATCTGTTCTGGTAGACTAGCAGACTGTATGGGAAGCAAATGTTTTAAAGCAGATTCTTCATTCAGTGTTTGATGTAACTAAGTTTTTCTTGCGATCTATGGCTGAGTCTGGGCTGAAAGATATTTTGACAATATCCTGCTACTCTAGTCTTCGAAGGCTTGATGGATTGGCCTCTTCACAGCCAAATGCCTTTCATTCAGCATAAATACCTGCAGTCCTACATTTTGTTGTACATCTATTATGCAGTAGTAGTCTCTGTATACCATGGAGAGTCCTTGTCATCAATAACTGTGGTAATAGGTACATATCTAACAACTGCATGGCCAACTATTCTTTTAGACTTGAGTCAGTGTTGTTCTACATGCTCCGCTCCAGAGCTTAATGTTTCTATGGCAACAAAATTCGTCAAGGGGCACATTAGCAATATGTAAAATCTCCAGCTGTTGCAAATGGTCTTCCTCACCATGTTTCTTAATGAAATATGACACAGTTGTCTCTTTTTCTAGTTTGCTCAACACATAAATCCATCTACTCATGTTAGTTTCCTTTTGTACTTTGATAATCATTGTAGCTACTGCTGTATCATGGTCACTGATACTAGTTTCAGTGTGGGCATCCTCAACAAGGACAGGTCAGTTAGTTACCATTAGATCCAATATATTTCCATTATGAGTGAGTTTCTGAAGTATCTGTTCTGGTAGACTAGCAGACTGTATGGGAAGCAAATGTTTTAAAGCAGATTCTTCATTCAGTGTTTGATGTAACTAAGTTTTTCTTGCGATCTATGGCTGAGTCTGGGCTGAAAGATATTTTGACAATATCCTGCTACTCTAGTCTTCGAAGGCTTGATGGATTGGCCTCTTCACAGCCAAATGCCTTTCATTCAGCATAAATACCTGCAGTCCTACATTTTGTTGTACATCTATTATGCAGTAGTAGTCTCTGTATACCATGGAGAGTCCTTGTCATCAATAACTGTGGTAATAGGTACATATCTAACAACTGCATGGCCAACTATTCTTTTAGACTTGAGTCAGTGTTGTTCTACATGCTCCGCTCCAGAGCTTAATGTTTCTATGGCAACAAAATTCGTCAAGGGGCACATTAGCAATATGTAAAATCTCCAGCTGTTGCAAATGGTCTTCCTCACCATGTTTCTTAATGAAATATGACACAGTTGTCTCTTTTTCTAGTTTGCTCAACACATAAATCCATCTACTCATGTTAGTTTCCTTTTGTACTTTGATAATCATTGTAGCTACTGCTGTATCATGGTCACTGATACTAGTTTCAGTGTGGGCATCCTCAACAAGGACAGGTCAGTTAGTTACCATTAGATCCAATATATTTCCATTATGAGTGAGTTTCTGAAGTATCTGTTCTGGTAGACTAGCAGACTGTATGGGAAGCAAATGTTTTAAAGCAGATTCTTCATTCAGTGTTTGATGTAACTAAGTTTTTCTTGCGATCTATGGCTGAGTCTGGGCTGAAAGATATTTTGACAATATCCTGCTACTCTAGTCTTCGAAGGCTTGATGGATTGGCCTCTTCACAGCCAAATGCCTTTCATTCAGCATAAATACCTGCAGTCCTACATTTTGTTGTACATCTATTATGCAGTAGTAGTCTCTGTATACCATGGAGAGTCCTTGTCATCAATAACTGTGGTAATAGGTACATATCTAACAACTGCATGGCCAACTATTCTTTTAGACTTGAGTCAGTGTTGTTCTACATGCTCCGCTCCAGAGCTTAATGTTTCTATGGCAACAAAATTCGTCAAGGGGCACATTAGCAATATGTAAAATCTCCAGCTGTTGCAAATGGTCTTCCTCACCATGTTTCTTAATGAAATATGACACAGTTGTCTCTTTTTCTAGTTTGCTCAACACATAAATCCATCTACTCATGTTAGTTTCCTTTTGTACTTTGATAATCATTGTAGCTACTGCTGTATCATGGTCACTGATACTAGTTTCAGTGTGGGCATCCTCAACAAGGACAGGTCAGTTAGTTACCATTAGATCCAATATATTTCCATTATGAGTGAGTTTCTGAAGTATCTGTTCTGGTAGACTAGCAGACTGTATGGGAAGCAAATGTTTTAAAGCAGATTCTTCATTCAGTGTTTGATGTAACTAAGTTTTTCTTGCGATCTATGGCTGAGTCTGGGCTGAAAGATATTTTGACAATATCCTGCTACTCTAGTCTTCGAAGGCTTGATGGATTGGCCTCTTCACAGCCAAATGCCTTTCATTCAGCATAAATACCTGCAGTCCTACATTTTGTTGTACATCTATTATGCAGTAGTAGTCTCTGTATACCATGGAGAGTCCTTGTCATCAATAACTGTGGTAATAGGTACATATCTAACAACTGCATGGCCAACTATTCTTTTAGACTTGAGTCAGTGTTGTTCTACATGCTCCGCTCCAGAGCTTAATGTTTCTATGGCAACAAAATTCGTCAAGGGGCACATTAGCAATATGTAAAATCTCCAGCTGTTGCAAATGGTCTTCCTCACCATGTTTCTTAATGAAATATGACACAGTTGTCTCTTTTTCTAGTTTGCTCAACACATAAATCCATCTACTCATGTTAGTTTCCTTTTGTACTTTGATAATCATTGTAGCTACTGCTGTATCATGGTCACTGATACTAGTTTCAGTGTGGGCATCCTCAACAAGGACAGGTCAGTTAGTTACCATTAGATCCAATATATTTCCATTATGAGTGAGTTTCTGAAGTATCTGTTCTGGTAGACTAGCAGACTGTATGGGAAGCAAATGTTTTAAAGCAGATTCTTCATTCAGTGTTTGATGTAACTAAGTTTTTCTTGCGATCTATGGCTGAGTCTGGGCTGAAAGATATTTTGACAATATCCTGCTACTCTAGTCTTCGAAGGCTTGATGGATTGGCCTCTTCACAGCCAAATGCCTTTCATTCAGCATAAATACCTGCAGTCCTACATTTTGTTGTACATCTATTATGCAGTAGTAGTCTCTGTATACCATGGAGAGTCCTTGTCATCAATAACTGTGGTAATAGGTACATATCTAACAACTGCATGGCCAACTATTCTTTTAGACTTGAGTCAGTGTTGTTCTACATGCTCCGCTCCAGAGCTTAATGTTTCTATGGCAACAAAATTCGTCAAGGGGCACATTAGCAATATGTAAAATCTCCAGCTGTTGCAAATGGTCTTCCTCACCATGTTTCTTAATGAAATATGACACAGTTGTCTCTTTTTCTAGTTTGCTCAACACATAAATCCATCTACTCATGTTAGTTTCCTTTTGTACTTTGATAATCATTGTAGCTACTGCTGTATCATGGTCACTGATACTAGTTTCAGTGTGGGCATCCTCAACAAGGACAGGTCAGTTAGTTACCATTAGATCCAATATATTTCCATTATGAGTGAGTTTCTGAAGTATCTGTTCTGGTAGACTAGCAGACTGTATGGGAAGCAAATGTTTTAAAGCAGATTCTTCATTCAGTGTTTGATGTAACTAAGTTTTTCTTGCGATCTATGGCTGAGTCTGGGCTGAAAGATATTTTGACAATATCCTGCTACTCTAGTCTTCGAAGGCTTGATGGATTGGCCTCTTCACAGCCAAATGCCTTTCATTCAGCATAAATACCTGCAGTCCTACATTTTGTTGTACATCTATTATGCAGTAGTAGTCTCTGTATACCATGGAGAGTCCTTGTCATCAATAACTGTGGTAATAGGTACATATCTAACAACTGCATGGCCAACTATTCTTTTAGACTTGAGTCAGTGTTGTTCTACATGCTCCGCTCCAGAGCTTAATGTTTCTATGGCAACAAAATTCGTCAAGGGGCACATTAGCAATATGTAAAATCTCCAGCTGTTGCAAATGGTCTTCCTCACCATGTTTCTTAATGAAATATGACACAGTTGTCTCTTTTTCTAGTTTGCTCAACACATAAATCCATCTACTCATGTTAGTTTCCTTTTGTACTTTGATAATCATTGTAGCTACTGCTGTATCATGGTCACTGATACTAGTTTCAGTGTGGGCATCCTCAACAAGGACAGGTCAGTTAGTTACCATTAGATCCAATATATTTCCATTATGAGTGAGTTTCTGAAGTATCTGTTCTGGTAGACTAGCAGACTGTATGGGAAGCAAATGTTTTAAAGCAGATTCTTCATTCAGTGTTTGATGTAACTAAGTTTTTCTTGCGATCTATGGCTGAGTCTGGGCTGGCTTGGCACCAGATGTCAACACCAACCCACTCTCTGTTCATGAGCTGTTTGGTAAACACTACTCTCACGGTTGACACTGCTGATGATGTGACACTTTACAACTAGTGTCAGTGGCATCGCCCACCTCTCAGAAGGTTGTAGAGTGTCACATGAGAGCTGTGAAGTTGACTAGGAAGCACAGTCAAGCAGAGATCTCACCATCTCTTGGCAGCCAACTCTTATTCCAGTCAGATGCACCTTCCTGATCCTCTTGGGTTCCATGTACACACATCAAAAAAAAGTTTTGCATCACCTTGGTTCCAAGCATTCTGGAACCTGTACAGAAAACTGGAACACAGAGCAACATAAACATCATTTCCACCTTTTTTATTCCTCATGAAAACCACACATTGCATGTTGTACCACCGTACAGCAAGGCCTTCAGAGGTGGTTCAGATTGCTGCACACACTGGACCTCTAATACCCAGTAGCACGTCCTCTTGCATTGACACATGCCTGTATCAGTCATAGCATACTATCCACAAGTTCATCGAGGCACTGTAGGTCCAGATTGTCCCACTCCTCAATGGTGATTCAGCATAGATCCATCGGAGTGGTTGGTGGGTCAGGACATCCATAAACAGCCCTTTTCAATGTATCCCAGGCATGTTCAAGAGGGTTCATGTCTGGATAACATGCTGGCCACTCTAGTCAAGTGATGTCATTATCCTGAAGGAAGTAATTCACAAGATGTGCATGATTGGAGCGCGAATTGTCATCCATGAAGACGAATGCCCCATCAATATGTTGCCGATATGGTTGCACTATTGGTTGGAGGATGGCTTTCATGTATCATACAGCCGTTACGATGCCTTCCATGACCACCAGTGGCATATGTTGGCCCCACATAATGCCACCCCAAAACAGCAGGGAACGTCCACCTTGCTACACTCACTGGACAGTGTGTCTAAGGTGTTCAGCCTGACCGGTTGCCTCAAAACATGTCTCTGATGATTGTCTGGTTGAAGGCATATATGACACTCATCGGTGAAGATAACGTGATGCCAACCCTGAGCAGTCCATTCGGCATGTTGTTGGGGCCATCTGTACCCTGCTGCATGGTGTCGTGGTTGCAAAGATGGACCTCGCCATGGATGTTGGGAGTGAAGTTGCGCATAATGCAGCCTATTGCACACAGTTTGAGTTGTAACACGACATCCTGTTGTTGCATGAAAGTAATCATTCAACATGTTGACATTGCTGTCAGGGTTCCTCTGAGCCCTAATCCATAGGTAGTGGTCATCTGCTGCAGTAGTAGGCCTTGGGCAGCCTGAGTGAGGCATGTCATCGACAGTTCCTGTCTCTCTGTATCTCCTCCATGTCTGAACAACATTGCTTTGGTTCACTCCGAGGCCTGGACACTTCCCTTGTTGAGAGCCCTTCCTGGCACAAAGTAACAATGCAGAAGCAATTGAACTGTGGTATTGAACGTCTAGGCATGGTTAAACTTCAGTCAACACAAGCCTGGTGGAATGTCTGGAACTGATGAGCTGTCAGACTCCCTCCGTCTAATAGGCACTGCTCAAGCATGGCTGTTTACATCTTTGGGCAGGTTTAGTGACAACTCAACAGTCAATGGGACTGTGTCTGTGATACAATATCCATAGTCAATGTCTATCTTCAGTGGTTCTAGGAACCGGGCTGATGCAAAACTTTTTTTGATGTGTGTACATTCAGTCTGTCAGTGGCCTCCCCAGGCTCTGATGTATCCCTTATTTTTAGCAATAAAGATGACACACCAGTCAGTTTTCAACTTGCAACCTGGCATTGGTTATTCAGTCACCCACTCCACTGGATGCCCACTAAATCCTGACCACCTTCACAGTTCAGCTTGGCCATATTTGGTCTAGTTAGTTTTCAGAAAAGGCATTAGTAATGTTTCACAGGATGTCTTGTCACACTCACCAAATGCAAAATTGTAATCTTCCCAACTGAGTGTTGGGTGACAGTATGATTCATAAACTTGTGTATTAGCAAAATGAGATTCTCTCTAAAGTTTTCAGTTACTTTTGGAGGTGATTCTGGAGAATGCAATTATCAGTTTATGCCACCCTAATACTAAGTCTTGTCCAAATTCTCATGCTTTGTCAGGGTTTAACCTATCTCCACTGAGCCCTGTAATTAGGAACATCCAACCTAATGCCATTTTCATCCCTCCCACAGTGGTATTCTGAATCCCATCAAACCTAAGCAATTGCTTTGTCCATTCCTACTCGACCCGTACTCCCAGCCCATTGCCTCATGGCTTGTATCTGCAATAGATCTAGCTGCAATACCTCTCCCATACATGCTCTACCATGACCTAATCCAATCCAGCCACACACATCTGTCCCATCAAAGGCAGGGCTACCTGTGAAAACAGTCTTGTGATGTCCAAACTAAGCTCCAACCACTGTGCTGCTTTCTATGTAGGCATGGCAGGCTGTCCATATGATGGCCACAGCTGGACCACCCAGTTGCTGAACATGCTGCCAACACATTGCCTTCACTTCCATCTGCTTCCCAGCCTATATCATCTGGACCCTTAATACAAACACCAGCTTTCGTGAATTGTGCAAGTGGGATACTGCAAATTGAGAGGAAAACCACTGATATTCTTGATGTCACCTTCTATAAAGACAAGGCCTGGTTCCATCTTTCTGGTTATGTTAACACACAATTAAAGTCAACAAAGGATCCTTGTGCTGTGACTGCAATGCCATTTCATCATTGGAAAATTGTAGCCTTGGTAGCAACATCCAGACGACATAATGTTGGACCTTTATTTTTTGAAGAAACCATAAACAGTAAACTTTACTGTTTAAAGATGCACAGTTTCATTGGCCAGCTAAAGGAAGACAAAATCAACTACTCATGTTTCAGCAACATCTCACTACAAGCTCTACCCCTCTGCCCCCACCTGATCTCTCTCTCTCTCTCTCTCTCTCTCTCTCTCTCTCTCTCTCTCTCTCTCTCTATTTTATTGGGTGGTGGTGGGGGGGGGGGGGGGTGGGGCATTTCTAAGGTGGTACCAAAGTTAGTATCAGACACTCATAGATGAGATAGGAAGTGAAACTGAGGGTAGAAAAGCAAAAGCAGAAATATTTAACTCCATTTTCAAATATTTCTTTACAATGGATAATGCAAGAATATTACTCAGTTATAATTCTTGCTTCACTAAAGACTGCTGAAATGGTGATATGGATATTAATGTCAGTGGTGTTGGGAAACAGCTCAAATTGCTAAAACTGATCAAAGTTCCAAGGTCCAACAGCGGCCCTATCAGAGTCTATACCAAATTTGGGATTGAATTAACCCATCTTTCAACTAGAATGTTTCTTAGTTCTCTTGAACAAATCATCTTACCAGTAGCTGGAAGAAAGACCACTCCCATCCATAGGAAGGGCACCAGAAGTTATGCACAAAACTAAAATCCAATATCCTCGACATACATTTGTTACAGAACCTTGGACCATATTCTGAGCTCAGACATAATGGGATAACTGAAACAGAATTACTTTCTCCAAGCCAATAAGAAAAGATTCTGAAAATACTGATTATGTGAAACCGAGCTTTCACTTTTCTCTTATTGCACCCTAAAAGTTATGGATCAAATAGACGGCCTTAAGCCCACCCTCCATTTTGGGTGAGCACTTGCATGCAAGCACAAGGTGCATGTGTGTGTGTGGCGGGGGAGGGGGGTGGGGGGGGGGGGGGGTGAGTGTGAAGCCAGGAAAGAATTAAAGTATTCTCACGATTCATGTTTGTAAGCTGCTCAAAAGGATGGTGAACCAACCACTCTGGTTCCTTGAATATAAGTGATATCTATTTCAATATCAATGCAGATGATAGCCGTAGAGTTACCACCCTTTTCTTGAAAGGTTTCTTTTAATTTTCCTACAGGTAACATCTATCTTTCTCCTAGTTATGCATATTGTTGCCATTGTGCATTAAATACTTTCTCTCTACTTTGCACATATTGTTGTTGTGGTCTTTAGTCCAAAGACTGGTTTGCTGCAGCTCTCCATGCTTCTATATCTTGTGCAAGCCTCTTCATCTCTGAGTAACTGCTGCAATTTACATCTTTCTGAATCTCTTTACTGTATTCATCTCTTCATCTCCGTCCACAGTTTTCACCACTCACACTTCCCTCCAATACTAAACTGGTGATCCCTTGATGTCTCAGAATGTGTCTTATCAACTGATCCTACTTTTGGTTAAGTTTTGCTACAAATTCTTTATCTTCCCAATTCTATCAGTACCTCCTCCTTAGGTAAGTGATCAACCCATCTGATCTTCAGCATTCTTCTGTAACACCATATTTTGAATGCTTCTATTCTCTTTTCATATAAACTGTTTATCATCTGTATTTCACTTCCATAAATGGCTATCCTCCACACAAATATTTTCAGAAAAGACTTCCTAACACTTAACTCTATATTCAGTGTTAACAGATTTCTCTTCTTCAGAAATGCTTTTCTTGCAATTGCCAGTCTACATTTTATATCCTCTCTACTTCGGTCATCATGAGTTATTTTGCTGTCCACATAGCAAAACTCATCTACTAGTTTAAGTGTCTCATTTCCTAATCTTATTCCCTTAGCATCACCTGATTTAATTTGATTACATTCTATTATCCTCATTTTCCTTTTATTGGTGTAATGACAGTACTGGACACAACGCGCTGTAAAAATTCACTGAAAATTATGAAAATATTTATATAGTTGGTGTTGGTGCTGTTTGCTGATTTTTTATTAAAAAAGTTAGTTTGCATTGCATAATTAGCTCGAGCCCCCAAGTGCTATGGCATACTGGGGGTCTTGCCTCGGGAAATTTTCTAAATTTTAGATGAAAAATAGTGAGTTTTAAAGATTTTTTTAAGCATTTTAGTGTCATATGATAAACATTGGAACCCAAAAAACTAGACTCTCGATGACTCCTCGGCTCTCGATGACTCCTCGGCTCTCGATGACTCCTCGGCTCTCGATGACTCCTCGGCTCTCGATGACTCCTCGGCTCTCGATGACTCCTCGGCTCTCGATGACTCCTCGGCTCTCGATGACTCCTCGGCTCTCGATGACTCCTCGGCTCTCGATGACTCCTCGGCTCTCGATGACTCCTCGGCTCTCGATGACTCCTCGGCTCTCGATGACTCCTCGGCTCTCGATGACTCCTCGGCTCTCGATGACTCCTCGGCTCTCGATGACTCCTCGGCTCTCGATGACTCCTCGGCTCTCGATGACTCCTCGGCTCTCGATGACTCCTCGGCTCTCGATGACTCCTCGGCTCTCGATGACTCCTCGGCTCTCGATGACTCCTCGGCTCTCGATGACTCCTCGGCTCTCGATGACTCCTCGGCTCTCGATGACTCCTCGGCTCTCGATGACTCCTCGGCTCTCGATGACTCCTCGGCTCTCGATGACTCCTCGGCTCTCGATGACTCCTCGGCTCTCGATGACTCCTCGGCTCTCGATGACTCCTCGGCTCTCGATGACTCCTCGGCTCTCGATGACTCCTCGGCTCTCGATGACTCCTCGGCTCTCGATGACTCCTCGGCTCTCGATGACTCCTCGGCTCTCGATGACTCCTCGGCTCTCGATGACTCCTCGGCTCTCGATGACTCCTCGGCTCTCGATGACTCCTCGGCTCTCGATGACTCCTCGGCTCTCAGGGAAACTCAACAAGCCACACACATTTTTTGGCTTTGAAAAAAGAAACAAAATGTAAACACGCATGGTATTTTCGTAAAAAGCTAATTTACAGTAATAATCATGCTTATAGACTATTACAGAGCAGTGAATATATAGCTCTGAAAAGACTGAAATTATATTTAAATAAACCTTAAGCTATCATTAAAAGAATAAAACATAAAATATTGCTGTCGCACAGTAATAGTACTTTGATTAATAAGTGAAATAGCTGATTTAAGCTTACTTTGAATAAGGCTCATGGTTCATCTCAAAGTTAATGCTTTAATACAGTTAATAAAGTTAATACAGTATACCTAATACTTTCAGTCAAAAAGTATGCAAATAGCGGATTTTAATTTGGCCTTACACCCTAAAAATATTTTAGAATTTGAAAATAACTAATACAGTACTATAGTAATCTAGTAATACAGTACTAAACTAGTACTAATATTTCGAAACTGAAAATTTAACATTATGTATGTATTTAATTCTCTATTTTATAAAGATTTTTAATATTGCTCAGATTTTTAATATTGCTCTAAATGCCATTATTAGGGCTAGAGTGTCTTTAGAAAGGTGCAAATCTTGACCGTCTGACTGGGTTACTGAATATGAAGTCGTTGGTGACTGGTCGGATATCCAATTCATCCAAAACATCTCGATGGGCATGAAGAACAGCCAAGTTGTTCAATTGCTTCTGTCCCATTGTTGATCAGAGATATGACTTCAAACGTAGAAGGGCGCTAAATGACCATTCTGCTGTTGCTGTTGTGATCGAAACTACTTGGAGAAGCCTAATGCACTTCACTACTTCACATAACATTTCTCTAACTGCAGGCGCTTGTGTAATGTACTTTCTTACATCACACACGTTTTGTAAGACCAGTAGTTTTTTATTAGTGATATCGGCTAACATATTAAAGTGTAAGCACAGTCTCTCAATGCCTAGGTCATTTTTGAAAAACTCAGTTGATTTTTCCAAATTTGTTTCACCTCTGTGTACTAAAAGCAAGCACTCTTGTTCAACTACAATGACCTGTGTGAATCCAGTTGAAGCAAACCGCTCAGTAATGCAAGATTTCACCATTTCACAAACTTCAATGTAAATATCTTTGTAGTAGTCCTTTGGGGTTTTGAAAGTGTACGATGAGCTGGCTTCATTGTTTTCATACTTCTTTGGTATACTTCGATTCTGAGGAAGCAAAGGATCGTCAACTTGTGAAGGTTTTTCTTTTAAACACAATTCCCAAAACTGCTCAAAACTATCACACCTTCCATTCAATATACAAATCAAGCCCTCATATACTTTTTCCATATCAGCAACACTTAGATGAGGGCAGTGAATTTTTTCATTGACATCCTCTACTGGATTCATTGCATGGCAATAAAGATGTAAAAAGAAATGCCTTGAATTGTAACACTGACTCAAGGTAGCCAGCACATTTGTAACCTGCCTCTGTTTTGTCCTCTGCAGAAAATGTTTCAAAAAACTCTAGAAGTTCTTCACAGTTTTTCAATGTTCTCAAGATATTAGAGGCTCGTATAGTCCATAGAGTCGGGCAAAGAGGTCGTAGACCAGCTTGGTCATTGGTGCTCTCAGTGTATGCTTCTGAAAAATTCCATCCTTTTGTTGGATTCCCTTACAGTGTTTATTAAATTCTTCGCTAAAGCCATAATATCCCTCATATATGAAAGATGGCGGAGACTGTCTACCACTGCCAAGTCTAAACTGTGAGCAGTGCAGTGCACATAATGTGCTTTGTGTTGTATATCCAAAACTAACTTTAGTCCATTGAACTTACCTCTCATAGTCGAGGCACTGTCCTCTTAAGTTATCCATTGACAAATAAAGATGAGCAAAAATGTGTTTTAAAATACTAAACAGAGTTTGTGATTCAGTGTTGGGGGTCTCGTATAAGCCAATAAAGTCTTTGTTGATGATTAAGGAATCATCGACAGTACGAATAGAAAATGACACTTGTTCATGAATCGAAGAATCACTTGTTTCATCAACCATAATAGAAAAATGTTCAGGATTCTTGATTGAAGCCAATACCTTTCTCAACACAGACTTTCCTAGTAGATCAATGATCCACGTTTTGAATATCGTGGGACATCCAAATATATCCCGAACACCCTAACCAATCTTTAAACACAGGTATGTCATTCTGTTGGAATTCAACAATTGAAAAAAATGTGAGTTTACATCTTTGTGCCCTCTAATTGCTAGTCCTTTTTGGCATAGAAATTGCACAGTAGTAAAAACTGTCTCAAGAGGTAAATGGCCTTTCTTCATATCACTATCTGACTGTTCATTGAATTGGGAGGCCACACTTTGATTAGTGATAGAATTTAATTTCAGAACACCTTCTTTATGCGTAAACGTATTTTCATGAAGATGGAATTTTTCCAGAGCCTTCTTCCAGTTAGAAAAGCCAAAGGAAGTAAATGCATCTTCTTTTTTTTGAAGAAAATTGTAATAGATTTTGAGCATCTGTCTCTTTGCAGGTTTTGCAGAAAACTTTTTCAGTAGATGCTTCATATTCTAGCCATGTATATTTGATCAATCAAGACTTCTGAAATGATCTTCCCTTACCAGATTGTCCAGGTTTCAGCTGTGAATGGTTCTCGCCTGAAGACAATGAAGCAATTGATGATACAATAATTGTTGGAGGTTGACTTGCAGTATCATCAACTTCCAAGTGCGCGTTTTTGGTAACAAATGTATCCATTGCAAACTTAATTCACAGTACACAAAGTGACTAAAGTCAATGAATAAAATATAATAATATAAAATAATCCACCAGACACTAAAGTCAGAACACTAAGCACATCTGCAGCATGCACTGAACGAAACTATCCACACTGAATGACTGTAACAGCAGGGTGGGCTTTATATTCTTGAAGCGTCAAGGCGACATGAGGCGGAGGGTTCCAGGCACTTCTGCTCCATTCCTTTTGATGTCGCCACGGCAGCAGCGCTGACCCATCTGCGTCAGACTTTACCCAAAGGTTCCCGCACCGGGACAAAATCTAAGTTTGCCCACCTCATTTTAACACTATCACGATTCACAACACTCATTTTCAGTTAACCTGCTTACTACCATAATAATTATTTGTTTTAACTTATTGTTAAATGTATTTTAAAAGGTAACTATTGTCAAACAAGGAAAATAAAAAATTGCAACGTACTTTTGTGATTTTAAAAAGCATCATATAACTAATAATTTTCTTAAATTATTGGGGGGCTCCACTCCCCCCACCCCCCAAATGAATTTTTGAGGGGGGGCTTGGGCCCCCTCAGGCCCCATGGAGTTGGAGCCTGTACATTGGCTTCAATTTTCTGACCTGAGCTCACTCTCAGAATTACACAGCTTTTCTGGAAATATCTGTTTAGAAATTAGAACACTGCTCTTCGGTCAGCAGGGGATGTGTTAATGTAATAAGTTTTCTTTTTACAAACTTACATCACTTTTCACACAGAATATGCCTCCCAAATTAGCAATAGCACAGAGAATATTCAAAATCAGCTGAACGAAACACCCTGAAGCCATATTAATTAATTATTACCACATCATTCACAGTAAGATTCTAGAACTACTCTACTATCTATGTTTTTCTTCCTTTGAGCTAGAAGGCCTTCATGGCTGTGTCCAGGAAGAAGCAAAGGGGACCAGCTTCCCCTCCCCTCCCCCCCCCCCCCCCCCCCCAACCCCTCTCCCTTGAAAATATAATCTTCACCATTCAACCCCATATCCTCCCTCTACCAGGTAGACAGATGAAAAAGTGCAGCATAAATTTTTGTGCCAAGAGCCATTTGCCTTGAAATCTCATGGCTATTTTTTTCTTTCACTGTGAACTAAAATGTGCTCCTACTCCCCCCACCCCCTACAATGCTCAGACCATGGGTACACTCTTGAGACAATTAATAATAGCTTATACTTGGGAAATAAGTTGATGTGCTTACGTTTCACCTGTGAATGAAGTAGGGATAAATTATAACATGTGGTACTGTAATAAGTACTTCATGTTTCCAATTTAGTGATTTGCTCAGTGTCAACGTAGTTGTTTTCAAGCATAACTTACCAATTTATTTACTTACAGCATGAAGTAAAAATTCTCTACTAATATTCCCAGCTGCCTTTGCTGTTCAGGTATAGCTTAAAAGTGTGTTTCAGTTCCGTATTGCCTATTTGACCAACCATGATGCTTATGTGAAACTGTGCAACTGAGTTTTGAGTGATCATACGAATGTAAGAAAATGAGACCATGACCTTAAGTATACAATTGATGCTGACACAGGCACACTTCTGAGAATGCCCTCACTCTAGTGTGAAGATCATGCCACTGAGCAATATGATAACTGCTGGATGAGACATTCTGTGGAACATGTTAATGCAAAGCTTGGAAAATCACTCAAAGGAGAGCAAAGTTCACACATCGATGTGGTTGTTACATTGGCCCCTTCCTCCATTTTATCAAAAATGGCATGGTTTGCAACTGGATGCTTCTGGTAAGTGCCTACTTGCCAGAAGCATCCAGTCTGACCAAAGCAGTAGACATCCTATACATTTTTTAAAAATATATTTAATGAATCTTCTCTTCTTATATCTTGTCAGAAGAAAGTAAGCAGTAAAACTAATGGATTGCACCATGAATAAAAATTTGTTGTGCCAGAGAGAGAGAACTCATAACTAGCTAAAACCAAGCCTAAATCTTGATTTTATTATGTAGGTCAAATGCTATAAAGACATATTCAGGAAAGTTGTTGTGACAGCAAAAAAAGTCAACTAATATATTTATCCTCAAACACAGAAATAAGGCAAAAGCAATGTGGTCATTGTTCAGTCAGAATTAGGAGCCAAAATCAAAAGTCAAGAATTTTTGAAAATTGAATTTCAAAATGATGTAATAAATTCTGTTCAGATGTCAAATTGCTTCATCAAATGCCTCTTAAATGTAGAAAGATAAGATGTCGATATGGGAGTCTATCAAGGCAAAGCAAATTACATAAGCTTGGAAAACCACCAGAAAACATGGTTTAAAGAGTTTGAAAAAATCACTAAAAGGGATGTGGAAAATTATTTATTGTCATAAAAAAAACCTCATGTGGGTGGGATGAAATACTCACTTCTTTAATCAAGAGTGTGTACAATATCATTTCATAACCACTGCTGGTTATCAACATTATGAACAAATCTTTTGAGCAGGAATGTTTTCTGAATGTCTTGAAATATGCTGAGATAAAATGATTATTAAAAGAGGGGTCGACAGATGATGTGGGAAATTACTGCCCTCTGTCCCTTCTGGCGACTTTCTCTGAAGTGTTTGAAAAGATTGCAGCAAAACAAATTAAAAAATGTCTGATTACAAATGACACAATTTTTAAAAACCAGTATGGAATCCAATAGGGGAAAAAGCACTATAATGCCATCAGTGAGTTAACCCAAAAATGTTCTCCACATTAGATACGGGTGAAAAGGTCACAGGAATATTCTGTGATCTCTCAAAAGCCATCAATTTGGTGAATCACTCCAGACTTCTCCACAAATTACAGATACAAATATGGAATCAGGGCAATGCTTTACAATGGTTCAACTCTTACTTAACAGACAGGAACCAAAAAGTAATTGTAACTTCAAACTCAATAAATTACTCCCCAAAGTGGAAAACAATTTCCAAAGTAGTCCCACAACATCTGATATTCGGACCTTATCTGTTCTCCTTTACATAAATGACCTACCACTTGTTATTGATTTTCATTCAGCCTTATTTGCTGCCAATACATCAGTTGTAATTGAGGATGAGGTACCTGAAAGAATTCCAGAAAGTGTTAAAAAATGCTCTAGAAAAATTTGAATCCAGCTTCCATCAAAATGGACTAAAACTAAATGTAACAAAAACCAAAATGATGCAATTTTAAGCTAAATCATTAGAATGGAGTGAAATAAAGGTAACTTGCAATGATCAGGATGTCACAGAAGCAAACCGTGTACAGTTCTTAGGCCAAAATCTTGATAAACATCTAAATTGGAAGGCAGAAATTGACTACTTAGCAAATAAACTTAACAGTTTAGCATTTTCAATGCGTATTTTGGCAGGTGTCACAAACATAGACACCAGAAAGGTAGTCTGTCATTATTACTTTGAGTCATTTATCCCTTATAGTGTGATATTCTGAAGAAATTCAACAAATATCATGAGACTCCTATTATGACAGAAGAAAATAATTAGGAACGCTTGTTGCCAAACAAAGATATCCTGTCAACTACTGTTAAGAAAAACTGAAATAATATTTATTCCCTCCCTTTACATATATGGAGTGTTGTTCTTATATAAAAATCAACATGTGATAATTTCTCTTTATTTAGACCACAACTACAGCACTCGTCACAGAATTTTGACTCCTGACACATTGCTTAAAACTCTGTGCCCAAACACATAAGTATATGGGGTTTAAAATTTACAATATAATAAAAAGACAGTAATATATTTAATATAGAATTTGGCTCACTCTTTACTCTCCTGGTGGAAAAGTGTTGTTGTTCTATTGAAGAAGTCATTGAGAACAGTTTAATAATTTGAACACGATAATTATACGTTTTATTTTTGTATATTGGAAACTGCAGTACACAACTGTGTAGCAGTTAACTCAGAAATGTATATAAAGTAATGTAAACTATTGTAGTTCTCTTAAAAATGTTTTGTATTTTAAATCTTGGTATGTTTCCTATACCTCAAATCAAACAATTTGAAAATTAAACATTTTCAGTTGAATAAATCACATTTCACAGTACATAGTGGTTTCTATTGTGTTCACTAGGCCTTTTTAGGATCAAGTCAACTGAAAGGCAGAGCATCAGAATACACTAATATAGTTACAGCTTAATACAACTAATACAATAAAATAATGCAACTTAGTCAAATCCAATTATGTTAAGAAAATTCATTTAGTATACTCCATCAAAATATAAAAAGTCTCTTAAATCAAAAAGAATGAACATCTCATATCCATTCAGGAAAATGAAAGGATATGAGGAATTCCAACAAGCTGCTTGTGCGTATCAGAATATTGCATAGAAATAGATGACAATTAAAGCACCTGCAGCCATCACTTCTCATTTAATTTATTTATGCAACCAGTTTCTGTCTTCCTTACACCATTTTCAGTGCAGATTGTGGGGGTCTAAACACAAATTGTCAATGGCAGTTGCACTATGCTCTTTAAACTTAGGGGATGGGGATTTTGCTGCAGAAAATAATTCAAAGCTTGGTATCAGAAACTCCAGATACCCTCAATCAGTACCTTCTAACAGAAAATTGGGATTAAAATTGCCACAAACAATAACTCTCACGCTAATTCTTCATACCTTATTAAAATTGTTTGTAGTGGTTTTATGAAGCCTGAGATCACAGTGGCGACAAGCACCCATGATCTGATGTCCAAATCTGCGGCCGTTGCCTCAGGATGCCTCCGGCGTGTGTTGGAAGCCAGGACAACTGCTCGCAGTAGCGAGCCGTGAAGTGGCCCGCTGCTGGCTGGCTGGCTACGGCGGACCCTGCGTCAGCCTCAGGGGATCGAATCAATGACCGCCGTGGACAGGAACGCTGGAGCCCATCTGCTGCTGCGTATAGCCGGTAGTGTGACGTGCCCTGCCGTCCAGGAGGGCTGCCACACTTGAATGAATCTTGTTAGAAAACGTCACCTATTTATATTTGGCTGTGTGCCTCTGTTTTGCCAAGTGTGACCCTTCACGTCACGAAATCATAACATGCTAGGTTGGCCAGTGTTTCCCTTATGCCTGCAACTTGTGACATGCAAAACAGCTATGTATAATCTTTCAGCAATTTGATGGCCCTGTGGCCTCTATTCCACTTTGCAACTGTTGGTATGCATAACTCGCAGCAATCCGGCCCACACCTGGCTGCAACTTGTGCTCAGAATATCACACAAAACTAACTTTCCCTATCCTAAATAGTGGTGCCACTACATTATTCCCCTCTTTGGAAAGACCCGGTCCCCGGGTCAACCCTGAACTAGCTCTTATTGGGTCAGCACCTATGGCATATTTATTTACTATTAGAAAATTTAAGTGTGGTCTAGTGCCCCTTAAAACCACGACATGAAACAATGTAAAAATTCCCTACTGGACGACCACTGCTCAATCAGCTCCTTACCTACTTGTCTCATGCCCTCGAAATCCAATCCACTGGGACTTGAACTACCCTTGGTTGCGTTTTGGAATTAGGTCTCCACCTGACCAGAAAGAAAACAACACATAACAAAGTTAAGGCTGCGATGACACTTGGCACAGAGGTGCTCAAAATGATCGTTATTTGCCATTGCCTTTCCCTATACTGAGCGACATGTTGAACAAGTTGTTCAGCTGATATGCCCCCCTCTTACTCTAAAATGAACTAGTTTACAGATCTCAACACACCTGGCTCCAGGTATGATTTAACAAGGTCAGATTCTGCCTTGGCAAAAACTCTAAAGTGGCTTCTGGCTAGTACAGCTGTGGCTGCGTAACATTCAATTGCGTGACTCCTGAAATTGATGTTGGCAGGTGGCAGGTTGGTCCTATTATGTTACACTTAGTTCCATTGATTAAAATTCTGCTCCCCTTGAGTTCTATATGTGTTGCTTCTGCAAATACTCCCCACTCAAAACAATTTGCTACTACTACCAAATTCTCATAGGTGGAGAAGATCCAATGCATCCCGACCCATTGCAAGCTCAATTTTGGCTCCACGACGTCCCTTGGGCAGTCTATTACTTTACCCCCTGGCTATAAATAACTGCACCATAACTCACAGATTTTCCTCCAACATTCACTATTTTTGATCCAAAACAACTCCGATTGTGTGGCAACTTTCATTTTTAAATTTACATTATATGAACTGGTGCAATAAACACGACTTCCCTGACCCAGCACAGTCGATAACTAAAAATTTAAGCAGAAAATCGTATGACCGTGACATTGTTCAACACATATTTATTATGGCTTTACTGCAAAATTTACTCCGGCGCACTTATTTCTCCAGAACTGTGTTTGATTTCTGCTCCCACAACACTCCACATACATCAGACGCTACACTTCCCATTTCACTGACCTGAGGACAGGGATCACCATCACCCTTCCTCCCTCTTCAATAGGACTGCTGCCCCTAGCAGGCACACAATACTCGAAAACACACATAAAATACAATGCCTAATCAATCTATGCAAAGCCCCAAAAAAAAAAAAAAAAAAAAAAAAAAAAAAAAAAAAAAAAAAAAAAAAAAAAAAACACCACTACAAATACTCTACTACGTTCTGGATCGCAAAGCATATGGTAGTTCATGCTGTACTCTATCTTCTTGCTTTTCTCCGTGCTTAGCACCTCTCTTCACTCTTTCTTCCTCTTTCCTTCCTGTGACACGCCTGGAATCACATCCGGGCAACCCTTAAATGGCTGTAACTGCCCAATGAGTACTATCATTGTTCTAGTTGGCAGTTGAAGCTTAACATTAACAGGGGATGTGGTTACAACAACTTGGTATGGCCCTTGATACCTTGTGAGAAACTTCTTCATTTTCCCTTTTTGCATATAGGGGCTTGATAGCATTACCCATTGCCCCACTCTATACTGGGCTAAACTCCCTTTCTTTTTTACTGTGTCTTCCTACCTTTCCAAAGCCTTTGCATTTGCCTTTTGTACCCATTCCCAAACATCCCAAACTGTCCTTGTGAATTGACGCACAGATTCACCAATCCTTCCTTTCTGTAGCTTCACTAAATCAAACGGTGATGGCATTTTTCACCCGCACACTGCCTCATATGGAGACGAATTGGTATTTTTATGCACTTTTGCATTGTATGTGCATACAATATGACTCAAATACTCGTCCCACTGATGGTGATGAGAATCCACATAAAAACTCAGCATCTTCCTGATTGTTCTGTGTACCCATTCTGTCCTTCCGTTGGCCTGTGGATGCAATGCGCTCATCCTCAACCTCTTTACAGTCAACAATTTACACAGTTCCTTCATTAAAACTGACATGAAGTTGGTCGCTTGGTCAGTAATTATTTTCTCTGGCACACCAAACTTCAAAATCCAGTTGTTTACTAATGCCTGCGTGACCATTGCTGCCTGTTGATTTGGCATAGCCACCATCTCCACATACCTCAAAAAATGGTCTATCATTGTCAGAACAAATCTGTTCCCCTGATGGTGTTCATCTGAAAGGTCCTAAGACATTGATCCCCAGCAAAGAGAATGGACATGTTGCTTCCGGTATTCATTGTAGCTGTAGCTGTTTCTGGCTCAAATCTGCTCTCTGCGCACAGGGTATACAATTCTTGACATACTGATCCACATCTACTTTCCTACCTCTCCAATACCTCTCCGCCACTCTCCTATTCATCACTCTACACCCTTCATGACCGGATAACACGTGATCATGTGCTTCCTTTAAAACCTCATCCGTCAACTTCGCTGGCACTAAATACCCTTGGTCCTAACTTCGTTTCCCTGTACAGAAGACCATCGTACATATTAAATTGATGCTGTGTCTGATACAATTTACAATCATTGTCAGCATCCTGTAATTCTTGCCATACTGCTAGGTCATAACCTATGACTTCTACTTTTGTCACCTTCCTACTTAGTGCATCCGCATTACCATGCTTCTTCCCAGCCTTGTGCACCACCTCGTAGACAAATTCCCTAAGTCTCACAGCCCATCTAGTGAGTCTAGTGGATGGATCCTTCAGCCCCAACAGCCACTTCAACACAGCATGATCTGTCAGTACCCAAAATCTTCTCCCATATAAATAACATTTAAAATATTTGATTCCATCGATTACACTAAGCAACTCCCTCTCTGTTGTTGAGTAATTCCTCTCTGCTGCATTCAACTGCCTGGATGTATAGGCTACAGGGTGTTCTTTCCCATCAGTTTCCTGACTGATAACACACCCTAACGCTTGATTCGATGCATCACATGCTAGTATAAACTCCTTTTCAAAATCTGGAAACACAAGAACCGGACTTGGTGTTAACACTTCTTTCAGTTTGTCAAACACTTTCTGACACTCTTCTGTCCACTCAAATTTCACATCCTTCCATAACAATCGCATCATTGGCTGTACTAAATCTGCAAAACCCTTCACAAACCTTCGATAAAAATTGCAGATTCCGAAAATCCCTTACAGCCTGTACCAACCTCAGATCTGTTTGCACTCCGTCCTTACTGATAATGTGACCCAAATATTTTACTTCTTCTAATGCAAAATGACACTTCTCCAGGCTCACTGCCAAATGAGCTGCTCTTAATCTCATAACTACTTCCCTTAACTGCTGTCTGTGTTGCTCCATACTACTTGAAAACACTATAACGTCATCCAAATAGACCAGACATTGCCGTGGTTTCAAACCCCTCAAGACACTGTCTAGCAACCTCTGAAACATTGCCGGAGATTTTTTCAAATCGAATGGCATTCTAATGTACAGGTGTAGAGAAAGCAGTTTTTGGACAATTCTCTGGAGCCACCTCTAACTGATGATAGCCACTTGTCGAATCCATCGTAGAAAAGTACTGGCACTGTCGTAAGTGATCCAAAGTCTTTGATATGTTTGGAATGGAGAAAGTGTCCATTACTGTCTTATTATTGAGGTATCGGTAGTCATAACAGAACCTGTATTTCTTAGTTCCGTCCATAGATATTTTTTAGGCACAACGACAATTCCCACTCTCCAGCAACTATTACTATGCTCTATAATGCCATCCTCAAGCTTCTGATCAATGAAATCCTCCACAATTGGCTGCAAATACCTCGGTATTCTGTATGGTTTATGGTAAACAGCTGCTTCATTCCCTGTTGGTATCTTATGTTGAACTAATGGAGTTGCTGGTAATGGCCCTTGTGGAAAAAACAAATCCTTAAATTCCCACAATAATTCTTTGATATGCTCTCTTTCTCCTCCCTTCAAATGCTTAATTTTGTCACGCAATGCAGCTCTATCGGCAGTTAGTGGTTGATCGCTACACCAACCTCTCAAACACCAGTCTTCGTCGTCTGGCACATCCAAATTTGCTACTAAAACTCCATTCCTCAAATTCGCGTCTACAGCGCTAAAATTATCCATGTTCACGGGAACTACTCACCCATCGTTCCCCTCCTGTATGCGTACAACACTACATTTCACAAAACAACCCTGTGAACCCAAAACTTCATTATCCTCTTATGGTTCAATAAAATGTACCATACCTACAGGTAGATACGACTCCACACTTACCCAAAGCGACTTCCCGGTGCCACTAGACACACACTCATGTGAATTAAGCCTTAATGCTAATGTACACAGTTCAATTGGTTTGTTCATTATGTTGAACACCCCTTGCGACAGCTCTGCATTGACAACAGTTTCCCCTAGCTGAAATAACATTCCACCAAGTTCCACAGTTCGTTGTCCAAGGTCAACTTTGGCATGATGTTGATGCAAGAAGTCGACTCCTAGGATCATGTCATAGGCCTCGCTTACCCATGGTACTACCTCCATGCATGCATTAAATCAGCTTTATCTATTCAAAAGTCAACTGTCGCTGACCCCAAAGGCATGACCTCCTTATCCCCCACTCCACGCAACCTATAACGTGGTGGATCTAACTTCCTTTGTCCCCTTATATTCTAAGTAGCCAGTGACACTTGCGCCCCTGTGTCCAAAAAAATCTTAAGCTTTTTGGGTCCTATGGATCCTACCACTGAACATTCCACCTCTGCATACATATTTGTAGCATTGAAAGTAAACGGGAGCTCCCTTAGGTGGGTCTTGAGCCCCCTCTGCCATTTAACGATTGTCCACCCCTACTAACTCCACTTCTCCATCGTACATGCTGCTTATTTCCACCCCTTCCTCTATTCCTTGGTGACTGGTACATTGCCTCTGCACATATCCCGTACAACCACACTTATAACATTTTATACCCATTGTAAACACTGCTTGCCTCTCGCATACCCCTGTTGCCATGTCTATTTCCTCACATTGAATTGCCAGCTGAATGGCCGAATACAAATCTTTTGGAGTCCCTTCACGCACTTTCCATGACATATGCGCTGGTAACCCTCTCAAAAATACATCAAGTGCCCTTTGCTTGGCCTCCTGCAACAGAACACTATTCGCTTTATTGCTCTGACCCAACTTGTAAGTCTACTCATTAATTTCCCTTATCCTGTCCACAAATTTCTCCATTGTCTCCCCCTGTCTTTTTGTCATTGTACTTAACCTCTCTCTAAAGAACTGAGCGCTATTCTGTTTCTTGTACCTTTGTAAAAGCCCCTCCTTCAACTGCTTAAACTGTCCTGTCTTTCTTAAGGCCTCAGAACACCTTACATATGTCTTCACTTCACCCATTAATCTAATCTTGGCTACATGTAACAACTGTTCATCAGACCAACCATTCATCGCAGCTGAAATTTCCAAGTTCTCCACAAATGAAGACATGACTGATCAGATGTGGTTTCCCACTCACTTCTTAATGTTAATTCATTTCTCAACTGTGTATTATCTGCTGGCAATTGTGCTACTTTTTCCAACAAACTCTGCACTGCTTCTGGTTCCGACACACCTTTCGTCCCTGGCTCTGCCATTGTGTTGATTTCTTTCTCAGTTAGTCCCAAAACAAAACATATAAGTACAAGAATAACCCGACTCCCTACACCTCAGTATCATCATATTTGGTAACAACATACTTAAACCAATACAAAAGTAATTAAATGCCACGAAAAAAAAAAATGTACTGCCTTAAATACACTAACACTTACTCTGACAACAAAAAATACTATTCCCACGCAAAACATCTACAATGTGGCTTGCCAGGAGCCATACTCAAAAAAACAAAAAAAGGCAAGAAAACGTCCAAAACTCAAAAGAAAACTGATCAAAACTCACCACATCTTGTGACCGAATGCAGACGGGCTGCTCGAACGTCATACTGTACAGAAGAGGTTCACAATTCTGACACCAAATGTAGTGGTGACTTCTGCCACCAAATGTATCAGGATGACCAAATGTAGCAGAAAGAGGTAGAAGGCGCCATATTAAGACTTGTCCGAGTTTTCAAGTGATTTATTGTTTCCAACTGCAGTGCCCTCATTCCTCTTGGTCTGCGTCACAGGGCCCCACAATGCTGAGGAAGCACCCCAGTGGCCCATGCAACACAGAGCTGTGTTGTGGCAGCCTTGGACAGCCGAGGAATTGTGACAGCATCAGGATGCGCCGACAGTTGGCTCAGCGATGTGTGTCCCTGCCAACTCAATGCAGCTCGATGTGAGCCGCATGTGGCCAGCTGCTGCTTCTTCTCGCCGGCATGGCTCAAATCGCAGTGATGACGAGTGCCCGTGACTTGGCGTCCGAATCTGCAGCCATCATCTCGGGATGCCTCCAGTGTGTGTTTGAAGCTAGGACGACTGCTCGTGGTAGCAATCCGTGGAGTGGCCTGCCACTGCCTGGCTGGCTACGGACCCTGCGTCGACCTCAGGGGGTCAAACCAATGACCCTCCATGGACTGGAATGCTGGTGCCCCATCTGCTGCTGCGTGTAGCTGGTGGTGTGACATGCCCTGCCATCCAGGAGAGCTGCGGCACTTGAATGATTCTCATTAGAAAACGGCACCTATTTATACTCGGCTGTGCGCCTCTGTTTTGCCAAGCGTGCCACTTCGCATCACATACTCACAACACGCTAGGTTGGCCAGTGGGCCTCTTCTGTCCGTGACTTGCAAAATAGCTATGTATACTCTTTTGGCAATTTTACGGCCCTGTGTCCTCTATTCTACTTTGCAACTGTTGGTATGCATAACTCACTGCAATCCGGCCTGCACCTGGCTGTAACTGGTGCTCAGAATATCGCACAAAACTAACTTCCCTATCCTAAATGGTGGTGCTGCTACAACACAGAAATATTGAAATGTTTGTGACAAGCAATTTGACATTGCTACCCAGATTTGTGACATTATTGGGACTGTTTCTTTCTGCATGACAATGCAAGACCCTATACTGATTTATCTGTTACAGAGTATCTGGCCAGACATCCTGTTGTTGCCATCCCACATCCACCGTATTCAGCCATTGTTCTAACTTGCAGTTTTCTTTTTCTTGTTGCCATGAATGAAAAGGCAACTAAAAGGAAAGCTTCATCAAGAGACTGCAGACATCCAATGGGCTGTGACAAATGATTTTACAATCACTGCAGCTGAAAATTTTCTTGCTTGCTTACAAGACTATCAGAAATATTGGCAACTGTGTATACGAGGTGGAATCCAAAATTTTTGGGGCTAGTGCTACCATCTATGAAGTAGGAGTAGTAGATCTTTGCACCGCTAGGTGGCAAGAGCTGCCTATCAGATGAGCCAGTGTGCAGAGTGGCATTCAGGTGAGAGCACATGTTGTGTGTCCACAGTGATTTCCATAACACTCTGTGTTTGGTGTATGGCGATTTTACGATGGATCTGTGAACAGAACGGCACGTGTGTAACAAGTTCTGTGCGAATCTCGGGAAAAGTGCTGTGGAGACCCATGCAATGATTCAACAAATGTTTGGGGGACAGTGAATGAGCCGTTCGCGTGTGTTTGAGTGGCATGCTCGTACAGACATAGAAGATGATGCTGACACTGGAAGGCCTGTTAGCCACACAACGCCAGACATTGTTGCCATACTTCAACAATTGGTTCATGCAGATCGACGTCAAACCATTAAAGACCTTGCAGATGAAGTGGGTATTGGTTATGGGACATGTCAACGAATGTTGACTGATGAATTGGGCATACATCATGTCACCGAAAAATTTGTGCCAAGGATCTTGACTGCTGATCAGAAGGCACAGCATGTTGAAGTGTGTACGGATCTTCGTCAGACCACATCTGATGATCCAACCTTCTTGTCACGAGTTATCACCGCTGACGAGCACTGGATTTATGGTTTGACCCAGAGACAAAGCAACAATCATCCCAGTGGAAGAGTGTGAGCTCCTCAAGACCCAAAAAAGTAAGACAGATGAAGAGCAAAGTGAAGAGCATGATCATCGTTTTCTTTGATACCATGGGAATTGTGCACAAAGAATTCATCCCACCCAACCAAAACAGTAAAACTGTGATGTTTTGCGATGGCTCCTTGAAAACATACAGTGATGAAGGCCCAAACTTTAGCGTCAAGGGAACTGGCTGCTGCATCATGAAAACGTGCCCTTTCACACGTCCTTGCTCACCAGGACCTTTTTGGCAAAAAGCAACATGGCGGTTGTGCCCCATCAACCGTACTCGCCAGATTTGGCACCTTGTGACTTTGCGCTATTCCCAAAACTGAAACTCGAGTTGAAAGGCCATCAGTTCGACACTTTAGAGAGGATTCAACAAGCATTGCTGGCGGTGAGAAACACCCTCAAAGAACAGGACTTCCAGAAAACGTTTCACCAGTGGCAGAAGTGCTGGGGCCGGTGTGTAAGTGCGGATGGGAACTACTTCGAGGGTGATGGTGACCATTAGTCCAAAGGTAAGATTTTCAACAGATGGCACACCAGTCTCGAAAATTTTGGATAGCACCTTGTAGAAAGCCAAGGAGACTACTTCAATAGGAGAAAATATCATTACTTGGTGAATACAGTTTTCTATTTTTTTTTTTTAAATCTGTCCTCGAACTTTTCTGGCAAGTGGAATACAATCATAAACAAAAGAGTTAAAACTCTTCAATGAACTAAAGATTTTTGAGATTTGGCAGAAAGGATGTCTGATGATGGAGTATGCATTGCATTGTCTGAATAAGCTTTTTGTCCCCTTTTTTCAGCTACTGTTTGGACGAATTAACTGAATTTAGTAGCTAATGATTTATATTTCATACCATTTGTCTCACTGCTACAGGCATCTGGACCATCAATATCAACTGCCTTGTTGAGTGTATTTGTTTCATGCCTAGTAATGCTCCAAATTCTCCTTGTCTTGTTCTTCAAATTTTTGAATTTTTTTCTAGTACATGGTATTTAACTTTTTGGTGACATGCTAAAAAAATTTGCACTGCTGCGTTTAATGTATTTTCCAGTCCTTTGCATTAAATACAGCTCTCTCTTTCTAGTAAAAGATATTTTAAAGATATTTTGATGTGAGATATAAGCCCATCTTTTTCTCAGCGCTACTGTAATTATCCATGAACTGTTTAAAAGAAAACTGAATCCATAATGTTGTAATTTTAGGAAAGGATTAAATCTCTCATTTACTGTGTGTCTTGGTAAACTTGCTCCCATTTTCCATCCCATAAATTTTATTTCAATACTGTAACTGAATTGGCATTCACAAGTCTGTGAAAGGTTACTTTTCCTGCCTTTATTGCTAACATTCAGTCATCATGGTCAGATAAACCTTTTATTATGGGGCTCACATTAAATACAGTTGGATTTAGAAATAAATTATCAATTGATATTGCACTAAGTCCTATTCTTGTTCAGAATGTTGCTGTGGGGGCCAATTTAGAGACAGACATCAGTATCTCTAGCTACCCTCAATTAGAACTATCGGTGATGAAATCTATATTGGAATTTCCACTTACAATCACTGCCCAGTTATTCCTACTGAGAACTATTAATACTCCCAACAGTGTCTTCATGAAATTTAAAACTTTTCCTGCTGGGGATCTGTCAAAAGTGTTATCTTATATTTGTCTATGTCTGTTACTGAAGTAAAGAACTCTGGGTACACATTTGTGGTTATTGCAATTCCTGAAACTATTTAGCTAACAACATACATCCAGCAGTGTGTGGATCCTTGTTGGCTTTTTATTGCATGTTTTGCACAGGTGGTGCCCTGGGGCTTTCGTGAGATCCTCAACACTCTGGCCAAAGAATATCCGGGATATCCTATCTTTGTAACTGAGAATGGCTATGCTGACCTTGGTGGCCTCAATGACACTGATCGTATACATTACATTGTTGTGAGTACTGTCTTTTTTTTCCAGAGTGAGTGTGGCAGTACATTTATACATTCATTCTGTAGAAAGTAAATATTGCAGATACAAAATTTCATGTATGTGGTGCCGAATGGAGCTGCAGTGTTGTGGCTAATTGCACCTAAGTAAAAAAAAAAAGTTTGATTAATGAAGTAAAAACAGATGAGCTTTCACTGTGTTTTGCTATTATGTATAGATTTGAACTTGAAATCAGTATGTGTTTGACATCTGATTTGTGGTTTGAAAGAGTAGGTGAAAGGTGCAAGTAGAAGAATCAATTGGTCATGTCGCTGAAATGGCAAAGAATTACTGACAAAATGGAAATACTTCTGGTTCTCTACCGAAGGCCAGCTCACCATATTCACCAGTGAGAAAAGTCTGAGTAAAAAAACACTCCATTGTCAAATGAAAGTTTGATTCTGATGTTGGACATGTGCCTAAATACCTCTCATAGTACAGAAAACACTTCTTAAAAACTGAATAATAAATGTTACTTTTTCTCATTCAGTCAGTATAAAAAGTAGAAGAAATGGACAAAATGTAAACATGATTAAACTATGATAACTCATGAGGATCTGTAGAAATCTAAAAATAAATGTGAACAATATCAGGAAAAGATAGATTGCTATTCACTGTAAAAATGACACTTGAGTTGCAGACATTCACAAAAGGAGGACACTGATACATTAGCTTTTGGGCAAAGCTTTCATCAGAAAAGGAAACATACACAAATTCATTCACACAGGCAAGAGCACTTCACACTCACATGACCTCTCATTGTACTTGTCTGCAACTCAATGTGTCATCTTTACAGTGAATTGCAATCTATCTTTTTCCTATATTCAATATTCCAACCTGGAGTTTCAATTGTTTGAGAAATAAATGTGATATATCTTTGAAAGCTGGCTGTTCCTTTCATAATGGCCAAATAATCGTTCAACACTTCAGTGTCATTTTTGTAACATGACAATCAAATGAATTATCCATAAGTTGGAGGCATTAAAGTACAGTGTTATTTTTCAGAGCTATATGTCAGAAATGCTGAAAGCTATTTATGTGGACAAAGTGCCTGTCATTGGATACACATACTGGAGCCTCATGGACAGTTACGAGTGGGATAATGGCTACAGGTAAGAAGAAACATTTATCACACTTCTGCTACTAACTGGGCTCAGTAAATATCCTCCATTCAAAGTAGTTTTGTTTAAAATAAAAAGATGGAGAGTTACAGACTAAACAAGAAAAGGTGGATGTCATGATAAATATCTGTGTCCAAAGCAAAGAATAAAGTACAGATAGCCATGACAGATCAATCTGACTTTGCTGTGGTATAGCATGGAAGGGTTCTACAAGCCTTGATGCAAAACATTTCTGAAGGAAGTATTTCGAGTGTAAAGCGGAATGCATCTCACTGAAAGTGTCAGTGAAACCTTAAGTAATAGTAACTTTGTGGAAAGGTGGTTTTATTAATCCAAAGTAGGTATTATTAAGTGATACGCAGTCATTATGAAAGGTGTACATAGATTAGAAATATTGTACTTGGCACTGAAGGAACTACTCACAGGAGTTTTATTCATAACATAAATAGTGGTACACATGGTTCAGGTTTTTAGTAATAAAGTAGGAACTGACCTGGTGACCAGTTATATTATTTTCCTTGGTCTCTCTCAACATCTTGACCAGTCTGACAGATGGATTTAACACAGTCATTGTTGGGTAATCCATGTTGATTCCTTAAAGGAGAGTTTCAGTTTCTAGAAAAGTCATAATACATGAGTATAAAACATGTCATAAAAAATTCTACAACAGATTAACTTCAGTGAAAAAGGCCTGCTGTTGAGTACATCTGTTTGACAACCTCTCTTCAAAATGATAATGTATTTTATTTTTCCATCTGCATGGAACACTTTGTTTCTTCAGCAACCTATGACAGACTGCTGTTAGAAGAGGGGCATACTCTAGGAAGAATCATACAGATACCTCATAAAGCCATGTAGCATTTTCTCTCGAGTAATTTTGGTTAATTTTTTATCTTGAGATCACTGACTTTTGTAATCGAGATTTTGGCGTTCATACAACATTTGAGAGGAAGAAATGTAGTAAAATTTCACAAAGCAGAATTTAACATTTCAGCTTGTCCCTGTTTTGGTGCCAGCACACTCACCAGCAAACTGGACCTTAATTCAGTTACTGCTTGTCTGTGAAACTTTGGCTGCATTTAAATTTGTGGTGAATTTCTTTGTTTTTGTAGAACTTCTGAACATGGATGTTAAATCAGAGCCAATCTTTCCCATCCTCCACAAAATGCTAGGCACTTATCTGGCTTTTTGTCACACTAACTAAAGAGAATTATCATCCTAACTTTCTTAAAACTCTAATTGACACCTGTAGTCACTGACACTATAATAGGATCATGACTACAGATTCTGTGGTCTATATTAACTGAGTTAAAAAATTTGGCCCTGTTTTAATTGGGAGATCTGAGAATTTATTGTAAGAGTTGGTTTTCTGATTAACTGCTGTAAATAATTTTCAGATAAGATTTTTAGAAAAGTGTCTCAAGAATTCTTGTCCCAACTACCCACTTCAATCACTTGAATATCCCAATCTATTGCTGCTAAACTGAAATCTCCTACTAAAATTTACTCGCAGTCTTCTCCAAGTTTTTTTCTAAAATATTGCATCACTACATCTGACTTGAAATTGAGAGCAGTGAGATTTTGGGGGAAAATTTAAGGGTATATCAAAAAGATAGGCAAAGGGAAATGGAGGTAGTGTATTTGTAGCAGTAGACAAGAAACTCAAATGCACCAAGATAGAAACTGATGCTGTCTGAGAGATTGTTTGGGCAAGACTCGGTATCAGAGATAAGATAAAATAATTGGATCCTTCTATTGCTCACCAGACTTATCTGCTGATGTAGCTGAAAACTTTAGAGAAAACCTCAGTTCAGTTGTACATAAGTTCCCCAATCATACTGCAAACATTGAAGAAGACTTTAATCATCCAACAATTAATTGGGAAAATTACGTTTTTGTTAGTGGTGGGTGTGATAAGACATCCTGTGAAACTTTACTAAATGCCTTCTCTGAGAACTACCTAGAACAGATAGTTAGGAACCCCACTAATGATGGAAATATTTTGGATCTAATGGCAACAAACAGACCTGACCTCTTTGTGGATATCCACATCGAAACTGGTATCAGTGACCATGACATGGTTGTGGCAATAATGATTACCAAAGTGGAGATGACAACTAGAACACGCAGAAAGATATATATGCTCAGTAAACTCAATTAAAAAAAAAAAAAAAAAATCAGCAGTGTCATATCTCGATTAGGAACTTTAATAGTTGACCATGCACTGGATAGATATGTATCTAGTAGAACAGTTCATAATAGGAGGGAACCTCCATGGTATACAGTCACTGTCTAAAGAAACAGAAACTATTGCATTATAGGTGTAAAACAAGGGCTATATATAGAGAGATGCTGAACGATGACAGTGGCTTTGAGAAACTGCTGAAATAGTTAAAACTTAACAAAGCTCCAGGTCTCATAGGGATCCATGTCAGATTCTACACTGAACTTGCAACTGAGTTAGCTTCTCTTCTAACTATAATCTGTCTTAGATCCCTCAAATAAAAAACCATGCCCAGTTCTTGGAAAAATGCACAGTTCACACTCGTCTACAAGATGGGTAGCAGAAGGGATCCACAAAACTACTATCCTATATTCTTGATATTGATTTCTTGTGGAATCTTAGAATATATTGTGAGCTCAAACATAATGGGGTATCTTGAACAGAATGACCTCCTCAATGCCAATCAGCATGGATTTCGAAAATACTGGCCATGTGAAACCCAACTCGCACTTTTCTCACATGACATACTGAAAGCTTTGGATCAAGACAACCAGATAGATGCAGTGTTCCTTTATTTCTGAAAAGCATTTGACTCAGTACCACACTTATACTTATTGTGAAAAGTATGACCATATGAGGTATCAAGTGAATTTTGTGACTGTACTGAGAACTTTTTGGTAGGGAGGACACAGCATGTGATCTTGGATGAGTCATTGTCAGATGTAAAAGTGAGTTTGTATGTGCCTCAGGGAAGTGTTTTGGGACTCTTGCTGTTCATGTTGTATATTAATGACCTTGCAGACAATATTAATAATAAAATCACACTTTTTGCAGATGATGGAGTTATCTATAATGAAGCAAGATTTCAACATGGTCCAGAGATTGGCTACTTGCTCTAAATGTTCATAAATGTAAAATTATGTACTTCACAAAACAAAAAAACAAAACACATAGTACCCAATACCAGTAATATCAATAAGTCACAGTTGGAATAGGCCAACTCATACAAATACCCTGGTGTTCTAAATGATTAATGGAAAATCTCATATAAAGATGTGAAACAAATACTAACAAAGAGATAGAGGGGCTGACCAGTACTTACCTCAGCTCAGTACAGTTGATAGATACACAAAACAGAACAGAAAATTTACATTCCTAGCTTTCGGAACTTTGTTCCTTCATCAGGCAGGAGAGAGGGGAAAAAAGGGAAAGTGGATTCAGTTACTCACAACCCAGGTTATGAAGCAACAGGGAAAGGTAAACGGGGAGGGTAGTAAGGATGGAGGCATGGTCGTCAGAGGGAAGCCAAAGATATTCTACTGTAAGTACTGTGCCAGCTTCAAACCAAAGAGGATGCAAACAGAAGTAAAGATAAACACAACTATGTAGGAAGAAAAGATGTGTGAATGGCTAAAGAGGAGAGGGAAAAAGGAGAAGACTGAAGAGTAAATGGGAGTGAGGTTGGTTAATGTAGGGGGATGGCGGGATGAAACGATGTGTTGGAGTGCAAGTTCCCATCTCCGCAGTTCCGAGGGACTGGTGTTGGGTGGGAGAAGCCAAATGGCACATACGGTGTAGCAGGTTCCTAAGTCCCTAGAATTATGCTGGGGGCATGCTCTGCTGCTGGATATTGGACATCTCCTAGGCGGACAGTTCGTCTGTGCCCGTTCATGTGCTCAGCCAGTTTAGTTGTCGTCATACCAATGTAAAAGGCTGTGCAGTGCAGGCATGTCAACTGATAAATGACGTGTGTTGTTTCACATGGGGCCCTGCCTTGAATTGTGTATGTTTTACCAGTAGCGGGGCTGGAGTAGGTGGTTGTGGGGGGATGCATGGGGCAGGTTTGGCAGCGGGGTCGGTTACAGGGGTAGGAACCGCTGGGTAGAGAAGGTGGTCTGGGAATATTGTAGGGTTTGACAAGGACGTTACGGAGGTTAGGGGGTCGATGAAAGGCAACTCTGGGTGGTGTGGGGAGAATATTGTCAAGGAATGATCTCATTTCAGGGCTTGACTTGAGAAAGTCATATCCCTGGTGGAGTAATTTGTTGATGTATTCGTGGCCAGGGTAATATTGGGTGACAAGGGGGATGCTTCTGTGTGGTCTGGGGGTAAGAACATTGTTGTTGGACGGGGAGGAATGTATTGCTCGGGAGATCTGTTTGTGGACAGGGTCTGCAGGATAGTTGCGGGAGAGGAAAGCACTGGTCAGGTTATTGGTGTAATTGTTGAGGGATTTGTCACTGGAGCAGATACGTTTGTTACGAATACCTAGGCTGTAGGAAAGGGAGCGTTTGATGTGGAATGGATGGCAGCTGTCAAAGTGAAGGTACTGTTGTTATGTTTGTGGGTTTGATGTGGACAGAGGTGTGGATGTGAGCTTCAACAAGATGAAGGTCAACATCCAGGAAGGTGGCTTGGGTTTTGGAGAAAGACCAGGTGAAATTCACATTCGAAAAGGAGTTGAGGTTATTGAGGAAATTAAGGAGTGTTTCTTCACCATGAGTCCAGACCACAAAGATGTCATCTATAAACCTATACCAGGCCAGGGGAAGAAGCTGTTGGGTCTTCAGGAAAGCCTCCTCCATGCGGCCCATGAAGAGGCTGGCATAGGACGGAGCCATCCTGGTTCCCATGGCTGTTCCCCTGATTTGTTTGTAGGTCTGGCCTTCAAAAGTGAAGTAATTATGGGTGAGGATGAAGTTGGTAAGTGTGATAAGGAACGAGGTTTTTGGAAGATCTTCGGGTGGGCATTGGGAGAGGTAGTGATCAAGGGCAGAGAGACCATGGGTATGTTTCAGTTTATTGGTAGAATACTGGGGAAACGGAATCAGTCTACAGCAGGGATAGCTTACAAATCACCTGTGCTACGTATTCTACAATATTTCTCATGGTGATATTGAATGTATACAGAGAAGGGCAGCATGAATGGTCATTGGTTTGTTTAATCTGTGGGAGAGTGTCACAGAGATAACGAAGGAAGCGAACTGGCAGGCTCATGAAGACAGATGTGAAATATCCCAAGAAAGTCTATTAATGAAGTTTCAAGACCTGGCTTTAAATGATTACTCTAGGGATATACTATAAGCCCCTATGGATTGCTCACATAAAGATCATGAGGATAAGAGTATAATAATTACGGCATGCACAGAAGCATTGAAACAATCATTTTTCTCACACTCCATATGTGAATGGGACAGGAAGAAACCCTAATAACTGGTACAATGCAATGTACCCTGTGCCATGCACCTTGTAATCTTACTCTCCCACATGTCACTAGTAGACAGCCTACTATGCACAATTCCACTGTGTAATGCAGTATGGTATTATATTCTGGGGAGACTTTACACATAGCCCAAACATTCTTCTCACTCAAAACAGAGCTATAAGAATAATGAATAAGGCAAAGCCGACTGATACCAGCAGACCTCTCTTCCAAAAGTTGCTCATCCTGTATATACTAGAACTATGCAAATTTGTAAAAAGTAATATCACAAAATTTAATAAAAATTTAAATGTCCATGACTATGGTACTAGACAGAAAATGAAACTCCATGTTAAAGAAATGTGCACCTCTGCCTTTAAAAACTCTCCCTTCAACAAAGGCATTAAAATATACAATAGCCCGCCATCAGAAATTAAAAAAAAACAACAGTAAGTCCCTGACTGTATTTAATAAAAAATTAAAATCATTCCTACTTGAAAATTGTTTCTACAGTGCAAGTGAATTTCTGCTCCACATGGGTGGAAAGAAACACAAAACAAAATGCAACAAAGAATTTTGTAAAGATTAAAACATTAATCCAAAAATCTTGCATCTATATCATCTGCTACTAAGCAAATTAAGTGCAGAAAGAATATCCAACCAGGTACTGTTGTGTATATGTGTGAGAAGAATGCAGCACTAAAACACAAATGTGTAACTGAGTATGTAATTTATGTGTTCATAACTTCTCAGAAAATACACTCCTGGAAATTGAAATAAGAACACCGTGAATTCATTGTCCCAGGAAGGGGAAACTTTATTGACACATTCCTGGGGTCAGATACATCACATGATCACACTGACAGAACCACAGGCACATAGACACAGCCAACAGAGCATGCACAATGTCACTAGTACAGTGTATATCCACCTTTCGCAGCAATGCAGGCTGCTATTCTCCCATGGAGACGATCGTAGAGGTGCTGGATGTAGTCCTGTGGAACGGCTTGCCATGCCATTTCCACCTGGCGCCTCAGTTGGACCAGCGTTCGTGCTGGACGTGCAGACCGCGTGAGACGACGCTTCATCCAGTCCCAAACATGCTCAATGGGGGACACATCCGGAGATCTTGCTGGCCAGGGTAGTTGACTTACACCTTCTAGAGCACGTTGGGTGGCACGGGATACATGCGGACGTGCATTGTCCTGTTGGAACAGCAAGTTCCCTTGCCGGTCTAGGAATGGTAGAACGATGGGTTCGATGACGGTTTGGATGTACCGTGCACTATTCAGTGTCCCCTCGACGATCACCAGTGGTGTACGGCCAGTGTAGGAGATCGCTCCCCACACCATGATGCCGGGTGTTGGCCCTGTGTGCCTCGGTCGTATGCAGTCCTGATTGTGGCGCTCACCTGCACGGCGCCAAACACGCATACGACCATCATTGGCACCAAGGCAGAAGCGACTCTCATCGCTGAAGACGACACGTCTCCATTCGTCCCTCCATTCACGCCTGTCGCGACACCACTGGAGGCGGGCTGCACGATGTTGGGGCGTGAGCGGAAGACGGCCTAACGGTGTGCGGGACCGTAGCCCAGCTTCATGGAGACGGTTGCGAATGGTCCTCGCCGATACCCCGGGAGCAACAGTGTCCCTAATTTGCTGGGAAGTGGCGGTGCGGTCCCCTACGGCACTGCATAGGATCCTACGGTCTTGGCGTGCATCCGTGCGTCGCTGCGGTCCGGTCCCAGGTCGACGGGCACGTGCACCTTCCGCCGACCACTGGCGACAACATCGATGTACTGTGGAGACCTCACGCCCCACGTGTTGAGCAATTCGGCGGTACGTCCACCCGGCCTCCTGCATGCCCACTATACGCCCTCGCTCAAAGTCCGTCAACTGCACATGCGGTTCACGTCCACGCTGTCGCGGCATGCTACCAGTGTTAAAGACTGCGATGGAGCTCCGTATGCCACGGCAAACTGGCTGACACTGACGGCGGCGGTGCACAAATGCTGCGCAGCTAGCGCCAACCGACGGCCAACACCGCGGTTCCTGGTGTGTCCGCTGTGCCGTGCGTGTGATCATTGCTTGTACAGCCCTCTCGCAGTGTCCGGAGCAAGTATGGTGGGTCTGACACACCGGTGTCAATGTGTTCTTTTTTCCATTTCCAGGAGTGTATGTATGTAAGCTCATGTTTGTGTAAGCTTTCAGCATATTACTTCATGCCAGCAAATTATCATAATGCCCAACATCAAATGTATGTATGTGCATCACATGTACAGTATTGATTCAGAGGACAATAAATAAATAATTAAATAAATAAATAGATATTCAGTCTCTTCATAAAAATTTATTCATTTCATAAGCTTTGAGAGGAGTAATATGTACAAATAACTTTTTTACTGATCTTCATTTTCTCATTGTTGGCTGCAGTTTGTCACATCTAGGGGTAGATTCTTGAGGCTGAAATTTTATAGATGACATAACTGATGAAGTAATTTCTGTTTCTATGACTTTTCTCATTCTTCTATGTCACACTGTCTTTACAGTATCCACCTTAAAACGGAAATTTACATTGTTATTGCTAAACATAAAAACACCTCCAATTCCATTAGAGGCATGCCCACTACTACTCACTTTCTGCAGTAGTAACAATATTCCAAAGAGTTTACAAACTTTCTTGACAAAAGAAGAATCTTCACCAAGTTGCATCATTATTTTATAAATGAATCCAGAAATTAATTTAATAATAAGCATTAGATTGTGTAATTAATAATAGGAAATTTAAGTGTGCCAGATATTTCATAATTTCTAATATTTCCAAAAGAAGAGCAATTTTAACTGTACATACAGAGTTAATACATACGACTGTAATAAATTAATTTCTTTTTATACATTTTAGCCTGAAATATAATGCATTCATATAAAAAATCATATGAAATTCTTTTAGTTAAACAGCTGAGATAATTTTAACCTATACAAGATTCGAAAATATTTTGGTATCAATTATTTCTATTAAAAAAAGGTATTGTCAGAGGAGGGTGTCCCATTACAAGAGCCCCCTCACAAAGTTTGGAAACAGTGTGCTTACAATATTTTGTGACAGACTACAAGGTTTGCCAAATGGTGTACAAAACGATGTCAAAAGTTAGATTGCCAATGTATAGAAGTATCTGATACATAACATATTACAGAAAAGATAAGTAAAATACGTACTATATGAGTCAGAATCTATACACATATCAGGATATGGTATTCAGATTTTCGGATCTGTGGAACATACTATCACAAGACAAATAATACAAAGTCAAAACTACAACATAACACCATTAAACTATAGAAATAATTACAGAGACAAGGTAAATTACTAGAATTACAAATTTTAAGTTTACATCCATACAATCAAACCTTCAAACTCTTTAAAGAGAAGAGAGAAATTTCAGAGCCCAAGTGTACGACAAGTGAGCTGACTCGAAAAACTCACGACAACGAGTACAGACCAAAAGAATACATTCAATCGTGAGTAGGAATCAATCAGCCACATAAACCATAGTATTTAAGGATGTGTTGATTCATAACAGGACAAAATGATGAAAAAATATTAGGGCCTCAGTTCAAGATGTGGGGGCCGACCCATGAATCGAAACCACACTGGGTACAAACCAGCAAAAAATGTTTTGAGACAACAAAATGAATAAAGCTCATAATCATATCAATAAGTTCAATTATATGCAAAGAGTAATTGTAAGAAGCATCTAGCCTCAATCAACAGTTGTACACTCTCATTGAGTATACAGCCGCGATGACCAGGGGTACCCAAAACAGAGTTAAGCATGAATCTGCCCACAACACAAATACCAGTCAGATACAATATGGCAATACTCAGGATAAATACAGGTAAACAGAGTCATAGTTAGCTTTGAATGATGACGTAATTGAGTAGCTTGAGGACCAAAATCAATGTATGAAAGCAGAGATGTATACATCTTGTTATATTGTCCATACTAGTAAATGTCTTCCACATTATTTGCTAATTGTCCATACAAACAAACCTACATATATAAAAGCCTAGAAGATTAATTTACAATTGATTAAAAAAGTACATACTGATTTAAAGTTACATAATGTATTGGAAAGTCAATCACCCTACTTGGAAAAACATACATTTATGCGGAATAACACTGCCTTTGGCAGTCTTTCCTAAATTTACAAATCTCAGTCACAACACTGATGTAGTTAACAGATGCTTGAGTACATTACCCAGCACCTATGATTTCCCGTAAGTTGACTGGTCCAGCAGGGTACAGCCATACAGCAGTGTGGAGAGTGGCTCTGCCCACATCTTAGTTTCCTCCTTAGAGTTCTCATCACAAGCTCCAATGGATAAATAATGTCCTGTCTAGTATTCACATCAAATCCTGAAACATTGTTCTGTGTACTAAATATGCTGTTCAATACCTTCTTCACACCACACAAGATATGCTCTCCCTACTCATTTTCCAACATCAATTATATAGGATTTATTTCAGGCACGATTAAAAGGTGTTCACATACGAAACATTAATAATCAGAGTTAAATGCAATAAAAAAATGAACTAACAAGTTGATACAAACAGATATACTAAGATACTATTCATAATATTTACAGTACAAATTATGAATGATGTCCCATTTCAAAATTGTAAAAGGACCTACTCATTTAGTCTCATGACATATATATACTTTACCTGTGTGATCAAAAGTATCCAGACATGTGGCTGAAAACAACTTAAAAGTTCATGGTGCCCTCCATCGGCAATGCTGTAATTCAATATGGTGTTGGCCCACCCTTAGCCTTGATGACAGATTCCACTCTCGCAGGCATACATTTGCTCAGGTGCTGGAAGGTTTCTTTGTGAATGGCAGCCTATTCCTCATGGAGTGCTGCACTGAGGAGAGGTATCAAAGTTTGTCGGTGAGGCCTGGCATGAAGTCGGTGTTCCTAACCATCCCAGGACTCTGTGCAGATCAGTCCATTACAGGGATTTTATTGTCATGTAACCACTCCACCACAGGCTGTGCATTATGAACAGGTGCCTGATCATGTTGAAAGATGCAATTGCCATCTCCAAATTGCTCTTTAGGAGTAGGAAGCAAGAAGGTGCTTAAAATGTCAATGTAGGCCTGTGCTGTGATAGTGCCATGCAAAACAACAAGGGATGCAAGCCCCCTCCAAGAAAAACATGACCAAACCATAACACCACCGCCTCCGAATTTTACTGTTGGCACTACACACGCTGGCAGATGATGTTCACCGGGCATTTGCCATACCCACAGCCTGCCATCAGATTGCCACATCAAGTACCATGATTCGTCACTCCACACAATGTTTTTCCACACACCTTACACCAAGTGAGGCGTAGTTTGGCATTTACCTCCATGATGTGTGGCTTATGAGCAGCCACTCAACAATGAAATCCAAGTTTTCTCACCTCCTGCTTAATTGTCATAGTACTTAGCAGTGGATCCTGATGCAGTTTGGAATTCCTGTGTGATGGTCTGGATAAATGTCTGCCTATTACATATTATGACCCCTTCCAACTGTTGGCTGTCTCTGTCAGTCAACAGATGAGGTCGGCCTGTACACTTTTGTGCTGTACGTGTCCCTTCACATTTCCATTTCACTATCACATTGAAAACAGTGGACCTAGGGATGTTTAGGAATGTGAAAATCTCTTGTACAGACGTATGACACAAGTGACACCCGATCACCTGACCACGTACGAAGTCCGTGAGCTCTGCAAGTTCTGCTCTCTCATGATGTCTAATGACTACTGAGGTTGCTGATATGGAGTACCTGGCAGTAGGTGGCAGCACAATGCACCTAGTATGAAAAATATATGTTTTTGGGGGTGCTCGGATACGTTTGGTCACACAGTGTATCAAATTCTAAAGCACAAATCTACTACAGAATGTAATTATATAGTGTATAATAGATTTTAACTCACAAGGGGAGGCCGCCAATTGTGAAATTCAGATCCGATTCATACTGCGCATAATAAAAGCTCATGGCCAGAGGTGTAATGTGGCAAAGCACCAAGAGGCACTTCTCAGCCGTTGTCGAGAAAATCGACAGTTAAAAGAAACCGTTGCGGTGAAATACTCTCTACGATTTATAATTTTATACAGCGTCGTGGCGCAGCGGTAAGCGCTCGGGTTCGTAATCCGAAGGTCGCCGGATCGAATCTCGCGCCATGCAACATTTTTTTGTGTAAAAACTATTAATGAATTGCTTATGCATGTTGGTGAAGGTGGATCGCTCTCCAATTGTACCGCCTCCATTTTTCCGTTTGTTTAACATGGTGTACCAAAGCTCTCACGTCCGCGCTGATTTTCGACGGTGTTATAAGTTGCGCTAGGGACCGCATCTACCTTCTTTCGAAGTTAGCAGGCAACTACGCTGTTATGCGGCGGCTCGTTTCGGCCCATTCAACATCTGTCCTTCAAGTGTAACGAGCGAGTAACGGAGTTTATATTTCATACCTGCCACAGCAAATTTTTGCTCGTGGGGTTTCTATTCCAATTCGAACGTTTGACTTACGCTATACGTATTCATTTCGGAATATCGTTTCTAAGTCTTCCGTTAACTATACGTGGTTAACATTATGAAGACAATTAATAACATTTCTGAAATACAACTTTGTTTGCGGAAAACATAATGATGTTCGAAGTCGCCAGTTTTTCCACGGCAAACGACTTTCAACAACGTACTATATTCATAATTGTTGCCCGCCGGGAATCGGGAATATTATGTGTGTGTGTGTGTGTGTGTGTGTGTGTGTGTGTGTGTGTGTGTGTGTGTGTGTGTGTGTTTGCATGGTGCGAGATTCGATCCGGCGACCTTCGGATTACGAACCCGGGCGCTTACCGCTGTGCCACGACGCTGTAGATAATTATTAATCGTTGAAAGTATTTCACTGCAACGGTTTATTTTAACTGTCGATTTTCTCGACAACGGCTGAGAAGTGCATCTTGGTGCTTTGCCACATTACACCTCTGGCCATGAGCTTTTATTATGCGCAGTATGAACTGAATGTGAATTTCACAATTGGCGGCCTCCCCTTGTCAGTCAATAGATAAGACAGACCTTTAAAAATCACATCATCTTACATACTAAATTCATGAGAATGGAAAAAGAACAAACAAAAATTAGATACCTATGGATCATGTATATATGCTTTCAGTTCAGTGACATTGTGTAATCCAAACAACTTCTTAGATTTAGGATACACAAGCCTGTATGCATTAACAAGCGGAGTTTCAAGAATTTCAAGTGGTCCAACATAAATATCGTAACATCTCTTTATCTGAGATAGCAACACTTTAGGTTTCTCACTGGCTTTCACTAACATGAGATCTACCTGAAACCTAGAAAATCTGCCTTTACCATCACGTCTCTGCTTCCTCCTATCCCCCTTTTTCTCATCATCTCCCTAACACATTCTTCCCTCTTTTGTGGTGACATAATTTTACATGGTAGAAACTCAACATTTTCAGAAATGAGGTTACCTGGTCTGTGATTAAACATTATTTCAAACGGAGAAAAACCTGTTGAAGAATGCTGCAAGCTGTTCATAATATCCTTAAAATCACTGAAATAATCCACCCAACTGGCATGATTCTTACTGCAATAAGTTATAAACAGTCTTCCAATCTCTATGATATATCTTCCTGCAGGGTTACTCAAAGGATGGTACACCAAAGTTTGAATATGCCTTATTTTTGTGTGACCAGCAAAATCTTTCCAAGCTTGTAATGTAAACTGAGAACCATTATCAGATAAAATTGTTTTAGGAATACCCACCTGACTAAAATATGTGCTTTCAAACTTACAGATGATTCCCTTACTGGTAGCTTTCTTAAGAGGAAACAGCTTTATGAACTTCGAAAATATGAGGTGTGACTGGAAAGTTTTAAGAATGGATCCACTATTGCTTACTGGTTTGGCAGGCAGGTACACAGAGGGTGTGGAGTGAGTCATTGCCTTGTCCTTGAACGCTCTCTGACAGGAAACTGCATTTCCTTTATTTGGTGTATTGCGGCAGCTGGATGAGTGCGGGTCTGTTAGGGCTTGTTGCCGGATTCTGTCTGCATGAAAATGTACATATAAATAGAGCAACGAGTTTGTATGAAATGTTGTTTTAAAATGGGGAAATCATCTTCTGAGACTTACGAACTATAAAAACAGCTTTTGGAGATAATTGTATGTGCCAGTCAAATGTTTTTGTCTGGTTCAATAGATTTAAAAATGGCTGCGAATCATTTGGAGATGAACCACAGTCCGGCCGTCCTTCCACCTCAAAAACGAAAGAAAATGTTGTGAAACTTCATGACTTAGTGCGATCTGATCATAGACTTACAATTAGGGAGATGGCTGATGAACTTAATTTAAGTTCCTATGCAGTTCAGTCAATTTTAACTGAAGATCTGAACATGCGTCGAGTGGCCACAAAATACATTCCAAAAGTGTTGTCATGTGACCAGAGACAATACAGACTTGAAGTGTGCCAAGAACTGGTTAATTGGACTAAAAGTGACCCAGATTTGTTAAATAGGGTATTTACTGGTGACAAATCATGGGTATATGAATATGTTCCTGAAACCAAAGTGTACTATTCACAGTGGAAGACTCCAGGTTCTCCATGACCAAAAAAAGCATGGCAAAGTTGGTCGAAAGTGATGATAATGTTGGTGATTTTTTTTTTTTTTTCCCAATTCTACCGGTATTGTGCATCATGAATACTACAAACGTGTCCTTCAGCATTTGTGCAAAAAGGTGCAGAAGAAAAGGCCTGCACTGTGGAAAGACAAGTGTTAGGTGCTTCACCATGACGATGCTCCAGCTCATCGTGCCTTTTCAATCATTGATTTTTTGACCAAATTCAAAATTCCTATGCTTCCACAACCACCATATGCCCCTGCGGACTTCTGCCTGTTTCCTCAACTGAAATTTTCACTGAAAGGGAAGCGGTTTCACTCAATGGAAGACATCCAGGCAAATACGGATAGCGTCCTTAACACACTTCAGGAAAAAAATTCCCAGGAATGTTTACAAAACTGGAAACACTGTAAGAGTTGGTTTGTTCAGTCAGAAGGGGACTATTTTGAAGGAGATGCATCGCAGTAGCATGTACGTACCATCAATGTACAATTAGAAGCCCATTCTTAAAACTTTCCGATCACAGCTCATACATCAACCACCACAAAAACATAAAAAAATCCATTATTTGTCTTAGGCGGCTAATGGCCATCAGATCACCGAAGTTAAGTGTTGTCGGGCTGGGCTAGCACTAGATGGGTGACCATCCGGTCTGCCAAGTGCTGTTGGCAAACAGGATGTAGTCAGCCTTTGTGAGGCAAACTGAAGAGATACTTAATTGAGAAGTAGTGGCTCCAGTCTCGTTAACTGACATATGGCTGGAAGGGCGGTGTGGTGGCCACATGCCCCTCTATATGTGACACCTGTGGGCTGAGGATGACACGGTGGCTGGTTGGTACCATTGGGCCTTCCGAAGTCTTTGTCGGACAGAGTTTAGATTTTAGACCTACGCAAGAGTCCATAAATATCCACAGACATGAGATGTAGGTTACTATTAGGCAGTATGTTTTACATTTGGCCTCTACTTGTTTGGTTACTTACCTTCACTCTTTGACATCTGTCACAGCTGGCAATCTTCTTCTTGACTCTCCTACCTATGTTATAAAAATAGATGTTTTCCTGAATCTTTTGTGTGCTTTTGGTTGATCCACAATGACCAAAACTCTCGTGTGTAAGTAATTAAAGTAGCAATACACTGTTCTGGCCAACATAGTTTCCAATCCTCTGAGACAGTCTTATGTCTCCTGAATAAAATACCCTTGTGTACCTTATAGTATTGTTCTGTCTTTTCACTTCCTTTCTTAACCAACATGCTCTTAACCAATTTCAAATTTCGATCATGATTTTGATACCTACAGATGTCTCTGCAAATTTTCAAGACCTCTTTTTCCTCTCTCCTTTTCCAAAATTGTTAGATGATTTACTCCCTAAAGGTAGCCTAGACAAAGCATCAGCAACTACATAGTCTGTGCCCATAATGTATCTGATTTCATAATTGAACTGCTGTAAAACCAAAGCCCAATGAGTAATCCTGTTACAGTTCAGCTTACACACCTGTAAGATAACATAATGCTTTGTGATCAGTATAGATGACGACTTTGTTACCTAGAAAATAATTTTTGAATTTGTTGAACATCCAATATACAGCCAAAAGTTCTTTCTCAGTTTCAGTGTATGTCTTTTCATGTGTATGTAATATTCTACTAGGAACTGCAAGAGATCTATGTTCAATAACACCATCAACTTCAACCTCCTGAAATAAATGAGCACCCAAACCAACGTCACTACTGTCTGTCATAATACAAAAGGGAAGAGAGAAATCTGATCTGAACAATATCTAACTTTGATCTGAACAATATCTAACTTTGACACAACTGTCCTTTGATCTCACCAAAAACATTCAGACACTCCTGATTCCAATCCCAAATGGTATTCTTCTTGAAAAGTTCACACAAGCATGGAGCATTCAAAGTTTGACTACTACAAATATTTCTATAAAAACCATTTAACCCAACAAATTATTTTCGCTGTTTTCTGTTGCAAAGAGTAGGAAAATTAGCAATAGCATCAAGTTTCTCTTTATCAGGTGCAATTCCTTTTTCAGATATAACATGTCCTAAAAATTTAACTTCTTCCATACCAAATGTACACTTACCTATTTTCAAAGTCTTACCTCCTGATCCTAATTTTGAAAACACATCTCTTAACAAATCCAAACGTTGCTCCCAAGTCTTTTCTGTAACCAGAATGTCATCAACATACACAATTAATATGGAACTCACTTCAATTCTCAAGACAGAATCCAGAGCTCTTATGAATTCAGCCCAAATGGCACCACACAGTATTGAAAAACACTTACCTCCACACAAAAATGCTGTATACTTTCTAGAATAAATTTAAAGTGGGATCTGGTGAAATCCACAGGTCGAGACTAAACTATTCATGTATTTTACATAATCAAATTTTTGTAACAGCTCGTCCATGCTCAAGGGATGGTCATTCTCTCTGATAAGAAATTTATTAAGATGTCTAGAGTAAAAAACAATTCTCACTCCACCATTTCTCTTACTTACCACAACTAAAGGATTATTGTAAGCACTCCTATTTCTCTCAATTACCCCCCCCCCCCTTTTTTCCATTTTCTGAATTTCTTTCTCTGCATCTTTCCTTTTTGAAAATGGTATATTATATGGCTTGAGAAAGAAAGGTTGATGATTTCTAAGGTAAAGTATGCACCAACAGCCTTTAACTTTCCCTGGTTTTTCACCAAACACATTTCTAAACACCAATAACAAATTCTTAAGTTGTTCCTTTTGTAGGTCATTAAGAGTCGTAGCTTCCCATACTTTAGAATCTACTACATTTCAAAATCCTAATCCTCAGTCTCATCAAAATCTATATAATGAAACAACTGGTACTCACCTTGGTTCACAATATTTTGCAAATAGTTAAAACTTTTCCAACAGTTTAAAATACAGAAATTAGTTTTCATGTAAGTATTACTTTTAGGCTCCAAAATAAAAAATTCTTCAGCATTCCATCCAAAACAAGCCCCAACTTAGGCTATCCAATCCAAACCATGAATTATGTTTTCTTCCAGACTAGGGATCACTAAGCACCCATGTTCAGAGGTTTTGCCTTCTATACTAAAAGTTAAAAGTAACTGAGATTTACCAATTTGCTTTGCTTATCTGCAGCTCCTCTTATCTTTACACCTACAATGGGCATTTCCACAAAATTCTTACTATAATGGATTTTGTCTCTAAATTGTTCAGATAAACCTCAAATTGGGCTACCTGTAGCAATCAAACAGTTTCCTTCCCACTGATCAATCTTAATGTAAGGACACCCCAAATCTGAATCATCATCTCTGTTAGTAGACACTTCATGTAAAAGTTAATGAATTTGAAAGCAATATTTCATCTGCAGATTCTAAAAATAACCCCAAAAAATTTTGGTTGTACGTAAAATCTATGAATGCTACAAATAATTCAATACCTTCTCTTGCTGACAGTAGGGGTAATGTAACTGATGATGATAAACAGAAGGCTGAAATTCTAAACCTAGCTTTCAAAAACTCATTTACATTAGAGGACTGCAGCACCATTCCCACTTTCAATGATCGAACAAACAAAAGGATGGCTGACATAGTGTTTAGTGTATCTGGGATTGTAAAACAGTTAAGATCCTTAGACGCCAGAAAGGCATCTGGCGCAGATGGTATCCCCGTAAGATTTTATGTTGACTATGCTACAAATATAGCACCATTCTTATCCGTCATCTATCAGAGATCATTGGAATGGCAGAAAGTTCCATGACACTGGAAGAAGGCCCAGGTCATTGCAATCTATAAAAAGGGTAGAAAATCGGATGCACATATTTACCGGCCAATTTCACTGACATCGATTTGTTGTAGAATCATGGACATTTTGCATTCAGACATTATGACCTTCCTAGACTCTGAGAAGCTCATCTGCAGAAACCAGCATGGTTTTAGGAAACAGTGGTCATGCGAGACACAGCTGGCCCTCTTTGTGCCTGATATACAACAGGCTCTAGATACCGGCTCCCAGGCTGATGCCATATTTCTCGACTTTCGAAAGACGTTCGACTCAGTTCCACACTGCCGCTTCCCCCAAAAAGTGCGCGCTTACGGTCTATCCAATGACATATGCGGTTGGATAGAAAGTTTTCTAACACACAGGGAGCAGTATGTCTTCCTGAACGGGGTGACTTCAACAGAAACAAGTGTAACTTCAGGTGTGCCCCAGGTCAGCGTAATAGGTTCAAAAAATGGCTCTGAGCACTATGGGACTTAACATCTATGGTCATCAGTCCCAGCGTAATAGGTCCACTGCTTTTTTACGATTTACACAAACGATCTGGTTGATGGTATTGACAGCGGCATATGACAGTTTGCCGATGATGCTGTAGTCTACAGGAAAGCAGTATCACACGAAAGCTGTGAAGAAATCAATGATTTGCAGAAAATAAATGTGTGGTGTAATGACTGGCAGTTATCTCTCAATATTAGTAAGTGTACCTACTGCATATAACAAGGCGAAAATCCCCATTAATGTTGTTGTTGTTGTTGTTGTTGTTGTGGTCTTCAGTCCTGAGACTGGTTTGATGCAGCTCTCCATGCTACTCTATCCTGTGCAAGCTCCTTCATCTCCCAGTACCTACTGCAACCTACATCCTTCTGAATCTGCTTAGTGTATTCATCTCTTGGTCTCCCTCTACGATTTTTACCCTCCACGGTGCCCTCCAATGCTAAATTTGTGATCCCTTGATGCCTCAAAACATGTCCTACCAACCGATCCCTTCTTCTAGTCAAGTTGTGCCACAAACTTCTCTTCTCCCCAATTCTATTCAATACCTCCTCATTAGTTACGTGATCTACCCACCTTATCTTCAGCATTCTTCTGTAGCACCACATTCCGAAAGCTTCTATTCTCTTCTTGTCCAAACTAGTTATCGTCCATGTTTCACTTCCATACATGGCTACACTCCATACAAATACTTTCAGAAACGACTTCCTGACGCTTAAATCTATACTCGATGTTAACAAATTTCTCTTCTTCAGAAACGCTTTCCTTCCCATTGCCAGTCTACATTTTATATCCTCTCTACTTCGACCATCATCGGTTATTTTGCTCCCTAAATAGCAAAACTCCTTTACTACTTTAAGTGTCTCATTTCCTAATCTAAATCCCTCAGCATCACCTGATTTAGTTTGACTACATTCCATTATCCTCGTTTTGCTTTTGTTGATGTTCATCTTATATCCTCCTTTCAAGACACTGTCCACTCCGTTCAACTCCTCTTCCAAGTCCTTTGCTGTCTCTGACAGAATTACAATGTCATTGGCGAACCTCAAAGTTTTTACTTCTTCTCCATGAATTTTAATACCTACTCCGAATTTTTCTTTTGTTTCCTTTACTGCTTGCTCAATATACAAATTGAATAACATCGGGGAGAGGCTACAACCCTGTCTCACTCCTTTCCCAACCACTGCTTCCCTTTCATGCCCCTCGACTCTTATAACTGCCATCTGGTTTCTGTACAAATTGTAAATAGACTTACGTTCCCTGTATTTTACCCCTGCCACCTTCAGAATTTGAAAGAGAGTATTCCAGTTAACATTGTCAAAAGCTTTCTCTAAGTCTACAAATGCTAGAAACGTAGGTTTGCCTTTTCTTAATCTTTCTTCTAAGATAAGTCGTAAGGTTAGGATTGCCTCACGTGTTCCAACATTTCTACGGAATCCAAACTGATCTTCCCCGAGGTCCGCTTCTACCAGTTTTTCCCTTCGTCTGTAAAGAATTCGCGTTAGTATTTTGCAGCTGTGACTTATTAAACTGATAGTTCGGTAATTTTCACATCTGTCAACACCTGCTTTCTTTGGGATTGGAATTATTATATTCTTCTTGAAGTCTGAGGGTATTTCGCCTGTCTCATACATCTTCCTCACCAGATGGTAGAGTTTTGTCATGAATGGCTCTCCCAAGGCCATCAGTAGTTCTAATGGAATGTTGTCTACTCCCGGGGCCTTGTTTCGACTCAGGTCTTTCAGTGCTCTGTCAAACTCTTCACGCAGTATCTTATCTCCCATTTCGTCTTCATCTACATCCTCTTCCATTTCCATAATATTGTCCTCAAGTACATTGCCCTTGTATAAACCCTCTATATACTCCTTCCACCTTTCTGCCTTCCCTTCTTTGCTTAGAACTGGGTTGCCATCTGAGCTCTTGATATTCATACAAGTGGTTCTCTTCTCTCCAAAGGTCTCTTTAATTTTCCTGTAGGCAGTATCTATCTTACCCCTAGTGAGATAAGCCTCTACATCCTTACATTTGTCCTCTAGCCATCCCTGCTTATCCATTTTGCACTTCCTGTCGATCTCATTTTTGAGACGTTTGTATTCCTTTTTGCCTGCCTCATTTACTGCATTTTTATATTTTCTCCTTTCATCAATTAAATTCAATATTTCTTCTGTTACCCAAGGATTTCTATTAGCCCTCGTCTTTTTACCTACTTGATTGTCTGCTGCCTTCACTACTTCATCCCTCAGAGCTACCCATTCTTCTTCTACTGTATTTCTTTCCCCCATTCCTGTCAATTGTTCCCTTATGCTCTCCCTGAAACTCTCTACAACCTCTGGTTCTTTCAGTTTATCCAGGTCCCATCTCCTTAAATTCCCATCTTTTTGCAGTTTCTTCAGTTTCAATCTGCAGATCATAACCAATAGATTGTGGTCAGAATCCACATCTGCCCCTGGAAATGTCTTACAATTTAAAACCTGGTTCCTAAATCTCTGTCTTACCAATATATAATCTATCTGATACCTTTTAGTATCTCCAGGATTCTTCCAGGTATACAACCTTTTTATGATTCTTGAACCAAGTGTTAGCTATGATTATGTTATGCTCTGTGCAAAATTCTACAAGGCGGCTTCCTCTTTGATTCCTTCCCCCCAATCCATATTCACCTACTATGTTTCCTTCTCTCCCTTTTCCTACTGATGAATTCCAGTCACCCATGACTATTAAATTTTCATCTCCCTTCACTACCTGAATAATTTCTTTTATCTCATCATACATTTCATCTATTTCTTCATCATCTGCAGAGCTAGTTGGCATATAAACTTGTACTACTGTAGTAGGCATGGGCTTTGTGTCTATCTTGGCCACAATAATGCGTTCACTATGCTGTTTGTAGTAGCTAACCCGCACTCCTATTTTTTTATTCATTATTAAACCTACTCCTGCATTACCCCTATTTGATTTTGTATTTATAACCCTGTAATCTCCTGACCAAAAGTCTTGTTCCTCCTGCCACCGAACTTCACTAATTCCCACTATGTCTAACTTTAACCTATCCATTTCCCTTTTTAAATTTTCTAACCTACCTGCCCGATTAAGGGATCTGACATTCCACGCTCCGATCCGTAGAACGCCAGTTTTCTTTCTCCTGATAACGACATTCTCTTGAGTAGCCCCCGCCCAGAGATCCGAATGGGGGACTATTTTACCTCCGGAATATTTTACCCAAGAGGACGCCATCATCATTTTACCATACATAAAGCTGCATGCCCTCGGGAAAAATTATGGCTGTAGTTTCCCCTTGCTTTCAGCCGTTCGCAGTACCAGCACAGCAAGGCTGTTTTGGTTAGTGTTACAAAGCTAGATCAGTCAATCATCCAGACTGTTGCCCCTGCAACTACTGAAAAGGCTGCTGCCCCTCTTCAGGAACCACATGTTTGTCTGGCCTCTCAACAGATACCCCTCCGTTGTGGTTGCACCTACGGTATGGCCATCTGTATCACTGAGGCACGCAAGCCTCCCCACCAGCGGCAAGGTCCATGGTTCATGGGTACGAGTACAAAATAAATGCCCAGTCTTTGTAAGCGGTAACATCCGTCAAGTATCTGGGTGGGACTATTCGAAATGATCTCAAATGGAATCATCAGATTACACAAGTAACGGGTAAGGTGAACTCTAGATTGCGGTTTATTGGTAGAATCCTGAAGCGATGCAGCCCTTCAACAAAGGAAATAACTTACAATATGTTAGTTCGTCCAGTCTTAGAGTATTGTTCATCTGCATGGGAAACTTACCAGTTGGGTCTGATTCAAGAGATTGAGAAGGTCCAAAGAAGAGCGGCAAAATTCATGACTGATACAGTCGTGCTCAAAAGTATCCGAACGACCTGAATTGCATTTCGCCTGATTCGAATGTAACCCACATAGCGCAGCTGTCTAGCAGGTCCTCTAATCACCCCTCGGTACAGTCATTTGACTATTGAAAATGGTTCCAACAAGTCACCACTAGAAAACACTGCTCTGTATCGCAATAACTCAAGATGTAAAGTAATACAAAGGTATTACAAATATCAGGGAACATCTTATCACAGATAAGACAGTTCTTCAGGCTTGTAAGTTCACATTTATTACAATAAATGACATACATGAAATGTTACCACTCTCATTATTAGGGGAGAGTGGAGGAAATACACGCACCTAAGGAAAAATCGATGTGAATCATTCGTTACGTCATTAAAACCTATGAAAATAAATACATACCATACAATGGACATTTCTCCACATATTCCAATCATCTGTATACAGTTATAAACAGTACCTTCATTTTGAACATTAAAATAAAAGAAAGTGCAAATGCGTGGTATTCCCCACCCCTGAGGGTAATTACACGCAAAGTACTGGGTAATATCACGTAAAACAAACAAACCATAAAAGTGTAAAATACTTGCTATTTTTATTTGCTTATTAGTTACTACAAAGAGTGAACAGTATAAGAATGAAATAATGTGGTTCTACAAACATCTCTTATAATTTTCGTTTTTTACATTTTTATTGATGTGAAAAGAGTTCATTTTCTCGTACAGCAAAGATCGCACTTGTAACCTTTTGGAATGTTCCAGCCACTACATCCTTCATGACTCCATCTGCTACAAGAAATACATCAGTACCATAGTTCTCCATCATTCCCAAACTCTCCACAAACTAAACAGACATCTTCTGAAATCGCCAATGGATCAATATCATCCATTTCATCGTCATCACAAATGTTCTGCAAGTCCAGATTTAGGTCAACCTGGCTGCTACTTTCACTTTCTTGGTGGTGTTTCTTTTTATATAATGTCTGTTTCTTTTTAGAGACTTTTTTAAGTTGCAGATTTCTGCACTTATCTGCTTTATCCTTAAGATTTCTTTTCTTGTTTCCTTCAGCTTTCTTTTTCATGGCTTCTTTTTGTTTCTTTATTGATAACTCTGTTAGCAGTTTATTCTTCTCTGGAGTTGCTGTAAGGATCACTGACTTTCCCCTAGGCTTTCTCTTGGCTCCTTTTGGGGATATGTGGCTTGTTTGTAGGTGCAACCAATTCATTTCCATTTGTTGCATTCGGAACCTCTTCAAGGACAACATCTCTGAAGATCTCACATTGTTGTATGTCATCATGCTGAAATTTGTTCGGATTGAAAGGGCAAATCCCACATGCCTTAAACCCTGACTGCCCTTTGTCCATGGTAGCGACCTTAATATATGCCTTATTAAAATGTACTGCTAACTCATATGGTGTAAGTTTTTGATACACCTGTGACTTCATATACATGTCACATTCACGGCTGAAGGCTGATTTCAAAGAAGAAAAGAATGTAACATTTAGTGGTTGAAGCTTGTGAGAAGTGTGTGGAGGTATGGTTATCATGACAATAGAATGTTTTTTACAAAATTCAAAAATATCAAGTGAAATGTGGCTGCTGTGATTATCTAAAATCAGCAGCACAGGGTCATCAATAGTTGATTTTACATTGTTCTGAAAATGTTGGATCCATTCGAAAAAATGACTCATTGGACCAGCTATTGATGGAACAACCATATATTGCTCCAACTGGTCCACCTTTACTTAAGAGATTTGACATCCTCTTCCTGGGGAAGATAAACATAGGGGGGATGTAGGAACCAGCAGCACTGAAACAATATTTCACAGTCACATTTTTCCCCCTTTCCCACGACGTGCCCCCACGTATTTGGTTAACACATTTAGGAGCCAAAATTCTCTCAGGCTTTTGTACAGTATTTATGCCCGTTTCATCGACGTTGAACTCTCGCCCCTCTTTAAATTTATATTTTTCAAAGACATTTTCTAAATTTAAAAAAAAGAAAGTATTAACCTCTTCTTCATTAAATGCATGTATTCTGTTAATGCTAGTTGCTTCAGGGTTTCTCATGCTAATACTTGGGTTTCTTTTTAAAAATAGAGCTAGCCAATCCTTTCCAGCTAACCTAGATGACTTATCAAAATTGTTTGCAATGTTGTTAGCCTCTACATACTCAAATGCAATCTTTCGCAGCTACATGCATGTAATATCATAGAACTGCTTGGCCATTGTAATAACATGATCCCTAATCTCATTTTCCTGTTCTGTCGAAAATGTTGGGTTTCTTCCAAGTTTTGGACCCTCCGTATTTTTAACCTTCATTCTCGTTCAGAGTAGCTTCATGAATCCCGAAAGCTCTCGATACTTCTTATTTTTCTTCGAGATTTGATGGCATCAAGAGCCTTACAACGTTCCTCTTGCGTCCATTTTTGCCTTCTGGGGTTTTTCTTTTTTTTTTTTTTTTTATAATATCTACCCATCTGAAATTTAAAAAAAAACCTCGTTAGTATTGAAAATATAACCCGCAAGGGGGAATACCACGCACTTCAACAGCTGCGTGGCATTACCCCACCGTAAGTTCGATGACTAACCTAATCATAGCTCGGCACCTAATTCAAATAGCGGGACAAATCTACAATTAAATTAAAGGTTTCATCTAGGGTTAGTAGTTGATACGCATAAATTACATTAAAGCAACTTATAGTAGCACTTACCTTGGAAAATACAGCTGACCAAAATTACATGAGACACGCCGAAAATAAACAATACTTCACGGCTCCAACAATGCCACTGGAACATGGCTGGCATAAGCTGCGTAGTAGTTGTTACTCCTGCAGCACCAACTGGGAACAGCTTGCGCCATTCAAACTGCATAAATCAGCCTGCGTGGGATTACCCACATGCGTGTAATTCCCCCACCTTCCCCTACGTTAGATAGATAATTCACGTAGTAAGTTCGTCGTATTCATGATTTCCTCTTCAAAATAACATACCGTACTTATTATTTAACACAAAATGACATTAAAAATTTAAGTTATTCACGAGCAGCTAGTTGAGAATATGTATGAACTTCAAATGACACGACGAACCGTCTCGTTCTGCATATGGACTCAAACCCAGGTCATGTAGACTAAGCAAAGACTTCGTGACTGACGGAAACTAACAGTCATTCCTGACTAGGCATACAGAGAGTGACATACCTCGATTTTAGACAGTATCAGTTAGCAAATATCTAGTTTAAATTACATAACGCAAACATTGTTAACGGTCGCGAATTCTTACCCAGCATCTATTGTCCTTGTTAACGAACTACGAGAGATGTAAAATATTGCTTCTTCACAAGTAACTTACTTGAAATGCCGTGAGGTAAAGCTTTGTGTTGGACAGGGATTCGAACCCAGAACCTAATTGGATTGTCATTGAAGCACAATCAACTGTGACATATTGGATTTTGGGTCGGCAGTAGCTACATGTTTTAACTGAAATGACGAGACGAAGCATTCATTTTTTCTTTCCCAGGACTCCAACCTGGCACCTATCACTGTTATATTCTAGAGAAAACGAACGTTAAATATGGGTTTGTTACACCAGCAGCGACATGTGAGCATGTTTGAACTAGAAATAATATGACGAAGTTCAGTGCTGACTAGGAATCGAGTCCCACACATATCGTTGTTGACTGCACACTAAGAGTCAGCTACCGAATTTTTTTCCACCAACAGCTCGGAATAACATCCTTGAATTTAGAATGATTTCGCAAACAGTTCTTTGTCTCACTGGGACTCAAAAACATCAGATACCGTTAGTGTTGACAATGAATGAAATTACATTAAAAACCAAAATTATTACCCACCAGCAGATAGGTGTTCTCATGCTAGAGCTTGATAATACATAATGAAAGCTTTAGTGCCGGGCCAGGATTCGAACCCTTTCAAGCGCAATATGTGGAGATGTTGAGGAATCTGCAGTTTGGAACAAACAACAAATTGCAGTCGAGCTGTATTGTCACGAAGGGATCAAATTCCGCGTTAAGGGCGGTCTGAGTTGCATTCCCAGATCAGAACCAATTTTATCGACATACAGAAGCTCAGATAAAAGATGGAATAAGTGTCCTGTGACCCTACATTGCGTTTGATTCATCACTAGAAATAAATAACTAGCATAAGAAAGGTTATAGCTGATAGTTTCTACGTGACGTGACTCCTGACTTGATAGTGGTTCAACCTAACGTCTACTTGGTAGAGAAGGAATATCATGTTTAACGTGAATGTCAGACCACAATGTCATTATACCTTCTGCACTTGGCGTAGCCAGAAGAAAACAGAATCTGTCTCTCCTTACCAAAAATCATTAGCAGAAGTTGGAATCGAACCCAGACCATAAGTATATGAACCTAGCATCAATCCAAGATACCACCAAATTCTGTGCTCTATCACTCATTATTCTATCATAACATTGTTGCGCCACACGGGATGAGAATTCTGACACACATACTCCCTGTAGTGGTTTGCAGCATGTTCAGTACATTCATTTACTTGGTTGACCGAATCACCATGAACTAGCTGCCTCGGCTACCCAGAACATACATTCGACTCTTCTGTAATCACCGAAATAAAATCACGTAACTGACACCTACACAGAACTGCCAACAGTGTAGGATGGAGAAATTTAAACAGGTAGTGTTCTTTTCAACTTGAGCTACTCTATTGCGCTATCTGTTTGTTAAAAACGTCGTGCAGTGCAAAAGAAAAGCTGCAGCTGTCTGTCTCTCAGAAGTCTAGATCCCGCCACATGCATTATCTCACAGCACCGTGCAATGCGCAAGTTCTGGAGGAATTGTTGAGTTCTGGAGGTGTTGTAGCTATGTGCCAGCTAGTAGCGTAACGGTAAGCGTCGCGCACTGTTGATAAGACGTCGCGCGTTTGGGTACATTCACTGCTACATTTTTTAAAACGCCATACTGCTATCGATCTAATGGAACTTTGAACATAATTTCCTTCACTTCCCTTCGCATGTGGAAAAAGGGCTAACTTCTGCGACATTTTGTTCTTTTCAGGTTTAATAGATGGCCAGGCTGCAGATGCATCTCGAAACTTTTGTATTATGTATGGGGAGAGCGCATCGTGCCAAAATACGTCAGAAAAGTATTTTCTACATTAGCTGTCGTGTGGCAGTGGCATTTTATTCTTCATAAAACCTTGTTTGACAGCTTTAACTCAGAACAAGTTTTCTACATGCATGTAATCAATAAACTGCATGTGCATTGTTAGACTGTTATAGATAACATCAGAGAATTCACATATATCGTTGATGATTAATTTCTCTCTCATGTTGCGTAATGTTTTAACAACACTAAAAAAACCGTACGAAAATTGTGCACTGTATTATAAGAAATAAAATAAAACTACCCACGATAACCTTGCGAGACGAAAGGCTGTTTCAATAAAACTGAATATCTGTACACAAGCGTGCCTCTATCGGCACAAATTAGTAAAATACTAATCACTTAGATTTCGATTGGGTCTGTGTTTGATTGGTATGCTATGTTATACTCAAGTGGCATGCAAATGTGGCATTTCATAAATAAAGTTATGTATTCCTAGAACCCAAAATTTGTTTGTCAGCAGCGGAAAGAGGCGTTAGCTGTTGTGCAGCACTGTAAGTTTTTCACCATTGCACTATGAGTCGAGAGTATTTTCTTGCGATTTCCTTATCGATGTGCGATCTGACTGCTTGTAGCTATTTCACAGAAGGGATAAAATCGTTTCAGTCAGCAAGACTGGAACCGCAAACCATAACAAACGCTTTCTCTCAGGTTAGCATGTTTCCACATAGCTAGCGAAGAGGCATGCATCTAGGTCTCCTCTTACGAGACCAGTAGTTGCTAGAACTCGTAAACCTCTATTTAAAGGACGAGATTAGATGCGATTTTCACGTGCAACGACTTTCCTGGGCTGAAAACCGTAAATTTACAGTCTTTTGTTACAGCTCAAGCGTTAATGATAACTCAGATTATTCAGTGGAAATGACAGGAAAAATCAAGTGAACTATGAGGCTTAATTCCGTGCACACCAGGAAGTAACTCGTCGACCACAGAGTTGCCAAATATACCTTGCCTTGTTGCCAGATCTCAGTTACATTACCAGCAGGAAGAAGACGAACCGATGTGATCCTACAGCGGGCTGGGAAGTGACCATAGCTGGTGTCTCAAAGACATTAACCATTTAATAGACTCGCATTTTTTCCATCGTGACTAATTTTGTAAGCTAAGCACATCATCCGTTACAGCACACTCCTGGGGCTGGGAAATGTGGCCACAATGGTCTGGTGGAATGAACTATCACAGGTGCAATGCGTGGGTTCAGGCATTTACTTTTAAGAGGCAGCAACAGATTTTCCTTACCTCTGGTAACCCCAAGAGAAAGACGTTATAATCCAGAATCGGCATTAAACATCATGTTCCTTCATTACCAATTGGGCAGAGCCGGTTTACGTTGGGAAAAGACATTGGTGGAAGTCATGGTAAACAGAAATACTGTCTCCAGTAAACTTACTTACATTAGAAAATTTTATTTTATTTGATTTAAAGGAACAGGGCCCTTATTTTTCTTGTACTTGATTGAACTAGAGACGAAAAATTTGGTGCTGGACTGTGATTAGAATTCGTATCTCATCTTTCGAGGATCTGAATCTCTCTGAACAGTATAGTTCAATCATTTCGTTCCTTTTCCCAAGACTGCAATCTTCTCTAGGTCTCCTCCGAAAGTAAGTATGTGGGTTCGAATCCTGATCCAGTACAAAAATATTCATTATTTCATTTCAAGCCCTATCACGTGCATACCAATCTGCTAGTGAAAATTAACGTGCATTTTTAATGTCCGTTCATGTGATGCCAACAATCGCAATAGGTGTCGTTATTTCTGGTCAAACACGCACACATCTTACTGTTGGTGAGTAAGCAAGTGTTACTTAAGCTGTTCGTGGATGATAAAGAAGGACGGTAGGTGTGCGGTTCGATTGTCGCTCAGGCACAAAAATTTGTATCCTTATTTTAGATTCAAACATCTAGCAGCTGGTAAGAAAAACCGATACGTAACATTTGATTTTACTTAGTTAACAATCCGATTGCGTGCTGGGTTCGTATCTCCATCACAGAACTTCACATCATGCGCTTCATCTTTAAATGCATGAACACTTTGATCCTTCTGAATGGAGGTATATCACACATCTTTCGTGGTTAGTTAACAGGGACGAAAGGGTCTTTAAAGGAGTCCCGGTTTATTACAAAAACTGTCGTCCTATTTTTTTTTTCTTCCAAGTTTAGATTTGGTTACTGATATTGGGGAAAATTTCTGTAATTTGTGCCTCTTCATGACTAGTCAGCAATATGATATGATTAGATCAGATTTGATTAATACTTGTTCCACAGATCATGAATATGACATTTCATAATGATGTAGAACGTGTCATTTTAATGAAAGATTTCTTTACAAACCATGATTCAGTTTCTTTGCAACAATTCAGTTTTTTACTCTCTCTCTCTCTCTCTCTCTCTCTCTCTCTCTCTCTCTCTCTCTCTCTCTCTCTCTCTCTCTGCTCCATCATTGATTTTCCTACTCGGACAACAAAGAACAGCAGGACATTGATAGATAACTTTTTTATAGACCAACATAAGTTTAAGGACATAAATGCTTATCCTGTTGAGAATGGTCTTTCAGATCATGGTGCACAGCTAGTTACAGTACATGACATAGCTCCATGCAGTATATCAAATCAGAATTTCAAAGCAGTGCGTTCAATTAACAATATAAATATTGCAAACTTTAGGGAAAGCCTAAAGCAGCTAGACTGGGATGAAGTGTATATGGAACCCAATGCAAACTTGAAATATAACTTATTTCACGATACAGTTTTCAGGGTATTTGAAAATTGTTTTCCCAAGAAAATAGTTAAACATAATTCCAAGAAAACATATAAAAAACCTTGGCTAACTAAAGGAATAAGAATATCCTGCAACCGAAAAAGAGAACTGTATCTAACAGCAAGAGGCAGTACTGACCCCGAAATTGTTCAATATTATAAAAACTATTGTGTGGTACTAAGAAAAGTTATTAAAAAGTCCAGAAGCATGTGTATCATGTCTGAGATTAGTAACTCTGATAATAAAATTAAAGCAATTTGGAATATTATTGAAAGGGAAACAGGGCAACCAAGAGCACAGGAAGACTTTAGTGCCATAAAACTGACTGACAAGTGTACTAACAAACAATCAGAAATTGAAAATATTTTCAATAATCATTTTTTAAATGTTGTGGAGAAAATAGGATCTAGATCTTCACTAGAAGAGGCAAGGCTTCTAATAGAAGAGGCCATACCTGCGCAGTTTGAAACAACTGTATTTCCACCAACCTCTCCCTCTGAAATCAGCAAAATAGTAAACTCACTGAAAAGTAAAAGCTCTTACGGAATTGATGGCATTTCCAGCTAGATACTTAAAGATTGTTCCCCACAGATGAGTAGGATTCTCAGCCACGTATGTAATAGCTCTTTGGAGCAGGGTGATTTCCCCGATAAACTGAAATATGCCATTGTAAAACCATTGCATAAAAAGGGGGATATGCCGGATGTCAACAACTATCGCCCAATCTCTCTTCTGACAGCTCTATCAAAATTTTTTGAGAAAGTAATGTATTCAAGAGTAGCCTCCCATATTTGTAAAAATAAAGTACTATCAAAATGTCAGTTAGGTTTTCAGAAAGGCTTTTCAACAGAAAATGCTATATACGCTTTCACTGATCAAATATTAAATGCTCTGAATAACCGGACATCACCCATTGGTATTTTTTGTGATCTCTCAAAGTCCTTTGATTGTGTAAATCATGGAATTCTTCTAGATAAGCTAAATCATTAAGGTTTGAGGGGGGCATTGCACAAATGGTGTAATTCATACTTAACTGGAAGAATGCAGAAAGTTGAAATAAGTAGTTCATGTTATGTTAAAACAACAGCTGATTCCTCAAACTGGGGGGCTATCAAGTACGGGGTCCCACAGGGATTGGTCTTAGGTCCTCTACTGTTCTTGATATACATTAATGACTTACCATTCCACATTGATGAAGGTGCAAAGTTAGTTCTTTTTGCTGATGAAACAAGTATAGTAATAACATCCAAAAACCAAGAACTAAGTGATGTAATTGTAAATGATGTTTTTCACAAAATTATTAAGTGGTTCTCAGCAAATGGACTCTCTTTAAATTTTGATAAAACACATTATATACAGTTCCGTACAGTAAATGGCACAACTCCAGTAATAAATATAGACTTTGAACAGAAGTCTGTAGCTAAGGTAGAATTTTCAAAATTTTTAGGTGTGTCCATTGATGAGAGGTTAAACTGGAAGCAACACATTGATAGTCTTCTGAAACGTCTGAGCTCAGCTACGTATGCTATTAGGGTTATTGCAAATTTTGGTGATAAGAATCTCAGTAAATTAGCTTACTATGCCTACTTTTATTCACTGCTTTCGTATGGCATCATATTCTGGGGTAATTCATCATTGAGTAGAAAAGTATTCATTGCTCAAAAACGTGTAATCAGAATAATTGCTGGTGCCCACCCATGGTCATCCTGCACACATCTATTTAAGGATCTAGGGATCCTCACAGTATATATATTCACTTATGAAATTTGTTGTTAATAATCCAACCCAGTTCAAAAGTAATAGCAGTGTGCATAGCTATAACACCAGGAGAAAGGATGATCTTCACTATGCAGGGTTACATCTGACTTTGGCACAGAAAGGGGTAAATTATGCTGCCACAAAAGTCTTTGGTCACTTACCAAACAGCATCAAAAGCCTGACAGATAGCCAACCAACATTTAAAAATAAATTAAAAGAATTTCTAGATGACAACTTCTTCTACTCATTGGCTGAGTTTTTAGATATAAATTAAGGGAGGGAAAAAAAAACTTAAACATTAGTGTCATGCAATATTTTGTGTAATGTTATATCTTGTACAGACATCTTTTATTAACCTGACACGTTCCACATCATTACAAAGTGTTGTTTTCATGATCAATGGAACAAGTATTAATCTAATCTAATCTAATCTATGGTCACTTCCCAGCCCGCTGTAGGATCACATCGGCTCGTCTTCTTCCTGCTGGTAATGTAACTGAGATTTGGCAACAAGGCAAGGTATATTTGGCAACTCTGTGATCGACGAGTTACTTCCTGGTGTACACGGAATTAAGCCTCATAGTTCACTTGATTTTTCCTGTCATTTCCACTGAATAATCTGAGTTATCATTAACGCTTGAGCTGTAACAAGAGATTGTAAATTTATGGTTTTCAGCCCAGGAAAGTCGTTGCATGTGAAAATCGCATCTAATCTCGTCCTTTAAATAGAGTTTTACGAGTTCTAGCAACTACTGGTCTCGTAAGAGGAGACCTAGATGCATGCCTCTTCGCTAGCTATGTGGAAACATGCTAACCTGAGAGAAAGCGTCTGTTATGGTTTGCAGTTCCAGTCTTGCTGACTGAAACGATTTTATCCCTTCTGTGAAAGAGCTACAAGCAGTCAGATCGCACATCGATAAGGAAATCGCAAGAAAATACTTTCGGCTCATAGTGCAATGGTGAAAACCTTACAGTGCTGCACAACAGCTAACGCCTCTTTCCGCTGCTGACAAACAAATTTTGGGTTTCTAGGAATACATAACTTTATTCATGAAATGCCACATTTGCATACCACTTGAGTATAACACAGCATACCAATCAAACACAGACCCAATCGAAATCTAAGTGATTAGTATTTTACTAATTTGTGCCGATAGAGGCACGCTTGTGTACAGATATTCAGTTTTATTGAAACAGACTTAAGTCGCAAGGTTATCGTGGGTAGTTTTATTTTATTTCTTATAATACAGTGCACAATTTTCGTACGGTTTCTTTTAGTGTTGTTAAAACATTACGCAACATGAGAGAGAAATTAATCATCAACGATATATGCGAATTCTCTGATGTTATCTATAACAGTCTGACAATGCACATGCGGTTTATTGATTACATGCATGTAGAAAACTTGTTCTGAGTTAAAGCTGTCAAACAAGGTTTTATGAAGAATAAAATGCCACTGCCACACGACAGCTAATGTGGAAAATACTTTTCTGACGTATTTTGGCACGATGCGCTCTCCCCATACATACAACTTCTGCTAATGATTTTTGATAAGGAGAGACAGATTCTGTTTTCTTCTGGCTACGCCAAGTGCAGAAGGTATAATGGCATTGTGGTCTGACATTCACGTTAAACATGATATTCCCTCTCTACCAAGTAGACGTTAGGTTGAACCACTATCAAGTCAGGAGTCACGTCACGTAGAAACTCTATCAGCTATAACCTTTCTTATACTAGTTATTTATTTCTAGTGATGAATCAAACGCAATGTAGGGTCACAGGACACTTATTCCATCTTTTATTTGAGCTTCTGTATGTCGATAAAATTGAGTCTGATCTGGGAATGCAACTCAGGCCGCCCTTAACAATACAGCTCGACTGCAATTTGTTGTTTGTTCCAAACTGCAGATTCCTCAACATCTCCACATATTGCGCTTGAAAGGGTTCGAATCCTGGCCCGGCACTAAAGCTTTCATTATGTATTATCAAGCTCTAGCATGAGAACACCTATCTGCTGGTGGGTAATAATTTTGGTTTTTAATGTAATTTCATTCATTGTCAACACTAACGGTATCTGATGTTTTTGAGTCCCAGTGAGACAAAGAACTGTTTGCGAAATCATTTTAAATTCAAGGATGTTCTTCCGAGCTGTTGGTGGAGAAAAATTCGGTAGCTGACGTCTCTTAGTGTGCAGTCAACAACGATGTGTGTGGGACTCGATTCCCAGTCATCACTGAACTCTTCGTCATATTATTTCTAGTTCAAACATGCTCACATGTCGCTGCTGGTGTAACAAACCCATATTTAACGTTCGTTTTCTCTAGAATATAACAGTGATAGGTGCCAGGTTGGAGTCCTGGGAAAGAAAAAATGAATGCTTCGTCTCGTCATTTCAGTTAAAACATGTAGCTACTGCCGACCCAAAATCCAATATGTCACAGTTGATTGTGCTTCAATGACAATCCAATTAGGTTCTGGGTTCGAATCCCTGTCCAACACAAAGCTTTACCTCACGGCATTTCAAGTAAGTTACTTGTGAAGAAGCAATATTTTACATCTCTCGTAGTTCGTTAACAAGGACAATAGATGCTGGGTAAGAATTCGCGACCGTTAACAATGTTTGCGTTATGTAATTTAAACTAGATATTTGCTAACTGATACTGTCTAAAATCGAGGTATATCACTCTCTGTACGCCTAGTCTGGAATGACTTTTAGTTTCCGTCAGTCACGAAGTCTTTGCTTAGTCTACATAACCTGGGTTTGAATCCATATGCAGAACGAGACGGTTCGTCGTGTCATTTGAAGTTCATACATATTCTCAACTAGCTGCTCGTGAATAACTTAAATTTTTAATGTCATTTTGTGTTAAATAATAAGTACGGTACGTTATTTTGAAGAGGAAATCATGAATACGACGAACTTACTACGTGAATTACCTATCTGACGTAATAATGAGAGTGGTAACGTTTCATGTATGTCATTTATTGTAATAAATGTGAACTTACAAGCCTGAAGAACCGTCTTATCTGTGATAAGATGTTCCCTGATATTTGTAGTACCTTCGTATTACTTTACATCTTGAGTTATTGCGATACAGAGCAGTGTTTTCTAGTGGTGACTTGTTGGAACCATTTTCAATAGTCAAACGACTGTACCGAGGGGCGATTAGAGGACCTGCTAGACAGCTGCACTATGTGGCTTGCATTCGAATCAGGTGAAATGCAATTCAGGTCGTTCGGATACTTTTGAGCACGACTGTACCAGTTATGAATTTTGCCGCTCTTCTTTGGACCTTCTCAATCTCTTGAATCAGACCCAACTGGTAAGGGTCCCATGCAGATGAACGATACTCTAAGACTGGACGAACTAACATATTGTAAGTTATTTCCTTTGTTGAAGGGCTGCATCGCTTCAGGATTCTACCAATAAACCGCAATCTAGAGTTCACCTTACCCGTTACTTGTGTAATCTGATGATTCCATTTGAGATCATTTCGAATAGTCCCACCCAGATACTTGACGGATGTTACCGCTTACAAAGACTGGGCATTTATTTTGTACTCGTACATTAATGGGGATTTTCGCCCTGTTATATGCAATAGGTTACACTTACTAATATTGAGAGACAACGGCCAGTCATTACACCACACATTTATTTTCTGCAAATCATTGATTTCTTCACAGCTTTCGTGTGATACTACTTTCCTGTAGACAACAGCATCATCGGCAAACTGTCATATGCCGCTGTCAATACCATCAACCAGATCGTTTGTGTTAATCGTAAAAAGCAGCGGACCTATTACGCTGGGACTGATGACCATAGATGTTAAGTCCCATAGTGCTCAGAGCCATTTTTTGAACCTATTACGCTGACCTGGGGCACACCTGAAGTTACACTTGTTTCTGTTGAAGTCACCCCGTTCAGGACGACATACTGCTCCCTGTCTGTTAGAAAACTTTCTATCCAACCGCATATGTCATTGGATAGACCGTAAACGCGCACTTTTTGGGGCAAGCGGCAGTGCGGAACTGAGTCGAACGCCTTTCGAAAGTCGAGAAATATGGCATCAACCTGGGAGCCTGTATCTAGAGCCTGTTGTGTATCTTGCACAAAGAGGGCCAGTTGTCTCTCACATGACCGCTGTTTCCTAAAACCGTGCTGGTTTCTGCAGATTAGCTTCTCAGAGTCTAGAAAGGTCATTATGTCTGAACACAGAATATGTTCCATGATTCTACAACAAATCGATGTCTGTGAAATTGGCCGGAAATAATGTGCATCCGATTTTCTACCCTTTTTATAGATTGCAATGACCTGGGCCTTCTTCCAGTCCCATGGAACTTTCCGCCGTTCCAATGATCTCTGATAGATGACGGATAAGAATGGTGCTATATTTGTAGCATAGTCAACATAAAATCTTACGGGGATACCATCTGCGCCAGATGCCTTTCTGGCGTCTAAGGATCTTAACTGTTTTACAATCCCAGATACACTAAACACTGTCAGCCATCCTTTTGTTTGTTCGATCGTTGAAAGGGGGAATGGTGCTGCAGTCCTCTAACGTAACCGAGTTTTTGAAAGCTAGGTTTAGAAATTCGGCCTTCTGTTTATCATCATCAGTTACATTACCCCTACTGTCAGCAAGAGAAGGTATTGAATTATTTGTAGCATTCATAGTTTTTACGTACAACCAAAATTTTTTGTTGTTATTTTTAGAATCTGCAGATAAAATATTGCTTTCAAATTCATTAAGAGAGTCTCTCATTGTCCTTCTGACAGCTGCTTTCATTTTGCACAATTTCTGTTTGTCAGCGAGGCAGTGACTACGTTTAAAACGACTGTGCAAAATTCTCTGCTTTCTCAGCAACTTCCTAATACGTTTGTTGTACCAAGGTGGATCTTTTCCCTCCCCTATACTTTTGCTAGGCACATACTTCTCGAGCACGTGGTGAACAATACCTTTAAATTCTGACCAAAGATGCTCAATATCTTTGTGTCCCGTGGTGAATGCTTGGAGCTGACTATGAAGATATTCATTAATGACACTTTCATTTGCTTTTCCAAACGTTACTTCCACTGACATTGAAGCCACAACGACATTATGATCGCTAATGCCTTCTTCTAGATTAACTTCCCCAAAAAGATCAGGTCTGTTTGTCGCCAAGATATCTAATATGTTCCCACCTCGAGTTGGTTTTCTAACCAATTGCTCAAGGTTGTATGTTGAGAGCGCTCATAGAATAACTTCACATGAATCTTTGCTTCTGCCCCCCTGTGATAAATGTGTAATTTTCCCAGTCAATGGATGCTAGATTAAAGTCTCAAAAATGGCTCTGAGCACTATGGGACTTAACATTTATGGTCATCAGTCCCCTAGAACTTAGAACTACTTAAACCTAACTAACCTGACATCACACACATCCATGCCCGAGGCAAGATTCGAACCTGCGACCGTAGTGGTCACGCGGTTCCAGACTGAAGCGCCTAGAACCGCACGGCCACACATTAAAGTCTCCATCTATAACTAATGGATAATTTGGATATTTACTTTCTGTGTACTCAAGACTTTCCCTGAAATGTTCTGCGACATTTGTTGCAGATGCTGGTGGTCTATAAAAACATCCTAATACAATGGTCAATCCCTGTCTGATTGACAGCTTTATCCAGACTATTTCACGGTCCGACGCAGTATCAATCTCAACTGCCTTTAAACAGCTTTTAACTGCAATGAACACACCACCTCCTATAGCATCAGTCCTATCCTTCCTAAACATTGTCCAATCATAGTTCAAAATTTCACTGCTTTTTATGTCTCGTTTCAACCAGCTTTCGGTACCTAATACAATATTGGCATTGCTACTGTTTATTTCGGAGATTAACTCGGGGATCTTGCTACAGACACTTCGACAAATTACTAACATGAGATTAAGCATATTTAAATCCTTTGGAATGACCTGTTTAGGAGATGTAACAATTTTTACAGTTGGCACACCCACATCAGTGTCATGAACTGGCAATTTTTCGGGCCAGTGGTTTGTTTCCCATGGGGAGGAACCTAATGTAAAAAACCCCCATGTGCACGCCACAAGTACTGTGCTACCCATGTAGCTGCTTCCTGTGTGTAGTGCACAACCTTCCACCCCATAGAGTAAGTTAAGGAATCTACGACCATTTTCGTCACAGAGTTGACGTAGCCTCTGGTTTAGATTCTCCACTCGGCTCCAAACCAGGGGACACCGGTCCACCCTGGGTACGATGCTGCAGATCGTCAGCTTGGCTTCCACTCTTCGAGAGATAGAAGCCGCCTTCACCAATTTAGCCAGCCGTCGAAAGGACCCAAGGATTTTCTCGGAACCCCGACGACAGGCATCATTGGTGCCGACATGCGCAACAATCTGCAGCTGGCTGCACCCCGCACGCTCGATAGCCGCCGGAAGAGCCTCTTCCACATCCTGGACAAGGCATCCCGGCAAGCACCTCGAATGAATGTTGGACTTCTTCCCCGCCCTAGCAGCTATGTTCCTGAGGGGCTCCATGACCCGCCTAACATTGGAGCTCCCAATAACTAACAAACCCCTAACCCCCCACCCCCCCCCCCCGCCCACCCCCGTGCCTGTCCGGACCTTGCTGAAGGAGCAGCCACTATCCTGGCAGAAGGTCCATTCTGATCCGGCTCAGCCTCCTCCCCAGCATCAGATAGCACACTGAATCTATTAGCAAAGTGCATGGGATTTGGCAGGAGCCTGCTTCCCCCATGCAGCCTTTGCCTTGAGGCTCGAGATCTTGACACAGTCTGCCACCCACACTGAGGTGAGAGTGGGCCAGCCGGCTCAGTCGCACATGAGGTTGGCTCAGTGACAGAGAGCTGTGACATCCCCCCCTGCACATCTAGTACAGCAGAGGCTGCCCCAGGTACCCCATCCCCACCGCACCTCAAGGTGGCACTCGGGAGCTTGTTGACTGTGGCCAACAAAGCTTCCAGCTGCGTTTGGACTTTGGCCAACTTCCCCTGCATCCGCACGCAACAGACACAGTCCCTATCTATCTAGCTAATAACTGATTTACTATAAAAAACTTAAGGAAACCTACTGTCACATAAGGTTAACAGCTACACTCTAGTTGGCAGAAAGGACACTCAATAATGGGAATAAGATTGTATGGTAGAAGCGAGATCTGGTGCTTATTTTCCTGCTAGAGGCTATTTAGTGAATACTAAAGAATAAGGCAGTGACCTACAGTAAACTGCTAGGAGCTATCTCGTGAATATTATAAATGAATTAAACAGTGACCTACGGTAAGCTGCACCTACTGATTATCCCTCGTATTTGTAATTTAAACAAGCGTTTACGTACACGCAAAAGTGACCTAATAAAACTATAAAAACTGCTACCTTAAATGTACCAAGTCTAAATGACACTAATAAATGTAAACACTGGGTATTGTACACTGACAGATGCAGGTACAAAATAAAACATTTAACTAACAGTAGGAGTTCAGAATGTAAAGCACAAATACAAATTCTGCTTTATGGGAACCGATGGGCTTACAGTACACGATCACTAAAGCCCACAACAAGCTAAGGAATTGAAGCAGACGGCGAGGTGCGTTTTAGCTTTCTGCTATCTAAACCATATGTAATAAGGGCTCAGAAGTTGTATTGTACTTAGATCTTCTTGCATTTCATTCCACCAATTTGGATACAAATTTCGACTAACCACAGCTAACTTATTCCAGACTGCACTTTTATCTGGTTCCAAACAAACTTCAAAAAGTTTTTACCTTTATTCTCTACGCTTTCAGATAACTCACCTTCACTGTTTGGATCACTGTTCTGCATAATGTTAATGAAAAACTGCTGTGACTGAACTGGTAACCCATGACTCTCACTTACATCATCACATACATCACTTACCTTACCTGTATTCACAAATAACACCGAAACTTCATTTTTCTTAAACGCCACAAATACCTGATACCATCAATCATCATCACAGTCTTCCAAAATTACTTCATCAATGAAATCATTAACAACACAAGTGTCATCTCCATCACAGTCTTACACCTCACCTACATTTATTTGCAATAAGCTGTCTCCGACTTAAACAATGGAAAATCCAGGATGGAATGTAACAATACCAGAGAAGGAAAGTTGCTACTCACCATATAACGGAGATGCTGAGTCGTGATAGGTACAACAAAAAGATTCACACAGCACAATTAATAGCTTTCGGCCATTAAGGCCTTTGTCAGCAGTAGAAACACATAAAACACATACACACATGGTCGCGTGCGAGCACGCACACACGCACACACACACACACACACACACACACACACACTCATGCAAACATAACTCGCACACACATCTGCAGTCTCAGAGAGCTGAAATGTGTTTCAACTCTCTGAGACTGCAGATATGTGTGTGTGTGTGTGCGTGTGTGTGTGTGTGTGTGTGTGTGTGTGTGTGTGTGTGTGTGTGCACCTACTGCTGACAAAGGCCTTAATGGCTGAAAGTTATTAATTGTGTGAATCTTTCTGTTGTGCCTATCGCGATTCAGCATCTCCACTATATGGTGAGTAGCAACTTTCCTTCTCTGGTATTGTCTCAGACTTACAAACTCAGTTATTTCATAGCTCTAATTCACATCTACATAAAAAATATCACCTATTTCAGATACAATACAGTCATCACCTGTTTTACATACATCAATAACATTGTTCTCTTACCAAGAGAATAAATCATTAGTACACACTACATCAAAAGTCTTGTTACTCGTTTGTGATTCGCACTTACATCACTATAATTAAACATAGTATCCCAAAACTTTTTATCAAAACATAAATGATAAATCTAATATTCCTTCTGTTCAACTTCAGATACCCGTGCCACAGTATTAATACTGTTATTATTGTGTAATTGCAGGTGTAAAGGGGGGGGGGGGTGGTCCTGTACTTGTTGTGTTTCCTCTCCCCAAAACTGTGGACCTTCATTGACAGCCATGTTAAAAACCTTATGACCTTCATTGAGGCAGATTGTCGTTTCCCAAGTAGTTACCATTATGATTGTTCCTCTTATTAAATTGCCCACTGTTATCCTCATTAATTCTGTTTTGTTGATGCTCAAAATTTCTGTATATTACCATTTTACTCCTCCCCCCATGAATAATGGACCTTGCCATTGGTGGGGAGGCTTGCGTGCCTCAGCGATACAGATGGCCGTACCGTAGGTGCAACCACAACGGGGGGGTATCTATTGAGAGGCCAGACAAACGTGTGGTTCCTGAAGAGGAGTAGCAGCCTTTTCAGTAGTTGCAGGGGCAACAGTCTGGATGATTGACTGATCTGGCTTTGTAACACTAACCAAAACAGCCTTGCTGGGCTGGTACTGCGAACAGCTGAAAGCAAAGGGAAACTACAGCCATAATTTTTCCCGAGGGTATGCAGCTTTACTGTATGGTTAAATGATGATGGCGTCCTCTTGGGTAAAATATTCTGGAGGTAAAATAGTCCCCCATTCGGATCTCCAGGCGGGGACTACTCAAGAGGACATCGTTATCGGGAGAAAGAAAACTGGCGATCTATGGATCGGAGCGTGGAATGTCAGATCCCTTAATTGGGCAGGTAGGTGAGGAACAAGACTTTCAATTAGGTGAATACAGGGTTATAAGTACAAAATCAAATAGGGGTAGTTCAGGAGTAGGTTTAATAATTAATAAAAAAAAATAGGAGTGCGGGTAAGCAACTACAAACAGCATAGTGAATGCATTATTGTGGCCAAGATAGACACGAAGCCCACGCCTACCACAGTAGTACAGGTTTATATGCCAACTAGCTCTACAGATGACGAAGAAATTGAAGAAATGTATGATGAAATAAAAGAAATTATTCAGGTAGTGAAGGGAGATGAAAATTTAATAGTCATGGGTGACTGGAATTCGAGAGTAGGAAAAGGGAGAGAAGGAAACATAGTAGGTGAATACGGATTGGGGGGTAAGAAATGAAAGAGGAAGCCGTCTGGTAGAATTTTGCACAGATCATAACTTAATCATAGCTAACACTTGATTCAAGAATCATAAAAGGAGGTTGTATACATGGAAGAATCCTGGAGATACTAGAAGGTATCAGATACATTATATAATGGTAAGACAGAGATTTAGGAACCAGGTTTTAAATTGTAAGACATTTCCAGGGGCAGATGTGGACTCTGACCACAATCTATTGGTTATGAACTGTAGATTATAATTATTATTAGTGTGAATGCCAAATCATCAAGAAAACAGGAGTGTACTCAAACAAGTAACATTTCGTACCCTCCAGGGATTCCTATTTGAGTTCCTGGAGCATTTCTTCAACACTTGTGTGTTGACTGAACCTACGGCTAACAAATCTAACAGCAGGCACCTGAATTACTCCAATGTTCTATCTGACATAGTGAGGATCCTACACTTCAGCAGTTATCAAAAAATTGACCACACGAGCATACTATATGCAGAAATGAGCTGCAATTTGTTAGAATTATCCTATTAACTGAAGTTGACCACCCACCTTCCCTACAACTGACCTTATCTGTTCCTTATATTTCATTCACTTTGCAGCTTTATGCATAGGTGTTTAATCTATTTGCAGCATAGTTATGTACTTCAATTGGTAAAAACAGATCCCTTATAGGGTCACTTTCCCGTCCATTTGTCAAAAACCCTTTATCTCAGGAGTAGGTAGGTGTCTCAAGCTGCAATTTGTCACATACTAAGCCCTACAGACCAGAATCATGAAATTTGGCAAGAAGCAAGGTTCCACAGTACAAGTAAAGGAAAAATGGGAAAATTGTTAATTTGTAATTAAGCCTCCTGCATGACTTTGTCACATTTATATTATTGAAATTAAAACATCCTTGGAACCCCTGGGACTGATACCTTTCCAGTATCAATATTGATAACAGGCAAAAATGGTTGAGATTCTTGATTCCTGAAAAGGATGAACCATCTAATACATAATTAAATTTCTACAGAACCGTCAGTGCACGAATCCTACTCACACCTGGCCCATTTTATAAGGGGCGTTCTAAAAGAAACGAGCTGAAGGCATAATTACGGAAACCAGCTCCTGTACGTTAGAAGTATTGACTCTGGCTGTCGGGACACTTGTCCCACTGTGACACAAGGCGGTGAATGGCTGTCTCATAAAATTCCCGGGGCTGCGATTTTAACCAGTTCCACATGTACAGCTGGACGTCGTCGTCCACACGAGTGCAGGAAAGGCTATGCTGATGTTCTTCTTTGACCAAGATGGCCCCCTTCTGATCCATTTCCTGCAGCACCAGACAACAGTGAATGCCCAGCATTACTCGCAAACCTTGACCACCATTCGCCAAACGATCAAATCAAAATGACCAGGCAATCTCACCCGTGGGGTCATTCTGCTCCATGACAATGCAAAGCCTCAAGGCCAACTCAGTCTCGGCACTCCTGCAGAAATTCAAATGGGAGGTTCTTGGGCATCCTCCATACAGTCTGGACCTCTCTCCCTGTAATTACATCATTTTTGGTCCCCTCAAAAAGGCTCTTAGGGGGCAAAGAATGCACCTCGGACGACGACGTTGAGCTGCGCGGAAGTGGTCAACATCGCAGCCCTGGCAATTTTCTGAGACAGCCATTCACTGCCTTGTGTCACAGTGGGGCAAGTGTCTCAACAGCCAGGGTCAATACTTCTAACATACAGGTACTGCATCTGTAATTATGCCTCCGGCTCAATTTTTTTTTTTTTTGAAAACCCCTTATATTTTCTATTCATCTGCATTAACTTACATTTTTACAGATGCCATTCATCAAACAAAATACAAATTTATTGAAGTCATCCTCCTACAGTCACATAAACAATGACACTTTACCATACACTACAGCATCACAAACAAACGGTCACAGGTTGCTCTCTCTCTTTCCGTCACACACACACACACACACACACACACACACATACACAAAATTCAAGCTTTCGCAACCAACGGTTGCTTCGTCAGGAAAGAGGGAAGGAGAGGGAAAGACGAAAGGATGTGGGTTTTAAGGGAGAGGGTAAGGAGTCATTCCTATCCCGGGAGCAGGAAGACTTACCTTAGGGGGGAAAAAGGACAGGTATACACTTCCGCGCGCGCGCGCACACACACACACACGCACACACACACACACACACACACACACACACACACACACACACACACACACACACACGTATATCTGTGGATGGACACACGCGCGAGCGCACAGCTGCCCCCCCCCCTTCCCCCCCGCCCCGCCCCTGGGACCGGAACGACTCCCCACCCTTGCCCCCAAACCCCACATCCCCCCCCCCCCCCCCCCGACCAAGCAACTGACGGTCACAAAAGCCTGAACCCCGTGCGTGTGCTTGCGCTTGTCTGCGTGTCCACCAACACGCCAACGCCCCCGCTCGGCAAGCCACAAAACATTCCACGTAGGAAAAATATAACTAAAAACAAAGATGATGCAACCCACCAAACGAAAGTGCCGGCACACCGACAGACACACAAACAAACACAAACACACACACAAAATTCAAGCCTTCGCAACCAACGGCCACCCCACCAGGAAAGAGGGAAGGAGAGGGAAAGACGAAAGGATGCGGGCCCCAAGGGAGAGGGCAAGGAGCCACTCCAATCTTGGGAGCAGAAAGACCCACCCCAGGGGGGAAAAAAGGACAGGTACACACTCGCACACACACACACATCCATCCGCACATATACAGACACAAGCAGACATTTGTAAAGGCAAAGAGTTTGGCAGAGATGTCAGTCGAGGCGGAAGTACAGAGGCAAAGATGTTGTTGAATGACAGGTGAGGTACGAGTGGCGGCAACTTGAAATTAGTGGAGGTTGAGGCCTGGTGAGTAATGGGAAGAGAGGATATACTGAAGGGCAAGTTCCCATCTCCGGAGTTCTGACAGGTTGGTGTTAGTGGGAAGTATCCAGAATACCCGGATGGTGTAACACTGTGCCAAGATGTGCTGGCCATGCACCAAGGCATGTTTAGCCACAGGGTGATCCTCATTACCAACAAACACTGTCTGCCTGTGTCCATTCATGTGAATGGACAGTTTGTTGCTGGTCATTCCCACATAGAAAGCTTCACAGTGTAGGCAGGTAAGTTGGTAAATCACATGGGTGCTTTCACACGTGGCTCTGCCTTTGATCATGTACACCTTCCGGGTTACAGGACTGGAGTAGGTGGTGGTGGGAGGGTGCATGGGACAGGTTTTACACCTGGGGCGGTTGCAAGGGTAGGAGCCAGAGAGTAGGGAAGGTAGTTTGGGGATTTCATAGGGATGAACCGAGAGGTTACGAAGGTTAGGTGGACAGCAGAAAGACATTCTTGGTGGAGTGGGGAGGATTTCATGAAGGATGGATCTCATTTCAGGGCAGGATTTGAGGAAGTCGTATCCCTGTTGGAGAGCCACATTCAGAGTCTGATCCAGTCCCGGAAAGTATCCTGTCACAAGTGGGGCACTTTTGGGGTTCTTCTGTGGGAGGTTCTAGGTTTGAGGGGATGAGGAAGTGGCTCTGGGAATTTGCTTCTGTACCAGGTCGGGAGGGTAGTTGCGGGATGTGAATGATGTTTTCAGGTTGTTGGTGTAATGGTTCAGGGATTCTGGACTGGAGCAGATTCGTTTGCCATGAAGACCTAGGCTGTAGGGAAGGGACCGTTTGATGTGGAATGGGTGGCAGCTGTCATAATGGAGGTACTGTTGCTTGTTGGTGGGTTTGATGTGGACGAATGTGTGAAGCTGGCCATTGGACAGATGGAGGTCAACGTCAAGGAAAGTGGCATGGGATTTGGAGTAGGACCAGGTGAATCTGATGGAAGCAAAGGAGTTGAGGTTGGAGAGGAAATTCTAGAGTTCTTCTTCACTGTGAGTCCAGATCATGAAGATGTCATCAATAAATCTGTACCAAATTTCGGGTTGAAAAGCCTGGGTAACCAAGAAGGCTTCCTCTAAGTGACCCATAAATAGGTTGGCGTACGAGGGGGCCACCCTGGTACCCATGGCTGTTCCCTTTAATTGTTGGTATGTCTGCTAATTTCTAGTTGCCGCCACTCATACCTCACCTGTCATTCAACAATATCTTTGCCTCTGTACTTCCGCCTCGACTGACATCTCTGCCCAAACTCTTTGCCTTTACAAATGTCTGCTTGTGTCTGTATATGTGCGGATGGATGTGTGTGCGTGTCCGATTGTGTACCTGCCCTTTTTCCCCCTGGGATGGGCCTTTCTGCTCCCGGGATTGGAGTGGCTCCTTGCCCTCTCCCTTGGGGCCCACATCCTTTCGTGTTTCCCTCTCCTTCCCTCTTTCCTCCTGGTGTGGCGGCCGTTGGTTGCGAAGGCTTGAATTTTGTTTGTGTTTGTTTGTGTGTCTGTCAGCGTGCCGGCGCTTTCGTTTGGTGGGTTGCATCATCTTTGTTTTTAGATATATTTTTCCCACGTGTAATGTTTCCCTCTATTATATTCATATATAATGACTAAAAACAAGGATGATGTGGCTTGCTGAGCGGGGGCGTTGGCGTGCAGACAAGTGCAAGCACATGCACGGGGTCCAGGCTTTTGCGACCGACAGTTGCTCCGTCGCGGGGGGGGGGGGGGGGGGGGGGGGACGACGAGGACGAGGGGATGTGAGTTTTGGGGTGGAGTGGGGAGTCGTTCTGGTCCTGGGGGTGGGGGGACTTGCTTTGGGGGGAGGGGGGGGGAACAGGTGTGCACTCGTGCATGCACGCGTGCCCATCCGCACATATACGGGTGTCTGTATATGTGCAGATGGATATGTGTGTGTGTGTGTATACCTGTACCTTTTTCCCCCCAAGGTAAGTCTTTCCGCTCCCAGGATTGGAATGACTCCTTACCCTCTCCCTTAAATCACACATCCTTTTGTCTCTCCCTCTCCTTCCCTCTTTCCTGATGAAACAACCGTGGGTTGCGAAAGCTTGAAATTTGTGTGTGTGTCTGTTATTGTTTCTATCAACGTACCAATGCTTTTGTTTGATAAGTTACAGAATATTTGTTTTTAGATATATTTTTCCCACATGGAATGTTTCCCTCTATTTTATACACACACACACACACACACACACACACACACACACACACACACACACACACACACACACACACTCCCCCCTTCCTCTTCCGCATATGATATACCATTGTCTCTGATGAACATTCGCTGCCCCAGACAGTGTAGGGGGTTCTAGTAGATAAAATGTCTTAGTCACATATCTCAGAATGTACAAGGTGTTACCCAGTAGTTCCCAAAATCTAACACTAAATATCAGCATGGAGCACAAGATCATACTGTTTTTGTTTTCCATGTTGGTATTCTAATTGCTGTGGGTTTATTTGTCATTGTTATTTTTCATTTGTAGTTCGCTGTTGCTATTTGAGTTTACATATTGTCATTTGGAGGTAGTGAGTGGAGCTGTGGATGCTAGAAAATTAAGTGCCTACAGGAGAAATCGGACCATTAGCAACGTATTATTCTGCTGCAGTTCAACAGAGGGGTGACAGCAGCTGAGGCAGAGAAACATATGTGTCTTTAATAGGAATAATGCCAAGGGACAGAGAATGGCAAGAAAATGGTTTTCTCATTTACAGGAGGATTGTTTTGACATTAGTGACTCTCCAGGTTGAGGAAGACTTTCGACATTTAATGAAGATTGTTTAAACGCATTAATCCTCAATGATCCACATTAGTATACTTAAGAACTGTCAAAAGTGAAGAACTGTGATCATTCCAACGTTGTGCAACATTTTCATGCAGTGAGGAAGATTCAAAACTCTGGTAAATGGGTACCACATCCTCTAAGCTGAAATCACAAAAAATCAATGGGTGGCCATATGTGCATCTCAGCTTGCTTGTTATCAATTAGCTTGTGAACAACACTGACCATTACTATCCTGTACCATCACTGGTAATGAGAAATGGAGTCTTTATGCTAATATAAGTTAAAGAAAGGATTGATTGAGCCCAAACAAAGCAGAAACTCCCCGTATAAAGACCAGCGGTCATCAGCAAAAGATAATGTTATGCATTTGGTGGAACAGCGACAGTGTAGCATACTACCAATTTCTTCCCAGAGGTGTAACCATTACTGCTCACATTTACTGTCAGCTTCTAAAAAAATCTTGCAGACACAATCCAAGAACAAAGACCAGGAAGGTGGCGTGGACTGATGCTATTCCACGATAATACCTGCCCTTATTCTGCTAGACTGACAAGAAAGAAAGAAAGCTTTGGGTTTTGGAAAGTCATTCCACACCCACCTTATTCACATGATCTTGTGCCCTCAGGTTTTCGTCTTTTATGCTCTTTGTCGAACAACCTTCAAGGAACTAATTTTCTGGATGAAAATTTGCTCCAATCTTCACCTCAAAACTAGATGATTTTTACAGTTGTGGATTCGAAAAGTTATCCCAGCATTGGCAGACGGTTGTAAATAGTGAAGGAGAATATATTATTGTAGTCTAATGTCTCTGTTATGTTTAACTGTTGTGTTTTTTAAACTTATGGAAAAAACGCTATAAACTTATGCACCAACATAACACAATCACATCATGCAAGATGTGCCCTCATACCTCCAAAGTAGTGGTGCCCTAGGGAAAGCAGGCACTGATTTGAATCCCCTCTATCATGTCAAATCTTCATCCTTTCAACTTCATTTTCGTCTTGGGAAAGAGAAAGAAATTGCACAGAGCCAAGTCAGGTGAATACAGTGGGTCAGGATAATTTTCTTCTTCTTCTTCTTCTTCTTCTTCTTCTTCTTTCCTTTCCCCTTCCAGAAACTGCTGCATGATGAAAGATGTATGTGGCCTTGCATTGTGTGGCAAAGGACTTAGTTATTCTTGGCCACTTCTCGTGATGTTTCCTTCTCATATCCTTCCTTAGCAGCCTTAGAACATCACCAGATGTCATGCACCGTCTGCTTACAGTCTTTCACAATCGCATTCCGAACAGCACTGATAGTTTCTGCTGTAATGCTAATAGATGATCGTCCTGGATGTTCATCATGACCATCATCATCATTGTAGACATCAACAGATGTCTTACCATTTTTAAAAAATTTAAACCAGTCGTATGTTTGTGTCTGGCACAAAGCATCATTACCAAATGCTTGCACTACAATTTTGTGTGTTTCTGCATGTGTATTACTAAATTTAAAACAGAACTCCATACAGAAACACAATTCTCTCACATGGGTCATTGCAAATTTGCAAACATGAGCAAATTTCACACAGGAAACCTACTTATCAGCAATAAACAGGTCCGCTTAGATAGAACACACTTGGCATACTGACACTCGAAATCTAGTGGTGTTTGCTTGTACTACCATTTGTAATTGTGGGTCATTCAAAGTTCAGGAACTTTTGGGTAGCACCTTGTACTCTATGTGCTCTTACAACAGTCAGCAGTGTGGCACTGTGACAAAACTTTGGTGGTAAACTCCTTTTCAGCACTTAATCTTTCAAAACCTTCATATGATACAGTGTAATTTCTTGAAAACTGAAGATGCTCCACCTAGGATAGGAGAATCTTTTGTGTAGAGGAAGAAAATATTTGTATTTTGACAGTTGGGTGCATGAAGTCCCCATCAATGGCTGGAAGAAGAAAAATATATAAAATTCAACCATAAACAACAACAAACAAAAGATAGTATACAGCATTTGAACAGTGTTAGACTATTCATTTCTACCAAGTCCAAAGAATGTGCAAGCCAGAGTATGTGTTTGGTATACTGACAGTTTTCTTTGTTAATGGCCTGAAATTCATTATATTTACCACATGTTACTAACGTTATTGTAACTCTGGCCTCCAGAACCTTTTGTGTTCATAATATCTGACAACTATATTGTGGTGCAAGTTTGTATAAATGCACAGCAGAAAAGAGTGTAACAGAAAATGTAAATAACAATTTGTGCCCATTTGTAATATGTAAAATATGTTTTAAGAATAATGACACATGTGTTATTCAAACATCCAAAAACACTCACAGTCATGAATAGATAACACCAGACAGTCAAACAATGGAAACATCAGGTAGGAATATCAACAGTGTAGGAAAAGACAGATTGCTACTTACTGTAAAGACGATATGTCAATTTGCAGACAAGCATGATTAAAAGACACTCACGTATAGCTTTAGGCCACAGCCTTCATCAGCACACACACACACACACACACACACACACACACACACACACAAGCACAAGCACAAGCACACCTCATTTGCACACAACTGCAAACTCCTGCATCTCGGGCTGGAATGAAACATCACGTTTGATGGAAGCAGGAGTTTGCGGTCGCGCGCGCGCGCGTGTGTGTGTGTGTGTGTGTGTGTGTGTGTGTGTGTGTGTGTGGGCGTGCGCGCGCTATATGAGAGTCTCTTATACTCGTGCGTGTCTGCAACATGATGTGTCTTCTTTATGGTAAGTAGCAAACTGTCTTTTCCTGCAATGTTATTCCCAGACAGTATTATTATTTTTAATTCAAAATTAGAGATGACTATTTTTACATGGGAATGCAGGCTTTCTTGGTGAGTTTTGATGATAAAGTGTTCTTGGACTATCAGCCGAGTCAGGGTGTCCTTTTGATAAGTTTCCTACTCATCATCTTTGTCTGCACATGTCGAGTACGAAACTTGTCAAAATGTTGCCACAAAACTACGCTCTGACTCGGATGACAACCTGAGAAGATTTCATCATCGACTATTTCTACCTCGAAAAACAGTGCATTTTGGTTGCAGGGTCATGACTGTGTGGGGTGCATAGCATGTGCTACATGTGCTATTTGGGTAAACCATCTGCCCAATGTGCAACACGATACTCACAACTGATTAAATTCAACACTGCATAATCTATTCCTACCATTCCTGTCTTTTATACCATTTCAAACTTGACTATTATTTCTGGTGAAATTAACCTGAAATAAATACCATGTAGCTGCTTCAACTACTGCAACAACACTCTCATATTGCTATGCCATTACTGCCACAGTAACACACAAGGTTTCTTTCACAAATAACTAAGAGGAGATAGTCTCGGGGACTCTTTAATAGATTTTAGTATTCAGCTTGTAAGTAATTAGGGTCTTTACACTGACAAAAATGTATGCTCATTTACAGGATCAAGTTTGGCCTCTACTCGGTGGACTTCAAGCACTCGGACAGGAAGCGGCGTCCTAAGCAATCTGCACGAGTGATTGCCGCAATCATTAAGCGCAAGCGTCTGCCACAATGGCTGAACATGACTGCTGAAAGCATAGGCAAAAGTTTGGGTTAAAGAAGTATTATTGTGGCTATATGATCACTTCTTCAAAAAAATAAACTGTGATATTCTTTTACATCTCTACAGATGTGAAAGTGAAAGCACAACATTTTACTATAATGAGTTGAGAAATACATCCAGTCAAATATAAAAGAATTACACAGATATGGTGTCATACCTTTAGGAGCCCAATAAAAGAAATTTTGTATTCAACATGTAACACAATCATATATTATGTAGGTTACACAAATACAAACAGCCATATAACGATCCACAAGACTGATACTAGACAGAGTTCTTTAGACTTTCACAACATAATGTAGCACTACAGATATAATATAATAGGAGTACAATACTGCACATTTTAAAATGAAGTTTTTATACTAATGATCAGTCTCATATCTTTATCTACACTTCAGTATAAACTTTATACCAGTGGCAGTCAACCTGGTCCCTACCGCCCACTAGGAGGCATTCCAGCTTTCAAGGTGGGCAGTAGATGGTAGGGGTTTTAAAAACATTTTCATTAGGTTTCCATACAATCTTACTGCACCTCTGCTTTGTGCAACCAGTGGGCGTTTAGAAAACTTTACTAGTAAAAATCACAGAAGTTGACTATCCCTGCTTTATGCACACACAAAAATACACACACCAAACAAAACAAACCTGAATAATAACAACATCCAACATGCCACATTTTTTTCACATTTTCCCTTTCCCAGTAAGTTTCATAGTTCTGAACATTTATAATAAAGTTCAGCCACACAGAACAAGAACTAGATATCTGACAATATAATGAAACATTAGTCACAGCCAACATCCATGTCCATTTTTAATGTTATACAGTTAAAAATTAATGCATCCCATATAACAATCTCATTAGGTAAACAGGGTATAACAGAGTAATTTACAGTTTTGTTAGCTACAACACAGTGACAAGCTCAAGAACATTAAACTCCTTAACAGTGAATCTACTACTTTTATTTACATACATCTAATGAATTTAAACATTAAAAGAAAAAAGAAAAAAAACACTAACCTTACTGAGGTTTACCTATCAGTAACTTTTCTTACACTTACTACACAGAACAAATATCGACAGGATGGAGACAGAAATGCTAGAATTCCATAAAGAGGAAGTAATAATAGTACATGACATCTACAGATATACACTGCCAATAACTGAATGATGAATATCTTGCTGTAAATTATGGGCTGATGTTCACATTAAACTACTTGCTTTCATGTGTTGACAACCAGCCTCATAATTTTCAAATAGATAAAAGATGCCCTTAGTTCACATTTAGTTTGGTGGAGTCAACCCTTAACTACACCTCACCCCGCAGCATACTGGTGGAAGAGTAGTAAACAATAAGAAATTAAGGGTAAAATTTCAACACACTGCAGTTATTTATATATGCAGCCAACTGTGAAGAATATTTCTTCTCATACTTCACCTGAATACTGTCTTCACAGTGGTAATGAAAAAGGAAATAGTACATCCAAACATAAAGGCATGGGAACAGTAGATTCATTATTACATAAGAAACCTTTTCAAAAATTGTTTACATTATTTAATTATGCCAAGAGTAGTTAGTGCTAGCTTCTTTGGTGGAAATTAATTTCATGCTGCCAGCATGCTATAAAAGTAAAAGTCTTAGGATACTGATTCTTAGACTTGCAGCTTCTATCAAGCACTCTCAATATCACACTGCATAAATGTGAAAACATAACCTGGAATTGGAAAAAGGATTATGACACTCTTTCCCTTACATACTTTGTGTCAGCAGCAGTGGTTATAATAATAATAACAAAAATAATAATAATACAAACAAACAGTTTATCAATTATCCTAATTGTGAGAATTGGTAACCAGAATGAAACGTAAAGCATCATGTTGAAAATATTACATTACACACACACACACACACACACACACACACACACACACACACACAAACAAAAACATAAAAGTGACACACTGAAAACAAGCCAATATACAGTTTCATGCTGCCTACTCAGTGTTTCAGAAAATGAAGCATGCAGACTAATAACGCTGTATGGCACATTTTGACATTTTGTAGATTTGTGTGGAATAATGTTGTATACAACAGTCTGCGTCGCCTGCTGTAATAGTTGGCCTGTTTCCCATCCGAGGGCAGCACTAACCAGCGAGGAGATTCATGCAGTGATGCATGTTACTAGAATTGGGGAGTTTAACAAGGTGATGCTTAGTGCAAGTGGTTTGAAACATGCAAATAATTTGCAGAAAAGGGAAATGAACATCAGTACTTTGCAAGATATTAAGAGGAAAAGGCTTTGTAATGCTGGATTGGAATATAAATCTTGTAAAGGGAAAGTAGTTCCTGTGAAACAGCCTCCAATGCAGGTGAATGGAATAATGCTGTATGGGTTTTGTAAAAAGGTTTATGTCTATAGGTGCTGAGCCACAGAAGGGCACAACAAAAAGACTGTCAAGCAAGTAAGCATTCAGACAAAAAGGACTTAATCAGAATTACAGAGCGCACACACACATATGACTCTCACCTGTGAGTGTGTGTGTGTGTGTGTGTGTGTGTGTGTGTGTATGTGTGTGTATTTTGTCCAATTCTGATGAAGGCCTTTTTGGCTGAAAGCTTGCTTACTTGACAGTTTTTTTGTTGTGCCTATCTGCGACTCAGCATCTGTGATATACACTTGTGGCAACTATTGACCAACTCATATATAATATCTTTGTTTTGGCAAACTCTTTGCAAGCAGTCTAAGGCTGTGTGCAAAACAGTACACACGTGCACCATGAATCAAGAACGTATATAACCATATATGTGTGTGCTTCCAAGTAATAAAATAGTGTTCATTACATATGGTAGTGTGCATCATTGGATCCGGCAATCCTACAACACTAAACCGATACTGGTGACCCTGAATTTTGTTCATGAGTGCTACAACGAACTCTTGTACCGTCGAGCTGTACACAATGGATCGCTTGCTGCCCGCTACACTGCACACATGCCAACTAGGTTTTCCAATGGACGCTTTGGCATTGTTTTCCAATTACCCACCTTGTGTTGGCAATAGTTCAATGCAGTGATCGAACACACCGACTAGCTGTACTCAACAGGACAGTTTTATAGGTGTGTGTGACATTCCCCTACAGTGATGCATCTGATGACCCCCCTCTTACAGGCAGCCCCCTCGCCTCTCCCCTGTTAGGATTTAGTGACGTATCAGGGGCCAGCTTCGGAACGCATCATGCCGCCGCATACGACTCATGTGGAGATTCTGTCAACTCGTATAGGGAAGTGGTAGTTAATGTCAACACAGATTTTATTTGCAGCTCTAAAGTGTTTTCTGCTATGCAGCCAGATAATGCGTGTGTCTTCTATGAATGAGCCAGCTCCCCCAATGACAACTTAACCCACATTCATCTTCTCCAGTCTGTCCCCTTGCCTGTTGGTAGTGACCCATCAACAGTAAAAGTCCTAAGCACCTCAACAGGCATTCAGGTCCACTACCTCAGCTCCTCACAACCCACCGTCCCCTGTACGAGGATTCGCCCGATCAAGCAGGGCCATCTGCCCCCCTCACTAGCTCAAACTCTTCAGTTACTAATGTAATATAATTTAAGGCATAGTTTCAGTTTAACTATCGACTAAGTCTCGCGTACTATCTTTGTTTTGGCAAGCTCTCTCTGAGCAGTCTGTGGCCGCATGCGAAACAGTACACACGTGCACCGTAAATCAAGAATGTATATAACTGTATATGTGTGCTTCTGAGAGGTAAAATAGTGCTTATTACATGTGGTAGTGTGCATCATTGGATCCGGCAATCCTACAACACTGAACCCATACACTGAATTGTAATCCATCGCTTGATTTTCTACACATGTAGAGAAGCATATGTGCCCTGTACAGCAGTGTATGACACTAACAATGTACGTTGTGTCCATCCTCTGAAAACATTACAGCAAAAATATGTAACATAAATAAAATTGACTCCAGTTTTGTCTTATCATTGACAAAGAAATATAATACACACTCTGAGCACTCTTATATTAAAAAATGTGAAATATGATAATCCAGTTGAATTTACAAATTATAGAGCGCTGCTCTCAGTCGCCCTTTTCTGGTAGGTTTTATTACGCAAATCCAGATTTCGGCTAGTGCCTAGCCATTTCAATACCAAAAATACAAGAAGTACATGGTCAGACGATGCAATACAATGTTACAACTCATGACATAACATCTATGGCTTGTATATTAGATTACATACCAACATTTTCTAATCTCGATGTATGTTAGTTCCCTGTTGTTCGGACGTCAGTCAAAGTTCTTCAAATACTACTGAATAAAGAAGGTAGGTTGTGTGGGGAACACATCGATTGGTCATATTGCACCCTCTATATACGACTGACTGCAGCACTCTATAATTTGTAAATCACATAACAGTCACTGAGTGAACCCACATTTTCCCAATGGAAGGTAACCTGATCCAGTTTAATGTTAGATAGTAATTTTGACTGCATGATTCAGGATAATGTTTGCAATGCAGAAGTGTGCTCAAAAGAAGTATGCAAGGATATAAACCTGGCAATTGAGTTAAAGTTGGACAAAGAATATCGTGCCTTGATATATGATGAGCTGTCCATTTACTTGACAAAATCCATCAACAAAGGTGTGCTTAGCCAGATGAAAGAAAGGTACGACAGATGATGTTTCACGGAAACAAGTTACTTTCAAATACAAAGTCCAGCCAAAAGAAATGTGTCAAAAAACATTGTTTGACATATTCTGCATCATCCAGTGATGAATACAGACTCTTCAATATAAACTACAAGGTGGAATGACCAACTCTAAAGACAGTCGAGGAAAACATTTCAGTAGGCCGCATACCATATCACATGACAGCATGGCTCTGATTAGGGATCATATTTCCTGTTCTCCAAAGTAGACGAGCCATTACAACATGAATAAATATTCAAAGGAATGTCTGCCTCCTGATCTCAAACTCTCTAGAATGTATTGAGTGTTTACCAAAAAAATTCCTGAAAATCAATAAGCAGATCATACTATCAAAGTGTGTATCAAACAGATTTTAATTTACATTTCAGAGTACTAGGTTAGATGCTTGCAGACAGTGAAATTTGTTGTTTAACAAAATCATTGCAGCTTCTGACAAAACAGAACTGCACAACGCTGAACCTGAGAGGGTATGTTTGATCTGCTTTTGCATGATGCAGCTCAAAGTGCTAAAAAACGATACAGAAACAGGTAAAACGAAAAACAATATACCTATTATATGTGTTTAAAATGAACACACTTCATACACTGCAATCACAGTGTACACACTTTTACTTCTCCAAGGTGACAAGTTTCAACAGTTTCCATCATCCAATCTTCTGAAACTTCCAGAAAATTGCAAAGTTAATTTACATGAAGTCAAAGCATAAAAAGCACTCCAAAATACCCACTCTGACTTTATGTAATGTAACAGGACAATTTTATAGAAGGTACAGATCATCCGAGGACGGCAGCATAAAACTGTTGAAACCGGTAATCATGAAGCAATAAAAGTGTCTACACTGCGATCGCAGCGTATGAAGTGTGTTCATTTTCAACCATACTGATCGCCCCACAGCACAGCATGTGTGCCTTACAGAATTGTTTGTGCTGACCTACGAAAGGCTTTACTTCGTCCTACTTTGACGCAGTCCATGGTATTCTTACCAGAGACAGCTGTCGTCGTCTAATTTCATGGTTCATGATGTTGGTACTGAAAACATCACAGTAAATTTGTGGGATGAATCCAACACAAGGAGACATTTAGCTGAAATAGTTTCCCATCTGCTTGAATTCGTGACAAACAATTACAATACACTTGAAGAAGGTATGAGACACGAACTGATTGTATTGTCTTACTGCTGTGTTGGGCACAAAAATAACTGTAGATTTTTAGCGCTCTATTTCTATCAGATCGGCTGCAAGTACTTTACAGAAATACATCAAAAGTTTGTGTGTTCAGATCATAGTTTCCTACTTTCTGATATGGACTTCACAATGATCGACAAAAGAAAAAAGTGTCAAAAGTTATGGTTCCTTCAGAATGGAAGCATGTCATTGCTGAGGGCTTTGTCAATCCTTCAAAGCTGACCATTCACAAGATGATGGAAGACTTCAAGGAGACAGGATCCAATAAGTTAAGTTTCCAAAAAGCCACTTGCTTTGAAAATTATTCTGGCTGAGACTGTTTAGTGACATAAGCATGCATCTAGTTGCAATGTGCTTCGCACATGGGGAAGACATTGTATTGTCAAACAGTTTGTGAACATCAAGTAAAAAGCTTTCTGTTGCCTTTTGATTTTTGGTTGCTCTACAACTGGACACTGAAACTTCATAAGAAGAAGAAAATAATTTATTGGACACGATGAAATATCCTGAACCAAAATATAGGAATTTTAATGAAAATCTACAGTTTGACAACTAAGTTTAATGCACCAGATTTGTCTCTCAACTTTATAACAAACTCATTTTCTATTAACAATATAGGCAAAGACAGATTGCTATTTACTGTAAAGAAGACATGTCAAGTTGCAGACAGGCACGATTAAGAGATACTCGCATATAGCTTTTGGCCAGCATCTTGGGCTGGAATGTTCTATTACTTTTTTTAAGACCAAAGTTATCAGTTTACAATAAATATTATTTTGTATCTTGTCATAATTTTCTTACTTACAACCTTTGGATTCAAGACAACCTTATCATTACAGCAGAAGACAGATATGGAATAATGTTGTATATCTATTGCTATACTGTGTTTTTCCATTTTAATATTCACTTATTTTCATAAAACCTATGCTTACTGCAATTTTAAAAAGCACAACCAAGTATTTTCAATAGTTTGTATGCACAAACAATACATATCTGCAATTACATTATTATTTTACAATAATTTTCTGGAAATAACGGTTTTTGTCAATTTCCTAGAAACCGAAAAATGTGCCATACACCATTATTTGTGCACACATTTCAAATGACTGCATATATCCCTCTTCATACCATTGAAACAGGAAAGTTTTAAAACAGTGATACTGTGAAAAGAGGGAAAACAAGCACAACAAATATGGAGGCTATTCCTCTCAAATGATTTGATATTTGAAGGAAAGAAGTTAGGTTCTGACACTGATGAGTAATGCAATGTATTAGTTTCTGATTGGCTCACAAGCTAGGAACCTCTGGGCCATGGCATTTAGGTGTACGAAATCTTTACAGTGTTCTTAGCTGTGCGATTTAGAATCCAACGGATCACTGTCAGGGGAAGTGGAAGTTTTTCTTGCAGCCCCTTATCTGAGTAATTAGTCACAGTTTGTGGTTGTGGTTGGGATTGTGTGTATTACAGGCATCAGCCTACACTGTCAATTAATAATCATTCTTCCCTGACAGTGTCAAATAAAAGGACTGGTTCTCACAGACTGCACATTTCCACTATAATGTGGACATCCATCAACTCACAGCAAATAGAGGGTATATGAGAAAAATACTAATTTGCACAACATTTATAGTCCCAGCAATTACTGATATCCCAGATTGTGCAGTACTGCCTTCAGTTGCTCGTAGGTGTCAGGACTGTAGCTGTGGCAATAATTTCTGATTTTTCATAAACAAATATACTATGTATCAGAATCTGTTTGATTTATAACTAAAATGTCCAACGCTGCCTTACATGAGAGCATAAAATATACTACAAACTAAATGAGAACTCCAGAATAACAAATGACTAGATACAAAACAATTGCACAATAATCTTGCAGCACCAGAAGTAGTGATATATCAATCACAGTTAAAAGTATGTACAATTTCCCTCTAAACATCACTATGAAGTACAAATATGATTAAAAAATGTAACTCCAAAATAGTGTGTACTAAACTTCATCATCACTTGTATCTGCACTGTTTATGTCTTGGTACTGGAACTGAGTAACATGAACTTTTAGGGATGGCATCCGTTTCTTCAAATTTTCCATTACCGCAGCATCAAATTTGGAGCATTGTACATCCAGTGACCTGAAAAAATAGATCCTTTCCTGTTTCATATGGTGGTGGTGATATACCATAAGCTGCTTTAAAAGGAGGTAAATTAGTTCATAAGAGAGTGAGTGGAATCTTAGATTCGACAAAGACTGGGAATGAAACTAGCCACATCCTCTTCAAAGAAATCATTGTAGCATCTGAAATCAAAAAATCATGAGAAACCCAAATCTGAAAGGCTGGAAAGAGATTTAAATCTTAACCATTGCTTAATCTTGTAAGGTAGTTATGTTAGTGAAACTTCCTGGCAGATTAAAACTGTGTGCCCGACCGAGACTCGAACTCGGGACCTTTGCCTTTCGCGGGCAAGTGCTCTACCATCTGAGCTACCGAAGCACGACTCATGCCCGGTACTCACAGCTTTACTTCTGCCAGTATCTTGTCTCCGACCTTCCAAACTTTACAGAAGCTCTCCTGCGAACCTTGAGATCTCATTCTGGAAACATCCCCCAGGCTGTGGCTAAGCCATGTCTCCGCAGTATCCTTCCTTTCAGGAGTGCTAGTTCTGCAAGGTTCGCAGGAGAGCTTCTGTAAAGTTTGGAAGGTAGGAGACGAGATAGTGGCAGAAGTAAAGCTGTGAGTACCGGGCGCGAGTCGTGCTTCGGTAGCTCAGATGGTAGAGCACTTGCCCGCGAAAGGCAAAGGTCCCGAGTTCGAGTCTCGGTCGGGCACACAGTTTTAATCTGCCAGGAAGTTTCATATCAGCGCACACTCAACTGCAGAGTGAAATCTCATTCTAGTTATGTTAGTGTTTGTGTAGTCCTTTGATAAGTGAAAACACTCAAAATGAGTAGCTGGAAACATTTTCTGATAAATTACGGAGACATCTAGTTGTAAAATTGCTTCCGAGACATTGCCAAATTAAGTTGCTCAATGTCTGTTCTGCATATCTTAAAATACATGAAAATAAGGTATAACTTCATTATATTTGGCCACTTAAAACTGACATCTTGGGTGAATGGTTGAAGGAAAAGACACACATCAACTCATCAGCATACAGACATTACAAAAATGGTTCAAATGGCTCTGAGCACTATGGGACTCAACTGCTGTGGTCATAAGTCCCCTGGAACTTAGAACTACTTAAACCTAACTAACCTAAGGACATCACACACATCCATGCCCGAGGCAGGATTCGAACCCGCGACCGTAGCGGACGTGAGGTTCCAGACTGTAGCGCCTTTAACCGCTCGGCCACTCCGGCTGGCCAGACATTACAGCCTGTTGCTACCCTTGTCAGACTGTATTTGCAAGTCTGGTCTGGAGTCAATTTCATGCAAGGGACCAGTACAGTAAGTTAACAATTTTATGGTTGTGCTTACACTGTGTTACCCAATTTACAATGAATTAGTGTACTTTGGATGATGTGTCAGTACTGACATTTGTGTACTTATATATTTCTAGTGTTTTCAACAATTATTTCTCAAATATAGCACAGCAGTTAATAAATACACAACATGACAAACAGCCAACCAGTCCCTCAGATAAAAAAAAAATTGATTCAAACACATTACTCCTGCACCCAGCAACACCTGAGGAACGGTCAAGAATCCTAAGAGAATTACCTAATAAATATTCAGTGAGTGTTGATGAGGTACCAGATGCTATTATCAAAGCTAGTGCAACATTTATTGTGGAACCACTAACAGACATAGAAAATTCATCTTTTGAGAGTGGTGTATTTCCAAGTAATCTAAAAACTGCAAAAGTAACACCTTTGCATAAGAAGGGTACAAAAAGTGATATTGCTAATTATGGACCAGTTTGTTTTGTCAGGTTTCAGCAAAATTATGGAAAAAATGTTCCTTAGAAGATTAACAGTTATCTTAAATAAAGAGAGGCTGATAAGTGACTCCCAACATGGGTTCCCAGCTGGAAAGTCAACTCAGTCAGTCATTTTTGCCTTCTTAAATGAAGTATTAAAAGCAGTGGATGATAAACAACATGTATCTGGAACATTTCTGGATCTAAGTAAAGCCTTTGATGTAATTGATCATAGTATTCTCTTTTGTAAATTTAGTAATTATGGAATTAGAGGCCAGTCTGAAAAGTGGATCCACTCGTACCTCAGTAATCATCAGCAGATTACAGAAATAAAACACAAAGACAGTGAAATACAAAAAAATTCTAGTTTTTACAGTGATGAGCAGAAAATCAAGTATGGAGTCCCCCAAGTGTCAGTTCTAGGACCTGTCCTATTTCTGCTGTATGTAAATGACTTGGTTAGTAAAATACATGATGGAACCACTGTAGTGTTTGCAGATGACACTAATATTCTAATTAAATCACAGAATGAGGAAAATCTGCAGGAGGCTGCAGTATCAGTTAACTTTCATACTACACAAAACCTCCATCCTGCAAATCCTGAATCAATGTCGAAGGAAAAAACATGTTGAAAGTCAGTCATACAAAATTTCTACGTGTACATTTTCAGGCAGATCAGAAGTGGGAGGTACACCTAAACAATTTAAATAAGAGACTGAATTCACTAGCATTTGCTGTTAGGATCCTCACTCAAAATACAAGCTGCTCATCCGTGCTGGCAATGTATCATTGCAGTATGCAGTCGCTACTTATGTACGGAATAATTTTTTGGGGGGGAATTCCACAAACACTACATAAACATTTAAAATACAGAAAAAGATTATCAGGGTGATAAAAAAAGCTAAGTGTAAGGATTCCCGTAGACCCCTTTTTAAAACCCTGAAAATATTGCCACTGCCTAGCTTGTACATATACGAAATACAAATTTTCACAAAAGGGAGCATCTTAAAAAAAAAGAAAATCTCTTCAAACACAACTATGATATACACACATATGAAACTAGACAGAAGATGAACTTACACAGGAACACAGTAAAAACTAACTAGGTTTACCACTATCCCATATCACATGTACAAATAATGTACGAAACTGATTCTAGGACCAATAAATAAATTTGGTAGTATATATTTCTTAATTTTGTTTTATGGACATTTGTTACCCAAATGTCAAAAGGGACCATATAAACACAAGAAATATGCTGTTGTGTTTATCTGGTTTTGTCATTATATATAGACATTATGACCTGGACACCATTTGTACTTGTTTGATGTTTTACCTAGCAGCCATGCATCTACATTTATATCTACCATATGATGCATGGTGGAGGGTACCTCGAACCAGTATTGGCCGTTCCCTTTTCTGTTCCACTTACAAATGGAGTGAGGGGAAAAGAGACTGTCCATATACACCTGCATGAGCCCTAATTTCTCTTATCTTGCCTTCAAAGTCCTAATGCAAAATGTATTTTGACAGCAGTTGAATCATTCTGCAGTAAGCCGCAAATGCCATTTTTCTAAATTTTCTCAATAGTGTTTCATGAAAAGAATACTGTCTTCCCTCCATGGATTTGTGTTCACAGAGCATTTCTGTAACACCTGCATTTTGTTCAGATCTTCAAGCAACAAATCTAGCAGCACATATCTGAATTGCTTTGATTTCTTCCTTTAATCCATTCTGGTCTGGATCCCAAACACTCCAATAGGACTCAAGAATGGGCTGCACTAGTGTTCTATATGCAGTCTCCTTTACAGATAAACTGCACTTTCCTAGAATTCTGCCACTAAAGCAAAGATGACCATCCGCCTTTCCTACTAGTGGTCTTATGTGCTCATTTCATTTCATATCACTTTGCAATGTTATGCATGGAGATTTAATCAATGCAACTGTGTCAAGCAGCAAGCGACTCATAATGCCTTCATCAGTAAATGGTCGCAGACTGCTGCTCACCATATTCATCTAATCATATATGTGTACAGAAAACAGCAGTCCTTCACACTTCCATGAGACACTCCTGATGATATCACTGACTCTGATGAACACCCACTATCCAGGACAGTGTACTGGAGTCTATCAATTAATAAGTCTCTGAACCACTCACATATCTAAGAACCTATTGCGTATGCTTGGACCTCCATTCCACTAACAGTTAGCAGTGGGCATTGTGTCAAATGTTTTCTGGAAATCTAGGTATGTGCAATCTGCCTGCTGCCCTTCACTCACAGTTCACAGAATATCATGTGAGAAAAGAATAATCTGAGTCTTGTAAAAGCAATGTTTTATAAATCCATGCTGATTTTTGGACAGAAGGAAATTTATTATATCCAAATATGTTTAAGATTTCAGTGGCAAAATTATATTAAGGATACTAGTCTAAACTTTTGTGAGTCTGTTCTTTTACCCTTATCATACAATAGTCATCTGCAGTTGTTGTTTTTTTTCAGTTGCTTGGGATTTTGCCCTGGGGAACAGACTTGTGATAAATGGAAGCTAAATAAGGGGCCAAAGCCAAACAGGGATTCCATGTGGAACTGGTGATTTATTTGTTTTCAAATATTTCACATGCTGCTCACTGCCAGGGATGCCTCTTACTATGTCTCACATGAGAGCCTGTGCTACTGTCAAACTAATGTATGTTTGTATGATCCTCCTGCAAGAATGATTTAATAAATGTGAGATTTAAAGATTAGATTAATACTTGTTCCATAGATCATGAATACGACACTTCGTAATGATGTGGAATGTGTCAGGTTAATAAAAGATGTCAGTACAAGATATTGCATTACACAAAATATTGCATGACACTAATGTTTAAGTTGTTTTTTTTTTCCCTCCCTTAATTTATATCTAAAAATTCAGCCAATGAGTAGAAGGAGTTGTCATCTAGAAATTCTTTTAATTTATTTTTAAATGTTGGTTGGCTATCTGTCAGGCTTTTGATGCTGTTTGGTAGGTGACCAAAGACTTTTGCGGCAGCTTAATTTACCCCTTTCTGTGCCAAAGTCAGATGTAACCCTGCATAGTGAAGATCATCCTTTCTCCTGGTGTTATAGCTATGCACACTGCTATTACTTTTGAACTGGGTTGGATTATTAACAACAAATTTCATAAGTGAATATATATACTGTGAGGTTACTGTGAGGATCCCCAGATCCTTAAATAGATGTCTGCAGGATGACCGTGGGTGGGCACCAGCAATTATTCTGATTACACGTTTTTGAGCAATGAATACTTTTCTACTCAATGATGAATTACCCTAGAATATGATGCCATACAAAAGCAGTGAATGAAAGTAGGCATAGTAAGCTAATTTACTGAGATTCTTATCACTAAAATTTGCAATATTCCTAATAGCATACATAGCTGAACTCAGACGTTTCAGCAGACCATCAATGTTTTGCTTCCAGTTTAACCTCTCATCGATGGACACACCTAAAAATTTTGAAAATTCTACCTTAGCTACAGACTTCTGTTCAAAGTCTACATTTATTACTGGAGTTGTGCCATTTACTGTACGGAACTGTATATACTTTGTTTTATCAAAATTTAAAGAGAGTCTGTTTGCTGAGAACCACTTAATAATTTTGTGAAAAACATCATTTACAATTACATCACTTAGTTCTTGGTTTTTGGATGTTATTTCTATACTTGTATCATCAGCAAAAAGAACTAACTTTGCATCTTCATCAATGTGGAATGGCAAGTCATTAATGTATATCAAGAACAGTAAAGGACCTAAGACCAAAAACCCTGTGGGACCCCGTACCTGATAGCCCCCCCCAGTTCGAGGAATCAGCTGATGTTTTAACATTACATGAACCACTTATTTCAACTTTCTGCATTTCTCCAGTTAAGTAGTTAAGTATGAATTACACCATTTGTGTACTGCCCCCCCCCCCCCCCCCCCCCCCCCCCGCTTCAAACCATAATGATTTAGCTTATCTAGAAGAATTCCATGATTTACACAATCAAAGGCCTTTGAGAGATCACAAAAAATACCAATGGGTGATGTCCGGTTATCCAGAGCATTTAATATTTGATCAGTGAAAGCGTATATAGCATTTTCTGTTGAAAAGCCTTTCTGAAAACCAAACTGACATTTTGTTAGTACTTTATTTTTACAAATATGGGAGGCTACTCTTGAATACATCACTTTCTCAAAATTTTTTGATAGAGCTGTCAGAAGAGAGATTGGGCTGTAGTTGTTGACATCTGATGTATCCCCCTTTTTATGCAATGGTTTTACAATGGCATATTTCAGTCTATCGTGGAAAACACCCTGCTCCAAAGAGCTATTACATACGTGGCTGAGAATCCTACTTATATGTGGGGAACAAGCTTTAAGTGTCTTGCTGGAAATGCCATCAATTCCGTAAGAGCTTTTACTTTTCAGTGAGTTTATTATTTTACTGATTTCAGAGGGAGAGGTTGGTGGAAATACAGTTGTTTCAAACTGCACAGATATGGCCTCTTCTATTAGTAGCCTTGCCTCTTCTAGTGAAGATCTAGATCCTATTTTCTCCACAACATTTAAAAAATGATTATTGAAAATATTTTCAATTTCTGATTGTTTGTTAGTACACTTGTCATTCAGTTTTATGGCACTAAAGTCTTCCTGTGCTCTTGGTTGCCCTGTTTCCCTTTCAATAATATTCCAAATTGCTTTAATTTTATTATCAGAGTTACTGATCTCAGACATGATACACATGCTTCTGGACTTTTTAATAACTTTTCTTAGTACCACACAATAGTTTTTATAATATTGAACAATTTCGGGGTCAGTACTGCCTCTTGCTGTTAGATACAGTTCTCTTTTGCGGTTGCAGGATATTCTTATTCCTTTAGTTAGCCAAGGTTTTTTATAGGTTTTCTTGGAATTATGTTTAACTATTTTCTTGGGAAAACAATTTTCAAATACCCTTAAAAATGTATCGTGAAATAAGTTATATTTCAAGTTTGCATCGGGTTCCTTATACACTTCATCCCAGTCTAGCTGCTGTAGGCTTTCCCTAAAGTTTGCAATATTTATATTGTTAATTGAATGCACTGCTTTGAAATTCTGATTTGATATACTGCATGGAGCTATGTCATGTACTGTAACTAGCTGTGCACGATGATCTGAAAGACCATTCTCAACAGGATAAGCATTTATGTCCTTAAACTTATGTTGGTCTATAAAAAAGTTATCTATCAATGTCCTGCTGTTCTTTGTTATCTGAGTAGGAAAATCAATGACGGAGCTCAAATTGAAAGAACTGAGTAATACTACAAGGTCATTCTTCCTATTACACTCTTTCAGGGAATCAACATTGAAATCCCCACAAATGATAATTTGCTTCCCCCTGTCTGACAGATAGCACAACAAAGCATCCAAGTTTTCTAGAAATAGCTGGAAATTCCCTGAGGGGGACCTATACACTGTTACAATTATGAAAGTGCCATCATTTAGTTTTAGTTCAGTGGCACATGCTTCCATATGTTGCTCTACACAAAATTTTTTAGTTTCTAAATTTTTTACACTGTGGAAGCTTTTGACATATATGGCAACTCTTCCTCTCATCATATTATCTCTACTTACACGTGCAGCTAATTTGTACCCATTGATGCTAACCTTTTGCATATCAGGGTCAATGTGATGCTCAGACAGGTATAGTACATCTGTTACATTCTCAGTTTCTATATCTTCTAAACAAAGCAGAAGCTCATCAATTATATTCTTCAATCCCCCAATATTTTGATGAAATATACTAACATTATTTTTCACTTTACTTTTGTGAGTATCTTGAACTTTTTTAACATATTTAGTACTTGTAACTCTTCAGGCTTTCCCGGCGATCTAATGACATCTTGGGTTGTCGGGTGTTCTGCCGGATATCAGTGTCGTACTTGCTCGATATTTCGGTCACATAGCTCGTAACCTTCATCAGGTGGGACCTGAGACTCTCAGTCTCAGGTCGCACCTGATGAAGGTTACGAGCTACGTGACCGAAATATCGTGCAAGTACGACACTGATATCCGGCAGAATACCCGACAACCCAAGATGTCATCTTTAGTACTTGCCTGGCTGAGTTTCCCACTGGACACTGATCTTACACTAAAAAAGAGTTTCCACCATGAGATGTAGTTCCTCCCCCCTTTAAATATCCAGCTTTCCTTTGCTGTCTTCTGTTGGCATGCCAGACTGGTTGACAAGTGGCTGAATAGAAACCTTCAATACAGTTCACAATTTTACACAGGTCCAGAATTTTCACAGGTACTCGGCAAGTGTTTTCCATAACAAATTCTTACAGCACAAAGGTTTGCATTGCAATTCCTGCTGTATCCAAATCAATATAATTTATTACTCTTCAAGGTGTATTTTATTGAAATTTTTTTTTTAAAAAAGTACATTTGCAATTGCACTGACTACCAGATACAGCATCTGTTAGTCATGTTTTACTTACTGAGATAGGGCAATGTTCATTTCATTTATTTTGTTTCATTGGCACACCATATCTCCTCAGTTTACTAGCATACATATTTACAATAGTGACACATGACTGGTTTCTCCTTGTATAAGTAACCTGCATGAATAAGCTTCCAAGGACACCAACGGCCAGGACAAAAACTGTAATGTTTGCTGATGATACAAAAATACTAATCACAGGTCCAAATCCAACCTTACTACAGATAGCTCAGGTGATAGTAGCACAAGGCTACAATGATTTGCAGCTAAAGGTTTAAGCCTTCATCTTACAAAGACATATTATGCAACTTCAAACAAACAATAACAACATTTCAGCACCAGAAGTACATAGACATTAATGATCATACACGAAATAAGAGTATCTAAAATTCCTTGGGATCCAATTCAATAACAAATTTAAATGGCATCACACATATAAGTTAATCAAGCAGCTCAATTCAACGTAATTGGCATGATGAAATTGTAAATTGAAAATCATTCATTTCAGTTCACAGTTCTTCAATTGCTTAGTTCATTCATTTTGATATACAGAATACCAGTACGAGAATACTGAATGTATATGTGTGTGAGGTTGAAATACAATGAAATGATAAAAGTCATGCGACAGTGCACACACACACACACACACACACACACACACACACACACACACAAAAATCACTTTTGTTCTTGATTGAAAAAATTAACACAGTTCACAAACTTGTTATACAACATAACACTAAACTTGAATTCATAAATAAGGTTCAGTGTTGATCTGAATAAATACGGGACATGTTTGGCAATGCTGCTACACCAGTTCTCATCAGGATTATTGAACTTCAACCGCAGATAGTACATTGTACTTATGGAGTATTTACTGATGGTTTGGTGCGTAAATATGAAAGGAAATACAGGAAAGAAATTTCCCCACTGTAGAGCACAGTGGTATTGCTTCCCAGTTTAAGACATTTGCCGAGCATGATGAAAACATACATAGCCATGCATTTAGGTAGCTTTCTGTGAGGACAAAAGTTTCAATACTTTCCAGGTTTTAAGGCCATTGTTATTCAATGCTGAAAATGTATGTATGGTGTTCTAAAATTATCTTTATAACTTTTATCACATATAGTTCAGAAATGGAGATAGGTAGAAAGGTGTGGTTTAAGGCATATGATCTCTAGAGACCGGGTTATATGCATCATAAAAACCCTTAAAATATGCATGCAAATATACATGAAAAATGCTTAAAAATGGAGATGTCTAACGTGCTTCAAGAATTTGCTATTGTTGTTGGTGACAGGCGGATGAAATGCACGTAAGTTGCAGCGCAACTGTTGATATGTACAGGGCCAACTTCGAGATATATTGAATGCAGAGGTGCGCTCGAAAACTGCATAATATTTTATTTAAAAAACAACATACAATCATGAATTTTTTTTTTTTTTTTGAGCAGCATTAACTTTTAATTAATACTATTGGACCAAAGCATCATTTGTAATTTATTTTATATTTTTCTACTATTGTAAACATAAATGACCAAGTACTGTTCCAAATGTTCGGTAGTAAGACTGTCTTCGATCACTCAAAACATTTTTATAAGCAGAAAAGGACCATTCTACATCAACTGAGATAACTAGGCAGGATTTGAATTTGTGTGCTATGTTGGCACTTATTGTTTCTGGTAAAAGTTCAAGCATCCCATTAACAAAACTATCAATTTGGCACAAGGGTTCAAAACTTGGGCTATTGTTTACAATGTTTTCAAACTTTTCTTTACGTTTTCTTGGGAATACCTTTCATTTATTCATTATCTGAATTGATTCATTCAATGCCAAACCTTGAGTTTCAAGTTTTATAATACTTGCAGGTATATGTGAAAAATGAGTGTTAATCACAGCAATGTCTTTTTTAATGCAGGAATCATTAAAAGCTTCCTTGCACCGGCAAACTGACAAAGCCCCTGCGCTATTGAGGTCATTTATTACCCCTTTAGTGGCCTCAAAATGTTCATTGTAAAACAACACAGCTTTGACCCACATACCCCAACAAGTTACCACTCATTCGGGAGGTAAAGGCACATTTGGTAGTTTTTCCTTGTTGATCTTAATGCGAGCTGGAGTGTTTAGAAACACTTTCTTTGTGGATGAAATCAGTGTATTTACATTCACAAATGTGGAACACACTTGTTCAGCAAGTCAGTGTACTCCATGAGCAAAGCACGTCACATCAATCAAATTGGGATAAAATACTCAGAGGGCTTTTCGTGCTTTGATCATATAGGGAGCAGCAGCTGCAATAAACATAAACACCCTTTCATCTCCAGAAGATTCTGGACATATCTTTCTAATACCCTCATCGACAAATCTGGCTTTCGTAGAATGATTTACTTTTTCAAGTTCTTTGCAGGTTGCTAAACAGGAAGAAGATGGCTCTTCTTTTAAAGCACCAACAATTAAATTTACAATGTAATGGCCACAAGTGCCTGTAGTGTCATAAACAGAAATCCAGATAATGCTTTCCTTGAGTTCATTGCATATTTCTTCCAGAACATTTACATAAATTGTCGGTATGTAATTTTTATGCAATGCTGATTCATCGGCTATATTTTGATTTAAGCAATATTTCTGCAGGAAGCCTTTGAGGATAGGGTTTGTAAATCTGTTCAGAGAAATATTGCTTGCAATGAATGCTTCACATAGATCCATGTTAAACTGACTTTTTCGGTTACCTTTGGACAAATCCCTGCTACTGCAACTTGCTGTTGTCAGAAGTTGTCATGTGCCTTTTTTCTGCATTCCTGCGAATGACATGCTGGTCTGTCTGAAACTTTTTTTGCACAAAACATTTTTCTCACAAACTCGACAATATAAAACAATTCCGTCATATGTAAAAGTTCCCAGATGGTCAGCTATCCACGAAAAAAAATTTTTTTTTTTTGAGCGGCATGGTGCACAACACATTACACACTACACATCATAAACATGTACAACTGTGTACAAGTAAATAGAAAGCTAAACTGAAACAATGGACAATGGATGTGCGACTAAAAGCTTGTGCAGTTTAGTTTAATTGTTGCTGACACCTACAGTGTGACAGCAGATGGGATTAACAGGGGAGGGGGAGGGGTGCAGGTGCAGGAGCATTGACTGTATCTGTCCGTTCTTGTTCCTCTTGTGTAATGATTTCACTAGGCAGTGGCCTGTCAGTTAGCAAATGCATGCAGTTCACACACACACACACACACACACACACACACACACACACACACACTCACAAGGACTATTTTTCTTCCTTTATAGTTATTGATGAAAATGGCTACTGCCAGCAGCTGGCACACTGTGTGGAATGGCTGATACACATCAAATCTGACACCCACACCAACATCACATCTGATCATCAGACAGTGGTTGATGAGGTTTAAGGAATATAAACATCTCATCAAAAGGACAAGTTGTGGCCATACAAGAATGAGTGGCGCAGGTGTGGAACAGGTGCAACAGGCATTTAACCAAAGTGCACCCAAATCAATCTATCGGGTCTCTCAACAGCTGCAGCTACCATCAACTACAGTGTACAGGATGCTACACCAGAAAATGAAGCTTTATGCCTACAAGATGCAGCTTCTGTGTGATGACAGGCCAAAGTGCATATCATTTGCAATTGAGGTTCTGAGTCACATTCATGGTGACCCATACAATCTGAGAATGGTGATGTTTATGGACATCACTTGCTTTCAAGTGTCTGGGATGGTAAACCAACACAATACGAGAGCATGGCGCTCCGAGAATCCCCACTTAAGCATGGAAATTGTGTGCAGCTGTTCAAAGTTAAACATGTTATGTGGACTGCTTCATGACCATGTGGTGCAACAGTTTTTCTTTACGGGATTATCAATAACCTCGACTGTTTATCAGGACATGTTGGAACAGTTTTCATTTCCACAAGTTGAAGAACTGCAACCTGGCATCATGCTGCAGCAGGATGGTTACCCTCCTCATTGGACCTCAATCATTGGGAATGCCTTGGACGGCACATTTCCTGGTTGATGGATTGGCAGAGGAGGACCCATTTCCTAGCCCTCGAAGGTCTCCAGATGTAGTCCCATTAGAGTTTTTTCTTTGAGGCTTTGTGGAGGATGCTGTCTACCAGATTCTGTGCAAGATCTGCAGGCTTGCATCAGAGCAGCAATTGCACATGTTAATGAATACATGCTAGGCTTGACATGGAAGGAACTGGAATATCGTTTAAATATCCTGCATGCTACATGTGGAGCAGACACTGAACTCTCTTAAACAGCCACTGAAACTTTCGGTGTCTGTGAATATTATACCACAAACCAAAACTTTCTACCTATCCCCATTTCTGAAATAAAGGTAATCAAAGCTGTAAATATAATTCTGGAACAACCTGTATATTTACAGTGTCTGCTTAGATAGAGCTGTCATCAACACACTAGTTGGTTTGAACACCGCGGTGATTTAGTGGGCATAGTCCTTTTGGAGCTGGTGTACTATTTCCTTCCACAGACCTCTGAACAGACTCACCCATCCACTTTAACATGGTTCAAGCCTTTTGATACCACATTTCATGATATAACATCTGAGCCACTGAGATAACTTCAATTAAGTATCAGCCATGAACATGATGCTGCTCGTTGACTTACATGTACTTACTATCTCTGTTCACCACTACATTTGAAGTTTTCATAGCATTTTAAGCATATGTTTGGTAGCTAAAAATTTAATAAGAGATGTGTAATTATTGCTACTCAAGCCTCGAGAACACATTTGAAAGAGATGTTCAGTCCCAACTGGCTGCTGTCTAACTACATATATTTTACTGAATTAATAGAGGGAAACATTCCATGTGTTCACTAGAAATAGTTCAAATTTCCCTTTCTTACTTTGCTGCCAAGTGTCTATGAAACCCCTTTAAACTTTTTTACATTAAATATGAGTCATCTCTAAGAGTTCTTATCAAAGCAATTATTATCTACGCTCAATATTTACATTCTAACCATACACATGGAAAAAAATATTTCATTGTTCAGTAGTTTTTTTTATTATTTACTTCATTTCATCTTTTATTTATACAAAATGAAATATTGTTCTTTTGTAGTATCACTAGGATGTTAATTCATGGTTGCAACAGAACTTGAAAGGATCTGCAAACTTTTGCTAGTCAATGTTGGTTCTAGCTCACTGCGCAATAACATGACATTAAAATTTTAGAGACCAGCCACTCAGAAGAATTTTGAGCCTACAAAACTGGCCACTAATGCCCTTATTTAAAGCATTACTGGTGCATACAAATACATACTAGAAAAAAGACGAAGCTTTAAGATGTATTTTCCATATTTACTTTAATCATTCGATAATGTACAAATATTAAAGCAATGATAACAGGAAGTGTAATTCTCCTTACAGGAATGCTAGAAGAGTAAGAGACCAATTTCTTCCTCTTGAGCTTCTGAAATTTCTTGACCACTCAAGAAACATGACATCAACAAAATTACAGTAAACTCTGAAAGCTAATGAGTACACATGCAAAATTATGTCAACATGATCACATACTGGTTCAGCCATTCATGACAGCAGCTGTTACATACGCTAATGTTTCTCTCTAAATAATTCTAGAAATTAACAACAGAAATTCAGCTTGATCTGAGTTCATTTTTTGTGCCATTCTAAGATCAACTATCATAGTGTAGTATTTTGCAGCCTTCCTTCAGGCTCATCAAGGTGCAAATCATTGCTCATTAAATTCAGCTGTTACTTTCTTTAAGTCATCTAGCTTGTGTGTTATGGTAAAATTGTCAGGTATATCCTGGCAAGGGGTGCTATGAACTGACCCTTTTTGATATTCTTCATACTTACAAGATTTGAAGGTCAATGCCTCGGGATCAGTTTCTTAAAGCAGTATGATGTGATTCTCAAAAACTCTCAAAAAAGAATAAGTGTGCAATATTGGAAGATTTCTGAGCACTTTCAGGTACAAAACATTTTGAACTTATTACTGGTCACTGGTAGCTCATTGCATAGAATGAAAATCTAGTATTCATAAAGTAGCTGGTTGATATCTCACTAGTAGCAACTTTCTTTCTTTACTTTTACTGAACTTCCATATTTACTAACAAATGAAAATAACTTTTTGAAGAGATATACAGTCTTGGCTGCAAAAAAAGATCAAGCTTTGCAGCCAAGACCGTTCATCTCTTCAAAACATTTATCACAACTACTGTATCATCCCACCATGAACTGGAAAAAGTTCTAAAAATTACCTCTTCATATTTATTACTAATCACAAGGAAATGAAGGTATTCACATACAAAAATGCAAAATGTCAAATAAAAAATAAAATACTTTCTTTGTTTCTAGAAACTGAACGTATAATTGATGTACACAACTTTTCCATTTAGCAATAAGGCATTTCACATGTCTGTACCAAATTTTAATTTATTTTCATATGACAAATAATTAAAACAAAAACATTATTTCAATTAAAATATTATGATTCAATATTTGTTAATTAAAATTTCCATTCATGAATGAATATGGAATTTAAATAAAAGTTTTAAAAAATGTTAGTGCTAGCAAGATTCAAACCAGCAACTTTATGATTACATGGGCCACTATGCACTCAAACACTGGTGACCATGTAATGAATTTCAAAATGTCTTATACTTAAAAGCACTCAGAAATCTTTTAGTTTTCAAATCTGATTTTTCGAGTTGACAGTTCTGTCGTACTGCTTTCAGGAACTGATATCTTATCACTGACTTTCATATCCTGTAATTAGGAAGAAACTTGAAGAGGGTCTGTCTATAAGGGTGCCTCCTGAGTCAAAAACAGTCCTTTTCATGCTTCTTTTGAGCAACATATAGATGCATGTGTGTATGTGTGAGCTTAAACTAAATAATGGTACTTTTATAACTGTAGCTGTGTACAGGTACCCATTGGGAAATTTTCAGTTATTTTTGAAAAACTTGGATCTTTGTTGTGCTATCTGTCAAACAGAGGGAAGCAAATTATTGTTCGTGGGGCTTTCAATGTAGATTTTCTGAAAGAGTCTGATAGAAAGCCTGACCTTGAAGTATTATTTGGGTCTTTCAATTTGATGTCAGTTACTGATTTTCCTGCTTGGGTAGTACAGTAAAACAGCACACTGGTAGATGTCGTTTCGACTAAGATAAATTTAATCAAATACATACTTTTCCTGTTAAAATGGTCTGTCTGATCATAATGCACAGCTAGTTACAGTATATAACACAGCTCCATGCAGTAATGCAAACCAGTCCTCCAAAACAGTGCATTTAGTTAACGATTTAACAAATGCAAATTTTAGGGAAAGCTTGCAACAGTTGGACTGGGATGAGGTGTACAGGAAACCTGATACTAATTTAAAATTTAACCTATTTTTTGATACCTATGTGAACATATTTCAAAACAGTTTCCCTAAGAAACCAGTGAAATATAATTGTAAGAAACCATCTAAAAAGCCATGGTTTAGTGAAGGGATAAAAATATCTTGTAAACAGAAACAAGAAATGTATCTTATAGCTAGATGGAGTAATGATCCAGAAACAGTCAAACATTATAATAATTGCAGCACTGTACTAAGAAAAGTTAATAAAAAGTACAGAAGTATGTCCATTATGTCTGAGATCAGCACCTCTGACAATAAAATTAAAACACAGGAAGACTGTCTTTCAGAAAAGCTTGTTAACAAAAAGTCAGAAGTAGAAAATATTTTTTATAATCATTTTTAAGTGTTGTGGAGAAAAATTGGAACCAGCTGTTCATTAGAAAATGCAAGGCTATATATGGAAGAGGCAATCCCTATGCAATTTGATAGAACTGAAATTCAACCCACCACTCCTACTGAAACAAGGAAAATAATAAATTCACTCAAAAGTAAAAGCTCACATGGAATTGGTGGCATTTCCAACAGAAAAGCAGAATTCTCATTCACATATGTAGTAGCTCACTAAAATAGGGTATTTTTGCAGATAGACTGAAATATGCTGTTGTTAAACAACTGCATAAAAAAAGGGGAAAGGTCCTATGCTAACAGATACTGCCCAGTCTCATTTCTGACAGCTTTATCCAAAATTCTTGAAACAGTAAAGTATTCAAGAGCAGCTTCACATACTGGTAAAAATGAAATATTAGCAAAATGGCAGTCTGATTTTCAGAAAAGCTTTTCGACAGAAAATGCTATATATGCTACCACTGATCAAATATTAAATGCTCTGAATAACCAAACATCACCCATTGGGATATTTTGTGACCTCTCATAGGCTTTTGACTCTGTGAATCATGAAATTCTTCTAAATGAGCTTCAGTATTGTGGAATGAATGGGACAGTGCACAAATGGTTTAATTCATATTCAACTGGAAGGATGCAGAAGGTTGAAATTAACAGAAAAGATAGTCTGCAAAAATCAGCAGAGTCCTCCAATGTTAGGGAGGTATCAAGAATGGTGTCCCACAGGGTTCAGTCTTGGGTCCCTTATTGTTCTTAATATATATTACTGACGTGCTTCTCTATATTCGTGAAGATGCAACCCTAGTTCTTATCGCTGATGATACAAGTAAGTAATCACACCCAAAAAATAAGAATTAGATGAGGAAATTGTAAATAATGTCTTATGAAAATTATTAAGTGGTTCTCTGCGAATGGACTCTCACTAGATTTTGAGAAAACTCAAGAGTATACAGTTTTGTATAGTAAATGCCATAACACCATGGGTAAATATAGACTTTGAACAGAAGTCTGTTGCTAAGGCAGAATGTCAAAAAATTTCTGGGTGTGTGCATTGATTAGAAATTGAATTGATGAAACACTTTCATGATCTGCTGAAACAGTTAGGTTCAGCTACTTTTGCTATTAGGGTTATACCACATTTTGGTGATAAACATATCAGTAAATTAGCCTACTATACTCTCTTTCGTTCTCTGCTTCCATATGGCACTATATTTTGAGGTAATTCATTGTTAAGAGAAAAAGTATTTATTGTGCATAAGCATGTAAGCAGAATAATAGCTGGAGCCCACCCAAGATTATCTAGCAGACGCTTACTTAAGGAACTTCGGATATTCACAGTACCTTTGCGATACATATATTCACTTGTGAAGTTCGTTATTAATTACCCAACCCAATTCAAAAATAACACCAATGTACACAGCTACAACACTAGAAGAAAGGATGATCTTCACTATTCCAGTTTAAATTTGACTTTGGGACAGAAAGGGGTAAATTAATTTGCCACAAAAATCTTTGGTCATCTGACAAACAGCATTAGAAGTCTAACAGGTAGCCAACCAGTATTTACAAATAAATTAAAAGAATTTCTGAATGACTACTCCTTCTACTCAACAGATAATATGAAGTAGTAATAGTAAAAAAATTATGCCGCGTAAAAAAAAAAACATGTTAAACTAGTACGTGCCACATCATTACAATATGTCATATTCATGATCTATCGAACAAATATTAATGTAATGTAATGTAAACTACAAAAGTTATGTTAATAAACAAAGGTACGTCATTTAATAATCCTGAATCTCTGAATCTAGAGAACTATAAAGTCACTGCTCCATAACTTGTAATGAAATCTAGAGGATCCTTCCATCGCCAAGACACACAGAACATTTGGCAGGAGAGCCATCAGCCAATTATGCAACAAAGTGAGAGTATATAAGAAATTTAGTCAGATGAGATTGTATAATACATTGATATCATCTACCGATTTGTTTAGAATATAAATATGTATTCTTCCATAGTCTGTGATATGTCCCTAAACACATTCTAGCTGATAAAATGTAAACGTTGTGCTGCTTAAGAAATGTACCATGTGTGAGAATGAGAGCTGGATTCCACAACTGAGGCTGTGAAAGAATGGTGACTATGTCACTTCTTCTTTCAAGATGAGTTTCACAATACATCAATCTCTAAAGAATCATTGGTAATTTTCCATGTACTATAGGCCTACAACATTGGTCTACTGAAAGCAAGTCATGTGTATGCTCTAAGCTCCACTTGGGTGTACGCCAAATTTGTTTACCAGCAGGTGTGTGAATAAATGAAAATTAAGCTCAGCTCCATACTCATATTTGATACCTAATTCATTACAAAAACTCAATTGAAATATTAATAAACAAACAATAAAGATTGTGACAAAACATTACATATATACACTTTTTCAAATGACTGAGAGAATCATCAGACTCTTTGATGTTCCTTTTTAACTTACTTGAGATTTGAAAGATTCTCTGGGAAGGAATCAAATGGTACATATTGTAGATTTGTGGTCATTCCCATGTGGAGGTGCCGCAACTCTGGTAGGTCAATTATGCATTTTATTCCAGGACGTAAACGCCTGAAGTCTGTGTACTCAACCCAGAGTGTACGCAGCTTTGGAAGACGGGCAATGAAAAACATGGCTGCTGAACCTAATCCCACACATCGAGAGATATTCAACCTGTAACATAAAGACAATTTTCTGATAAAGAAGTTGAGTGACACAGACAGACAGACAGACAGTTCAAACACTATCATTAGTAACTATACAATACCTATGGTTGCAAATGCATATATTTAACAGAAAACTTCAGTTGATGTAATTTGAAGGTGGAGCAACTGCTCATAATTGCCTGCTTGCTCTATATTATTAGCAAATTCTTACTCTACAAACCAGATGGACTAGAGGTTTATCTGGAGGATGCTCATTAATTCCTTCTTCTTTCACTCTGGTTGTGCTATTTCCATTTGCTCACTCATGTACCTCAGATGCTTGAAATTCTGCTGTATATACTCACGTGTGTTGTAATCATGAGAAACAGTTATTTACCTAAAGCGTCAAAAAATTGTTGGCTGAAATTTATTCTTGGGGAATTACAGTAGGATTAGGACAAAAATCTGGAACTGTATTTGACTCTAAGTCCCTTTGCTCTTTGCAGTACTGATAATAAAGTTACATTCATGGTTTCCACTTGAAGCAGCAGCAGAGCAGGCCAAGACACAAGCAACCACAGGGAAGTAACTGATTTTGTGCCACTTTATGAGTTCCTAACCAAGAGCAAATTGAATAGTTTCATCTGTGTGTTTTGGTAGTTTAATTTCATGAGTGATGATTTAATCTTTAACATTTCTCATGTGTTCATTTTTGTAGGAAAGTAAACCGATTTTGTGACATATTACCATTTCCAAATCATAAGCAAATTATTTAATCTCATTTGTGTACTTTGGTAGTTCAGTTTTTGAATCTCTGCGTGTCAATCTAATTTAATGGACACAGTTCTTGTGTTTTCCTCCACGCCCACAGTAGGGTTCCACAGTGTGTGTGAATTGTCCTTGTTTGTCTGTGAGGGGAAATATTCCATGGTCTTTGGTATGGATAGGGACTGTGACTGTTGTGTGCAAATGGAAGCCGAGTTGGTGACACTTCGCTCTCAGCTCTAGGTTGTGATGGCTTCAGTTACATAGCTTGAAGCTGCAGTGGATGAGATCACTGTTGTGGGCCAACTGTGCAGATCCAACGGACGTCCAGCACATCTGAGTTTGCTGAACAGCCCGCATTGGTGAATAGCCCAGTTACTACTTGCACTGAGGTTGAACACTCACCCGTGGTCGAGTGAAAGGTCACCTCGGGCCATGGCAGGTGGCAAAAGACTTCCCAGGAGACCACATGTAAGGCCTCCCCAGTTAGTCTGACAAACAGGTTCCAGGTGTTATCTGTGGCTGACACTATCCCTCAGCCAGATCCAGTCACTTGCCCTGTTTCAGAGGGAACTTCTCTGCCTACGAGAGTATGGGGCCACTTAGGCACATGGCTACCAGGGAGGGGAAAAAAACCAATGTGCATTCCCTGGGCATACTGGATGAGTCATTCCAGATGTGGGAAGGGTCCTTCCAGATGCCATGAACAGCACAGGATGCAGCCAACTGCAGGAGTGGCTCAAGTCAGTACCAATGACATGTGTCGCTTTGGATCAGAAGAGATTCTCTCTGGTTTCGAGTGGCTAACAGAACTGGTAAAGGCTGCCAGTCTTGCTTGCAAGATGAAAGCTGATTTCAACACAAGACAGGACTAACTGTGGATCTTCTACATCTACATCTACGTGATTATTCTGCTATTCACAATAAAGTGCCTGGCAGGGGGTTAAATGAACCACCTTCAAGCTGTCTCTCTACTATTCCACTCTCGAATGGCGCACGGGAAAAATGAGCACTTAATTTTTTTTTTCTGTGCAAGCCCTGATTTCTCTTATTTTATCGTGATGATCATATCTCCCTATGTAAGTGGATGCCAACAGAACTCAATTGCAATCGGAGGAGAAAACTGATGATTGAAATTTCATAAGAAGATCCCGCCGCAAGGAAAAACACCTTTGTTTTAATGATTGCCACTCCAATTCACATATGTGTGTAGCACTATCTCCCCTACATCACAATAATACAAAACAAGATGCCCTTCTTTGTACTTTTTCGATGTCATCCGCCAGTCCCATCTGATACGGTTCGCACACCACACAGCAATACTCGAGAATAGGGGGACAAGTGTGGTGTAATCAGTCTCTCTAGTAGACCTGTTGCAACTTCTAAGTGCTCTGCCAATGAATTGCAGTCTTTGGTTGGCTCTACCCACAACATTATCTATGTGATCATTCCAATTTAGGGTATTTGTAAGTGTAATCCCTAAGCATTTAGTTGAATTTACAGCCCTCAGATTTGTGTGACTTATAGTGCAATTGAAATTTAGCAGATTTCTTTCAGTACTCATGTGAATAACTTCACACTTTTCTTCATTCAGGGTCAACTGCCACTTTTCGCACCATACAGATATCTTATCTAAATCACTTTGCAATTTGTTTTGGTCATCTGATGACTTTACAAGACGGTAAATGATAACATCATCTGCAAACAATCTAAGACGTCTACTGAGAACAGATCAGGAACAATAGAGGGCTTAAACTACTTCCTTGGGGAATGCCGGATATCATTTGTGTTTTACTCGATGACTTTCCGTCTATTACTACAAACTGTGACCTTTCTGACAGGAAATCATGCATCCAGTCACACAGCTGAGGCAATATTCCAAAGGCACGCAGTTTGGTTGTAAGACACTTGTAAGGAACGGTGTCAAAAGCCTTTTGGAAATCTAAAAATACGGAACCAATTTGACACCCCCTGTCGATAGCACTCATTACTTCATGAGTATAAAGAGCTAGTTGTGTTTCGCAAGAACTATATTTTCTGAATCTGTGCTGACTACATGTCAATAAATCAGTTTCTTCGAGGTACTTGATAATGTTCGAATACAGTATATGTTCCAAAAGCCTACTGCAAATCAACGTTAGCAATACAGGCCTGTAATTCAACGGATTACTCCTACTTCCCTTTTCTGAGTATTAGTGTCACTTGAGCAATTTTCCAGTCTTTAGGTGCGGATCTTTCTGTGAGCGAGCAGTTGTATATAATTGCTAAATATGGAGCTATTGTATCAGCATACACTGTGAGGAACCTGACTGGTATACAATCTGGATCGGAAGCCTTGCTTTTATTAAGTGATTTAAGCTGCTTTGCAACACCGAGGATATCTATTTCTATGTTTCTCATCTTGGCAGTTGTTCTTGATTGGAATTCAGGAATATTTACTTTGTCTTCTTTGGTGAAGAAGTTTCAGAAAAATCTTGTTTAATAACTCTGCTTCAGTGGGACTGTCATCAGTGACTTCACTGTTGTTATCGCACAGTGAAGGTATTGATTGCGTTTCACCACTGGTGTGCTTTATGTATGACCGGAATCTCTTTGGGTTTTCTGCCAGATTTTGAGACAGAGTTTCATTATGGAAATTATTGTAAGCATCTCACATTGAAGTATGCTCTATATTTCGAACTTCTGCAAAACTTTGCCAATCTTGCGGATTTTGCATTATTTTAGATTTGGCATGCTTTTTTTGCTGCTTCTGCAACAGCAATCTGACCCGTTTTGGTACCATGGGGGATCAGTACCATCACTTATTAATTTATGTGGTAGACATCCCTCAATTGCTGTCAATACTATCTCTTTGAAAGCATTCCACAACTTTTCAACGTTTAAATGATCAGATCGGAAGGAGTGCTGACTGTCTCTTAAAAAAGGCATTAAGAGCTTTTTTAAACAGATATACTTTTTGTTTCTTTTTGATGGTTGTAGGAGTTATGGTATTCAGCCTAGCAGCTACTGCCTTGTGGTCGCTAATCCCTGTATTCGTCATGATACTCACTATTTGTCCAGGATTATTTGTTGCTAAGAGGTCAAGTTTGCTTTTGCAACCATTTACTCTTTGAGAGGGCCCATGAACCAACTGTTCAAAATAAGTTTCTGATAAAGCATTCAGTATAGTTTCAGACAATGTTTTATGCCTGCCGCCAGCTTTAAATGTGTTATTTTTTCAGCATATCGAGGGTAGATTAAAGTCACCACCAACTATAATTGTATGTGTGGGGTACCTATTTGAAATGAGACTCTAGTTTTCTTTGAACTGTTCAGCAACTATATCTTCTGAGTTGGGGGTCAGTAAATGATCCAATTAATAGTTTAGTCTGATTGTCAAGTATAACTGCTACCCACACTATTTCGCTATCTACTTCAATTTCACTACAAGGCAAACTACTTCTGACAGCAATAAATACTCCACCACCAACTGTATTTCATCTATCCTTTCAGAACACTTTTAAATCATTAGAAAACATTTCTGCTGAGCTTATTTCCGGCTTTAGGCAGGTTTCTGTACCTATAACTATTTGAGCTTCAGTGCCTTCCATTAGGGTTGGAGCTTTGGTTCCTTCCCAACACAGCTACGACAATTTACAACCACAATACTGATTGTTTCTACAACTAACTTACCATGTTTTACCTGGCCCCTTTCAGACAGATGACCTATCTGTGGTTCCCTGAGGCCCTCTAACCAGAAAAAACCACCCAGTCCCTTCCACACAGCACCTGCTACCCATGTAGCCGCTTCCTGTGTGTAGCAGACTCCTGACCTATTAAGCGTAACCCGGAAACCGACCACCCAATGGTGCAAATCAAGGAATCTGTAGCCTACACGGTCACAGAACTGCCTGAGCCTCTGATTTAGACCCTCCACTCGGCTCTGCACCAAAGGAACAGTCGGTTCTATCGACGATGTTGCAGATGGTGAGCTCCGTCGTAATCTCAGAAGCAAGACTGGCAGTCTTTACCATTTCCGCTAGCCGCCCAAAACCAGAGAAAATCTCCAACGATCAAAAGTGAAACACGTCATTGGTACTGACATGAGTCACCACCTGGAGTTGGCTGCACCCTGAACTCTTCATGGCATCCAGGAGCATCCTCCCCCCAGTAGGGACACGGAGTGCACACTAGCTTCCTTCCCTTCCTTGGCAACCATGTTCCTAAGGGGTCCATTATCCAACTAACATTGGAACTCCCAACTACCAGCAAACCCACCCTCTGTGAACACCCAGACCTTGTGGGCCGAGATGCTTCCTCTGGAACAGGGTGGACAACTGCATCCGGCTTAGAGACATCGTCAGCCACAGATAACGCCTGAAACCTGTTCGTCAAATAAACCTGGGAGGCCCTATGATCAGCCCTCAGAATGCTTTTCGCTGCCTGCCAGACTTAGTAATGATCTCCCACTCAGCCGTGGGTGAGGGGTCAATCTCAGTGCAGGCATTTTGGTACAAAGCCGAGTGTAGGGTCTAAATCAGAGGCTCAGACGGTTCTGTGACTGTGTGCTGCAGATTCCTCAACTTGTGCCACAGGGTGATTGGGTTTTGGGTTCTGCTGAATAGGTCAGGCATCCGCTACTCACTGGAGATGGCCACATGGGTATCAGGGTCTGTGTGGTGTGGACTGGGCGGTTTTTTAGGTTAGAGGGACCTGGGGAAATACAGAAAGGGTTTCAGTCTCAAAGGGTGCAGGTCAAACATAGGAAGAATGTAGATACAGGAACAATTGGTAAAACTGTTGTAACTGTGGTGGGAAAGTACCAGAACTCTTAAGTGGTAATAAAAAGCACTGATGCTCAAATCATTATAGGCACTGAAAGCTGGCTACAGCCGGAGATTAGTTTAGCCAAAGTTTTTGTGAAGAACCTAACAGTGTTCCGAAAGCATAGGCTAAAGACAATTGGTGGGGATGTGTTTGTTGTTGTTAGAAGTAGTTTATCTTGTAGCAAAATTTGAAGCAGATAGTTCCTGTGAGTTGGTATGAGCAGAGGTCATTCTTTACAACCAGAATAAAATAATAATTGGATCCTTTTACTGACCTTCCAGCTCAGATGATACAATTCCTGAAAGGTTCAAAGAAAACTTGAGTTTAATTTCAAACATGTACCCGACTCATACAATTATAGTTGGTGGTGACTTTAATTTACCCTTGATTTGTTGACGAAAATACATGTTTAAAACCAGGAGTACACATAAAACATCATCCAAAATTGTGCTAAATGCAAAATTATTTCGAGCATTTAGTTCATGAGCCCACATTAATAATAAACAGTTGTGAAAACGCACTTGACCCCTTAGCAATAAACAATCCAGAGCTAATAATGAACATCAAAACAGATAGTTAACACAGAGCAAGATTGAATATTTTAGCCCCCAAATCCTCAAAAAATAAATGAAAAATATACCTATTCAAAAAAAGCAGATAAAAATTCACTTGATGCCTTCCTGAGAGACAATCTCCACTCCATCCAAATTAACAATGTAAATGTAGATGACATGTGGCTTGAATTCAAAGAAATAGTACTGACAGCAATTGAGAGATTTATACCAAATAAATTAACAAATGATGGAGCTGATCCCCTGTGGTACACAAAACAGGTCAGAACTCTGTTGCAGACACAATGGAAAAAACATGGAAAATTTAAAAGAATGCAAAATCTCCAAGATTGGTGATCTTTTACAGAAGGTCACAATTTAGCACAGACATCAATGTGAGGCGCTTATAATAGTTTCCACAACGAAACTTTATTTCAAAAATCCAAAGACATTCTAATGATATGTAAAGTATGCCAGCTGCAGGACGCATTCAATTCCGCCTCTACAATGGCAGTTCTGCGAAAGCAGAGTTACTAAACACAACCTACTGAAATTCCTTCATTGAAGAAGACAAATTAGATATTCCAGAATTTGAATCAAAAACAGCTGCCAACATGAGTAACTTTGAAGTAGATATCCATGGAGTAGTGAACAACTCAAATCACTTAATAAAAGTAAGTCTTCTGGTCCAAACTGCATCCCAATTAGGTTCCTTTCAGAGTATGCTGATGCAATAGCTCCATACTTAACAGTCATATACAACCTCTTGCTCGACGAAAGATCTGTACCCAATGACTGGAAAATTGCCCAGGTCACACCAAAATTCAAGAAAGGTAGTAGGAGTAATCCACAAAATTACGGGCCCACATTATTGACATTGATATGCAACAGGATTTTGAAACACATAATGTGTTTGAACATTACGAATTACCTCAAAGAGAATGGGATATTTTTACTTCCCCTCTTGTTTTTCCATCTGTCCCCTTAATTTTTTTTTCTCATTTCTGACTAATTACTATTAACATACATTAGCATAATCTGCATGGTGAATTCTGCTCAGGTTATCAGCCAAGTGGTGTCGTCAACTTGTTGCAACATTTCAATAAGTTTCGTACCCATCATCTTACGGCAAAGTGTCAGGATGCTGTGTTTTGCATATCTATATAGCCGCTTGGCCATTGTCCACTACTGTAGGCTGGCCAATCATGTTCCTCCGGAAGGGGGTACCACGTCGGCAGTTGGGGGGAGGTGGGGGGGGGGGGGCAGCATGGACCGGCATAGAGACCCAGTGGCTATCCAATCTGTCTGCGGATGCTGCTGCCTTCAGTACGAAGCATTCCTGATGTATTTTGTCAATTGTGGGATTCCACGCTGCACTGAGCTGAAAACCACAATCCATGTTTACTAAATTGTTGTGCAGACGTGTCTCCACTGCCTCTTTGAAGATCAAGTCCCAGAAACCGTTGGCGCTGAGCAGCTTCTTCGTTTTTTCGAATTTGAAGGTGTGTCCCTCAATAATGCTATGTTCTGCTACCGTGGACTTGTTTGTATGTCCTAGTCGTATGTTCCTCATGTGTTCAGTACAGTGTTGGGAGATACATCATTGTGTCTGCCTGATATATTCCATCCCACATTCGCACTCAATACTGTAAATGCCCGGCATCTGCAACCTCAGTTGGTTTTTGTTTAAGCCAAGTACATCTTTCACTTTTTTTGGTGTGCGAAAGATAGTCGTTTTTTCATGCTTCTTTAACATTCTTGCGATCTTGGCTGTTGGCGGTCCAGCAAACGGCAGAAACGCCGCACATTTTGCTTCGTCTTCTTCTGGTTTCTCCTCCCGCCTTTTGTCTGTATGCAGGGTGTGTCTTATTTGTGTCTCGGTGTAATCATTCTTACGGAAGGTTTCCCGCAGATGTGCTAACTCACGTGGCAAATTCTCACTGTCACAACCTGGCTCTTTGTACTAAGGTGTTCAGAACTGAGTTATGTTGTGCTGGATGGTAGCAGCTCCGGGCATTGAGATATAAGTCCGTGTGCGTCTTCTTCATGTAGACCAAGTGTCCCAACGTACTGTCCAGATTTTTCTTGATCACAATACCCAAGAAGGAGAGGCAGCCATTCTCTTCTACCTCCATGGTGAATTTGACATTGTCATGTATGCCACTGAGATGGCGTAGGAACTCCTGTAGTGTTTCCTTGCCATGAGGCCACACTACAAAAGTGTCGTCTACGTAAATGTAGAACACCTCTGATTTATGGCAGGCAGTGTTCAGTGCCACATCTTCAAAGTGCTCCATGTACAAGTTGGCAATACCTGGGGCCAGGGGGGAACGCGTGGCAACACCATCTGTTTGTTCATAGAATTTCCCACCACATTTGAAGTATGTTGTTGTTAACACGTGATGAAAGAGTCTGAGTGTGACCTCAACAAAGTAATCTTCGAGCAGAGCTAAGGAATCATCCAGTGGCACCCGGGTGAAAAGAGAAGTGACATCAAAGCTGACTGGTAGATCCTTCTCGTCCAGGCGTAACCCTTGGAGTACCTTAACAAATTCGGTCAAGTTCTTGACATGGTGAGGGCAGTGACCCACAAGTGGTTTTAACAGTTGTACTAGGCGATTCGCTACACCATACGTTGGAGAATTTATGGTGTTCAATGTAGGACGTAGTGGGACACTCTCCTTATGGATCTTCAGGAGGCCATACAGTCACGGTGGAGCCAGCGCCTGAGGGTAAAGCTTCCTGATGGTGTTTCTGTCAAGTCCTGAGCTGTCGAGAAGATCGATGGTCTTGCGTGTAACAGAAGCAGTTGCGTCTTTCCCCACTGCTTTGTATGCTGGATCTCGTAGTAAGGTGTCGACCTTCTGCCAGTAATCTTCTGACTTCAGTAGGACTGTCGTATTCCCTTTGTCTGCTGCTAAGACCACTATACCCTTGTCATTGTGGAGGTTCAACAGTGCCTTGTGCTCTTCTGCCATAATGTTGTTCTTTGGCATTCTTGCTTTCTTGAGTACCCTGCTGGTCTCCCTCCTCACTTCCTTGGCTGCTCTCAGCGGGAGTCCACAAATAGCTTGCTCGACGTTGCTCATGATGTCACGTTTTGGTAACGTTCTTATCGCAGCAAAGTTCAGGCATGGAGATTGTTGGCTCATCCAGTGTTCTCCCTGTCGTATTGATGACGGTCTTAATATTGATGGCTTTCTCCTCCTGTTGACATCAGCCCGGACGTCTGAGGAACTTCTGGCACTGTTTGTTGGTGGCTTACTTCTTGTGGAGATCACTGCTGGTGTATGTGTTGCCCTACAGCCACTGCTAGGTGTGTGCTGGGAGGGTGGAAGCCAGGTACAAGTGGTGAGTGAGCAAAGTCTTGGCGTTCTTGTGGAGTTCCGCTCTGGTAACACATATGAGTTCCCGTACTAAGGCTGAATCAGCCCATCGTAATACGTGTTTTATCCTCGCCGTGTTGACAGGATGCTGCAAGTTTACAAACTGCGGCATCACTTCCTTCTCCTGACACCTTAGCAAGAAGGCTAGTTTGCTGAGCAGCTTTCCTGTCTTGATTCGTAGATTCTGCAGCATCTTGTAGCTGTGCTGGACATCCTCCCCGTAGAGGTGATATATATGTGATTTCAGTCTTGCTCCACGTATTCCACTGATTAATTCTTCTCGGGATATCAGCCGAGTGGTGGCGTCATCTTGTCGCAACATTTCAATGAGTTTCGTACCCACCATCTTCTGGCGAAGCGTCGCCAGAAGTATCGGAATGCTGATTTCTGCATATCTACACTCCTGGAAATGGAAAAAAGAACACATTGACACCGGTGTGTCAGACCCACCATACTTGCTCCGGACACTGCGAGAGGGCTGTACAAGCAATGATCACACGCACGGCACAGCGGACACACCAGGAACCGCGGTGTTGGCCGTCGAATGGCGCTAGCTGCACAGCATTTGTGCACCGCCGCCGTCAGTGTCAGCCAGTTTGCCGTGGCATACGGAGCTCCATCGCTTTAACACTGGTAGCATGCCGCGACAGCATGGACGTGAACCGTATGTGCAGTTGACGGACTTTGAGTGAGGGCGTATAGTGGGCATGCGGGAGGCCGGGTGGACGTACCGCTGAATTGCTCAACACGTGGGGCGTGAGGTCTCCACAGTACATCGATGTTGTCGCCAGTGGTCGGCGGAAGGTGCACGTGCCCGTCGACCTGGGACCGGACCGCAGCGACGCACGGATGCACGCCAAGACCGTAGGATCCCACGCAGTGCCGTAGGGGACCGCACCGCCACTTCCCAGCAAATTAGGGACACTGTTGCTCCTGGGGTATCGGCGAGGACCATTCGCAACCGTCTCCATGAAGCTGGGCTACGGTCCCGCACACCGTTAGGCCGTCTTCCGCTCACGCCCCAACATCGTGCAGCCCGCCTCCAGTGGTGTCGCGGCAGGCGTGAATGGAGGGACGAATGGAGACGTGTCGTCTTCAGCGATGAGAGTCCCTTCTGCCTTGGTGCCAATGATGGTCGTATGCGTGTTTGGCGCCGTGCAGGTGAGCGCCACAATCAGGACTGCATACGACCGAGGCACACAGGGCCAACACCCGGCATCATGGTGTGGGGAGCGATCTCCTACACTGGCCGTACACCACTGGTGATCGTCGAGGGGACACTGAATAGTGCACGGTACATCCAAACCGTCATCGAACCCATCGTTCTACCATTCCTAGACCGGCAAGGGAACTTGCTGTTCCAACAGGACAATGCACGTCCGCATGTATCCCGTGCCACCCAACGTGCTCTAGAAGGTGTAAGTTAACTACCCTGGCCAGCAAGATCTCCGGATCTGTCCCCCATTGAGCATGTTTGGGACTGGATGAAGCGTCCTCTCATGCGGTCTGCACGTCCAGCACGAACGCTGGTCCAACTGAGGCGCCAGTGGAAATGGCATGGCAAGCCGTTCCACAGGACTACATCCAGCATCTCTACGATCGTCTCCATGGGAGAATAGCAGCCTGCATTGCTGCGAAAGGTGGATATACACTGTACTAGTGCCGACATTGTGCATGCTCTGTTGCCTGTGTCTATGTGCCTGTGGTTCTGTCAGTGTGATCATGTGATGTATCTGACCCCAGGAATGTGTCAATAAAGTTTCCCCTTCCTGGGACAATGAATTCATGGTGTTCTTATTTCAATTTCCAGGAGTGTATATAGCTGCTTGGCCATCATCCGCTACTGTAAGCTGTCCAATGAAGTTCCTCCGGAAGGGGGTACTGCATCGGTAGTGGTGGGGGAGGGGGGCGACAGCAGAGCGGACCGGCGTCAAGACCCGATGGCTATCCAATCTGTCTTCGGACGCCATTGCCTTCAGATCGGAACGTTCCTGACATATTTTGTCAATTGTGGGATTCCCCACTGCACTGACCTGAAAACCACTATCCCTGTTTACCAAATTTTTGTGCAGACATATCTCCACCGCCTCTTTGAAGATCAAGTCCCAGAAACCGTTGGCGCTGCACAGCTTCTTCGTTTTTTTCAAATTCAAAGGTGTGTCCCTTGATAATGCTAAGTTCCGCTACCGCGGACTTGTTTGTCTGTCCTAGTCATATGTTCCTGATGTGTTCAGTACAGCGCTGGGAGATACATCGTTGTGTCTGCCCGATATATTCCATCCCACATTCGCATTCAATACTGTAAATGCCCGGCGTCTGCAACCCCAGTTGGTCTTTGGTTGAGCCAAGTATATCTTTGACATTTTTCGGTGCACAAAAGATGGACGCTATTTCATGTTTCTTTAATATTCTTGCGATCTTGGCCATTTTGGGTCCAGCAAATGGCAGAAATGCCATATGTTTTGCTTCGTCTTCTTCTGGTTTCTTCTCCCGCCTCTTGTCTGCACACAAGGCGTGTCTTATTTGTGTTGCAGTGTAACCATTCTTATGGAAGGTTTCACGCAGATGTGCTAACTCACGCGGCAAACTCTCACTGTCACAGATCAACCTGGCTTTTTGTACTAAGGTGTTCCGTACTCGGTCTACAGGAAGAAGATGCACACGAACTTATGTCTCAATGCTCGGAGCTGCCACCATCCAACACAACAATGTAACTTAGTACTGAACACCTTAATAAAAAAAAGAGCTAGGTCGATCTGTGACAGCAAGAGCTTGCCGCGTGAGTTAGCACATCTGCGGGAAGAGACACAAATAAGACACGCCTTGCATGCAGACAAGAGGCGGGAGGAGAAACCAGAAGAAGACACAGTAAAACATGTAGCGTTTCTGCCATTTGCTGGACCGCCAACAAGCAAAGACCAACTGGGGTTGAAGACACCACGACTTACAGTACTGAGTGTGAATGTGGGATGGAATACATCGGGCAGACACAATGATGTATCTCCTAGTGCTGTACTGAACACATCAGGAACGTACAACTAGGACAGACAAACAAGTTCGCAGTAGCAGAACATAGCATTATCGAGGGACACCCCTCCGAATTCGAAAATACGAAGACGCTGTGGGCGCCAATGGTTTCTGGGACTCGATCTTCAAAGAGGCAGTGGAGATACATCTGCACAACAATTTAGTAAACAGGGATAGGGGTTTTCAGCTCAGTGCAGAGTGGAATCCCACAACTGGCAAAATACATCAGTAATGCTGCGACCTGAAGACAGCGGCATCCGCAGACAGATTGGATAGCCACCAGGTCTCGAAGCTGGACCGCGTCGCGACGCCCCCGCCCCCCCCCCCCCCCCCCTTACCAACGCGGTACACCTTTCCGGAGGAACATGGTCGGCCGGCCTACAGTAGCGAACAATGGACAAGCAGCTATATAGATATGCAGAACACAGCATCCCGACACTTCGTCAGAAGATGATGGGTACGAAACTCATTGAAACATTGCCAACAAGATGTCACCACTCGGCTGATAACCCAAGAAGAATTCATCAGTGGAGTACGCCGAGAAAGACTGCACCCGCATACATAATTTGCATTTCCATAAAAGAAAAAGGTTGGCCCTCAGTTTTAAAGAATATAACACCAGGTCTAATTTTGCGCTAAGTTTTATGTATATAATTGATTTTCTAATTTATTTGACTATTACTAGTTAATACTTTTGTTCTAGGGTGAATTCAGTAATTGTTACAAAACTTAAATTCTATTGTTGATGTATAAACGAATATAAATTCTGTACTAACTGTACACATTTGGAGCAACAACTAATAGTGTTCTTCTTAAAGGATTTATTTGGCTCTATTCGAAAACATGTTAGCAAAGTAATTAACAGTTTTATCAAAAGTAGTGTTTGTGAAACTATATACAGTATGTTAATTTCGTCATTTAAACACATAATTTGGCCTAAAAATTGTAATAGAAGAAACTGTGAAAAGGAAAGAATTTTTTGATGTATTCAGTTAATTTATTGAGTTAGGTTTTAAATGTAATTTCTGTAAATTTAACTTCAAACAATGTTTAGTTTCAGTACTTATTATTATGAGGATGTATAAGGACGCGATTTTTAGTCACATACAGTCAGTCCATAGCTGAGTTTCAGACGAGAAACCTGTGTTGGTTAGAACAACAACAATGCTTCAACTTATCTGTGAAATAAGTGTTACAAAATTAGGCCGTGTGTTAAAACAATTACAGTGTCTGCTCCATATGTGCCTTTCTATTCTTCAAGAACTGTGAACTCTGTTGTTAGGTTTTTACTGTTTGTAGATGTTAAATAGTAAATTATTGTAGCGGTATGTGGAGGTTTGTCTGCAAACTATTAATGAGTCTTATGGGAAGTTAAAACAATAGTGCACTGGCCGTATGTAACTGTGTATTATTGGGGGGTTGTGAACAGTGAAAGTAAACTACTGTGGGACACAACTCTGGATCTGTCGGCTACGTTATTTAAAGTAGTCAGTGTTGTACTTCCACACCCCATTTTTCAGCCAGTATCACAACCCAGTATGTCGACACTGAGGACAACAAATGAAGAAATAAAGAAGGCAAACTGTCACATATGGTGCCCCGAGGTGAGGACTATTGTATGTGGGCACAATAAACTAGAACTCACGAAACTTGACAGTGAAGTGTGAACTCAGGCAGTTTACAGGGATTTAAAAGGAAGAGATGCTACAGCCGATCAGCGCTGGGGTTCCATGGCCACAGCAGGACAGCAGCCAACCAGTAAGCAGCTTCTATGGAAGCAACCATTGAGTACAGGAGCAGCCAAGCAGCATGCAGGTGGACACAGCTGACCGAGATAAACAAGATGCCTTGCCGAGAGAGTTACAACTTACAGCAGATGAGTTGAGATGACCACAGCAGATTGGCAACAGATGAGTAATTAAAAACAAGGTAATTCACTGCAAAAGCTGTTTTGTATTAAGTTATACATAATGAGTGACCTTAATGAACAAGACAGTGTGACAGGAGACAAGGGACAACAGGAGACTGGTTCTGTAGACAATAGTGATTATACGCCAGGCAAAAATGTAACTTTGAATTATGAGGACAGAAGTCCTATTGTAGATGGAATGATAAAAGCGTCATATACATTGTGTGGTGATGTGAGCAAAATGGACGAAAACCGTATTGAAGTGGATGAAATCATTAAGGTTAAGAGGGAGGAACTTACTAGCGAAAGTCAGCAAGGGCAAAAGTTTATGGCAGACGGAAATTTGGAAGTGATGTGAAGGTAAATTATGAGTAGTTTGAGTTGTTTGAGTAATATGAGTATGAATGAAGACATTAATAGGGTGGAAAATAGTATGAAAGAAGACATCACTAGTATGAAAGTAAACAGTAGTAGTATTAAAACTGACATGACTAGCCTAAAAGATGAACTGAAGAAAGAAATTAAAACAGAAATTAAGGTAGTTAGCTTTAGCCTTTCAGAATTAAATAAGAACGTTGAGTCAGTAGGGAAAGATTGTGATGAAAAGATAAAGAAAGTAGAGCAGAATACTAATGAGAAATTAATCTTAATGAGTAGTTAATGTTTAGAAGAGAGAAAGAAGCTTTGTGATGACTATAGTAAGAGGGTGGAGGCTCCTGAAAAACAGTGTAAAGATGAAGTCAAAGATGACAGGATATTTTGTGCTGAAAATAGGGTTAAACCTGACAACCAAATTGATCAAATTAAAAACGATTTAGAAACTGGGGTAGAGACCAAGTGTGCTGTAGTGGTAGAAGAAAAACCGGTAAAAGTAAATGAAAATGTAGATTCAAAATTGACTGAAATGGAGAAAAAGGTGAAGAATTACAAAATCTAAAGCATAAAGAAAGTGGAAGTGGGTCTGACTCTGACAGCAGTTGTAATGATGATAGCAATGACAAATCCGGTAGTGATGAGGATGAGGTATTTTGAATTTATAATTGATAATGGTGGTAATGTGTTAAGTAAAGAAAGAATAAAGGAGGATAATGTTAGGCCTAATGAAGAGTTCGAGTTTGAGAGTGGTATTGAGGAAGAGGAGCATATTATTTGTCATTTGACTGAATCTGATAATCATTTTGGTAAGCAGGATGATAGTTTTTCCAGCGAAAAGATTAATGAGGATTTTTTTATATGAAGATGATCACACGGCAAGTAAAAAGGAAGTGTGGCACCCTGTAATAACAGCAAGTGTACAAGGTATACATGTTAAATGTTTACTGGACAGTGGTAGTGATTTGAATGGTATTTCATAGGCATTTTTTGAATTTATTAAGAACACAGAGGGTATAGTAGTGATGCATGTTTCTGGAAAAAGAATGATTGGTGCCACTGGTAAGCTATTGAAGAGTGTGAAACAAGAGGTACTATTAAATGTGGAATTGGCAGGACAGCTGTTGGAGTGCAATTTCTTGGTAATTCAAAAGCTCAGCACTTATGTAATATTTGGGACTAATTTCTTGAGCAAATGGTGTGTAAATATTGATTTTGCTCATGGTTAGTTTAGTTTTAAGTGCAACAGAAGTAGGTATGAAGTATCATTTTTGGGATGTATGGACGAGTGTGTGCTAACTGAATTAGATTTGCCATTAAGAGTTTTGACCACTGAGCAGGTTACTGTGGAAGAAGAAGAGGAGAGAGTAAGGTTTTACTTCTTCCTTCTTTCTTTAATGGATCTTCTGAATAACTTTTAAGGAAGTCAACTTTCAAATACTGTCAGAAATTTACCAAGGAACAAACTCAATTTGACATTAGCATTTCTTTCCATATATACCTCATCCCGCACCACCTCTTTTAACTTATTCTTAAAACATTGTATCCTGTTCTCATTGGATACATGTTAATCATTTCAACCTGAACACTGTCTATAAAAACCTTGTCAATCAGCATCCTACTATCTTGCTGCAAGCAAGTTAGAAAAGCAACTACTGGCATTAAATTGAAACATCCAAAACTTATTCTAGTACATTTTTCCTGTCCATGTCTTTTAAGAAATCTACACTGAAATCTCCACAACCCACTAAACGTTTCTTCTTGTCTGACAGGTAGCTCAATAATGCATCTATATTTTGCAAAAAGAGCTGAGAGTTTCCTGATCTGTAGACTGTTACAATTGCAGGGAAGTATTCTACAGTAAAAAATTCAGAAAAACACGCTTCTAGGTTCTGGTTTACACATAAACTATCTGTTTCATTATTTTTTTACTTTGTGTCCAACTTTTATATACATTGCAACTATTCCCATGTTAACTCTATGTGAAAGTGATGCTAGCCTATAATCCCTGATATTTAATTTATCCATACACGTGGTTACATGGCACAAAGGTAACATTGTAGTGTTACTAGCAAGAGATTTACAACAGAATTATCTGCACTGACTGACTGTAAACGTGAGATTGAACAAAATACAACTCATAAAATATTAATAACTGCCCTTGTGTGAGTTTTAGAAGGGAAATGAAGTACTAGTAGCAGTTGAGGTTTTCTGAAATGGGAGTAGCTGACAAAGGCAAGCTGATTTTATGTTGCACAGTGACCAGTACTAATGAACGGGATGGAAAAGATAATGAAGTATTGGTTTACGTAAGCTAAGAGGTGAAATTGGACACAAGAGACAGAACAGTTAATACGAGGGCCGTTCAGAAAGTAACCTCCGGTTGATTTTAAAAAATACACCAAGTTAAATAAAAATATTTTAATATATACATCTTACAACTACATCTTTGCACTATTTTTCTACATAGTCTCCATAGCGATTGAGGCACTTATCGTATGTCTTCACAAGCTTTGAAATTCCTTCTGCATAAAAATCACCCGCTTGTGCCTGGAGCCAGCCTGTGACCGCATCTTTGAGCTCTTCATCGTCATCAAACCGCTGTGACCCGAGCCATTTCTTCAAATGCATGAAGAGGTGATAATCACTTGGCGCCAGGTCTGGGCTGTAAGGTGGATGGTTGATAACGTCCCACTTGAAGGACTCAAGAAGGGCCGTTGTTCTGCGAGCAGAGTGAGGACGGGCGTTATCGTGCAAAAAAAACGATACCGGAAGTCAGCATACCACGGCGTTTGTTCTGTATAGCCCGTCGTAACTTTTTTATTGTTTCACAGTACACGTCTTGATTAATGGTCATACCACGTTCCATGAATTCAACCAACAACACCCCTTTGGCATCCCAAAACACCGTTGCCATCAGTTTTCTGGCAGAAAAATCTTGCGAGGCTTTTCTTGGTTTGGTAGGCGAATTTGAATGTGCCCACATCTTTGATTGTTCTTCTGTCTCAGGGTTCACGTACTTAATCCAGGTTTCGTCACCGGTCACGATTCTGTTTAACAATGGTTCTCCTTCGTCCTCATAAGGTGACAGAAAGTCTAATGCAGAGGCCATTCTTTGAGTTTTGTGGTGATCGGTAAGAATTTTGGGCACCCATCGTGCACAGAACTTACGGTAACCCAATCTTGCTGTCACTATCTCGTACAAGAGAGTCTTAGAAATCTGTGGAAAACCAGTAGACAACTCCGACATTGAGAAACGTCAATTTTCACGAGCTTTTGCATCAACTGTCTGAACGAGTTCGTCAGTCACCAATGATGGTCTACCACTCCTCTCTTCATCATGAACGTTTTCTCGTCCACTTTTAAATAAACGTACCCATTCACGGACAACTCCTTCACTCATAACTCTTGGTCCGTACACGGCACAAAGCTCACGATGAATAGCTGCTGCAGAATATCCTTTGGCTGTAAAAAACCTTATGACAGCACGCACTTCACATTTGGCGGGGTTTTCTATTGCAGCACACATTTCAAACTGCCACAAAAACTAAACTAGCACAGGTACGACGTTCACTTGACCACGGCTTAATGCCGACTGACCTGTTGAGTGCGTGAACGCACAGACGGCGTCGCTACTCCCCCCACAACCCGCACTGTGACCAATCGGAGGTTACTTTCTGAACCGCCCTCGTACTTGTAGAACAGTGCAGTCATACAAAATGAAGCTGGTTGTGCAGTAACACATGAAACTATTGAGATCATATATGTTAGCAACAGCAGATGATGATTCGCAGATACCAGAAAGGAGCAGTTTCCAGGTGGGGTAGAGTTCGTTACTCTTGTGTCTGGCTCGAACATCATATTATGTTTAGCTTCTCACTCTGATAGACATATTCTCCTGGAGTCATCACTCAGTTGGAGGCTGCATTGCTGCTTCCCATTCTGCAGCAGTCTCACCTCAACACGTGATTTCACTGCCCTCCAGGCAGCCACAATCACCACTGGAGGTCATCCCATGTGGCAGGTGGTAAACTTGTATGATCCTACAGCAGGGTCATTCAGTTGGGATGTAATCCCAGGGACATTGTCTATCACTAAATAATCTCAACTGTTCTCAGATAATATTGAGATGCAAACTGTACCAGAGAGCCAAATACCCATTAGTCTCACCTCTTCCTCCTCACCTCAGCGAGCACCAACCTCTTAAACTGTTGGCTGTATGTGGCAGTGATCAGTTATGTGCATCCTGCTACACTGGTGGTGTTAGTGAGCCTGTGGAAATTTACGTGGTCTGCTGCATCTACACTGCTTAATGCCATGTGCCGAAGGGCTCTGTACATGACAAATGTGCAACAGCAGGCTACAAGAGCCTAAGCTGCAATCTTCCATACTGTGCACAATGATGAACATACTCTTTGAACTTCACTTGGTATCTGTGCTTCAGTAAAGAGCTATACATTATGCACACAGCAGGTGGTGATTGTGCAAGAAGTCAGAGTCCTTTGGTGAGCTGATCAAAAAGTGATATTAGTAGCACATAAGCAACCTTAAATTTTCAGTTGTTGACTCTTATTGCATGGTGACAGATGGAGAGTACAGGACTGGGAGGCATTAAATACTAACAATTGTTCAAATTTTCTCTAGCAGATATCTGAAATGAAACAACCCATTTAATACATATGGAACTAACTATAATGTGGTTGAACAATGAGAATTTACTTAGACACATGCCTGTGGCATTACAGTAATTTCTGTATTGTACCACAGAGTGCTCATTTACATAATAAGTAAGATGAGACAGTCTGTAAAAGTAACACTCTCTTTTCTTATGTATATGAATCATAAACATGGCACAGATTTTAGCAAATACGTGTGATACACTTTTCAACAAGGCACAAAAATTGTTTTAAATTACAATTTTTTAACAGAAAAAATGGTACAATGTTCTGTAACAGAAATGATATTGTACATTGAATTATTTTTCAATGTTTTAAATTTTATTTTTTGATAGTTTTGTATGTGATATTTTCATACTTGTGACAATTATTGTGCCCATAAAAAGAAGTTATTTTCTAGTAGAAACATGACAATACTTGGTTAATATAAATGTTAAAAGCTACAAATCAGTGTTTCTATTTTTATTTTTTCTCCATTTTGCCAATTTGTATAGGAAGCAAAGTAAAGCCTGAGATCTTCTATGGAAAGAACTCTCACTGTGTATTAAGAGTCAGTGTGTAGTTTGAAAATTGATCTAGATTGTAAATAATGCTAGTCATTGAAGGTGGGGAAGGGATGAAATTTATTTGATGTGGTCATCTTCACAAGTTTTACAGCAAACTTGCAACTGAATAATTTATTCGCACACATGTTTCCATATTTTATATGTTTTTCATGATGATATTAATCTGAAAAAAAATGGACAATACACAGTGTTAGCTTACAAACACAAGATTTAACTATCCCAGTTTTGGCAGACAAAGGGATGAAAAGGTGCCAAGACTATTTGTCCAACATCCACCTAAATTAAGAAGAGTATTGATAGACTTCAAAACATTTTTAGTAATGAAAAAGGTTGTTTGATCATGATTTAGATGTTTGTGATTTAACAGAATAAAAAATGGAATTGCAAAAACTAGTCTCTTTTTGGTAACTTATTTTGTTTCTACTTTGAGTTTCTCTGACGTCTTCAAAGTACACTGATATTGGTAATACATTTTCAATATTCGAGTACTATTTAATGAATATGACAGAAAAGTCAAATGTTTAGATTACAGTTATACTGGAACTGTACTGAGCACTGGAATGTGGCAACTGAAATCTGAATTAACTACAAGGCTCACTCACTAACAGTAAATTCAAGAATTGTAAAGCATAAATAACAATGTCCATATGCAGTGCAATTATTAATCCTCAAAAAAATTCATTTTAATGATTATTTTTATTGTTGGGGAGTATCATCAAGTGTGTTCATCATTTAGACTGCATTGTTCATAGTCAGAGTAACTGGACTGAATAAATAAAGCAAGCTAAACATTGTGAGACATGACAGAAAATAGTTAGGTGGTACTAACAACATTTTGATTATGTTCTGCTGATGGATTTAACATCTTCTGTAGCACTACAATGATTTGGCATTGTGTAATACATCTAGATCTGTACTTCACAAGCCATCTTAAACTGTACAGTTGGAGGTGCCTTGTCTACTAGTGACACTTTCCCATTTCCCTGTTCCAGTTGTGAATGATTCACGGGAAGAAAGATTGTTGGTAAGCCTCTGTGTGAGCTCGAATCTCTCTGATTTTACGATCATGGTCTTTTTGAGAGATATCTGTATGAGGAAGCAATATATTTGTTGACCCTTCTAGGAATGTACACTCTCAGAACCTTAATAGTAATCCACATGATGATGCAGAATGTCTCTCTTACAGTGTCTACCACTGGAGTTGGTTGAGCCTCATCGCAACACTTTCACAGTTATTAAATAAACCTACATTCCATTAGAACTACTGACAGCCTTGGGAGAGCCAGTCCTGACAAAATTCTAGCATGTGGTCAGCAAGATGTACGAGACAGGCGAAATACCCTCAGACTTCAAGAAGAATATAATAATCCCAATCCCAAAGAAAGCAGGTGTTGACAGGTGTGAAAATTACCGAACTATCAGTTTACTGTATGATTACATGATGATGGCGTCCTCCTGGGTAAAATATTCCGGAGGTAAAATAGTCTCCCATTCGGATCTCCGGGCGGGGACTACTCAAGAGGAGACTTAGAGAATGCTTTTGACAATGTTGACTGGAATACTCTCTTTCAAATTCTAAAGGTGGCAGGGGTAAAATACAGGGAGCGAAAGGCTATTTACAATTTCTACAGAAACCAGATGGCAGTTATAAGAGTCGAGGGACATGAAAGGGAAGCAGTGGTTGGGAAGGGAGTAAGACAGGGTTGTAGCCTCTCCCCAATGTTGTTCAATCTGTATATTGAGCAAACAGTAAAGGAAACAAAAGAAAAATTCGAAGTAGGTATTAAAATTCATGGAGAAGAAATAAAAACTTTGAGGTTCGCCGATGACATTGTAATTCTGTCAGAGACAGCAAAGGACTTGGAAGAGCAGTTGAACGGAATGGACAGTGTCTTGAAAGGAGTGTATAAGATGAACATGAACAAAAGCAAAACAAGGATAATGGAATGTAGTCAAATTAAGTCGGGTGATGCTGAGGGAATTAGATTAGGAAATAAGACACTTAAAGTAGTAAAGAAGTTTTGCTATTTGGGGAGCAAAATAACTGATGTTGGTCGAAGTAGAGAGGATATAAAATGTAGACTGGCAATTGCAAGAAAAGCATTTCTGAAGAAGAGAAATCTGTTAACATTTAATATAGAGTTAAGTGTTAGGAAGTCTTTTCTGAAAATATTTGTGTGGAGCATAGCCATTTATGGAAGTGGAACATGGATGATAAACAGTTTATATGAACAGAGAATAGAAGCATTCAAAATATGGTGTTACAGAAGAATGCTGAAGATCAGATGGGTTGATCACTTAACTAAGGAGGAGGTATTGAATAGAATCGGGGAGAAGAGGAGCTTGTGGCACAACTTGACTAGAAGAAGGGATTGGTTGGTAGGACATGTTCTGAGAAATCAAGGGATCACCAAATTTAGTATTTGTGGGCAGCGTGGAGGGTAAAAACCGTAGGACACCAAGAGATGAATACACTAAGCAGATTCAGAAGGATGTTGGCTGCAGTAGGTACTGGGAGATGATGAAGCTTGCACAGGATAGAGTAGCATGGAGAGCTGCATCAAACCAGTCTCAGGACTGAAGACCACAACAACAACAAATAAACCTGTAATGAAATTCACTGCTCATCTTAGGATTGATAGAGAACATCCAGCCTAGTGTGAATACCATACAGATGAGCAATATTAAATACACTATGTGATCAAAAGTATCCAGACACCCCCAAAAACATACGTTTTTCATATTAGGATCATTGTGCTGCCACCTACTGCCAGGTACTCCATATCAGCGACCTCAGTAGTCATTAGACATCATGAGGGAGCAGAATGGGGCACTCCGCGGAACTCATGGACTTCAAATGTCGTCAGGTGATTGGGTGTCACTTGTGTCATATGTCTGTATGTGATATTTCCACACTCTTATAAACATCCCTAGGTCCACTGCTTCTGATGTGATAGTGAAGTGGAAACTTGAAGGGACACGTACTGCACAAAAGCGTACAGGCCGACCTTGTTTGATGACTGACAGAGACTGCCGACAGTTGAAGAGGGTCATCATGTGTGATAGACAAACATCTATCCAGATCATTACACAGGAATTCGAATCTGCATAAGGATCCACTGCAAGTACTATGACATTTAGGCGGGAGGTGAGAAAACGGATTTCATGGTCGAGTGGCTGCTCATAAGCCACACATCATGCCTGTAAATGCCAAATACGCCTCGCTTGGTGTAAAGAGGGTAAACACTGGACGATTGAAGAGTGTAAAAATGTTGTGTGGAGTGACAAATCACGGTACACAATGTGGTGATCCAATGGCAGGGTGTGGGTATGACGAATGCCCAGCGAACGTCATCTGCCAGAGAGTGTAGGAGGTGATGGTGCTATTGTGTGGTCGTGTTTTTCATGGAGGGGGGTTGCACCCCTCATTGTTTTGTGTGGCACTATCACAGCACAGGCCTACATTGATGTTTTAAGCAACTTCTTGTTTCCTACTGCTAAAGAGCAATTTGCAGATGGTGATTGCATCTTTCAGCATGATTGAGCACCTGTTCATAATGCACGGCCTCTGGCAGAGTGGTTACACAACAATAACATCTCTGTAATGGACTGGCCTGCACAGAGTCCTGACCTGAATCTTATAGAACATCTTTGGGATGTTTTGAAATGTCGACTTCGTGCCAGACCTCACCGACTGACATCGATACCTCTCCTCAGGGCAGCACTCCAAGAAGAATGGCCTGCCATTCCCCAAGAAACCTTCCAGCACCTGATTGAACATCTGCCTGCAAGAGTGGAAGCTGTCATCAAAGCTAAGGGTGGCTGACACCATACTGAATTCCAGCATTATCAATGGATATGCCACGAACTTGTAAGTCATTTTCACCCAGGTGTCCGGATACTTTTGATCACATACCGTATGTCAAATGAAGGTTTTGTAGGCTATCTCCTTTGTGAGTAGGCTACATTGCCTGAGGGTTCTTCCAATGAATATGTATGGCCTGTACCTTAGCTGTGATCAGTTTTATGTGGTCATTCCATTTCAAATTGCTCCATATGCATGCTCATGATATTTTATGGATGTGACAGCTTACAGTGGTAGTCTACAAATTCTGTAATCTAAAAAATTATGGGTCTTCCACCTATTTATGCCCAACACATTACATTTTTTATGTTGAGGGTCAATTACCAATCCCTGCACCAAGTGTCGATCATATGCAGGTCTTCCTGCATTTTGGTACAGTTTTGTAATGTTGTGACCTCTCTGTACGCAACAGCATCATCTATGAAAACCCTCAAGAAACTTCTGATGTTATCCTCTAGATCATTTATACTGTATATATATGTGAAAAGTATTGGTCCTGTAACATTCCCATTAGGTATGGCAGAAGTTACTTTCCCTTCGAAGATTTCTCTCTGTTCAAAATTAAAAGCTATGTCCTGTTTGCTAGAAACTCTTCAATTGAATCATACATGTACTCTGATATTTTGTACACTCGTATTTCGTTCATTAGGCAGCAATGTGGAACTTTATCAAATGCCTTCCAGAAGTCAAGGCATGTGGCATGAATCTGAACACTGGTACCTTCTAGTTTCTGGGGCTTGCAGATGAATAGAGCAGGCTGTGTTTGACTTGACTGTTGTTTCTGGAACCCACGTTGTTTCCTACAGAGGAAATTCTTGGTCTCCAGAATGTCATAATGCACAAGCATAAAACATGTTTCAAAATTCTACAACATACTCATGTAAGAGATTTTGGCCCATAGTTTTGTGCATCTGTTTGAGAGGCTATCTTCAAAAAAGGAATGTAGTGCACCTTTTTCCAATCATCAGGAACACTTCACTCCTAGAGTGATCTGTGGTGCACAGCTGCTAGAAGACAAGCTAATTCATTTGTATACTCTGTGTAGAATCATACTGGTATCCTATTAGGTCCAGTGGCCTCTCCTCTGTTGAGTGATTTCAGTCGCTTTTTTATCCAATGGTCACTTATTTCAATATCTGTTGTTTTGATGTTCATGCAACAATTTAAAGAAGGAACTACAGAGTGCTCTTTCTCAGTGAAACAGTTTTGGAAAATTATATTTACTATTTTGGCCTTCTCTGCGTCATCTCCTGCTTTAATGCCATTATGGTCACAATGTCTGGATAGATGGCTTCGATCCATTACTGGTCAACATAAAACCCAATGTTCTTAGGACTTTCTGTTATGTTGGTAGGTATCATTTCCCTTTTGAATTTATGAAAGCTTCACACATTGCTCTCCTTAAGCTAATTTGGCTGTATTTAGTTTTTGTCTGTAAGGCTTTGGCTATGTTTGAATTTGCAGTGAACCTCTTTGCTTACATAGCAATTTTCTAACAAGGCTGTCAAACCACAGTGCATCTTTACATTCTTCACAACTCAAAACATATCTGTATAAAGTGTATTGTACAACACTCTTAGACTTTGTCCACTGATGCTCAATATTGTCAAACCTGGAGACGAAATTCTCATTTTGATCACCCCGGAAATTTGAAATCTGTTTCTTGTTGCACTTGCCAAGCAGAAATATCTTCCTGCTTTCTTTACATTCCTATTTACAGCTATATTCAATGATTCTGTAATGGTCCTATGATCACAGATTCCCTGTTCTACACTAAATGAGTCAAAAAATTCGGGTTTTTTGCGAGCCATTTCTCTGACTAGCTGCTTGAGGCAATATTTGGATAAGGCTTTTAGAACAACGTCACATGATTCTCTGTCATTACTAACTCTGTTAGTCGCTTGACTTTTCCAGTGTTTATGTAGTAAATTGAAATCTCCAAGATGACCAGCAAATTTATAAGAAATATTTCCAAGTTTCTGACACTACTGTTCGTGAGCATCAGACAATGATGTTTTATCTACCTTTTAAAATTTATCTTTATCCAAATTACGGCACTTTGTATCTGTACTAAGCTCACTAGATATATTATTAATAGCTACAAACTTACCTCTACACCAGCATTCAACTTTTCCTTGCAAAATACTTTTAAATCAGAATTTTGTTGCTATTAACATCTGGTTTCAGACAGGTTTCTGTCCCTAACAGAATGCGGATATTGTTACCAGGCAAGAATAGTTCTGGTATCTTCTCATAGATGCTGTAGCAGCCGACTAATACTGGGCGGTTATACTGAAAGTGACAGTGCTCCAAGTGCTGCAGTGCAGGCTGTGTACATCACAAGATGCTGGAATAATGTAGATACGTTCATTAATTGGTCCACTCACAGAGTATGCTGAAAAAAATAATAGTTTCACTTTCTGCTGTCAGGTGAAAATATGGTACTCAGTCGTAATGTCATATGTTTCCTGTATTGATGTCAGTGTGCTGTTTGTCATTTGGTGATTCATGCTGATTTCTTTCATGAAGTGACTGTTGGTGTAGAGGGTTAAGAAAGTTGAATTTCTCTGTATGAAATGTAATGGCTTTTGAGAAGAAAGACAGTGAACTGCTGGTAAAGTTGTTTTATCACAATAACAGAAATAGCAGTGCTTCATTGCGGGAATATTGGTGACAGAAACAGCTGTGAAGAGGTACCACGTCAATAAATCGCTAAAGAATGTGATCAAGAAATATTAAGAAACAGGTGAGTTAGGTGGTGCAACAGTGAGAGGGAGATGGCCCATTACCATGGCAGAGATGCACTTGTGTAGCTACAGCCATTCAAGCAGAACATGCCTCAAATTCTGCAGGCAGTGCTTAGGCTATGGTACGAGAATTCTCTCTCCCTTGATAAACTGTTCAGAAGATTTTGTGGTGCATTTTACACTGGTATTCCTACAAGATTCAGAACGGGCACCAAACGAAGAACCACAATAGGCTACAACATATGGACTTTTCCCTTCATTTTTTAGCATGCATGATGATATGTGGCCTGGGAATATTCTTTCGACACAAGAGGCACATTTTACTCTACATGGTGCCACAAATACACAGAACTGTCATATATGGGGTTCTGCTCCACCACATATTGTGCAGTAACATACACTCACTCAGCTTATGTGACTGTGTTGCGAGGTTTCACAAGCTCCTTCATTCACAATCCGTTTTTCTTTTCGGAGATGGCACTTTACAGACATGTTAGATGTCCAGTGACATCTGTACATTATAAGGATCACCTTGTGAAACACGTGATTCCAGTTTTGCAAGAATACATCTGTGTCCACACCATTATTTTCAAGCAACATTGGGCAACACCACATGTCGCTTGTTAGATGAAAGATTTGCTTTGAGAGACCTTCAGCAACGACTTCATCATTTCCAGACAATTTCAAGATGTGTGGCCTTCCAGATCACCCAACCTAAAGTCATGTTACTTATGATTGTGGGTATATCTGAAAGACTGTGACTATCAGGGATGTAACTGAAGAACAGAATATGACAACATATTGCTCTGCTTACACCGGATATGCTGTGAGAAAATGTTGATCATGCTGTGATAAGGACGCAGGATATCGCTGAGTCGAGAGACCATATTGAACACACGTTTTAGTTTGTGACCATATCCTAATAAAAGTGCCAGAGCCACTGTTATCATGTGCTTGATCATTCCCCCCCCCCCTCCCCCTCCCTTCTCCACCCACATCACATGTTGACTGCTTACAGTGGCATATTTTCAGCTAGTGGCAGTGAATGTGAATGGAACCTTTTTTCCCCGGCAAATACGTCAATTAATGAACATACCTACGATGTTTCAGCATCCTGTAGTGTATACAAGCTACGCTGCAGCACTCAGAACACCGCCAGTTTAATTACAACCACAGCAGTATATTAACAGTTTCCTTCTTTGCCATATCATGATGACTGATATTCTTTTCAATTAATTGGGAAAATATTCTTCCATGTCTGAAATCAAGCCTCTATCTTAAAAAAATCACATGTTTACTCCACTAGCCTTGTAGCCATTTTCTGCATGTAGTGCATGTCTGTTCTACTAAGGCAGGTACTACAGTTCTCCATCAAACAGCAGAGGTTGAAGAAGCTGCATCACAGACTGTCAAAATCATCTGCGTCCCTGGTTTAACCCTTTCACTTGGCTCCAAACCAGAGGACCAAGATCAATTCTGGGAATGATGTTGCGGAACAGTAGCTCTGTTTCCACACTGCAAGTGAGACTGCTTGTCTTTACAAAGCAGACAGCCACTTGTACGACCTGAGAATGGTCTCTGAATCCAGGTGGCAGGCATCATTCGTAACAACATGAGGCATGATTAGCAGATGGGTGCACCATGTGCACTCTACAGCTGCCGACATTGCAACATCACACCTCAGACGTAACCCATAGTAAGCAAACAGAGTGGACAATGGCCTTCTTTCCTGACCTGCCAGGTATTTCCCTATGCTGAGCTCCCATTGACAAATCCCACCCTCTGCACTTGTTTGAACCTTTCATGAAGATTAGCTCCTATAGCTCATACCTATTTTTAAGGCACGGGGGGGACTGCTGTGAGGCCAGTATCCACTATCACATTCAGCACAGAGATTTCCAAACCTGCCACTGTTAACCATTCACCACCAGGTATGTGTCGACCGGCCAGGATGTGCAAATCACAAGGTGCGGTGACATCCATGATTCCAGGTGACACTATATGCTCTAGAGATGCCAAAACATTTGTCTCAGGTCTAGGAACGAAAAATGATTTAAAAATTGGAAAAGTTAGTTTGGGGTTAGTAACAACGGAAATTGATAACTGTATCATGATTTGCAGTGCTGAGAATTCTGTTTCGAGTGGTCCACAAACGGTAAGTAAGTCACAAGAATGAACACAGTGACTGCGAAAGCATGATCCATAAAGAGTGAAAGTGAGAAATAGTTTTTCCTGGCTGACCATCAGGAAGCGAGATGGGGATGGTAGAAGAAATACTACAATAATGAGATTGAAATTTACTGTAAATGTAAAAGGTGGCAGGATCCAGTTGACATGGGCATAGCTGTACCTCAGTTTAATAGTAGTTCCATGAGTGACAGATGAGTCACACCTACCATTAAATATCAATCAGCACTGTAATCACTATGTGGAATACATTTCGATAGACCATCAGCATCAGTGCACTTCAGAAGCTGATGATACTTGAGTACAGTCATTTACTATTTTATCACTTTTTCCTGTCCCAATTCTTAATGGCTCTAACATCTCTCTTGCCCTTACTCTATACTTACTTCTCATTCTCACCTTATAATCTCTGCACAGAAGCTAGCACACTGTTTGCAAAACAGAGGTGGTTAGCACTGGACTCATGTTCGGGAGAATGGCTGTTCAAACTTGTGTCCAGCCATCCTCATTTAGATTTTCTGTGATTTCCCTAAATCATTTCTGGAAAATGCAGGGATGGTTCCTTTGAAAGGGCACAGCTGACTTCCTTCCCCATTCTTTGCTAATCCAATGCAACCAATGACCTTGCTGTTTGATCCCCTCTGCCTGAATCACTCAACCAACCAACCAACCAGTGCTTGCAAACATACTATCTCTGACTTCTTGGTCTCTGACGACTTCCCCTTCATCTTTACCTACCTTTGTCCTTATGGGGCCTACTCATCTTGAGACTGGAGTGAGCTGCCCTTCATTTCAACTTTCCCCAACCTATTATTCTCTTCTCCTCACAGAAGGAACTATTATTTCTAAGAGCTAGGTCATACATCACTTTTCCTTTTGTATGTATCTATTGGCAGTACTACATGTTTTGCCTCCAATAAGTAAGTCTTGGCCAGCAATTCTCAAATGAATTTTCCTTTATACAACTATCTATTTATACATAACTACTCAACACAATCAGGTTAAACTGTAATGTAGAACAATATCTTTTCCACTGACCTTTTCAAATGCACAAGTTTGTAAATGTCCTTGAATGCTTCATCTGTTAGCCCATAACAACCAAACAGCCGAAGCCATCGTACTTGTGGGCATCCATGAATCAAGGAAATTAGACCAATATCATCTAATGCCCAGCTGTTTGACAAGTCAACATGCTGCAGTTGCGAAAGACCTCCATACCTGGTAATAAAGTGAGGGTTACATATTTTACAGATTCCCTCCCAAATAGGAGTTGTTGGTGACAGGTTCTAACACAAATATGGAGCAGTTGCATATGATGATCTACAATAAATGTAAATATAGGTTCATTTCTTTGGAAATCAAAGGCAGGAGAAAAAAAGGGGTAATAAACTGGGAGGAAAATGTTCCTTATAAGTGAAGGGAGATGACAGCTACCGTACTGCCAGAAGGACAGCAACTAAAAGATGGATACTGTAGTTCTGTTAACACATACAGTTGTTGCATGTGATAAACAATAAAAAGTAATTCTAACATAAGAAGAATAATAACATGAAAAGTAAAACATTTTCCAGTTCATAACAGAGTTGGTACAGCAACCAGTGGGTATGATATGAAGAAACAAAAAGTCTTGTTTGCAATGTCAAAAATTTTATATTGTATTCCAATGCGCTACGGTCGCAGGTTCGAATCCTGCCTCGGGCATGGATGTGTGTGATGTCCTTAGGTTAGTTAGGTTTAAGTAGTTCTAAGTTCTAGGGGACTGATGACCTTAGAAGTTAAGTCCCATAGTGCTCAGAGCCATTTTTTTGTATTCCAATGAAGCATTTCAGCTTTATTTAGGGATCTTCAGTTTGGCCTATGGAAGAAATACAGAATTTCATAATAGTTGCAGGACCCTGTTTAGTGAGATTGGATTAACAAGAAAATATAAAAGAACTTACTGATATTTGGTAGGGATGGGTACATGGGATGCAACACTTAAAATATCGCAGCAGGAGGAGGACGAGGAGATTAGTGTTTAATGTCCCATTGACAATGAGGTCCCTAGAGATGGAGTACTAGCTAAGATTAGGGATAGATGGGAAGTGAAATCAGCCATGCCCTTTCAAAGGAACCATCTTGGCATTTACCTGATATGATTTAGCAAAATTACGGAAAAGCTAAATCAGGATGGCCGGACGCGAGTTTGAACCGTCGTCCTTCCAAATGCGAGTCTATCCCAGGAGGTAAATGCCCTTTGTCAAAGCTTTAAAAATACTGTCTGATGCCCTATAAAATAGAGTAAAACAGAATATGACCAAAAGGAATTTTTAAAAAATATGTAACTGCTTTTTTCCTAAACTGACAACCCACAATAAAAATAAAAAGGAAGCAGCAGATTACCTTATTATGGCATGTGATGCAAACCAATGCAAACCAAATGGGATCAGGTCTACAGTAAATCTTTACATCATGAAGATGCTGGAGGTGTAGTGCATATTCTGGCTGCACACACCATACTGAATATGAAAACATACAAGGCCCTAAGACTAGTGCCCATAGATCTTGGCAGATGTCGCCCGCAGGCTGTAAGTTACGACAGTGTTCCTCTATTACACTCAAAAAGGAAAAAGAAGCTTAACATTACGGAAGAAAAGGAAATCGATAAACACAAACGCCAAAACAGACAGGCAGCTCCTAAATGATCAGGTGACTGGAAGGTACTGAGCGCATTGTGACACTATGAGATCATTGTTTAATGTTAATAACTAAGCCCTGGATGCTTTGTAATTGAATCATGCCACCTACTACACATTCCAGGAGGTTATCTTTTTAATGTTTACTGATTTTTACTTTTACTTTTTCACTCATTGTGTGGTCTATATTATACACACATTGTGGCATTTGGCTGTGCTCTTGCACCGCTGTAACTCTACATTTTCAACAAGAAGGTTCATTATTCCCTGGAAGTGGGATTTTCAATACTGATTCTTGCTATCAGCTTTTGCACTGACGGACTTCTGTCTTTAAAAAGAGACCATCTAATTAACAATGACAGTGTTTAACGTTGGTGTGACTACGTATTATGTTTTTTGTTTGCATTTGCATTTACCAGGATCCCATCAAAGTGTATTTCATGACTAACATGCTGCACTTGCTTCGCATCCAGACATAACATTGACACTGTTCTTCAGTAGTGACAGGTAGCTAGCATGACATGATCTTGTACATCAAAGGGAGTTGGGAGGGGCATAGATTCTGGTTTTAGGAAGAGCTGGGTATGCACAATGTTAGCTGTAATACTACTTGGGTTAATCAAAATTGGTATTCGGAGCTACCCTATGTACTTTTATGCTTTCCCATTATAGCACTGTATTGTTTATATACTTTAGTTTTTAATTTTTACTAACCCTGATTATTCTGGATATTAATGTAAGCATTTTATCAGCAATTTTTAGAAACCAGTAATTTATAATGACTGTTATAGGCTGTTGTTATGACAAGATGTGGCAACTGAACAGTATCATAGCTCACATCCTGCAGGCACCACCTGCCGAGAGCTGTGGGGGCTAGTCTTAGTGGTCTTGTATGTTTTCATATCCAGAGTGATGTGTACAGCCAGAATATGCAATACATCTCTGGCATGTTTACGATGTAAGGATTTGCTATAGGCATGATCCCATTTGGTTGCACAGAACTGCGCGGCATGCTGCCATTAGGTAATTTCTTATTTCTACTGTGAATTGTCGATTTAGGGACAAAGTACGTTACATATTTTCTAAAAATACCTTATGGTTATCTTCTCTTACAACTCTTTTATAGGACATTGTACAGTACTTTAAGGCTTTGACAAGAGGCATTTTCCTGCCAGGATACTTTATGCACGGTATCCCATGTACAATTCCTACAAAATATCAGTCAAGTTCTTTAATATTTTCTTGATAATCAAATCTCACTACATGGGATCACATCACTGTTATAAAATTTTTCAATTCTTCATATACCAATCTGAAGATGCCTAAAGAAAGGTGAAACATGTCATTGGGAAATAAAAAATTTTAACATTGCAACAAATATTACTTGTTTCTTCATACCAAGAAAAGTAACAATTTACAGAAAATATCTGTGTAGATTACTGTGCATAAATAACATGCAACAACATACAAACACATAAGCAACATTACCTAAATGCCTCCCCAATAGCTCCTTCTGGGCACTCTTTCACACACTGTATCTCTAGCCAATTCAGTCTGCTGAGCTCCCCGAGTGAACGGAATGCTTGAAAACTCTCCTCGTGTCTCACATTATACTCTTGCAGTTGAAGAAATTTAACCGATTTCCAGCAGGCTAGTAGGTCTGGGAGTACACACCTACAAAGAAATTAATTTCATTTAAGTCACCTTTTTTCAGAAGAATTCCATAGGTATTTTGTTGAATACTCTGGTTTTTTACTCTGAAGATCTGGTGTGAAACTATGGCTCCGAAAAGACTAGCCAAATTTGCACGAGACCAAACTTCAGGAAAGGAATGAAAATATGAGGAAAATAGAAAGACTTGATAGTTACCATTTTTCACTTTCGACTGAAATACCGAACAGAGCATGTTAGTAGTTACTAGCAAACTGCCACTACGTTTTTCAAATTACCCAGAATTGAAAAAGCATCCAAGCCATATTATCACCAAACAGTGTTTACCATCAAAACTGTATGAAAATAGCTGAAATTTTGTTAATGTAATCCACTTGACAACCAGAGATGACAATTTGGTATCCCAGCCAGAATCACAGACTTCAGAGAGTACATCAGAGCAGCTGGAGCTATCTTTGATACCGGAAGTGCACCCTCACCACTGGTAGTACCACTTCCCCCTACGGTGGGCTGAACCTCTGTAGAATATCCACCTCCAGAAGTGAAGAAACAACGCGAATCTGCAATTTGCTTGTGTCTCAGTAATGTCGACATTTATTTGGACTCGGTTACATTAGTAACTATTTCAACCAGACTCTGATTTGGTATCTTGTTTTATGAGTGATTCATTTTAGCTAGCAACAGACTTGTGTTTAGATTGTAGTTCATGTGTCTTATAAAGTTTAGTATGCAACTTCTAGCTGGTAGGAAACCTACTTTGATCGGAAATTTTGTGCAGTAGCAACCTCTCATCCAGTTTCGCCAGTGTCAGAAAGCAAGTTTACTATCGTACCTTGACTGTGTAAGTGATTTATGTCATCTGTGGAGAAAACGTGATTCCATGTTTCATAACTCTTAATAGTCAACAGTGGTATGCCAATACACTGCAGTATTCCCCACTAAATATATGTTTGTATTCTGATTCACATACATTATCTCGAATCTCTGAACTGCTACATCTTGTGAAGATACGATTACAGGCTGATATACGTTTTTTCCCTCTTACTATATTTTCTTTTACTTCTTTCCTGCTTTATCTTTGTCATACACTGAAAAGTTTATTTTAGAATGAGTTTTGTAAATTTAATTCTTGGGATGATTATGTTTCTGTTTACTGCCATTTTCAATTATTATTGTGTTGTATACTTTCTTATTTGTTAACATTTAATTTGAATTCATTTTCTATGGACAGACTAATATGAAACTGTGATTTTGTAGAAAACTGCAAATCGATGTAATCAAAGTTTTTGAAAGTGTTATGTGAAGCAAGGTGTACGAGCAATGCAGAATCAAACTGATATGTCAAAAGAGATGGCATCAACAAAGAGTCGGGGGTGAGAAGGAGAGTGGAGGTGATTGTCGTGTCACTTATGTACTGTTACACAATGTGTTTTTGGCCTGTGAACTGGTTGGACAGTACTACATTTACAATCTCAGTGTGTACAGTGATTAAACGACTGGGGAACTGTGTTTTAGCTCATTAAGCATAAAACTTTGTGGTGCATACCAGTAAGCTAAGTTCATGCTGTAAAGGTACTGTTTTTTATTGCAGCCAGCACAAACTATTTAGTGTGTAGCATGGATTGTGAAATCAAACAGAAAATATGGTAGTGCAATTACTTGTCTTATATTGATATAAAGAAGTCTTAACTGTGAATGTACAGTGTGCTGACTGCCGTGTTGTTGAAGTGATCACTTAGACATTTATGCATGGCACTCATTGCTCAGGTAAAACTGCTAATTAATGATTTACAGTACAATTCACTTTATTTATTTTTGTAGTGCAGATGAATGTACTGTGGAAATCACTGCACTGTGAGCATAAAGCATAAATCTGAAAACTGTGGCTACACTGTGTAACAAACATTACGACATCAGGTTACATCAAGTATTAATAGAAAGAAGCATATTTTATGTTAGTCATTGCTTGCAGATACACAGATTGGAATTAATTCTACAAATATCAAGTGTTCCTGTTAGATTCACAACAGGCACTAATTATCAAGGAGTTCAGCAATATGACAGCAATTATTGGATCACACACCCAAGAACCATGGACTAATGATGCGGATATCGACAGCCCGCCAGCAGCATCAGCAAAGTGGGAACTGCTTTGAAAAAACATGGGCTGAGAGATGCCACAAACTACATCATTCTAATCAGTGATGTAAAAACTCCTTATATAGGGACAATAATAATTTTTTGCCATTCATTTTACATAGTTGTAAATTGTTGTTTGCAATACTATTCAGCACTATTTTCAATAACATTCAGAATAGTAGTTCAACTAGGTTTCATTTGCTTAATTACTTCTTTCCATAACTATAGTAACTTTGGAAACCCATTAATTTTCAAGTCAGTCATTTTCACAACCAGTAGTTACTGATACAAATGAGATACGCATTAAACAGTTTTGATTTCTTTTCATTTGCTTTTAATTGCCAATGTTTGTTTATTTATTTAGTCTGTAAATGTTTACCTACATTTGTATGTTTTGTTGTTCCGCATTTGATCTCATGTGAAATGTTGTGGTCTGCCGATGAATTTTGCGCATTATGCATTAACCACCATTGCATTAGTACAGTGCTTCCCAACCTTTCTTAGATCATTACCCCTGAGTGCAATCAGACGTTAGCTAGTACCCTCATCCCCACTGCCATCTGTTGCCCCCCCTCCCTCCCACCCCCCCTCCCTCCCAATCCCACACATTATCACCAACTTTAGCACCTAACTAAATTGTAGAATGAAAGACTTTTCTTGGAACACTTTTATTTTTAAAATGATGAAAGATGGATAATATTTTGTGTGTGTGTGTGTGTGTGTGTGTGTGTGTGTGTGTGCACGCACACAAGTTTGCGCGTGCAAGTGCATGCGTGTGAATGATGAAGGAATTCATGGTGCATCACAAGTGCTACCCACAACTCTTTCTCAGAAAAGAAAGCTAACTATTCACAGTGAGAAATACACTTGTTACAAAACACGCTTCCCCTGCATTTCTCCTCTCCTTTGCAGCACTTGCTTGACCTGCACAGTGCAACCCCATTTAAAGTCAAACAAGTTCAGATGTGTGCACTATACTTACTGTTCACAAATCACTTCATAGCTGCTCTCCTTACTTCTGAACCTGATGACTTCATGTTGTTAATGCTTTGTCTCTTAACCACTCTAATAATAATAATAAAACTATGTCCAGCACTATAATAGGCCCTATGTAGTTATTGCTGTGTCATGCTGTCAATTAATTCATTTATCTGTTTTGAAGCAAGTAATAAAGCAATTTCTGGATTACTGCAGATAATATCCACAACATGGAGAAGACATTTTTGTGAGATATTTAGCACTTGTTTTTGTGAGATGTTTAGCATTTGGTACATATATGTCTCACTTTTATCATCAGCAATGTACAGGACAAAGCACAACATCTGTGTAATGGGTGAACTATGTGAGGAACCTGTAACCTCCACCACATCAATGCTACTAACTGAGAAAACATAATTATTGATAACTTATATAATCAACATTAGGGACTTACAAAACTGTGATAATAGTAATGATCTTTTGAAAATAATTTAGTTTCACAACTGAAACAGAAATGAATTTTTTAGTTTTTACCTCTCAGAAAATTTCATTTTACCCCTCAGGGGGTAGTTTCTCCCAGGTTGGGAACCACTGCATTAATAGGTAGAAACACATCAGAAGTTGTTCACTTTGTTTAGGAGAATATTTTATCAGTGGTAATCTGTTTGATTTGAGTTAATGGATAATGTTATAGTTTCTGGGTAATTACTTGCATGTGTGAACATAATGTTCCACCAAGTTGAAGAGAGGTAGAGTATTTCTTGTTTTAATTTGTGCTGTCACCTTCCACGTCTCACACCCATAAAAGAGAACAGATTTTACATTTGAGTCAGAGATTTTAAGCTTTACCTTCATCAATATTTCACGAGATGTCCAAACTGGTCACAACTGAGCAAAGGCCCCTTTTGCCTTTTTGATCCTACTTTCGACGTCTTCTGCCGCCCCTCCATTTTTGGAAACAATACTTCCCACATAACAATAGCTCTCCACCTTCTCAATCTCTTCTTCTTTCATGGCTAGTGCATTCTTGTTCTTACTGTTCATCCTACGCTCTTCAGTCTTAGCAATGTTTATTTTTAATCCAACTCTCTAAGCTTCTATTTCCAATTCCTTAAGCGTCTCACTCATATACTTGAAAGTCTGGGACAGAAGAGTCCACTGCATACCTCTCCATTTCTCTCAGGTTAAAACAAGAGTAAAAACCTTCATCACTAAATATTTTATGACTATACTGGGAGTACACTGGCTAAATGTTATCTCAAACCAAGAATTATGGCAATGCATCCAACAATGGAAAGCCGAGATAACCATAAAAGAAAGGAAATGAAGATGGATTGGACATGTCCTGAGAAGAGACCCGCAACATATTCCAAAGCAGGCTATAGAATGGAACCCACAAGGAGCAAGGAGGAGAGGCAGACCAAGGTTGACCTGGCGCAGGACTGTTGAAGCTGAGGTGGCAGCCGTTGGCCACTCCTGGAGTAACATCCAGAAGGTGTCAACGAACAGGGTCAGATGGAGAGCTCTAATAAGTGCCCTATGCTCCACATCGAACTAAAAGGAATGAAGTCAATAAGTCAAGAGTATTTCTGGTTCCAGTTACCTTAAAATTTCTGAGTGTGTTAGATTTAGAGGAGACGGATCAGAGTATTGTCAGTCTGAGCACTGGAACACGGCCGATTCCAGCACAGTCAATGTTTGAGGAGGTGCTGTTTTGGAAGATACAGCTACACTCTGTGATACCCTCTGATCCATTATTGTCACAACCTGTAATTTAGTTTTCTTGCTGGACTGTGCCAATGTAGCTCGGTTGACTGTGTTATCACCGCAGCTGTGCTCGTGCTACAATTGAAGAATCTTCAACCAGATTCTACCAATGAATAAGAAGTATCTTTTAATTCAATTTCTCCCTATAGTATTTCTCAAATGTACAGTAACTTTTCTCATTATGAATAACACATATGTATTATATTTCAAATTTACAATAACTTTTCTTGTTACACACAACATTTATCAGAGCACTGCCAGTAAATAAATGCCAAAGAGACTGGCATTAAACCAATGGCATTTATAACAGTTCTCCAGACAACATCCGTTATCCTGTGAAGTAATTCAGCATTGTCATGGCACATGCATTTTCTCCAAAGTGAGATGCCGACTCATGGAAGTTATACAAATGAGATGACAAACTGTAGATGACATAAACCCACAAACAGCTTTCAATTCTTAACTACTAAATTATTATATGGTTACAACTACTGTGACCACCATTCATTGGCTAGATAGACATAGGGTTACACACCACTCTGGGGAGTGATATGTTACACCACAATGCATATTTGTGATTTGTTTGTAAGGATCATTCTGGATGAAGAATTCATGAACAGCAACACTCTTTTTCATGCTATAAATGTTTCCTTATGACACAGCTACTCTTCTTGGACCCCTCCCATTCTAACACTATCTTTATAAATCACAAGTCATTAATGCCCTGTCAAAACTGCCTGAGGCACCAAAATAATGTGGTCCAGGGCAGTGCTGAATCCCACCAATCCATTGTTAGAAGAGGTATTATCAATTTCTCAGGCATTTGTAATTACACAGACTGCCACGCAGCAATTACAGGAATTCATTATAGTCATTTGAAGAATGTAACTTTCAGAATAATCCTTCCAAAAGTTCACTGTCAATGGGCTTGAAGATTTCAGTGATGCACCATTATACTGCCAACAGAGGTGCTCCTATCTGTGCGGTGACTGCTCCCATGCAGCACAACTGTCCTTCTTCTCTGATCCCATGGTAGCAACAGGACCCAATTGCAGATATGAGTTCTATCAAAATTGTTTAAAGTGACATGAGCACTGATGTCAGAATGGGGGCAGATTGTGGCAGTATGTCACAGACACAAACAACTCTTTAAAGTTTTTCATTTTGCAAAGGATATGGAAATTAATATAGTATTACATTGCTAGGAGACTAGCACTATCTCAACATCCTAGACATTTCAAATTGTACTTCGCCTAGGCAACCAACCATTACCTCCCATGTAGACTCTGAGCCATGAGCAAACTAAAAACACAGTGATATACCACTGTTTCACTACACTAGTGTTCCTCCCTTTACCACATCACTTGTTTGGTGATGGACACAATCAAATTCCATTTGTAGGAGAAACAGCAGTTAACTCAGAATACAAAAAATATCACATTCACTTTCCATTATGGCTGGGAGTTATGCTACCATCAACAACAGTTTTTGTTTAGACAATGTCCAAGTTTTTGGGTTCAAAATTTCTAATACAGGTATCTAGTGAAACTGTGTTACAAAGTCACCACAGAAACCCACTTCTTACCAGTCTTGAAAACTTCCATCCATTCTTTCAGGTACTGCTAATACGATTCTTCCTGTACTATTGTACTCGCAAGATAACAGCAATTTTCATTTTTGTTGTCCTGATCCAGGTAATCACACTTGCAATACATTCCTTTTCTTGGGTAAGGAATGCATGAGCTCTTGTCAGGTTCCTCAACAAGCATTACAAACTTTAAGCAGAACGGCAATATCTCCATCATACATCTACAGTTGATAAACATTATTCGTGTCCCCTCTATTAATGAAACTATCACTGCTGCTTCCACCACTGTGTCAGACTAAATACTGCTGCGGCTTCTACAGTGACTGACCAGGAAAGCAGGGCAACGCCCTCACTGGTCTGCCTGCCACTGCCACTAGCAACAGTTGTTCTGCATCACAGCAGCTGTCGCCAACAACAGCACTGTTTAGTTTATTTCATCGATGGCCAGTGATGCAGTACTGATGGTCATAGCCGCCATCACCAGCAGCAGGCACAATCCAGCCCTCAGCACCAGCATGCACAGTTGCTCCCACCATCATTATCACCACAGTTGACAGGGTCACACAATATTTTGTTGCAGCTGGTCAATTAACTGCAGTGCAAGGTCTTTATGGCTGTTAGGGTTGAGGTCAGACTCTAGGCCCTGAGTCACTTGTGCAATTAAAACATATATTTGTGGTAGCAGCTCACATGTGACAACAGAGGTGACACATAGACAAGCCTTTTCTAAGGGTATTCCACCACTTGCACTGCCATTCACTCCACCAGTTGCACAGGTGGCACCTTACTAGTACCCATGTGAGGCACCTACTCTTCAACATCCTAGCTGCTATCACTAAAGGCCTATCATAGCTATGGCACTGCAATCACTGTCAGCTTGTTTCTGCAACAAGCAGTGTCATTTTTATACTGTGTTGGCTAAAGTTGACAGCAATGCCACTTCTCTGACAGTGGACACATCTCCCACTGCTGATACCAGCCTACTGACATAAATACCATAGTCAATGACACCAACACCACAGCCCTCCAGCTGTCTTCACTGCTACAGCACCTACAATTTAAAAATTCAAAAATCTAAGGACCCAGGACTGTTGCATCTCCTGCCATCACACACAGCTGGGATCTTGGCAGCACTGTCTGATACACCATATGCTGAGGATCTGGGTCTGCACTGTAGGCACTTTAAAGCGAGGAAATTGCGTTCCTGTTCAGTTACTGGTACCATGAAAGAGAGTCACATTTTGAACCTGAAGTGTTCTCTCACCAATGGGTTTTAAGCCATTCTGCAAATGGTGCGTGAAAACACAGGCAGTACCGACTTAGACACAGTCCAAGTTGGATCTGTTGTGCCTCAATTTTTGTGCAATGATATACTATGACTACACACAGGAATTAAACAGAAATTAAATGCAGAAGAATGCCACTCTTCTCTGGAACATATCGTTAGTGAGTCTGCTCCTTCAAGAGCCATCAATGGAAATTGGTTCTCTTCACGATGAACCTCATCCCAATTGCCCAGCAATGGCAGTGACCCAAGAAAACATTGATGCTGTGAGTAAAATGGTCAATGATGATCCACATCTCTCATTTTGACATTGAAGGGGCCCTAAACATTGGATGGACTGCAGCATAGACTATCATTCACGATCTTTTAGGTACAGCCAAGAAATGTGTCCACTGGGTGGCCCATTCACCGTCAGAAGCCCAAAAACACACAAGAATGGATTGGTGTCGTTTTATACTTGAAAAATTTGGCAAAGTGAGGTCTAAAGACATTTACAATATTATCACAGATAACAAAATATGGGTGTACCATTATGGCCCCAAAACGAAGAGGCAGTCTTCAGCATGGCGCTTTACAAGTGACAAACCATCCATGAAAGTTTAGAGAAGTAGGAGCTATAGAAAGAAGATGGTGGCTACTTTCTTCAGCAATATGGGTCATTTCACCTCTGTGACCTCAGAGGACACACGTCACACAGCACAAGTATTCTCGCATCCACTCTATTCGTATGAGCTTGTCCCATGTCACTTCTTCCTGTTCCAAAAACTGAAGGACAAGACTTCATGGGCAATATTTTTCATCTCATGGTGGTGAATGATGGTGCTAACACAGCAGACAACAATGTTGTAAGTGACTCCCTTAAAGAAGCTTATGTAGATTCTTTTGAAAAATTGTAACAGATATAATGTAATAACATGTTATTCTCCATTTCTGCTAAAAACAAGTCACTCAACAGGAAAAATCAGGTCTCTTCCACCAAAAATTGTTATGCAATCTTTTCAAAACATTCAGGCAAAAAGCCTAGTAAAACCTTTGGCAACCAAGGCAGAGCACAATGGGAGCCAGTACACCACACTGAAAGGAGTATATCTCAGACCGCAACGTTCATGAAGTATGAGCCACTTATCACTCGAAAACTGGACTACTGTAGTTTCATATGAAAAGAATGTATGGACATCTCATTACCCGTCCCTCGACAGGTGCTATCTTCTGTTGTCAATTTCTAGAATTATTTCGAAAGAAGCAGCAGTAAATGTAAGAGTTGCTCCAACTGACTGAGCCACTGTGTGCTTGCTTTGTTATGAGATTTGTGTGCATTTTCATTAGATTTGGCTGCCTGCTGTAATTCTGCTACAAATATGTCAGGTTTGTTGAGCGAGCAAGATGTTTTGGAAGCTACAGAGCAAGAATTCAATGATTCTGGATTGGAGGAAAAAATATCTGAAAAAGATTCAAACTCAGGTAAGCTGTAAATCTGCTCCAATTTTTTGGCACTAATATTGTTTCTACAGATACTGCTGCTGTAATTTCTATTTAGTTCTGTTTCATTTATTTTCATCTTGCCTTTTTCACATACGAACTTAACTTAATGCTTGATATCTTTTAATGTGTATTACCTTCTTAGATAGATCACACACAAATGTGCCAGCAACTTTTTAATGATATAAATGGCTAGTTTTCTGGACTCAAAATTTTTTCTATGTGGCTGGAAATTGAAGTGGTAGCTCTCTGCCCCTTTGGAACAAACTCCTGATGGACAACTCCTAACACATAAAAAAAAGTAATCAGCTTCATTCTGATATTTGACTTCATTTGACGAGCTCTTCTGAGATGAGGCAAATCTGAAGTCTTCCACTGGCTTCAGTGTTGCTCCTTTTCAGTGTCGTAAGAATAGCACCATAATTTGTTCTCTGTAATGACTTTAGAAAAAAGCTTGGTTCATTTTGGAATTTGTGTTTCAAAGCACAGCATGCTTCCTTGTGACACTATTTCCATTCTGCAGTTAGCAGTCAAGGTATGAAACTGGCAGCCACACTTTTCATTGCCAAATCTTCCATTAAAATTTGCTGAAATGAACTCCATGTCATTCTTCACTGCTTCACAACTTCTTCAATGGTCTGTTGTTAGTCTTCCAGGATGATTTTGTGAATGTTTTCAACTTCTGTACTGGTTAGGAACTTTTACATTGGTAAGACCATGGAAGGACGACCAGAGAAAGATTTGCAATAAACAGATATTTCTCGTCTTTTGAAGTGGGAAAACAACTCAAAGATTTGAGTTTCTTGTAAACCATTTTTAACATTTCAAGAGTTCCTGTGCCAGTTTTTCCGAGCAAGAAGCGAAATTTCATAAGTCAGCATGTTCATGACAATCAGCCATTAACAAAACAACATGCACAAAAAACAACTGTCAATAAAAAAATCATGCAACCTTTCTTAGCAATGATGCTTGGCTTAATGACTTGGGAATGGTAGCTCTGTATACTCCTAAACAGAACATGGTATTACAAAAACTTTGCACACTACAATATTAGTTGAGTTCCTTTTTGGTACCCCCTCGCATGCTACTCAAAGTGGGCAGAGCACTAAACATAATACTCCATTTTACTTAATAAAATATTACACACTTGTGACTTTTATGTAATTTATATTTTACTCAAAGAAACAATAATGATCTCCTATGCACAAACTAACCTCTTTTCTTCAGTTGTCCAGCGAAGGGACAGTTCTTCCAAAGGTGGCTGTGCTTTAAATAAATATCCAATGTCAGAAAGGGTGAAGCACCACAGATTAAGCTTGCAAAGCCGGCTGCAGTTTCTTGCTAAGGGCTGCAGGACCACAGGCTGTGAATACCAATTGCTGATGTCCACATGGAGACTGAGTGCCTGAAGATATTTCAAATGTGCGATCAGTTCTGCCAAGCACTCAGTTGTCATGAAGCTCACAGGCAATTTCAGGACTTCAATCAGGGGACATCGCTCCACTAAGTTTGTCAGAGTCTGTAACACAAAACCACCACTTTTCACTACAGCATAAAAAGTGACTACAAAGCCAGATACTTTAAATTATTTAATTCTGTTCAGTGTCATACAAATTATCTCTTAAATTTGTCTTCATTTGATCAGATCCCTTTCTCCAATAATTACCTTCTTGTTTATTCATTCTACCCAATGTGCGTGGGGAACAGGGGGGGGGGGGGGGGGGGGGGGGGGATGCACTTGAGTTCGGCTAAACAGGAGTTTCCTTGATACCAAGACATTTTTATTATATGTCAATTTCATATCATTAAGTAATATAAAACTTCCTGGCAGATTAAAACTGTGTGCCCGACCGAGTCTCGGTCGGGCACACAGTTTCAATCTGCCAGGAAGTTTCATATCAGCGCACACTCCGCTGCAGAGTGAAAATCTCATTCTGGATTAAGTAATATAGTTTATGAAGGAATGGTAGAGAAGCATTAAACCTAGAGAACAGTGTGGATGACAAATCCATCAAGACAACTACTCAGGAACATGACCATGGCTATATCCACCAAATGAAATAAGTGCACTGCTTTGTTGGAAGAGAATGTTTTCACTTGCTTAAGCACTTTTTTTAAAAAAAAATGTTGGGAAATTTATACAGTGCAGAGCTGCAAGTATGCCTGTGATTAATTTCTCATTTTCCAACAGGTAATTGCTATACCTCACATACCAAATTGCAAAAAACTGCTGGCTGACTATTTTACCTGTTGCAAAAATCAAACAATGGAAAATCCAGGATGGAATGTAACAATACCAGAGAAGGAAAGTTGCTAGTCACTATATAGCGGAGATGCTGAGTCGCAATAGGAACAATAAAAAGATTCACACAATTAAAGCTTTCTGCCATTAAAGCCTTTGTCAGCAGTAGACACATATACATACACGCACACATACACTCACATAAACACAACTTGCACACACATCTGCAGTCTCGGAGAGCTGAGACCACACTGCGAACAGCAGCACCAGTGCATGATGGGAGTGGCGACTGGGTGGGGGTAAGGAGGAGGCTGGGGCGGGGAAGGGGAGGGATAGTATGGTGGGAGTGGCGGACAGTCAAGTGTTGCAGTTTAGACGGAGGGCAGGAGAAAAGGTGCAGAGGGGGGAGGGGATAAGTAGCGGAAAGGAGAGAAATAAAAGAAATTAAAAGACTGGGTGTGGCGGTGAAATGACAGCTGTGTAGTGCTGGAATGGGAACATGGAGAGGACTGGATTGGTGAGGACAGTGACTAATGAAGGTTGAGGTCAGGAGGGTTATGGGAGCGTAGGATGTATTATAGGGAAAGTTCCCACCTGCGCAATTCAGAAAAGCTGGTGTTGGTGGGAAGGATCCATATGGCACAGGCTGTGAAGCAGTCATTAAGATGAGAGATATCATGTTTGACAGCATGTTCAGCAACAGGGTGGTCCACTTGTTCCTTGGCCACAGTTTGTTGGTGGCCGTTCATGCGCACAGACAGCTTGTTGGTTGTCATGCCTACATAGAATGTAGCACAGAGGTTGCAGCTTAGCTTGTAAATCCCATGACTGGTTTCACAGGTAGCCCTGTCTTTGATGGGATAGGTGATGTTAGTGACTGGACTGGAGCAGGTGGTGGTATAAGGATGTATAGGGCAGGTCTTGCATCTAGGTCTATTACAGGGGTATAGACCATGAGGTAAGGGATTGGAGGTTGTGTAAGGATGGACGAGTATATTGTGTAGGTTCGGTGGATGGCGGAATACCGCGGTAGGAGGGGTGGGAAGGATAGTGGGCGGGACACTTCTCATTTCAGGGCATGACGAGAGGTAATTGAAACTCTGACAGAGAATGTAATTCAGTTGCTCCAGTCCCGGATGGTACTGAGTTACAAGGGAAATGCTCCTCTGTGGCCGGACTGTGAGACTTTGGGAGTTGGTGGGAGACTGGAAAGATATGGCACGGGAGATTTGTTTTTGTACAAGGATGGGAGGATAATTATGGTCAGTGAAGGCTTCAGTAAGACCCTCGGTATATTTTGAGAGGGACTGCTCGTCACTGCAGATGTGACGACCACGGGTGGCTAGGCTGTATGGAAGAGACTTCTTGGTATGGAATGAGTGGCAGCTGTCAAAGTGGAGGTATTGCTGGTGGTTAGTAGGTTTGATATGGACGGAGGTATTGATGTAGCCATCTCTGAGGTGAAGGTCAACATCTAGGAAGGTGGCTTGTTGGGTTCAGTAGGACCAGGTGAAGCAAATGAGGGAGAAGTTGTTGAGGTTCTGGAGGAATGTGAATAAGGTGTCTTCACCTTCAATCCAGATAGCAAAGATGTCATCAATGAATCTGAACCAGGTGAGGGGTTTAGGATTCTGGGTTTTTAGGAAAGATTCCTCTAGATGGCCCATGAATAGGTTAGCATAGGATGGTGCCATGCGGGTGCCCATAGCCATACCGCGGATTTGTTTGTAGGTAATGCCTTCAAAGGAGAAGTAATTGTGGGTAAGAATATAGTTGGTCATGGAGACTAGGAAGGAGGTTGTTGGTTTGGATTCCATAGGGCATCTGGAAAGGTAGTTTTTGACAGCAGTAAGGCCATGGGCATTAGGAATGTCAGTGTACAGGGAGGCGCCATCAATAGTAACGAGCAGGGCACCGTGTGGTAAAGGGACAGGAACTGTGGAAAGACGGTCGAGGAAATGGTTGGTATCTTTTATATAGGAGGATAGGTTCTGGGTAATAGGTTGAAGGTGTTGGTCTACAAGAGCAGAGATTCTCTCAGTGGGGGCACAGTAATCGGCCACAATGGGGCGTCCTGGGTGGTTGGGTTTGTTTTTGTATTTACATCATTTTGTATTTACATCATTTGCATTGCAAATGCAGACTTTTTTAGGTACTTCAGCAGTTCTGTGGTATGCCCTTCCCAACTGAATTTACTATCAAGTTGTAATCCCAGAAATGTAACACTGTCAGCCTCTGCTATCTGCATGTCTTCATATGTTACACACACACATGCTGGAACAAAATCTCCTACACGTTCTTTTCAAAGTTTACTGACACTGAATTAGCTTTAAACAATTTATTAATGTCAATGAAAATTTGATTAGCAGCCATTTCTGAATCTGTACTTGGCTTGCTATTTATTGCAATGTTCGTATCATCTGCAAACAAAACAAAACTTAGCATTTGGCATGTAACAGATGAGGGGTCATTAACGTACACAAGAAAAAGCAACTGACACAAGGTGGAACCTTGAGGAGCACCACATGTAATTAATTCCCAAGCAGATGAAGACTGACTGTTTACTCCACAGGTATTTCACAGTGACACCCTTTGGTTTCTGTTAGTTTTATAAGACTCAAACCATTATAACACTGCCAATGACACTATAACATTCTAATTTACTTATGAGAATGCTCTGATTCACACAGCCAAAGGCTTTTGACACATCACAGAAAATACCAGTAGCCTCTAATTTGTTGTGTAACAAATGCCTTCTCTACATCGGAACTCGTACGGAACCCAAATTGTGCCTTGGACAATATATTATGTGCAGTTAGATACTTAAGAAGACTCTTGAACACAACCTTTTCAGATATTTTTGAAAAATCTGCCAAAAGTGAAATCAGTCAATAGCTTGACTGTATCTCTTTATCCCCTTTCTTGTAAAGAGGCTTAAGTTCCGTATATTTTAGCCAGTCTCAAAATGTTCTGCTGATAAAGAGATTGGCTACACAAGTAACTTAAGACAAAAAACTCAACTAACATGAACATTCTTTGATTAACTTCATTGATGTTATCATAACCACTAGAATACTTTGATTTTAAAGACTTATGATGGACTCTATTTCTTTGGAAGAAGTGAGTGTCATTTCCATTTCACTGAAGTTATTTGAAGAGACTAGTCTCAGATATTCCATTGCACTGTTTACTGAACATGATAACCTCAAGCTGACAGTAACAGAAACAAAGTACTTGTTTAAGAGATTTGCAACACTACATGCACTTGTTATCAATATCTCATTTATTTTTAGAGCCTATCTGCTCCTCTTCCTTTATGGTCCCGTTTGTCTGTCTTGACTATATCCCATACAGTTTTTATTTTGATTCCTGATATAATTATATTTTTCTCATAATGAAGCTGCTTAGATTTCTGGATTACTTGCTTCAATATTTTGCAGTATTCTTTGTAACACATTACAATTCTAACACCAGGGCTGTCCTAGATAGTAGATAATTTCCTTTTTGCCCCCCATGATACCTTTATTCTATTCTTTGTATAATTCATGGTTTATTTTTAGACTTATATTTGGTTTGAGTTACGTTTAAGGGAAAACAATTTCCAAATGAGGAAGTAACTTTATTAATGAAAGCTTTGTATTTTCCATTTGAGTCAGAAGCATTGTAAACATCTATCCAGTTCGTGTTTTGGAGCAATCTCCTAAAATTCTTAATTTTTAACTGCTTTATTACCCTCTTGTACACAGATTTAACAGGTGTTATATCCTGACATGTTTCAACATTTAACACAAGTTGCTGTATGTCATGATCAGATAGCCCATTTAGCATAGGTTTTGTGATATGACTTTTTTCCCTAGATTTGTCTACAAAGATATCACCAATAGCAGTCTCAGAGCATTTACATACCTTAGTTGCAAAGTTCACACTAGGCATTAAATTGAGTGACAGTGTTACTGATTGCAATAATTGTTCACTGACAGAGCTTTTCAATAAATCTACATTAAGATCACCAGCAACTACTATTTCCATGTTTTTTACTGTGAGATGGGACAACAGAGCTTCCAGATGTTTTATGAAGAGATTAAAGTTTCCTGGAGGTGCCCTATATGTACTTACTACTATAAAGGACTTATTATAGAATACTACTACTGCTGCACATGCTTCTAAGTGATGCTCTGAACAATATTTATTAATATCAATATTCTTGAAATTAAAACAGTTTCTGATAAATGTGGCAACTCCTTTCTCCATATTTTCTCTACAGAAGTAAGAGGCTAACTTAAATCCTGTAACACTTAACACATCTATACCACTTGTCATATGACGTTCAGAGAGGCTGATTATATCAACTGGTTTTTTCAACTCTAATTCTTCAATACAAATAAGCAACTCATTAAGCTTACCTCTCAGTCCTCACATATTCTGATGCAATAAGGATAACTGATTGTGTGCACAGGCTGAATTACAACTGGTTGGACAAAATTTCTTGTCAATTTCTGAAAATCTCCAGTTTCAATTATGGGCTGTTTGTATGAACATTTGCTATTAACCCATGCAATTTTCCCTTCCCTTTCCTGTTGAGGTGAAGGGTATGCCTAGTAGAGTCCCACATGCTGACAAAGTCAACAGGAACAACACCAATATGAGACCTCATACCTGATCCAAGAAGCCATTCCAGTTCGAAATTAGCTCTCCTAACAGAAGAGTTTAAATGAGGCCAGTCATAGTGCCTCAGAACACCAGTATGTCTCATTGCTGAAGCTATCCTTACCAGGTCACCCTCAACTGAACAATTAGTGTTCCTGTATATGCTGTTGCCTGCCCCATGCACTGTTACCATGGTGCCTCCCATTGTGAAGTCTTTGCATAGTGAACCTACATCCTCAGTCACCTGGTACAGACTTGCACTAGGTTTTAAAAAAATTGTGACCTAGTAACCTGACCCTAGTTCAGACTGCAACAGTTGGCCAACATCTCTACTATGTGAACTACCTAACAACAAAACTTTCTTTTTCTTCACAACTTTTGCTGACTTCTTACTTCTTAATACCTTCACCACCATGTGCGTCATATTTGACGCATATCAGTTTTTCAGTTTTTGCCTTGTGCATCACATTCGATCATGTGAAGGTTCATGAGTATTTGCCTGTGGTGCTTACACGATCAAACCTGCATTGAAATCATATGGGTGTCACATTATACCAGCCAGTGGTAAAAGGATTGTGATGTTGGTTTTTTTAGTGGGAGCAATAGATGACAGGAATTGTTACCTGTAGTGTCAGTGTGTGTTCCTTGCTGGCACTGACATTTTGTTTACATATGTGGTGTTGTGTAGTGGTTGTTTTCAGTAAGATTTTATGGATGTTCGGTGAAAAATGGATTCACAAGAGGAGAAAATCTGAAAATGGTTGGAGGAATCAAGTTTATCTGATGGATCACTGTTTGGAAGTGGTAGTGATTCTGGCCCAGGTTACCAAGCTCATTCCTTGAGTGATAGTAGTAGTGAAGATAAAGTAATTCCTTTGAAGAAACAAAAGGTATACTTGCAAGTTACAAATAATACGTCTACAAATGGGGCAAACAAAGTTTCATCTTCCACTGAAAAAGACAGTGAAAGTGAGCTGTCACCTGAAGAGATCTCTTGTGCTTGTGGGCTCCCTACTTCACAAATAAAGTGGTCTGATATACAGGGAAACCTAAACAATTTTGTTTTTTCTGGTAACTGTGGAGTAAGCAATGCACTTTTGGACAATCTACCTGCAAATATTTGTCCCATTGATGTTTAAAATTTTTTCTTGACGAAGAAATGTGCAATTTCATAGTGAATGAAACAAACCATTATACTGAGCTGCAGAAACATTATCACCATCATCCAGACTGACTTTATGGAGTGATATCACCACTGATGATTTGAGGAAATTTGCGGAGCCTACGTTTCAGATGGGGCTTGATCATAAGCTAAGAATGGATGAGTATTGGTGCCAGAATCCGCTTCACAAAAACCAGGTGTCTTCCATTAGGTCCTGAAATATGTTTGATTTGTTCCTCAGTTGCATACATTTTTGCAACAATGAAAACATAGATGAACATGATAAAATGTTCAATATCAGGAAGTTTGTAAATCATCTGAACACAAAATTCCAGGAAGCTTTTGTTCCATGTGAAACTGTTTTTATCGATGAAACAATGGTTCTAGTTCGTGGATGGTTATGATTTCATCAGTACATTCCTCGATAACGTTTTAAATATGGAGTGAAATTATATACTGTATGTGATGTAGGTCGATGTACTTGGAATGTTAAAGTGTATTGTGGAAAAGAAGTTAATGTTATATATGTAACAACAGCAATTGTTTTAGAGTTAAAGGATTCGCTTTTGAATTCTGGAAGGACACTCTTCATAGATAACTTTTACACGTATATGAACTTGGCACACACTCTTCTAGAAAAACAAACTCATCTGATGAAAACACTCTGTGCAAAAAGAAGGGGAAATCCGAAAACTATCATCACACAAATGATGAAGAAGGAGGAAATAGTGGTTGTGGAAAGCAACTCAAAGGTGGTTGTTGAAAGTGGCGTGACAAGAGGGACGTCATTTTTATGACAACCACACACAAACCTGAGCCTGTGGCAGTGAAAACTAGGAGAGGTGAAGTGAAAAAAACGAATGCAATTGTGAATTACAATGCAGCCAAACCCTACATTGATCTTTCACATCAAAAGAAAACCTATGGCTCATGCTTAGAAAGTCAGTGAAGTGGTACCAGAAAGTGGGCTTTGAATTACTATTCAATACTACTCTTGTGAATGCTCATACTTTGTATGTTCAAATTACAAAACAAATATGGGTATAATTACTTTCTGTGAAGCTACTGCAAATGCATTACTCGGGATTGATGATGTTCAGGAGACATCAATGAATGGCAATCACAAACTGGTTGAAACTCCAGTCAGAGGACGTTGTAAAAGCTGTTACCACAAACTCCCCAAAGTAGGTGGGTTGGTTGGTTGGTTGGTTTGGGGAAGGAGACCAGACAGCGTGGTCATCGGTCTCATCGGATTAGGGAAGGATGGGGAAGGAAGTCGGCCGTGCCCTTTCAGAGGAACCATCCCGTCATTTGCCTGGATTGATTTAGGGAAATCACGGAAAACCTAAATCAGGATGGCCGGACGCGGGATTGAACCGTCGTCCTTCCGAATGCGAGTCCAGTGTCTAAACACTGCGCCACCTCGTTCGGTGTAGGTGGGTGAAAGCATGCTATCTAACATAGGAAGCAGGTCTCATTGAAATGCCAAATTTGTACTCAGAGTTTCATGTACATGGACTGTTTTCTTGCAATGCTTAATTGTGTAAAAATGTAAGGTTTTTTTAAAAAATTAAAGCAATTATATAACAGCTAGTTGGAGCTTTTATTTTCCAGTAATAACCTCTTCCTCAGATATATGAGTGTGCATCAGGAGTGATGCACATGGCCATATAAAGCTTCCAGTTTAAAATGGGCCATGTGTATCATATCTGATCACATCATATTTATCAGGTTAAAACCAATTTTTACAATATGTAGAAACAAAGTCATGGCCAAACTGAAATATTTACCAAAATGTTGCCAGTGGTCGTAGTGTTAAACACTTTTTTAAAGTTTGTTGTGTCCTGTCTACTCCTACATCTACTTGTGGCTCATCAGTTGCCAACTGTGACAACAGATTAAACCTGTTATCCACAGTAACAACAAAACTGCTTTAGAAAGTCCTATTACTATTTCTTCTATAACCTGTTGTCACTTCCCGCCTCTCATTTCCCTTCTCCCCCCTTAACCTTTCCAGATCTTGTTTTGCCTTACCTAGTTTCCCCTGAAGGGCAACAATGTTCTCCTCCCATTCCACTATCTTCCTTCTCTACAACAAATCCTGCAAAGCCAATGAGCCTTGTTCATTTCCACAGTTCCAGTGCCACTACAGTCACCCACATGAAAGAAACTGCAACAACCCTCACACTACATCCCGGAACTAATAATCCTATGGTAAGTCATACACTTCCCACTCATGGTAAACAAATTTTAGTTTTAGTCTAAATTAAGCAAGAATAACTTCTTAACTACTCAATTAATTTATTAAATTTCTCAGAAAGTTTGGGCCTAAAGTTTGGATACTAATTCAAAACTTTTGAAAAAATAGAAACAATTAAATCTGTATAGTTTAACAGAGAATTGAGCCTACACTATATGAACTTTTCACTTATTTCCAAACTTTTTCACTTTGGCATTTACTAGAGAGTCAAATGGATAGCATGTAACAAATACACAGACAATGCAAACAGTATTTTATAAACTTACAGTATATGATAATGTAAACAAAACCTAGGACAAAATTCGCACCTATGATATGTTTTCTTTTTCCAAAAAAAATCTGCAAATAAAAGTGAAACCTTCAATAGATAACTAACAATAGGTACTAATTTACTTATTTATGATATAATATTGTCTTCATTAATTGTTATTACACATTTATCCACTTATCTTTATGAGAGATCTGAATGTACACAACTCATCAATCAAAGATGTTTTACCTGTGTGACAAGGATTCAACACATCCTTGGTAAGTTTCTGGAGGTATGTGGCACTGGATGTCTCTGTGCAGGTAACACAAATTCTGTATATTATGGGCCAGTGGTTTGTGGGCAGTGTGCTGGCATCTGATACTGTCTCATATTTGTTCCATCAGGTTCAGATCAGATGGATTTGCTGGCCAAGAAATTAAAGGGTTCACTATCACTCTCAAATCTCTGCAGCAATATTCTGGCCTTGACACAGGCAGTTTTCCTGCTGAAAGATGCCATCACCATCAAGGAAGACATCAAGATGAAGGGATGCAGATGGTCCACAGTAATGTTCAGTGCTCACAGCTGTCATGGTGCCTTTGACCACCACCAAAGGTACCATAGAAACAAAAGTGAAAGTTGCCTGTAGCTTAATACAGCCTCCACAGAGCTGTATCCACACTGCTGAGCACATTTCAAGCTGCCGTTTGCCTGGATGATGAAATATTTGGACATGATTAGCAACCTAGTGTAATGAGAAATGTGATCCATCCAACCTGGAAATGCATTTCCATTGACCCAATGTCAATGATACCACGCCCACTGCTATCATAACTGATGATGTCACTGGGTCAACATGGGGAAATGCAAGGGTTTCTGCTGTGGAGCCTCATGTTGAACAATTTGCACACAGCAGCAATTTCCAAAACACTTGGGTTTCACCGGCATTGTACTCTGTCATTAGATCTGCCACGGATCACAGCCTGTTGTGCTTAACACAGTGGGCATGCCTCCAACCTCTGCATTCCTGTTGAGGAGTGTATGTCCAACATTTTATCTCCCACTAGTGGTATTACTGCCTATCAACCACTTTCCACAGATGCTCACAACAGCAGCATGTGAACAGCCGATCAGTTTTGCCATTTCTGAGATGGTTCTTCCCAGGTGCTGGGCCATAACAATCTGTTCTGTGTCAAATATATCAGCAAAAACAGTCAATTTTTGAAAATACAATGTTGTAAAAAAATTAGTATACCCTTTTAGAGGTTTTGCTCAAGATTTATTGTTGCATCATTGCATATGGAGTATGTGAAATGAGTACATTTATACCACAAACAGTTCTGAGGTACGAGGTATCTACCAATGCCAAAACACCCACATTAGTAAGTGATGTAGCTTTTCAAAATATTGTCTATAAGGAAGAAAGATATATGTGACACAACGTCTTAAGATCTTGCACTTTTTTCTTCAATAAGTGGCACTTTCCTTTCAGTATCTGCTAATACTTACAACTTTTTCTCTATTCTAATACTCTACCTTTACCTTTTGTTCTCCTTTTTTTCTTTTTTGTCCTTTTCCAGTGACTCTATATAACAAGAAAGAGCATTTTTCATGGCATGTATCAACTGTTATGTTATTTCAACTTCTGTTATCCTTCTGGAAGATATAACAGCATCAAAAACCTGCTGTAGAGTACTGATGCATTTCCATGAGAAAGTGTGGAAATAAATCTTACAATACACTTTTACTCAGGAAATTTCTCTTCCCAAATAAGCTTAAAAGTTTGATCCAGTGGTTATTCAGTCTACTTTTGTTTCATTTGTACATTGACATTTTCTTCTTTTATTCTTGGTAGTGCAATAAACTCCTTAAATTGGTGCTCAGCATTATCAGCCTGCATCCCAGAAAGCCATTCTTTCTCAATCAGAAGCTGAAAGCATTAATGTACATGAATGGTTGCTCATGCTGTTTTGAATGCTTCCAAATATGCATCTAAAAATGAAATTGCTTGTATCAAAGTAAATTTTTAATGGTGACTTCTCCATTAACTTCTGTAACAGTAACTTTATCCAGATTGAATAGTCATTTTCGAACTGCAGCTTACGTACATCAATGATGCCTTTAACCTTCTTTAACTCATTTTTTGTTGCTAAAGCAAGATAAATACTATTTGAAGGAATAAAATTACTTTACATTGTCAGGTCAACTCGGAAAGGAAGATAAGCTGTTCAAAAACTTTCTTTCATGATGAAATCCATAAAAACCTTCAAATATTTGTCAACAGACTGTACAGAATGGAGCTAATGGCATATTAATTTGGAACTCTCTTAAAAATGGTTCAAAGTGAGGAGCAACAGATTTAAAAGATGCCAATTTTGCCCCAAGAAATTTATCTTGAATTTGCTTTGAAACCGTGACTGGTCTCTGACACTTTGTGATTCTGAACAACATTTATAACAAACACTGATGAATTCAGCAAGATAAAAATAACTCATTCTGCTACATTTACATTTTCCAACCATCTCACTGAGCAAAACTTAAGTGGGAATGTACAATAACCTGTAGAGTTAATGTAATCAGCTCTTCTTGCTGGCACATTCTTCAATAAATAATACAATGGTTGTAAAAACTCTACTATATTTCAATCAGTATTTTTAAAAGCCAGCTTTAAAAGAATTATTTAGTGGAGTGTAAACCACAGTTACCAATGTTTAAAAGCACTGCACCCTGGAATTGTTTTAACATATTTGTTAACTCTCGCAATACCTTGAACCGCACCAATATAAAATTGTTAGGATAAGTGAAACATGAAATTTTGACCTCAGATGTGAGACTGTGACATTCAGAGGGTTATATATACTTTGTAACAATCTTATTTCATTCATCTGGTCATTTTAGAACTCAATTTATTATACTGATTCAAATTCTGTCATTAATTTCATTTTGGATTTAGCAAGCAACTACACTGGTCTGTCTGTCACCAATTGATACTTCAACATAAAACATAAACAGTTCTCATTTTGTAATTCCAGAATTCCTTTCAGAAGAAGTGAAATTAGCTTTGTTTTAGGATTCATGGAATGACTCCATGCAAATGTTAGGAACTTTCTCCAACCAATAATTTTCATGATATAAGCAAATTTATAAAAAGCATTTTTATCAAACACATTTAATGAATATCAATACTAAAAGCCAAAAGCTGTGTAATTTTTTTGTTGCAAGGTGAGAGGAGCAAACTAATATGTAATTCATGATGCACATAAGCATGTTTACGAAAGTAATTTATAAATTTCCTGTTTCTAGTAATGGATGACTTAGTCAATAATCATTAAATAATATATAAGGAGTGGTGAATCAGCCATCGGAGTCTCAGTTTTTAGATGGTTTCTGTGAGCCAGTTTTTCTTTTTTTTTTTTTTTCCACAATAAATATGTAATTCTAAAAGAGAACATCATGTCAACCCGAATTTCTTGAAATTTCTCTTGGCTCTACCAAACCATTAGCTAGCTCAGGAAGCTGTAGCAAATTTTGCTGGGGCAGATACTTGCAAATTCTTTTACAGCCACTGCAGTAACAGAGACCACTGAGAAATGAAGACGAGTATTTGCTATTAATTGCTACACCATACAACAACCTCCAAGTTGATGTTCGGACCCTCCATTGATATTTGTACAACTTTCTTCATGTTTTCTTCAACCAAACCACTTTTTAGCTGGCTTAAAAGGTCTTTGGTTGATGTGTATCCTCACAAAAACAGATGTTAAACATCTCACAGAGATCTCGTTTTTCTCAGTATTCCAAAATCTGAGTATCAAATCCATTTGTTGCTTCTGAGTAATTCTATTTAAACTTCGACCATAGCATGTAATAACACAGTCACATTCTTTTACAGTTTCTGCAAAGATATCCCCAAAATATAGAGCAAGACCATGGACAATTGTGTATGTAACTTTGGTACGCTGCAGCTGCAGTTGTAGTGCAATTTCACTGTCTGGAAACATCATTGTGAAAAGAGGAACAGTATCTGCTATGTTGCAAAAAGACATATGCTAAATCACAGTATTCAGGCACCATATGATTTCAGCTTTTGTTGGTTGCTTTTATAATAAAAACATTTTTAGAGAATTTCCCTTGCATGAACAATCAGAAGTGGTATTTGATGAAAAAGATGTTGCATTGTACTTGTTACTTGGTCATCACTTTCCAGATGTAAAGACTCTTTGGCACAACTTGCTTCTTTTTTGACAAAACAAGAAACAGGTGAACATTTCTTTGAAAGTTCAGTTGCCAATTTACGTTTCTTCCCTTTTATATGACTTGTTAACACAACTGTACCTGTATTACTTAAGCTGCAGTAAGCAGCTTACAGTAAGCACAATATGTGTCTTTTTTTTTTTTTTTGTTTCACCTAACCAAACTGAACATTCTTCATCGAGTACCATGATTGGCTGAAAGCACACCTGCCACCAGCAATCATCTGTGAAAGATGTGTTCTTATTATTTAGTTAATTAATTACAAAAATGGCATGATTAATCTTAGTTAAAGTTATATTATAATCTTAACCAAACAAGCATAAATAAATATTAAAAACCAAACTAAACTCCATCCAAACTCGGCCATGAAGGAAAAAAGATAGAGAGAGATAGAGAGAGAGAGAGAGAGAGAGAGAGAGAGAGAGAGAGAGAGAGAGAGAGAGAGAGAGAGAAGCAGAAAAAACACTAATTGAAATTCAAAACTTACCATTCAATATACACTGAAAAGAAAATGGCAACAGGAAATAATGAAGCACAACTCACTAACATACGTTTTGTCAGGTGGGGAAATTGTGCATCTTGTGACATCGCCTGGTTCAAAAAACTAACAGATGCCGGCCACACTGTGGAACAAATACTTTACTTCACTTGATGTCACCTGGTTGCGTGGCTTACATGCTTTTCATCTGCCACTCAGTGAAATACCTACATCTGTGTTAATGAGCTGCGCAATGCAAACTCTGTTTCTAACATTCACCATTAATAGCACAGTTCAAACATTTCAGCATATCTTATATAAGTTATGTACGACATTACAAAATCACATCATTTATTAAAGCTACAAACCAAAAATTCCATAAATATGTGAAACATTCCTGATTTTCACAGAACTTTACTATCATCTGATATTTCCTGGTTTTTCCAGGTTGAGTAGCCACCCTGGTGCAAGTTTTCAGAGCCAGTGGCTACTTCTTCTGGCAGAAGGGTTGAAGTGGAAGCAAGAGGAATGAAGGAAAAGGACTGACAAGGGTTAGGAAATGGGAAGAGTTATAAGAAGTCACCCACAATCCTGGGTCAGGGGAGACTTACTGGATGGGATGAGAAGAAAAGACTTTCCTTCATTCTGAAGTTTACACTTCAAAAATGCTAAAAATGCTACAAACATGTATCTCAAAAAGTTGTTTTAACTTACTATGGTGTCAACTTCAGAGCAGGTAATAATCTCCAGCTTTGTAATGTTCTGACAATAGGTGGACAGAGCTTCAATTGCTTGCCTTTCAAATGGCAAGGCACATACACGTAGATGAGGCATCCTTTTTAAAATTTTATTCAGGTACTTTGGTGACTGAGTTCTCAGAAAGATGTCAGCTTTTGACCTGCATAATGGATTATAAGTACAAATGAAATAAAAACACGCACCATAAAGTTCACACATTCTTACTTATAACAAGTTAGAGAACACCAAAGATGGGCAAATTTGGCTTTATAATAAATTACTGCATAATAATAGCAGGGATATAAAGTAATTAAGTGCTGTAAAAATGTCATGGTTCATTACCTTGGCAACAGCCATACTTGTGAGCAAATAAGCATCTATCTATCTATCTATCTATCTATCAACTGAATTTCGAAAAAATTGGAAAATCTACTGTTAGTGACTGCTATGTGCTGTGCTAACTACTATGTAATATTGGCAAGTCAGCTTATGTAACTTTAACCAAGGACTGTTGTTACTTTTTCTTTGCATTACAACATACGTTAACAATACACGCAACACACTGTTAGGTTCTAATATCAGTCATTGACGCCTCTAACCAGATGGGATTGCTAGAGAAAATATAGAAAATCCAAAGAAGTACAGCTTATTCCCTTGACAAGGGAACACTTTCCAACCCTCATCTCATGTCTTTCAACAGGCCTTAGTTTACTTTACTCTCTTCCCACACGATTACTGTAATCTTTTTCATAGCACCCTTTCCTCCTCTTTTCTGTGTGTAATCTACAAGGTGTGTAACAAAAGTAAGGCCTGATATGATGGAAAATACAGAATGAAACGGAACTTCACTGGTAACATAAATGTTGTCTCTGTGTGTGAGAAGCCAAAATTCCTCATTCTGTTGTTACTTTTTTGTTGTGCAGCAACAAGTTATACTGGCTGTGAAAGTCTTGATTGGAAATTAGTGATGAGGAGAAACAAAAGGTCTAATGAATGATGCAATTAAGAAACAGGGGAAAGAAAGTGGGGAAGTGTCATCAGAAGACAGCAAGAGAGGGGAAAAAATAAAATAAAGCGGCAATTGAGTAAATAAGTAAAAGTATACTACTGTGAAGAAAGCGTGGAGAGTTGCAAACAGAGGCTAACTCAAGGAGACTGATGGGAACCTCCCTTTCTCCATGTGGTAGAAATTCATTATTTATTTTTAAAATTTTTCATTTCACTCACTTTTAATGATTTCATCAAAATGGTTCAAATGGCTATTCCTCTTGAAACTGTATTTACTTCCTGATAAGTCCCTATTTCCATCTGTGTATGGAAGCTAGCACTGTACTTACCAATGTACTACCTACTATCTCCTACTCTCATTGATACCATTCCCTTCATATTGTCTCACCTTATCCTCTGGTGTGTCCCTCTAAAGCTAGTGTCTGAGTTACATCTCCCCTTTCTACTTTCCTCCCTTAAGAAAGAATATACAGGGTGGCCCATTGATAGTGACCGGGCCAAATATCTCATGAAATAAGCATCAAATGAAAAAACTACAAAGAACGAAACTCGTCTAGCTTGAAGGTGGAAACCAGATGGCACTGCCATAGATCAAACGGATATCAACTGTGTTTTTTTTTAAATAGGAACCACCATTTTTTTATTACATATTCATGTAGTACGTAAAGAAATATGAATGTTTTAGTTGGACCACTTTTTTCACTTTGTGATAGATGGCGCTGTAATAGTCACATACGTATAAGTACGTGGTATCACGTAACATTCCACCAGTGCGGACGGTATTTGCTTCGTGATACATTACCCATGTTAAAATGGACTGTTTACCAAATGCAGAAAAGCTCGATATCATGTTGATGTATGGATACTGCGATCAAAATACCCATCGGGCATGAGCTATGTATGCTGCTCGGTTATCCTGGACGACATCATCCAAGTGTCCGGACCGTTCGCCGAATAGTTACATTATTTAAGCAAACAGGAAGTGTTCAGCCACATGTGAAACGTCAACCACAACATGCAACAATTGATGATGCCCAAGTAGGTGTTTTAGCTGCTGTCGTGGCTAATCCGCACATCAGTAGCTGACAAATTGTGCGAGAATCAGGAATCTCAAAAACGTCGGTGTTGAGAATGTTACATCAACATCGACTGCACCCTTATCATATTTCTATGCACCAGGAATCACATGGTGACGACTTTGAATATCGTGTACAGCTCTGCTACTAGGCACAAGAGAAATTACGGGATGATGACAGATTTTTTGCATGCATTCTATTTACCGACGAAGTGTCATTCACCAACAGCGGTAACGTAAACTGACATAATATGCACTACTGGGCAACGGAAAATCCATGATGGCTGCGACAAGTGGAACACAGCAACCTTGGCGGGTTAATGTATGGTGTGGCATTATGGGAGGAAGAATAATTGGCACCCATTTTATCGACGGCAATCTAAATGGTACAATGTATGCTGATTTCCTACGCAATGTTCTACCAATGTTACTACAAGATGTTTCACCGCATGACAGAATGGCAATGTACTTCCAACATGATGAATGTCTGGCACATAGCTCACGTGTGGTTGAAGCGGTATTGAGTAGCATATTTCATGACAGGTGGATTGGTCGTCAAAGCACCATACCATGGCTCGCACATTCACCGGATCTGACGTCCCCAGATTTCTTTCTGTGGGGAAAGTTGAAGGATATTTGCTACTGTGATCCACCAACAATGCCTGACAACATGCATCAGTGCATTGTCAATGCATGTGCGAACATTACGGAAGGCGAACTACTCGCTGTTGAGAAGAATGTCATTACACGTATTTCCAAATGCATTGAGGTTGATGGACATCATTTTGAGCATTTCTTGCATTTATGTGGTATTTACACGTAGTCACGCTGTAACAGCATGTGTTCTCAGAAATGATAAGTTCACAAAGGTACATGAATCACATTGGAACAACCCAAATATAATGTTCAAATGTACCTACATTCTGTATTTTAATTTGAAAAACCTACCTGTTACCAACTGTTCATCTAAAATTGTGAGCCATATGTTTGTGACTATTACAGCGCCATCTATCACAAAGCGAAAAAAGTGGTCCAACTAAAACATTCATATTTCTTTACGTACTACACGAATATGTATAAAAAAATGGGGGTTCCTATTTAAAAAAACGAAGCTGATATCTGTTTGACCTATGGCAGCACCATCTAGCGGGCCAACCATAGCGCCATCTGGTTTCCCCCCTTCAAGCTAGACAAGTTTCGTGCTTTGTAGTTTTTTCGTTTGATGCTTATTTCGCGAGATATTTGGCCTGGTCACAATCAATGGACCATCCTGTATAAGTTCTGAAAACAATAATTACTATTTTATTAAGTGTTTCTACTGGGAACTGTGCCTCCTGAAAGTAAGTTAGTCAGCCAACATGTCCTCTTGTAATTAATTACTCATCTATTCTTTCCTTGCTGTGAAAAGATTCATAAAATTTATTGCTAGCGGTACAACATTTTTAATTTTTTTAAAATTCGTATTGTGATGGTCCAAAGACTTTTTTTTTTTTTTGGACCTCACAGCTTCTGAATCACACTGTCTTGAATACATAATGATAAACTGGACACTGTTATAACTTTGTTTCTTGTGTCTTAATAATTGTTGAACATTTTATTGTTTAAATATATTAATGCGCAGGCAAATTGGCACAATAAAGTTGAGCATATGATCAGCAAGGTGTTGGAGAAAGTACACACAGTGCTTGGACCGACAGAGAACTGGTGCCAGCCTAAGAATAAACAAGATGTAACCTGGCTGCTAGGAATCAAGATTTTCAAGCTGAAATTACAATAATATTACAGAACAATGGAATTGCTGTTAATTTGCAACAAATAGCATGTTTTTCACAGGTGGATATAATGAGTTTGGGTAGAGCATTCTGAAGTAGATTCAGACAAAGTAATCACTACAATAATGGAGGCTGTGTTAGTCGCTGAACACATAAGAATCCAACAGTTAACATAATATGTTCGTACAGTTTCAATGAAATTTGTAACTGTAGTAAAATCATATTGATTTGATTTGTATCGGTCACTTTCAAATATGCAATGATAATCAGTGGTAGGCAAACCACTAATAATTGATGAATTCAGGGTTCATAGTTCTAAGTGAGAAGTGAACATTATTCGAGTGAAGGCAATTTCCACGTAAAATAGCTCAGGAAGTATTAGAGTTGAACAAGGGCTTCATAGCCCTCAATTGCTGGAATGTGGAACCATTAATGAAGCAAGCAAGGTAACTAATGCCTGTAGTGGTGTAGTAATTTTTTTTTTTTTACTAAGAAAGTGGTGATAACACATAGTAAATTTATTTTTAAATTCAAGAGCAGGCCCAGTGTATAGGAAGAGGAAATTTAACAAATGGTTCACATGATCAGTCACTGCAGAAAGAAACAAGAATACATGGTAGTTTCTTTACAGCTCCCAAAATAAACCAAGTCCTATTAATCTGATTAGCCACTGCAGAAAGAAACAAGAATATATGGTATTTTCTTTACAGCTCCCAAATTAAACCGAGTCTTATTAATCTATTATATCTCAGATGGAATGGATGTAAAGATAACTATGGGATTCCTAAAACCTGAAATAAAAATAAATAAATAAATAAAAATCGCAGATGGTGCTCAAGAGAAGATATTATGGAGAAGCTAATGAAGAGAAATTCCAATCATAATCTTGATCATGCTGAGCAGCACAGCTGACACTAATTTTAATGATTAATGAAAACAGTTTCAGCTGTATTATTACACATTTATTGTGCTACAAAATTCATAATTATTGTCAGCTGTGGTGCTCAACATAATCAAAATTACTTCCTGTTTGCCTGGCCAGGCAAAAGAAGAAGCCCTTGCGGTTCAACAGAGAAGACTATAACTGGAAACCTGAAGATGTTCTAAGAATATAGAGAATGCAGCAAAGCAAATGTTTATACTATTAAAAGGAGATATTGCTATTCACATTATAAAGGAGAAGTTGGGTCACAGACAGACACAACAAAAAGATTGCTTAACATGTGAGTTTTCAGTCAAAAGCATTCTTTTAAAGTAGGCAACACACACACACACACACACACACACACACACACACACACACACACACATGAACTCTGCCTTTGGCCACTGATAATGATGATGACGATGATGATGATGTTGTTTGGTTGGTGAGGCACTCAACTGCACGGTCACCAGTGTCCGTACAAAGTCCCAATCTTTACACAGTCCAATCTAGCCACTTTCACGAATGATGATGATGAAATGATGAGAACACAAATACCCAGTCCCCAGGCAGAGAAAATCCCCAACCCATCTGGGAACTGAACCCGGGAAGACGATTTCTGGAGGCGACAACACTAGCCACTAGACCACGAGTTGTAGACTTTGGACACCAAAGCTGGACAGTGAACAACTGCACATAATATGGAAGAAGAAATTTGGGTGGTGAGGAATAGGAAGAGGCCGGGGCAAAGATAGGAAGGAATAGCAGGTACGGGTGGGAGATTGTAAAGTGCTGCTTGGGGAAGCATACAGGGATGTGATCGAGACAGGGTGGGGCTGTTAGATGCAGTTGGGACATTAGACAATGGGGTAGAAAAGGAGAGAAGTAGAGGATGGGGAAAAAAAGACTGTGGGTGCTCCTCCCAACACCACACAGAATCCAGAGTCTAAACACAAAATCCTTAGTCCCACATAAGCATCAGTTCTTTTCAAAAGCTTCATCTTTTGCCCCACTCCAAAATTCAATCATGCTGGATTTGTTAAAGACCACCTCTCCTTCTCCCAATCCATACTGTGGAAATATTTTTTTGCCACCAGCCCTATCAATCAGACTCAACCCTAAACCAATGTTGAATGCTGCCTCCTTCTTCAAAACATGATACATGCCCACTGCCTCCAAATCACCCTCTGTTAACATTCCAGAACTTCTTAACCTCAAAACTAGCCTCACCATCATTCCCCAAATCCCTCAACATGTGAACTAACCTTACATCTGCAGAAAGAACCACAGTCCACCACCTAAAAATTGATCCCTACCCTATATCCTACCTGCCGACAAAGGTTCCACCATGTGATTTTGAGCTGCAGCGATTACTTGGCAGAGGGACTCTCCCAGCTGTCAGATTTGTGCACCAACAAACTCTACCAGAAAATCCAACAGGATCTCCAGTTCCTCCTCAAATCCTTAGGCCCATCCTAGAACCTCTCCCCTCACTTCTGCCACACACTCCTACCTTTTACATGCTTCCTAAAATCCATACACCCAACCAACCAGCACGTCCTACTAAGATAATCTCTGGTCTTCTGGTGCCTTCCTGTTCCTTTATCATACAGCATCCTGCTCATCACTATTGCTACTGCCCCACTCTATATTAACATCACTAATTCCTGAGGCCTGGCTGCTATTGAGCACTACCTTCTCCAATGCCTCACTGACTACAAGCCAACAACCCCCTTCTTTGTCACTGTGACTGACTAAATCCCCACTCATAATTACTTCATTGTTGAAGGTAACAAACAAATCTGTGGTACAGCAATTGGCACCCACATGTCACCATTCTATGCCAACCTATTCATGAGCCATCTAAAGGAATCCTTTCTAACCACCAAGAATCTCATACCCCTCCCCTGATTCAGATTCACTGATGACATCTCTGTGATCTGGAATGAAGATGAGGAAACCCTATCTATATTCCTCAACAAACTTCACAAGTTCCTCCTCAACCAATAGGCCACCTCCCCTGATGTTGAACTCCATCTCAAAGATGGCTTGTCCATATCAAACCAACCAACCACCAGAAACACCTCCACTTCGACAGCAGCCACCCACTCCTTACCGAGAAGTCCTTTCACACAGCCTAGCCACACTCAACTGTTGAATCTGTAGTGGCAAGTAGTTTCTCTCCAAATATACCAATGGTCTCACTGAGGCCTTCTCAGACTGAAATTATCCTCCCAATCTTGTACACAAAAAGACCTTCTGTCCCTTGTTTCTCCAGTCCCCTATCACCTCTCACATTCCCACTGTCCGACCACAAAGGGGCAATCCCCTCATGACTCAGTACTACCCAGGACTGAGGCAATAGAATGACGTTCTCTGTCAGGGTGTTTATTACTACATGCTGTGCCCTGAAATGGGGAATATCCTACCCACCATCCTTCCCACCTCCCCATGGTGGTATTCCACTATCCACCAAAAGTACGCAATATCCTTGTACACCCCTATTCCACGCCTGCTCCCAACCCCTTGTCTCATGGCTCATATCCCTCCAACAGACCTAGATGCAAGACCTGTTCCATACATCCTCCCATCACCATCTACTCCATTCTGGTCATAAGCATGACACATCCTTCAAAGTCAGGGCTACCTGTGAAAGCAGTCATGTGATTTACAAACTAAGCTGCAACCTCTGCACTGCTTTGCACGTAAGCAAGACAACCAACAGGCTGTTTGTCTGCATGAATGGCCACTGACAAACTGTGATCAAAAGATAGCTATACCACCCAACTGCTGAACTTGGTGCCCAATACAATGTAATTCACTTCAGTGACTGCTTCACAACTTGTATCATCTGGATCCTTCCTATCAACACCAGCTTTTCTGAATTGCATAGATGGGAACTCTCCCTGCAACAGATCCCTATATTCCCGCAATCTCCCTGGTGTCAGCTGTTACCAGTTCCTCTCCTTCACGAACCTATCCCCTTCCCCACTCCAGTGCTACACAGCCTTCTATTCCACCAGTGCACCCCGTAGTCTTTTTTCCCTCCTCTACTTCCCTCCTTTCCATGTGTGTGTTTTGCTTGTGAGAATGTGTGTGTGTTTTCTAGTTTAGAAAAAGCCTTTTGGCTGAAAGCTTGAATGTATAGCAGTATATTTGTTGTGCTGTCTGCGACTCAAATGAGTAATGTGCATCAGTTATTACCATTTAGTTTTTCCAGTCGAACTCAGCATTCTTTTTTCCAAATTCACTCATCTCATATCAGATACAAAGAAGAATATCTCATCCATGTACAAAAACCTGACCGGATAACAATACACAAAATGGTAGCTAAAACTTGCCAACATGTGCAAAGAAACAGCTGAGTAATGTTGAAACTAAAAACTTAATTGGGAACTGAAGTCAAATTTCTGATTCTGAATGCAGTTTTCTTGCAGATGACTTACCCAAGCAAGCCTCACTCACATCTATTTATGGCTTAACTCACCACTAATTTTGCCCTTTTCTTCAGAAGTCCACAAAGACTTGCTAATCGGCCATGTTTGCATCTCTGGGGAGAAAAACTTGGTGGAAAGAATACGTGAACTTTAACTAAAATTTAATTCATGGCTTTTTCAAATATTTTTACCAGTATTTTCACTGGACAGAATACATGTTACAATGTAGCATGCTGCACTAAGAGGCTCATTATGAATCCTCAACTTAAGAGTGCTTTATGGAAACTATGAAACTCACATCATGAATGTGTATAATATAAAAGGATGGTCAAATGCTCACATAGGTACAGTGTGCTTCAAAAGGATGCAAATTATAATTATTTGATTCCATATTAACCATATTTCCTTCTATTAAAAGATCAGGAGAGAACACCACTGTCATTTAAATGTTGTGCCATATTGACTCCTTTAATACTAAAGTATGTTTTTCTTTAAGAACATTTTTTCCTACTTCTGTGCATATTAATGCAATATACTTCTTTGTAGTATCACATAATATAGCCAGAGAAGTGCCACTGAGCTAGTGGGGAGACAGGAGAAAATGGAAAGGTTTATATTCCAAGCTGTCCCTGGCACTGTTGGGGAGCTGTACAAGCTGAAGAAGAAGATGATTGTATTAATGCTTAAACAGGACTGTTGATAATGCAACAGACCACATATAATGAAAGTTTTTGTAATTACCAAGATGTGAGTGATGTTTCCACACTGCAGTACCTCCTGAAACATAAAATTAAATACTTCATTAATAAACTCATATCAAAAAAGGTATTGGTATTTCAGTTTATTGTTGAAAATGTTTAACTTATGGTCATTCAGGTCTGCCTATTACATATAAAACTAATATTTTTATTGTCGAACATGTTTTCACAATTTCGTGCCATTATCAATGGATACTTTCATTCAGGGCTGTAAAAAACAAATATGTTTTACATAATAATTACTGGAGCAAAAGTCTGACCCAAAACATTGTATGTGTCCATTGTGATCATTACCTTACTTTCTAGACAGTTAGGTTCTGTAAGACAGTCTTCACAATGAGGCTGATCGGTGAGTTAGAAAATCAATTCAACTCTAAATGAAATTTTATTGTATAAAAGTATGTCATAAAGCTGTGAGTGTGCACCTATTTTATCTGTTTTTGTTGTCCTATTAGTATAATTCCACTACTGTGCCAAGCAGTATGTCATTGAATATTGTAGTGTTGTCATTTATAATTGCTCTCCTTCTGCTGTCACCTCCTGCATGTGGTAGTTTTATTCTACAGTAAGTTTTAGATATAAGCTGAAGCCAGATTTTGATATTTTTAGTCTGTATTGTCAATTTTAGCCATGTGGGGGTTGTGGGCTGGAAGTAGTGAGCAAATATGCTATGTGAGCTATCACTTAAAAAATAGTTCACACACAATACAGAAGAGAGAGAGAGAGAGAGAGAGAGAGAGAGAGATAGTTCAAATGAGGTGACAGAACAAGCATAAAACATCTGAATATCAACAGTGACAAGACTAACAATAGGAATGTAAAAACTGTGTTTTGCAAAATTCAGTGCTTTAACTTTTGAATTTTGTTCATTTAAAACATGTACCACGTCTCTGAGTATTTCTGCGACAGCTGAGCTCGTAGATGAAGACAGGATCCATGAGAAAAACCACACTATTTTACTTGCAAAATATTTCTGCATATTAGAATTACGTCCAAAAATAGTTATATGCTAACTCACTACCCAATTTCACAAAAAACAACATTTTGTTGCAGATGGTACACTGTAAAGCAATGTTAGGAAGGTCCTGCATATCCTAATGGTGTAGAAAATAAGTTAATAATCACAACAGGAACAACACATTTTTAAGTCAAATTATTGTTCCAATAATCATTGCGCAAAGCATTTTTGCGTCTACATATCTGAATAAAATCCACCAACCAATAATGGCATAAATGTGCCAAAACATGTTTGCACAATAAAAACATTGGTTGTCTGACTTGAACTGCTATAATTTAGCCTGCAAACACAGCTTTAAAACCAAATGATGATGAAACTGATTAACATTTACAAACATATATACAAGGTGTGATCAAAAAGTATTGGAAGTTTTTAAGTTTTGTGAGCATTATAATCTGATTTATAATTTTTTTTAACCTGTTGGTATACAGGTTCCTGATGTACAATTGCATTTTCAGCTGTTTCAAATATTTACTTTATTGTTGACAGTTAAAACGGCTATACATGTTTTTGAGTGCTCAGCAAACTCTTACTTTTGAAAAGATGTATTAAAGAATTTGCATCAATTTTTTCTTGAAAAATGGAATAAAGTGCAGCATTGCATTTGAAATGTTGACTGTGGCTTCTGGCAATCTGCTATGAGTAAAAAAGAGTTTACGAGTGGTATAAACATTTCAAAGACAGTTGAGAAGATGTTGAACATGACAATTGCCTTGGACACCCTAACATATCAATTACTGTTGACAATGTGGAAGAAGTAAAGAAAAGGTTTTGGAAAATTGTCAAATCATCATCAGAGAGGTTGCTGATGATACGTGCATATCCTTTGGCTCATGCCAAGCAATTTTTTCGGATATTTTGGGAAAGAAACATATAGCTGCAAAGTTTGTTCCAAAATTGTTGAATTCTGACCAAAAATGACATCACATAGACATCACTCAGGAACTACTGAAAGAAGTCAATAATCCAGAACTTCTACAGAAGATTACAACAGATGATAAGACATTGGTCTGACATTGAAAACGAGCCCAATTGTCCCAGTGGAAACTGTGTGAAGAGCTAAGATGGAAGAAAATTCGACACATTCGATCACATGTGAAGGTTCTTCTATCTGTTTTCTTAGATTACAATGAGATAGTGTATCATGAGCTCCTGTCTTACAGTTGTATGGTCAATAAGGAATATTACCTGGAAGTTATGCATCATTTGCTCAAAAAAATCCAAATAAAATGACCATAACTGTGGTAAAACTACTCATGGAAATTTCATCGTGATAATGCTCATGCTCAAACATCAGTAATGTTTGTTCATGATTTTTTTGGCAAAATACGAAACAGTTTTGCTACCTCAGCCACCGTATTCATGGAGTATGCCCCTTTGCAACTTCTTTCTATTTCCAAGGCTGAAGAGAACCATGAAAGGATGTCGTTTTGCCACCATTGATGAGATAAAAACAGTAACGCTGAAGAAGCTGAACACCATAACAAGAAGTGAGTTCCAGAAAAGCTCTCAAGGCTGGAAAAAGTGCTGGCATAAGTGTGTTATATATGAGGGGGATTACTTTGAAGGGGACAAAGTTAATGTTGATGAATAAATAAATATTCTTTAAGAAAAACAAAAAAAAATCTGTTACTTTTTTTATAACAACTCATTATGTGCTGCCCTTCATGAAAGTAGAAACAAGCTAGTAGATTTTTATAAGTATTCAGCATGTACATATATCTAAGTAAAATACAAGCAGTAAAGTTCCCAATAAGAATTATAGATCACAGTGATTTAGAAGCAAAAGTCACAGTAAATGTTTAACTGCCCATACTGGTCAAATGGTAGCAATAAAATATACTGACCAATTAGGTTTAAATAAGAAACAAAATGATAAATAATATTTTGAGAGAGCTCTGATGAAAAATGCTGAAGAGAGATTTACAAATATTTTAAAAAATTAACTCTTTATTAAACAAATTTCTATAGCATTTGAGACTTGTTTTCCCTAAAAAATGAAGGTATAATTAACAGGGGGGCAAGGGTAAGTAACTTACACCAGGAAGTGAGAGCTCTATCTAGTTCAAAGCACAGACTATAATAAATAATATTACTATTTTAAAATTAACTTGAATAAGCACAAACAATTTAATTTACTTTAATGACAATTATGAATGCAGTCTATAAAGGATTTATGGAAGAGTGTGAAGGAATTATGAATAAATCACCTGTCAGACAAACAGCAGATAATTTTTACACAGTAAATATCCCTTGAGGTGTATTTACACCTGTTCAATTTTCCATCTGCACTAGTTGCATGAGACTGTTATATGAAGAGGAGAGAAAGTGCACGTACCACTGCAAATTCAAGCATGCCTCTGATTTGTGCACATGAGCCACCATGTGCAAGCACAGGGGTCTCCCTATCACAGGCAGGGAAACACGTCTGACAGTCATGCATCTGTTTGTATTTCTCTCCGTTTTGGTGCTTTGTTTTACTGTGTATCACCATTAAAAGATTCAGTTTTTGGCATGCATTCCAATTTGTCTTTGTGCTAGGATTTTAGCCAAGCAATCAAATGAGAAACACATGGATTCTGAACAGTGTTATTGTGTATTTCCTTTTTTTATGTCTGGTTACTTATGGATTATGTACAAGAGTGAAACTAAATTACTGTCTACATCTACAGTTACTCAAAAACAAGAACTACCTCAAAAGAACAGAGACAAACGTGAACAAAAAGAAAGGTTTTGTCCGTACTTCTGAGAGATATATCTTGAAGAAGAAAAATGATTCTTGGGCCTTTGATGTGTCAAAGCCATCCTGGTTCCTTTATGAGACACTTTGTTTCATTGATAGTTTTCACCGATGCAAGCAAATAAAAGGACACTGAACTATCTAGCAGAAACACACATCTATAAAGTACTTTTTATTTGTGCATAGAACAAGAGACCCTACATCTTGTATGTTGGAGATCCATATACTGCAGTAATTGCTTCCCTTTATGCATCACAAATTCCACCTCTCAACACACCCGACTTAGCCAGTGAACTGAATTCATCAGAGCAATATTAAAATGTCCAGGTGTTTCAAACTCTTTCTAATGTCTCAGTTTATGAGCCCTCCAAGTGAAGGAAAAATATGTATTAATAATATGCACTGAAAGACTTTACAAGGATGCTGCTTTGACAATCTCACTCTCTTCTTACGTTTTGTAACATGACTAAAATACATGTACTTTTACATTCTTGATCTGTTCATTGTAAATGTTAAGAATCTCCCAGTAAACCTTATAAATAATGTTAGATGGCCCTCAAGCTGCCCTTAAAAAGCAAATTAATGCTGCAGCCTTGCTGGTGCACATCGCTAGCACACTCTGGCTGGTTCTTGATACACAAACCCACTGCCCACTGGCCAGCCACACAGGCACATTTAACCTGCAACTGTAGTTTGACCTCAGGAGTAGTATGCGTGTTTCTCTCTGGATGTTAATGGAATCAATCATGTACACAAGACCAGAAAGAGGCGCGCCCTTAAAGTGTGCCTCTACTTGCGTCTTGGGGGCAAGCACAGGTGCATAGCAAGTAGGCGCAGTGTGCAGAGGTGTAAATTCAGATTTAGACAAACCAGTTCAAGTTCATTTGATGTTGATATGTTTTCTTGCTGCTAAATTTTCAGCCCTACAGAAACAAAAAAGTAAGTACATGTGAACAAACGGTCAATTTTTATACAGTTATATCAAACTCCTGCCAGTCAGAAGAATGCCTGACTACCAGTACAGAAAGAGCAACAACTAAGGAAGTACTGACAAATAGCAAAAGAAAGATGCAACTACAAGTTTAGAATTTAAAACAGCAACCAGACCCAAGTATTGTTTGAAGAAAATCTGTAACTGCCATCTGATGCTGGATATGCAATAAATCCAAAATCAATAGTGGTTTGACTTAAATGGACTTTTTAAAACCATAATTGTGGCTAGTTGCTGTCTTAAATCATAAAGCTTACAACTGTCCTATAGCTATGTTTATCATAACCTCAATTTCTGGTAATGTAGCAGAAAGATACAAGTGTGCAGTTTTGAGGTTTCAAACCTTTTAACCAGGTTCTTTCATTGGATGGAAGAGGCAGACGACAAATGAAGTACACATGTACATTCTACAGAAGATAAGGAACGAGCTGATCCATAAATGCACAGTGTCATACAAAAATGAAAAGATAAAACCTTCTTGGGCTGTCAGCATGCCAAGCTGTCAAAATCCCACACTGTTTCAACCAAGTGCTCTTCTACCATTGTCAAGTAGTATCTGACTGCAGTGCCATTGATGGACATGCTAATACAGCCAGGCTGCCAGCTGTGACATCATTGATGCTCAAACCATCAGCAAATAGGGCAATGTTATATCTTGTAACTGGTAAAGGCCAGATCCCATGCTACACTAACAAGGGAACCTCCCCATCGCACCCCCCTCAGATTTAGTTATAAGTTGGCACAGTGGATAAGCCTTGAAAAACTGAACACAGATCAATCGAGAAAAGAGGAAGAAGGTGTGTGGAACTATGAAAAAAATAAGCAAAATATACAAACTGAGTAGTCCATGTGCAAGATATGCAACATCAAGGATAGTGTGAGATCTAGAGCGCCGTGGTCCCGTGGTTAGCGTGAGCAGCTGCGGAACAAGAGGTCCTTGGTTCAAGTCTTCCCTCGAGTGAAAATTTTAATTTTTTATTTTCAGACAATTATCAAAGTTCAGGCAGTCACACATAATCAATTTCATTCTCCAAAATTCCAGGACATGTTCAAATTTGCTTGGACATAGGCAGGATTTGACGGTCTACACACGGAAAAATTTGAAAATGTTAAAAACATATGTTTTGACAGAGCACAGGGAAAACAGTGTGACTGTGAAACTGTTGCGTTCATTTGTTGCAGTTTATGTGACAAACTCTAATGTTTTCATCACTTTTTTGGAGTGATTATCACATCCACAAGAAAACCTAAATCGGGCAAGGTAGAAGAATCTTTTTACCCATTCGCCAAGTGTACAAGTTAGGTGGGTCGACAACATATTCCTGTCATGTGACACACATGCCGTCACCAGTGTCATATAGAATATATCAGACGTGTTTTCCCGTGGAGGAATCGGTTGACCTATGACCTTGCGATCAAATGTTTTCGGTTCCCATTGGAGAGGCACGTCCTTTCATCTACTAATCGCACAGTTTTGCGATGTGGTCGCAAAACACAGACACTAAACTTACTACAGTGAACAGAGACGTCAATGAACGAATGGACAGATCATAACTTTGTGAAAATAAAGAAAGTAAACTTTTCACTCGAGGGAAGACTTGAACCAAGGACCTCTCGTTCAGCAGCTGCTCATGCTAACCACGGGACAAAGCCGCTCCTGAGCTCACACTATCCTTGATGTTGCCTATCTAGCACATGGACTACTCAGTTTGTATATTTTGCTTATTTTTTTCATAGTTCCAAACACCTTCTTCCTCTTTTCTCGATTGATCTGTGTTCAGTTTTTCAAGGCCTATCCACTGTGCCAACTTATAACTAAATCTGAGAGGGGTGCGATGGGGAGGTTCCCTTGTAAGTTTGAGAGTGTTTTCTGAGGTTTTAATTTCAACTGCTTCTTTTATTACTACACCTCACACACTGTTCGTTCCCGTAACAACATATGTGTGTGTGTGTTTTTTTTTCAGTCTTTGTGTCTTCTATATTGTAAGTAAGTGTAGCCACAATTTCACTCTTGTTTTTGTGTCTGTCTACCACTACATCTCAACAGTTCAGTGCAGGGGTTACCTTTATTATTTAGTTGTTTGTATACACCATGGGACTACCAGTATCATACTACTTTGGAATTGTTTTTTATCATTCTACAGTAGATTCCATATTTGCAAGATGTCAGATATTGTTGGCAGTTGGTATTTATTTATTTATTTGTTTTATTTAGCAGCTTTGGATGTATATTTAAGGATCAGATCCAGGTACATATCTGCATCATAATCACATACGCTATTTATCATAGGTGTATCACTTTTACGTACAAAAACATCACTCATAATTATGCATTTGATCTATTGTACAATCTACCTATGCACATTTCAGTTCTATTGCACCATATAGAAGTACACATCTTGACTCTGCCACCAATATTCTGCCTATACACATTTTAATTCTGTTATAACATATGCCTACTTCCATGTTTTTATATTTAGCATGAATTCATTGTCTGAATAGAAAGACCTCTCTACAACAAATAATTTTATTATTTAAATTTCTCTTTCAAGCTGATATTTGAATCAGTATTTTGAAGAAATGAACAAGTGCCAAAATATCTTCTTTTTTTAACACCAAACATATGTTAGCATATAGATGCAGATTGTAAGCTACAAAAAGAGAATGAAAATCACAAATGTGCCAGCTTAATTGAACATGGAAATATTTGTTAGTTTGAAGAAAGGAACCTATCCCAGTTTAGAGTTCATCCACCTTAAATGTAATGGTCACACTAACTGGGGGTGTTCGTGTCTGCTGTTCAGTTGCTTAAAACCTCATATCTGCAGTGCATCAGAGTATCGTTCTGAGTTTGTCTGACATCTGATTTTATATATTCTGCATCAAAGGTAAATAAATAATAGTTATTGATATAGTAACTACACTAGATGTTTTGAAAGTGTGTTAATTTGGCATTGCTAATGTAATGTCATGTTTTTTGTTGTAGGCCTACATTTCAACTGGTTGATGAGTTTATTGCTACAATGTCTCCCTCCACCTCTGAAGGTGATATTGACTCAGCTACAGTAAAAAAGATGGAAGTTATTCATCATCCTGAAACATATACACTGATCAGCGCAAACATTATGATCACTACCCACTACAACGTTTGATGGCGCCTGGTGGTGTTGCAGGCAGTTGACGCCATTATAGAAGTATGTAAGTGGAGCAGACACAGACAGGGGATAACCCAGCAAAGATATGGGCTGCAAATGGGGAAATCAATTGAGGCAGATTATTATTTCACAGAGCTTGTGAATCAGTATCTCACAAATAGCAAAGCTGGCCGAATGTTAACATGCTACTGTCATGAGCATCTATGGAAAAAGCTAAAAGGACACAAACTAGTACAAGGTGCTAAATAGTTGGACATCCATGACTCTTCGCAGAATGTGGGGTTCAGAAGCTTGTCTGCTCTGTAAAGTAGAACAGATGTTGATCTGTGGCATCTCTGCTGAAAGAGCACAACGCTGGTGCATGCACAAGTGTTTCGGAGCACACCATTCATTGTACATTGGTGAACATGGAGCCCTGCAGCAGACCACCCCTGTGCGTTCATATGTTGACCCAACGACACTGTCAATTGCAATTGCAGTGGGCATGGGACCATCAGGATTCAACAGTTAATCAATGGAAAAATGTCAGCTCTTCAGATGAATCACACTGTTACCACAATAGGTCGATGGTCATCTGCGCAAATTGAGGTTAACGGTGGCTCAAAACCTGCAGTGCACCACGGACGCAGGCTGGTGGGAGCAGTATTATGCTATGGGAGACATTCTCCTGCACTTGCAAGGGACCTATGGTGATAATCAAAGACACACTGACAGCTGCAAACCACCTGCATCCCTCCGTGCCTGATGTCTTTCCCCAATGGCAATATCATCATCAGCCATATAATTGTCTGTGTCTCAGAGCCAGAATGCCGCTACAGTGGTTTGAGGAGCATATGGTATGGCGCCACTGGACGCATGGCTCAGCAGGCACACACCATTGGGTCTGCCATATCCCTCACATCTTTGGCCATTCTCTAACAGCTGACATTTCTCCATGTGGGAAAATTCATATTGTCTTCCAGGGCATATCAGCGTCTGATGGAAACCTGTAATACCATTGTGAACGTTAACATCTGTGAGGTGGTATCAGTATATGATACCACAAAAGATACACTGTCTGATGCCATGATTGTGTAGCTAAGGACAGACTGACACTTTCCATGAGGCTTTTCTGTAGACAGAAGGTGGGAGGGTAGTTGTCAGGTGCCGAAGTTCCGTCAAAATGTGTTACTAGCTGTTCAGCAATATTAGCATAGTCAGACTGGATTACACTATCCAGAGAGAGACCAGAGATACCTGTTGTCATCAACAACTGGCCATAGCATAGTCAGACTGGATTACACTGTCCAGAGAGGGACCAGAGATACCTGTTGTCATCAACAACTGGCCAAAAATACAATGCATTTTGATCAATCCATGTGAAGAAGGGGTCTGTGTCCTGATGGTAGTTACAAACTACTTGGAGCCTTTAGAAGGTTAGAAGAGTGAGTGTCCTTCAAAGGATGGTGCTTATGTTGTTGAAGTGCACACCTTTGGTGTTTAATGACCATGGTGATTTCTTTCGTCCACCATGAGACTGGTTTCTGATAAGCAGATCCCACAGGAGTGGGGATTGCTGATTCTGCTGTATGTAATTTTACTGTAGTTGTGCTGTGGAGGACAATATCAATTATCCCACACGGAGAAGTGCCAAGGAAGTGCCAGTCAGTATTGTTGAGGAACCAATGTGAAGGTAATCCATTTAGGTAGCGGTGTGCTAAGGACAACACGATTACAAAATGGTCACTAACAGGTAAGTCATCAGAAACTTTCCAGAAGGTAAATGGGAGAAAACTAAATATACAGGAGTGGGAGAACAGTTATTCAACAAAGAGTGGGGCATCTTGATGACCATTGTCCATGTCTCCCTGTGGAAAAACAAGCGCTGTATCATTTGAGTGATGCAGAGGTGAGGGAGTGTGCCAGGACTTACACCAGTTCACAGTTAGCAGTGCCATATCACCACGACACATCAATGCGCAGCACACAAGTATTGCACCATACATTAAGATTGAAGTTAAAAGTCAAAGTTGCTTTTACAAACTTTGTCAGCATGTGCTTTAGTATATTAATGTTTAAACTGTCAAATCTCAGAGTTGCCTTTCGTCGCCCCCCTAACCTCCGTAACATCCTTGTCAAACCCTACAATATTCCCAGACTACCTTCTCTACCCAGCGGTTCCTACCCCTGTAACCGAACCCGCTGCAAAACCTGCCCCATGCATCCCCCCCACAACCACCTACTACAGCCCCACTACTGGTAAAATGTACACAATTCACGGCAGGGCCACGTGTGAAACTACACATGTCATTTATCAGCTGACATGCCTGCACTGCACAGCCTTTTACATCGGTATGACAACAACTAAACTGGCTGAGCGCATGAACGGACACAGACGAACTGTCCGCCTAGGAGATGTCCAATACCCAGTAGCAGAGCATGCCCTCCAGCATAATTCTAGGGACCTAGGAACCTGCTACACCGTATGTGCCATTTGGCTTCTCACACCCAACACCAGTCCCTCTGAACTGCAGAGATGGGAACTTGCACTCCAACACATCCTTTCATCCCGCCATCCCCCTGGACTGAACCTACGTTAAACAACCTCACTCCCATTTACTCTTCAGTCTTCTCCTCTTTCCATTTCCTCTTTAGCCATTCACGCATCTTTTCATTCTACATAGTTGTGTTTATCTTTATACTATATACCTCTTTACTTCTGTATGCATCCTCTTTGGTTTGAAGCTGGCACAGTACTTACAGTGGAATATCTTTGGCTTTCCTCTGACAACCATGCCTCCACCCTTGCTACCCTCCCTGTTTTCCTTTCCCTGTTGCTTCATAACCTGGGTTGTGAGTAACTGAATCCACTTTCCCTTCTTCCCTTTCTTTCTCCTCCTCCCTGATGAAGGAACATTTGTTCTGAAAGCTAGGAACGTAAATTTTCGGTTCTGTTTTTTGTGTATCTATCGGCTGTACTGAGCTGAGGTAAGTACCAGCCAGCCCCTCTATCTCTTTGTTAGTATTTGTTTCACATCTTTATATGAGATTTTGCATTAATCATTTAAATCTCAGATTGATCAGATGAATATTTTCCCCTAAATACAATGTTTTAAGAAAAAGTAAGTGGCACTAAATAATAAAGCTAGGAACCCAAAAATTGGTCATAATGTGCAGATGTATGTCAAAATTAACTGGTACAAGTCTCAATGTGATTAAAGCAATATTTTGGTCAGAATCCATGTTTTTAAGAAAAATTGAAGGCACTAAATATTAGACTTAGAAATATGAAAATTTGTATGAAGCTTCAGTTCAACATAAAGATAGTAACTACATGACCCCATTGAGCTATCTCTAATAGTTTTTGAGTAATTTACTGAAAACTAAATTTGGAACAAAAACGTCCTTATTTGTAGTAGATTAAGTATCTGTTATATTAGTACTAGAAAGTTCTGATTACAGCACATGATGAAACCTATTAAATAATAAAGCTATAACAAGTTTCAAGGCCTGGATGTAAATAATAACAAATACAAGGTCTCTTTAAAGTTGTAATTCAGAGGTCACGTTCTAATACTGTCAGTTCCATTCTAAAAATTCTAGACTGCAAAGTTTAAATGCAGGCGAGCTAAAAATTTTTCTGTGATTTGAACCAACTTAACTACATTCATACAAAAATTACGAAAATTCAAAATTAATACACAACAGTTTTTGTGTGTCTGAAAAAGCGGCAGTTTAGAGGCTACTACCGGGGGCATAGAGCCAATGACAGCAGGTGTTCCCTTGGTCATCTGCTGCACCCATATATAAATACAGCTTGAGAGGCAACACTTGACTTCACTTCGCACCTAGCTACCGTACAGTCCACATCAGTGAAATGCAAATGCAGGAGAATGTGATACATTGGATGACATCACAACTTGGCCACTACTAAACACATGTTTTTAGTAATAATAGAAAGTGAACTTGGAGGACTGTACACTGACCTGGATTGTTTAGATTTGTGAAAAGACTTCACTTCACACCCTGCTACTGTATGATCCATGTCCGTCAAACGCCAGAGTATGCACTGCCTCGGATGACATCACAGACAGGTTGTTAATAAATGCGTATTTTCATTAATAATAGAAAGTGAACTCTTGAGGACTGTACACTATCCTGTATCACTTAGATTTCTCGGAAGTGACTGTAAGTGTGCTACCTACATTGTTAACAAATCCGTGTGTCAAGTGGTGATACTTATTTTCCCATTCTGTGGTGAGCAATTATTTTGATTTTCAGAAGTCAGGGCGAAAGACTATTTAATGGGAACTTACTGCAGAGGTCGCCTCTGAACTGCTCATAATGCTGTTTAGGATAGAGACATTTATTATTAGTCTTATCATCCGGGATATTACTATGTTGTGCGTGTGAAAGTTATCAAATATATCTATCAATCAGAGTTCAAAATCTTCATTTATAATCATGGTTCCTAGAGTCCTCTGAGTAAAAAGAGAATAGAAATATTTCTTTCGGTAGGCTGGACAAGAATGTGGACTTGTAGACTGGAAACTATGGTCAGTACTTTTTGTATTGCTTTCTGGCTGACCACAGAAATAGTTTCCAGGCTCTCGTAAAAGACGGCGAACAGTATTTCCAATTTCCTACTACTTATGACTTCTTCTTCTTCTTCTTCTTCTTCTTCTTCTTCTTCTTTTGAATGGGCCAGTTAAGGACAACAATAGTCAACTTTTCAGCCTGGAGAGGGGCTTGATGTCTGCTCAATAATCACGCATTCTCTGGCTAAGTTTTTCCTTTCTCTCCTTTGTCCAAAGGGTGCCGGTCTTTTTATGGGGTGATCTGCCCTGAAACCTTTTTTCTTTTAGTATCCTGAGCTGCTTTACTGCAACTTTCACTGAGTTTGCTACAAGTGCCAGATTATCTGCGAATGCTAAACAGTCTACTACAAGTTCCTTCCTTTTGTGTACCAGGTAAATACGACTCAGGATGTTTTGTACTTCTATTTCTTTTCGCCACTCTATGATCTCCTTTTCCAGTGCAGTTGAAGAGAAGAGGTGAAATTCCATCTCCCTGTCTAACTCCTGTCTTTATCTCAAAGCTTCTAAAAGTGTTCCCCTGAACTTTACCCGTGATCTAGTGTTACACAGGGTCTTTTGGATAAGGCTGTGGGTTTTCTGGTCCAGGCCCATTTCCTACAAAATTCTCATAAGAGTATGTCTGTTGATTGAATCATATGCTTTCTTGAAGTCAACAAAAGTAACTATGTACTGTTTATTTGCTAGTTTAATTTGATTTAATACTGACTTCAAGTTAAGGATCTATTCAACACAAGAACATCCTTTTCTAAAACTGCCTGGATAATCTCCAAGTTTTGGGTCCAATTGAGGTTCAGCTCTGTTCAATAATGCCTTAGATAATATCTTATAGGTGACTGGTAACAATGAGATCCCTCTATAATTGTTGATGTCAGTCAAATCACACTTCTTGTGTAAGGGGTGGATCAGAGCAGATGTCCAGTCATCTGGTAAATTCTCAGTATCCCAAATGTTCCGTAGGATCTCAGTCAATTTGCTGAGCTTTGTCTCCAGCCTGCTTCCAAAGCTCTGCAACTATAGCATCTTCTCCCGGTGCATTGTTATTCTTCAGGGACTGAATGATGTTTTTCACTTCTTCTTCTGTTACTATTATTATTATTATTATTAAGCTGCTGTTCCACAACCCGTCATCAGGGCATGGGGCTACTAGGGTTTTGGGGGTTAAAGGAGGAGAAGACTACCATCCTTCAGGAGATATTGGTGAAATTGAATTCTTTCTTCTTTGGGAGATGGAGTGAGGAGTCGAAGTCCATGCAGCGGTATACATGTGTGTGGTGTGTGTGTGGGGGTGGGGGGGGGGGGGCATAGAGAGAGACTCTTCTCCAATGTGAAAAAGCAGATTTGGATGGCCGACAGACGTTACCATTGAGGGTAAAGATGGAGCATTCTTTTTACTTTCTTATTGTTTGCGTAAAATTTACTGTCTTCACAATAGAACAGAGAGAGTCATACTTCTTTTTAGTTTCCTGGTATGTTAGAAGATGAAGGGTTTTATATTCTTGGATTTTGCATTCTTTCTTAGCACTTGGCAAGTCAATGAAAGAGGAAAAGGTGGTGCCAAGTTGAAAGCAGTATTATCATATTCCAGCCACCTACAGTGGAACATTTATGCGCCATGACAACATGACCAGAACACATGCACTTGAAACACCTCATGGGGAATGTAGCAAAAGGCTGTATTCCATGTCATTATAATATTATTTGTATTTCCTTGTAGTGTGTCACCCTCTAAAGCCACAATGAATCCACTAGTCCCTGGCCTGTTTTATTTTGGTCACTGTTGGGTATGATGAACTAAGTTTACTCCCTATCTTTCTACGTTTGTGTGTAATTCTTCATCTTCTGAAATATGAGGCCACACTAAGAAATTATTCTTTGGATCATTTTAAGGCTCTTATAATAGGAACATCGGCAAATTTTTTGCAGGAGAGTAGTCCCTGCTATTGACCAGGGGACACTGTTTTGATCATTATAGACAGCCCCTTCAGATTTTATCTGCTAAGGCAACTGACCCCGACTTGTCTTCAATATATTCCATATGAAATAATGGTTCTGTAGCCAATAAAGATATAAAGATCTGTGATCTGTCCTGGCACTGACCAGAAACTGTGGTGAGTATCAGATGAGAGTGCTGGAATTGTGCAACCACCAGTATGAGATAGTTTAATACTTTTCATTGTGCTTTGTCCACCATTTTGCCACTCACATCAACTATGTGCTGCCACATGGGCACCATATCACAACAGCAATAGCTGCCTGGCATTGAAACTGTTGCCCAGAATACACTTGCCCCATGATACAATGAACTCACACTCTTAGAAATTCATGGAAATTTGCAGATTTTGTACCAATAGCACAATCCTTGCTTAGTCAGGAAGCCGCTACCATGTGGATATCTGATTGCCCCCCTCCCCGCACCCCGCCCCTCATCCCTCCTCGCCCAACGACAGGCTGATGGCCACAATGGGTTTGGGTACATCAGACGTGCCATTCCCAAAAGATATTTAAGGTGGAATAGTCCAACTATTGGGACATAAACCAAGTTAGATGATTTTCTCTGCCTGCGGCATAAGCTGTAACAGAATGGAGTGCAAAACAGGTAAAAAAAATTGGAGATGGATAATGAAAATCACAGTCTAAGAGAAAATCCAGGTAAATGTTGACAAGAGCCACTAGTAAACCACATTTCAGAGAGAAAAAAAGATAAAAAGAGGGAAGAAAAGCTGTAATGATTAGGGGCACCATACACACTCTGTGGGTGGCCACAAAAGATTTGTGAGCCCCATGGACGGTGTTTCAGAAAGACAAATTTCTTTATCATTTTATGTAAGGCTGTGATTTTGCTTAATTTTGTGTTGGTAAGTATTCATTTAATTCTTTCTTTATTTCTCTGAAGTTTTTTGCCGAATACATGCATAATCAAATTTTGCATTATGAGATGAACATTACTGAAGATGACATTTAAAGTACTTGTACAAAGCAGAGTAAATGAACAATCAAACAAAAATGTGCAAAAATGATACACTATAATTTTTGTGTCCTGCATGGTAAAATACCCACATTACAAGCAAGGCAAAATGTATGTTTTAGCAAGTGATTGTATTTTGTTCTATCTGATAAGTTTGCACAGAGCAATATAGGCACAATATACACTAACAGTCATGAAAAGTTCACCTAAAAGTCACTTTCTGTCATAATTGGATGTTTCAGTGGTGATAAATTGGCACTGAAACATTTTGTCATTTGGACCTTGTAGGAGACACAACGTTGCTACTGGAACATCTAATGTATTGTGTACATCAGATGCTACAAGTTGAGGACTACAAACAAGGGAACAGAGTATGTTTCATTACAAACTTGTAAGAAAAATTGTCTGCCAGGTATTTAATTGCCAAGAAGATACAGCAAACCTGATGAAAATCCACATTGGTATACACAGAGTTGCCTTTATTTTCAGTTTTATTACTCACATTTATTAAGGAACTATTGGATAGGTTTCTCACTGCAAAATCAAATAAAAATGGGAAATATTTCTATTTATAAGATGGTACTAAACATAGAAGTAAACAACAGAAGTGCCTTCATTTGACAAATGAGAGAAAAGAACTGGAAGCAACAAGACTACTTAGGAGTGTAAGTACGATGTCACCCAGGATATTAGTTGTGATTTGCAGTGTACAGGTCAAGAAGAAATTTGGTCAAGAAGAAATTCCAATAATTAATTGTCAATAAAATCTAAGTGAGGGATTTAAAATTGTTGGACACTCAATTTTGAACAGTGAGGTACCTTTTTCTGTCTCATCATTCAAAAAATAATACTAAACATATATTAAATACAGATGTTTACAATTCATTAATAAATTATTATTCTTAGCCTCTAATTCTATAAAAAAAGTTGCCTCATTTGAAATGCGTATTTCCTTTTCTGCATGAATAAAATATTTTAATTGAAAGTGACTGTGAACTGTGGGATAGATTATAGAAGTTGCAGCACTGTGTTAAAAAATGCCATTCACAACAAAAGCATAAGCAAATAGTTAAAACTCAGGCGGCTCTAGGGAAATCAGAAATTTCTTTGTGATTGTCAAGAATAGATTAGGCTATACCAACAGGTGAAACGTGAATTCTAGTAGATACAAAAAACTACACAGATTTTCTAAGGAGGGTAAACAAATGGAAAGAAATGCAGCAAAGTTATTTACAGTTCTACTCCCTGCATTCACCTACTTTGAGGAGGCATCAACTTCTTATTTGCACAATGATTGCACATGAATATGATGAGAATCACAAGCGGTCAGTTTTTAGGAGAGTTGACAGAGTGAGAATGTAGTAGTGTTGATAATGAGCACTGAAAACTTGGGATTAGCACACCTGTGTTGAATCTCCTTATGTCTGAATGGGAAAAGGTTTTATGTCATAACAATTTATGCTCCTATTTTTTTGAGTCTCAAATGCAAATTTATGCCATTGGCACCTGTAATAACACTGTTCACGTTTACGTCGCACTTCACTTCGTGTAGACCGGGACTGTGCCCTAGGCATGCTCGATGTTAACTGACTGGGCACGGCCCGTGCTGCCTGAGTTGTGGTTGTTGTTGTTACGCCGGCAGAGGTCGCGCCCGAATTCTCGCGTGCCGTCTGGTGGACGGGACTCTACTTGCGGCAACTACCGTCCGTGACGCGCTGTGCTGATGTGCGCCTCCCGGGATCTTTCTGGTGGCTACTGCACTCCTCCTCCTTCGGGGGGTGAAGCCACTGTGATCCACTGCGTCGGAAGGTGGAGCGTCGGGCAGGAGCGATGACCTCCACATCCATTGGAAGGCCGGAGTCGAGGGGATCTGCCAACCCTCGAGCCGGAACCTTCGAATACGGCTGGAAGTGACCCACACGAAGAGGCCCCCGTCGTCCCACCACCGGAGCCCGGGACAGAACGGGCGACTAGCTGTCGAACTCCGGATCCTGTTCCACCTCAGGAGGGGCAAGACCCAGTGGCGGGGACGATGGGGAAGGGACGACCACAGGTGAACCAGCCTCCTGAGAAACCGGGCCTGCGAGGGGGGCCGGCTCCCGCTGGGGTATCTCGAACGACGGCGATGCCGGTGCTGGAGCTACTGGAGGCTGCCAAGGCTGAGAACCATCGCAGTGCGGCAGAGTCACAGCGGGGAGAGGCGGTAACGTCCCCTGAGAAACCAACACGGGTGCCGGCAATGGGGAAGCCGGTGTCCGAGAGGTCGGAGGGTGGGTGCCCAAACGTGGACGTAGCTGATTTTGGTGACGACGTACCACCCGGTTCCCTGCCTGCAAAGTATAGAGCCAGCAACCATTTCAGTGCAGGACCACCGCCGGTATCCAACGTGGATTGCGACCAAACCCACGTGCCCAGACCAACATACCCAGTGGAAAGCCAGGTACTCCATTTTGCGAAGACTGGCGAGGACCAGGCCGGAGGAGGTGCAGTAGAGTCCTAGGTTGGCGCCCATGGAGGAGCTCTGCGGGGCTGCGTTCGCCCATTGGTGTGGTCCGGTATACCGTCAGGAAAAACATCAATGCCTCCTCCGCAGGAAATTCGTGCACATACTTTTTCATCTGCGTCTTAAATGTGCGCACCATGCGCTCGGCTTCCCCATTCGATTGTGGATGGAAGGGGGGAGAGCAAACGTGCCGAATACCAAAGTGCCTACAAAAATCCTGGAAGGTCTGCAAAATAAACTGCGGTCCATTGTCCGAGACCAGGGTGATTGGCAGACCTTCCACAGAAAAGATTTTTGCTAGTGCCTGGATTGCAACTTCTGAAGTGGTTGAGGAGCAGCAAACCACATATGAGAATCGGGAATAAGCATCAATGACAATGAGCCAAAAGCCATTGAGAAATGGGCCCGCAAAATCGATGTGAACACGTTCCCATGCTTGGGTTGCCGGCGGCCAGGAAGAGAACGCTGCCCTGGGAGATGCCTGTTGGCTCGCACACTGGGAACAGGCGGCCACCAAGTGCTCAATTTCTCTGTCAATACCGGGCCAGTACACATGTCTGCGAGACAAGGTTTTAGTATGGGAAACACCCCAGTGCCCCGCATGTAATAACGTGAGGACCTTCCTTCGTAAACTGGCAGGAACAACCACGCGAGGAGCTGTATCATCGGTAGCCAGAAGGAGAACTCCTTCCAAGACCGAGAGGCGGTCTCGTAGAATAAAATAATTATGAAGAGGGTCTGAGGCCCGGCCTGGAGGGCAGGATGACCACCCCTGCTGAATGAGGCGAACTACTTGCCGGAGAACCGGGTCAGCTGCCGTTTCCCTGGCGACTCTAGAACTAGTGATTGGGAAGCCATCAACCGCTTGGCGAGACGCCACATCCAAATGAAAACACATAATCTCTTCTCGATAGAACTTAGGATCCGGGCCCACCGGAAGACGGGAAAGAGCGTCGGCATTGGCATGCTGTCTGGTAGGGCGAAAATGAATGTCATAATGGTACTTAGAGAGGAACAAGGCCCAGCACTGTAGTCTGTGGGCCGCCCTATCCGGAATCTGAGAGGCGGGGCCAAATAACGATATTAACGGCTTATGGTCAGTGATTAACTCAAACTTCGTGCCATACAAGAAAGAGTGAAACTTGGTAACAGCGTAGACAATGGCCAAAGCCTCTTTTTCCACCTGGGAGTAATGGGCCTGCGCGGGACTAAGAGTTTTAGACGCAAACGCCAGTGGTTGCTCGGAACCATCAGCATTGCGATGGGCCAGGACCGCCCCCACCCCATACTGCGAAGCATCTGTAGCCAGGACCAACGGCTTACGGGGGCCAAAAGTAGCCAAACAAGACGCTGACGTGAGGAGGCCCTTCAACGAGTTGAACGCTCGCTCGCATGCAGGTGACCAATCAAAACGAACAGTACAGGGGGCGGGCTATGGTGGAAGTTGTGGGAATGAACCGGTGGTAATAGGCTATCTTGCCTAAAAAAGCTTGTAACTCTTTCAGCGAAGCGGGCCGAGGAAGGTCGACGATACCTTGGACCAAACTTCCTAGTGGCTGGACGCCGTGCTGAGAGATGGTGTAACCCACATACTCAATGGACGGTTGGAAGAAGTTTGACTTATGCAGGTTGCAATGCAAGCCCACAGACCTGAATTTGAGAAAGAGGGTGCGAAGGTTGTGCAAGTGTTCCTTTGTGCTGCGGCCTGTGACAATTATGTCATCCAGGTAATTAATACAATGAGGGATTGTCGACGTGACGTGCTCAAGATAATGCTGGAATATCGCCGGGGCACTGGATATTCCGAAGGCCAAACGCTGATATTGGTAAAGGCCAAACGGGGTGTTGACGACCGCCAGCCGTTTGGAGTCCTCATCAAGTGGTATCTGATGATAAGCCTCTGAAAGATCGATTTTCGAAAAATATTGGCCACCCGTCACGGCGTAGAACAATTCATCAGCACGAGGCAAAGGATAGGTGTCCACCACCAATTGGGAATTACTGGTGGCCTTGAAATCGCCACAAAGACGTAATTTTCCCGAGGGCTTCCTTACAATAACGAGGGGTGAAGCCCACTCACTAGAAGAAATGGGAAGAACGACCCCTAGGGCTGTCAGCCGGTCTAGCTCTTCCTTTACCCTAGAGCGGAGAGCCAAGGGGATCTGCCTCGCGTGTAGAAAATGCGGGCGAGCCGACGCCGTCAACGTTAAGTTAGCTTCAAAATCTGAAACATGCCCCAGGCCCTCCTCAAAGATATCTGGAAAGTCTGAGATCAAAGATTCCAATGATTGATAGGGAACGTCTTCGGAGACCAACTGTATGGTGTCAGCGATAGAAAAACCGAAAGCCTGAAAGGCATCCAGGCCAAAAAGGTTAGCGGAGCTCGCATCACTGACAACAATAAAAGTAATAGGCCGAATGACTGATTTGTAAGTCACGTCGGTAGTGAATTGACCCAGTAGGGGAATGAACTGTTTACTATAACCGCGTAGATGCCAGTAAACTGGCGCCAACGGGGGCGATCCAAGGTCGGAATAAGTTTGTGCATTCAACAACGAAACTGCCACACCCGTATCTACTTGCAGTTGTAACCGGCGCGACAGAACCGACACCTCGATAAAGAATTTGCGTGCCGATGCGTCGGGAGCCTGGCCCGATGAAACTTCCTGAATGTCAACGTCCATGTCCTCTGTACCTGCTTCCTTCAATTCTTTTGAGGCTGAGCGGCAAACTTTAGCAATGTGACCTTTTTTATCACATTTGCGACAAACGGCCCAACGCTGGGGGCACTCTGACCGATCATGATGTATATAGCATGACGCACAGGACGGCAACAGGGGCCGGCAGCCGGAATTCTGTTTACGCGCCGTGCGGGAGCGGCCGTAATGGCCGGATTGTACTGCTCGCACGTCGTCCACCCCGGACGCAGTGGACGCGGCCGCGCCGCCCTGAACCGCCGCGATGTCGCACCACGCTTCCAGCTGTTGACCTGCGGCGTGAGAGACTTCATACGATTGAGCAATGGACAGGACTTCCTCGAGGGAAGGGTCTTCTAACTGCAGGGCCCGTTGCCAGACCTCCCTATCAGGAGCCAAACGAACAATGACGTTGCGTACCATAACGTGGGCATACGACTCTCGCGACTGCTCCGTGACAAAATGACACTTGCGACTAAGACCGTGCAGGGTAGCGGCCCATGCCCAGTAAGACTGATGGGGCTGTTTCTTACATTGATAGAACTCGACCCTAGCTGCCACAACATGCGTGCGGCGGCGATAATATGAAGACACCAATGAACACAGTGCATCAAAAGACAAGGACGAGGGTTCCTGCAACGGCGCTAGCTGCCGCAAAACTTGATACAGTGAGGGAGATATCCAAGACAAGAAGAGAGCACGACATACCTCCGCACCGGCAACATGAAACGCCTGGAAATGCTGCCAAAGGCAATGTTCATATGCGTCCCAATCCTCCGCCATCTCGTCATACAGGGGAAAGGGAGGAGGGAATGGCGCTGGAGCAGACTGCGTGGAGAGCACCGCCGGAAGCACTTGTTTCATGGTGGCCATGAGCTCCGTCTGCTGCTCAACCAAAACCCGCACTAAATCCTCCATGCCGTGGAGAAGTTGCGAAACCGAAACAACGACGCAACACACGAAAGAACGACCCTACTCGTCGCCAATTGTGTAATAACACTGTTCACGTTTATGTCGCACTTCACTTAGCGTAGACCGGGACTGTGCCCTAGGCATGCTCGATGTTAACTGACTGGGCACGGCCCATGCTGCCTGAGTTGTTGTTGTTGTTGTTGTTACGCCGGCAGAGGTCGCGTCCGAATTCTTGCGTGCCCTCTGGTGGACGGGACTCTACTTGCGGCGACTACCGCCTGTGACGCGCCGTGCTGATGTGTGCCTCCCACGATCTTTCTGGTGGCTACTGCAGCACCTGATGGAGAATGGGTGTACTGAATGAGCAAGCATGGCCAACACAAGATTCTGTTGCGCTACACTATTCCAGTGTTCATGCATCATCACAAGGATCAGATTACTGTAAGATATGACCTGACAAGAAACCTCACCTGACACTACTAATATGGAAAAAAGGAAGCTCTTTGGATGAGCTGATAAGAGGCCATTATCAACTCACTTAAAGGAAAAACTCAGAATTACAGGTGCGATCTGCAAAACGCAAAACAAAGCTGAAAGTCGTTATACACTTGGGTCTAGGTAATTACTACACAAATAAAGTAATGAAAGAGGGCAACAATCAACTTTTGTTCAATAGTACCATTTCAAAAATACAGACTACTATACTCTTGTTACAAAAGAGGCTGTAGGGAAACTGACAGAGAAAACTAAACAGCAAATCGCACATTAGTAAGGAGGGTCACACATGAAACATAAAATAATTTTTTAGTCAGATCCAGGGGATAGATCTATCTGACCTACATAGGGAGAAATGATCATCATAATACAACAAGGGAAATCAGAGCTCAAGTGGAAAGATATAGGTGTTTGTTTTTTCTGTGTGCTGTTCAAGAGTGGAATAGTACAGAACTATTGTGAAGGTGGTTTGATGAACCCTTTGCCAGATACTTAAGTGTGATTTGCAAAGTAGACATGTAGATGTAGGTGTTGATGAAAATCCCAGAAAGTTGTGGTCATACACAAAGTCAATGAATGAATCCATATCTCCCATTCAGTGTCTTGTAGGCCTGTCTGGTGTTGAAACAGAAGACAGCAGGCAGACAGCAGATATATTAAATCCCACGTTTAAAAGTGTATTTACAAATGAGAATTTTTCCCTATCAATGTGTGACCACCACAACATGGATGTTGATATCAACACATCTATAATTGAAAAAGAATGAGATACCAGGTCCTGAGAGAATTCCAATTACATTTTCCACTTAATGCACTGTGGAAGTAGCTTCTTTCCTAATCCACACTTACAGAAATTTACTTGACAGTGAATAGCCCCAGATGAGCAGAAAAGAGAACAGGTTGCTCCTATTTACAAAAATGGTAAAAGACGCACAGAATTAAAGACCAATATCACTGAAAACTGACTTTCGTTAGTCATTGTCCTCACCCATCCCGCCCCTTCCCTGTTCTCATTCCAGCACTTCACAACCCTCAATCTACCATCGCACCCAGTCTTTTTAATTCTCTCCTTTTTACTACCCCCTCCCTGCCCCTGCCCCTGCCCCAGACCCCAGCCTCTCCCCACCCCTCCTCTGCCCTCCTTCTAACCTCCAGACTGCACACAACTATCCTACACCCTCTCTTCATTCATCCCTGCGCGCTCCCCAGCAACACTCCACTGTCCACCACCCTTACCCTACTATTTCTCCCCCTCCCCACTCCATCCTCTTCCTTACCCCTCACCCAGTCGCCATTTCCATCAACTGGTGCTGCTGTTCGCAGTGTGGCTACAGTTACCTGATACTGCAGTCATGTGTATGTGTGTGTGTGTGTGTGTGTGTGTGTGTGTGTCATCTATTTTTGACGGAGGCTTTACTGGCGGGAGAAAGCTTTATTTGTGACAGTCTTTTTGTTGTGCCTAACTGCGACTCAGCATCTCCACTATATGGTGAGTAGCAACTTTCCTTTTCATAATACTGAGATTGAAAGATTGTGTGATGAGATAATAGAAATTATTCAGATAGTTATGGGAGAGGAAAATTTAATTGTGATGGGGCTGCAATTCAATAGTAGAAAAAGATAGAGAAGTAAAAATAGGAGAAGAATAAGGACTGGAAGAAAGGAATGTAAGCTGATTAATAGAATTTTGCACAGAATCTAATTTGCTCATTGCTGACACTTGATTTAAGAATCATGAATGAAGGCTGTATATGTTGAAGAGATCTGGAGACACCAGATAAGACAGAGATTTCAGAACCGGGTTTTAAATCATAAGACATTTCCTGTGGTAGATGTGGACTCTGATGATAGTTTATTGGTTATGAACTGTAGATTAAAACAGAAGAAGTCGCAAAAATGTAGGAAATTAAGGAGAAAGTGGGACCTGAATAAGCTGAAAGAACAAGACGTGGTTGAGAGTTTCAGTAAGAGCATTTGCCAATGACTGACTGAAACAGGGGAAAGGAATTCAGTACAAGAAAACTGTGTAGCTTCAAGAGGTGAAATAATGAAGCTAGCAAGGACCAAAAGACAAGGCCATGCAGAAAAACTTGGATATCACCGGAGACACTGAATTAATTAAGACTGACCAGAGTAGATGGACATAACAGTTATTTGTGTGTGAGGAGCACTTGCTTGTGTGAATGTGTGTGCATTTCTCTTTTCTGAAGAAGGCTTCGATCAAAGGTTATATGTAACAGTCATTTCATTGTGCCCATCTGCAGCTCAAACTTTTATCTCTATGGTAAGTAGCAATCTATTCTTTTCATAACCTAGTTGATTCTTTATGTTTACCAGGTAGTCTCATCTGAGATGTGGAGGGTCTGCTAGCAGATACTGAATACATTGGGTGCAAAGCCTTGTTGAAGCACAAAAGGTGACTACAACCAAGTGAACAAAATATAACATTATGGGATATTGTAAAAACTTTGTGACTAGGTTCAGCACTTCCTAATAGACAGAACTAAACATGTTGTTCATAAAGGGCAATGTTTCTGGATATCAAACTAATTCTGGGAGTACTTTATGGAAGTGCAATACGATAATTACTGATCAAGGTATACAAGTTCTGTTGAAAAAATTCTGGACATTCATAAATTCACACCAACGGTGCATTGGAGCAAAATGTGGTTGGTGTCCCTGCATATGCCTGTGCTTAATGAGTAACTGCCAGAAGTTTCACTGTTGTATGTCTGTTACTTACTGTTCAGTGCCGTATTGAGTAGAATGTTGTGTCACACAGTTTGTTAATTTTGTGGTGGTAGAGTTAGAGGAGCAACACATCTGCATTAAATTTTGCATTTAACTCAAGAAAACCTTTGCAAAGACAAACCAAATGATGGAGGAAGCCTACGGTGATGAGTGCTTAACCCATACTCAGTGTTGCAAATGGTTCACACAGTTTAAAAATGGCCAGGCAGAAGTTAAAGATGCCCCTTGTTCAGAATGCCCTTCGATGTCTACCAACAATATTCTGTCTGAAACATCAGCAAAACTGTGCATGTCAATCGAAGACAGACTGTCCAAGAGATTGCAGATGAATGTAACACTTCAAATCGATCATGTTATGAATTCCTGGCACAGCATCTTAGAATGCATTGTGTTGCATCATGGAATGCATTGTGTTGCTGCCAAGTTCGTCCCATGGCTCGTGAGTCAACACCAGGCTGACTTTTGCTTCATAATCTGTGAAGAGTGTTTGGACCATGCAAATGAGAATGAGATTTTCCTCAAGAGAAACATAACTGCTGATGGGATGTGGATCTATGATTATAATGTTGAGACCAAGGTTGAATCTTCACAACGGGTCAGGGAAGGTTCTCCAAGACCTAAAAAAGCTCATCAGGTCAGGTCAAATGTCAAAGCCATGCTGATAGTTTTCTTTGACTTTGAAGGATTAGTTCATCATGAATTTGTGCCACAGGGGCAAACTCGGTGGTACTTTTGGGACATGTTGCATGTGAGAAGGAAACAGCCTGAAATGTGGTGAGATGGCTCTTGCATCATGATAGTGCACCTGCACATTCATCCCTCTTGGTGTGTGACTATTTTCACAAAAAATTAAATCACTGTGTTGCCTCATCCTCCACACTCTCCAGACCTGGTCCCTGTGGCCTCTTTTATTTTCAAAGTTGAAAATTTTGTTGAAAGGGCAAAGGTTTGCAAAAATTTGCAGACAGTACTTCAAGCAAACCAGCAAGAGGCATACCAAGACTGGTTCCTGAACTGGGAATGGCATTGCGAGCACTGTGTCAATTGTGGAGGACAGTATTTCGAAGAATACCAGGCACAATAACTAAAAGGTAAGCACAGAAAAAATTTTGTTGACAAAGTTTCAGAATTTTTTGAGCAGTCCTCTTATATATATGAGCTGGCAGAAAACATTGGTAGCTCCCTGAAGCCGTTTACCACTTAACTTATTGTATAGAGGATAGTAAGAATCATGTAAAATAGCAGTGAAATGCAGAAAGACTTGTAGAGCATCAACACTTCATGCAGGAACTGGGACTGGGAGTCTTCCCTTAATATGAATAAATACAGTGTATTGTGCATAAATAAATTGAAAACTCATTACTGTCTGATTGCACTGTTGGCAATAAATCATTGTAAAGAGTGGCAACTGCAAAATATTCAGGAGTAACCATCTGCAGCAATATAAAGTAAAACAACAACATAAAATTAATTTTAGCAAAATCAGATTTTAGGATTGATAACAAAATGTAATACAACAATAAAAGAGATAGCTTCCAAAATACTCATCAGACAATTCTTGAGTACTGCTCACAAGTCTGGGAACTTTATCAAATAGAAGTATAGAGGAGACAGAGAAGATTTAGAGACAAGGACAAGCAGTATATTTTATCATGGCTTCATATTTCAAGTGCAAGAGTGACACTGATATGCTCACATGCTCCAGTGGCAGCCACTACAAGAAAAGCATTGTGCATGATGGAGTGGTTTACTATTAAAATTTTGAGAACATACATTCCATTAAAAGTTGGACAACATATTACTTGCTCACACATATGACTCATGTAATGAACATGATGGGAAAATCTGAGAAATACAAATTCATATGGAAGTTTACAGATAGTTGTTCTTCCCTCACACCATTCACAATTTACCATAAGAGAAAAGAGGGTAAATCATAGCTGTACAAGAACTATTAATTTTCCTTGATGTTATATTTGACCATTTACTCATACATCTTGGCTTCTTATCATTGTTAACGAGGCCTGCGACACAGTGCATTGTTATTTCTCTGAAACATTTCAAGTCAACAATCTAGTGGTCACAGGTTTGAGCAGCTGCAAACACAAAAGCAGCACTGGTAGACAGGTACTAAACAACAATGTTAATCAGCCATACATCATGGCTTTGTGACATTTCAAATAATGATAAAAAAGGAACTGTATGATCCAGAGCGAGATTTAAGACTACATAAATACAAGTGGGTGCATTATTAAACTAGTGATAATGTAATTTATTTATTCTGACTAGATTACTTTACAAGAGCTTCTCCTAGACCTACCCAGGCAACTCACTCAGTTGGAATGACAGATAGCACACGTTAAAGCTCGGGTGTGATGCAGTTTGAGCAGAAACCTGACTAGAAGTCAACACTTAATTTATTTCAAATGGCGGATGGATATATATATATGTGTGTGTGTGTGTGTGTGTGTGTGTGTGTGTGTGTGTGCGCGCGCGCGCGCACACACACACGCATGTGTATACCTGTCCTTTTTTCCCCCTAAGGTAAGCCTTTCCGCTCCCGGGATTGGAATGACTCCTTACCCCCTCCCTTAAAACCCACATCCTTTCGTCGTTCCCTCTCCTTCCCTCTTTCCTGATGAAGCAACCGTTTGTTGCGAAAGCTTGAATTTTGTGTGTATGTTTGTGTGTCTATCGACCTGCCAGTGCTTTTGTTTGGTAAGTCTCATCATCTTTGTCTGTGTCTGTGTCTGTGTCTGTGTATGTGCGGATGGATATGTGTGTGTGTGTGTGCGCGCGCGCGCGAGTGTATACCTGTCCTTTTTTCCCCCCTAAGGTAAGTCTTTCCGCTCCCGGGATTGGAATGACTCCTTACCCTCTCCCTTAAAACCCACATCCTTTCGTCTTTCCCTCTCCTACCCTCTTTCCTGATGAGGCTACAGTTTGTTGCGAAAGCTTGAATTTCGTGTGTATGTTTGTGTGTCTATCGACCTGCCAGCACTTTCGTTCGGTAAGTCACATCATCTGTGTTTTTAGATACATATATATAAAAACAAAGAAGATGTGACTTACCAAACGAAAGCGCTGGCAGGTTGATAGACACACAAACATACACACAAAATTTTGTGTGTATGTTTGTGTTTGTTTGTGTGTGTATCAACCTGCCAGCACTTTCGTTTGGTAAGTCACATCATATTTGTTATATATATATGGTAAAGGAAACAAAAGAAAAATTCGGAGTAGGAATTAAAATCCATGGAGAAGAAATAAAAACTTCGAGGTTTGCCGATGACATTGTAATTCTATCAGAGACAGCAAAGGACCTGGAAGAGCAGCTGAACGGATGGACAGTGTCTTGAAAGGAGGATATAATATGAACATCAACAAAAACCAAATGAGGATAATGGAATGTAGTTGAATTAAATTGGGTGATGCTGACGGAATTAGATTAAGAAATGAGACGCTTAAAGTAGTAAAAGAGTTTTGCTATTTGGGGAGCAAAATAACTGGTCAAAGTAGAGAGGATATAAAATGTAGACTGGCAATGGCAAGGAAAGTGTTTCTGAAGAAGAGAAATTTGTTAACATTGAATATAGATTTAAGTGTCAGGAAGTCGTTACTGAAAGTATTTGTATGGAGTACAGCCATGTAGGGAAGTGAAACATGGACGATAAATAGTTTAGACAAGAAGAGAATAGAAGCTTTTGAAATGTGCTACAGAAGAATGCTGAAGATTAGATGGGTAGATCACATAACTAATGAGGGGGTATTGAATAGGATTGGGGAGAAGAGAAATCTGTGGCACAACTTGACTAGAAGAAGGGATCGGTTGGTAGGACATATTCTGAGGCATTAAGGGATCGCCAATTTAGTATTGGAGGGCAGCATGGAGGGTAAAAATTGTAGAGGGAGACCAAGAGATGAATACACTAAACAGATTCAAAAGGATGTAGGTTGCAGTAGGTACTGGGAGATAAAGAAGCTTGCACAGGATAGAGTAGCATGGAGGGCTGCATCAAACCAGTCTCTGGACTGAAGACCACAACAACAACAGAGCTATGGTCTGAGCTAATATGAAGTAGAAGACTAAGAACATATTGGTGCTGCAAGTAAGCAAACTGTATATTATTTCAGAAGTAACCAACATATATGTTAATACATTTATTCCACTATAAGACAAGCCAGTCAGTGCCTCCACAGAAAAATGTTAGCTGTTCCCTACAGAAACATGACTGTACCCAGGCATGCCCCCTCTTTGAAGAAAATCTGCCACGAATGTCTTTCTTTTGGATTAAAGAACCTGGAAACCATATGGGAAGAGACAGGGGCTGCATAGAGGATGTGTAGGGGCTTCCCAGCAAAACTGCTGCAACATACTAGAAACATAGGTGGACCTACAGTTTGCCAATGTTGTTTTGACTCTGCTGCAGAAGTTTCACTGGCAAGTCCTTACACATCTCCCATACAGCCACAAACTCTCCCCTGTGATTTACATGTTTTTGGAGCTCTGAAGAAAGGTACTTGTGGTTGTTGATTGACATTGGATGGGTACAATCATGGTTCTGTAAGCATTGTCTAACTTGTCTCATAGTGAGATAACTGTACTAAAATATATGGTGTTTACTTTTAAATGATAAACCGTTCACTTACTTCTTCCCCATCAATCTTGCTTTCATTTGACTGACCATTATAATATGGTTAGGAGACAGAATCAGTACTTCAGTAGTGTTCTCAGCTGTGATCATCACCCCTGAGTTTCAGTATTTGTTCAGAGCCATAATATTCTCCACCCGCACTAAGTTGAGACACAAACAAGAAAGGTGAAGAAAACAAAAGTCAAAGCAAAAATTGAATCTAGGCCTCAGTTTCTTAAGATAGAACACAGAAGTTCCACAAATGACTATGTCAACCAACTGAGAAGACAAACAGTAGAAAAAAATTCCAGGTAACTTTAAAGCAGCGTTGCTGATGAAATGGACTGTAGCAACTATCAAGAAATTGCTTTTCTCAGATCATATGTAAGGTACTGTATAGTGTATGACAGAATCAAACCTGTAGCAGATGAAATGATTAGTGAGTACCAAGGTGATCTCAAGAAGAGATAACCCACAGTTGATAACAACTGTGAGCTCTAACAGCTCACCCAGAAAGTGTGAGCATCATGACCTGCATGCACATTTTATGGACTCAGGTAAGGTATTTGACATTATGCAATGGGAAATCCTAATGGGATGCTTGATTAAGTTTGGAATACCTAAGGAACTAAACTGCTGACCCTCAAGTTTGCCACACCATATAGAAAAACAAAAATTTACTTTTTGTTCTTAGGCAACATAGCATGAAGAATACAAAACCACGAAGTCTTTCACGGAGGACTTGTCATACAAACAGTACTCAGTGTACTTGTAATGTCAATTCTCAATGAAAAGCTGAATTTTCAACAATAACCATGATTGTGTTTGTCAAGAAATCAACTGATTGTACCCGGCGTACAGAAGGCTATCTAATGACCCCACAGAAAGGATCAAACGTAAGACACTTTCACTGCTGAAAAAGAGTTCGTTATCTGATGATTTACGTAAGAAACTTCATCCTGGTGCTGCCGTTCCGCCTAGGTTGTATGGTTTGCCTAAGTTGCATAAGGAAGGGGTTCCTCTACGCCCTATTGTTAGTAATTTGGGTGCACCGACCTATAACCTGGCAAAGTATTTATCATCTGCTCTCAGTCCATTTGTTGGCAAATGTGAACACCATATATCCAGTTCGGTGGATTTTATTCGACGATTGGGATCTTTGAAGTTGAGTCCTTCAGATCTGTTAGTGAGTTTCGATGTGGTATCCCTATTTACACGAGTTCCTCTGGAAGAGTCCCTTAGTTTGATCAGTGAAAAACTGGATGAAGAGCGGGTGAAGCTTTGTCGTCATGTGCTGACCTCCACGTATTTTTTTTTATTTAACGGTAACATTTTTTAACAGAATGACGGAGTGGCTATGGGTAGTCCTTTGTCACCCATAGTCGCCAATTTATTTATGGACTTCGAGGCTATGGCACTGAGGACTTCAGCTTTGCAACCAACGTGCTTCTGGAGATACGTGGACGATACCTTCTTCGTATGGCCGCATGGACGTGATGCTCTTAACAGGTTATTGGACCACTTCAACTGTCTTCATCCCCGTATCAAATTTACTATGGAGGTTGAAAATGATGGGATGCTTCCATTTTTAGACGTTATGGTTTATAAAAAACCAGATGGAACTTTGGGACACAGCGTTCACCGAAAGCCGACACACACAGATTTGTATCTGCACCCTAAGAGTTGTCATCCACCACACCAACGTAGTGGCGTCCTTAGGACTTTGGTACGGAGAGCATATGCCATTTCCGACGCAGACAGCTTAACCCAAGAACTTGAGCATTTGATGACTGTTTTTAAGGAAAATGGATACACCGAGAAACAGATTCGTCGGGCTATGGAATTTGGACCGTCTCCGGAGGTGTCCGAAGAGGAACATAGATCTGTGGCCTTTCTTCCTTATGCTGGAGGCTTATCGTTTAAGATTGGACGAATTTTAAGGAGTTTTAACATTAAGAGTGTGTTCCGTCCACCCTCTAAGATTAGGGCTCTGCTCGGCTCTGTGAAGGATGATTTGGGACTTAAGAAACCCGGGGTGTACAAAATCCCGTGTCAATGTGGGAAAGCTTACGTTGGCCGTTCTATTCGCACAGTGAATGACAGGTGTGTGGAACATCGCCGTCACACGAGGCTACAACAGCCGGAAAAATCGGCTGTAGCAGAACACTGCCTGAATGAGAGACATAAAATGAAATTTGAGGAAACTGTTGTAATTGCCAACATTTCCGGTTTTTGGAATAGTGTGTATAAAGAGGCGATCGAAATTAGGTTGGCTGATAATTTAATCAACAGGGACAATGGGTTTCCTCTTAGCAAAACATGGAATCCGGTATTATCTCGCATCAAAACTGAACGTTCTTCGATGCGGCCTTGATTGCGATATATCGTTGCCAGCAGTGTTTCACTAAGGGCGGCGCCACCTCCCTGTTTTGGAAGTCAGAAACCGTGATGGGTGGCGCATGCGCCGTGTACTGAACGGTGGCCAATATAGGACGTCGAATTGCAATTTTGCGTCAGTTCTCAGCGGGACTCATCAGCAGAAGCAGCATTCCTGAAGATGGCGAACAGTTGGATCGCCGAAATATAGAGTCAAGTTGATTTTAGGATCCGGCAGCAAACCCGAAAAGACTTTCAAGACTTATTACGCCGGGAAAGCCTACGTAGTCACATTGTACCACAAACAGTTTGGGTTGGGTTGTTTTGGGGGAGGAGACCAGACAAAGAGGTCATCGGTCTCATCGGATTAGGGAAGAACGGGGAAGGAAGTCAGGTGGACAGTTTGGGTTGGGTTGTTTTGGGGGAGGAGACCAGACAACGAGGTCATCGGTCTCATCGGATTAGGGAAGGATGGGGAAGGAAGTCGGGCGTGCCTTTCAAAGGAACCATTCCAGCATTTGCCTGGAGCAATTTAGGGAAATCACAGAAAACCGAAATCAGGATGGCCTGACACGGGATTGAACTGTCGTCCTCCTGAATGCACAAACAGTTTATACAGGAGGAATAGACGATTAAATGTTTAGGTGATTTGGGGTATACAGACAAGGATTCCACACTGCTTCAACTTTATGCCAGACTTCATCAATTACAATGGCTGCCAAGTGACGACAAGCCAGTCTCTCGGCAAGCCATGACAGATGTTTTCAAAGGGTCTTCCATTATCTCATTGGAAGATAACACCACAGAGATCACAAAGATACGAGTACAGCCACTAGCCTTAACATGCCAGAAATATGTCAACGCAGTCCAAATTACAAGCTATAAGAAACAGAGGTAATCCAGTTTGTTTGTTTTTGTGGTTTTGGGGCGCACAACTACAGTGGTCATTAGCGCCCAGGCTAAATTATGAATGCACTGTGAGGCACAATGTTAAAACAGCAACTAAAAAGGACAACACTATAAAAGGCACATTAACAGGCAAGGGATTAAAAGAAAACAGCATAATCAAATGTCCTTAGACTGGTTTGTTAAGTGGATAAAACGAAGAACACGAGCAGCTGCTCCTGGCTCATCCACTAAAATTTCATCCAGAGTACAAGGCAGGCCAAGATCAATGCGCAGTGTATTAAAATTCGGACAGGACGAGGTAATCCTGTTATGCTCTAAGTGGCATCTCATACCATCACACCAGATGTTGGTACCATTTGCTGATGATGAATGCAAATGTTCATTCTCTTGGGAGCCTCCAAATTCAGATACATCCATTGTGATGCTGTACGCAGAAGTAAGACTCGACTGAAGAGACAGTGTGGTGCCACTCCTGTATCTGGTATTCTCATTTGGCACACCACTGTTGATGTGCCTGCCTCTTCTGCTGTGTCAAGGCAAGTTGCAACAATGATCATCATGCGTAAACTTCACAGTGTTCCAGACACCATCATGCTCTCCATGTGGATACTACTCTTTCTGTGAACAGGCCATTTCCTAACTCAAGCTATGTGATGTGGCTGTATGATTCTGCATGGATGAGTGAACAATATGCCTCTCCTCTTGGGCACTAGTCATATGGGGCCACTGAGATTACATATGCCATTGAATATGGCTTCCAGAACTCACAGATTCCTTATTCACATGAATGTTGTCAGATCCAGACCTATGCAAGCAGTATCGGGATTGTACTTAACTGTCTCAAAAGGATAACTCACTTGAGAAAATTATAAATTACAAGGAGATAGAGTGCCTCACCAGTATTTATCTATCTTTAGAAGTTTAAATTCTCAGTACTGCAAACAGAAACACATAAAAGTAGAAACAACTATTGTAGCTTTCCTTGGGAAGTAAAGAGGAATAGGTTGGGGCAGGTTAGAAAAGGAGGGGCAGATCCCTCAGACTCCAGATTGAAGAGCAACCACCTCCTCCTCACAAAAACAGTCCCTCTCAATCCAAGATCTGAGTGACCTGCCTCTGCTTTCTACTCCATACAAAAAGAAGATCAAATAGGTGACCTCAAATGTCAGTATAAAAAAATATCAGAATAACTAAATGAAGGAAATGAATAGTTCATACATGAAATCTAAACGTCAAACATAGTATGTTAGGGCCACTGCCAAGATGACTTGTTGTTTTATTCAATGTTTGGAAAAAACAGCCACAGCTAATAGTACCAGCAATAGAACCTGTGGAGTAACAGGTTGTTCCACATTTTCTTGCAAACAGATGAAAGATGTTAGTGTAAAATGTTGTTTAGGTAGATTGAGTCTAGAGAATTTCCAATGTGCATACTTAGATTTTGGTTTGTGCAGAAATGATGGGAGAAGCAGGAGCACAGGACATCGGCAAGGTATGATGCTGTCAGGAGATAGCATTTATACTTTGGTATCATGGCTTGATGGGCAAGCAAGCACCTCTGTAGACAGTGTAAACACCGGCATAAACAGCTGAAAGAAACTGGACAGAAATGTCACTCTCTTCTGTCTGTTCTAAGATTCACAGATGTGTTGTTCTGAGTAATAAGCGATTTGTTACCTAATGTTGTAAATGTTAAATATGAGAACAATCAAATACAGAAGAGTTTTTTAAAAGACACTTACATCATTTTGTAGTGAGTTAAGGTAAATCTGAGTTCTCTTAAAGCACTTGATCCTCTGCATAGGGAGACAAAGTCATATGGTACAAGGAGTGGCACCAGCCACTCATAGCAGGTCCACAGCTTCAAGAAGCTACAAGAAGGTGACTGTAAGAAAATAGTCAAGGTAAAAGTTAGCTTGAAGAGTGTCAGGGTGACAGATCATTTACAAGGTTGTTGATTCAGTTACATCCCATAACCAGAGCCCTTTCAAACACTTCAGTTTGCTGCTGAAGGTGAAGGATGCAGATAAGAGGCTATTAAATAAGAGAGCTTTTACGATAATAAAAAGAATTTTCAAGAAATAGCAGAAGAACACGTGACGCTACCTGGAGCAAAGTACATGCTGTAGTGTCACCTAATGTCACCACAATATTTAAGGAGAAGTAATTCAGTGATTTGGTAAAAACCAACATCAGAAGAGATAAGCAAGATTAACTGACCACAACAACCAGGTCAACAGCAAGAAATATTTACATACTGAAATAACTGTCAACACCTTAGTCAAGAAACATAACGTCAACAAAATGGAAGATTCAGCATACTGATTTCGAGGCTACAAGTTCAGTAGTGATCTCCAAGAGCGACTCTGTAGCAGCCAACCAACACAACAGCTGTGCGCCTTCACTTAGCAGTGTGGCAGCTGGTCAGCTGACTATGGCAATGGCTACACAATGGCTCGTAGATACATCACTTTGCACATGCACAATGCATTAGCAGAGTAGAGCAACTTGCTGTGCGCCACATTAGGTGAGCTGTAAAAAGCACTAAGCTGAGACACTTTTTTAGAGATTTGGCAGGTGGAATTGTTGATATACATTTTTCTAGTCTTGTGCAGTGATGTTAAAACCATGTAACTGTATGTTAGTGCTATTTAGTGGGCATACTGTTGATTTCACTCTATGCCTGTCACTACTCATAAAATGGAGTGAGACCGAGTGCCCTTATTTGCTAAATTAGAACTGTCACATAGTACCAAAACCCAAATAGAGGAAATAAAGAGTAGTATTACTACACTTCATATTCAAAAGGAAGATCTGTTAAATGACATTAAAGCCTTGAATAAAGAATTGTCTAAGGGTATGGCAGATTTAAAACCAAAATGGGAAAAGATAGATACAAAAGTAGATAAAGTTTTTAAAGTAGAAACTCTTAATATTAGATTTGCCTATGAAGTTGCATGCTGAACTAAATAAATGAAATAATCCAGTAGAAAATGAAGGGAATGAACAGTCTCAAGAGGTACACAATGAACCTAAGATGTTAAACTATAAAATCTTAGAGATGCAAGGTCAGGCAGAGACATTAGAACACAGCAGATAATTGGTTGAAGTAAGTAAGTTGCAAGCACTGTGACTTTTTGGAGAAACATCTACAAGAAAGAGATTAACCAAAGGTGCAAGAGAATTTTGAGTTTACTGCCGCACTCACCAATTCTATAGATGATATTGCCTTTTTTGAAGCAATTTAAGGAAGTGTTAACCACAGGTTGGCCAAATATGACTAAAATTAACTTTCCAATTAAATTTCCAATAAGAAGAGATAGACAGGAGTTCCAGTTATCAAATTAAGTTTAAGGCTTTATTTTCATTTGAAACAGCATTTAAAACAGAATTTCTGTGTCATAGTGAGCTTACTGAAGTTAATAATGCAAGGAAACCTATCTTCGAAAAATCTTTAAGATATAAAAAAAAAAAAAAATGTGATATTGATGATTTGAACATTGAGAATAGTGTGTCTGTAGATTGTGTGCATACATGTGGTAACATTATAATGTATGTGCGTGTTTTTTTTTTTTTAAGATTAATGATAATAAGAACATGTACTTTAAGAATAACTGAGAGAAGGTTTGCATTGTACTTACACAGTAAGTAAGGCATCATTTTGTTTACTGTTGACCGAAGGAGGAAAATTCATTAGTAATGAACTTTGTGCTGTATCAGGCATCCTCTTTTGTGTAGAGGCATGGTACATTCTAATAAAAAATGTCAGGTAGCATTTTCACTCTGCAGCAGAATATACACTGATATAAACTTCCTGGCAGATTAAAACTGTGTGCCGGAATGAGACTCAAATTTGGTACCACTGTCTGTCACAGTCGAGTTCTCTACCAACTGAGCTACCCAAGCAAGACACATGACACATCCTCTCAGCTATGCCATGTCCCCGCAATACCATATCTTTCAGGAGTATCAGTCCAACAAGTTTCACAGAAGAACATCTGTGAAGTTTGGAAGATAGGAGATGAGGTAGAGGTGGAAGTAAAGCTTTGAGGGTTGGTTGTGAGATGCACTTGGGTAGCTCTGATGGTAGAGAATTTGCCCACGAAAGGCGAAAGCCCTGAGTTCAAATCTCAGTACAAAACACAGTTTTAATCTGCCATGAACTTTCCTATCAGTACATACTCTGCTTCAAAGCGAAAAATTCGTTCTCTGGCTGGTTTCTTATGACCTACCAAGAATTCCTCTTCTGTGCCAACTTCACCATTTCAAAACAACACATGTGGCCACATCATCAATTACTATCTGCTATGTTCCAATATCAGTGTACCCGTGCAGTTCTTTCTAAGTGATGATTACCCCAGAAAATTATTCCCTATGACATTATAGAGTGAAAACATACAAACTGTGTCAGGAGATTAATTCATTTGCTTCCAAGATTGGCAATTATATGAACAACTAAAAGTAGTAAAACTTAACTGTTTGAGAAGCTCAATAATATGTCTCTTCCAGTTCAAGGTTTCATCAATTTGTACATTCTAAAATTTAGATCCTTCTACCCTACTTACTGACTCCTGCTTATGTGCTACAGCAATTATTGGTACGACTGTCATAAACTGATGTGTGTTTCAACACAACTACTTACAAGGGACAATTTGAGTGCGAGGTTGCAAAAGCCAATGATGTTTACAGCACTCGATGCCCCACATATTTCACAGAGCGAGAAAAAAGAGGGAGATTAAATATTAGTGTTTCTGCAAGATGAGTCAGTGGAATGTGTGGTGTCGTGTATACTCAACTGTGTGGACAATGTACATGAGACGTACAATGATGACAATAAATGCTTAACAAGTGAAAGTGATATTGAAACAGGTTTTGAGTGATGTAGTTCATCATCCCTGTAAGACAGGGAGCCACAAATCCCATCTCCAGTGCAACATACTGAAGGACAATCATTGTCTCAGTAGTGTTTACTAAACATAATTGTGTGCATGGAAGATCGTCCACAGCATAGTAAAAAAACAACTACGAACAGATTCGAATACGTCTGCAGCAATATGACCATGTAATGCATAAGACAAAAAAAAATATGGATATTATTGGGAGGACACAAACTGGTGTTTGTATGTTTCGTTTCAGGGGTGCTTGATAAAATTTACAGGATATGCATGGTAATGACCTACTACATTATGCACATAAAATTGTGTGCAACATAGATTACAGTGATTTCAATGGAAGCAGTGAATGGATGCATAACTTCAAACAGTGCTACGCAATTGGAAGATGTAAGATAACAAAATTTCAAACAGAGTGTCACTTAACAGTGCACAGCAAACTACAGAACTGGCCAAAAAATTTGTAGATGATGTAAAAAAACTTATCTCATCATTCAGTAAGGAATTTTTTTTTCCAACTCTGACCAATAGGGATTTGAAGAAGAAAGGCATATTTGAAAGGAACACTGGAAATTAGATGTAGCAAGAGAGTTGTATCAAATCAACTAATATCATTGCTTTAATGCATTCACACACACTTATGCCAACAGTTAACCTGGATGGTAAATTATCTGGAAAGTTATTTATTGTGCTGTGAGAAGTTGGAGGTGCTGCGTCCCTTACGCTTCTTCTTCGTGTACATCATCTTGCAAGGGTAGTAGGGAATATTTACATCACAGTGAGCAAGAGACAGAAAACGGGTGTAAGAGAATTAAAACTATGGTATGAGCATTGCTTTTGGCCAATAACTTGCCTTTGCTTGATTCCTGGTCTGAATATAAAAATCATACTCCTTTAGAGCAAACTACCTCCTGAAAAGTGTATGACATTGCAGTTCATATCACCTGGAACCTCTGGAAAATTCTGTTTTGCTTTTTCTCTCCAATTTGCAATCACTGAGCATGAAATCAGCAGTTTTTCAATGCATATTATCTCATAATGGCCTGACAAAAGTGACCTGCACTGTGTCTAAGTTGCAAGCTTTTCTGCTAATACTCACACTTAAATAATTTTTCTATTTTTTTTCTGGCAACCGTTTATGATTCGGTCATTACATCTCATATGCCAGAAGATTTGTCCTCAAATCTTATATAAATTACATCGATGTGTACATGTACATACATAAATACATGGGTTCCTCTTTTCTTTTAACATGTAAACATATAGATATTGGTTTTTCCACTGGTACAATTAATACACCCCAATAATACAAATATGTAAAATAAGTAAGTCTCATATTTTCCATCCTTCATCTATGATCCTGTGAGGAAGCATTGGGACTTAGGAATAATTTCACTCAGGAGGTGTTCTCCATGTGACATTTTCCCGTGAGCCAGATCACAATTCACACACACATGGTCATAATGCTTCTCTCCTCTCCACTTCATTAATTGGATGCTGCATCTGAGATATGTAAGTGCCACTCCTATGTATAAGGAGGTGGTGGTGATTACTAACACACGGATGGAAGGGCTTGGTTCCAATTGGTTTTCTCAGTTACTCTTGTGTGTAATCCTAAATTTTCTTATTCATTCAGAGAGATCAATCTTTGAGTGGCAATGCCTACTTGCAAGGTAAGAAAATAATTCTTTGGTTGATGGTAGCACATAGCCTGAGCACTGATGTGACCTTGAAGTTGACACAGATGCTAAGATTTCCATCTGATCTATGGGTCACTGGGATGGAGGATGGTAACATACTTGATGGAATCAGTTCCAGAATGCCCTGGACCACAAGGTGATTGAGTTCATTTCATACAGACCTCGTGATGGCATAAGGTATATGACAAGCACATGTGAACGATGTGCTGGAGTCAGCATGAAGAGTGATATATGCTGAAACTCTTTTTACATATCCTAAACCTTAATGGAAAAGAGAGGGGAAAATTATTACTGATGTTGCTGATTTCTTATAAGGGAACAGATGATGGATATAAAAGTGGTGATGAGGATTATAGGTTTCTATTCCACAGTGTCGAATTAACGCTTTGCCAGGTCTCCTCTCTTCAATAGATCTTGGTCTGGTACCACTAGCAACAGTTGCCCTTCACTGTCTCAACATTGTTGTTACAGTTACAGACCACACACTGTGACATCGAAACCATGCAGTGCATCACACGCTCTTCCTGCAGCAGTCTGCCAAACAGCCATGCCCCCACCATGGAAGCTGATACCTTAGCCAGCTGCTGCCCTTTCCCAGCAGTACCTCACCATTCAACTGTTTCCCATTCTCCAACAGCGAGGCATCAGCACCGACACTCCAGTCCTTCAATGACACTTTGGAGCCATGGTCTGCTTTCTTTGATCATCTGGAGCATTCTTTCGTGGCCTTCATCACCACTGATGACTCTCACTGCCAAGCTCTTCTCCTCACCTCATCCAGCTCTCTCAGCCTATCACCTTTTTCAGTCCCTTAATCCTGGAATTGACCTTCCTGCCCTCTCCTACACAGATTTTCGTGACTAACTCACTGTTCATTATGATGCCCACAATAGATTCCATGCTCCTGCATACTCTCTCTCTCTCTTGGGGGACTACTTCTCCATCCTCTCTGGCTTCCCAACTCAATCCAACCAATAGTGCTGCTCATCTTGGCCCATCACATCTTCAGTCACCTCCGGCACATTTGTAGCTGGTTCACCACTGGCCCAAGCGATCCCTACTCCTGCACCACAGTCTCCACCTGTTCCTGTGCCGTGGATGCAGCTGCCCTGGATTCTGACACGAGCCGAAACAAACTTACTTGCTGCTCGGAAACATTTCTTGTTGCTTAGAAATGATGTTCAGTAATGTAAGTAACTGGTAATACATGTCTCACTGTGCTTGTCTTGCCTAGGTCATAGCAGGGTCTTTCACAGATGCATAACTGACTTCACAGTGCTCTTTGAAAACCATTACATGACTACCACCTACAAAACTGATAATATTTGCAGGAAGATCTGCCAGAGTTGAGTATAGCTCATAAGGTATAAAGAATAAGCCGTGATGCTGCAGTTGGAGCTAGTAAGCTTTCCTGTGAATAGACAATTTCTTCGTGTATTACATTGAGCATAATTCGTATTATGACAAGCATAACACAAAAACTGAAACTGATAGTCCAAAGAAGAATATGAAAGCCATACATACTGGACCATCATGCCACAGAGTCATGCAAATGAGTGGCTGTCCATGAGTGTATGTCTGATCTGATAAGAAATGGCAGTTTAACAGTGAATAATAATCATCATTACTCTTGTCTGTGTGCCCCTCTGCCACTAAACTCTTCTTTACAACAAGCATTTGTCTTTTCTCATATTAATGGTATATTACAGCCAAGATTCTCGACTATTATACTCAGTACGATTTCTTATTAATAAATACTACATAACTGAATTCATACAGTATAACACAGGTATTTCCATCAGGTGTAGAAGCTTTTAAAATACAAAACTGAATGAAAAGTCTAATGATCCGCAATAGCTGTACTTACTGAAATTTCTCAGAGAAATATTAATGACTCCCTAAGAAACAATGCAACTATTAGATATACCCAACTGAGTCACAAAATTATTTATCAACTTACCCAATTCTGTCACCTCGTGCCAAAGGTACAGCGTGACGCCCATGCCTGGAAATAATTAATGCATAATTTGTATATTCTCTCCCAACATTATGCACAGATAATGTTTTTAAAAATCTGAACATGAAGAATTGAGGCTGATGTTCGGAATTGTGGCCCACAAGTTATTCTTGAGTCCTTAGAAGAGGCAAACTAAGTGACTGATCGATGTGATATATTTTGTGATGACATGAAGAAGCAAGTAAGTTACAGGAAACAAATTCACAGAACTGGAACTTGAAGCCAGATTCTTACCTTTCAGAATCAATTCTCTTTGTTACTGAGGTTCAGACGCATGATCTACCTTTACAGTTTGTATTTTGCCTAAATCTCCCTCCTCCTTTTTAAACTTCACACAAGCTCTCATCTGTGGTATCAGTCACTATCCAGTCGGCCACACATTCAAATACATGCGCCACGAGTTATGCTGCTCCAAGTTCTACAGTCACCATTGCGGCACGAGAGCACTGCCGTAGCAGCAAGCACCCTTCTTTGGAGCTACAGTGGTGGGAGTACTTAAGTTGGAACATTCATACACTGACTCCATTTTTGTGTGTTGGCCAGTTGAATAACATTTATAGACTTTCATGGTGGTCAGGGATTGTGATCTTCTGAACAGACATTGTATTGAAGAGTGACAGGTTTATAAATCTTTTGTGTCTGTATATGTTATTCTATCAATCTCTATCCGAATCCCGCTCCAGCTACTGCCAGGTCTGGGTGCTGATGAGTCCTCTCCATTTGGCTCAGTCCTCCCACCACTTTTCTTTATATATCATATATTATTGCTACATTCAAATCTACTGCTAGTAGCTTACACTGCATCTACAGTAACAAAGTTGTGTATTATTTTTGCTATTTGATATTAGATGTAGAACAGACTGATACCTGAATTTTAAAGAACCACACAGCGTGCAAAGGAAGACATGACAGACTGGTGAGGAGCAAATGGAAAGTGGAACAAGGAGGTTTGGGCACCACAGCAGGACAATTTTTTCTCTCTATTGAATTCCTTTTTGTGTGTGTGCGTACGTTAATTTGAAATATATAAGCTGAATATTTACGTGGAGATATTTAAGGAATCATGGTAAACGAGGGAGAGCAACATGTAAGTGCTGAGCAGCATCTAACATCTATTATTCAGTTCCAGAGTCAACAAATAACAGAACTGCTGTCAGCAGTTCCTTGCTTCATACAACTGCAAGCAGCCCAGCAGCACAAGGTGTCAGAAGCTAAAGAAGGAATTCAGCTGCTGCCTCTTCCCTTCTGACAGTTTGATGAGATGAAGGAAACATTGAAACAAAATGTACCACAGCTGCATCAATATTCTGATGACTACAAAATTTTCTTTTCATCTGTGTGAGTGTCCATCTACCACTTCCTAGTGAAATTGTTTCCACTCAGTGAGACACAAACCCAGCCCTGTGAGGTCATAACTGCAAGATTAGATGAAATGTTTGGGAGTCAAATACATGTTGCTGCTGCACAATATAAATATTTATGCACCCAACATCACAGTGATCAATCCTATAAAGAATGGATTGCAGAATTGCAGGGCATGACTGAAGACTGTAAATTCATTTGTAACTGTGGCACAACTTATCAGAATGAAATGCTTCACAATATTAATATTCAGAATCTGTCAGATCAGAGATTTACAGGCAAAATTCTAAATCATTGCAACCCTAGCCTCAGTGTAGTGCTTGAAGTTATCGATGCACATGAAGTTCAAGATACAGCCAAGCAAGATTTCTGTCTATCAGTCATCACTTCACTTGATACAAACAACCCAATGCCCCAGCCACAGCCCCGGCCCCAGCACTCGCAAGTCAGCACCGCTTAAAGAAGGCCAGACACACCTACACACAGCATTTGGCACACCAGTGCAATGCTAATTACAATGCCCCATCTCCACATAAAGCCAAGTCATGTGTGAAATGCTATGTCACCCATGATCAGAAGAATTGCTTCTTCAGACAAGCTGAATGCTAATTTTGTTATCGCACAGGACATAAAAGACTGGTCTGCCTGCAAGAGACTAGATATATTTTCTGTTTCATGAAGGAATAATGCAAAGCTGGAATGGATGGAAATCAATATTATTTCATGTTCAGATTCTATGCCTCCTCCTGCTCAAAAACCAGACAAGTGAAAGCACAGAAAATGTACACACACACATTTAATGTGAATAACTCACAGGCACACGCTTCAAAAAGGCTCTCCCAATCTAGAACTTCATGAAGCTGCTTTAGTGTGCTTGTGGAAACAGAACAGTTTTTCACAACATGGAATGGAAATTGTATTCAGAGAACAGACTGCAAACTGTCAATTACATTGCAAATTTGTAAACAGTCAGTGCGTTTTCAACTAGGTACCAGAGCTTCTGTAACATTGCTTGACATAGATACATATGAAAAAACTAGCCAACCGTATTTGCATGCATCAAGTCTGCAACTCATTGCCTATAAAAGCGACAGCATTTCAATGTTTGGAGTGTGCCGCTTACCTGCTTATATAAAAAAAACACGACTATGGAAGTCTCTTTCACTGTAGTTAGCTCTTGCATGAGCCCAAATATTTTAGGCATGGATGCATTTGATTCCTTCGGTTCAGACATACAGGACAATGTGCATGCCATTGACACAAACGTTTCCCAAGCCACAATTCAAACAAGTCTGCAACAAGTAGCAACATTTGTTCGACGGTACTCTAGGATGAGCAAAAAATTTTCACATTCATATTAATTGAAAGCTAATGCACAACCCAAATTTTGCTGTGCATGCCCTGTACCTCATGCATTACATGACAGCATGGCTACAGAAATTCAGAGTATCTTAAAACCTATTTCAGCAAGTCAGTGAGCATCACCCCTAGTCATCATTCATGAGTCACGTGGGACAATTTCAGATGCACAGTAAATTCACAGACAGTCACTGACTCCTACTTGCTCCCACATACACAGGAAATTTTGGATCACCTATCGGGAGGACAGTTCTTCTCAAAAATTGATCTTGCAAAAGCATAGCTTCGATTACCACTGGACATGGACAAAGAAATTTTTTGCTGCCAATATTCATGCTATCTTGTTTGAATAGCAATGCCTACCTTTTAGATGTGCTTCCATGCCTGCGTTGTTTCAAAAATTTCTCGAACAAGTAACATCTATGGTGTCTTCCTATCTTGAAGACATAAAGGTCTCTTGGCAAACGCCATAACACCACCTTTAAAAATTTGACAATCTTTTTCAAATTTTAACTGAGGCAGGCCTCAAATGTAATTTGCAGAAATGTTCTTTTTTCAACACAATGATTGAATACTTAGGACACATCATCAACACCAATGGCGCTCATCCTTCAATGAAACATTTTCAACCAATTCAGCAATTGCCATCTCCTAAGAATTTAAGTGAACTGCAAACTGTTCTCGGAAAATTGACATACTACATAAAGTTCATTCCTAATGCAATGTAAATTGCCACTGCTTTTCAAAGTTTGAAAAATGCATTGCTTCATCAACCTTGCCTTAGGCACTACGATCCACTCAAATCATTTTTGCTTGCAGTCAATGCCTCATTCCATGGCATTGGGGTGGTTTTATCCCACAAAATTGGCAAAACAGAATGCCCCAACACATTTGCTTCCAAAATGTTGAACAGTGCTCAGATTAAGTATAGTCACCTGGAGAAGGAAGCCCTGGCTCTAATATATTGTGTCACCAAGTTTCATCATTACCTATATGGCAGACAACTTTTCCTTCTAACAGCATAAGCCTTTGACTGCGCTGTTTCATCCATCAAACCAAATTCCTGACCACAGGGCGCAAAAGCTTCAATGATTGTCACTATTATTGTCAAATTACCAGTGCAACATTCTGTATTGCTTGATAGTGCAACACAGTCAACTTTATAACAGGCTGCAATTCCATAACATCAGAGAGAATTTTTACATCTTCTTGCACTGAAAAATATTACTGGGCTGACTTCAGAAGGATTCCATAGAAATACTGGAACACGTGAGGCAATACTGACCTTACGACTTATCTTAGAAGAAAGATTAAGGAAAGGCAAACCTACGTTTCTAGCATTTGTAGACTTAGAGAAAGCTTTTGACAATGTTGACTGGAATACTCTCTTTAAATTCTAAAGGTGGCAGGGGTAAAACACAGGGAGCGAAAGGCTATTTACAATATCTACAGAAACCAGATGGCAGTTATAAGAGTCGAGGGACATGAAAGGGAGGCAGTTGTTGAGAAGGGAGTAAGACAGGGTTGTAGCCTCTCCCCGATGTTATTCAATCTGTATATTGAGCAAGCAGTAAAGGAAACAAAAGAAAAATTCAGAGTAGGTATTAAAATCCATGGAGAAGAAATAAAAACTTTGAGGTTCGCCGATGACATTGTAAGTCTCTCAGAGACAGCAAAGGACTTGGAAGAGCAGTTGAATGGAATGGATAGCATCTTGAAAGGAGGATATAAGATGAACGTCAACAAAAGCAAAACGAGGATAATGGAATGTAGTCGAATTAAGTCGGGTGATGCTGAGGGAATTAGATTAGTCAATGAGACACTTAAAGTAGTAAAGGAGTTTTGCTATTTGGGGAGCAAAATAACCGATGATGGTCGAAGTAGAGAGGATATAAAATGTAGACTGGCAATGGCAAGGAAAGCGTTTCTGAAGAAGAGAAATTTGTTAACATCGAGTATAGATTTAAGTGTCAGGAAGTCATTTCTGAAAGTATTTGTATGGAGTGTAGCCATGTATGGAAGTGAAACATGGATGATAAATAGTTTGGACAAGAAGAGAATAGAAGCTTTCAAAATGTGTGCTACAGAAGAATGCTGAAGATTAGATGGGTATATCACATAACTAATGAGGAAGTATTGAATAGGATTGGGGAGAAGAGAAGTTTGTGGCACAACTTGACCAGAAGAAGGGATCGGTTGGTAGGACATGTTCTGAGGCATCAAGGGATGACCAATTTAGTATTGGAGGGCAGCATGGAGGGTAAAAATCGTAGAGGGAGACCAAGAGATGAGTACACTAAGCAGATTCAGAAGGTTGTAGGTTGCAGTAGGTACTGGGAGATGAAGAAGCTGGCACAGGATAGAGTAGCATGGAGAGCTGCATCAAACCAGACTCAGGACTGAAGACCACAACAACAACAACAACAACAACAACAATGACTTCAGAAGCATTAGGATTGTTTATTTTCAGACTTATCACAACCCCATATTACATAATGACAAACAATAACTAATGAATAACAAATAAAATTCCTGAATGACCCTTTCGCTCTCCAGCAGAGTGTGCACTGTTGAGGCTGATGACAGATTAAACTGTGTGTTGGACTGAGACTCAAAGCTAGAACCTCACCTTTCGTAATCAGTGATCTAGTAAGCTATTCAGATCTGATCCACTCTTTGCCTTCACAGCTTCAGTTTCATCAGTATGACTCTCCCTACTTTCCAAACTTTTATCAAGAAGTTTCAAAATGGTGCACACTCAGGTGAAGACTGAAGGATAATTTTGCACACAATGCCTACGTGGTGGCCAAGCTACACAATAGACCAGTTGAAGCTGCTGGGTACATAAAATGCAATATGTGTTGCTAACCAATCTTCATAACCAATCAAACTTCATCTCTGTTATACCTTATACCATATATGAAATCTGTCTTCTTATGACTGGGTGTTTCATTAAGCAGAAAAATATTCATCAAATGCCACTATTCATACTCGAGCATAAATGATGAAGCATCTTCAACAACCATTTCTTTATGTATGATAAGAAATTCTAATGACATAAGATGTGGTACCACAAATTTAATCACCATATCGCTTCTTTGGATGTATTTGCCAACACTATGCGAGACTTCATCACCTCTTCTTTTTCTGCAGTGCCCAAAGAAGAAGTCATTTACTCAGCATGATTGAAACCTGTCTTAATTTCTGCCAGATGTAGACCAGTTTTATCAGCTTTCAGAATATGGGCTCTGTGCATTCCATATACGTCTATTCCATATACATTCCCTTACACTGTAGGCAATTTTTAGTTTTTTCTGTGTAAAGTTGCAGATTATTTCTATTTGATAGTTAGAACAGTTTTAAGAATAAAATTATAGGAATGTATAAAAAAACCAAAAACTTACTTTTGAGTTTATTTTAATTGACATTTAACATAAACAATGAGGGAAACCTGAAAATCAAGTTCAACATTATAGAAACAAAATAAACTTACTGGTAAATTTTCTGAGTGTTGAATATCTTACAGCAAAGTTCCATACACAAGCTCTAGGAAAATAGCGAACCCGTGTATTCCAGAGCAAAAAAAAAATTGGAGAATAGCAGCCTAAAACATTCCAAACCAACAGAAAAGTATTTGACAGTAAAATTGTCACTTCTGATATGCAAACAGAGAAGAAATTGCATTCGAAGTGATAATTGTGGATCCCATAAAATTGTATGGAAATTGCTGACTGCACATCTGCTTCGCCCGCAGCTGGAGGGTCAATAGTCTCTAGTTCCAACAGGAACTCAGATGAATGAATAAGAGGCCCATGTACTGATACTGATAACTAGAGTTCCATTAAAGTAATTAAATTGTCACTTGGACAGTACTTACCAAACAACAAAACTCTTGTTCAACCAAACACTTGGTCCATAAGTCAGCTGCTCCCAGCGGTGGCATACCTCTTGAGCTATCAGCAGCTCCTCCACTGACAGGAACTTCATAACATTGAGAAGCAGCTCATCTGGTAAGTCATTAATTGTCACATTGTGCACATCATCTTTGTTCACAGGAGGCTCAACTTTTCTCTTTTCGACACATGTTACTTTACTTTCCAATGATCTGATTGCCAGTAACTTCGCTCTTCGTCCTCTAACCAGACGCGATGATGTCACTTTCACCTGCAATGGGCATTATTTTTCACTTAACCAGATATTACCAGTAATTTTAAAACATTCATGCTGCTATTAAAGTTGAAAATTTCTTACAGGTTAAAAGCAAGTACCAGACAGGACCCAAACCTAGATAACTACCTTTGGTGAGTAGGGCTCACTTAACTCTGTTGTCTGGGTTAGTAACAAAGGTCACTTATAAGTTTTAACCTGTTACGAGTTCAACATCTACAGGAAGTTAATAAATCAGTCAAGAAAGCTGGAAATAGCAGATAAGCAATTTTTACCCTCTCACTTAGACTGTGAATTGACATCACTTAGTGCCAGTAAGACGTAGAATTATGGGCAAAGTTTAAGCAGATTGTAAATTGTGGTCTGGAGAGTTATAACCCTAGTAAGTGGATTAAGGATGGGAAAGACCCAATATAGTTTAATAATGAAATTCATAAAATGCTGTTGCACTCTTGGTTCCAAAGAGAACACACATACAATGACAAGCGAAGGTTAATAGAGTTTCATGTGTCTGTGAAAAGGTCCATGTGCAAAGCATACATCAACCACCACCATCATACTTTAGTAAAAGATCCGGTAGAGCACCTGAGAAAACTCTGTTCCCATGTAAAATCGCTAAGTGGACCTAAGGCTTCCTATCCAGCCCTTGTTGTAAGTATGATGTGGCAGTTCAAGATAGCAAAACGAAAGCCAAAGTTTTAAATTTCACATTGAAGAAATCATTAATGCATGAGAATCATACACACATACCATCATTTGACCACTGGATAGACTCCTGTATTCACGACATAGTAATAAGCATCCCTAGTGTAGAGAAACAACTGAAATGTTTGAAAGCAAATAAGTCACTAGGTCAGAATGGAATCCCAATTTGATTTTACAAAGAGTACTCTATGGCTTTGGCCCCTTATCTACCCTGCATTTATTGCAAGTCTTTCACCTAGCACAAAGTTGCAAGTGACAGTGAAAAAGCAAAAGTGACTCCTGTATATACAAAGGCAAAAGAAAGGAACCATAAAATTGCAGATCAGTATCCCTAACTTCGGATTGCTGCAGAATCCGTGAACATATTCTCAGTTCAAATGTGATAAATCTTCTTGAAACCAAGAAGCTTATGTTGACAAATCAGCATTGTTTTAGAAAGCATTGCTCATGCAAAACTCAGCTTGCCCTTTTCAAGCATACTGAGGAAGCAGAGGCTGTTGCACTCTTGATTCTAAAGAAAACACACAAATGACGACACGCAAAGATTAGTAGAGATTTGTCCATCTGTGAAAAGATCTATGCACAAAGCATACAACAACTACCACTGTCACAACTTAGCAAAAGATCTGGCAGAGAACTTGTTGTCAGGTACGATGTGGCAGCTGAAGATAGCAAAACAAAAGCTGAAATTTAAATTTCATGTTCAATAAATCATACAAATGTACTGTCATTTGACCATCGGACAGATTCCTGTATGGATGACATAGTAATAAGCATCCCTAGTGTAGAGAAACAACTGAAAGATTTGAAAGCAAATAAGTTACTAAGTCCAATTTGGAAAGAATATTCTTCGGCTTTGGCCCCTTACCTAGCTTGCATTTATTGCGAATCTTTCACCCAGGGCAAACTCCCAAGTGACTGGAAAAAGGCACAGTTGACTCCTGTATATAAAAAGGTAAAAGAATGAACCATAAAATTACAGACCAATATCCCTAACTTCAATTTGCTGCAGAATCTGTGAACATATTCTCAGTTCAGATTTAATAAATCTTCTTGAGACTGAGAAACTTATGTCCACTGATCAGCATGGTTTTAGAAAGCATTATTCGTGCAAAACTCAGCTTGCCCTTTTCTCACATGATATACTGCAAACTATGGACAGAGGGCCACAGGCAGAGTGCATATTTCTAGATTTCTGGAAAGCGTTTCACATGGTGACCCATCACAAGCTGTTAATGAAGGTACAAGCATATGGAATAGGTTCACAGATATGTGAGTGGCTCGAAGACTTTTTAAGTTATACAACCCAGTATGTGGTCCTCAATGGCGAGTATTCATCAGAGACAAGGGTACCGTCAACAGCACCCCAGGGAAATGTGATAGGACCGCTATTTTTCTCTACATACAAAAACCATTTATGGGGAAATGGGATGAGAAATTCTGCCTTATGCAAGACACCTTTTTTCTGTTTTGTTTCACCCATACATCTTTCAGCACTTTTGTGCTCTCTTCTGTGGGTTTAATTTTTATTTTTAACTGTAAAATTGTTGTCACATGTTAACATTTGTGTTGAAACTTCCCGGCAGATTAAAACTGTATACCAGACCGAGACTCGAACTCGGTACCTTTGCCTTTCACGGGCAAGTGCTCTACCAGCTGAGCCACCCAAGCATGACTCACAACCCGTCCTCACAATTTTACTTCCACCAGTACCTCGTCTCCTGTCTTCCAAACTTCACAGAAGTTCTCCTGTGGTATACAGTTTTAATCTGCCGGGAAGTTTCAACACAAATGTTAACATGTGACAACAATTTTACAGTTAAAAATAAAAATTAAACCCACTGAAGATAGTACGAAAGTGCTGAAACATGTATGGGTGAAACAAAACAGAAAAAAAGGAGTCTTGCATAAGGCAGAATTTCTCATCCCATTTTTGTAGCAAGCACGGACTTAACAAGAAGAACTGCACCACAAGATGATTACAGAAAGCATTTAAACAATGGAAATTCCAGGATGGAATGTAACAAAATTGTGAAAATGAAAATTGCTACTCACCATATGGCGAAGATGCTAAGTCGCAGATAGACACAACAAAAAGACTGTCACAATATAAGCTTTTGGCCAACAAAGCCTTTGTCAAAAACAGACAGACAGACAGACAGACAGACAGACACACACACACACACACACACACAAATGCAACTCACACCTTTTAAGTTTGTGTGTGTGTGTGTGTGTGTGTGTGTGTGTGTGTGTGTGTGTGTGTGTGTGTCTGTTTTCAACAAAGGCCTTGTTGGCCAAAAGCTTACACTGTGACAGTCTTTTTGTTGTGCCTATCTGTGACTCAGCATCATCGCTATATGGGAGTAGCAACTTTCCTTTTAATAATGCTGTTACATAAACGATTTGGCGGACAGAACGGGCAGAGATCTGTAGTTGTTTGCTGACAATGCCGTGGTGTACGGTAAGGTGTCAAAGTTCAGTGATTGTAGAAGGATACAAGATGACTTAGACAAAATTTCTAGTTGGTGTGATGAATGGCAGCTAGCTCTAAATGTAGAAAAACGCAAGTTATTGTGAAAGAGTAGGAAAAACAAACATGTACTTATTGGATATAGTATTCGTAGTGTTCTGCTTGACACTGTCACAATGTTTAAACATCTGGGCACAACATTGCAAAGGGATATGAAATGGCATGAGCATGTGAGGACAGTGGCACGGAAGGCGAATGGTTGACTTCCATTTATTGGAAGAATTTTAGGAAAAGTGTGGTTCATCTGTAAAAGACACTGCATGTAGGATGCTCTTGTGACATATTCTTGAGCACTGATCAAGTGTTTGAGATCCGTACCAGGTCAGATTAAAGAGACAACGAAGCAACTGAGAGGTGGGCTGCTAGATTTGTTACCGATAGGTTCAAACAACATGTAAATGTTACAGAGATGTTTTGGGAACTCACAGGGGAACCCTGTAGGAAAGGTGATGTTCTATTCAAGGAACACAACTGAGAAAATTTAGAGGACCAGCATTTGAAGCTAACTGCTGAGCGATTCTACTGATGTCAACATACATTGTGTGTAAGGACCACAAAGATAAGATACAAGAAATTATAGCACATAAGGAGGCACATAGGCAGTTGCTTTTCCCTCACTCTATTTGCAAGTGGAACAGGAAAGCAAATTACTAGTTGTGGTACAGCGTACTCTCTGCCACATGCCATGCAGTGGCTTGTGGAGTATCTATATAGATGTAGATGTAGATGAAATAATGCAGAAGCCACACTGTACACTACATCTACATACATACTCTGTATGCCACTGTGCGGTGTGTGGCGGAGAGTCCACACGCTTTTAATAGTCATTTCCTTGCCTGTTTCACTTGCAAACAGAGTGAGGGGAAAAAGGACTGTCCACAAGCCTCCGTAAGAGCCCTAATTTCTCGTATCTTATCTTCGTGGTCCTTATACAAAATGTATGTTGACAACAGTAGAATGATTCTGCAGTCAGTATCAAATGCCAGTTCTCTAAATTTCCAAAGTAATACCTTGCCAAAAGAGTAAATTTCCACAGTAATGCCTTTCAAAAAGAGAATTGTCTTCCCTTTAAGGATTCCCACTTGACTTCACAAAGCATATCTATAAAACATGCACGCTGATCAAACCAACTGGTAACAAATCTAGCAGTATGCTTCTGAATTGCTTCTTCAGTGTCTTTCTTAAATCCAACCTGTTGGGGATAAACACTTGAAAAGTACTGAAGAAAGTTTCACACTAGCTAGCATTCTATATACTGTCTCCTTTATGGATGAGCTATGCCTTCCCAAAACTTTCCAAATAAAATGAAGTTGAGCATTCACCTTCCTTACTTCCAACCTGATGTGCTCATTCCATTTCACATTGCTTTGCAACATTATGCCTACATATTTAATCAGTGTGACTGTGTCGAGCAGTATCCTGCTAATGTTGTATTCAAACATTACAGGATTATTTTTCCTAGTCATCTGTATTAACTCACACTCTTCTACGTTTAGAGCAAGTTATTCATTGCACCAGCTTGAAATTCTGTCTAAGACATCTTGTGTTGGAAGAATGACTACCTTTAAGCCTCTGAATAAAACCTGATCTTTCTTACCTTGTTCTTATCATCCTTCCACAACATATACAAAGACATGCATTCTTTCTTGTATATGTCAAACAGTTGTGCTCCACGGAACTTAATAATTGGTTTGTCAAGAGCCACCCCAAGGTGGGTACACCAGTTCCCATCTGATCACTGAAGTTAAGCACCACCGGGAGTGGCCAGTATTTGGATGGGAGACCATCCAGTTATCCTGCATGCTGTTGACAATTTTTCATTTGCCTTTACAGTATGGCGGTGTAAAGTCCCTGATCACTAGTCTTTGCGCCAATGTACTGCAAACCTCTCCACAGTGTTTCATCAAGTGAGGGCATGCGACACTGTTGATTGTCATCCATCTGTCAGATGCAGACATTAAGATGGGCAGCCCCTGGGTGCTCTTCGAGAGAAGCAGGCTATTGCCAGCACTGGGTTTCCCTTCTCTCATCATCTCCAACATAAACATGATGCTACATTCTAGACACATGCATTACAGTCACCTACACTTACCCACATAGTTCTCATACTTCATGAAGGAAAGGTGCCTGGAGATGCAAAGGATAGGAAAATCCTTTCCAGTTAGGTGGCTGAATCTGCCCTTCAGTGCCTCCCAGCCATTTATGCAATAAGATTTTACTTATTAATTGGTTAAATCCAAGTTCTATAGATCATCTGAACAAATTCTACTGAAATAACGTAGAACAAGAGAGCTTATAGGCTATGCAAAAACAAATTGTTTGTGTCTCTGGCTCCATGCCGGGGATTCACAAATTTCTAAATCACATGCTATCTTTAACTAAATAAAAATGGGTATATTAGTCTTTATAAATAATGGAAGGAGTTATGGCAGCAACTCACCACATAGTTGAGGTGTTGAGCTGTCAACAGACACATGAACAAGACCGAATGCTGCTGAGCTTTTGGAGAATTTTCTACATAGCTATCAGAAAACACACACACACATCACAGGAACCACAATTTGATTCGAGAGATGGACTGAGTTGGTGAAGCTGATAAGTGGAAAAAGAAGTAGGGAGCAGGAAGGGAGTATTGGAGGGAAGCGTAGCTGACAGCTGGGAGGGAGAGGCAGCATGAGTATAAGATAGAAATATGGTATCAGCAAGCAGACTGTGGTGTAGCCAGGGGGAGTTAATGAAGCACACAATGACATGGACTGAGCAGGGAAGACAGAACAGAGACAGAGGAAGATTGTGGAAAGGAGGTTGTGGTATCACATATTGATACCACCCCAAGGGTGTCACAACAACAGAATTGCAAGTTTCCATCTGACACTGATAGGGGTCGCGTGGGATCTGGCAGACAGTGATGGATGCCTGCAGAGCCATGCCTTCAACCACTCTGGAGTACGAGTGTCCTTCATCGCATGTCCGGCGGCAGCCACTCACCTCACCAGCACTTGGAACCTCATTGTTATGAGATCACCATTTGGGCTCAGTACAGCGAGCCACATCCAGATGTTATTTTATGAACTGGACCCAAACTCTTGCAGCATTATTTGTAATGAGTCTTTGTACATTTGGAGAAATACAAGTTAAGTAAACCTTCTGTTCACTGTGACAACTTGTTCACTAATTATTTCTGCTCCTGTCCAGCTTTCCTACGATGACAGACACCTCACCACTCTGTAGCCCACCTCTTCTGACCATTGCATATGGAGTCGTACACAAAAATTCTAGCGATGAGTCACCGAGGCTGCGTGTGGCACTCTTCGAGTTTCTTTCTTCCTGTTCTCTCATCTTTTTGTTTAGTTTCTGCTGTTAGTGGCTTTCTCTATTTCTTGTCTTTAGGATACCCTGTGTTTGCCTTGCCCCCTTTTGTTTTCTCTGTACAATTTTTGCTTTTCGCTGTTTGTATTTGTGCATTGCTTAATTGTTTTGTTATTTTCTGCATTGCTTAGTTACAATGCTGCCAAGCCACAATCACCTGCTATGCCACTTGCACTTGATCTAACTCAATTTACTCAGTTTCAGAGTAAACAAATGGCACAAGTGCTTGATCCAGTGGCAACAACACCACCTGCATATCTGCTGCTGTTTTATGAGTAGATAAATGTAATATAATGCGCATACATAGGGGCAGAAATCCATTCCAGTACGATTATGCCATAGGTGGTAAATCATTGGAAGCGGTAACGACTGTAAAATACTTAGGAGTTACTATCCGGAGCGATCTGAAGTGGAATGATCACATAAAACAAATAGTGGGAAAAGCAGGCGCCAGGTTGAGATTCATAGGAAGAATTCTAAGAAAATGTGACTCATCGACGAAAGAAGTAGCTTACAAAATGCTTGTTTGTCCGATTCTTGAGTATTGCTCATCAGTATGGGACCCTTACCAGGTTGGATTAATAGAAGAGATAGACATGATCCAGCGAAAAGCAGCGCGATTCGTCATGGGGACATTTAGGCAGCGCGAGAGCGTTACGGAGATGCTGAACAAGCTCCAGTGGCGGACACTTCAAGAAAGGCGTTACGCAATACGGAGAGGTTTATTATCGAAATTACGAGAGAGCACATTCCGGGAAGAGATGGGCAACATATTACTACCGCCCACATATATCTCGCGTAATGATCACAACGAAAAGATCCGAGAAATTAGAGCAAATACGGAGACTTACAAGCAGTCGTTCTTCCCACGCACAATTCGTGAATGGAACAGGGAAGGGGGGATCAGATAGTGGTACAATAAGTACCCTCCGCCACACACCGTAAGGTGGCTCGCGGAGTATAGATGTAGATGTAGATGTAGACAAGATGAAGGAATACTGGACAGAGTACCTTGCACAGTTCAACGTGCACATTGCAACACATCACATACAGTGTACTGTCAAACATGCTTATTTCTTACTCACAGTGGGAGTGACGGTTTATCAGCTATGCAACAAACTTTTTCCTAGATTCCACCCTGAACTAGTTCCATACAATTACCTGTTGCAGATGCTTACACAGTGTTATGAGAACGTGGTTCAAGTGGCAGCTGCCTGTTACAGATTTTTTAGGTAGCATAAGCAATAAGGACAGACATACCATCAGTGGGTGACTGAACTACAAGGCCTTACTAGACAGTGTAGATTCAAATGTGACTGTGGCAATTACTACAAAGAAGCAATGATTTGTGATGCCATTATGCACAATGTAGTTGACTCTTGAATTCAGGAATAGATTCTTAAACATCCAAACCCTTCCTTGCAACAGGTTTTGCAGATTTGAGACTATCAGGATTCCTGTGAAAGTGCAGCAGAGAGTTTTGAGGTAGAACCTGTTTGTTCTGTAGATAGACACAGGAAGCAGGCATCGCAGCTCGCCCACAAACAGCAGCCCAGCCGGCAACAGCCACAGTGCTCGTATAAACCCGGTCCTCCATGCAAATCAAAGTCACAAGCAGCGTGTAGTGTGTTTTCAAAGCCCCACAGTGTCGTTAGTGCAAAACAGCAGTGCAACAGCCATTTAAGAAAGGCACGCAACTCATCTGTATTGGTATGTGAGGGCAACAAAGTTTTTTTTTTTATCTCTTACAACTGCTGGACAAGCAGTCCATTTGCAACTTGGCATTGGGGCTTCAGTGAGTTTACTAAACTATAGCACTTACAAATTGCTTGCCAGAACTAAGCTGTGTACATCGCATCATACACTAACACCATATAACAGCCAAAACATTTCTGCCTTAGGCACTTGTTGCCTTCCCACAACTTTCCGAAATTTGACAAAGACAATGGCATTTGCAATGCTTTCCTCCTGAGACATTGCTAATACTTATGGTTCAAATGGCTCTGAGCACCATGGGACTCAACTTCTGAGGTCATTAGTCCCCTAGAACTTAGAACTAGTTAAATCTAACTAACCTAAGGACATCACACACATCCATGCCCGAGGCAGGATTCGAACCTGCGACCGTAGCGATCTCACGGTTCCAGAGCTAATACTTATGGTCTAGACTCTTTTGATTTGTTAGAGTTAAGCATTCATAACAATGTACTTTCAGTTTCTTCCTTTGATCCTGAGGAGAGTATTGCACAGTTATGCTTAGAATTTCAGAATTTGTTTTCTGAGGGTTTAAACAAAGCCAATAATTTTGTTGTCCATATCACAATAAGGGACAATGTACAGCCTCATTTTGTTAGAGCTCGCCCTGTCCTTCAGGCTCTTCAAGAACAGATGGTCATAGCATCCATCACTGCCAGTCAGTGGGCATCCCCTCTTGTTATTCCACAGAAGCTGCCCAACAGACACCTTTTGTGCAATGATTTTAAGAAAACTGTGAATCTTCAAACAGTCATTGACAGTCATCCCTTGCTGCATCCACAAGAGCTGATGGATAATGTGAGTGCCAATCATTACCTTTCTAAAATTGGTTTGTGTGGTTCTTGCTTACAAATTCCTGTGAATGAGCAGTCATAACAAGTCTTTGTGATTAATACTCACGTGGATCTCTTCAAATGTTTGGTACTGCCATTTGCCAGTGCTTCTGCACCCGCCATATTCCAACGCATTCTGGAGAAGTTGACTGTAAAAGTTACTTTTTGCTCAAATCCTCACACTCCTGATGAACTCATTAGCGATCTTTGCATTCTTTTAAAAGTGTTGTCTGCATCTGGTCTCAAATATAGCAGAGACAAATGTATGTTTTCTCTGACTGAATTAAGTACTTAGGACGTGTCATTAATAGCCAGGGTACTCACCCGTTTCAATCATATTTTCTTGCTATCCATGACCTTCCACCCACCATGCAGTGTGCGAGATTGCAGTCTGTATCTGTGACACTCACATATTACATCCAAATTTATTCCTAACACTGTTCAAATTGTGGCTCCCTTGCATTTCTTGCACAGGAAAAATGTTTCTTTTGTTTGGTCACAAGAGTGTCAGTCTGCTTTCTAGAAGCTGAAAGACTCTTTACTTAGTGATTGATGCCTTGTTCAATTTGATCCAAAAAAACCTGTGGTCTTGGCTGTGGATGCTTCCTTTAACAGCATCGGTGCAGTTTTGTCCATAAATTTGGTTCTGTTGACAGGCCAACTGCCTTTGCTTTGAAGTTATTGAACAAAGCTCAATGTAATTATTCACAGATTGAAAAGGAGGCTCTCACCATTGTCTGTGGTGTCACTAAGTTTTACCATAATCTTTTTGGTGGAAAATTTTACTTGTTGACTGACCATAAATCTCCACAATCTTTGTTTAGCCATTCTCAGTTAGTCCCAGCCCACACTGTGCAGAAGCTGCAACGATGGACTCTTCTTTTGTCAAATTACCACTAGCAAATTGTGTATCAGCCCACCTTTAAGCATGCCAACACAGATGCTCTTTCTCCTCTCCCTGTTGGCCCAAATTCAACATTTTATGAGTCCTCTACTTCTTGTTGTTATATTGATGCACAAGACACAGATGTTTTGCATAGTTTTCACTTAATCACCGGCAAATTGCCAAAGACTGACCTGCAGATTCTGTTGCACTACATCCGCAATGGTTGGCCACATTCAGCACACAGATTCACAGCTCTGTGGTTCACCAATATTTTGTCTGCAGGTATCCCCTTGCAGTTGACAAGGTGTAATTTTGCTTCATGCTGATAATGACCAATCATGTGTTGTGGTTCTCCAGATTGATGTCCTTCATTTGATAAATCAAGGGCACTGGGATGTCATTCGCACCTAGCAAGTAGTGTGACATCATTGCACTGCACACAGTCTGGATTCACAAATTGAACAGCTGACTTCCCAGTGCCAAGCCTGTGCTGAGCATCAGTCAGCTCCACCTCAACAGTTCTTTGAATGGCCCATACCTCAAGCACCTAAGTAATGCTTGCACTCGGATTTTGAGTCCTTACTGGAATAGATGTTGGCTCATCATTGCTGGCACTTTCAGCAAATTTCCCATCATGGTTCCTATAACTCTATTATGGCTTGTTCCACAAGCCACAGACTGTAACTGATTTTTTGCTTTGAGGGATTGTCTGAAAGACTGTCTGAAATGCTTGTGACTGGCAGTGGACCTCAATTTGTTGTGGCCAAGTTTGAACAGTTTTGCACCCCTCTGGCATTAACCACATCATGTGTGCACCATTTTGCACGTAATCCAAAGGCAAAGCTGAATGCTTTGTATGAACATTTAGGCAACAGATGTGCAAACTTCATGTCTCCCACACATGTGATCAAGCTCTGTTGTAATTCTTGTCTTCCTACCACTCCAAGCTACACAATGGACCATCGCCAGCAGAGTTGTTGCATGGACAGAGGGTGGTGCGCATTCTGCCTAGGCCAGCAAAGTATCAAACAAATGATTCAGTCTTTTTCAGGCTGCATGGTGAATGGAGGCACTGGGAGCAAGATACCACTGTATGACTTCTTTGTTGTTCTCTCTTTTTACTGCAGGGACTGATAGGATTGCTGAGACGCCACCAGAATCTCGGCACTGGCCTCAGCTGAGGCTAGTGTCTCCATATTGCCACCTGCTTCCAGGGCTGCCTCCCCCGGCATCGTTCACACTACACTACACGACGATGGTGAGAAGGTTGGGGGGCACGGATGTGGTACCTCATAATGATACCATCCGGCACCTGTCATAGCAATGGAATTGCAAGTTTCCGTCTGATGCCAACAGCGGTTGTGCGGGATCCACCGGACCGAATGGTGTGTGCCTACTGAGTTACGCCTCCGGCAGCTGTGGACTATGAGAGCCTTATGCCGCCTTGGTATAGGATTGCCGGCGACAGCAGCCACACACCCCACTTGCACTTGGAGCCTCAACGCTACAACAACATTGCTCGTGCTTAGTTCAGCGAGCCTCATCCTAGCTGCTCTTGTATGAGCTGGACTCTAATTGTTGCTGCATTATTTGTAATGAGTATTCGTATGCTTGGAGAAATACAAGTTAAGTAAACCTTCTATTCATTGTGTTAACTTGTTTGTTAATCATTTCCACTCCTGTTCAGCTTTTCTACGATGACAGTTGGCGCACCATTATGAAGCCCACCTGTCCTTAGCATTGCGTATGAAGTCATACACAACAGAGGATGTGTGTGCATAAAGAGTGATGTGGGAGTCAAGGGGACAGGGGGTGGGGGTGGGTATGGGACAGGGGCTTGTGAAGATCTAGACCAGGAAGATTACGAGATCTAAGGGTTTGTTGGATGCTACCATATGGTGTGTAGTGGGGTTGGAAGGACCTTTTAGCACTGCTAGCCATTCCATTTTCTGATTTACTAGCAAAACTGGAGTGAAGAAACAAATGATTGTTTATATGCCTCTGTATATGAGTCCAAATTTTTCTCATCTTGTCTTTGCAGTTTTCATGCAAGACGTACATTGGTGGCAAATGTCGGTTCTTCAAACTTTCTCAGTAATGTTTCACATAAAGAATGTTGTTTTGTCTCTATGAATTCCCATTTCAGTTCACGGTGCATTTCTACAATACTGATGTATGGATCAAACCTACTGATAATGAATCTACCAGCACACAATTCTGAATTGCTTCAATGTCTTTCTTTAATTAGACCTGGTGGAGATTCCAAACACTTGAGCAGTACTCACAAAAGGGTGACAAGTGCTCTGTACAGTCTCCTTTATAGATGACCTGCATTTTCCTAGAATCCTCCCAATAAACTGAAGTCAACCATTCACTTTCACTACAACCAAACTTATGTGTTTGTTCCATCTCAAGTCACTGTGTAAATGTAAGCCTAGATGTTTAAATGGTGCAACTGTGTCAAGCAGCTCACTATTAATATGGTATCTGAACATTACAGGATTTTTTACCCTACTTGACTGATTTATAGAAGAAAGTACTGGCCCTTTAGTGGCACCAGTGATAACTGTAACCAAGAAAAGCATGGAAGGGAGTAAGGCATATTGATTTTATTGTCACTGTTGGCATTTAAATCAGTCCACGGTTATGAATGCAAACTTAATGCTGAATATCAAGAAACTTTAGACAGCCTGGAGCAGTCAATATTTTACAACTATGGATTTGTGAAGCAGGTACCATCACTCGGAAGTAGCAACAGAGGATTGACCTAAAACCTTGTTTACCATTCCATTGCATCATTACCATTACCACAGAGTACTATTTGGACTAAAGAATATGCCAACAGTGTTCCAGTACCCATAGATGGTGGAGCACTGCATCCACATGAGCATTTTCTGATGCTTCCCATCACTCACATCGCACGCATTGTGGAAGCACGTGGCCGGTAGTTTCTGCACTCAGTATCACACGGAGCACACCTACTAAGGGTGAGCACTCACTGAGTGGCCCAGCCATATGGCTAAGGAAACACAGACTCCATGTATACACTCATCACAATGTAGTAGCACTAATGGGCCTGGCAAGTGTTTTAACTGTAGATTTTCCATATTTTCTATGGGGAAAGCTTATGCTGTATACCCCGATTCATCAAGTATTACCACAGCGATTGAGTATGATCACATACAATGAAAACAGAGTGTTAACTGAAAACCGAATGTTACTGAGGGTAGGTTGGTTGGTTTGTTAATTTGGGGCGAGGAGAGGAAGGGTAAGGGACCAAACAGCAACGTCATCAGGCCCTCGATCCAAGAGTGGTGCATCCACCAAGAACATTTTCTGATCTAGTCAAGAGATTCATAACAGTAAAAGTGAGAAGCCTAAAAACATAATTGACATCTTTTGTACTAACAATAACAAAAGCAAGATTAAGGAAACAGGAAAGACAGCAAATGGGTACCTCCAGGGGCCTGCAGATGACAGGAACCATCCCACTCACAGCAGTCCCACCCCTGATACTTTATAGTCAAGAGTGCCCACTATTCAACAGAGTGCGACACCTATAACAGAAAAAAAGCAAATGCTAAAAGCAATTAAATCATAGTAAAAGAGGGATTGAAGGACAGCCTGGCCAAGGTAGAAGGGTTTGGGAACCTTTAGATCTAGCATACAGTGGGAGACGTACCATTCCCAACTGACCTGCCCTACTCTGGTGGTAGATTAAAATCTTATTACTGAAAATAAAAATTACTTTCACAGAGAAAGCTGTGAATCAGGTTAAGCATCCATGAATAGTCCACCAATATTAGAGGCACTGAATCTAGTAGTCCATACGTACCATGGAGGTCCACAAAGGGTGGCAGGGCATTCGACCAAGATATGAGCTACTTCCTGTGAGGCTCTACAATCACAATGTGGGGGGTAGCTCATTACACAAAATAAAACTATGGGTTAACCTGGTATGACAGATGTGGAGATGACAAAGGACTGTGTATTCCTTCTGGGAGAAGCAGAAGGAAGAGTACCACGCTGCAATACTCCCCTTGATTGTGCAGAGCTTATGAGATGTGACAGTAGCCCACCAGATGTCATTACCTTCTGAGCGAGCAGAGATCTCACATGCATTCACAAATGCGCATCCGGGATCAGAACAGCAAACAAGGAGCAAGTAAGTGCTCCTTCAGCCAAACGGTTGGCCAGTTCACTCCCCAGGATACCCATGACTTGGAACCCAAAGAAAGGCAACTGAGAAGGCAGCATAACGAAGATCATCTAGAGGGACCTGTATACCAGAGACCAAAGGGTGGCAAGAATAGCATTGGTCAGAAGCCTCGAGATTGCATACTGAATCAATACATATTAAAACATGGTCAAGGGACTGTTAAATAAAATGAAGGGCTCTGCTAACAGCTGTCAGCTCTGCTGTAAACATATTATGCGTTCCTGGCAGAAAATGTTGTTCCACACTTGTAGGAGATGTAAAACCATATTCTGTCTGACCCACAGTTTTGGAGCCATTGGTGTAAAAGATGATAGCACCTTGAAACTCTTGAAAGCCTGGACACAACAGACACCGTAAGCATATGGAGGCGGCTGAGATATCAGGGCTTTGTGAAGAGATTGGTCCTAATCTGTGGCCTGAGCACAATCTAAAGTGGAGTGCACAAGAAAACACAGGGAGTACAGTCCAGGGAGAGGAGATGGAAACCTTGGCAAAAGGAAATGACACACATTCCAACTGGGAATCCCACCTCAGAGTGAATATCAGGAGGATGACAGCCCTTGTATGCAAAGAGAATGGGATACATGAAATGATAAGGGAATTGTCATATGGCAATTGCATAGGAGACTAGAAGCTCGTACCATCAAATCTGATGAAGGAAGATCCCTGCTTCAGCACCCTAAAAGTCCCAAAGCTGATGGAGCTGCCAAGCCATAAACCTGGCAACTACAGCCAAGTGAGCTTTTCATCGAAATGGGAGCCTAAGAAATGGGAGTGTGCTACAATGTCCAGGGACTGGCTATCCAAGTAGAGTTCCAGGTTAGGATGGAGTGTGTTTTGACAGCAGAAATACATGACAAGCGTTTTTGTAGAAGAGAACTGGAAACCATGGGAAATAGCCATTTCAGAGGAAGACTGGACAGCACCTTTTATACGGCATTCAGTTGTGGCAACTGAGTGGGAGCTGTACCAAATGCAAAAATCAGCAACGTACAATGCAGGGATAACCAGCAGCCTAACACAGAGGTCACTATCCCATTGATCATGATGAGGAAGAGAGTGGCACTCTAAGACAGAGCTCTGTGTGGTGCCATTCTCCTAGGCCCATAGGGAGCTGAGTAAGGCACCAATTCTAATCTGGAACAATCAGTGGGATGCAATTTGATGAACAAAAATTGGTAGGGAGCCTCAAAATCACCAGTCACAGAGGGTAAGTAAAATGTGATGACACCAAGCAGTGTTGTACACCTTATGCAGATAGAAAAGATTCCAATAAGATGTTGGCGGTTAGAAAAATCCTGTCGGACTGCTGCTTCCAACTTAAGTAGGTGGTTGGTTGTGGACTGTCCCTGCTGGAAAAAAAGGACCAGAGTCTTGAGAACCCAGCGTAATCTCTGGGCAACCATCCTTTCAAGCAGCTTACAGAGTACGTTGTTCATGTTAATCAGTCAGAAACTGTCGAGAGATGTTGGGTTTTTTCCTGGCTTAAGGATTAAGACAACTATAGTCTTTCATCACTGTGAGGGAAATGCACTTTCGAGTGAGATACTGTTGAAGACTCTGAGGAGATGCTGTCTTTGGGGAACATTCAGGTGTTAGATCATCTGATTGTGAACTGAGTCAGGGCCTGGGGCTGTGTCGTAGCATGAGGAAAGAGTCCGAAATAGTTCCCAGTCAGTGAAGGGTTCATTACAAGATTCAGCTCGGTGGGGAATCAAACATAAGGGGATCTCTTCAACTCATCACTTCTGCAGTAGAAAGATAGCTGTATAGGAAGACGATGCTGATGCTGTCGCAAGGTGTTCTGCAAGAACCAATGAATCGGTACAAACATCACCCTGTAGGATAAGACCCAGACTAGCTGTTGATCTTTGGCAGTCCTTAAGAAACTGGAGCTTGGCCCGCACCTGAGAAGAAGTCATACATCCCCCATGAGCAGACATAGTGCTCCCAGCATTCCTTCTTACTGCAATTGATTAGATAACAAGCCAACCAGCTGCCGTGTCATCCTCAGGCCATAAGTGTCACTGGATGCAGATATGGACGGGCTTGCCACACAAGAGCTCAATGCACCCCACTTGCCAACAGCACTCAGCACGCAGGTTGGTCACCCATCCAAGTGCTAGCACAGCCTGACAGCAATTAATTTCAGTGATCGGATAGGAACTGGTGTTACCATTGCAGCAAGGGCAATGGCATAGGCCATTTATTACTGTCTCCACTGAGGTACAAAGGGGAATCCATACACAGACAACATCTTTACAAGCTAAAGTACAAACCCCTCCAGTTTCCTTCTTCTTCTTCTTTCTTCTTATTCTTTTACTTTGTAACTGCTGGTGGGCGAGGTTCATTCAAGGGGCTACCTACACTGAGTGCAGGGGCAGATGAAAAGTGAAAAGCCCTGGAACCCACAGACTGAGGCTCCTTCAGGTACTGTTTGGTATCGGGCTTCTGTCTGGTGGTTGCTGGGGAGAGAGAGATGCTGAAGAAGCAGCAAGTGGTTCCCGAAGAATGCACCATGGAAACCAAAGGAGAGGAGAGTGGTGACAGAACTGTTTTGGAGAATGTAGAGGTAGAAGGGTTTGATGGTCATGGTGTTGGCCTAACTGATCACCATTCCCACAGGATGTAGGTGTTTATATTTCTTCTGTCCCTCAGTATATGACAGACAATCAATAGATTTGTGGACCTGGGTCTTCTGTTCTTTCTTGAAAACTGGACAAACTCGTGAACAGGGAGGGTGATGCTCCACACAGTAGATGCACAAAATTGGATGTTCCCAAGGACTACCTTCATGGGGTGATCGTCCACAGTTGCTGCATTTTGGATCTGCCTTGCAGCAGGATGACATATGCCCACCGTGTAAACATCTGAAGCACCTCATAGGCGGTGGAGCATTTCATTTCACATTGGGAACATACTCCTTGGCTTGTGTAGTAAGGAGTTTCCAGCTTAGGTGACTCAGAGGGCTACCACCATGAAGGTACTTGGTGAACACTCCCCCTCCCTCCCTCCCACCCTCAATGTAATGGCTACTGTGCTGGGTTTTAGATGCAGTACTTTTGCAAAAAAGGAAGGGTGCAAAGGGAGAAAGGCACAAAAGGTAGAATACAGGCCCTCTGAGCGACCTTCCCTGCACGATCTGCACTCCTGTGAAATTCAGGAAAGGAGTAGCAAGTCAAATCCAACAAGGGTACAATACAGTTAAGAATGAAAAGTTGTAGTGCTGGAATGGAAGAAAACAAGTGTCCGAAATCACAAATCAGATCCAAGCACAATCGGCACCAAGAAGAAAATCCAATGGAAAGACAGAGAGGAAAAATGAAAAGTAGAAGGTTGGTAAATGAAATTGGACAGATAAAAAAATATACTCACCAAGTTACTGCAGGAGAATACCCATTTATATGGTGTTACAGTTTGCAACCTTCCGAAGCCACTGGCTCCTTCTACTAGCAGAAGATTTGAAGGGGAAAGAAGAAGGGTGAAGGAGAAGGGCTGGTGTGTTTTAGGAAAAAAGTAGAGTTCGTAAAAGTCACCCAGAACCCCAGGTCATGGGAGACTTACAGGACAGAATGAAAAGGGAAGACTGATCAGTCTCCCCTGACCTGGTGTTCTGGGTGACTTTTCCGAAATGCATCCCTTTCTTTAAACCTCACAAATCCTTTTCCTTCCCCTTCAACCTATTGCTTGGAAGAGGGAGCTACTGGCTTCAAAACCTTGCAAACTGTAAAACTTTTACTTGTGTGTTCTCAAATCGTTGCTTGTTGATTATATGTTTTATCTATCTGATTACATTATATTTTCAAAAACTGATTATTTTTGTTGATACAGTAGAAAGTTAGATTTGTAGCATAGAAAGGGAAGAAGCATTGCAAGGGTTGCGGCCTCATGGTGACCAAGCACGTACTCAGAAAATAGATGAAGCGCTCTGAGGGAGGGAATTATTGAAGGTCATTGATTTAGCTCTGGAACTGTAAATTTGTGTGAAAGAGTAGTTGATGAAATAATTGTCACCTCTCTGCTGGTAAAATCACACTGATATTGACACACATTTGGACAGAACATCCTTTGTTGTATACTATGTATTATTTAACTGCCTTTTTTAAAAATGTTAGTCTTAGTTATATTGTTCTTTGCCTTGGTCAAATTTATCAAACAATCTAATTCATTAGTAAAAGATATGGTTTTGAATAATTTGTTTAATTTTTCTAAGTACATATAAGTTAAACCTGCATCTTATTCTATGATGATGAACACAGCTCTTTGTGAAGTAATTACTCTTGTTTAACATTATGTGCAAAATGGACTGATAGCTGCACTCATATTGTGCAGCTGAAAATCTTTAAACAGTTTCTTACAATGAGTGTATTGGGGGCTGACAACATATGGTACAGGCTCACTCCAAAAATACACTTTAAAATATTTCTGACATTTTAATTCAATCTATGTAATTAAAGACGATAAGGTCACCAAAAACTATTCCAAAATCAAATCATCGGAGTTTGCAATACCAATCACTGCAATAACATCTATCATTTTATAGGTGGTTAATGTCAATAACCATTGAGAGAGTGGGCCATGGTGAGTAAGGTGGATGTGGACAGGCAGGAACACTTTTTCTGGTCAAAAGCTCATGAATCAGAAGCAGAGTGTAGCACAGCAAGTTGCCATGATGAAGAAGAAAGCCATTAGCCCATTTTTCTGGTCTCATTCTTTTTACATTGTTTTGCAACCTTTGCAGCACACCACAGTAAAATTCACTGTTTACTGTTGTTCCCCTTGGAATGAACTCTGATTGCATTATGCCATTTGTGACTTACCAAACGAAAGTGCTGGCAGGTCGATAGACACACAAACAAACACAAACATACACACAAAATTCAAGCTTTTGCAACAAACGGTTGCTTCATCAGGAAAGAGGGAAGGAGAGGGAAAGACGAAAGGATGTGGGTTTTAAGGGAGAAGGTAAGGAGTCATTCCAATCCCGGGAGCGGAAAGACCTACCTTAGGGGGAAAAAGGGACAGGTATACACTCGCACACACACACACACACATATCCATCCGCACATACACAGGCACAAGCAGACATTTGTAAAGGCAAAGAGTTTGGGCAGAGATGTCAGTCGAGGCGGAAGTACAGAGGCAAAGATGTTGTTGAAAGACAGGTGAGGTATGAGCGGCGGCAAATTGAAATTAGCGGGGATTGAGGCCTGGCGGATAACGAGAAGAGAGGATATACTGAAGGGCAAGTTCCCATCTCCGGAGTTCTGACAGGTTGGTGTTAGTGGGAAATATCCAGATAACCCGGATTGTGTAACACTGTGCCAAGATGTGCTGGCCATGCACCAAGGCATTTTTAGCCACAGGGTGTTCCTCATTACCAACAAACACTGTCTGCCTGTGTCCATTCATGCGAATGGACAGTTTGTTGCTGGTCATTCCCACATAGAAAGCTTCACAGTGTAGGCAGGTCAGTTGGTAAATCACGTGGGTGCTTTCACACGTGGCTCTGCTTTTGATCATGTACACCTTCTGGGTTACAGGACTGGATTAGGTGGTGGTGGGAGGGTGCATTGGACAGGTTTTACACCGGGGGCGGTTACGAGGGTAGGAGCCAGAGGGTAAGGAAGGTGGTTTGGGGATTTCATAGGGATGAACCAAGAGGTTACGAAGGTTAGGTGGACAGTGGAAAGACACTCTTGGTGGAGTGGGGAGGATTTCATGAAGGATGGATCTCATTTCAGGGCAGGATTTGAGGAAGTCATATCCCTGCTGGAGAGCCACATTCAGAGTCTGATCCAGTCCCGGAAAGTATCCTGTCACAAGTGGGGCACTTTTGTGGTTCTTCTGTGGGAGGTTCTGGGTTTGAGGGGATGAGGAAGTGGCTCTGGTTATTTGCTTCTGTACCAGGTCGGGAAGGTAGTTGCGGGATGTGAAAGCTGTTTTCAGGTTGTTGGTGTAATGGTTCAGGGATTCCGGACTGGAGCAGATTCGTTTGCCACGAAGACCTAGGCTGTAGGGAAGGGACCGTTTGATGTGGAATGGGTGGCAGCTGTCATAATGGAGGTACTGTTGCTTGTTGGTGGGTTTGATGTGGACGGACGTGTGAAGCTGGCCATTGGACAGATGGAGGTCAACGTCAAGGAAAGTGGCATGGGATTTGGAGTAGGACCAGGTGAATCTGATGGAACCAAAGGAGTTGAGGTTGGAGAGGAAATTCTGGAGTTCTTCTTCACTGTGAGTCCAGATCATGAAGATGTCATCAATAAATCTGTACCAAACTTTGGGTTGGCAGGCCTGGGTAACCAAGAAGGCTTCCTCTAAGCGACCCATGAATAGGTTGGCGTACGAGGGGGCCATCCTGGTACCCATGGCTGTTCCCTTTAATTGTTGGTATGTCTGGCCTTCAAAAGTGAAGAAGTTGTGGGTCAGGATGAAGCTGGCTAAGGTAATGAGGAAAGAGGTTTTAGGTAGGGTGGCAGGTGATCGGCGTGAAAGGAAGTGCTCCATCGCAGCAAGGCCCTGGACGTGCGGAATATTTGTGTATAAGGAAGTGGCATCAATGGTTACTAGGATGGTTTCTGGGAGTAATAGATTGGGTAAGGATTCCAGGCATTCGAGAAAGTGGTTGGTGTCTTTGATGAAGGATGGGAGACTGCATGTAATGGGTCGAAGGTGTTGATCTACGTAGGCAGAGATACATTCTGTGGGGGCTTGGTAACCAGCTACAATGGGGCGGCCGGGATGATTGGGTTTGTGAATTTTAGGAAGAAGGTAGAAGGTAGGGGTGCGGGGTGTCGGTGGGGTCAGGAGGTTGATGGAGTCAGGTGAAAGGTTTTGTAGGGGGCCTAAGGTTCTGAGGATTTCTTGAAGCTCCGCCTGGACATCAGGAATGGGATTACCTTGGCAAACTTTGTATGTGGTGTTGTCTGAAAGCTGACGCAGTCCCTCAGCCACATACTCCTGACGATCAAGTACCACGGTCGTGGAACCCTTGTCCGCCGGAAGAATGACGATGGATCGGTCCGCCTTCAGATCACGGATAGCTTGGGCTTCAGCAGTGGTGATGTTGCGAGTAGGATTAAGGTTTTTTAAGAAGGATTGAGAAGCAAGGCTGGAAGTCAGAAATTCGTGGAAGGTTTGGAGAGGGTGATTTTGAGGAAGAGGAGGCGGGTCCCGCTGTGACAGAGGACGGAACTGTTCCAGGCAGGGTTCAAGTTGGATAGTGTCTTGGGGAGTTGGATCATTAGGAGTAGGATTAGGATCATTTTTCTTCATGGCAAAGTGATATTTCCAGCAGAGAGTAAGAGTGTAGGACAGTAAATCTTTGACGAGGGCTGTTTGGTTGAATCTGGGAGTGGGGCTGAAGGTGAGGCCTTTGGATAGGACAGAGGTATCGGATTGGGAGAGAGGTTTGGAGGAAAGGTTAACTACTGAATTGGGGTGTTGTGGTTCCAGATTGCGTTGATTGGAATTTTGAGGTTTTGGAGGGAGTGGAGCTGGATGTGGGAGATTGAGTAGATGGGAGAGACTGGGTTTGTGTGCAATGAGATGAGGTTGAGGTTTGCTGGAAAGCTTGTGAAGGGTGAGTGAGTTGCCTTTCCAGAGGTGGGAAACCAGGAGATTGGATAATTTTTTGAGGTGGAGGGTGGCATGCTGTTCTAATTTGTGGTTGGCCTGTAGGAGGATGCTTTGAACAGCTGGCATGGATGCGGGAGAGGAAAGATTGAGGACTTTTATTAAGGATAGGAGTTGACGGGTGTGTTCATTGGCTGAGTTGATGTGTAGGTGAAGGATTAGGTGGGTGAGGGCAATGGATTGTTCAGTGTGGAACTGGTATAGGGACTGTGTGTGTGTGTGTGTGTGTGTGTGTGCGCGAGTGTATACCTGTCCTTTTTTCCCCCTAAGGTAAGTCTTTCCGCTCCCGGGATTGGAATGACTCCTTACCCTCTCCCTTAAAACCCACATCCTTTCATCTTTCCCTCTCCTTCCCTCTTTCCTGATGAGGCAACCGTTGGTTGCGAAAGCTAAAATTTTGTGTGTATGTTTGTGTTTGTTTTTGTGTCTATCGACCTGCCAGCACTTTCGTTCGGTAAGTCACAAGTCCTACAAATTTAACATATTCACAAGTACCTTTACCTTTAATCCATATAAAAACAGTTTCATTAACAGATAATTTACGTCTATTACGTGTATACAAGGAAAAGGGTGAGGGTGACATATATGTTGATTTGCCAAAGTCTTTATTAGCATTTTCAGTAACATGATATGTTCGGTATGCTATGATGTCACGATCAACAAAGCTTTCCAGTCCGGATACATTGGGTACGCCTGTTCCACCACGTACAACAGCGACTGTTAGTGACTTACCGAATGAAAGCGCTGGCAGGTCGATAGACACAAAAACAAACACAAACATACACACAAAATTCAAGCTTTCGCAACAAACTGTTGCCTCATCAGGAAAGAGGGAAGGAGAGGGGAAGACGAAAGGAAGTGGGTTTTAAGGGAGAGGGTAAGGAGTCATTCCAATCCCGGGAGCGGAAAAACTTACCTTAGGGGGAAAAAAGGACAGGTATACACTCGCACACATGCACATATCCATCCACACATACAGACATCTTCACATGTCTAAATGTCTGGGTCACTCATCTGACAAACACATTTTCCTCTAAGTTCTGAAAATGAAAGCCTCAAATGTAAAATACTGTTTGCTAATTTAATGACTAGATACACAAACGGTGTAACTCTTTGTTAAGTTATCCAGTGTTCACAATGTCTCTCATCAGTTTTGGAAACAAGGGAATGTGCAAAATTTTATGATTACCATTTTACTAACAACTAACATGTTCCCTATATTTTTGCATATTTCACTCTAAAATAACTTAAATACAGTCATTGGTATAATTATCAAATGAAAAAAAATACTGGGTCCACATGAACAACAGCTTCAGTCATTGCGGTGTGAGTAATGTTTGAGAACAGTTCTTGTGAAGAAACAACAGTCTGGCTAAAAGTACTTTACAAATGGATTACAAACGGTCTTGATCACAAAAACATTTATTTCGATGGTAATCAGTTGTGGTCAGTATTTGACCATCCTCAGAACTTCATACCACCTTCATACCACCTACCATCAAGGTATGAGGGTCTCAGGTTGATAAAATACTGACAAACTGGTTACCATTGAAATAAATGTTTTTGCAATCAAGACTGAGGGTGATCCATTTTTAAAGTACATTGATACGGAGCAGTCAGGTTACATTTGTAATTTTTTTTTTTTCTTAAACTTATATAACTCATTACAGAAAAATAAATCATATTTTATATTCCAAAATGAGTCAATAAACAAATTACTTCCTGCAACTTATATGTGCAATGATCACAAGAAAAATTAGAGAATTCCTTGTACCCACAGAGGTTTACTTTCTTTCCGTGTGTCATTCACAAATGAAACATGGATGGGTAAATGATTTTGATACACCCTCCGTCACACACTGACTTGTGCAGTACAGAAATAGAAATAAACTACTCAAAAATCCTAAGTACAGATCTGTCACTTAAGTAGTCTCAGAAAAGCTAGTGAGCCTACTCACCATTCTTTTTGCAGTCTTCATTTTGTTGGAAGTGGTTTTCTCTCTTCATAAAATATTGAAATAGTATATGCATAGAAATATCAGCACAAGTTCGCTGATAAGCTGCACCCCTCACACACAAGTTTTCTGTAGATGCTGTAGAATGTAAACATAGAACATATTCTTAGTATATTTGTAATGAAAAATCTCTCTTCAAAATTAAACTTTGTCATTTCCAGTTTCTATATGATTCACTCACAATAGAACTGTAGGAATGTCTTCTTAAAATGCGAACAACGAAATAAATTATATTTTATAGAATATATAGGAGGTCTCTTTCTGTAACTCAGAGAGCATTATTTGAAATATTTCATCCAAATACGAACAAAACTCCATGACAGTATCCATCAAATGATTTTCTTACCACAAGTATGTCAATAAATAAGTATTCTAAATATAAATTTTCCAAGGATAAACACCACTTATTTTTATTTATGCATTTACTTCACCTTCAAACTCTCTCTTACATCTAAGCAGACATCCTTAGTGAGTCAATATTACAACATGCATAAAACAAAAAATATAATAATAATATAGTACTGAGTATATAGAATTTAAGAAATGTCAGTCTTACAACACTGTGCTAACCAATTTCCTCATTACAGTTCTGTCGAATGTGAGTAATGAGATCGAACATTTGTCATGCCCATATTTCTATTTATTTAATAGAAATATATGGCAGCAGTATAGAATAAATAAACCAGGTGACAGAAGACATAGTGAATTTGTGCAAATATTTTGGTTGGTTGGTTGTGTTCTGCTTTAGGGCGAAAAAAAAAAAACTCACCCAAGTCAAAACTATAGAACATGAAGACAGAGAGGAGTTAAAAAATGACTCCACGTCAGTCCCAAATGACATAAGAGAAAACAGCTAAAAATAGGGACATGGAGAGAAAGCTAAAAAAGACACCATTCAGAAACTAAAAATTAAATGGCCTTCACCATATTTCTTTGGTGGATAAAAAGTAAAACACAGTCGACAGCCCATGTGTCATTTGCTAAAATGGCTGATAACTCAGATGGCAAACCCAAGTGGGAATGTAAACAGTTAAAAAATGGGCATTCAGTCAGGGAGTGGCACAGATAAAACTTGTGCACAATGTTTCCGAAGTGGTTGGGTAGTGCCACTTATCAAATGATGATGTCTAAAGAGGCAGTGCCCAATATGCAGCCTAATTAAAATGACCTCCTCCCAGTGGGAGTGCCGAGAGGAGGTTGTCCAAGTCACTAGGATAGGCTTAATAAGGCAGAGCTTATTCCATAAAGGGAAGACCATTGGCGATGCCAAAGGGACGCCATCTCCTGACAGATGGCAACACAGAGAGCATCAGAGGGAATGTAGGAACTAGCAGAATGAGGTACGAGGACTGCAGCCTTGGCAGCTGTGTCAGCAGCCTCATTTCCTGGCAGATCGACATGACCAGGAACCCACATAAACATCACAGTGGCTCCACGAAGAGTGAGCAAGTAGCAGTTTTCCTGGACCCGTTGCACTAAGGGATGGGTGGTGTACAGCGCACATAAACTTTGAAGGGCACTGAGTGAGTCTGAGCAGAGGACACAATTGAAAAGTCTGTGTTGCCGGATGTACTCCGTGGCCAGATCCAGGGCGAAGAGTTCAGCTGTAAATACTGAGAAGTGTGCTAGAAGCCGAAATCGAAAGACATGGGTGCCAATGATGAAGGCACACCTGACCCCACGGTTATTCCGAGAGACATCAGAGTATATGAAGGTACTATTGCGAAGTTCCATGCAAAGGTCATAAAACAGAAGGCGATAGAGCGAGGCAGAAGTAGTGTTCTTACGAAGGGAATGAAGGCCGAGGTTAACATGGGCCACTTCACGAAGCCAAGGTTTGGAAGGGTTCACACCCACTGGGAAAGTTGCAGGTAATGGGAAGTTAAGCCACCGCAGCAAGTGCCGAAAGAGGACTCCAGGGGGTAACAAAGAAGAGGGATGTGCCCCATACTGATGATCAAAGGTATCATCAAAGAAGGAGGCATAGGAAGGGTGGCCACAGACAGCAGACAAATGGCATGCATAGCTGCTGAGGAGAAAGTCACGGAGGTAAGAAAGTGGTCATTCAGCAGCATCAGCATACAGACTCTCAACCGGGCTAGTACAAAAAGTGCCAGTTACCAAACGGATGCCACAATGGTGGATAGTGTTGAGACGATGTATGAGCAGTGGATGTGCAGACACATAAGCATCGCACCTATAGTCGAGTTTCAAATGGGAAAGAGACCTATACAAATGGAGGAGGGTGGTTTGATCGGCACCCCAGGAAGTACGATTGAGGACATGTAGGATATTGAGGAACCGTGTGCAGCAGGCTGCCAGGTAAGACACATGGGAGGACCAAGAGCCCCAGGAATTTCATATTTTCAATGAACGGAAGGGCAACAGGACCAAGATGTAAAGATGGTGGGAGAAACCATTTGCGCCGCCAGAAATTCATAGAGACAGTTTTGTCAGTGGAAAAATGAAAGCCATTGTCAATTCCCCAGGAGTAAAGATGATCAAGACATCGCTGAAGATGCCGCTCAGTGAGACAGGTCCATGGAGAACTGCAATAGACGGCAAAATAGTCAACAAAAAGGCAGCCGGAGATGCCCGGTGGGAGACAGGCCATTATAGGGTTAATGGTGATAGCAAAGAGGACAACACTCAGGACGGAACCGTGAGGCACACCATTTTCCTGGATAAAGTTGTCTGACAAGGCAGAACCCCCACACGCCTTGAAAACTCGGTCTTTTAAAATTCCTGAAGGAAACAGGGCAGACAGCCACAGAAGCCCCATATGTAAAGAGTACAGAGGATACCAGTTCTCTAGCACGTGTCGTAGGCCTTCTCCAAATTGAAAAACACAGCCACAGTCTGGGATTTCCGCACAAAACCATTCATGACATGGGTGGACAAAGAAATGAGATGGTCAACTGCAGAACGCCACGCTCGAAATCCACACTGTGCATTTGTTAGTAAATTACGAGACTCAAGCCACAATACCAGCTTGGCATGAATCATACATTCCATCACCTTGAAAACGCAGCTGGTGAGAGAGAAGGGGCGGTAGCTAGAAGGAAGGTTTTTTTTGCTTACTGGGCTTGGGTATGGGTATGATGGTGGCTTCACACCAAAGTCTGGGAAATGTGCTCTCTGCGCAGATGTGGTTGTATGTGTTAAGCAGAAAGTGCTTGCCTGCAAGAGAAACGTGTTGAAACATCTGAATGTGGACAGCGTCTGGCTGTGGGGCAGGGGCTGGGATGAACTGAGAGAATGATCTAGCACTCTCATAGTAAAGGCGGCATTGTGACACTCCCAATTCTGAGAAGAGAAGAGTATTGCCCAAGAACTCCCATGCTCATTTCCAAAGGAGGGAGGCAGGGTGATAGTGGGAAGAGCTCGAAACTTCCGCAAAATGGCAGCCCAAGGTGTTGGAGATAATAATAGGGTCCACAATAACATCGTCTGCCATTGTAAGGCCAGAAATTAGCGAATGGATCTTGGGCCCCAAGAGCCATCGGAGGTTGGCCCACATGACAGAGGAAAGGTTGGAACTGTTAAAAGAACTAGTGAATAAAATCCAGCTAGCTTCTTTGCTCTCCCAAAGCATGCGATGACACTTTTTACGTATCTGTTTACAATGAATGCAGTTTGCCATTGTAGGATGATGGTTAAAATCACAGAGAGCACATCTCTGTGCGCGAATTGTTTCACGGCATGCCTCAGTCCACCAAGGGACTGGCACAAGGTGTGGTAAAGAAGAAGTGCAAGGAATGGAGCATTCTGCACCATTAAGGATAACGTTTGTGAGGTATTCCACCTGGTCATCACAAATGGAGAAATCTTGTTCTTCGAAGGTCGCCAGGGAGGAGTAAAGCCACCAGTCAGCCTTAGTAAGCTGCCATATGGTTGTGCACGCAGGTGGGGTAGGAGTCAGCAAACGGAGAGTACATGGGAAACGGTTGCTCGAGTAGGTGTAAGAAAGAACGGACCACTCAAGATGACGGGCAAGCTGGGCAGTGCAGAAGGATAGGTCCAAATGGGAAAAGGTGTGTAAGGAGTCAGAAAGGAAAGTGGGTGCTCCAGTGTTAAGGTAGAAGAGATAGAGTTGATTAAGAAGATCAGCCAAGAGGGCAGCTCTCTGACAGGTTCTGGGAAAACCCCAAAGGGGATGATATGCATTAAAGTGACTGAGTAGCGGAAAAGGGGGAGGTAGCTGCCCAATAAGCTGAAGGAAGTCTGCCCTGGTGACAATGAAAGAGGGATATAAATGGTACAGAGGGAAAAAGCCAGGTGGGGAATAAAAAAGCGAACAGCAACACCTTGAAGATGGGTAGCCAGGGAGATGGATTGACTATGAATGTCATCCCATATGAGCAGCATGATATCCCCATGAGATGGATTGCCGACCTCAGGGGGAAGGTCAAAACGAACCGGAAGAAATGTGAAAGCTCAAAGCGGTCGTGAGGGCGCAATTTCATTTCCTGAAGGCAGAGTACAAGGGGATGCTGTGATGCTAAAAGCAGCCGCAAATCCTCTTTGTGGGACCAAAGGCCGACAACGTTCTGTTGGAGGAGAGTCACGATGAGGAAGAGATGTAGGGATGTCACATCGGTAGCTGCCGAGTGACAGCCTGTAGAGAGTCGCTGCTACAGGGCACAGAAGCAGGATGATCCTGCTCCATGGTGTCAACCGAAGCATCAGCTTGCTTGTGCTGTCAGTCTGTGGAGTCCAACGCTAAAAAACACTTGGTGGTACACACTGGCGACACAGAGACCGGCCGGGCTAAGGTATCATATGGCAATATCATCGAAGAAGATCTAAAGATGGTGAAGGAAAAGACCGTTTGCCTTTGGTGGACTTCTTCGAGCCTTTCCGGTTAGAGGAAGACTCGGGTGTTGTTTGGCTGGAGGGACATATGAAGTCTTCATAGGAGTACTCCTTCTGTCCTTTCCGGCTTACCAGTTGTGTAGCTGGTGGCTTCACCCCTTGAAGCGAGAGTCTGATGGCTTGTTGCACAGCTGGAAGGGGGGATGACAATGCTACCTTGACACTGGGCAATTCACAACCTCAGAGCTGAATCTGAGGTCACATGTCTACGTGGCCATGTCCTTCATGGAGCGAGAGGTAGCAAGAACAGAACTGTAAGTTCCAAACAGGAGAACACAGGGTAAGTGACTAGCCAATTACTTGCATGTGACTGGGTAAGGCACCTTCTCCTTTACCCAGATCTCTTGGGAAGCCCGCTCATGAAGATACACAGTAGAATCCCGAGAGGACGTGGCATGGCTGCCATTGCAGTTGATACAGTGAGGAGGAGGAGGAGGCAGACAATCGCCCTCATGCACATCCCTACCACAGGTTACACATTTGGCTGGGTGTCGACAAGACGTTCTAGTGTGGTTGAAATGATGACACTGGTGGCAGCGCATCAGGTTCGGAATGTACAGCCGGACTGTGATAATTTCATAGTCTGCTTTGATCTTGGATGGAAGCACCACTCTATCAAAATGAGAAAAAGGGTGCAGGGGTGCACAAGGAGGAATCTACCTTTTTCATCATCCGAAGGACAGCAATGACACCCTGATCAGAGTAGTAAGATTGGATTTCGGCGTCGGTTAGACTGTCAAGCAGCCTAGTGTAAATAACGCCATGAGAAGAATTCAGAATTCTATGGGCCTTGACATGAACAGGGTAGCCATGGAGAAGAGAGACGGCAAGCAGTTGTTGTGCCTGAGAATCAGAAGTGGTCTCCAAAAGCAAACCGCCATTCCGCAAATGAGAGCAGGATTTCACAGAGCCGTCAATTGCATCAATACCTTTCTAAATAATAAACGGATTTACCACGGTGAAGGACTGCCTGTCTTCAGTACGTGAGACCATGAGGAACCATGGTGCAGTGGCAAGGGTCTTTGAATCGTTAGCCTCATTATGTTTACATTTCGTAGACACTGATTATGAAGATAAGTGGCTCCTTGGGAGAAAATACTCCAAATACTCCATGATTGCCAGCGGCTTTGATGGTGTGCTCCTTCTCACTGGGGACCCCCTTTACAAGGGGGCGCACTCGCCTTAGGTAATTGTTCACACCCTCACACCCCAGGTCACACCTCCCGAACACCTGACAAAGGGACCAATCGGCAATTTGGGAAGGTTGCAGCTCAGGCAATCAACCCTCCCTGGGCCTGGCCTGTGTACCAGGGGTACGTGCGAACTCTACCTGTCAATCCGGGGCTTGGAATCATGCATTACCCAGTCCCTTTCATGCGTCAGATACATGGGCTGGTCTTCAGGAGCGCACAGGGAGGAAGAAGAAAAAGAGGAATCTCAAATGCTGAAGCAGAGGAACCAGAAGAGAAGGGATTCAAAGATGGGAAAAGGGAGCAAAAAACAGTGGTGAGACTGTTCTTACATCAGCGACAGACAATGCAGAACATTCCCAATAACACCCCAGACATGCTCCCCAAGTGAGGGGAAAAAGAACAGCAAGAGGATAGACATGCAGCACAGAAGGGTAAAGATGCTGCAAAGACTGGGCCCCCATTGTAGCCAAGCATGAACCCGCCAAAGAGTGGTGAGGCCCCTGGAGGGACAAAGATTTCATCAGAGAGGATCAGGTTATTGTAGTAGAGCATTAGGGGGGACCTGGATGAAATAGGAGCAGCAGCTACAAACAAAAATGTGAGTTTTGTGGACATCCTGCAGTGCTATGCCCTGGGTTAATACTGTTGAGGGTCGTAGCAGGCTACTGCTAACAGAAATGAAATCTCATATGAGTGCAGTGCCTGTTGCTACAATTGGGATGTGGGGATATACAAGACATAGCCTACAACTAAATAGGAGATTGAAGAATAGGTTCACTGAGTTTCTTGGAGAAAATATATGGAGGGTGTCATCATACAAAGCAAGATCACTATGGTTACTGGTGTCAGAGAGGTGCCTTTATTCAGTTAGAATCACAATTCAGGCACCCTGCTTTGAAAAAAGTCAAAATAACAGAAGAGCCCCACAAAATACTTTAGAATGTACAGAAAAGTAAGGTTAGCTTATCCCATCAAAATATTAGAGGATTGAGTAATAAGGGAGAAGAACGTCTTCCCTGTACAGCAAATTTAAAGAGCTCTGAAAAGATAAACATCCTGCGACGATTTGAGCACCACATAACCACAGGATTAAATAAGTTACTTATGAAAAAATACACTTTAGCAACTTACTAACACAAAATTAATATGGGAAAAGGAGGAGTTGTTACATATACAGTGTGTTCAGAATTCCCATAACAAACTTCTAGAACTTGCTGATGGGAGTGAGTACATAATATTTTTAACAGGAACCCATGTCTGGTAGCATAAGGTTTCCATTCTATGATGGTTTCAACACGTATGCGTAATGCATCCATTTCTGCTGAGGGAAAGAGAAAAGTCTCAGAGTTACTTCTCATGCTATACAATAGTGTAGACAGGATGACGTATATCATGTCAGACAATCACCTGATGTCATGTGCAAAGGTAATTTATGAGACTGCTGTACAGATAGAGGAAGACCTGCTGGCACAAGTCCTGGTCGCTGCACTAAAAATTGAAGAGACACGAGATGGGACAGAGAGTGCATAGCACAACATGCTTCGTAAGTACAATGTGTGCAACAACTTTCTTAGTTGCCATACCGAGCCACTGTTTTAATGCATCAGTACTGTCTTGTATGTACAGTATGCTAGGTTCTTTTTTGTAAACTCATAATGTTTAAGCTTTAACACAAACAAATGTACTTTAGTGATACATGCGATATTTCATTGTGTTTTCTTTCATATTTTTTTCCAATAATTGAACTGTGTCATGTTTAATTCAATTCCTCAAACATAAATGGATGAGTTAAACATCTGAATTGAAACCATCACAGAATGGAAATGGTATGTTTCCAGATGTGGATTCCTATTCAAAATATTGTGTACTCACTCCCCTCTACAAGTTCTCGAAGTTTGTAATTCGAATTTGCGAACACCCTATATTACAACAAAACAAAGGTTCAAAAATGTTGAGACAAGTAGATTTTGTAGTGATCAGCACATAGAAGTGTGTGCTTGTGATTTAATAGTTAAAAATAGTTCACTTTCAATTTTAGCTGTACACAGAGCTCCACTGGGAAAATTGTGAAGTGTTTATGAGAAATCTGGATTCCTTACTATGCTATCTGTCAACAGCGGCAAGCAGTTAATAGTCTGTGGTGACTTCAATGTAGATTTTCTAACGGATACTACTACAAAAAATGATCTAGAAATTTTATTTGGATCCTGCAATTTGATTTCAGTAATTTACTTTCCAACACGGGTGGATAAGGACAGTAGGACCCTAACTGATAGTTTTTTCTTTGCTGAAGCTCAAAGCAAGAAAATAGCTGTTTACCCAGTAGCAAACACTCTATCTGATCACGCTGCACAGTTAGTTAGGATAAATAAGATAGCATCTTACAGTACTGACACTCCTCAGTGGAAATCGGTTAGAACAACTTCAACTTCAGGAGAAACATTTTCATGAATAGTTTGCAAGAAATGAACTGGGAAGAAATTTATAATGAACAAAATACTAACAAGCAATTTTATCTGCTCCATGATAACTTCGTATCATTATTTAAAAATAGCTTCCTGCAAAAGCTAATCAGAAAAGACATTACTAAGAAAAGTTATTTAAAAAAATCAAAGAACATGAACACAACATCAGACATTAGTAATTCAGACAACAGACTTAAGGTTGTAAGGAATTTAGTGCAACGAGAGACAGGAAAAGCCACCAAAGATTTAACATCATTACTAACTCAGTGAAAGGGCTATCAACAATGAGCCACAGGTAGAAAATATATTTAATAATCATTTCTTATGCATAATAGAAAGTACAGGAAAAAAACAGTTCAAGAGAAGAATCACAGTAGTATGTTGAAAGAGCAACTCTTATAAAATTCAGTCACATGAATGTGTCTTCAACTTCTCCTACTGAAATTAAGAAAATTATACATTGTAACTATTCACGCTTTCCCGGCGAGATCTTGACATGTGGAATAATCGGGTCTACTGCCAGATGTTTGTGTCACTCCGGCACAATATTTCAGCCACGTAACTCGTTGCCTTCTTCAGGTGCTACCTGAGACTGCCGTATTGGAGGATCTTGTCCAGTATTTGTGCCCAGAGTGCGCTGGGTGCTCTCTTTGCCATCCGCACCAGCCTGGTGCTGCTTGTAAGGTGTTGTCTCTTCCCCGGTGCTCCCTCGGACTTCCGTGCCCGACTTGGTCTCCATCTGTGGCAGTTCTCTGAGGCCTGTCCTTTGTCGGGTGCTCCGTTCGCAGCCCACACCCACCTGGCGCTGCTCCTGAGGTGTTGGCACTTCCCAGGTGCTCTGACAGTCGTCCACACCCGGCTGGTCCATCATCTGCGGTCGTAGCGGCTGCCAGAGGCCCGTCCCTCGTCGGGAGTTCGGGAGTTGCGTTCGCAGTCCGCACCCGCCTGGCACTGCTCCTGCAGTGTTACTACTTCTTGAGGAGTTTCTTGGTTCCTTTCGTTGGGCCCTGATAAGCTCCAGAGCTGGACCCCATGCCTAGCTGAGCTGGTAACCACTGTCTCGGTTTATTAGGTTGTCTGTGACGATCTCGATGGCCTACTTTATGACACTGTCCCAAAATCTTCGCGTGTGTGTCACAATTTTGGTGTAGTTGTAGTCCATTGAGTGACCGAGCTCCAGACAGTGCTCTGCTATGGCAGATTTGGTTGCCTGTCCGAGTCTGGTGTGCCTCTGGTGTTCTTTGCACCTGACGTCCACCGGCCTGGTCAATGTATGACTTTCCACACTGGCACGGAATCTTGTAAATGCCCGACAAAGGACAGGACTCAGACACCTGCCACAGATGGAGACCAAGTCGGGTGCGGACGTCTGAGGGAGCACCGGGGAAGAGACAACACCTTACAAGCACCGCCAGGTGGCTGCAGAAGGCAAAGAGAGCACCCAGCACACTCTGGGCATAAATACTGGACAAGATCCTCCAATACGGCAGTCTCAGGTAGCACCTGAAGAAGGCAACGAGTTACGTTGCCGAAATATTGTGCCAGAGCGACACAAACATCCAGCAGTAGACCCGATTATTCCACATGTCAAGATCTTGCCAGGAAAGCCTGAAGAGTTACATCAGAAGACTCTACGGGAAAGAGATGTACCTTAATATCAAAAAGCCGGATAAGCTTCGACAGAGGAAGGGGAGGATGCTGAGTTCTCTCAGTTTCCTTCTGAGATGCCGAGAGGGGATGTAGTTCCTGTCTTTGCCAGGTTCAAGCATCATGTTAACACCAGAACAGCAAACAGAATTAAACACCGAGCCAGCCTCACGCTGGTAAGAGAAAGAGTGCGTGACATGCGCCACCGCCTAGATGTCACATCTAGGGATTTGCTGTATCTCCACCTTTCGATAGCAGCTACCCTGACCCAAGAAGACTGGGACCAGGTTGATGGTGCCTCTTGGTCCTTGGCATGAGTAAATCAACAGCATGTCAACAGGCCAAATTTCAGCGCCTTAACAAGAAAGTACAACAGGATGGGGACACATGGACAGTGGTCAACCTGAGCGACATGCAGCTCGATGAGGCCACCTCAAAAGCACTCAGCAAGGGCCTCAATTTTGCAGTGACTCCCAGAAGTGTACCTGTTGCAGCCTTCATCAGTTTGGTTGAGCAAGTCATCAACAAGCTACCTTCCAACGTGTCTGAAGAGATCCGCAGGGAGACCTGCAGGGCACTCACCAGGACGAAGCCCCCCAAATCCAACATCTCGAGCGAGGAGAGGGAGGCACTCAGGCAGCTACAGGAGGATGATAGCATTGTAGTTCTGCCAGCTGATAAGGGTAACTCCATGGCCATCTTAAACAAGTTGGAGTATGACAGGAAGGTGCAACAACTTCTGGAAGACACTGCTTACAAACGACTAGATGGCGACCCCACTGACAAGGTGGACAAGAAGACCCGAAAGTTGCTGAAGGAGACAGGTCTACCTGAACAGGTCACCAAGAAGCTTCATCCCAAAGCACCTGTACCACCCAGACTCTATGGACTCCCCAAGGTCCACAAGGAGGGGGACCCTCTTCGACCTATTGTCAGTAACATCGGTGCAGCGGCATACCTCACTGCACAATACCTGAGAAAGATATTGGCACCATATTTGGGCAAATGTGCACACCACATTCGCAACTCGGAGGACTTCCTACAATGGCTTAGGCAGCTACACACTGTGGACTCTGACGTCATGGTCAGTTTCAATGTGGTGTCGCTCTTCACACGAGTGCCACTCACCGATTCACTCAATATCATTGGTGAGAAGTTCGATGGTGCCCTGCTCGACCTCTTCGAGCATGTACTGACCTCAACATATTTTCTTTATGGGGGTAAATTTTATGAGCAAATGGAAAGAGTGGCAATGGGGAGCGCTTTATCACCAGTGGTAGCCAACCTTTTCATGGAAAGGTATGAAGAGAAGGCACTTGCATCAACCACTTACCAACCCAAGTGCTTTCTTAGGTATGTCGATGACACTTTTGTCATTTGGCCCCATGACAGGGAGATGCTAGATGACTTTTTGGAACATCTAAATTCATGCCACCCAAGTATAAAATTTACTATGGAGCTAGAGAAGGATGGACAGCTCCCATTCTTGGATGTCCTGGTCAAAAGGAAGGCAGATGACACTCTGGGGCACAGTGTGTATCGTAAGCTCACCCACACTGACTTATACCTTCAAGCCAGTAGCTGCCACCACCCGGCACAGAAGTATGGAGTCTTGAAAACATTAGTTCACAGGGCTTGAGCTCTGTTGGATATGGAAAGTCTGGCCACAGAAATAGAACTTCTACAGCTGGTGTTCAGCAGAAATGGATACTCCTCCACAGACATCCAAAGGGCACTTCGTGCTACCAGCCAACCACAGGGTACAGAAGAGGAGCCAGAGGAGGCGAAGAAGATGGCATACCTGCCATATGCTGGACCTATTTCTGCAAAGATCAGTAGAATTCTTTCAAAATATGATATCAAGAGTATCTTCTGTCCACCTTCCAAAATTGGGACAATGCTAGGGAGTGTGAAGGACGACCTGGGACTACGTAAACCGGCATTTACAACATTCCACGCCAGTGTGGAAAGTCATACATTGGGCAGACAACCAGGACGGTGGACGTCAGGTGCAAAGAACACCAGAGGCACACCAGACTCGGACAGGCAACCAAATCTGCCATAGGGGAGCACCGTCTGGAGCTCAGTCACTCAATGGACTACAACAACACCAAAATTGTGACACAGACGCCAAGATCTTGGGACAGTGTCATAAAGGAGGCCATCGAGATCAAGGTCACAGAAAACCTAATAAACCGAGACAGTGGTTACCAGCTCATCTTGGCATGGAGTCCGGCTCTGGAGCCTATCAGGGCCCAACGATAGGAACCAAGAAACTCCTCAAGAAGTAGTAACACCGCAGGAGCACCGCCAGGTGGGCGTGGACCGCGAACGCAACTACCGAGGAGGTATGGGCCTCTGACAGCCACCATGACCGCAGATCATGGACGAGCCAGGCGCGGACGACTGTCAGAGCACCAGGGAAGTGCAAACAGCTCAGGAGCAGCGCCAGGCGGGCGCGGACTGCAAACGGAGTGCCCGACAAAGGACGGGCCTCAGAGAGCTGCCACAGATGGAGACCAAGCTGGGCGCGGACGTCCGAGGGAGCACCATGAGAGAGACAACACATTACAAGGACCACTACGCGGGCGCAGACCGCGAACGGAACGCCCGACACGAGACGGGCCTCAGACAGCTGCCACAACTGCAGATGGTGGACGAGGCGGGTGCGCACGCCCGTCAGAGCATCAGGGAAGTGCCAACAACTCAGGAGGAGTGCCAAGCAGGCGCGGACCACAAACTGAACGCCAAACGCGGGTCCGGCCCCATACAGCTGCCACGACCACAGATGGTGGACGAGCCGGGCACAGACATCCGTGGGAGCACCAGGGAGGGGCCAAAACCTCAGGAACAGCACCAGGCGGGTGCGGACCGTGATCGGAACGCATGGCACAGGGCGGGCCTCAGAGAGCTGCCACAGATGGTGACCAAGTCGGGCATAGGCGTCCAAGGGAGCACTGGGGAAGAGACAACACCTTACAAGCACCGCCAGGCAGGTGCGGACAGCAAAGAGAGCACCCAGCGCACTCTGGGTGTAAATACTGAACAAGATCCTCCAATACGGAAGTCTCAGGTAGCACCTGAAGAAGACAACGAGTTACGTGGCCGAAATATTGTGCCAGAGCGACACAAACATCCAGCAGTAGACTCGATTATTCCACATGTCAAAATTACACATTCTCTCCAAAATAAAAACTCATCTGGATTTGATGGCATTTCCAATTGAGCACTAATGATTTGTTTCCAAACAATAACCTCATTCTTATCTGAAATATGTAATGCATAGCTAACTTAAGACATTTTTCCAAACAGACTGATATATGCTATTGTCAAATTTCTCTTTAAGAGAGGCGATAGGAGGAATGTTACGAACTACCGAACTCTTTCACTGCTGACATCATTTTCCATGATTTTTAGAAGGTAATTTATTCTAGAATAGAACCTCATTCGAGCAACTATAATATACTCAGCACATCAAGTTTTGTATTTCAGAAGATTTGTTCTACTGATTATGCCATTGACATGTTACTCATCAAATTTTACATACATCAAATAATACAATAGCTCCAGTTCCTAGTTTCTTTGACCTGTCTAAGGCATTTGACTGTGTGAATTACAGTATTCTCCTACATATAATGAAACTGGATTGATAAAAAAATCTATTCACCAAGCTGAGACTGAAGAACAAAATACAAAAGGTGTCAAAGTTTGCAAGCTTTCAGTGGAATGGACTCCTTCCTCTGGCAGAAGGGTTCTATGGGAAGGAAAAGGAAGTGAAGCAAAAGGAATGGTGATGTTTAGAAAAAGGGGTAGAATTCAGAAAAGTAGCCCAGAACCCCAGGTCAGGTGAGACGTACTGCACTGGAAATTTCCCCCGACCAGGGTTCTGGGTGACTATTTCAAACTCTACCCATTCTCCTAAACATCATTAATCCTTTTCTTTCACCCTCTTCCTTTCCCTTCCGCCCATCTGCCATAAGAAGGACCTTCTGAATCCGGAAGCTTGCAAACTTTAATACCTTCAATACATATTTCCTCCTGCCATTGCTTGGTGAGTAGATTTTTTATCTATCCAATTACATTATATTTTCAAAAACAGATTATTTTCATTGATATAGTAGACAGTACTCTCATAGATAAATTAATGATGATGAAGTCTCATATTCCTTTATAGAGTGTAGGGGAACATCGCAAGGGACCTGTGCCACCATACTAGGCAAGATAAATCAAAGTTTTATGGAACTGATAGTATGGTCCACCAATGGATAATGTCACATCTTACCAATAGAATACAGAAACTTGTAGTTAGTTACTCAACCAATGTAGCAAGAGGACATTATTCTGACTGAGGAGATATGAGCTACAGTTTTCGCCAAGGCTCAATCTTAGATCTACTACTATTCCTCATATATGTAAACAATCCTCCATATAATATACAACAAGCAGAATTAGCTCTTTTTGCAGATGGCGCAAGTGTTGTAATCAGTCCAAGCATACACGCAGAAACAGAAGAAATTGGAAACATTGTCCTTAAAAGTATCATCGGTTGGGTTTCTGTGAATGGTCTCACCCTCAATTTCAAAAAGACACGACATATTCAATTCTGCACATCTAAGAGTATTACGCCAATGATACACGTAACACATGGTGAGGAAATAGTAAATATGGTAGAAACTTCAAAATTCTTAGGTGTCCACATTGATGAAAATTTAAACTGGAAGAAGCACATTTTGGAACTCCTAAGACACCTTAGTTCAAGCATATTTGCACTTAGAATCACTGCAAATCTTGGGGAGAGACACATTAGTAAGTTGACATATTTTTCACATTTTCACTTAGTAATTTTACACAGAATTTTTAATATCTTATCCATCCTTAGCGACCGTAGTTATATATATCGAAATAATCATCAAACAGTCCTTGTATGCAACTGGTTGCTGATTATTTTAATATATCATATGGAACGATGTTCAGAGGAAACTCATCTTTCTAAAAGAAAGTCTTCATTGCTCAAAAGTGTGCTGTAAGAATAAACTGTTGTGCTCATGCACAATCATCTTGTAGGCATCTGTTTAAGGAGATGGATATTCTGACTACTGCTTCACAGTATATTTATTCCTCCTGAAGTTTGTTTTAAACAATCCATTGCATTTTGCAAGGAACAATGATGTACATAATTACAATACCAAAAGGAAAAATTACTTTTATTACTGCACATTAAGGTTGCTTTTAGCACAGAAAAATGTGTGCATAATGCTGCAAGTAAGATTTTTGATTCTTTACCCAGTGATATAAAATGTCTGACACAGACAAATTAAAATTTGAAAACTGAAAAATTTTCTGCTTGACAACTCCTTCTATTCTGTGGAAGAATTTCTGTTATTGTAATGCGTAAAAGGTGGTGGGTAGGTATTGCTATGAAACTACCTAACCAACTATACAGTAATGTGTTTGTTTACATTGTTATGAATTACTATGGAATTAAATGAAGACTGCAGATAAAGAGTCTACATCTCTCAAAGAGCATACACAGGTTATGAAGTTCAATAAACAAAACTAATGGATGGATTAGCATTAACAGCATCAAACACTATCACAACAGGGACCAATGGACTTATGCAGTGCCTTTGCTAAGACACTGATTTCATATTCAGAAGGGTGGAATTTGCTCTGTCTTGGAATCCTGATTTAGGTTTTCCTCTGAACTATTTATTTCCATTTTATTATTTTTATAATGATGACAAATTCAGTCATGATTCCTAGGCGAATAAATAAATACATTCTATGAGAGACTCTGTAGAGGTTTCAAATTTAGCTCCTCATATTGGCATGCAACCTGGTTATCGTAAACAGTTCATAATTACCACCCCTCACTCCTCTTGGTCAATTACCTGTGATGAAAAATGTTCCAACAAAGGATCTGAATTGATTACTTCCAGGTTGAGCACTAATGTAAAAGCAACCATATTCCTCAAGTGTGAAGGACTCATATCAATCAGGACTAACAAGGGATACTGAACATACAGAAAGAATGGTCACTGATTTGTTTGATCCTCTTGAGATCACCACTAAGGTGCCGAAAACTCTGAAGTGGCAGTTGCTTGTAGATTGATGCCAACTATTCTGTGAAAGCCTGGTTACAAAGATTTAAGAAAAAGTATTAAGTGAGGAATCGAGGGATCATGAAGTCAAGCTTTGACTGATTACAGCATGTGCAGCAGCATTTAAACAATCATTCGTCCAGTGCTCCATACATGGATGGAATGGCAAGAAATCTCAATGTGTGATACAGTGCAAAGTACCCTCTCCCATGAACTTCATAGTGATTTGCAGAATATAGATGCATATGTAAAAGCAACATCGGCTATGAAGGTAGGTACAAAAATGTTATGTGCTGTTAATAATGGTGTGTAGCAGCTCTGTGGGTAGACCTACAGTTTATGGAGAACATCCCATGGCACTTCTCTGGATGTGAAACAAGACCACAAGACCAGCAGGGAGAAAGACTTGAGAAACTAGGATCAGTCCCTAATTCTCTACAATGTTATAATCTGTGTGCAAGATAAACGACCTAAGAACATTGATGGGAACTCTGTCCTCTTAATTTACTATGCTCTACCAAGTGCTGCAACTGTACAGTTTATCACTCTGAAAAATGACTTCAATCACATCTACATGCATATCCTGCAAGCAACCATATGGTGCATGGTACCATGTACCGTTGCTAGTTATGTCCTTTGCTGTTCCACCTACAATCAGAGCAAGGGAAACACAATTGTCCATATGCTTTCATAGGAGCCACAATTTCTCTTATCTTGTCTTCACAGTCATTGTGGATGTCGACAGCACTAGGATCATCCTGCAGCCTGTCACAAATGCCAGATCCCTGAAGTTTCTTAATAGTGCTTCACAAAAAGATCATGTTCCCTCCATGGATTCTCATCTGAGTTCACAAAACATTCCTGTAATACTTGCTTGTTGACTGAACCTACCACTAACAAATATGGCTAAAAACCTCTGGACTGATTCCATGTATTGCTATAATCCGCACTGGTGGGGGACCAAACACTTGAGCAGTACTCAAGAATGGATCACACAATAAATTTCACACATTAGCAAAGAGTGGTACAATTTAAGCAGCAAATGCTACAGCAACTCATGGTTTCTGTACGATGCAGAAAGCAAAGTTATATTTCCTTGTTACCCCAGATAATGTGAAATCTACAATCCTCCATCATATTTTGAACCTAAAATGTTGCTCTCTCCATTTTGTCAGTAATTTCTTAATGCTGCTGATAAGTCACTAAAAATCATCCAATATCTTGTTTACAGCTATAACATCAACTTCTCAGTCATTTATGTCTGTATATGTACAAAGACAGAGAATGTACTTCTGCATAAGACAGGACATAATTTTCTTTTCATCTCTTATTCAAATGGACAACAATTACAGAGTTTAGTCCATCAAATTTCGGCATGCAGCCACGCAAATAAAATTTCCTCCACTGATATTTCAGCCACGTATTGTCTGGCCATCCTCAGAGTGAGTCACAAGACTTGTGATGGCCAGACGATACGCGGCCGAAATATCAGCGGAGGAAATTTTATTTGCGTGGCTGCATGCCCAAAATTTAATGGACTATTCATTACACTGCGAGAAGTTGAAAATGCACAATTACAGATTTTATTCATGCAGTTACGAGTTTCATCTGTAAACTATGAAGGCATGCTGAAAAGTAATGCCTCTGAATTTTTTATGCGAAAACTCTTAAAGCTTTGTAAATAAAACAAACATTATTAACATTCTACATTTTTATTCTCTGATGTCTACATATTTATTTCTCAACACAGTCACCTTGATGATGAAGACATTTCTCTCAATGTGACACTAGTTGGTTGATACCATCACTGTAGAACATTTGAGTTTGTTGACAGAGCCATACCATAACCTCACCCCTGTTTGCATCACTTGATCACTATTAAAGTGAAGTCTTTGGGTGTGTTCTTTAAGTTTTGAACACAGAAGAAAATTGGAGGGGTCAAGTTGGGACTATATAGAGGATGATTGATGACAGTGAATCCAAGATGATGGATTTTTGCAGATGTCGCAGCACTCATGTGTGGTCTGGCATTGTCATGCTGAAAGAGAAGACGCTCCAAGTGTGGATGAACTCTTTGAATTCAAAATTCGATTACAAACACTGTTTCTCACACACCGACATAGTTACATTACACACCACCACATTACACGCTACAATTCAGAGCCCTCTGTTGCAAATATACAGTCATGAGGGCATTACTTGTCAGCAAATCCTCTTACAACCCTCTTCACTGTAGTGATGGAAGTCTCATATTTCCATGTGCATGAGGAAAAAATAATCATTTCACTAATTGCAGCAATCTCCTAAACATCAATTATGTCATGTTTCACACGATAATAGGAAAGCAGTACTCAGACAAAAGATTGGTTTGAATACCATAGTGCACTACTAGGCATGATCCTATTGGAAGTGGAACACCCTTGCCTTCCTCTGACATCTGAAATGTCTTGCCCAACATATACTAAGGGGACCTTAGCTTACTGTAGATGCCAACTCATGGTGTAACTGACATTTTTCAAATTGACCAATCATTTCTATAGGTGAAAGAAGCAAAAAATAACTGAAAAATCCTAGTATCACCCAACAATTGAACCCCTGTGATTTGGATTTGCTGACACTTATCCCTTTAGTGACAGTATAATATCCGCTCCCACCAGCAGGCTAACTGCTAAGCCAATAAACTTTCTGCTAAGTGCCTGAAACCAAGAAGGGACATAGAGTTCATCATTTTCACTGCACTGCAGTGCGAGGTTTTAAAGCATCAGGTTGACACTTCTGACAGCGTCTCTGCCACTTTAAATGCAATTTTGGTGTCAGATGAAAAATTCCATAGCTACATGTTGCTTTGGCAATCTAAACTCACATACATGTAGGTACTTTAGGAAAGCATGCTGTTTGCAGCTCCTAGATAGATGACATTGGCGCTTCAAAAGGAAAAAAATAACATCTAATGCTGGTACAGCTGAATGGCTCCTGGTAAGCTGTTTCCCCCTATGGTGGTAGTAAATCTGTTAACATATCACAACAATGAGATTATAAGATATGGAGTACTAACTCAATTTGTAAACATTGGGAAAGAAATCTGCAGCGAATTTGAAAAAACGGGGGGGGGGGGGGGGGGGGGGGGGGGGTTCAAATGGCTCTAAGCACTATGGGACTTAACATCTGAGGTCATCAGTCCCCTAGACTTAGAACAACTTAAACCTAACTAAGCTAAGGACATCACACACATCCATGCCCGAGGCAGGAATCGAACCTGCGATCCTAGCAGCCGCGTTGTTCTAGACTGGAGCACCTAGAACTGCTCGGTCACAGTGGCTGGCAGTGAATTTGAAGCTAGCATTTCTCTGACATGGTTTAGTTCTTGTGTGTTATTATGCCAATCATCCAATCAATATAACCATATATTTCTAAGTAGTCACACACTCACAAAGATGTCTAGAAGATTCTCTAAATATACCAATACAGCTGCAGACCTAAACCACCCCATTTGCATCTCATTGTCAGTTCACTTCAAATTCCTGTGCTAAGAGCATCTACTGCTAGTTCTCATATATCACATTAACAACAATTCTTACCGACTGTAAACATACTTCTATTGGTTTCCTGCCATACACGTCATTTCAATTACATCATCTGCAGACCACTTAAGTAGAAACCAACTAGCCCAATAACAATCATAATGTCTGACCAACATTAGTTCCACTTATGTATCAGTATCCTCAGGCTGAAAGCAAGGGGAAACTGCGGCCGTAATTTTTCCCGAGGGCATGCAGCTTTACTGTACAGATAAATGATGATGGCGTCCTCTTGGGTAAAATATTCCAGAGGTAAAATAGTCCCCATTCGGATCTCCGGGTGGGGACTACTCAGAAGGACGTCGTTATCAGGAAAAAGAAAACTGGCAGTCTACGGATCGGAGCGTGGAATGTCAGATCACTTAACCGGGCAGGCAGATTAGAAAATTTAAAAAGGGAAATGGATAGGTTAAAGTTAGATATAGTGGGAATTAGTGAAGTTCGGTGGAAGCAGGAACAAGACTTTTGGTCAGGTGAATACAGGGTTATAAACACAAAATCAAATAGGGGTAATGCAGGAGTAGGTTTAATAATGAATAAAAAAATAGGAGTGCGGGTAAGCTACTACAAGCAGCATAGTGAACGCATTATTGTGGCCACGATAGACACGAAGCCCACGCCTACTACAGTAGTACAAGTTTATATGCCAACTAGCTCTGCAGATGATGAAGAAATTGAAGAAATGTATGATGAGATAAAAGAAATTATTCAGGTAGTGAAGGGAGATGAAAATTTAATAGTCATGGTTGACTGGAATTCGAGAGTAGGAAAAGGGAGAGAAGGAAACATAGTAGGTGAATATGGATTGGGGCTAAGAAATGAAAGAGGAAGCCACCTGGTAGAGCTTTGCACAGAGCATAACTTAATCATAGCTAACACTTGGTTCAAGAATCATGAAAGAAGGTTGTATACATGGAAGAATCCTGCAGATACTAAAAGGTATCAGGTAGATTATATAATGGTAAGACAGAGATTTAGGAACCAGGTTTTAAATTGTAAGACATTTCCAGGGGCAGATGTGGACTCTGACCACAATCTATTGGTTATGAACTGTAGATTAAAACTGAAGAAACTGTAAAAAGGTGGGAATTTAAGGAGATGGGACCTGGATAAACTGAAAGAACCAGAGGCTGTACAGAGTTTCAGGGAGAGCATAAGGGAACAATTGACAGGAATGGGGGAAAGAAGTACAGTAGAAGAAGAATGGGTAGCTCTGAGGGATGAAGTAGTGAAGGCAGCAGAGGATCAAGTAGGTAAAAAGACGAGGGCTAGTAGAACTCCTTGGGTAACAGAAGAAATATTGAACTTAATTGACGAAAGGGGAAAATATAAAAATGCAGTAAATGAACCAAGCAAAAAGGAATACAGACGTCTCAAAAATGAGATCGACAGGAAGTGCAAAATGGCTAAGCAGGGATGGCTAGAGGACAAATGTAAGGATGTAGAGGCTTATCTCACTAGGGGTAAGACAGATACTGCCTACAGGAAAATTAAAGAGACCTTCGGAGAAAAGAGAACCACTTGTATGAATATCAAGAGCTCAGATGTAAACCCAGTTCTAAGCAAAGAAGGAAAAGCAGAAAGGTGGAAGGAGTATATAGAGGGTCTGTACAAGGGCGATGTACTTGAGGACAATGTTATGGAAATGGAAGAGGATGGAGATGAATATAAAAAGTGAGATACAATACTGCGTGAAGAGTTTGACAGAGCACTGAAAGACCTGAGTCGAAAAAAGGCCCCGGGAGTAGACAACATTTTATTAGAACTACTGACGGCCTTGGGAGTGCCAGTCCTGACAAAACTCTACCATCTGGTGAGCAAGATGTATGAGACAGGCGAAATACCCTCAGACTTCAGGAAGAATGTAATAATTCCAATCCCAAAGAAAGCAGGTGTTGACAGATGTGAAAATTACAGAACTATCAGTTTAATAAGCCACAGCTGCAAAATACTAACGCGAATTCTTTACAGACAAATGGAAAAACTAGTAGAAGCCGACCTTGAGGAAGATCAGTTTGGATTCCGTAGAAATATTGGAACACGTGAGGCAATACTGACCTTACGACTTATCTTAGAAGAAGGATTAAGGAAAGGCAAACCTACATTTCTAGCATTTGTAGACTTAGAGAAAGCTTTTGACAATGTTGACTGGAATACTCTCTTTCAAATTCTAAAGATGGCAGGGGTAAAATACAGGGAGCGAAAGGCTATTTACAATTTGTACAGAAACTAGATGGCAGTTATAAGAGTCGAGGGGCATGAAAGGGAAGCAGTGGTTGGGAAGGGAATGAGACAGGGTTGTAGCCTCTCCCCGATGCTATTCAATCTGTATATTGAGCAAGCAGTAAAGGAAACAAAAGAAAAATTCGGAGTAGGTATTAAAATCCATGGAGATGAAATAAAAACTTTGAGGTTCGTCAATGACATTGTAATGCTGTCAGAGACAGCAAAGGACTTGGAAGAGCAGTTGAACGGAATGGACAGCGTCTTGAAAGGAGGATATAAGATGAACATCAACAAAAGCAAAATGAGGATAATGGAATGTAGTCGAATTAAGTCAGGAGATGCTGAGGGAATTAGATTAGTCAATGAGACACTTAAAGTAGTAAAGGAGTTTTGCTATTTGGGGAGCAAAATAACTGATGATGGTCGAAGTAGAGAGGATATAAAATGTAGACTGGTAATGGCAAGGAAAGCGTTTCAGAAGAAGAGAAATTTGTTAACATCAAGTATTGATTTAAGTGTCAGGAAGTCGTTTCTGAAAGTATTTGTATGGAGTGTAGCCATGTATGGAAGTGAAACATGGATGATAAATAGTTTGGACAAGAAGAGAATAGAAGCTTTCGAAATGTGGTGCTACAGAAGAATGCTGAAGATTAGATGGGTAGATCACATAACCAATGATGAAGTATTGAATAGAATTGGGGAGAAGAGGAGTATGTGGCACAACTTGACAAAAAGAAGGGACCGGTTAGTAGGACATGTTCTGAGGCATCAATGGATCACAAATTTAGCATTAGAGGGCAGCGTGGAGGGTAAAAATCGTAGAGGCAGACCAAGAGATGAATACACTAAGCAGATTCAGTACTGGGATATGAAGAAGCTTGCACAGGATAGGGCAGCACGGAGAGCTGCATCAAACCAGTCTCAGGACTGAAGACCACAACAACAACAACCCTCAGCCAATCACAAAAATTAACTGGCCATGGTCCAACATGACTGCAAATCTGTCACGATTCTGCTGTAATCAGAACTTCTTCCTCAGTACACAGCCAAACAAAAGAAGTAACTCTATTTCATTAAAAACTGTTAATCAAAGTACCTGTAGATTGCGTGACAGTAATGTATTAAGGGATCCAGTGCATTGAGGTATGATGGCTAGCTCTGACATAAGTAAACAGTGTTTTTTATTTATCTTTCTTCACAGATTGATGATTATTTCTTTATTCTATTCTGCAGCCCATGTTAATGTACTTCAATTTCCCAGAAAACCACTGTGCTTACTGTTCTATTGGTTTACATGTACTAAGGCATGTCATTTATTGAGCTTAGTATAGCCCTGTGCTGGTTTAAAGGAAGTTGGGAGGGGGGGATATACAATGGTAGTCTTCTGCTCTATGAATGTTTACAGGTATAAATAATGACTTTCCTTTCAAAATATTTAGTTTGGAAATACAAATTTTGAAAGAAAGGTGTTTTAGAATTTCAAAATCTATAAAGTTTTTCTCCTTCATTTCTTACGCTCTTTTAAGGGTACTTCCTTTACTCCATTACTGCAGACAGCACTTCATATTAATTTCTCAAGTTCATTATATATATTCTTCACTCTTTTGAGAATAGTCACTTGTGCTATATTGACATTAGGGATACAGCCATTCTGCACTGACCAATGACATCACCATCTGCACTGAATGGAGGCTGTTTGGAATTACTGATCTATAGTATAGCCCAAGGTCTGGTTTACGATTCACCACGACAGTTTGTCTGCAAGTCAGCAAAGCCAACAAATGTGTCATGACAGCTAGCTGTATTTTTGAAAATGAAGGTTGTCACGGTGGTTTGTATAGTAGCCTGAAGATTCGGTTAGTATGGAAGGTGATAGTCTGATCATGATTTGGCAAAGCCAACAAACATGTCACAAAAACAAATTATTTTTTAAGGTATAGGTTATGTATAAAAGTGAACTGTCATGATGTGGTGATGCCAAAAGAAGGAATCATGACAATCTGATTTATATAAATTAACAAAAACAATCAATTTTTGACAAAACAATACAATTGGATAGAAAAAAAATCTACTCACAAAGCGGCAGCAGAACATACACATAAGAGATTGTTGTAATCAGGCTTTCAGAGCCAGTGGCTCCTTCTTCAGGAAGAAGAGCTAATGAGGAAGGAAGAAGAGTACAGGAAAAGGTCTGGAGAGGTCTAGGAAAAGGGGTAGATTTCGGAAAAGTCACCCAGAACTGTGGGTCAGGGGAGATTACCGCACGGGATGAGAAGGAAAGACTTTCCTTCTCATCCCATGCAGTAAGTCTTCCCTCACCCACAGTCCCTTCCACTTCAACCCTTGTGCCTGAAGAAGGAGCCACTGGCTCCAAAAGCTTGCCTAATTACAACCCTCTTTTATGAATGTGTTCTGCTGCCTCTTGGTGAGTAGATTTTTTTATCTACCCTACTTATATACATTACACTTTCTGTAGTTATATCTCCATCTCCGGCGGAAACCTTTAGTTTTGCGGGGTGGTCTGAAAGTTTCAAGTATTTAATCCATTTACTGGTGTTACAAACAAGAACATCCCCAACAACGACCTCCATATTTCAATTGAGATCCCAATAATTTGATACTTTAAATATGCTGTGCTGTATGATACCATACATCATAGTCATCATACTGGTTGGTAGCATCACTGGTCAAAACTGGTTGATTGTATTTTTCCAATTACCTAAAATATTTATTGAAGAGGAATGCAATTCTTTTTCAAATTTAACAATAATTTCTTAATCTAACATAATCATTGAACCAATGACACAACAGAGCTGTTCAAAACTGTAATGTTAGCCATGGAACGATAATTTTAACCAAGGGCTTAAACTGAAGCATACAAATAACCTACATTTTTAGCTGTAAAAATTGAAATTGGCAATGAACAGCAAACACATCAAGGCTTAATCTGAAAAACCTCATACTAATTATTTGTTAGTTTCATTTACCATGGATCATCTACATGATTAATTGTAATAATGCAGAATGAGCCATTTTACACACACATCACAACTTAATTTTTAAATATGGCTACATGCTGAACATTAATAAAGTATTCTTTTTTTAATATATAGATGTGAATTAGTAATTCCTACCTACCACCTTTTACATTTTACAGTAATTGAAATTCTTCTACACAATAAAATGAGTTGTCAAGGCGAAACCTGTTTAGTTAGTTTTCAAATTTTACTTTGCTTTCTCTCAGACTTTTATATCACTGGGTAAGTGATCAAAAATTTTAGTTGCAACACTGTGCTCCCCTTTTGCGCTAAAGACAACTTTAATGTGGAATAATGAATGTCATTTTTTCTTCTGATACTGTAATCATGTACATCATTGTTCCTTTCAAACTGCAGTGGTTTATTTACAATAAACTTCATGAGGGAATAAATAAACTGTGAACCAGTATACCGAATTCCCAACTCTTTAAACAGATGTCTTATAGATGATCATAAGTGAGCACCATATTTTATTTTTGAGTAATGAAGTCTTCATTTTCTAAAGATGAGTTTCCCCACATCATCATTCCATATGACATTATCAAATGAAAAATATGCTAAATATGTCAACTTATTTATGTGCCTCTCCCCAAGCTTTATGAAGATTCTAAATGCAAAAGTGGCTGAACCAAGATGTTTTAGGAGTTCCAAAATGTGCTTTTTCCAATTTAAATTCTCATCAACAAGGATAACCAAGAATTTTGAAGTTTCTATCATATTTATTTTTTTATTAGCATGTGTTGCACTCATCACTGGCGTAAGGGTTGAACAGATGAAAGGAAACGATATGGATAGCTTTAGGAAAAGAAGTAGAGTTCAGAGTAGTCACCCAGAACCCCATGTCAGGGGAGACGTCATTGTTGTAGTAGCCCTAGATGCCCAGAACTGAAAATGTTAAGTCTTTTTGAAACTGAGAGTGAAACCACACACAGAGAACCAATGACACCTTTAAGGGCAATGTTTGCCCTTTCTTCTGTTTCTGTGTGAATGCTTCGGCTGATTACAATACTAGTGCCATCTGCAAAAAGAACTAATTATGCTTGTTGTATATTATATGGAAGATCATTTACATACTTGAGGAACAATAGTGGACCTAAGATTGAGTCTTACTATATTGGTTGCATTGTTAGGTACAACTTTCTCCATTTATTTATCTATTTTTGTAAGGCAAGACATTATCCACCGGTTAGTTATATCATCAACCCCATAAAATTTCAGTTTGCATAAGAGAAAACTGTGATTCACTCAGTTGAATGTCTTAGATAGATCACAGAAAATACCAGCCAGCAGTATTTTATTATTTGAGTATGTCAATGTCATTCTCAGTAGAGCAACTCTTCTGAAATCCAAACTGTGATTAGCTGAAGAAGTTGTTGTTCAGGTGAGAAATTAGTCAAGAACACATCATCTTCTCAAAAATTATGGAAACTGCCATCAGCAGTGAAAGAGGTCAGTAGTTATTGACATTCCTCCTACCACCTTTCTTACAGAGGTGTTTGACAATGGTATATTTCAGTTTCTTTGGAAAAATGCCTTGATCTAGTGATGCATTACATATTTAATATAAGAATGGGGTTATTATATGGGAACAAATCTTTAATACTCTATTGGAAACACCAACAAAACCAGATGAGTTTTTATTTTTAAGAGAATCCACAATTTTTTTTAATTTCAGAAGGAGAAGTTGGCGACACATCCATATGACTGAATTTTATGAGAGTTACTTTTTCAACACACTGCTGTGATGCCTGAATTTTATGAGAGTTAATTTTTCAACATACTGCTGTGCTTTTTCTCTCGAACTGTTTGTTCCTGTACTTTCTACTACATGTAAGAAATGATTATTAAATATATTTGCAACCTGTGACTCATCATTTATAGGCCTTCCATTCAGTTCAATAGTGATATTAAATCTGTGGCTGGTTGTTCTGCCTCTCATTTCACTACATTCCAAATAACCTTAAGTCTGTTGTCAGAATTACTGATTTTTGATGTTATGTAAATGTTCCTCCATTTTTAATAACTTTCCTTAGTAATTTTGAGTTTTGTAGTGTGGAACTACAGCATGTCCCATAGTCGTTCTAGTGATTCATGGTTTTGTACATGCCTGTTAAATTTCCTTTCTAATTAGCTTATGAAGAAAGCTATTTTCAAATAATGATAAGAGTTTATCATAGAACAGATTTTTTTTTTTTTCTGTAGATTATAAATTTCATTCCAGATCATCTCTTGTAAACTATTCCTAAAAACATTAATTTTCCTCAAGTCATTACTTATTCTACCTAAGTCCACTATGAGTATCTTTAGTGTAGTGCACTACATTATTTGTCCTAACTAACTGTGCATCATGATCAGAGAAAGCACTTTTGACTGGGTAAACAGTTATTTTCCTGCTTTGAGCTTCAACAATGAAAACATTATCAATTAGGATCCTACTGCCTTTATGCACCCATGCTGGAAATTCAATTAACAAGATCTAATTGTAGGATCCAAATAAGATTTCCAGATCATTTTTCCTTTCAGAATCCATTAGATCATCTTCAACGAAGTCACCACAGGGTATTAACTGCTTGCTGCTCTCTTACAGACAGCAAATTTAGGAATACAGATTCATAATAAATAAATAAATAATTCAAAATTTACTGGGACAGGGTGGGGGGTACCTACACAGTTAGCCTTAATATAATTATGTAACAACTCTTTCTTTTTCCATATGAGTTGCCAGAATCTAATCCTTTAGGTAAGAAACTTGAATGAAGAACAGACACCAGAGACGTACAAGAAGAGTCATATATTAAAATAACACTAAGCAGTGAAATTTTCATATGTATACCACGTAAAAACAGTCAATCCTCTGATACTCTCATCAAAACCAGTCATTCAGATTTGATGTGCACTTCAAATTATCCCATCTACCAACAAGTAGGATATAGCTTATTTTGCACACTAGGTCATATAATCTTTCGGGGTAATTGAAGTAACATGTTTACGGCAGATGAAAGCAATAGGAGACAGTTTTATTTCTGAGTATTATAACTATAACACATTTGGTTACCAAAATTGATTTAAGCTGAACTGTGTAACACATATTACGAATTTGTAATTAATTTCAATAAAGAATTGGCTTCCTTTCCTGTTGCTTAAAATTTAGTTCTGTATTCAAAAACAACACTGTTTACCAAACTAATAGACCTGCAAGAAATATGGAATCCAAGTAGACTGCAAACGTAAATTTGTCACTCTTTCCATTAGCTATCTGTCTACATTTGGGCTGAAAATCCTTATCAAGATTTCTCCTAATTTTATCATCTGTTTGTTTATAGTATTTTAAATAACAGATAAGTTTTAACATTCAGTATTTATCGAGGCTACTGTTTCACGCCGTCAGATGTAATTTGGCTCTTTTTGATTCTCAAATGTTGTCTTCCGTTACGGGAGCTGTGAAATAAATAAATTGGGAGCAAAAAACCAATGGTCCACAAATCAGATACTGGCTTTCCAGGATTTGGAATCACTCCTTAACATGGGAAGGTAGTAAAAGTACGGAGTTTCCCGCGTACCCTTACGCCCAAGACATTCATTTCCGTACGGATACATTAATTATTTCACAAAACATCGTGTAATCTTTGATTGATATAAAAGTGTAATTTCTCTAGCCTATCATCATTTACAGCAAACGCATTACCGTTTATTAGTTTCTTCAATTCTGCAGATGATATTGTTACGATTCGATTACATGCAGTTAATCATTGTAAAGTGACAACGGTGCTATACGTATCCAAGTTCCGTTAAGAACTGCTGTCGAAATGCTGACACAACGAAAGTTACAAGTCTACCGGCAGTAATTCCTCATTTGTTTTATCTCTCCGCTAAAAGTGAAACAGGCGTTTGGGCAGGGTCATTCGGAAAACGAAATACATTATAATATATAGAAAACCAATTTCTTTACTTTGATCAATTTTATTGAAAATTCTCTTGCTAATGTAAAGTGACATTAAGACGCCATACTTGGTGATGATGTGGAAGTAAGAAATTAATATACAAACATAAAACCTCTATTATTAAGTCAATTATATTGCTCACAATGTTTCGCTCCATTAGCCTTAATAACATTCTCAACATGTTCAACCGCCCTACGGCCATCAACAGCTGGCTATTTAATTTTATCATCCATCGATAACTTCCTGTATATGACAAACCAAAGCGTTTGTCAAAGATACTACATTAAGCACAACGCAAGTTGAAAACATTCATCTCAAATTATCGAGAATTCCACTGAGATGCAGTCAAAGGATAATTCACACAGATTGTGATTTACCCGTTCTGTCACATCAAAACATTCCACAATACATTTCTAGTGTTGGATGCACGCAGGCCGCCAACGGCAAGAAACGTCACATGTTTTGAGAACAAAGAGTCTGTTGCACTGACACTTGGCGATCTTAAGGCCAATTCACACTGGCCGTCACATGGAGGTAAGAATTCTTACCTCCATGGGCCGTCACTTCACGTCACGTCTCGTCACCGTCAAGGTTCCTCGGATTTCGGAAGTTTTGACGGCTGACATCGTCCGTCCGTTATTGATCAAATGATCCACATTTAATTTCCTCCCGATATACGACCATAAGCAGGTCTCCATATTTGGTTTCGTTGTTGTTTTCGTGTTTAATATCAGTTGCTCTTTCTTCGTTATTTGTTATAAATTGTTTCGTTTCGTTATTTCTTTTGTTAAAATTTATAATTTTATAATAAATCACGAAAGATTAATTGAACCAGTGAGGCAGCAGTCTGAGCAGTATGCTATGAGCCTACTAAATTCCTTGCTCTCTATTTATAAAGGGGATTTTTATACCAGCGGTATGGTATTTAAATTTTGCAGTGAAATACATTCCAGTATGGCTACAACTTGAAGTGAAAAATGTATTGTGGTTAGAATAGGATTGATTAGTAGGTGGAATTTATTTATATGCTGTCGGGCATCTGTAGCGTTTCGTAAAGAAATGGACTATAAGCTTCACACACTGCTATTTGTTTGTTTAATTACGTGTATATGACGGGCTTATTTATTGTTCAATAGCTCTCTGGATTGTGTGTAAAACAGATTTGCGAGAATCAGTGATCAATATTTGTGTGGTTTCACCATCTAACTCCAGTACAAATCGGATACCTGAACTGTTAAAAGCAAAATGCAGAACTCAAAGAAAGTCTGTAAGTTTTTGAAGGGAAAGGTACTGAGGGAGATATGATTATTGCACAAATAATTTGCACTGGACTGGCAACTACACTTAACCTTAAACAAACGAATTTTTCACGGGATATGATGGCAGCTTGTAACGCTGTCTTCCTTTTAGTGATTCTGGGTGCAATTTGACATAACAAATTAAAAAAAAAAACAAATGCTTCGGCTTTATAAAATATAAGATGAAGATTTCTCGTTCTCGAGCTCCTTGTATAGTATGTGAAATTCCCTTACTGTACTCTGTAATGACATTTTTCGAACCACACACTTTTTTGTGTTGCTTTGCACTTCTGTCTTCTTTCTCTAATATAAATGTTATCCCCACAAGCTGTAAAAAAATTTGAGGGCAATAAATGTCATTTTCGAAGAAATATGGACGTATAAAAACTACCACTTTCTATATATTTTTAATATGTACATTTCATGGAGGTAAGAATAGAGGGAGACGCCGTGACGTCACAGCTGTGAAGCTATGTGAAGCCGAGGGTAGCCATCTCAATCCGACCAAAACATTGCTGCTGTAAGCTTGTGTGTTTAGTCCTGTCGCTCGCTTTTGGAAGGATTTGCGCTATTATGGTGACTTGTGTGCTGTTCGGATGTACGAATCGTTCTGATTGTGATGCGAAATCGAAGGGAATAACATTTCATGTGTAAGTTGTCTCGTTAAGTGTGATGTTACAACTTCATTGTGAATGAACGTGTGCTACATCGGTACTTGTACTATAGCGTGTTTTTTCTCCTGAATGATTTTAGATTTCCTAAAAATGAAAGTCGGAAAGCTCTGTGGGAGAATGCCGTGAGGAAGAAGAATTGGCGTGCGTCTAAATGGAGCACTATATGTTCTCAGCATTTCCGAGAAGAGGACATAGACCGAACTTCCCTTAAAACTGTAAGGCTCCGAGAAAATGCTGTACCATCAGTTCTCCCTACACACCCAAAACATTTGCAAAAGGTATGTTAATTCAAATTATTAAATTCTTAGTTTTCAAGTTCACTTTTCAGTATAATACGTACGTATTGTCGCTAATCGAAGTGTTGAGTAACTCACTTTGTCTTCATCATGTACCAAATTAAAAGCTAACACTACATTAACTGGCGTAAAGTATAGGCCTAAACAGGACACTGTGTAGATTTGCCATTCTATGTACCGTATTTCAGTAAATATTGGTGGTAATGGACAGTGTTTCCCAGTAGTGTAACGTAACTGAAATGTCCCAGTATGTATTACAAACAAGATGTATTTATGGGGCTTTGGAGGGAGGGTATAGCTAACTTAGTTTTCAGTTTCTATTATTTAGTTTGTGATACACGTTTATTACTTGAATTAACAAAATTGTATCGTTTACATTGAAGGCTAGCTATTCGTAATATTACATTAAAAACTATTTTTAATCAAAAGAAACGCGGAATTTCGCCTTTACGAGATTTTATTTTAAACAAAAACTTTGAAACAACCAATCTGATGACGTTACATGTGTATGTAGTGCAATTAGCGACTGTAATACACGCAGCGCTATAGCACACTGGCAATGTTTTGGTCAGAGTGTCATGGCAGCGAGCCACGCCCCCATGGCTTCAAAACGTAGTACGGCTGGGATACGTAGCGCCATCTCCCCTTATTCTTACCTCCATGGTACATTTTGTGCGTAAAAACAGTTGAAAATCACCTTGCAAAGATCCCAAATCCCGCGAAAAAAAACTTTGCCGTCGACCTTCCGAGTTAACATCATGTGACTTGAACTGACTTAACAAGCCGTGACGCGACAGACAGTGTGAATACACCTTGCCGTGACATGACGGTGCCAGTGTGAATTTAGTCTTAGGAAAACGTCTGAGTGCCTGCCTCATAAGGTACTCCTAAATAAGCTCTGTAAATACGAACTTGGAGGCACTATTTTAGCAACCTCAAACCTTATTTGGAGAACAGAAGGCAGATTGTATCAGTCCAAGAAGCACTGTCATGTTAACGGAAGTTGGAATGCCATGTGTTACAGGGACTAGCAATGGGCCACCTCCTGTTCCTAGTATCTGTAAATGATTTAAGCTCTCACGGGTAGTACTTGCAATTCGCAGATGACACAACCCTATACTTGAAAGACACTGATGCCAGCAAGGCTCAAGAAGAAGTGGATGCTTTGTTTCGATGCTGCAAGGGAATGATTTCTTATAAAAAATGAAAATACGTGAAAAAAACGCAAAAATTGCAATTTAGCCTCAGTGACAAAGGATACTTAAAAACCGCAGGAATTGCGAAGCTTCTGGGATCGTGGTGGACAGTAAACTCACTTGGCAAGAATACAGTGCACATGTGTGATAAACTGTCATCAGCTACATACCTTTTGAGAAAACTGAAGTACTGTTCCACAGTCATATCAGCTGTGGTCTGTTACTATGGGGACAGGCTGCAAGAAAATTCTGCTACTACAAAAAACAATAAGGACAATAACATCAAACAGGATACTGGACCACTGCAAAACCATTTGCATGTGTCTAGGAGTGATCACAATTTCCAATCAATATGTCTTCATTAGTCTCATGTATGTGAAAGAAAGTCATGGAACATTCACCAACAGAAGTGACGTCCACAACTATAACAAGTGCAGTAGGGAAGACATAGACATTCCAAGCTGTTGACTCTCCATGACACGGGACAGTTTTCCAACTATATCTATTAAAATGTTCAGCCATCTAAATACTAAAATTCAGTTCTTGTACTTGGTGAAATGTAGAGGAAGATGTCGCAAAATCTACACCTAAAACCACAGTACATCTAAAATGAGTTCTTTGACAGTGAAACAACAGATTTGAGTACCTAAACAATGCACTGTCATACAAAATGAAGTGAACATGTACTTTTTAAAAGTTACTCGCTCCACATACCATTAAGTGTTATGCTATTCTTATGCAAATTTTTTCTGTATTATTATGAATAATTATGCTAATTTATTTCTCTATTATAATGCTTTTGTAATCCTAATATTGTAACATTCACATCTATATCTACGTGATTACTCTGCTATTCACAATAAAGTGCCTGGCAGACGGTTCAGTGAACCACCTTTAAGCTGTTGCTCTACCGTTCCATTCTCGAACGGCGCGCGGGAAAAACGAATACTTAAATTTTTCTGTGCGAGCCCTGATTTCTCTTATTTTATCTTGATGATCATTTGCCCCTATGTACGTGGGTGCCAACAGAACGTTTTCGCAATCGGAGGAGAAAAATGGTGATTGAAATTTCATGAGAAGATCCTGTCACAACGAAAAATGACTTTGTTTTAATGATTGCCACACCAATTCACATATCATGCCTGTGGGACTAACTACCCTATTTCGCGCTAATACAAAACGAGCTGCCCTTCTTTTTACTTTTTCGATGTCATTTGTCAGTCCTACCTGATGCGGATCCCACACCGCACATAAATACTCCAGAACAGGGCAGACAAGCGTAGAGTAAGCAGTCTCTTTAGTAGACCTGTTGCACCTTCTAAGTGTTCTGCCAATGAATCGCAGCCTTTGGTTTGCTCTCCCCACAATATTATCTATGTGATCGTTCCAATTTAGGTTATTTGTAATTGTAATCCCTACGTATTTAGTTGAATTTACAGCCTTCAGATTTATGAGACTTATCGCACAATCGAAATTTAGTGGCTTTCTTTTAGTACTCACGTGAATAACTTCATACTTTTCTTTATTCAGAACCAATTGCCACTTTTCGCACCATACAGATATCTTATCTAAACCATTTTGCAATTCCTTTTGGTCGTCTGATGACTTTACAAGGCGGTAAATGACAGCATCATCTGCAAACAATCTAAGACAACTACTAAGATTGTCTCCTATATCGTTAATATAGACCAGGAACAATAGAGGGCCTATAACAATTCCTTGGCAAACGCCGGATAGTACTTCTGTTTTACTCGATTACTTTCCGTCTATTACTACGAACTGTGACCTTTCTGATAGCAAATCACGAATACAGTCGCACAACTGAGGCGATATTCCATAGACACGCAGTTTGGTTAGAAGATGCTTGTAAGGAACGGTGTCGAAAGCCTTCTGGAAATCCAAAAATATGGACTCTATTTGACATCCTCTGTCGATAGCATTCATTACTTCATGAGTATAAAGAGCTAGTTGTGTTTCACAAGAATGATATTTTCTGAATCCGTGCTGACTGTGTGTGTCAATAAATCGTTTTCTTCGAGTTACTTTATAATGTTCGATTTACAGTATATGTTCCAAAACCCTACTGCAAATCGACGTCAGTGGTATGAGCCTGTAATTCAATGGATTACTCCTACTGCCCTTCTTGGGTATGGTGTGATTTGAGCAATTTTCCAGTCTTTGGGTACAGATCTTCCTGTGAGCGAGCGCTTGTATATAATTGCTAAATATGGAGCTATTGTGTCAGCATATTCTGAGAGGAACCTGACTAGTATACAATCTGGACCAGAAGGCTTGCCTTTACTAAGTGATTTAAGCTGTTTTGCGACACTGAGGATATCTAATTCCATGTTTCGCATCTTGGCAGTTGTTCTTGATTGGAACTCAGGAATATTTACTTTGTCTTCTTTGGTTTACGCAGTCTATCCATTCTTGATTGGCGAACGATGTAGCTATGGCAATAAATGGTAATGTCACCGCCAAGGTTTCTCCACAAGAAAGTTTTAAGTCCATTTCGCACTGGCTAAAGCATCTCATCATGTCAAAATATTCCACAATGCATTTCAAGTGACGGCATTATCATAGGCCCTCAACCAACTGTCAGCCCACGTCAAGATTAGTCGGGAAAAAAATTTTGACGATACCGTTGTCTGCTATCGTAAGTTAACCTGAAACTTCCTGGCAGATTAAAACTGTGCCCGAACAAGACTCGAACTCGGGACCTTTGCCTTTCGCGGGCAAGTGTTCTACCAGCTGAGCTACCGAAGCCAGGAAGTTTCTTATCAGTGCACACTCCGCTGCAGAGTGAAAATCACATTCTGGAAACATCCCCCAGGCTGTGGCTAAGCCATGTCTCCACACTATCCTTTCTTTCAGGAGTGCTAGTTCTGCAAGGTTCGCAGGAGAGCTTCTGTATAGTTTGGAAGGTAGGAGACGAGATACTGGCAGAAGTGAAGCTGTGAGGACCGGGCGTGAGTCGTGCTTCTGTAGCTCAGATGGTAGAGCACTTGCCCGCGAAAGGCAAAGGTCCCAAGTTCGAGTCTCGGTCGGGCACACAGTTTTAATCTGCCAGGAAGTTTCTTATCAGCGCACACTCCGCTGCAGAGTGAAAATCGCATTCTGGAAACATCCCCCAGGCTGTGGCTAAGCCATGTCTCTGCAGTATCCTTTCTTTCAGGAGTGCTAGTTCTGCAAGGTTCGCAGGAGAGCTTCTGTATAGTTTGGAAGGTAGGAGACGAGATACTGGCAGAAGTGAAGCTGTGAGGACCGGGCGTGAGTCGTGCTTCGGTAGCTCAGAAGGTAGAGCACTTGCCCGCTAAAGGCAAAGGTCCCGAGTTCGAGTCTTGGTCGGGCACACAGTTTTAATCTGCCAGGAAGTTTCATATCAGCGCACACTCCGCTGCAGAGTGTAAATCTCATTCTGGTAAGTTAACCTATTTGCTCAGCGCTCAATCATGTTACAGCCGTGGATTTTGTCTTTTTGTTTCTTCTTAAACTTTATTTCATCATTGCTCTTACTTTTCGTGGAAGATTGAATGTGTTCCCTGGCCACTGGGATATTTTTTCCGTCGAGTGCGTGGAGACGTCACTCTAGAAGGATGTGAATGAACGACAAAATAGTATCGATATAGACGATGAGAGCAGTGATGTTTGTAATATCTTTAGTGTTTAAGCAATCCACTTTTTGACTGCCATATACCTAGATGCTGAAGTGTGTTGTTTCATTTAATAACAATAAAACACTATTCACAGTGTATATCCAGTTAGTGCTTCGTTCTGCATGGCTCCTGCTATGGATTACTTACAGTGATAACCCTGTTTCCGTACTGTAGTTCGCCCGTCCATTTTGGATTTGTGCGACACTCAACTGTTCATTCAGCAACGGATACATTATACGAACATCGGTTTTTACAACACCTCATGCAGAATAGTGGAACGACATTGCTCCACCGAACAGTTTCCTGCCTATTAACCATAATCAGATGTAACCAAAGAATGATGCAGTGCACAGACAATGACGCCAATGGAGGCCATGAGCGGGAACAAAATGTGTGTCAGTTAGTCTCGCCCAGTGAACGCTAATTCGTTGATGTTGGTACTATAGACCATCGAAGTATTACTCCAACTACGTACTTTAAAGTGAATGACAGTTGCATAGTTTACCACTCGGCTCTCCTATGCTGGTGTTGTTCCAGATGAACCCGTTCATCCTCAAAGCTCTGTGCAACTGATTAAACCTGTGTCACATACCCAGGTTTCCTTTCATGCTGGTGCAACGAGTGCTCGTCAGCCACATAGACTGGGATTTGGTGAGGTGATGTTTTATCTGAGCCCTATGATTATCTTAACTACCTACTTTTCAGTTACATTACTGAGAGATTTCGGATTGTCAAACTCATTTTGCAGTGTTATGATATTGTGGATGATACAAAGGAATTTATAAACTTGCTGTGCAACCTCTGCAGCCATGCCACATCATCAGCGACACTCTACAGGCACCCCCACACCAACATCTGACAAAGACAGGAGAACAACAACTTCAACAAATCATATTTGAAGACAGAATTCATTACAACACACCCTCGCAACTTTGGATCCTACTTCAAGAACCTATATCGCGGGGTATTATGCAAGACAGCACGTTGTGGGCCATTTGGATGCTTTCACCACTCATTCAGACTGCGTTAGTCGTGAAAAATCACTGTGCTACGAAGAATAGGTTATTTTTGGGCGACAGGTTACATGGAATTCCCCAGCAACGCAAAGGACTGTAGATGCCTCCCACAAAGCTCAACTCTTGCTACCTGCAGGCAGTAAGAAGGCACAACTGCTCCGCATGGGCTCCACCGACCAAGGAGCCCCGAGCTCTCCCAGCGTTACATGAAGAGGGTCCATTGACCTCAATCTACACTAGACTCACATTTGGAGTACAGTGGTTCAAATCCACATCTGGCTTTACTGGTTTGTGTTTTCCATGTTTTTCTTATACCTCTACTGGCAAATTCTAGGATGGTTCCTCTGAAAGGGTGTGGTCGATTTCCTTGACATCTTTGAAATAATCCCAGCTTGTGCTCCAACTATAATGACCTTCACATCGACAGGACGTTTAACCCTAAACTTCCCTTCTTTTTTTACTTTTAGCCTATATCTGCCCCACCATCAGTTGACTCTAGCGCTTTGCATGCTGTGGCTTCAGCACAGTCCCAAATGTGACAGCATCATGCCTGCTTCAAAAAGAAGATGCACAAGTGCTCACTTGCAGCTGATTTGGTAGTGAGAGTACTCTGTCAGATGTGTAGTGGGAAGATAGTTTACAGCTATTCCAGGTCACCTCCAGCTCAATTACCTCTCTGTCAGCACCATCTTCCAATGAGAATATGGAACTTGAGCAAGCTTTAGCAGCCGATCTCTGCAACATGGTGAAGAAATCCGAGATTACGAGACAGGAACATCTGAATTTTTGTACAACGAGTACAGAACTGAAAAACTGCTTGCATTACGAAAGGACTTGAGCAATGCTCGTGACAACATCGCCCTCTTACAAAAACAGTCATAACAACAACAACAACAACAACATAAAATCTAGAATAACAGCCACTGCTACAGCTGCTGCAATAGTCTGTTCAGCGTCTATGCCAGAAGACGTCATTGGCTACATACATACCTGAGGCCAAGGTTAGTCCAGCGCATGAGAGTTTAAGTGTGCGTTCCACCTCCACATAAGTGATGAGTGACACTACCAAGCAGCGCATACGGTCAGCCAGGTATTGTGTGAATGATGACACAGTGCACTGTACCATTATGACACCTGGGCCACAAGTTCATTATAAGGCTCGGCGTTTGGCGCCTGACAAAATGCATATAGCAAAAGATATTACAGGCAAGCTACTCAACAATGAGATTGTGAGACTATTGGACATTTGATCCCAAAGAATTATGGGTCTCATAGAATGACTGAGGATTATCTTTCGCTAATTGCATGAACGGAACCAGAGAGATACCCTATTCAAAACATTCTGGATTTTTCTCACGTCTTGGGAGGGGCATCTGTCTTCAATGTATTCAACTGCAAAAAGGCATATCTTCACATACCCATCGCTCTGGAAGACGTGACAAAGACAGCTGTTAATACACTATTTGGGTAGTATAAGTTCCTTCTCACGCCTTATGGTCTACAAAACGCCACACAGATGTGGCAACGTTTTATCGATCAAATTTTAAGACATTTTTCTTTTTGTTGTTCATACCTCGATAATATTTTGAGTTTTTCGCTATCTCTAGCAGACGATGAGGTCCCCCTCCACTCTGTGTTCGACACCCTTGATCGTCATGGCGTATTTTAGATCTAAAGACAAGAGCCAACTACAGCTGGAGGAAGTCACGCTTTTAGGACATATGATTAATCCCTCTGGGGTGTGACTCATCACAGAAAAAAACATAGAATTGAAACGATTTTTGCGAACTATCAGCTTTTATGGGCAACAACTACCACAGCCTGTGGCCACTCTAGCTGCTCTCACGGACACACTGAAAAGCAGCAACAAACATGGTAGGCAAACGTTGGTGTGGACTACAGAAATTCTCAGGGACTTTGATAACATCAAAGCGTCTTTCCAGCAGGCTATGACTCTAGTACAGCCTGTAAATGACACTCCTTATCTATCATTACTGATGAGAGTGATATGGCTATCAGGCTAGTGTTCCAACAACTAGACGATGGGGTCCAACATTACTTAACGATTGTTTTCGCAAAAACGTACAGTGTACAGTGCAAATGATCTGTATTTGCTCGAGAACTAGTAGCGGTGTTTGGAGCAGTACATCGTTTCAAAACAGAAGTGGATGGTAGGCTCTTCACTATTTTTGTGAATCACTGACTACTAGCAATCGCTATACAGAGACCCAGGAAGGACTTCCACCATGACGTTTTTGGCATTTGCAATATGATAGTCAATTTACAACTGATGTGGAACATATTAAACGGGCCGACATGTAGTGGCAGATTTCTTCTCGAGAATCAATGCTCTGTCTGTTAACTATAATGAACTTGCATCAGTGCAGGAAATGGATACACACATCAAAGATCTTTTGCAAAACACATCAGTCAGCCCTTGGTTTGAGCACTGTTCCCTCCCTGGATCAGACAGACAAGTTTGGTGCAATGAACCATGAGGGAATGTTAGACTGTTGGTTCCATCACAAATGAGAAGACTTGTGTTTGATAATCTTCACAACCTGCCACACCCAGGTATCTGCTCTACGACAAAACTTGTAACAGACTGCTTCATTTGGACAGATTTGAAGCATGACTGTGTGATATGGATTCACATCTGATTTGTATACTGACAGTTTAAAACAGGCAGATATGCTAGCCCAGAGCTCAGCCATTAAGATATTCCAGCAGAAAGGTTGCAGCACGTACACTTGGATTAGGCCAGTCCACTGCCTGGTTTTGGTGGATACAAGTATAATTTGTAATCTGTCGATTCCATCACACAGTGGGTTGAGGCAGTACCTACATGGGACATGATGGCTGAGATGAAGGCTAATGCCTTTGTTCATGTATGGGTCTTGTGGTTTGTTTGTCCTGCTGTCATAGCAATGGACCAGGTACTGCTGGTACTCTTCAAAGAATTGTGCACCCTCTTTGGAGTAGAACGATTTCTCACCACCCGCAGAGCAGTGGGTTCATGGAGTGGTGGCATCGCACACTTGGGTGTCACTGATGTGCCATGGCAGACAATAGTCAAGGCCTTTCCATGGGTGCTCTTTGGTGCTCACAGTGCTTTCAAATAGGACTTTCAAGATTCATTGGCAAAGATCCTATATGGTGAAAGATTGAACCTCCTGGCAGAGTTCATCAACTCTGTGGCACTACTTGATACAGCTGAACTGCTGGCAACAGTTCAATGAGACTGAAACCATACCTTCAACATCAGGATGCCTTCTCTGCAGCGTTATGGCTTTCCCAACTTGGCGATGTGGAAGTATGAGTGCTAGTGATGACACTATATGGTTGTCACTTCAATGAACTTATTCATATTCTACAGTGTTCTGCAGAGGCATGAGCATGCATCTGATATCCTTCTCCACGACAAGTGCACGACTGTTTTGATAGAAAAGATCAAACCCGCATGTGTTTTGAGCTCAGGGGCCAGCTGCCTGGACTACAACATGATTCGCAGAGCCCCTGATTTACTGCAAATGCTACAATCCGGCCTGACATGACGTCTGGTAAAATTTCAGGTGATGTCTCCCACCTCCTATTCATCGGAATCATCATCTACACCCTCACAGTCATGCTTCAGCCGCCCTCTCTGTCCACTTCAACACCTTGAGGATATCATCACGGAGTAGGAGCTGCTGTTATGTGTTGCCCCGTGCTCTGCGCTATGTGGTTGGGGCTCTGTGGGGGCTTCACTGCAGCAGGGTGTGGCTGAATGACGAAACAATATCGATGTAGAAGATATATACTCTCATAACAAAGAATAGTAATGTTTGTGATGTCTTCAGTGGTTAAGCAATCTGAATTTTGGACCACCATGTGGTTAGATGCTCATGGGTGTGTCTAGCAATAAAATAGCATTCACAATGTGTACCCAGTTAGTACTTCATTCTGCAAGAGTCCTGTTATGGATTACCTACAAGTTTTCTTCCACAACTGACGTCAGATATCCAAAAGCAAAAAAATGTTAGGTTTTACAGAAATAGTACAGAGTTGATACCCACAGGGTAAATAAGTGAGAACATACGTTGATGAAGCAATTATCATTAAAAAAGACTTTTTGTGAAAAAGCTGACTCTACTGAAGGAGAAAAGTACAGCTGTTTATTATATTATAGGCCAGTTCACACTGGTCATCATATCATGTCACAGCATCGTCATGTCAAGGTGTATTCACATGTTCATCACGTCACATCACGTCAATTCGCTTAGCCGAGTACCAAATGGTGAAAGTGAGGTTGTGAATTACCATCCATGATACACAAAGTCAGAGCATAGTATCGCATTTGAGGAACTGACAACGATAATGTTCTTAATCAATTTTGTGCGGTAGAATGCTGAGAAGCGAGGCAACATTTCAAAACAGCGACGTTTATTTGCTAGCGAAAATATACAGTATGTCTGTCCTAGGAGCAGTTAGGTGCATCTTCTCTGGCGTTTCAGACGTTTTTTGAAATTTAGTTTCTGCATTGTCTAGTTCATGTCAGCCGAAAAAAAATAGTGCATCAGTTTATTTCCCTTCAGAAATAAAATTGTTTTTAAAGGAGATTTTACAAGCCCATTCGATAGAGTGATCCCATATCATTCTAGTGCGATGTTTATTTTACAGATATTTATTCACAACTGCAGCAAAACTCCAAGAATAACTAGTACTCGAACAGCGACAGCACTGCCCACACTGTCTGCTATCGCCAAACCTGTAACGCTACTGAGCTGCTGCTGGACTGCTGTTTATTCCTCGTGTTTTACTCTCCCTTTTAATACATATCGATGCAATGAATATCGCACCAGGTTAATTTCGGAAAGCTCTATCGAATGGGTGCGTAAAATTCCAATTCAAAAATAGTTTTGTTTCTAATAGGAAGCAAACCGAAGCTTTCTATTGACTCTGGATGTAGCGTAAAAGACTTGATGTGCATTGGTTGTTTGGGCTGACTCCAGCAACACAATGCAAAAACGAAACTGTAAATATCTGCTGTAACATCATAATAAACATAATCGTCTTGAAAGTATTCAGCAGTGAATAAGAGTAGATATTTAAGATTATTTTCATTTATTGTTCCATCTCCATTGCACACTTTTTAATCCGATTACATGTTTCAAACACTCTGCATCACCTTCATATGCAAGTAATTGCATCTTAACCCCTCTTGTCTACACAGAAGAACAGTACCATGATATTCTGTTCTTAGTAGAAAAGATGGGTTGCTTATGCAATTACTTGGATCTGAAGATAATCCAGAATGATCGAAACATGCAACCAAATTTTTAAAAAATGTGTATCTGAGACAGAACAATAAATGAGAATTACCTTAAATATCTGCTGAAACCACCAGAGAAAATCCACCTGACGACTCTTATGAGAGACATCTGCTATACATAGACACACATCAGATAATAGTTATATATAATGGGATAAACAGAGCCTGTTTACCGTATCCATATGATTTATTTCTTATGCAGCTAATAGCATCATAAACAATTGTATTTTTCTCCTTGATTAGAGGCCACCTTTTCTCTTAACGTGCTATTTAGTACAAACTGCTTTATTGTGTATATTCTTATTTATACAGTATGGGCACTAACTCTGTTCTGTTATTGTAAAGCCTAAACAATTTTTTGTTTTCAGGTATCTGATCCCACTTGTGGAAGAACACTCAATGGAAAAATATCCAAATCGTCATGGAATATTCCAGTATGGCACGAGAACGAAGCACAATAACAATAGAAATACGGAAAAGACGCAAAAGTACAAAATTGACTACTATAACGTGAGTCACGAAAATAGGTTAAATTCTGATATTAGCAGACGACGACACCGTTAAAACGTACTTCCTGATGTGTCGTGACATGACATGACGCGGCGGTCATTCGATGGCCTGTGGGAATGCCATCACTTGAAACGCATCATGAAATGTTTTTGACATGATTTAACATGATATGATGTGAAGTGGCCTTATTTGCTTCTAAAAATATGTACAGTGGATAAGGTAAACAGGCCCTATTTAATCCCTTATACATATTGTATGATGTGTTTCCATGCATATATTTTCGCTAACAAATAAGTGCTAATGTTATGCAATGTGCTTCACTCTGCAGCACTCTCCGCACAAAACTGATCACGAACACTCGTTATGAAATTTGTTATGGGTATTAATAATCTTTAGCATTGCTAGTTCCTCCATTCTGCTACTGTACTCTGACTTTTTGTATCATGGATGGTATATCATAATCTCACTTTTGTTGTGTGACTTAAGATATACTTTTATAGCGAGAACAAAACATTTTTAGGAACAGTGATCTTCTCTCTTTTATATATATAAAAAGATGGTGCATAGCAACAAAACTTCATAGTGTAAAAGTAGGAAAAAGAAACTCTTAGGAGCAAAGGATTTCACATGACACAAAGCCAAGCACCACCATAGGAAAGGACAGGAAACACACAGTTCTGATTTACTTACTTTAACAACTTTCGCTGATCAGAACTGGGCTAAGTGAACTGACATGTCGTGACAAGATGTCCACAGTGATACACCCTGATGTAACTGTGACATGACATGATGTGATGTAACACTCTGCTGTCTTCTTGTGTTAGTCGGCCTTAAGGTCGGTGCATGAGCAGCTTACATGTGCATATGTCTGTGCAAACTGTGCATGCAGTAAAGGCCAGTTAACACTGACCACCATGGCAAATCATATCATGACACCGCATGTCGAGGTGTATTCACATTGTCTGTCATGGCACAGTATGTCAACTCTGTTGAAGTCACATGATATCAACTCACATTGCTGTTGTAAAATCTTTTTCGCGATAATAGCGATCTTTGGAAGATGATTTTCAAAGTAGCATATATATGTGGAATCGGGACTCCTTTTTTGTACAAAAAAGGCATTTATTGGACTCAAATGGTTTCCTGCTCGCAGCGATAGCTTTTGTACTAGAGAAGGGAGACAAGAAATGCAAAACAACGCAGAGAAGTGTGGATACAAAAAATTTGGTTACGTGGTACAGAAGGGGACTTTCACACACTCTACAAGCAGCTTGAGGAAAAGAAACCTGCACTTTATAAGAATTTTAGGAAGTCAAAACACCAGTTTTTTTTATTTGAAACGTCAAATTGCAAAATGTTAAGGGCTGCCACCACTCCCATAAAAACTGGTTTGTTTAAGGTTAAGTTTAGTGCCAGTACAATGTAAACTTTTGTATGGTGCTCATATCTCCTTCAGTAACTTTCCCTTCAAGATTTATAGGTTTTGTTTACATCTTGTATTTGCATTTTAATAGTTCAAGTGCCTTATTTGTAGTGGGGTTAGCTAGTGAATCCACGTAACTATTGGCCACTGATGCTTGCAAAACTGTTTTGCACACAATACAGAGACCTACTTAACAATAAATTAGCCTACCACAAACATATATTTAAAGAAACAACTCTACTACATTACTTGGTCTAGACTTCACAAAAAAAAGTATTTTGCGCCTGTCACAGTATCTGAAGATTTCAGACTATTTCTTTATGGAACATTGCAATTGCCTGACAATACACAAAAAAATTTCACTCACTAATCAATATGAATCTACACATGGCATTTTTTTGACTTCAAGTTGCAGCCACACTGTAATCCATTTCATCGTAAAACATTAAATACAGTACCAGTACAGAACATTGCCAGTATGTAGTAGACGGTAAGAAATTTAGTATGCTCATGTTGTACAATTCACACTGCTGCCTCACTGCTTCGAATAATCTTTCGTGATTTATTATAAAATTATAAATTTTAACAAAAGAAATAAAGAAACAAAACAATTTATAACAAACAACAAAAATAACAAACAACTGATATCAACTACAAAAATCATGACGAAACGAAACATAGTGATATATGCATGGTCATGTATTAGAAGGAAATGAGCCTGGGGGCCATGTGATCAACAATGGATGAATGACAATAGCTATCAAAACTTTCCTCCCGAGAAACCTTGGCAGTGTCATGATATATGGATGGTCATGTATTTGAAGGAAATGAGTTTGGGGGCCATATGATCAACAATGGATGAATGACAATAGCTATCAAATCTTTCTTCCCAAGAAACATTGGCAGTGTCTTGACAGGATGTGACGTGATGGTATGGCCAGTGTGGATGCCGCCATTTGAAATGCATTGCAGAATGTTTTGATGGGACATAATGTGACATGACATGACAGCTAGCGTCATTTGGCCTTAAATTGCCACGTTCAGACGACACAGTTTCAGTTTGCTGGAGGCCCACATCTGTCAATCTAGGAAGGAAATTTCAGCTGCAAGCGGCTATCATCGTGCAGAGGACATCAACTTGTAATCCAGGAAATTCTACTTGGGTCTGCATTCGCAACTTGTCTTACAAAATGCTTACAAAGCGTGACAGGCAGAAAGAACAATCTAAGTAGTTGAGACAGTGGCTCCTTAAGCGATGGCAGTTTTCACATATTAATTAATTTTGTGGATTATGCCACCAAACCAATGACTGACGAAATTCTTTGCAAATGGACATGAAGACATAAAGGCCTATTGACACTCCTAACTATTCATACAATGCACCAAAGTACTATTATAATAAGCATATTTTCACAAGAATTGCTGATAGCGACACTGCAGTTCCTGGCAACAAGAAAAAGTAAAAGGGATTTAGAATTTTCGATACATATGCCCAAACAAGCAATGATCAGGACACATGCAAAGCCATACACACTGTCCTGAAGAAGGATTTCATGAAGCTGAATGAAGAATCTCAATTATGTAAGATATCAGTTGTGAAAAGTTACAAATAATGTTTTTACATTGTTAGACATATGTAGAACTCCTTATATAATAATAAATTATAAGGCAGGCAAATGATTTTCAGCTCTCTGCCTGAAGTCTAGCAGCAACCTGTTATAAACTTTTGCATCAGAACAACAAACTTCTTTCTGAACTTTAGAAAAGGATTCATAGTCTATGTGGAAAGTTTTACTTTTAATGTTCTGGTGGTGAATTGTGTAGTTTACCTTTAACTCACTTTTGTTGTGAAGCACATACTCGGTTAGGGAGTAAATGTATTGGCACACAAGTGTAACAGTCCCTTAGGCTCTACTGCTACATTGTGTACCATTATCAACTTAACACAATATTCTAATTGCACTCTTCTGCGAATAAATACTTTTTATTTTAGTTACATTGCAATGAAAGATTATGATACAGGACAATACTAAATGAAAGTATGTTAGCAATTGCTAATGCTGGCCAATGGAATGAGAGAGATTTCTAAACAGATATCAGGCAGAACTGAGCAATATAGTCAAGTTCACAATGACTTTTTTATTAAAACTGTAATGTATGTATTTGCTGTGTGGTCAGTTGCTCTTATTCTCTCTATTAAAGAATTTTAATCAGGTGTCTTCTTGTCTTGATCACTGCATTCGTTGGTCTTAACCTTCCACAGACATTTGTGAGACCTAAATATTTCAGTAAATTCAGCAATTAACTGTCTCAATCTTTGATGTGTAGTAACTATTTTAGAATTCGATGTGTACATAAAGATGAAAAACAGTACCCTGAACAAACAACTGATTCAAACACACAATCTCCTGTCCAAGTATTAAGATTTGTCTGTAGAGATGTCATTTGAAACCAGAGATTTCAGCAATTTTGCACAAAAGCTCCAGATCCAACTTACAGGTTTATATGCATCTCATATCTGCACAAAATCTCCTGTTCACACAGTACAATATGTCTGTTCAGAAATGATGTGCACAGATATTTGTGTAGATATAGAATTGCATGTGAACCAATCATTAGTCAGTATGCAGTAATTAGTAAGGCCAGGAAGAGATTAGTAAAAATTTCACATCCATAAAGTACCAATTACTCAGACATCAAAATACCCAGTTGGTTTGCCCATAGCATATAGTATATTGTGATGGTGTAGTAGTCTTTTCTTTAATTCAAGCTTTGTTTGCTAACTAACTGAATGTATCTAAAATGGATTTGGGTGGAAAAGCACTATTTAATTTTGAAAAACTGATAGCCATGGCTAACTACAGCAACTGGAAATTCCCTACTGAAATGTAATTCAAAGAATATAATGAAAGCTTTATCAAACAACTGGAAATTCCCTACTGAATGTAATACAAAGAATATAATGAAAGCTTTATCAAAAATATATTTATTGTAACTTTACACATGTGTCTGAATCATCGTACCACAATAGTAGTACGGCAAAGTGCATATCACAACACATTGCGAGTTGCATACATACTGGGGCAAGCATACATTCAGGGGCAAACGTAATTGACTTATGACCCCATCTATTAACCTATTCTTATGATAAGTGATTTATGACTCCTTGGAAGTTCATTTATGGCCCCATGGGAATAATCTCTCCTTCTAGAAACATCATCCCCACCACCCCAACCCCTCTGGAACTGTGGGAAATCCTCAACTCTCCCCCTACCCCTCGCCAATTCAAGCACACTTTTGATATGAAATTAATTGACTAATTAATTAAACTGGTCATATAATCCCCCCTCACTCCCCTGGGAAATCCCTCCACCCTCCCCTCCCCCACTTCCTCTCCCCCACTTCCTCTCCTCCCTTCCTACCTGGAAACTGGCGAGAAAAAGATTTGGTCTGTGCTAGGCTGGAAGGATTCCATGGCAGGAAATTCAACTACATTACAGAGGGTATAATCATATATTGTTTATTTATAAATTTCAATTTACAGGGGTTGAATCTCTCATCAAGGTGAGCACACACACACACACAAACATCTTTTATGCAGTGCCCCATAATTCTACGAAAGTCTAGAGAGACTTGTGTTCCAGCAGTTTCGAACACGCGTTATTTTAAAGCAGGGCATAAGGATGAGCATGGGATACTGCACCCATTTATTGTTTGTGCAGGCGAAACTGGAAGGGACATAATTCGTCGGCGCTGACGAGTGTTTAGCGCGACCTGCCAAGATTAAGCAAATATGGCCCGGAAGCTCCGTGGCCGGCTGCAAAGAGTAATGTAGCATTGTATTGTTAAAAAACAAATGGAGAGACTCGAAATAGCGACTGTTAGTTAGACGTTGAACTGCTGTTGAGAGTATGTGGACTGGATGTGGATAGTCATCCACGATAAAAGCTCATGAATTAATTGTGTTCAAAAATGTGTAATTAGATGATTCTGGGTGCCCGGTAATGTGTGGGCTTACGTCATAAAGTTTAGTTTTTTTTTTTGTACAAAGTGGAAATAAATATGTTCTGGTGCATCGAATGATATTCCAAGAGTAGCGTATTTTTTAAATAAGAAGAGAGAGAGAGCGAGAGAGTGAAAATTTCCCCTTCCTAGCAGTGAAATCTTTGGAGAAGCGTCCGGTGTTAGCAGAAGACATCGGCGCTGCAAGAAAGCAGAACCAGCATTCTTCAACAAGTAAGTCCACGAAAACGCTTAAGCTGTATAGAGAGAGCTTAACATTACACCGGGCCACTGCAAGAACGTGGCGACGGTGAAGAAAGGACCTGAGAAAGAAGGGGAAATATTAAAGAAGAAGCTATAATAAAAAAAAACCAGTTGGGAGTTGCCATAGCAACTGATAACAGCGAGGCTGAAGAGCGATTCCACGATACGTATCCAGAAATATCGTGTTGATAAATGGTGAAACGATTAAGGAAATCAAGAAAATCGCACAACGCTGCAGTTAGTCTCAAATCACCGACGCCGCCGTCTACAAACGCTGACGCCGCCGCACATCAACGCAGACGCCGCCGTACACCAACGCCGACGCCGCCGTACACCAACGCCGACGTCGCATCACACCAACGCCAACACAGCCGTCCACAAAAGCCGACGCCGTCGTCCACCTACGCCGACGCCGCCGTCCATCGACGCTGACACCGCCGTACACCAGTGCCGACGCCGCCTTCCACCGACGCTGGGTGAGCTACTACTGACCTTTGATTGTTTGTGAAGTGTGGGAGGTTGTGGAAATAAGCGAGTGTACTTTTAATGATAACAAGATTAAAGTCAATACAAAACACAATGGAAAAAGAACATCAATCCGTAGAGTCTGTTGGGGCTATGGGAATTGAAAAACAGGGGCCAGATTTAGGCGAATTAATGAGGTTTATCAAAGCGCAGTTTGAATCACAGAACACAAAACAGGACGAACTGAAGGCAGAATTAAACTCTAAATTTGAATTGCATAACACAAAACAGAATGAACTAAAGGCAGAATTAAACTCTAAGCTAGATTTGCAAAACACAAAACTAGAGGATCAAGTTAATATCCTAAGTAATCAGATACAAGAATGGAAAAAAGAACTGATAAAGAATTGTCCGATTCCCTGAGTGAACAGACAAATATTTTATTTAAGGATTTATAACAAAGAAATGAAGCTCATCTAAAAGGGTTAGTTCAAAAATTAGAATATGATGTAGACTATAAATGTAGTAATTTGGAAACACAATTTAACGAAAAATACGACCCTTTGAAAAATATATGTAATGTAGCAATTGACGTGGTCGAACGAGAATTAACTATGCTAAAAACCAATGGCCAGAAACAAGATTAGTTGGTCCACCTAGCACAGGCGCAAATTTCAGGTGTCAAATCACGGGTGGAAACCGTATAACAGAACTTCAAAGAAAAGTTAATGACTGCAGAGCTGATAAATTTGAATGGCTTAGAAGAACAAGTAGAAGAATTAATAGCATGAAAGGTTGAAAAGAAACTAAGTGTTGATATCTCTTCGCCTATAGTAATTTCCGATTTAGATAACACCAAGAAAGACTTAGAAACTTTGAGGAAAGAATTCAAGCTTATGCAGGAGAAACTAGAGAAAGGTTTCCCAAAATATTGTATTTAATAAGGACATGATAACTGATTTGCAATGGGGATCAAATTCAGGCTTGTCGAGACAGTTTCCTAAATTCAAACCAGACGGGGAGGTACACCCCACCCATTTCTTAAAACGGTTTAACCAAGCCATGCCTAAAAGTTGGGAGGATGATAAATGCAATGCAACCGCAACTGACCCAGAATACCACGTAGATGACTTAGTATTAGTAAAACAACACCTTCAAAGTTTAGCACTGAAAAAAGAAACGCACAATTTTTTCCTGAAGTACGTAGGACCTTATCGTATTCAATCAATAGTACACCAAAAAACCCTATATTTAGTAGATCCTGTGACGGGAGAGGAAAAGGGTATGTATAATGTTAAGGATATAAAAAGATATCTACAAAACCCCCAGGGACATTGACGTTCTGTGTCAACGGGCGGAGTAACGTCCGCCATTTTCCGAGTTGGGTTCAGTGTTACTTCCACATTAGTTTTCCTACACCGAACTCCCTTCACATCTTCGACTACCCTGTTATCTATTTATAGCCCTTAAGCTATCCTATCATATTAGTATTAAAAGAGACCAATTATGACTACACGATTATGACTAATTTAAGGAGTCATAATAAACAGTAACCTCTAAGCATGAGATAAAACTAACAGGTTAACATTCTAATAGGAGATATAATATGATGGTACTGTTTAGGAAGAATGATACCTAAATGACATAAACTGAACATGTGTATGAAATACAGAGTGAAGTGACTAACTGAATATCTATTTGATTATAGTGTTGATAATTTCAATCTTTATAGAATGTTTTATATTTTTTGTAAAGTGTGAGGTGATTGGGGAGGATTTATATCTAATTTTGAAAGGGGTGGGCAGCATAGGCACAGACACGACCTACACACCACGCCCTTCATACAACCCTCGCAAACAAGTGTGACTGGTTCTTCATCATTTACCGTTCCATAGGGGTTGCTAAGATCTTTTCTTCGGGGACGTCAAAGGTGACGGTGAGAATGTCCGTTCTGCAGGAGACGCCAAACATCATACCTCCTACGGCTTCTCACTTAAGTACCGGCGAAGTGGGCATCCTGGGGAAAGGGGGTGGGAAGGGTTTCCTGTCTTTTGGGCTGTCTTCTTTGGTTCTTCGATCTTAGCAACCAATTGTTTTATTTCCTTTCTTACTTCTCTTAAGAGTACCTATCTATCTTTCCCTCTGTCCACATTCATATACTTCTATCGCTGAAGTCCTCTTTTCCGTGATTTCTATAAATCTTCAACTAAGAACCTTAGTGGGCCGAAGAATCAGAACGCACGATCACACTTGGACACTCAAACAATTAAATACAATGATGGAGACAAGTAATACACAGGGAGATGGAACAACCGTCACAGATAAGGGGGGAAGTAGTGCTCAGGAAGGGCTTGAGCACATGTGCTAAGTAATGACAGTTGCACATCTCAAGTGAAATGGTGTAGTAAGCTTAAGCTAAAGAAACGAGGGGGGACGAAGTGTATATCCACCTGGGTTCATAGCTATGGTAGAACAAAGTAATATGAATGGATATTAAAAGAAATAGATATTAAGCCAGAGGTATCGAGTCAAATAAGTTTCTGATGAATAATAGGATAGTGCAGACCAAATAGCCCAAAGAAAAGAAATAAAGTTACAACTATGGACGAAACATATTTAGTTATTAAGGCTATATAAGTGAGCTATAAGCAATGAACAAACGAAGAATTTAAGCAGGTAGGCTGAAGGACTCAGGAGGAGGAAAGGAGAGACAGATAGAAATTTTACCAGGAAATTTTAAATAAAATAGTGTGCAGAGGAGTACGAAAGAGACAAGACTATGAATCATTGTTAGAGAAGATAGGGAGGGCGCATCCGATATAGATGAAATGAGAGAAAGAGAGGCAGGTAGGCAGACACAAAGGAGGCTGACCTATACTGTGTGGGCAGGGGCACCAAAAAGGGGATTGCTCTGTACTATAGTATAGTATAAATGGAAGGGGTGTACCTAACCAAGGATGAGGAAGAAGATGTTTTCATACTATCAACCCTTACGTAGATTGGAACCCAAAGGGAAAGGGTGGTATAGTGACCTGAGATTGTAGTGAAAAGTTTCTCCTGGTAAATTTGAATTCTAAATTTTTTTAAATAAAATAGAAAGTCCTGCGAGAGGAGATGGAAAAAAGAGAAAACCCCCAGTACAACTAATTTTTTTTCAGACCTGGAAAACTGGTGGTTATCATTGCAACAGCTTCTTAAAAAAAGTAAAGACTCTACTCAGAATAACGCCTGGACTTTGAAACTGGCTAAGGGGAGGGATTTATTTTGGCTCAATCCTGGAAGCAAGAGTAGATAAATCTATTGGAAATAGCTAATACTTGTTGTACTATTAGTTTATCATACTACTATGTCTATGAAAGATATTATCAACAGCTTAATGAAATACCAGAGATGGAAGAAAGTTTTTGTGCCTAATGTTTTTATGTAGTACAAAGCAACAAGATAAGTGTAAAGGAACAAAAATTATTAAAATATATGTTGTGTGCAAAATAACGAGTGTTCGAGCTAAGGGGAGGGATATGTAGTGCCCCCAGAATTTTACAAAGGTCTGGAGACACTTGTGTTCCAGCAGTTTTGAACACGCATTATTTTAAAGCAGGGCATAAGGATGAGCATGGGATACTGCACCCATTTATTGTTTGTGCAGGCGAAACTGGAAGGGACATAATTCGTCGGCACTGGCAGGTGTTGAGTGCGACCTGCCAAGAATAAGCAAATACGGCCCAGAAGCTCCGTGGCCGGCTGCAAATAGTAATGTAGCATTGTACTGTTAAAAAACAAATGGAGAGACTCGAAATAGTGACTGTTTATTAGACATTGAACTGCTGATGAGAGTACGTGGACTGGATGTGGATAGTCAGCCACGATAAAAGCTCATGTGTTAATTGTGTTCAAAAATGTGTAATTAGCTGATTCTGGGTGCCCAGTAATGTGTGGGCTTATGTCATAAAGTTTAGTTGTTTTTTGTACAAAGTGGAAATAAATATGTTCTGGTGCATTGAATGATATTCCAAGAGTAGCGTATTTTTTAAATAAGAAGAGAGAGAGCGAGAGAGTGAAAATTTCCCCTTCCTAGCAGTGAAATTTTAGGAGAAGCTTTCGCTGTTAGCAGAAGACGTCGGCGCTGCAAGAAAGCAGAACCAGCATTCTTCAACAAGTAAGTCCACAAAAACGCTTAAGCTGTATAGAGAGAGCTTAACATTACACCGGGCCACCGCACTCTCCCCCACTTCCTCTCCCACCGCCCCTACCAGGAAATTGGTGAGAAAAAGATTTGGTCCATGCTAGACTGGAAGGATTCCATGACAGGAAATTCAACTACATTACAGAGGGTATAATTATATATTGTTTATTTATAAATTTCAATTTACAGGGGTTCAATCTCTCATCAAGGTCAGCACACACACACACACACACACACACACACACACACACACACACACACACACACACACACAGACACACACTCACACAAACATCTTTCAACAGGACAACACCTCCAATCTGCAACGGTTTAATTATGTAGTTAGGACATGTAGTTGCTGGATGTGAGCATTATTATACCCTCTGCAATGTAGTTGAACTTCCTATCGTGAAATCCTTCCGCTCCAGCACAGAGCAAGTCTTTTTATTGACAATTTCCAGGTGGGGGAGGGGAGGGGAAGTGGGGGAAGGAAGAGGAGGGCTGGGGGATTTCCCAGGAAAGGGAGAGGGTAATTAATTGATCAGTTTAACTAGTTAGACAATTAATTTGATATTAAAAGTTTGCTTGTATTGGCGAGGTGGAAGGGGGAGAGTTGGAGATTTTCCAGAGAGGTGGAGGAAGGGAGAGGTGAGAGGAGGTTCTCAGAATGATGGATTATCCCCAGGAGGGTCATAAATCAATTAACATAACAATATGTTAATGGGAGATGGTCATAAATCACTCAAGTTTGCCTCTGAATGTATGATTTCCCCTGAAGGTGTGCAATCCACAATGTGGTGAGATTTGAACTTTATCCTACCGCTAACAATGAATAGTACAAAAGCAGAGATTGTCACTAACATTCGAATATAAGAGTTTATCTAGTTATATTATGCTGCTATGATGCTTGATGAATGTATGATTGACTTCTGAGAAAAATATTGAAATGTATTTGTCGAAAACCGTGTCACTTAACAACAAACTCGAAACATTGGTAAGAAGATAAATAGCGATCTTGTAGCAGCGATCATGTTAAGTGGACATCCATCAGATTTTCAAATGGCAGTTTAGAATCCGGATGCCAACATTGTTAGTGATTTAGTTAGTCAGCAGTTAAATCAAGAATCAATGAAAAGTAAGATCTGGTGACAAATGGAACTACAGTTTCGTCACTGGCAGTTAGCAGAACAGTAAACACCAAAACTCCAACTATATTCATGTACAATGAACTTTTACCTCTGTGAAATGCTATAGACATTAAAAAATTAGTCACAAGATGGATGAAAGTAGAACTAAGAAGAAAGCAAATAAATCTTCAAATACTGTGAAAACAAGAAACGAAAACACACTATTGTCTGTTACTGTATATTTATGTGATGGTAGCCACAGGAAAGTATATTCTGGTTGTGTGCAACACAAGATGAATATAGAAGATTTGGTAAGAAATTTCGACTCAACTCCATTATTAAAAAGTTACAGTATCAGTGAAGAGTAGGCCTGAGTCTACCAACGAGAACAATATCCATCTTAAAATTACTAGTTATGCCGAGAATAGACCAGTAGCGATTTATGACGCTGCATGCGCACGTGTTCCAGACATTGGAGAAGGTTACTATCTGTTACTCAAATAACGAGAAGTGGATTAGTCCTATTGTTGGGTGATGTACAGAGTGATGTATAGAATAAGAAAGATATAGTCGTCTCTGGAACAACAATAGCACCTGTATGCGTCTATTAAATTAAATTCACAATCATACAGATTCTGTAGAAATAGACAACAATTATGCTGTATGACAATGAAGACACTTAAAGAGGGGAAGTATTCGTTTAATAAAAGTATATATGGTTACTGGAGTGGATTGTATGATAATGATCATACAATTTAGATCAGTTTATTTCTTGCATAAAAGAAAAAAGTCCCAAAAACCTTCTTGAAAAGAATCAAGTAAGAGAACAAAACGTTTACTTGAAACAGTACATTCCAGTGTTTGTGGACATATGAGTATAACTTCGTGGGGAGAAAAGTACATTACTTTCTCACTTTTACAGCTAATATGAGGGGCGCTCAATGAGTAAAGAAACACATTTTCTTCTGAAAGCAGGTTGGCTTTATTCAGGATTCGAATACACTATATTATTCCCCATTCTTTCTGCTACAAAGTCCTATTTCTCAACAAAATCTCTGTTCAATGTTACAGCCTTACGTCACCTTACTGGGAGGGGCTGTGTAACTGCATAGTATCACTCTACTGGTTGACATCAGAGCCAACGTCTTGCTGCATCAAGAATCTCCCCATTGAAATCAGAAGGTGAGAGATTTGGTCTGCAAGATGGATGAGGAAGAACAGTCCAATGAAGTTTTGTGAGCTCCTCTCAGGTGTGCAGATTTGTGTGAGGCCTTGGGTTGTAATGGAAAAGCACAAGTTCGTCTGCAGTTTTGTGATGATGAACACGCTGAAGTCGTTTTTTCACTTTCCTATGGGTGCCACAATACATTTCAGAGTAGAGCATGAGGGGGGCCATCAAACAGAATAATCCCTTCAGGATCCCAGAAGATGGCCGCCATGACTTCTCCACCTGAGGCTGCAGCCTTTGAACGTTTTCTTCAGAGGAGAGGTGTTGTGCTGCCTTTCTATGGAGTGCTGTTTTGCTTCTGGTTCGAAGTGATGAAAGCATGTTTCATCGCCTGTGTCGACGTTCGCCAAAAAATTGTCATGATCAGCCTCGTAATGTGCAAGCAGTTCTATGCAGATGGTTCTTCATTACTCTTTATGGTCTTCTGTTAGGCCGTGAGGAACCCAGCGGGCAGAAACCTTTGAGTACCCCAACTTTCGGAAGTGTGTGCCAGCACTACCGACAGAAACGTTATGCTGAGCGGCGAGGTGTTTCATTGCTATCTATCGATTACCTCAAATGAGAGTGTCCATACGTTTCAACACTGCTGGAATCACAGATGGGTGTGGGCAGCCGGTATGCAGGCGATTGGACAGATCTGCTTGACTTTGTTGCGATGATGACAGACGTCTCACCCAATGGTTCACCTTGCTTTTGTTCACTGCGAGGCGTCTGTAGACATTATGCAAGCGCCTATGAATATCTGTGATGCTCTAGTTTTGCATCAGAAGAAACTCAATGACAGCTTTCTGCTTGAAATGTACCTCTGTTACAGTGCTGCTACCTGTAGGAACTTCATGAAACTCTTGAGGTTGAAATGGGAATATTGTATGAAGTCCCATAACAAATTCCTCATTATTTATTGAATGCCCTCGTATCAGAGATCAGGTCTATGAGAGTCTGGTGATGTTGAGGCGCAATCAGACTGTGGGTTGTATCCAGTCTATAATAGTCATTCTACACATGTAAATGTTCAGATGGCTTACCAGTAATTTATTGGGCCAAATTTGGTGTCAGAGACTATGCATAACATTGCGGTCAGATTCTTATAACCATTCATGCAACTAGATACTAACGGTATATTCTCTGGTTGTCTTTGAAATGCAATATGATATTTTCCAATGTCCACCTATTACCAGCATGTTTTGCCACCCTTATATATAGCTAATTAACTGTATCAGTGTTTGTGTGTGGTATGGTCTCATTATTCCATCAGTCTACGTGATATCACATTACTGTAACTTGATGATCTCTTGTAAATACAGACAGAGGAAACAAATGTTGTAATTTCACTGCAACTTGAATTTAACTTAAAGCAGGTATGGCTCATAATTAAAGATTCTGAAATGGAGCCGCCCAAAATACATATTAAAATAAATTTCTCAATAACGTAATATAGAATTTAAATTATCAGAACGCATTTCGCGTAGTTCCCGCACGGATTCAAATTGTGTAAAACAACGTTTTTGAAACTGTTGATATGTGATACCAAGCACTGTTTTTCGAACAGGTAGTAGCTAGCCTTATGGCTGCGCCTTTAAATGCCGCTTAGCTTTATGTAGCAGCGGTTTGAGGGCTCTTATGAGCGTCCCAAAGGCTCTGGTATTTCAGCATAATGGTGTCCTGCCAACGTGCATACAATTTTCACATTCCACTCTTTACATAAAAAGGGAATGAACAGAGTTGGTGAAACTTTGCTATCGAATCCTTGTCTCTGTATATCTCTATTATGCTCGGAGGGGGTCATCAATCGACCTTAAAAGTACTATTCTTCTACCGTTGGAATGTTTGCAAATGTCCCGCCAGAGCGCACTGCAGTACGGTAATATATGTATCACCGCCTAGTGGGAATTTCACGAACGATTTGAAGAAAAAGACCGCGAAATATAACCCGTGCGTGAAATATGTCCAGTTAGTTTACTTTCCTTGCTTGCTTACTGCAGATAAAGTGCGTCATTGGCAAGTTTCTTTTTCTGAGTTTAGTGAGTTTTGCTTTCTTGCGAATAATACCAGGTTACCACGAGCTCGGAAACAACGCGATATGAATTCTGTGTGCAATTTATAAGGTGAAATTTTGGAACATTCGATTAGGATGAAAGTGAAGGAAGCTGATGTGCCCAGACCCGATGCAAACATGAAGCAAGAACCGAAACAGGCAAGGATATGTACGCAATTGTAACAGAAACAAAAAATGCAGCTGAGTGGTTGTGTGCGCTATAGCAGGTAAAATGCGTGTTTTCGTAATACACAATTATAAATACGACAAACGCGGTTTCAAACTACCGAGGCCGTTGCTCGGGTTGCTGAATGCTGATGTCACCCAATCACAGCATAAGATCCGTGACGTCATGGCAACGTCGCTCTTTGGTCAAGCAAACTCGTAAACTCCGCGATTTGAGCGCATAAAACATTTAACGTCTGAAGATTAGAAATGAAAATACCAAGAAAACTAAGCATGCAGCGAAGCTAACATAGACCGCATTAAAGGCCTTGCCAAAACACGTCTTTTACTACGATTTGTTGTGGTAAACTGTCGGGAATTGTGGCGTTGGAGGAAAAATAAAATACCTATAGATTTTATCTTGCAATTAGCTTTTGATGTTACTTAGTATTTTACTACGAAACAGAAAGAAATTACAGTATGTAAACGTTTGGGTATTGGGTAGAGTTGGCATTGCCCCTCCCCCCTCCAACCTCCCTGAAATATTGATTGTGGTGACAAACTGATCTGTAGCATAACCCGAGGTCCGGGATGCAGAGGGTGTGATTAAGGTTGATTATTTGGACCAGAGATGACAATAAATTCTATCCAATACGCCAGAAACCTCAAACAGCTTAAAGCAAGTCTTAAGCGAGTATGCCCAACAAAAACAATAGCGTATGTATCCTTTCATATGATAATGTAAGACAACACACCAGTCCTCACACAACTGAAGAGATTGAGAAGACTGGATGGAAAAAATCTCATTGTGGAATTTATTCTCAAGATGAGGACGCTGTGAAAATGTCTGTGCTTCAATAGTTTCAGAAGCAGGACTGTGCATTTTACCACACTCAAATACATGGTCTTGCTAAAAGAAGGACCAAAACTGTGGAAATTGATGGAAATGATACTGAAAAGTCATAAATTAATAGTCAATTTAAGGTTTTTAATTCGTGTAATTTCATTTTAAATTCTTGACAACAATTTAGAAATGCAGGAGGCATTAATTTTTGACATACCCTTGTAGAATAAACATAAATGATCTCTTGAAGGCTTTTATTGCCAAAATATCATTAACTAACATTTAATTATAACAAATGACACCAATACTGACATGTTTCTGACAAGTCTTCAACACGCCGTTTCCTTGAAACACAACAGCGTCACAACATGCAAATTATAATAGGAAAACAATGAAATACGACGAAATCCGTAATGGTGTCTCTAGAGTTCTTCATTAGCCGACTATCGAATTTCTTGTTTACATCGAGCTGCACGTCTGTTTGACGTCAGTTACGTACAAGCCAGGAGTGACACTAACTTTTAATGTAAACTACTTAGACAGGGAGAAAAGTCGCAACACCAAGAAGAGTTGTGTGTGACAAATGAAAGTTAGTAGGTGTATTTCTACATCTGAAAGATGATGTCTGTTCAAATTTCGCGCCAGTCGCATAAGAGTGGCGCTAATAGCTCCACTATGTGGATATAAGCCAGGTTTGCTTTAAATATACGCTATAACGGTCTTGTGCGTTATTTGCCTTTGAGATTGGATATGGTAAGTTGATTTTAGTCAAGAATGCCTTTAAGACGACAAAGACGCCATTATCAACACCTCACCGAGTTTGAACGATGTTGTGTAATAGGGCCAGGGGAAGCTGGATGCTCCTTCTGCGATACTGCAGAAAGACTTGGCAGAAATCTAGCCACTGTACATGATTATTGGCAGCAATGGTTATGAGAATGCATGCTCGCAAGAAGACTGGGCTCCGGTTGGCCAAGTAACACTACCAAGAGGGAAGACCATCATGTTCGATGTATGGCTCTGGCGCATCGTACTGCATCTGCTGCAGCAATTTCAATAGCAGCTGGCACTACAGTGACGCAACGAACTGTTACTTGTTGGTTACTTCAAGGAGCTCCAAGCCAGACACCCTGTAGGGTGTATTACACTGATCCTAAAAACACCGCCATTTGCGCCTTCAGTGATGCCAAAAGAGAGCTCATTGGAGGGCGGGATGCAAATCTATTGCGGTTTCTGATGAAAGCTCGTTCTGTCTCAGTGCCAGTGATACCACGTGTTGGTTACAAGGAGGTTAAGCTGAGAGCTCGCAGCAAATCTGTCTGTGTACTAGATACACCGAATCTACAACTAGAGTTATGGTCTGGGATGCAATTTCGTATGACAGCAGGAGCACTCTCGTACCTACTATACATACTCTGACAGCAAATTTCTATATCAGTCTGGTGATTCGACTTGTTGCGCCGGTGTTCATGAACAGTATTCCACAAGGTGTTTTCCAACAGGATAACACTCGCCCGTATACCGCTGTTGAAAACCAACTTGCTCTACAGAATGTCAACAAGTTTCCTTGGCCTGCTCTATCATCAGATTTGTCTCCATTCGAGCACATATGGGACATCATCAGACGACAACGTAAGTGTGATCCACTGACTACATTAACAGTCCATGTATTGACTGCAACAGTCATGGAGTTCCATCCCAAAAACTGACATCCAGCACCTATATAATACATTTCACACACATTTGCATGTTTGCATTCAACGTTCTGGCGGTTACACTGGTTACTAAAATACCAGAATTTCACATCGTGAAATGTTAATCACTTATCACAGTACACAGTAAATGAAATTTACAACAACTGTCTGTCCACTTCTAAGGGTTTACTAAACGATGTTCCCCATCTAAGTCAGTCCTGGACGATGGTCTATAACCAAGTGGGTGAGAGCTGCTCTTCTATCTTCCGAGTAGGCTTCCGTCCATTGTCGTCCGGTCATTGGCGTATAGTACTCGACCGGCAATTGGCAGAGGCGAAATCGATATCTTCATGCTGAGCACCGACCGTGGCGCTGGTGGAACTAGCACGTGTGGCAAGTCTCTATGGCACTGGCACCAGCTCACATGTTTGTCCCCTGTGGTGCTTTTGCCCTGGCTATGTCTTGTTCGAACGACACAGCACTATCTAGTGGGAAATACAAATTTCCTACTGAATGTTGGTACACTGTATAGCTAATTGATCGAATTTAGTGCTATCGCAAGCTGTGATCGAATTCAGACTTTTTTTCTTAACTATGAATAGTCTTGCTCCCAAAATCAGCCAAAAGAACAAGAGGTTTAAATGTGGAAGTAATACAACTATTACTTGAAGGATCTATCAACCTGCGAAGTTCAGTGTCTCATTTAGCGAAGCCAAGGTACAAATATTGCAGTTTCATTTTTCAAGGAGATAATAGACACAGCTAAGAAGTGGATCAAAGAAACCCATTCTGCTGCTCCACGTTTTCAAATCACGATGCAAGTGTCAGTTTGAATTTTCTTCTACTTACAATTTTAGATTTTCCCTTTCGGTTATGCATTATTTGGTACACCCAAAAGAGCCTAAGGTGCAGTGGTACTGAACTGTAAAGTACGTGCGACTGTGGACACAGTTATGGCTGTGTACACGAAGGGATGTGGCGACGTTAGTGCCTCACATGTCCCACATGGTTCACCAGAGTGTACTCCTCCTCGTTCCAAAACCCCAGGAGTGCCTCGGGCGCGATCTTTATTCTCAGGGCACTCAGCACAGCGAAGGCTGAGGCGAGCCTGTGGTTGATCTCGCTCCCTCAACAGGCCCACCTGACTCCCCAATCGAGACGACACGGCCCGTGAATACGGGAATGGACGCGGGCGACATGGAAGAGAATTACATCGAAGCAGAAGACCACCCACCTGCATTGCCATGTAATTACAAATTCTCTGAGATCATGTGGAAGAGAAGAGAGGCACAAGCATTGCTCTTCCATCTCAATCAAAGACAAAGAAGTCACTCCAGGATGGAGTCACAGCCTGTGAGCAGAAAATCCATCAAATCGGAAGGCCAATTGTGGCTTCCAGCTGTAGCTGGAACGTGTATGATGGGACGTGCATGAATGTCTGTGGCGTTCAAGTTCACTTCCCCCCACTCCCTCCCCTGCAACACTTAGAGCTAACACAGGGACAAACGGCGAATGGAAAATGGTCAAACCAAAGTATGCTGCGTCAACTGCCAAGAAGAATAACGCGCTGCAGACGGAAATCGGTAGCCACTTTCTGGCACTTACCAACCCCGATCCTCTGACACAAGAACAATTGTAGACTGGTGAATAAGACATACATCCTGCAGCACAAGGAGAAGGCAGCCCAAATCAGCTGTCAACCATGCAGCAACCACATCAAGACGTGGCCAACTCCCACACAGTGTCCATAGTCAGGCAGTTGCAACAGAGGCGGCCTCCCATCGCCATAGAGGTGAAAGACGACTACAGAGGATACCTGCAACGTCTGAAGCAGTGGACGACTGTGAGCTACCCCGTCAAGACTGCATGGCTCTATATTGAGGGAGTACAGCTCGCTAAATGTGAAGATTTCTGAAAGCTGATGAGCGAAGTGGCGGCGCTGTCGGTGCCCCTCTATATGCACACCCCTGTTCGAGGAAAGCTCATCGAGGCAGTTTTTAGAGAGTTCCAGCGCTCGTCAAACCCATACTTCCCTAAAGAAGGACTGGTAGACGTGGGATTTGCAGTGTGTACTGTGACATGCATCAACGGCCTCCAGACGTAGAAAGTCTCTCCATCGCTCCTGGTGATTGCTGTCGATAACGTAGACAAAAGAAAGCTGTTTCAACTGAAGAGAGCGGCTGACATCACTCTCACAGTCGAGCCACTTAACCACAAAAGTGTTTCTTCAGAGTGCTTTCGCTACCAGGAGGTGAGACATGTAGTATGTCACTGTTCCTTCCCTGAAGCAAGCGTTAAATGTGCAGACAACTACACGAGCTCCGGTAGTGGTCATGCCTCGAGCTATAGTGTCTGTGAGTTTTAAGGCGGTTGCAGCTTGCCAGCATGATGAGTTGTACAAACAGAAGACTGACCACTCTGCCTGAAGCCCACAACTCAAACGCAAGGACAACTAAGGGACCAAACACTTCCAAGCAGATGCTGGCTAGCCATGCTGTCACCACCATTTCCTTCCCAGAAAGCAGCAGAAGACGGTTCCAGTGTGCCAGAAAGCGTGCTCGAGACGTCAGTCCAGAGGGATAGTGGGATGATCTCTATAGAGCCTAGGACCTAGCGCACAGAAAACTCACCACTGCGCAGAAGACAACACTGTAGCAGGCAGCAAGAGTGCAAATGCTTTGACTGCTGTCCACGCTGATGCTGCAACAAGTTGCCTCATAGAGGCTGCGGCACCCAGCAGCGCACCAGCAGTTGCTGTCACCAATGGTGATCCGGCGTTGTTTTCGTCGTCGCCGGAGAATGCTGGTTTACAAATCACTTGTCAATGTGGACGGCACTCTTGGTGCTTCGACATCTTCTGCGAAGGGTAAAAAGAATGAAGTAAGAGGAGTGGGTAAAACTTCTCAATTTGTTCTTCTTAATGGAACTACTTTATTTTGTGGTGCGAAGTTAAATTTTTCTTTAATGAAAGTATCTTCTTCTTCCAGTTTGGGTAACGGATGGATAACTGTAGCTTTCGTTGCTTGTAAGTTTGGGTAACGGATGGATAACTGTGGCTTTCGTTGCTTGTAACAATGCTGGAAGACCAGATTTGGAATCCTTTGAAACTAGGGAAATTCTTGCTTACCGTACTATACCTGTTTCTGAGGTTATTATTACTAGTGAGGGTTCCTACCGTTTACCGCACGGGAGTTTGTCTTTGTCTTGTCGTAGACGTTTTAAGATAAATTCCGATTCTAGGGGGGTTGTCGCTTGTCGCTTCGCTGTCTGTGGCCGTCGACAAGGTGTGTCTGGCCGCAGAGAGTCATTGAGGTCACGATGCTGGCTGTTCAGGCAGCCACGCCGGTTGCACTATAGCCAGCCCATCCCTTTCAAGCGTTCCCAACGATATCTGCGTCTGGGAGCAGTGAAACCAACCTTCACATTGAGTAGACAAAAGCTGTCAGCACTGCTGGCAGTAAAGAAGACACAAGAAACCAGAGAAGGGAACTGAGACGACAACACAAACGAGAAATCAACAGTTACAACAAAACGAAGATTCTGGATGAATAGCACCTGTAGTTAGACTCCACCATATCAGGGGTGAGGGGCAAATCACTATGAAGGCCCGAGAGAGAGAGATAGCTGATTGGTTACTGTGAGACAAGAATAATAGAAAGCATGAAAACCTAATGTGACGAATTTCATTTAATATGAGAAGTCATTCATGACTAGAACTCAGAATTTAAGGACTCAAATATTCTTTCCCTTTGTTCCTACACATGTGAGAAGTGTAAACGTCCTGATTTATACTCGCAGCGTCCGTATATTTCATTCCATCGTTACATATTTTACCACAATTACGTATTTTAACATTATGCTACATATAAAATTACATTTTTTTTGTTCTTCTTCATATTACCCACACTCTCAGCAAGCTGTTTCATTAGAAACATATCCGCATCCGACCAACCATAAATGTTGAAGACAGAAGAAAAAACCACATTATTATGCAATAAATATGGTTAATTGAGTTTTGGGTTGTATTATTAAGGACGTGTTTCAGTCTGATTCGCTAATATTCGGAATTTTAGTTCTCAAAAGCGAAGTAGATACAATAACAAAACTCTGGGTAGCACTGTAATAGTCATTATCATGTGTAGTAAAGGACTTCATGTGCTGTTGGGGTTGGCAAAGGGTCAAACAAAGTACTAGCGGCCCACTGTCACTTGTGTCTAGAGACAGCAAATTGTGTGAGTGGATCGGCTGCACTCGGCTGGCCTTGGATCTGCAGGTCATAGCGTTTCCTTGTGTCAGACAGCGAAAGCTGACATTCGCCTTCTGGACAAGAAACTGTTTGATTCATTCTGCGCCAAGTTCAAAACTATTAATTACTGAAATTTGTAATCTTATGTTGTCACAATCTTAACCGTGGGTTGATACACATAAACCACTTATGCAGTTTTTAGTACCCACAGCTTACTTTACAAAAAAGTCCTCGAAAATATTTCCCACAACTAAACAATACTGAAGTTTATATTCTTCTCAAACTACAAGCAAATTCTAAGAAAAGTGTCCCAGTTCTTATTATGTTAACTTACTAATTCTCTGTTTTTCTGAGTGTAGAGGACTACGCAAATAGATTGGTCTGAATCCTGTGTTTATCGCCGATATCTACACAAACATCATGGATACTGGTTTCATTCATTGACCTGGAGCTGAATTTTAACTTTAAGAAGCGGTCAGAGGTTTGTAACTTCTCTCAAGAAGTTCATATCCAGCTACAGCAGTTTACAAGTAGCTGTATATCTTTATGTAACATTCCTTCCAGGGGATTGAATTTGACAATATGACAAGGACTACTATAATTATATTTCACAATCCTGGACGTGGAAAAGTATTTATTAATGCACTGAACTGGTATGGAGAATCAGAAATAGCTGATAGGTTTTGTGATATAAATTAGTTACCTTAATGACACAAATATAAGAGCAAGACCTACACAATACCAGTGTTTATGTACTTGTTTTAAGTGATTGAAATATTTTGAAAATCAGTTGAACTGTTTCTGTAGTCCATAGTATCAGCAGTAGTGACATAGAACATTTTCTTGTTAAAAATGTTTTGTATGAAGGAATTGCCTGTAAGGTACACAGTGTAGCAGGAATGAAGGATTATTGATATTAAGACCACTCAAGTACTACAGTGTGCATTTAGAATAAAAATTGTCTGTGCTGTCTAAGTACTATTAGTGTTTTGCTGATGAATAAGTAGTAAATGAAAATGTCACTGCTAACGAAAGAGAGTTAAAAAAGTAAAGCAAGCTGTTGACATTTGTTAATGGGAAGAACCATCACAAAAAGTATGGTCACTTGATACGATTTGTGATATTATAAAGATCTCAAGAATGAAAGTTGCTGCTCACTATATAGCGGAGATGCTGAGTCGCAGACGGGCACAACAAAATGACTGTTATACACTCCATCCTGGATTTTCCACTGTTGGATCTCAACAATGAGGTATTTAAATTTCACGTATGGCATATGAGACACTCTGTATCAGATTCTTGAAATACTTTTTTTTATTATTTAATAAGTTTCGATTTTGATGTAAATTTTGTATAAATTACTCACAATCTTATGCCTAATATTTGGTATGTGAGAAAAAGAACGTTCCGTCCATAATTTTCTGGGATACCAAGGTCTGAGACATTCAAGGTTACAAGTCAGAGAGAATGATCTCGAAATGTAATCTGTAGCAAGGCTATGCAAGTTAAAAGTACAGGGTATTTCCCAGATTCTCAAATGATTTTCACTCTCCTAAAGTAAAGAAAAAAATCGGCAGTATTGTCCATTTTGACGAAAATTTTGATTATAAAGCCTTATCTTGGACAATTCGGCGATATAAGCTTTTATTAATACCCTATGTTGCAGTGTACAAAACTGCAACTATATTTTTCCATTTTCCAAATGAAAAGTGTATTAACATAAGGAAATACACAATAACCAAAACACGTGAACAGGACACCGTCACTGTCTGCCGTCAGAAAGCCAAACAAGCTGCAAACCCGCAGCCAGCCAAGCACAACCGCTCAGCTCGCATGATTGGCACCAAGATTTGCTGTCCCTAGACAAAAGTCTCCATGTTTTCCGGCTACTAGCGAAATAAACTGATTCAGAGCTAGGAAAAGCGTGCACCAAGTAAAGTTTTCCAAATAGAAGTTTTTAAGAGTTCACAACTGTTGGTGTTCATGATGCCTCCTGTTGCATCAAAACTATCATCTGAATTAAGACCTTTGGTTGTAATAGGCGACGCCTCCACTACTGACAGAGATATTGTTCTATGTCAAGCGTGCAATAAGCAGGTCAGGTGCCCTTTGAAGTTCCAACTTCAGCAACATATACCAAGTGATATGCACACAAAGAACAGCGCAGTGCAACCTATAAGAAACTTATGTTATTGAAGCACATGCAAAAGACTCCAAACTCCACAAATGAATTTTCCATAATAAGTGCTCTACTATGGTTGTTGTGAAAATTCCGTAGTACACATTTCAAAAGCCTGAATATCGCGCGTTTCTACAAAAGTTGTGTGGGCAACAGATACCTGCTGAATTGACATTGAAGAAAAACTATTTAGATTTTTGCTACCAAGAGACTCTGAAAAGTGTGCAGCGCTGGATAAATTAACCACCAGATACATATATCCATCAACAAAACAAAGGGCGTATATGGATGCTTCATTGGTAGTCTCATTGTTCACAAACTCGATGGAGAAGAAGGGAATTCAAGAAGAAAAGTTATCGTTATGTATTCGGATGCTGCAGCCTACATGCTGAAGGCAGCAACTACACTATGTGTATTCTGTTCACATTTAATGCACTTCAGCTGTTGCCCATGCAATACAATGTATCGCCGTGTAAGTGCGTGGCAGCTAATTAATAGGAAATAAAATAATTTCATACACCAGGAAAGTGATTCTCAAAGCTCCAAATTGTGTGTCACTCCATAGAGCAATACGCCTAAGACTGACCTACCTAGGTGTGGTGCAGACATGGAAGGTGTTGATTTTTATAATGAACATTTTCAAACTGGGGAACCTGTGATTGACTTATTTGCGAGAGACTCTTTAGTTTCAGTACAAGAGGTGCAAAATGCTTCCACTGAATCTAAAATAGAAAATGCGCAGGGTACCCATAGCCACTTCGGCTTCTTGGCCTGCAACAGTAATGAATTAGAATCTATGAGTTTGCCATAGCAGAAATCATTAGAAATTGTTGGGGATGTCAAATTCCAGCAGACTGACATTAGAGTTGGTATTGGGGACATGCTAGTGAATGAGTTTCAGGCTATATCATCATCCCATATACTTCATCCAATTCAGCTGGAGATATGCATAAGATGCATGTCCTTTTGCAAAGTATTTGCCATTTCTGATTTTCTGAAAAAGCTCCTCCGACCTTGGAATTGGATATTGAGTTATTTCTAGCTGTGAATATGACATGATACCAATAACTATAGAAGCCACAACAAAGGGAGTCCAAAAAATAAATCTTTGTATTGAAGGATTCCCCAAGACTATAATTTCTGATAGTGGGACACAATTTGTATCACAAGAATTCGAAGATTTCTGTGGCATGAAAGGCATACGTCATCTGACTACACCTCCATTTCACACCACTTAGTGTGGTGAAGCAGGAAACCCATAAATTCATTAGTAAGCACTATCTACTGTACAAAGTAACTGAAAGTTAATCAGGTAAAACACACAAAGATCACGCAACATAATAATAACAAGAAGAGTGGGTCTGTAACAGAATATAAGTAAATCTGCAAAAAAAAAAGTTATAGCATCTTGACAAGGTTGAATATCAATGGTTCATCAAGGTGCACTAGAAAACATTGCAAAAATCGCTCTGATTGGTTGTGAAGCACTTGATAGATACACTTCTGTAGAAACAGGTACAGAATGTCTTGGAGCAGCATCTGTGTTAAAATATACAAGTTTGGTTGTAATATCCATGCAAAGAATGGGAATATATAATATTTAGAATGGGTGATGCTATCTGAGATTTCAAATGTTATGAAAAAAGTATCAAATCCGTGTTATTAGTGATGTGGCTGTACTTTACAACATGCAGTAATGTTATACTCTTACTGTAAATATCAAATCAGTGGCCAAGGAAATTTAAATGAAAGAAGTATATAATTTCCATGTTGTATAATTAACTCAAAACTAAGTGGGGTAGGATAGTGCAACACAAAGACACGTGGCATGTAAACCAGGTAAGCCCACAGCAAATACACCATTGTCCACACATGACCCAATACTTTTAATTCATTAAATGGATTGGGAGAGTGATTAAGTTGATTGAACTACTCTCCAGATTCAATGACTGAATGCGGACTCTGTACCTTGGGTCATAATTATAGCATAGACATCATAAGACAATGCACGAGTAACAGCATGCTGAAAATGTTTCTGCTTGCAGCAAATCTGACCATGTAATATAAATACTTCCTATACACCTTATGAAATCACTTTACGAATAGGTGATACCTACAGATAACCCCAATAATCTGAACCATCTCACCAAAACTGCCAGCCTGCAGCGCCACATGCAACACACCACCGAGAACATCTCCATACCATACAGAGCTAGTAACAACAGCGAAGTCTGAAAAGCTCTGACACCGTGTGTTAGTGTACAGAGAGAACTCTTCAAAGATTGTAGCTGTCTGGTAGAGAATCAGCTTTGCAAAGTTTCTACAATGACTATTTCACTAAATAAAGTAATAATGTAATAGAAAATTGGGCATGACTATTTAACAGGCAACTTTCAAACTGCTTCATGGTCTTCAGTCAAGGATGACATTGTCATTGATCTGTCAATAAATAGAGGAAACAAAGACAAAGAAAGGTTCAGAGTTTCAAATTGGTGAGCAAGTGTATGCCAAAAAATTCTCAAACAGTTTGTCACTTGGATAAATGTGGATTAACGGCAGTCTAATCAAACAGATGGGAAATATGCTGTACATCATGAAACTGTCTTATGGGACTGTCAAAAGGCGTCACAACCAACTCAGAAATTGCAGCGTCTTGAAAAATATTGACTAATACAGAACTGAAGATGAAAGACACTTAATTCAACTTTCTCCTGCGCCAACACTAGAGCGGAATGGAAATGAATCCCATGATACTACTTTAGAGACTGAGCCACAAAATACACAGATTGAGAAGACATCTGTCGAACTTAAGAGATCAACAAGGATTTGACAAAATGTGGTACGCTGCAGACCATCCTCAAACTACCTGGGGAGACAGGAAGGGGAATGCTGGATCTAAACTTTTCTACATTTTAATAGAACTTGTACACAAGTGCCAAAATTGTCTGTTCCATGTTCAGTTTTTAATTTGTCACATTCATGTATGTTACAATATGATCGTACAGACTTGCTGTTTTGAGTTCTATGTTAACAAATATGTATAGTAATATATTACAGCACTGTGCCAAAGAGAGAGCTGGTGCAGTTTGACTGCTATGTCACTGGTAAGATATGGGCACACTCCCTCCCTGGGGGAGGCCACTTGGCCACTTTGACTGACAGGTCGCTGCCCCTTTTTCAGGCAATCAGGTGGACCAGTATATAATATCACAAGGTGGATGTCCAAAAAAAATGGTGTCAGAAAAGATGGCTGATTGTTACTTGCTTATCGCAAGCCTATATTTGAGCTCTGTATACCATCAGCTAATTATGCTACGACAGTGTAACTGTATCACAATGCAAGTGAAATTTAAAAAAACAGTAACCAAGTTGTAACGTTTGGAAAAATGTGCACAGCCTGACTGATAGCACCACTCACGTTCTGTACTCTGTTGTGAGAGCACTAGCAGCCACCATCTACACAAACCCATAATTACGTCGATTCTTTGATTAACAACAGCAAAGCTGGGCTCTAAACATAACATGTAAAACTACGTCAAGAATGTATTACTTTAAAAACGCTTCCAAAAATTTTTATTCCCCTTCATTAGACATGCTAACCAGACAGAATAATTTTTTCTTATTAAAATATAGAGTGAGTAATGCTTTTTGCCTTTCAAAATGTAGTAGCCCTGTTGTTTGTAGAGAGAAATATAGCACAGTATGACATTAAAAAAACTCACATATTACACTGGTTAATGAGCACTTTAGCTGGGGTGTAATTACAAAGTTCTTACTACGCAAAGAAGAATTATTCATAAGCGCAATTTCACTGTTTAACAAGTTTTTTTCGGAAGGTTTTCGTTCACACCTCTAGCTGAGCAAGCGGGGTGTTGCAGTTACATTTATCCCACAAATCATTACATTGCAAACACTCCAGAGACAGCTTTACAGCCATAACAAGCCCTACACATGCACACGTGCACCACTCTCGCTATGGAACACATACAATGCTAGCCCCTGCCGTCAGATGCTGTGGGAGGAGGACAAAGCAAGATAGCAAACATGTCGTTATTAAGGGATATCACCCTTAAGAAAAGCCGCGCGGGGTAGCCCGTGGTCCCAGGCGCCTTGCCACGGTTCGCGGCTCTCCCCCGTCGGAGGTTCGAGTCCTCCTTTGGTCATGGGTGCGTGTGTTGTCCTTAGCGTAAGCTAGTTTGATCTCTTCAGAACCGAATTTTTTCTTGAGGGTGGAAAATTTTTCTTTATGTTGTAATGCTCTTAGGTGATTTATTAATCATTTTAGATGCAAGATTTATACAAAAATATACACCCGTTTTCAAAACCTACTTTGTACATTTGTCTTCATTGTATGTAGTAAAATAACTAGCTACGAAATAGTCTGCATTTTAATAAATAGTAAAACAGTCATTCAATAATTACCATGAAAAATAACAATATTCTGTTATACAGAAGAATATAGCGAACCAGTCACATTCACGTTTTGTGGTGATCACGGGCTGCTGCGCACTGCTACATTGACTTGCTGGTATTTACACAATGGTGCCCAATAGTTGGCATCACTTGAACATGACGAAAAGGCTGAAGATTAACAAATGTGTACCTCAGGCTTCCACCGCGAAAAATGCTTGTAATACAGCTAAGACACAATTGTAGTCGCTGGCCGATGTGGCCAAGCGGTTCTAGGCGCTTCAATCCGGAACCGCGCTGCTGCTACGATCGCAGGTTCGAATCCTGCCTCGGGCATGGTGTGTGTGATGTCCTCAGGTTAGTTAGGTTTAAGTAGTTCTAAGTATAGGGGAGTGATGATCTGAGATGTTAGGTCCCATACTGCTCAGAGCCAATTGTAGCCAGAGGGTCTGAAAGGGTTAAGTTAGATTTAGTAGTGTGTGAGCCTAGCGACCGATTACCTAAACAGTTTGGTCCCATAGGAACATACCAGAAGGTTCCAATTTTTCCTTAAGTAACACGACCGCTACTCTGAAAGCTATGTACCAGGGGCTGTCCACCGTAGCCGGCCGGCGTGGCCATGCGGTTCTAGGCGCTTTTGTCTGGAACCGCGTGACCGCTATGGTCGCAGGTTCGAATCCTGCCTCGGGCATGGATGTGTGTGATGTTCTTAGGTTAGTTAGCTTTAAGTAGTTCTAAGTCTAGGGGACTGATGACCACAATTGTTAAGTCTCATAGTGCTCAGAGCCATTTGAACCATTTTTTTTGAGCCCACCGCAGTACAACTTACTTACAGATGTCCAGCGCTAATTCGTAACCCAGCCACTAGCGTCACCTGACACTTCCCGCTGATCACAGGTACTTTAGTGACAGATAGCATCCCCGTGGTTCTCGAGCCACGGCTTGAGCTCTGTGAGATGATGTATTAGATTCAGTTTCAACAACCCTCTAGTGATAAATGAAAAAACTTGTGTGAAACTCTATTAAAATAAAATTACGGGATCTCATTTATCTCGTTGCAAATTCTGATTATTTCCACTGTGTAACGCTTATTTCCCTAGGTGTCTATAAAATCATTCTAATATTACTAAACACGAAAAAACGCAGTTGAAAATTGGAATCATTTTTGGTAACACGCCATGAAGACCTAGAATATAACGTTATTTTTGGTTATGGATTACACCTGAGTACAGAAAGAGGCAATCAGTTCTCTTCCAAACAATTCAGAGAGACTCTTTTCATGAGACATTGTTGACAAAGGGTTGGAGGACATAACATTTACGACAGACTGCAGATTCAAGGAAACTGAACTTAATATGCCGCTCCCCCCCCCCCCCCCCCCCCCTCCAAATCATTCCGTGAGACAGTCACCTCTGCAGTTACTACAGTTACCACAAACACTACATTTACTACTTTTTATCCACCTGGGTTTATTGTCAGTCTTTCTTCATATTGTAAATAGTTTTTCCAGCGGCTTATATCTAAACTGTGGCAATCACATCCACATAGTCATTTTTGTAATATCACAGTTTGTAGCATAGCATAATAAGCAGGAAAGTCTTTCATGTCATACTGTATCTCTAATTATACATTTCTACACACAACCATATATTCTCGCTAGACGTAGCACACAATGCACAAGTACTTTAAAAGTACTGGAAGATTTTACATTTCAATTCTCTGAGAATTCAATAATGATACTGCAGTACCAAATCCCTGTAACAATCACCCATCTTCTGCAATCCAACAGCTCCCTATAGACAGCCTTATCAGCGATACATACGGCAAAACCCTGATCTATGTAAAACGTTTTTAATGAGCAATCCCACACAGAAAATATTGTCTGAATGGCGAAGTGTTCTGAAGGGTCTACTATCTCTTACTGCCGTGGTTTTCTGATTACAGTCATTTCGTGAGACGTATGTTGTCCAGATGGTAATCTTAAATCTCATGTTGAAGGATGAGCGAAAGACGGCGTTTCGTTGTTAGAACCACTATCTAGAAGATGCTTAACCACTTTATAGATCATCATCAGAAGCGTTTTCTATTCTCTGCATTGTGTCACTATGTTGAGAAACTTCTGTTATATGAACTTATACACTTTGCTAGCATCTTTACATTGAAGTGAAAAAAGTCATAGGATAGCGATATGCATATATATGCAGATGGTGGTTGTATGGCGTACACAAAGGACAATGGATTGGAGGAACTGTCATCTATACTCAGATGACTCATGTGAAAAGATTTCTGACGTGATTGTGGCTGGTCGCGGGAATTAACATACTCTGAACAAAGAATAGTACTTGGAGCTATCTGCATGGGACATTCCATTTAGAAAATCGTCAGGGAATTCAATATTCCGGGATCCACAATCTCAAGAGTGTATTGAGAATACCAAATGTTAGGTTTTCCTCGCGCCGCAGACAACACAGTGGCTGACAGCCTTCGCTTAACGACCAGATGGAGCAGCGCTTGTGTATAGTTGTCAGAGTTAACAGACAAGCAACACTACATGAACTACCATATAAATTAGTGTGGGACGTACGACGAACGTATCCGTTAGGGAAGTACGGCAAATTTTGGCGTTAATGGGGTATGGCTTTGCTAACAGCACGACATTGGCTGCAGCGCCTTCCTGGGCACATGACAATGTCAGTTGAAGCCTAGACGACTGTAAAACCGTAGCCAGGCGAGATGTGTCCCGATTTCACTTGGTAAGAGCTGATGGTAGGTTCGAGGGTGGCACAGATCATACCAAGCCATTCACCCAAGTTCTCGACAAGGCACTGTGCAAGCTCGTGGTGGTTACATAATGGTTTGGGCTGTGTTTACATGAACTGGACTGAGACCTATGGTCCAACTGGACCGATGATGGAGTGGAAACGTTTATATTCGGCTACATGGAAACGATTTGCAGCCATTTATGGACTTCATGTTGCGAAACAGCGATGGATTTTTTATGGATGACAATTGTCATGTCACCAGGCCACAGTAGTTCATGATTGGTTTGTAGCACATTCTGGACAATTTGAGCGAATGGTTTGGCCGTCCAGATTTCCCAACACGAACCCCATCGAACATTTATGGGGCATAGTCGAGAGATCAATTCATGCACAAAATCTTGCACAAGCAACACTTTCGTAATTATGGACAGCCATAGAGCAGCATGGCTCAATATTTCTGTAGGGGCTTCCAATGACTTTTGAGTTCATGTCATGTCGAGCTGCTGCATTACGCCGGAAAAAAAGGAGATGCAACATGATATTAAGAGGTATCCCAAGGATTTTGTCACCTCAGGGTAGACTGTATGGTGGAGGGTAAAACATGAGCGGCGTTCAGTATGTAACGCAACACATTATTTTTCTCGGCCAATTTCGGTTGAAAAACTGCGACATCCTGAAATATCCCCGTTTCGGCCCCATATTTTGTGAACTTCCAGAAGATGGCAACGCTATAAGTACCCTTCAAAATGGCATACACGGAGGTGTGTTTCAAGAAGAGAGCTGTTACTGAGTTTCTTTTGGCGGAAAACCAGAGCATCACATGATATTCATAGGCGCTTGCAGAATATCTATGGAGACTTGTCAGTGAACAAAAGTATGCTGAGTCATTGAGTGAGGCGTCTGTCATTATCGCAACAAGGTCGTCCAAACCTGTCTAGTGTCCCACGTGCTGGCACAGCTGTGACTTCTGCAATGTTGGAACGTGCAGACACTCTCATTTGAGATTATCGACAGCTCACAATCAAACATCTCGCTACTCAACTGGATACTTCTGTTGGCAGTGCTCACAACACTTCATTGGGCTGTTGTCCCACATCCGCCCTATAGCCCCGACCTCAGACCTTCCGACTTCCATCTGTCTGTCCCAACGAAGGATGCTTTCCGCTGGAAGCAGTATGTGGATGATGGAGAGGTTATTGATGCACCAAGACGTTGGCTCCGACATCGACCAGCAGAATGTAATCATGCAGGCATACAGGTCTTCCCAGGGAGGTGGCGTAAGGCCGTCACTTCGCGCTGAACAGAGATTGTGTTGAAAAATAGGATGTTGTAGTCAAAAGAGTGGGAAATAATATGGTTTATTGGAATCCTGAATAAAACCAACCTGCTTTCAAAAAAGAATTGTTGCATTACCTATTGAACGCCCCTTATTCAAATAATCAAATGTACATCATATTCTATTGAAAGGACTCTGTGTACTACATCACTATAAATATAATTAAATTACCTAATTGTTCACAAGCAAGCCCTAAATTAGATTTACACTGAATATATTTTAAGCTCCTAGAGTTCCATCCTTCTCATTACCGTCTGTGTGAAACTGCATGCGAAAGTATTTTTCGTGTTCCATTGGTAGCTAGCAGCATGGAACTTGCTGTCCGCTGTGGTCAGTCTGGCCAACTTTAGGTGTTCAGTCAAAGCAAAGAGGTTTGTGCCTTCTCAGTCGTCTTTATCGACAGTGGGTAGGTTGGTACTGGAAGCAACGCCTTTGGTCCGTTCTGGCTACCTGCGGAGATTCGTTGTTCTGAGGGTGGTTAAGCAGTTGATGGTAGGCAGTGGGTGAGTGTAGTCGGTAGCTGAAGACTGAGCTTAGAGTGAGATGTGCAAGTCTTCAGGCTAGCTGAAGTCTTATAGTTCACTTCTTATTACAGCGATGGGTTCATTCTATGATATACAGTTTTGCGCAGGAAGGCCATGGTGCAATTTACCAATTTTAATAAGTGTCTTCTGGTACTTTCTTCGTGCTACCAGAACTTCTAGTGAGCAAAGGTTTCCCGTATAGTGATGCTGACATTACGTTACAGTAGATTTTCCTAAGAGTGTAGGCGTGGCTGGACACATTCTCGTGTGAATGTTTTCATTTATTGTTGCAGTTTGAATTCTTTCGGTTTCACCTGTGATTTGATATGTTTGCCGTCATGCTTTGCACCACATGGCGCGAACTTGCCTTATGTGTTGTTCAGCGGTAATCAATCGTGTTCCCTAGAGTGGATTTAGGTAGTATATTTTACCAGGTGAAATTTCAACTGGATAGCGTGCTTGCTTTGTTAGCCTGAACTAGGTGCTTGGGCGAGCCAGTTGAGCCCTCAGCTCTCTGTGGTCACCGAGGGATAAATTTCTTGCGGTTCATTTTATCTTTCTTTGTGCGAAGGGCATGTAATTTAACCGTTTTGTGAAAATATTCAGCCACCTGGTAAATGTGCTACCTTTTTGTAATCTAATTTACACGTGGTTCCCCACCCCCCACCCCACCACTCCTTCCCCACCCCTCGCCCCCTTCCTCACCTTGTATCGGTTTTATTTACGTGGGAACATTTTAAGCAATTGCATTTGTTCAAAGGTTAATACTTCGGAAGACATGAATCTGTTTCCCTGACTCTTTGGTGAAGGCATAATGTGTCTTGAGCTTTGTTCTTTAGTATGGATCTTGTGTAAGTACGTGAATTTATCCTATCCTCTTCCCAGAATTTTCACATACATTTTCCATTTCATGTGGTCCATCACCATTCAACCATTTGAAACAGTGTTAAACTTAACTAAGACAACGGCAAGCGCTATTACAAACTGTTTATTGTATAGTGTTTAACTTGTGATTTTGTTAAATAAATTGTGTTTATACTTCATGAGTGTCCATCAACGTAGCCACCCCTTCCGAAATCCATTTTAGTACATCCAACCTGTCGTTACCAAAGCGCAGTATTCTTGCAGGCCCGGATTCTGAATTTTAATTAGATTCTAAAGAATTATGTTTTAATTTAACTAACTGCTTTCATTCAGTATGATCATGCTTTTGGGTAAATTAATTTCAGTGTTCATTTGATGAGAATACTGACATCTTAATGGCTACTACACAACGACTTAATAATATCCTTAATTAATTGTAACTATTTTATTCCCAACTTCGTTGGGTGGCGACCCTAAATAATTTAATATAAAAGAGAATATCAAGGCGCTTATTTGCATTAGCAGTCGGTAGTCCAGTAAGTTTAAAAAGTCCTGCATCCCATTTCAGTAGAACCCATTTACCATTCACATATTCATATTGATGTTATTCTCATGACAGTGGCATTGTACTGGTTTCACAGCCTTCATCGATTATGAGTTCTCTATGAGAGAGAGTCAAATGAAAACCTCAAATTTGTAATAACAAATCGAGATTTCGCGCCGTTATCCTGTAAGTTGGTAAGCGTGCTACAAACAGCGTGCAGAATGGCCTGTAGGTGTCAGCATAGTGCAGATGCACGCATAGCGTCGCAGTATTAGTATAAAGATGGCCGCCCCACTTCCAGCTTGCACCAGGGAAGAACAGCGTTCTGTTATTCGGTTTTTACGTAGTGAAAGTGTGAAAACTATTGAAATTCATCGACAAATGAAGGTTCAGTACGGTGATGCCTGTATGTCACAGCAGCAAGTCTAAGAATGGAGTAGGAAGTTCGCAAATGGTGTGACTTCAGTTGAAGATGCTCCTCGTCCAGGTCAGGTACTACGAGTTGTGACTCCACATAACATTGCAGCATTTGAAGCCACAGTGAAGGAAAATCGCCGAGTGACACTGAATGACATTACAGCATGTTTGCAGATTAGTCATGGGCCAGCAGACCACATTGTGCATGATGTGCTCCAGTTTCACAAAGTGTCTGCAAGATGGGTGTCACAGCAGCTGACTCCTGAAATGAGAGAACGACGTGTTAATGCTTGTGAAGAACTTCTTCGGCACTTTGAACGAGGAGGTGATGCCTTTCTTGCACGAATCGTTACTGGGGACGAAACTTGGGTTCACTTCCACCAACCGGAAACGAAGAGAGCGAGCAAGGAATGGCGCCATTCCTCATCACCAAACCCAAAGAAGTTTGGAACAGAATCATCAGCAGAGAAGATTATGCTGACTCTCTTTTGGGACGAGAAAGGCGTCAATTTGGAGCATTACATGCCTAGAGGGACCACTGTCACTAGTGCATCATATACAGATCTGCAGCCTGCAATCAAATTAAAGCGACGTGGAATGCTGTCAGCAGGTGTCCTTTTGCAACATGACAATGCAGGGCCCCACTCTGCCCGTACAACAGTTGCAACAATCACAGACCTGTATTTTGAGTGTCTTCCACATTCACCATACTCACCAGACCTTGACCCAAGTGATTTCCATATGTTTGGACCACTCAAAGACGCAATGAGAGGAAAGAAGTTCCTTTCTGATGAAGAGGTACGCCACATGGTGCATGAGTGGTTGTGCGGACTACCAAAGGATTTTTTTTCTAAAAGAATTTATGCACTTTGTAAGCACTGGAGGACTTGCGCTGAGCATGGAGGAGATTATGTTGAAAAGTGATACAGCTTTGTACCACTTCTGCACAATAAATAACATTTTAAAAAATATTTAAGGTTTTCATTTGACTCACCCTTGTACATCTACCCAACAGGGTTTTGTGAGTCCTACATAGTCTTCCTTCCATGGATTCCAATTCGAGTTTACCTAACATTAGTCTTACACTTTTATATGGACTAGACTGGTCAGTTTCATGAGCTCTAACAGCGCATCTCTAAATTCATTCGATGTCTCCTGTTGTTCATAATTGATTTTGGTGTTGATTAATTAGATAACATTCACAACAGCATCTTGTGTATGATTTACTTTACAGACTGATTTCACTTTCCCAGAAGCTGTCCTTCAGAACTAAATCTTCCGTTTGCCTGATTTTACGCCACTGCCCATTTTCATATTACTCCTTAGTATTATCCCAAGATGTATATATGATATGATATGTTCAAGATATTCATGTCCAATCTTGTACTCTAATACTATAGCGGTCTTTTCATTATAATAGCCATTACCTGATTTTTTATCCAAGTTGAAAGAGATCTGTGATTCATTACACCAAGTGGAAATTTTGTCCAAGTCCCTGTACATTTATTTCGATGGTGCAATGACGATACTTTCCTGTAGACATAACAACTGTCAATGAACAATGTAATAGTGTTGCTCATGCTACTAATCTTACGTTTATGTTCACAAAGAATATTTAAGATCTTCTTACAGTTTCTTTTGGCACAGTCGATGTTACTTTCGTTTCTGAAGAACATGTGTCATCCAGTATAACTTATTGGATTTTATTAAACAAATATTCACCGAGTCAGTCATATGTTCACGAAAATGGTGTGATCAGCTGTTATTGTTATCGTGAATAAGCTCCTCTGCATCTTGAAGAGCAAAATTATTTTGAAAGGAGAGTTTCCCATAAACTAATCAGGTGACAGGCTCTCCCATACAAAAGTACCTATTACCATTCATCACACCTGCAGAAGAATAACTGTCTTTGTTTCGCCATTTTCCATCAAGTCATTTATATCTCATTTAATTTTAATTCAGTCAACAAAAAAAAAAAAAAAAAAAAAACCTTTATCACGCCCCACTCAACTGTTTCCATAGAGTCTTGGGCTATTCTGCTTCTCACAGCAGGCCCTCTACATCAATTCATTGACTCTTAACAGCAGGTTCGACTGTAAGTGGCAACACATTCCTGCTGATTCAGGTGGACTACAATATGGCAGCTTTTGTAAATGGTAGACTATGGTAGGCAGTGGCGGGCCCTGGCAGACTATGATGCTATTCCCCTGCCTTACTGGGCGTCCAGCAATCAGGCTCTTTACACTATAAGTTCAACATCATGTGATTTATTACTGAAATGTGGCTCGAAGAAATGGCTGTTTCCCTTCAAAATGGGGAAATGTATGGAAATTTAAAATCGTAGTTCATGCGCTGTTCATGAACTGGTTTGTGCTCCTCCCAGGAATAATTTTGTTAGGCTGTGTTTGCCTTTTGAGATTTCTGTACAAGTGAAGAAGTAGCAAACCATTCATCTCTTTTGATGTGCCCAGGCTCTGAGCGACGAACGCAGCCAAGTGGGACGCAAACGTTCCGACAACAAATTGGGCTCCGAGCGAGGTGGCGCAGTGGTTAGACACTGGACTCGCATTCGGGAGGACGACGGTTCAATCCCGCGTCCGGCCATCCTGATTTAGATTTTCCGTGATTTCACTAAATCGCTCCAGGCAAATGCCGGGATGGTTCCTTTGAAAGGACACGGCCGGCTTGCTTCCCCATCCTTCCACAATGCGATGAGACCGATGACCTCGCTGTCTGGTCTCCTTCCCCAAAACAACCCAACCCAACCAACAAATTGCGCTGCACTGCAACTGGAAATGCGGACCTGTGTATGCGTGCGAGGTGCAAGGACAATGGTTGGCAAAACTGTTCTTGTATACAGGCCCTGTGTGTATAAACACTGCAAGCGAGCCACCCGTCCCCCTCAATTCCATTTCAAATAATATCCTAGTTACGAGATGTAAAATAAAGTTCCTCTCTCTTTTATCACAACAAATAAATAGTGCTAAAACAGTAAATCGTAGCTAGACCCTTAGGGCCACTAGAACTGATGCTCTCAAGGCCCTTCCACCGCCCTACATCCGAAGTGAAGCGGGATTCTCGCGCCTTCTTGCCAGTTCACTTGTAGCTGTGAGAGAATTAATTATTTACTGTGCGTTCGGTCCGTTATTTTAGAGTGTGTTATAGCGAATTTTGAGGCAACCAGTGAATACATGAAATAAAGAATCAGGTAATCTCCTTGCTCTATGAACCCCATCAGCTTACACAAGTCTGGAGAAAACGTATACATCGAAAGGATACGTGGGCCGCAAGCTACTTTAACAATGTCGCTGAGAGTTATAATGAAAGGTTGTCAATTCAATAGAAAATTCAACTCTGAACTGTACAGAAAGCGTGAATTACTGTGTAGTTATGATTTGGCAAACGCCTTATTTTGTTCTCCTTGTTTATTGTTTGCAGGAGAGCTTACGCGAACTAAACAAGGTGTCTGTGGCATTCCACACCTCCATGACAAATTTAGGAAACATGAACGTTCTTTGGTCCATATGAATAATATTTTGAATCTGGAAAGTCTAGTCAATGTAAATATTAGACTGAGATAGGGAAGGTCCGTGTCATTATACAGCCAAAAAGTTACCAACAATAGTTACGTACTAAATCTAATTATTAACTGAATTCGATTTTGTGGGGCTTTGGAACGTTCCCTCAGGTGACATGATGAGATTGAATCATTTTCCAATCCTGTCATTTTTCGTGTCCTGATAAATTTTAATGCAGAATTAGATTTGAAACCGGTATTGAAATCGCATTTAGAAAAAGAAACATTTTTTAAAGGCATCTCTAAATCCATCCAGAACGTACATTTCCAATGCTTGCTTCAAGTCTGCCAAGAGGAAATCTGAAAGAAAATTAAGGATGTGGAGTCTTTCGCTGTAGTAGCTGATGAAACCAGTGATGTAGAAAGCGTTTTCATGGTGGTTATACTATATATGTGCATCATTAATGGAAGACGAGTTGAAAGATTTTAGGACATCATAGCACCAGAAAAACATGATGCCCAGATTTTGGCAGCTTACATCATAGTAGCATGTTGAAAATTAGGTGGACTGTTATGGTAAGGAATGAGGAGGTTCTGTGCAGAATCGGAGAGGAAAGGGATATGTGGAAATCACTAATAGGGAGAAGGGACAGGATGATAGGACATCTGTTAAGACATGAGGGAATGACTTCCACAGTACTAGAGGGAGCTGTAGAAGGCTAAAACTTTAGAGGAAGACAGAGATTGGAATACATCCAACAAATAATTGAGAAGGGAGGTTGTAAGTGCTACTCTGAGATGAAGAGATTAGCACGAAAGAGGAATTCGTGGTGAGCTGCATCAAACCAGTCAGAAGACTGATGAACCTAAAAAAAAAATCATAGTACAGATAAATCACTATTTGGGTAGTTGCCCACATGAACTAATGGCACAAATATATGATTGTCTCACAATAATGAGAGGTTCGTCACATGGTGTGCGGGCTGGTGTTAAAGAAAAGCATTATACAGTATTTCACTGTACATTCACTGTTATGCCCACCAGTTGAATCTGATAACGCTAATAGCCGTTTTGGTGAATACAAAAGGGCGAATATTTATCACCAAAGTAGCTCCTTTCAGCAATTCTACAAACAACAGCAATTTCCGACGAAATTATACGAAAATGTCTGCCATGTTGAGCGTTTACTCGTTGGAATTTCCAGTCAAGGGGTGTAAATACCGTTTCGAGTATAGGGAAGACATAAAGTGCATGAATACCATGACCAACAAAGAAAAACTGTGGAATGAAAATGTTCCAGCGTAACGACAAGCTCCAGCACGAACATGAAGACCGCTAGAGCAGAGAAGGCTGAGAGACGACGTCAGCCAATAGTACGCTGACTAGGACTGCACCAAGACGGAAGTAACCTCTATCCGAAGAGAATATAAGTGCCGCTCCTGCCAGCCAGACAGTAGAAGACGCACACTAGTAGAAACCACGCACTAGAAGAGCTGTCATCCTAGCTCTTATACTGAGACTTGTGCCTTGTATTAAGTGCTTGTATGGATATTTTATATTGAAAAGGACATTGATTATTTGCATGTCGGCATTTGCTTGCGACCCAAAATTAAGTATTGTCAATTTACTTTATTGTATTAAACTCCTTTAATATGATTTGCTTGTATGTTGTCTAGCTATCTGAGAACAGCTTCCTAGGCACCCTATAAGAAACGAGTGGGCAGGACACCACATTGGCGACGAGTTATATGACATACCCAGTGCCTGACGGCCATGGAGTTCCATTTTTCTGCGTCTAATTCTTTCGTCTTTACTTTGCAGGGACGTTTACTTGTTTTAACAGTCTCTTTTGCTAATCTGTGTTTTCAGTTGGGCATTGCAGAAATTTTCTTTGCTTTTGTGCTTATTTTTCTTGCTTGCTTTGTCTGCTTCTTGCATTTGTTTCTTTCAACATGCCCACCCTGCCTATCCCACCTCCTGCTCAGGCGCTACAACCACAAGCGTTAGATGCCAAATAGCTAATGCAGATGTTTCAGTTCCAGAGGCAGCAGATATCTACACTATTCAACACGATGCAGCAGCTACTGGCCAACGCTGTGCGCCCAATGGAACAAGTACCACCTACAGCAACACCTACTGCTATATCGCCTTTTCGACAGTTTCGTGAACAAGAAGAGGAATGGCTCGAGCGGTTGTTCAAAAATGTTCAAATGTGTGTGAAATCTTATGGGACTTAACTGCTAAGGTCATCAGTCCCTAAGCTTACACACTACTTAACCTAAATTATCCTAAGGACAAACACACACACCCATGCCCGAGGGAGGACTCGAACCTCCGCTGGGACCAGCCGCATAGTCCATCGAGCGGTTGTCCCAATTTGAAGCTCACATACTCGTTCACAACGTACCAGGTAGTGTGAAACTTGCATATCTATTATCAACAATAGGAAGTGCAGTGTTCCATTTAACTCAGAAACTATTTCCTAAACACCACTCTGAGTGAAGTTACTTATGAACAAATGGTACAGTCGGTAACTATTGTATTTTGACCAACAAGTGGATGTGGTAGCAGCTAGGTATCAATTCTTTCATTGCAAATAATGGTCAGAACAAACTTATCGCGAGTAGGTAACAGATTTGCAGGGTGTGACAAGAAAATACAAATTCAGATGTCCTTGCAGTGCTTTATATTTACATGTTATGTTGCATGATACGATCGTGTACATGTCCCCGATGTTAAACTAAGAGAACAGATTCTGAAACAGTACGATCCATCATTTCAGCGAGTAGTGCAAAAACTAGATCAGTACGATCCCGGTGCCCTGTCAGCCGTTCAATTTGAGCAGCCAGCTATTTGTCAGGTTGAGTCCCTTGTTTGGCCAGTCGGCGGCAATTTGCGCTAGCCACGCCAAGTAAATAACGCTTGCTTCACGCCGCGTAAGCGGCTACACAGGCGAACAGAATCAAGTCTTGCCCTCAGTGTTATTCACGGCACAAACGCCAAGACTGCCCCTTCCGACAAGCTGTGTTACGCTTGTGGCAGGAAAGGACATGTACAATCTATATGTTTGCAACGGGGCATACATAAGAATTCAGCTCACTCACAAAAATCTAGTCACAAGACCTATGTCATTAAAGCAGTATATTCAAAGTCTGCAACAGGCATTCGCAAAACTGGCACGTGAGCAGTTTCTGTAGTGATACGCCAGTCAAACAAACTTTTTGTTCATTCAGTTCTTTGTGGGAAACGTGTGAAATTTCAGGTGCACATGGGTGCCTCTGTCACATTGCTAAATCGTCACACTTATGAACTATTAGGCTCCCCACGCCTGTCTAAAACTAGCACGCAATCGACTGCTTATAATGGACAAGATATTCCTGTTCTCAGAAAGTGTACACTGCCTGCCATGAATCGCTCACATAAGCGAAAATGACTTTTACGGTGCTACAATCACGTGAGTGTGAGAACATGTTTGGTCTTGATTCTTTTGATTTGTTTGGCTTTAACATTCAAGACAATGTGTTGTCAGTGTCTTCATTCCATGCAAAAGACAGTGTCGCTAGCTTGCTGAAGGAATTCTTGGTACTCTTTTCTGACAGTTTAGGCTAAGCTAACTATTTTGTTGCACATATTACTCTGAAAGACAATGCTCAGCCAAAATTTTGCTGGGTCAGAGCTGTTCTCATTGCATTAAGGGACAAAGTCGCTGCTGAACTTAAAGAATTGCAAGATATTGGAGCTATTGCACCCATGCAAGCTAGTCAATGGGCAAGTCCACTGGTATTGCTCCCCAAACCTTCAGGTCACATGCGCCTTTGTGTCGACTTGAAGGCTAGTCAACCCACAAACTATGATTGATACTTACCCATTACCACACCCAGAGGATCTCATGGACAAATTAGGCACTGGACGCTACTTTTCAAAAATTGATTTGTGCGACGCATGTCTTCAAATACCGCTTGATGAAGAATTTCAAAAAGTGTGTGTAGTAAATACTCATTTGGGCTTGTTTAAATGTTTGCGGTTGCCTTTTGGCAATGCTTTCGCAACCGCCATTTTCCAGCGGTGTTTGGAACAGCTGACTGCGCAGTACCAAATTGTTCACACTATTTGGACGATATTGTCTACATCTACATTCATACTCCGCAAGCCACCTGACGGTGCGTGGCGGAGTGTACCTTGAGTACCTCTATCGGTTCTCCCTTCTAAGGAAAGAAAGATTGTCGGTATGCCTCTGTGTGGGCTCTAATCTCTCTGATTTTATCCTCATGGTCTCTTCACGAGATATAAGTAGGAGGGAGCAATGTACTGCTTGACTCCTCGGTGAAGGTATGTTCTCGAAACTTCAACAAAAGCCCGTACCGAGCTACTGAGCGTCTGTCTTGCACAGTCTTCCACTGGAGTTTATCTATCATCTCCGTAACGCTTTCGCGATTACTAAATGATCCTGTAACGAAGCGCGCTGCTTTCCGTTGGATCTTCTCTATCTCTTCTATCAACCCTATCTGGTACGGATCCCACACTGGTGAGCAGTATTCAAGCAGTGGGCGAACAAGTGTACTGTAACCTACTCCCTTTGTTTTCGGACTGCATTTCCTTAGGATTCTTCCAATGAATCTCAGTCTGGCATCTGCTTTACCGACGATTAATTTTAATGGTCATTCCATTTTAAATCACTCATAATGCCTACTCCCAGATACTTTATGGAATTAAATGCTTCCAGTTGCTGACCTGCTATATTGTAGCTAAATGATAAAGGATCTTTCTTTCTATGTATTCGCAGCACATTACACTTGTCTACATTGACATTCCCTGTACCATGCATCAATTTGTTGCAGATCCTCCTGCACTTCAGTACAATTTTCCATTGTTACAACCTCTCGATATACTACAGCATCATCCGCAAAAAGCAGATCCTCCTGCACTTCAGTACAATTTTCCATTGTTACAACCTCTCGATATACTACAGCATCATCCGCAAAAAGCCTCAGTGAACTTCCGATGTTATCCACAAGGTCATTTATATATATTGTGAATAGCAACAGTCCTATGACACTCCCCTGTGGCACACCTGAAATCACTCTTACTTCGGAAGACTTCTCTCCATTGAGAATGTTATCTAGGAACTCTTCAATCCAATCACACAATTGGTCTGATAGCCCATATGCTCTTACTTTGTTCATTAAACGACTATGGGGAACTGTATCAAACGCCTTGCGGAAGTCAAGAAACACCGCATCTCCCTGGGAACCCGTGGCTATGGCCCTCTAAGTCTCGTGGACGAATAGCGCGAGCTGGGTTTCACACGATCGTCTTTTAAAAAACCCATGCTGATTCCTACAGAGCAGATTTCTAGTCTCCAGAAAAGTCATTATACTCGAACATAATACGTGTTCCAAAATTCTACAACTGATCGAAGTTAGAGATATAGGTCTATAGTTCTGCACATCTGTTCGACGTCCCTTCTTGAAAACGGGGATGACCTGTGCCCTTTTCCAATCTTTCGGAATGCTTCACTCTTCTAGAGACCTACAGTACACTGCTGCAAGAAGGGGGGGCAAGTTCCTTCGCGTACTCTGTGTAAAATCGAACTGGTATCCCATCAGGTCCAGCGGCCTTTCCTCTATTGAGCGATTTTAATTGTTTTTCGATCCCTCTGTCATATATTTCGATATCTACCATTTTGGCATCTGTGCGAAAATCTAGAGAAGGAACTACAGTGCAGTCTTCTTCTGTGAAACAGCTTTGGAAACAGACATTTAGTATTTCGACCTTTAGTCTGTCATCATCTGTTTCAGTACCGTTTTGGCCACAGAGTGTCTGGACATTTTGTTTTGATCCACCTACCGCTTTGACATAAGACCAAAATTACTTAGGATTTTCTGCCAAGTCAGTACATAGAACTTTACTTTCGAATTCATTGAACGCCTCTCGCATAGCCTTCCTCACACTACATTTTGCTTCGTGTAATTTTTGTTTGTCTGCAAGGCTTTGGCTATGTTTGTGTTTGCTGTGAAGTTCCCTTTGCTTCCGTAGCAGTTTTCTAACTCGGTTTTTGTACCACGGTGGCTCTTTTCAATCTCTTACGATCTTGCTTGGCACATACTCATCTAATGCATATTGCACGATGGTTTTGAACTTTGTCCACTTATCCTCAACACTATCTGTACATGAGATAAAACTTTTGTGTTGAGCCGTCGAGTACTCTGAAATCTGCTTTTCGTCACTTTTGCTAAACAGAAAAATCTTTCTGCCTTTTTTTAATATTTCTATTTGCGGCTGAAATCATCGATGCAGTAACCGCTTTATGATCGCTGATTCCCTGTTCTGCATTAACTGTTTCAAATAGTTCGGGTGTGTTTGTCACCAGAAGGTCTAATATGTTATCGCCACGAGTCGGTTCTCAGTTTAACTGGTCAAGGTAGTTTTCAGATAATGCACTTTAAAAAATTTCACTGGATTCTTTGTCCCTGCCACCCGTTATAAACGTTTGAGTTTCCCAGTCTATATCTGGTAAATTGAAATCCCCACCCAGAACTATAACACGGTCGGGAAATTTACTCGAAATATTTTCCAAATTTTCCTTCAGGTGCTCTGTCACAACAGCTGCTGAGCCAGGGGCCTATAGAGACATCCAGTTACCATTTTTTACGCTTGCATTAACCGTGACCTTCACCCAAATTATTTCACATTCGGATCTCCGTCAATTTCCTTCGATACATTGCACTTTTCATCGCTATAAACACGACTCCCCCTTCACTGTCCAGCCTGTCTCTGCGGTGTACATTCCAATCTGAGTTTAGACGTTCAATACTGTTTACATCAGGTTTCAGCCAGCTTTCCGTCCCTAGTACCATGTGGGCATTGTGACCGTTTATTAATGAGAGCAGTTCTGGGACCTTTCTACAGACGCTCCTGCAGTTTGCTATTACCACATTAATATTGTTATTCCCTGTTGCGTTTTCCTTACTGCTACCTTGTCGCATCTCAGGAGGCATCTTGTCTGGCCTAGGGAGGGAATTCTCTAACCTAAAAACCCCACATTTGCACTCCACACGTACTCCGCTACCCTTGTAGCCGCTTCCTGCGTGTCGTGCACGCCTGATCTATTCAGGGGGGCCCTACATTTCTCCACCCCATAGCGGAGGTCGAGAAATTTGCACCCCAGGTCTCCGCAGAATCGTCTGAGCCTCTGGTTTTAAGTCTTCCACTCGGCTCCAAACCAGAGGACCAAGATCGATTCTGGGAACGATACTACAAATAGTTAGCTCAGATTCCACCCCGCGACCGAGGCTTTCCGCCTTCACCAACTCCGCCAACCGCTTTTATGAACTAAGGATGACCTCTGAACCCAGACGGCAGGAGTCATTGGTGCCGACATGAGCAACAATTTGCAGTCGAGTGCACCTAGTGCTCTCTATCGCCGCCGGCAGGGCTTCCTCCACATCTCGGATGAGACTCCCCGGCAAGTAGACAGAGTGAACCCTGGCCTTCTTCCCCGACCTTTCCGCTATTTCCCTAAGGGGCTCCATCACCCGCCTAACATTGGAGCTCCCAATCACTAATAGACCCCTCCCCCCATGTGCCTGCTCGGACCTTGCTCAAGGAGCGGCCACATGTCCACTCACAGGCAGAGCGGGCGATGCAACACGGCCAGCCTCCACATTGACCCTCCGCCTCGTGCGACGCGAACGCCGCTGAACCCGCCACTCCCCTTGGGGAGAGGGTGGCACAACTGCGCCCGGTACCCGCGAAGATCTCTCGACAGCAGGGGCCTTGGGTAAAGCATGTAACACCTGGCTTGTACCATTCGACGCACCAGACTCCCCACTGCCGCTACACTCCGAGGCAGCAGCCTGAAGACGGCTGCCGCGGCCATCAGCACGTTCAGCTGTTCGCGAACAGTGGCCAGCTCCTCCTGTGACCGTACACAGCAGTCACACATCCTATCGCTCCTAAGAAATCAACAATTTACTATAGAGAGTTAATCAACTGTTAACTAGACTGCTAATTCACTAAAGGCGGCTGATAGTTGACTAAACTGTGGTTACTAGACACTTCGTGTTGGAAACAATGAAAATAAGCATAGCTGTCTCTGGACTGTATTCAAAACAAACACGAAATCTATGGAACACTATTACTAGTACTCGAAAATTAAAGCTTCCTAAAAGCAAAAACACGGGGAAAAAGAACTGGCAAGTAAGAAAAACACAGTTAATACTTCAATTTACGTAGCTTGCTGCACAGAAGATGTGAAGCAGACGGCAGTTGTCTTAGTAGGTTGTACACCTGAAAAACATATTGCAAATTTACTTGCTTCCTTTCATGTGTTATCCGATGCAAGACTAAAGGGTAGATTGGACAAGTGATTTTTTTTTTACCTGAATTGCAGTATCTTGTTCATGTCATAAACAGTCAAGGTGTACATCCTATTCCTCGCAATGTCACAGAATTGCAGTCATCTTTAGGTAAAAAGAAATATTATATTCGGTTCTTACCAAATGCTGCGCAAATCACAGCTCCATTGGATCGCTTGCGTCGCAATAATGTCCCCTTTGTTTGCATGGATGCGTGCCAAGTCGCTTTTCAAAAACTTTAGGATGCATTGCTCAGTGATCGATGCTTAGTTCACTTTGATTCCGACAAACCAGTAGTATTGAAAGTTGACGCTTACTCTTACGGAATCCGTGCAGTGCTTTCATACAGAACTGGTGATCAAGACAGGCTTTCGCATCAAATATGTTGTCCAAGGCTCAGTGCAACTATTCACAAATTGAGAAAGAGGCTTTGGCTATTGTGCATATCGTCACCAAATTCCACCACTATTTGTATGGCAGAAATTCTACTTAGTAACTGATCACAAGTCTTTGCAGTCCTTGTTTCATCCGACGAAACCGCTTCCTGTACGAGCTGCCCAAAAATTGCAAAAATGGGCTTTGTTGTTGTCTCAATACCAGTAGGAGATTGTGTATCATCGGACGGCTCAACATGGTAATGCAGACGCACTTTCATGTCTTCCGATTGGCCCTGACACAAACTTTGACGCCTCTGCTACATCTTGTTGTCACATTGATGCTCAGGATTGCTTCAATCTTTTCCGCTGAACTACAGTTAAATTGCACAAGCCACGGAAGCTGATTCAGATCAGAACATTTTGCTAAAATACATTCGCACATCTTGGCCTCGTTCCTTGCTAAAGAAATCTGTAGTGCGCCGATATTTTGCACGTCGGCATAGCCTCTATGTACAGAAAGGTGCGATTCTTGTTAAATGACAGTGAACAGTCACCAATATTGATCCCTAAAGCTTTGCAAAAAGAAGTGTTGCAGATGAAAATACCATGTAAATTGTTTATTACGTTAAATAATTTTCTGATGACATTTTATATTAAAAATGTATGTGTCTATAAACTGTTCATATTGATGTAAATTTGACAAATGTAAGAACTAGCGACGCTTAGGAACAATGTAAGAAATAGGTTTTATGTAAAGGCCTGGGTGCTTTTATTTGAAACGAAGGTGTCTCTGGGGAGTGGAAAAGGCGGCAAGGGCGAATTGGCGCGCTATCTAGAGCTAGTGCGAGAAGTAAGCTACACAGTCTGTAGGCAGCGGAGATTGAGGCAACACCATTGTGGAGCAGGAGAAGCTTTACCTGCAAATTTGCACAAAATTGCCTCGGATGAAGACCGCAGACGGCATACCAGCGAGTTGATGGTATTTAAAATTGAACGACGCCAAGAAGAGAAATTGAGCCCATACAGCAAGATACTTGCAGGCCGTTCTGTGGGTAGTGTAGCCGTCATAATTGTTCGCCACACCCAAGCCTACAGCCACCAGATAAGAATTTTTTGTATTTTATTTTTGTACAGCGTGAATCATTAATTTAAACTGTGTTTTAATAATTATTCTTGAACTTTAAAGAAACTGGTTCACCCTGTTATTTCATCCTAATCATACACCTATATAGGGCTCCTTCCTGGTGTTTGATTAATCCGAGTATCCTGGTTTACAGACTTATGAAGTGCCACGTTAATATAAAGAAGCACCATTTAAATTGTTTTTGTGTGTTCTTAACAATTGCAAAGTGTTATACTAAAAGTTTGCTTTCGTAAAATTCAGAGTGTAGCCAAGTTACTAGACTCTACCAGAATAACTACACAGAGTTAGTTGAAAGAATAATAGCTTTTGGAAGTAAATACCAGTAAGAAAGAGATTTTTCTTGAAGTGAAATGTTCAGTATAAAAAGTCTGTGCTTTATTATTTAAGTATTTTAGTATTTAAGTTTGTTGATTATGTAAAGTGCTTTTCTAAAGGTCACCCCTGGCCAAATTTATTTGGCTTCCTTGAAGTTATCTACTGTTTTTTTTTTTTTCTCTTTTAGAAACGTAATATATAAGGGTGTAGTATAACACTGTTCACGTGGAGTAATATTTATTTGAATAAGCAACTTGAACAGTAGCAAGAAAATAGGCAAAATTCATACTTCTGCTTTTCCAATACTTCACTGTTTCATTGCCTGGATAGGCTGGCGAGCATTAATACATGTTTTAAACCACTAAATGAACTTCGTACTGAGTTGTCCTAGCTTCAGTATAATATTATTCATACTGCGTTTCTGTCTAACCGCTGGGTAAGATCTTAGGAAAAGAAGTGAATAGTCTGATTTACTTATGCATTAGACACAACACACGGTCAAATCCTGTAAAAAGGCTAACTCTTCTCCTATCAACAGGACTATCCTCCAATAGTGGGGGCTTATGGGCGCTCAACGTCGAATTACAGTAGTAGAGGTAGGGTTATAGAACACCAGGGATCAAGCATTGCAATTGTTTCCCGCCTCCTATCGTTCGCACCCACGAGATGGACCATCGCCGGCGGAATTGCTTCACGGCCGCCGCCATCGGACAGTGCTCCATCTGATCGACCCTCCTCAGTATCCTGCGCCGAAGGAAGGCCGCAAGTACCGCTTCACGCCGCATGATATTGTCTTTTACAGGGTTTTTAGCGGCAGCAGATGGTGGGCGCGAGGCAAAATCGTCCGTCGTATCTTATTTCAGGTCCAGGTGGCTTGCAGTGACGACATCAAAATCAACTTCGCCTCTGTGTTATGCACGATGATGTTTCAGTGTCTTTTACCCCAGATTCACGGATCCAGAGGACAGCGCGGCCACAACTGCCGCCACAGGGTGCCATCACGACATCGCGAGAAGAGCCTTCACCTCCTCCGCCTTCTCTCGTCTTACGTATGGAGACCCACATCGCTGCAGTCGGCGCATTCTTCACCTGGTCTGGTTCATGGCATCAGGAGATTGACGCCTACCCTTCTAGTCGTTTCCCGGGGCACATTTCCGCCAGAGCAAAGGCTGGATGGAATGGTACGACCGGAAGCTTGACGTCCCCTGCAGCCACAGCTTCCGGTCCAGTAGTGAGCCCACACTCCTGTCTCCCCTACCGTTGTCACACTCCCTACACGACAACGGCCAGTCGCTTTGGGACGGGGGCAATGTTCTGGCGTAATGACAAGCGCCAGCACGAAGATGATGACCGCAAGAGCAGACGACGTCAGCAATAGTACGCTGACTAGGACCGCACCACGACAGAAGCGGCCTCCATCCTAAGAGAATATAAGCGCCGCTCCTCGGTCGGACAGTAGAAGACGCACACTAGTAGAAACCATGCACTAGAAGAGCTGTCATCCTAACTCTTATACTGAGACTTGTGCCTTACATTAATTGCTTGTATGGTTATTGTACATAGCGAAGGACATTGATTATTTGCATGTCGCCATTTGCTTGCGACCCAAAGTTAAGTATTGTCAGCCTACTTTATTGTAATAAACTCTTTTAATATGATTTGCTTTTATGTTGTCTAGCTCTCCGAGAACAGCTTCCTAGGCACCCTATAAGACATAAGTGGGCAAGACACCATAGAAAAATATCATTGTATAGGCTTGCAGCTTAACAACGATTTTGAAGGACAACGATTCGTGTTCTAGTTCTTGTTTTTTAATAAAATTGTGATTCATGTGGATATTTTGTAAATGTACAGAAAAAGGATACTGACCCAACTTACGCACAAGATCAGCTGACAGCTTTTGATCGTTAAATTACAAACATCAGGGAAGGCATGACTAAAAACCCAACAGATTTTCACAAGTATCATAAAAGAGCGAGAAGTGAAGATGTGTAAGGAACTGCAGAAGGTAAAAGAAGTATGAATGTTGTACTTTACGAGGCTAAATGACTGATTTAAACTAACTGGAGACCTAGTTGCAGCCTCTATCTTTCTACCAGTTTTTCAGAAACATCTTTCAGAACTGTTACCAGTGACGAATTTACATACATGCCCACTAGGCGCGGGCCTAGCGGCGGCTCCTTAAGGGGGTGGGGGCGGCATTTTTTGCTCTGTACTCATTTTAACCTTTTGCGTTTTAAAATAACTGCGCTTACAAACGACAAAATTTTTTAATATTGTCAACAGCTTGCTATTTTAAATAAGGCTTAAGAACGAAATTCGACAATACACGTTTGGAAACATACGTAGTTTACTTGGTGACTGAATGGAAATTTAACATTGGATTTCTGTCTAGTATCATTTTCATGATTGTTCAAAATATTTTGAAGTAACCTGTCAGGATGGCAGTGTTTAAAACGTTATTATTCCGAGAATGTTGTCGGCTTCTACTTAACCCTATCATATTTTCCCCGTGAAAATACCAGGACCCCTGAAAAGCTGTGATAAACTAATCAGCAGTTTCTTAAATACCGTAACATGTGTGGGCCTCAGTATGTAAAACTGACTCTACTTACATTTATTGTAGAAATTACAGGGAAGTATCTAGCCAGCCTTCCATTACTGTATTTAATGTGAAAGCTCTGTGGTCTTTAACATCTAAGCTTCGATTTAATGACACACGTTTAACAAAACATGTTGACACTGGCAATGTTTTACATTTTTAAACATAGGTTTATACGAAAAGAACATAAGTAGAATATCTAATAATGTGTGAAACACACTTCATAACAGTTTAAAAATTTTATTTATTTATTTATTTATTTACTTAGTTACTTATTTCCTTTTTTTTGGCGAAAAAAGAAGAAGAAACCAACTTTCGTTTGTCTCATTTAGTGTGCTGCAGCCTGCACGATATCAAAGTTCCCACTCTGTGCAATCGAATAGTATGTGGCATTGCAAATTTTATAATAACTTCTTAACTAAGGTTTTTTTTTTCTTCGAGGAAAGGTTATTTTTATTTTATGTTGGAACAAAAGGTGCATTTGCGTCTAGACATAACAGTAGTGTTCACACAAATGACAACACCCCACAACAATTGCCAACGAGACTACTTTGTTGTCTTTCTTCTCTGCCCACAGAAACCGCTAAAATGTTGTATGAATAACTGGGATAAGAGTCGATCCAGCACAGCTCACTGCAAGAAATTGCAAAAATTATTTGCTTTTTAAATTAGAAAGACAGTGTCAAGAATATTCAAAACATATTTGCGTCCCAGCTAAAATTCTTGCGACGCGGGAAACAGAAGCCAAAAATGGGACTGTTTACGAGACAGCCAGCAGGTGTGATTCTACTGTTCAAAGACAACAGAAAAACGGGCGACAATGAAATTAAATTATTCTGCATTTTCGTTCTTTCATAGCACAGTTACGTCGAGTAATCCGAGTTGGTCGGTTCATCGCTGCGTGTTTAAAGGAAAAATCTTTGTGCTCGTGTGGTGTGTTTAAAGTAAAAAGCTTTGTGTTCATGTGCGGTGTAGTACGATTGGAACTGGATACAGTCTTCCTTTCTTTCATTTTACAAATGTTTTTCCTTTGTTTCGAATGTTGGTTGTCAATTTTGTAAGTGCCTTAACATTAATAACAGTGAAAAAAGCAAACGTGTAAAATTAAGTGGGGCGGCAGTGCGGAAATTATCGAAGGAAACGTTCTAAAAACGCTTGGCAGAGTAGATAAATTTTTCGCAAAAAATGTTGCTGGCCTGACTTAGAGTTCAAGTAGTTCGGATGATATTTCAGGCACTGTAGCTGTTGTAAAAGAGGTAAATACAGACGAAACAAAAGTTAAAAATGAAGAAAAGCAAATTGTTCCTGATTTCGAGTTTCACGAAAAGCCAAGTGTCGAGTCAGACATTACAAAAAGAAATAACCTAGTTTGTGATGATCCTGCAGAATGGTGTGTCAATGAATCAACAATTGACATTCTCTTACAATGTGGCATTAATCAAAATTGTAACTGCGATTTTTCTAATTCAAGAAAATGAATAGACGATGAAACCAGATATTTGAACAAAAATGAATTTCACTGTAAACTTTTAAAGGGCGAATCAACTTTGCGTGATTTTCTAGTATACTCCTGTACCACTGGTGCTCTTTTTGTGCACCATGCAAAAAGCTCGGAGGTAAGGCCACGATTGCTACTAATGCTATTGCAGATTGGAAAAATATTTCTAATAGTTTATCTCATCACGAGAATTCACTTGAACACAAAAATTCTGAGTTGTCACTCTTAACAAGAAAAGAGTCACTTGGAACAATAGATAACCATTTCGAGTCATATGTTGAGACAGAAAAAATGTACTGGCGCAGTGTGTTGAAAAGGGTGTTCGCACTAGTGGAGAAGTTAACAAGTCGTGGACTTCCCCTATGTGGACATGTTGAAAGGTTCCATTCATTACACAGTGGTCAATTTATGATGTCTCTTGGACTTGTAGCCGTGTCTGATCCTTTTCTTGCAGAGCACGTTGAACGATATGGAAATCCAGGGCAGGCACATATAAGCTATCTTTCTTCAACAATCTATGATGAAATAATAGGGCTTCTTTCTGAACGGATAAAAAGAATTATCATAAGATAAATAAAACAATCCAAATATTTCTCTATAAGAATAGATTCTACTGCAGACATTTTACATATTGATCAATTATCTTCGTATGAAGAAATGTGAATGAGAATGGTGAACCTGTTGAACGTTTCCTTCTGTTTTTTACCAAACCTGAGATGCAAGTCCGAAAGCTTAGCTGAGGCTGTACTAAAAGTCCTATCTACAAATTCCATTGAATTGTAGAGGCCAGTCATATGACAACGCAAGCACTATGTCAGGAACCTACACTGGTTTGTAGGCACGCATGAAAGAATGAAAACGCAAAGCACATTGTCTGTCTCGTGCAGCACATTCTTTGAATTTAGTCGGCACTAGTGCTGCAAGCTGTTGTTTGGAAGTTGTTCATTTTTCTATGTAGTGCAAAACCTCTATAATTTTTTCTCTGCTTCTACAGAGCACTGAGAATTACTGATGCCACCAGTATCAAAGCACCGTCAGCCTTTTTTTTTTCCTTCTGTAGACGAGACTTTCAGTGGCAATAATCTATTTTACACTGATCAACATACTGCAATGACAACTACATTTCGCAAAGTGCCATATATATCGTCAAATACGGAAAGACTCTTACTCATTTACACTGCTCTCCCACCGAGGACAGGAGCTTGAATATTAGCCCGTGAAACTGATCTTCAACCCAGCAATATATCACCGTGTACCGTGTCGATGTAGTAAACATACAATTCATATCCTCCACCATACAAAATCATCCCTTGTACACGATTCGTACGTATATCACGAAAATGGACAGTACCGTATATATACTCCTCTCAGCACTAGGGCATCTACGACCAACGGGTGCCCACAGCACCTCAGTGGGCCGAAGTCGTTCTCAGAACTGTTCTACAAATTCGGGATCGTTTTCCCTTGGCACAAATGCGCTACTGTTTCTGCTCCAAACCTGCTTCCTTGCTTGCTCGCTTTTCTTCACAGATCTCCAGACTCAGGGATTACAAGAACACATGTATTTTTTTCACATGGGCCACCATAATATTATACCATTTTCACGGTACTTCTCGATGTCAAGCACTAGGCAGCATCCTAACTATCGCTAGCACAACATAATTCCCAAGATATAGACTGGAAATTATTTCTCTACAAACCCCACGCTTTAGCAAGGTGCAGCGTGCTGTAAACCACTGAGTAACTACACACAAATAGAGGAAACTTATATTTCCACTCTCGAATACCGATGTCGGCGATGTACCAGATTCCAAAACATTCCTATCATTTACAAGCCAAGTAAGGTCTTTCTGATGTCTAGAGAACAGGCAAACGTGTCTTCCACAAGCTAGATCCACACACCACAATCGATCTTCTCTCAGCTAAATAAAGGCGTGAAATGTACAGCAGTCAACCGAACAATTTACATGGGAGGGAATAACGATCCAGCACAAATATACCCAAATCTTTGAGGTATCATATAGGGAAGTGGGCTACTTAATCATTTGGATCTCTTGGAGCGAGCTATAACCACATTCTGTTTATCTTCTTATTCGTTGAAACTCTCAGAATCAATTTTCTGGGTGTTTTTATAGATGTATTAGTACAATCTGGTACTACACACTATTCCTAACTCATTTTCCGAAACGTAAAATCCAAAACACGATGTCAGTGTGAATGAGAATAAGATGACATAATGTGGCATTTACGACAATCTGCAGAACACAGTCAAATATGCTATCTTTCGATACTTCGAAGAAAAGTGCGTCTGTGTCGTCTGCTAGCTGCTTTGTGTTTGTGGCGCTGCAGTGCACATGCGTGGATCTGCGGCCGCTTGCTTTTGATTGGCTTGCGCGATGCGAACCGACAACAGCGCTTCGGTTCTCTAGACCCAAACGGTATCGCTTCCGAAATGCATACTGAATAATGCAGGGGCTCTAATTCGAGTACTAGACAGTTCGATGCTCTTGAGTACCGAAACGATCGGTAAAATAGCAAAAAGATACAGAATAGGCAACCAGACCTTGGGCAATATACCTTTCACCAATACTGCATTTTCGACGTCAGAGGCGTCCTGCTCCACCCGCACCAATCTCCAGCTGCCGGTGCAGACTCAACATGTGTTACCAGGCAGGTTCCCTAAGCTATCTGCATTACAAAAGGACAACCCAAAAACTTGGTTCGCCTTAGTGGACCACCTTCTGGATATCCACGGCATTTCCAATGATGGTGCTCATTTTGTCTGCCTGATGAGCCATCTACATGCACATACAGGCCTCATCAGCGACTTGCTCCTCTCACTGCCCACATCGCACAAATATTTGATGGCCATTGCTCATCGAGCACCTTTGCTGCCCTCCAGCGGAAGCTATTCATCACATTACACATGAGGACCATCTTGATGACCACACCCCTTCGCAACTTGGGCAGCGTCTATGTGTTTTAACCGACGACCACGGATTGCCTGACGCCACTCGTAGGACATTGTGGATGGTCAAAATGCCTTCGGATCTGCAGCTTCATCTGATGTCTCACTTCACTGACCCACTCAAGGTTCGATTACATTTGGAGGATCAGGCTTACGCCATCATTTGTCACCTATACCACCTGTCATGAATGACATCTCCACCATCCTACTCAGCTGGCACACCTGTGCCTCCGGTTCAGCGCCCACCCGGCAGAGGCCGGAGCGCTCACCTTGGTGCCTCAGATGCCCATCAGGAGCTGCCACCTAGTGGCCTACAGGATGTACTGCCAGCACGTTCCTGACAGCCGCTGACCTCACCCGAGCAGTGACCCGATCTGCTACTGGGCCCACCGCAGTCAGCCACTAACCCCGCCAGCACTGCGCTATCCTGCCACCCAGCCTACCCACTGTGCTGCTTTGACGCTTTTAATAGGGATGCTACCTGCAACTGCTGCGCACCCTGTGCTAATCCAAACGAGACTGGCGGGCACGTTTAGGCACTATGCCCCACCATGTACCTTCATGGCACCTATCTTCTGATGCTGTATCACCCACTTCAGCAACGCAACACCACCTTGCCACAGATACCTCGATCGGCATCTGCTTTCTTGTCGACACTGGCGCCGACAGTGTCATTGTGGCCAAGTACACTGTAAGGGGTTCATTACTGTTCGCTAGCGCACTTGAACAGATGTAATTTCGATGGACTGCTCATGCGCTGCCTGCGATATGGAATATCTATGCTACAATAGAATCGCAGGTCAGAGCAGTGTTGGCAGTAAGTCGAGTTTAGTAGCTCACAGAGAGCAGTCGTGTTTTGTAGCTTGCACAGAGCACTTGAGTTCTGAAGTTTGGACAGGGCAGTACAGCAGTTGACTTGTGTTGGGCCAGTCGTGCAAAACGATGGCCGTGCCTGAGAGATGTAGTATAAGGGAAAAAAAAAATTTTCTTTGTTAGCGTTCGCATATGTTAATTGCCAAACTGATTTAACCACAATTGTAATGTTAAAGTCCCATGTAATTCCTTGCAGAAATGTTTCAATAATAACTTTTGTTCTGAAGAAAACTTTTGCTAGTCATTTATCTGAGTTTAAAGATTTTACGAATTTTTCCTGTGCTTACTCATGTTGATTAAGCAAAAGAAAATCAGTTGTTTTCCTACAAATGAAAATCCAGTTTATTCAGGATGATTTCACGGGGCCATGATACAGCCCTGCTGACATCAGAACTTATTAATTTCGATATGCAGTCTGTCTTTAAAACTTGAAATTTTATTATTGGAAGGACTTTTTTCTATTGGGAACTTAAACAAGATTTTTCTGTTGGGAGGTTACACTAAATGTGAATATTATAATTATATTTTTCTTTTGGGAGGTTACAACACTGTTGATGTGCTATCCCCCACTATCCTTACCTTGATCGCCACCAACAGTTCTCTCATTGTGGTCCTCTGCTCCATCAAGGTGTCGCTTCATCTCTCACCAGTTCACACCTTCCCTTGGACCTTCCACACTGCCAATGTGGATGAACCTGTGATGGGGTTGGATTTTCTACACGCAGCACAGAGAACATTGTGGCAGACTACCTTTCCCACATCTGCGTGCTAACTGCACTGCTAAGATCAGACAACGGTACATCACTCTGTCCATATACTACCTGTTTCAGCAATCCCTGTCCTTTGTGACACCTCTACAGACACACTTCACCCCCTGGTCACTGCCGCTCTTCCCCATATGGTCTTTACTGCTTTGTGTGGCTTACCTCACCCTGGGACATGGTCCATGATGCAGCTGGTTATGGAGAGCTTTGTCTGGCCTGGTGTCAAGCAACTGTCGTGCTTGGAGCCATGCGTGCATTCCGTGCCAGCACAGCAAGGTCGGCAGGCATGCCAAACCTCCTCTGGGCGAGTTTGACATCCCTAAGGGGTGTTTCCCACACATCCATATCGACATCGTTGGTCCCCTTCCTCCGTCAGAGCTACAGATATTCTTGTCAGTCATCGACTGTGTGACCCACTGGGTTGAGCCGGTCCCCCTTACTGACACCACGGCCGAGACTGTTGCCCATTCCTTCATCTCGGCGTGGTTTGCTATCTTTGGCTGTCCCCTATCTCTCATCATCAACCAGGCATACTAATTTGAGTCCACACTCTTCGTATGACTGTGAGCTCTGCGGCATCGCCAAGTTCCATACCATAGCTTACCACCTGCAGGCAGTGGCCTCTTCGAGCAGTGGCACTACACTCAAGGCCCCCTTAATGTGCCACAGAGGCCTACTGTCGGAGGCCCTCCTGTGGGTCATGCTGGATGTTTGCTCGGCTCATAAGGAATATCTTAATGCCTTGCTCGCGGAGGTTCTGTACAGCGAGCTTCATTGAGGATTCACCTCCCGCTGCATCAGAGGATCTCCCCACCCTGGTGGAGCATGTCCACACACACCTCCGCACCCCCCTGCCCTGCTCCCATACCATTCCCTTGTCCACAAAGCTATAATTGTCATGTGTACAAGTGTATAATAAATGTATATTTCATATCGAAGTGAGTTATCTCTCGACTAATCTCCCTTGGTAACCACAGACCTATGTACTGGCAGAAGTTGTTATTCCAAGAATGGTGGCAGCAAGCAAATCAAATCTTCAGGAATCAATCATTCCGTCGCATTACACAGCATGTATCTCACTCAAAAACCGCATTTGAATGTTAGTTGATGCTGAGATAATCGTGTTGTGTCCTGTGCCAAAAGAAGAAAAGTCTGCCCACATTTATTGGTATTCAACAGCAGTGACATTTATCATTCCGTGGTATTGATACTCATGACCCATGACTGTTGCGAAAATATGGAATTGATACATTCAGAAAACCATACTCAATGCCATGCAACATCTATTTCAATGTCTTCACAGGACTAGCACCTGAGAGGACAGACATACTGTTGCTTGGACATGCATGACTGTACATTCTTTGAGTCAGGAAGGAGTTTTACTGTAGCACGACAAGTATCCACAGAGACAGTGGAATGATGTCTGGAACACCAGTCAGTCAGTACAGTTGTGACCATTATTGCAGTTCCCTTCATGCCGATATTATCTGGAACTAAATATCACTTAATCACTCACAGCAAACTATACCCTGCTCCATTCAGATGTAAATCCAAGCTGTCTTATTGAAATGCCCAATGGCTTCAAACTTTTTAGCAAGTACTAGTATGACATTCGTTACCATACATCATCTCAAGATGCAAACACAAATGCTCTCTCTCATCTCCTCATGGGTCCTGACCCTTCATTTGATTCTCAGGAGCCCACGTGCTTTCAGGCAGATGGCACACGCAATGCAACTGTTGAGGGTTCAAAAATCCATAAAGAGGCCAAAACCATAGCAACTGGCACTGACCCTGTACTTCATCCAGCGTGCTATTTTATCACTAATGGTTGACCCATATATCCACATCCAAAACCAGCTCTGTCGATACACACCTACACTTTTTCCAGCATCAGTTATGGATCATCAGTGAGATCATTGTTTACCTCTTGGAAAATCAAGAGTGCAGGGTAATTGTGCCTCTATCAATCCGTCCTTGCATCCTGCAGATTCTCCATGCGAACTCCTGGGACATCACTGGAAATCGAATGAGGTCAAGTGCACAGCCACCATTTGCATGGACTGCACGATCCACTGGGCTGATCCAATGCAGGACAATGTGGCCTACACTACAATTGCCATGAAACCAAATTTGCATCAAGTTTTGTGAGACATTTCCTTGACATGTAACCGATTTGTTGGTGATGATCTCTAAATTCACATTCATAGTGCATATACACTCTCCCATTCTCATATCACCACTGTGTCTGTCAGTCATTTTTTATTTTGAAGGGGTCGCTTCAATCCTAGTATCAGAAGTGACCCAATACTTGCCTCAGCTGAATTTTCTTTCTTTTACTATTCTACTTGATTACATATTCCACCCAGCCTCAAACAGCAAAGCAGAGTGCTTTTTACATACCTTTAATCAACAGCTTTAGTAATCACAACAAAGAGGATACCCTGATGGAATTCCACTCTTTGTAACAGATCATTCTAATTCATGGACAGTCCCAGAACGAGATACTTCATGGCTACTGCTGACACACCTTGTTAGATCTCTTGCATCCCATGATGCATTCATCACCTCACTCAGCTCACGCACGTTACTCAGTGGTCTCACCAGCACCTATAGTCAGGTGCTAGTTTGGATCCCGGACAGTTACCGCCACCTACAGTAAGGTGTATTTTGAGGCAGACACCAATGGGATGAATCTCCAAAGCCACACCAATCAACTTCGTGCCCAAATACACCCTGTTGTCTGGATTAAGACCCACCTCCCTTTCTGTCTTTACACTTCAACTTTGGACAGCACAAATCGGAAACCTATGGAAATGGAACTTTTTTCACTGCTGCCTTCTTCGCAGAAGGCCTACTTGAGGAACTTGTGGTTATCATGTAGAATTAATTGAGAGATAACACACACTAAGTACTCAATATACATATATTAATAACTCGTATATAACAAATATGGCAGTTGAACATGTTATGTGCCGAAAGTGAACACTGGAACAAAGCTGTCCAAAGAAGCAAAAGTCACAAAGATAGGGCGCTCTGCGTCAGACATGCCCCCCCCCCCCCCCCAACCAACCATCAGTAGTGTGGAGCACAGCAGAGGGAAGCCTCATTTGTAATCTCGGTGCCAACGCGGCGGTTGTAGCCGACGGCTGGCGCAGGAAGTGGAGGCGTTAGTGTTGGCGGTGCAGCAGTGCCATGGTTCAAATGGCTGCACAGGCAGAGACGAATCAGTTGAAGGCAGGTTGGCTGCATCAGGAGGCAGATCGGTGAGTGACACTGCCGGTTTCAGTCAATTAACAGACACTGTCTGTGGCCATCCATGGAGCTGGATGAGGAAAGTGTTCATACCATGATGTAGCACATGGTGAGGGCCTGAATAAGGTGGCTGCAGGGCTGCTAGGACAGTGACGTCCTGCAGCATAACAAAGTCGCATGTAATGAGGTCCTTGTGGATGAACACATGTGGGGTGGGGTGGGGCTGAGGCAAGGGGGTGTGGAGGTGTGCGATGTGTGTGCATACCATTCGACCAGTGCGGGGATATACTCAGATGCAGCTGAAGGTGAATCCTTGACGAACTTGGTGGGGAGAAGGAGAGGCTCACCATATAGAACCTTGGCGTGCAAGGCATTAAGATCTTCTTTATGAGCTGAGCGAATACCTAGTAGGACCCACGGAAGAGCTTCCGACCATAGGCCTCCGTGTCACATTAGAGCAGCCTTGAGTGTGCATTGCCATCACTTGACCAGGCTGTTCGCCTGTGGGCGGTAGGCTGCGGTATGAAATTTGGCAATGCTGCAGATTTCGCAGAGGCTTGTGAAGAGGGAAGACTCAAACTGGCATCTGTGGCCTGCCGTGAGAGACAAAACAGCCGAAGCGAGCAATCCACGCCGAGACGAAGGAGGGGGGAAGGTCTCGGCCATGATGTCAGTAAGGGGGACCACCTCGACCCAGCGGGTCACATGAGATGATCGATGAGATGTATCTGTAACCCTCCGAAGGGGGGAGAGGACCAATAATGTCAATATGGATGTGCTGGAAATGCCCCTTCGGAATTTCAAACTTGCCCAATGAAGGTTGAGCTTGCCTGCCAACTTTGCTGCGCTGGCACGGGACACACACAGGGCTCCAAGTGCGACAGTTGTGCTTCACACCAGGTCAGACAAAGTGCTCTGTAACCAGCTGCGTTGTGGCTCGTGTCCCAGGGTGAGCTACGACGTGAAATGCAGTAAAGACACTATGACGAAGGGTGGCAGGGACCAGGGATCGTCGAACCAGATGGTATATGGGGCTGGATGTAGAGCGATGAGTCACTGTCTGATATTATTCACCGTATATCATCGTCGTCGACTTGTAGTCGGGTGAACTCCTCCAGATTCAGCGGAAGCAGTTAGCACACAGATGCGGGAAAGGTAGTCTGTCACAATGTTCTCCATGCCACGGATATAACATGTATTGGAAGAGAGCTGACAGATGTAGTCCATATGGCGGATACGCTTCGGCGGAAGGTCCTTAACCGGATTACGAATAGCATCCACGAGTGGCTTGTGGTCTGTATAGATCGTGAAGGGTTGCCCCTCAAGGTCACTACGGAAATGTTTAATCGCCTCGTACACAGCGAAGAGCCCACGGTCGAAAGCCAACCACTTGCGCTTGCTCTTAGTTTCTTGGACGAGAAGTGGAGGGGTTGGGTGGAGTCAGTGGCATGCTGTTGTAAAACAGCACCCACAGTCGCTTGCATCAGTCGTGATCGCAACATGGGCCTCAGGGTCAGAGTGGGCGAGTGTGACGGCTTTGGTGAGAGTAGTTTTAAGGTTACCAAAAGCGTCGAGCATCGGTTTGGTCCACCCAACTTGGGTTTTCCAGTTGTGTTTTTGCTGGAGAGAGTGATGGTGAGGGCCATTTGGATGGAGGCAGCTTGAGGAATATGGTGGCGGTAAAAGGTTGCCATACCCAGAAAATGACGGAGTTGAGCATAATCCTCAGGGTAAGGAAGTTCAAGAATGGTTTTGACATGAGAACTCGTCGGTCGGAGGCCATCGGCAGAGACAGTATGGCCGAGGAAGGTAACATATGTGGAACACAGTTGAGATTTATCATGATTGATCACCACACTGTTGGCAGCAAGGGCCAAACGGACTGCATCGAGGTGAACTTTATGTTCCTCAGTGGAGGAGGAAAAAATAAGTATATCATAGGCAAATGGCAGAAGTAGCAAAATGGAATGAATGAATTGCTGCCAAGTCTGTGCAGCATTTTTCAGTCCATAAGGCGTGTAACACTATTCAAATAGGGTGAAGGGGGTGATGATGGCCATCTTTGGAATGTCCGGTGGATGCATAGGAATCTGATGATAAGCCTTGGAAAAATCTGAAACGGAGAAAAACATAGAACCATGGAGTAACTGCATGAAGTCTTGGATATATGGAATGGGGTAGTTACTGATAATGGTGCAGGCATTAAGGGACCTGTAGTCCCTGCATATATGTAAGGTGCTGTCCTTTTTGGGAACAAGGTGAGTAGGTGAAGACCACTTGCTATCGGAAGGGCGGAGGATGCCCAAAGCCAACAGATCCTGAACATCCTCTTTGGCACACAGAAGTTTGGTTGCAT